>NC_141685.1:890728184-892152075 GCF_964263255.1 Lissotriton vulgaris | reverse complement strand
CTGGAAGTTGGGATCGTCCCCCTGGTTTAGCCTGTACCACGCGGCCTGCGGCCGCCATTTTTGGCCTCCATTCTTTGCTACGCACTGGACTGCTTCACGGAGTTCGCTTTCCCGGCGCCCCCCCTGCATTGAGCCGCCTCTCGCTCTTTGCTTAGTCAACACACTGCGACCACCGCCATGGGAAAGGGCGACAGAAACCAGCCGAAGCTCACGTTCGAACAACGGAGACCAAGGGGCGCGGAGGGGGCTCCTCCGGAAGCCTCGTCGCAGACGGCTGATAGCTCGCTCTGCGCGGACATTCGCGAAATGCTCTGTACCATGGAGAAAGGTCTGCAGGAGAGTATGTCCGCGATTGGCACAAAAATTGACGCCTTATCATTCAGAATGGACCGGATGTCTGAGAGGGTGGACAAACATGCGGAGAGGTTGGATATGGCGGAGCGTAGGCTGACGGAGGCGGAGGAGGCCCAGACGGAGTGGGATAAGGACCGCAAGCAGTTCGGCCGTCTCCTCCAGGTCATACAGGACAAAACGGAGGACCTGGAGGCGCGTTCACGGCGCTCCAACGTCCGCATCACAGGGGTGGCGGAATCCACCAACACTGGAAAGATGGAACTGTTCGTTGAGAAGTTGCTTCACACGCTGCTGGGGGAGGACGTCTTCTCCCCCATGTTTATCGTCGAGAGGGCCCATCGCACTCTGGGTCCCAAGCCGCAGCCCGGCCTCCCACCGAGGCCAATCATTGCCAAACTTTTGAATTACAGGGACCGCGATCTGGCTCTACGGCTGGCGAGGGAGAAAGGGGAATTGCAGTTTGAAGGCATGAACATTTCCCTCTATCCTGACTTCACGGCGAGGGTACAAGAGGAACGGAAACGCTTCGCCCCCTATAAGAAGCAGATGAGAGATATGGGGCTGGACTATGCCATGTTGTACCCGGCGAGGCTCCGGATCAACAAACAGGGACACTCGCACTTTTTCACCGACCCAGCGGACCTGAAGAAGTCGCTTAAGGAATGGGCCAAGGAACAGCGCAACAGCCCGAGGGGTCAACGTACAGATGAGGAGGAGGCTGTGTCTTTGGATGGTCAGGGCTGATCAGTCCCTCGCCACAGAGCCAGGTTTGGCTACGTCATTGTGAATGCTTGTGTTGCATTACAGAACCCGATGTGCCTTTTCTTTGCCTTCATTTTTTCAAACCACGACTGATGAGCCCGGAGTGGTGCCACTGAGCGGGGCTCTAACTTCTACTGCTGTACTTCTGTTTTAGGGGGGGTGCTCCCTGTAGAACGTTGGGACTGGTTATCCATCACTCTACTTGCTGTCCTGCTGGAGCTTGGGTGGGGTGTCGAAAGCAATGGGGGTGGGGCGGGGAGCAACGACTGTATCTGGTCCTTGTTAGAGCGTATTATAGTCTAGCTAGAACCTCTGCCCCTGCGCTTTCGGCTTTTTGACTCTCTAGGGGGTCTTGGGTTTGTAGTGGGTTGTTTCGGGTGGGTTCGGGGTGGGTAGTGCCATGCTCTGTCTGACCGGGTTGGGGTTGGTCGGCTGTGGGTGGGTGGTTGTTGGCTATGTTCTTGTGCTGTTGCTGACATGTTGTATGGGGTTCGGGGTCTGTTGGATGGGGGGTCTGTTTTTGCCGTCTACTGCAATGTGTCTGATGCTTCGTCTGCTCTGCCATACTATTTTCTCTAACCTGCTATGTCGACCACTGAGTCTCTAGGAACAGAGAGCGCCCTAGGCTCTCTGCGATTGCTATCATGGAACGTGAGAGGGCTTAACGATTTCCGCAAACTCAGGAAGGTCTTAGCGTACTTGCAGCGCCACCGAATTGACCTTGCTTTGCTGCAGGAAACACATCTGCCGCTTTCCAGTCCTATGTTGCAGATGAGGGGTCTTGGTCCCGCTTGTGTTGCTGCGGGGTTCACCACACATGCTAGGGGGGTCCTCACCTGGGCTAATCCCAAATCCCAATTGTCACTGACACGGGTGGCGGTGGACCCGGAAGGGAGGTATGTGGTTGCACGTTGTGTTGGGAAGGATCATGATCTCTTGCTGGTGAATGTGTATGGCCCCAACTACGATTCCCCTGATTTCTATTCTTTGCTGGCTGACAGCTGCAGGCAGTTTGTGGGCTCTAGAATGCTGTGGGGGGGGGGGGACTTTAACTTGGTGTTGAACCCAGAACTGGACAGATCTGCGGGCCCCCCTAGATCCCCTGCTGCCTCGGCGTTGCTTCTATTGTCCGAATGTGTGAAACTTGACTTGCTTGATGTGTGGCGTCATAGACACTCGGGGCGGGGTGGGTTCACTCATTAATCGCCTACCACAACATCCATACGCGCATAGATTACTGGTTCGTTTCCCGCTCCCTGCTCGATGCGGTGAAGGGGTGTACGGTGCTGCCGCGCACGCTGTCTGATCACTCGCCCTTACTCTTATTGCTGGTGGCTCCTCCTAGGAGGATTCCCCCGTTCACCTGGAGGTTCCCCCCCGTATTCCCTCCTAGACGAGGTTTTCAGAGGGGAACTGGCCGAAGACATAGAGACCTATTTCGCAACCAATGTGGGTTCGGTAGACAGCGTTCAAGTGCTTTGGGATGCGTTCAAAGTGTACATCAGAGGGATGACTATGGCGAAGCACTCTGGGGTGCTCAAAGCTATCAGGCGCCGGCTGCAACTGCTTGAATCACAGCTCAATGACCTAGATCGACAGGCGGTAGACTCGGGTGATGCCACTGACGCAGTCACACTTAAGTCCTTGCTAGAGGAGTTTCAGGAGGAGGCAGATAGGGAATTTAAACATATGGGCAAATATGCGACAGCACGTGTGTATGGGGAACGGGAGCGGCCTGGTGCGCTCCTGGCTAAACTGATGCGCAACAGCAGGCCCCCATTGGTTATTGAGGAGTTAGTGACAGCTGCTGGGGAGGTTGTGGCTGAGGAGCATGATATCCTGGCGGAATTTCACTCCTACTACACGGCACTCTACTCTTCGAGGGATGCACACCTTGAGGAGGAAATCGACGACTATTTAAGCTACATCCAAATGCCCTTCTTGGCCGACTGGCAGAGGGAGTTTCTTATGGCCCCAATCCAAAAGGAGGAGATAACGGAGGCGCTGGAGGGCATGAAGTCTGGTAGCGCTCCTGGTGCGGATGGTCTCACAATGGCTTTTTACAAGGCCTTTCAGGACAAACTTGTCCCGTACTTGATGCTCTTGTTTGATGATATTTGTCAGCAGGGCAGCATGTCGAGATCCATGAGAGAGGCGCTGCTTATTACCATCCCGAAGCCAGGTAAACCCCCTAATCAATGTGGCTCTTACCGACCGCTGTCGCTGATTAATGTGGACGCGAAACTGTATGCCAAGGTACTTGCGACCCGTTTGGCGTTGCTGGTCCCGGACCTTGTTGCTCCAGAGCAGGCTGGGTTTGTCCCCTTCCGCAATCTCACTTATAACATCCGCACGGTACTGGGCACGATCCAACATGTCAAGCACGAAAACAAGGCTGTAGCCATCTTCTTAGACATGGAGAAGGCCTTTGATTCTGTTGAGTGGTCGTTCATGCTGAGGGTCCTTCGTAAGTTTGGACTCGGTGAGCCGTTTCTACAAATGTTGGGAGCCCTATATTACAAGCCCACAGCGAGGCTAAAGATGGGGAACCTAGTCACTGCTCCTATCGAGATTGGAAGGGGCACACGTCAGGGTTGCCCCCTCTCTCCATTGCTGTACGCCTTGGTGGCGGAACCCCTCGCCTGCGCTATACGAGAGTATCATCGGTTCGAAGGGATAAACTTTCCGACGTACCAGATTGGTATCTCAACATACGCGGATGACACTCTGCTATATGTCCGGGACCCGGAGACTGGTGAGGTTCGGGGCCCTATCGGGCCTTCGCGTCAACTGGAACAAATCAGTGGCGTTGCCCCTGACGCCGGTGACACTCCCTTTTGACTCAGAGTACCCATTGCAATGGACCACGGACTCCATCCGCTACCTGGGGATACGCATACATACTGACCCGGAGGTCCTGATTCGCGAGAATTATGGGGTCGCCTACTCCAAACTGGTGGATGATGTCGAAGTGTGGTCCAGACTCCCGCTTTCTCTCATGGGCAGGATAGCACTCATGAAGATGGTAGTGCTCCCCAGGTTTCTTTTTCTATTTACGAATATACCGGTGGTCCTTTCCAAAGCCTTTTTCCGGCAGCTTACCCAGACGCTCATCCGCCTGGCGTGGGGGGGGAAGCAGCCGCGGGTGCAGTGGCAAACGCTCACCCTTCCGTATGAACAGGGGGGCCTTAGGGCTCCAGATCTGGAGCGGTACTATAGGATCGCTCAGGGAGCGCATCTTCATACATGGATTCATGGGGATCCTGGTATCCCTCATGTGAAACTGGAACGGCTCTTTGCAGACCCCATCCCGCTCCCGGCAACAGTATGCTATCCGCCTGATCGGAGGGTCGGCAATCTGGACTCTGTAGCTGCCACGAATCATGCTTGGCATGCACTGGTTGGCTCCCGAGAGAGTGTGCTGCTGTATTCACCCCTGCTCCGTGTGGAATGGGCAGCCTGGTTGGCCCCACTGACGGAGAATGGCGTCCTGAAGGCGCTACGCGACTTGGGTATTGTTACTGTGGGAGATCTCTTCTCAAACGGCACCCTGAAGACGTTGCAGCAGGTCCTTCATTCCTGTCCCGGGGCAACGCTGCTCCATAGCTTTCAATATCATAGGGTTCGTAGAGCGGCCCTTGCCGTGTTGGGCCCGGAACTGGCTGAACCGCAGGAAGTGCCGGAGCTCACGTATATAATCAAGACCCCCTCTTCTCGCAAACTGGTCACAGCTCTCAGGACACTGGGTGATAGACATCGGCAGTGTCCCCCCTCCAAGGCCCGGTTGGCCTGGCAAGCTGACCTCCAATCTCCTATCTCAGACGACATGTGGCGTTATTGCGCTACCAACACTAGGAAAATCTCGCTCAACGGTCGACACCACCTGGTGCACTTTAAATTCCTACAGCGTGTCTACTACACGCCCGAAAGGCTGCATAGGTATGGGCTGAGGGACTCAGCGGAATGTGAGCGCTGCCACTTTCACACGGCAGACTTTCTCCATATGGCCTGGACTTGTCCTGCCATTCATAAGTACTGGGTAGAGGTCTTTGCGGACCTCAGCACTATTCTTGGTGAGGAGATTTTGCCCAACCCGGCGCTCGCATTGCTCGGTTTTTCCAAACCGCTTCCGGTGGCAGTGAGGCGGCTTGCGGACATGGCATTATTGACGGCAAAGCGTCTGGTAGCACTGTGCTGGATGCGGGGGCCAGTTCCCACTAAGAAGCGATGGGGGGCAGACTTACTTTACTGTTGCACGCAATCAGAGGTGTATAGTGAACTCCTGCCTCCGAAGAGTCGCCCCAAAAACTTCTGGGGGTTGTTTAGGGCGTTTCAGAGTGCGCAAGAGGATGGTGAGTCGGATCCTGACGGGGAGGAGCTGGATGTGCTGCAGGAGGACGGGGTTGCGACAGCTGTGGATGAGGAGTGTGGTAGTTGAGGGCCTTGGCGTTGTGAGTGAGTGGTGAATTGTGTCTGGTCTTCAAGGTGTGTTGTGTTGGAGGGTTGTTTGGGACGGCTGTCTTGGTTGTCGATAGGTGCTATCCCCCACCTGAGCTTTATTTCGCCCTAGTGGACATGTGATTGACACCCATGGCCCTATTGAGGGGTGTTTGGTAGTGGTGAATGGTGGGAGCGGGTGGGTGGACACAGGTTTGGGTAGTCTGGCTGGGTTTTTTTCGGGGTGGGTGGGCTTGTGTTTGTCTGGGGGTTTTGATTCCCTCTATACACCTTTTCTTGGTTCCCCGATGGAGAAACTCCGTCCCTGGGTCTTCACGCAGTTCTTATTGGGTGTCTACACTGATCGCACCATCCTGACACGCCAAACTTCGCTTAGAACTGATATTGCTGGCGCTGCTGGTGTGCTTTCTTTTTATATGTTGCGATCATTCATTGGCTGCTCCCATGGACTGAAGCTACTGCGCACTTCTTCTGCACCTGCAGTTACGCCGCCAGGCCTCCGGGCTGTTGGTCTTTACGGCTGTGTGTTTCACCTTTACCCAGGGATTGGAGAGTGACCTTTTGATGCCGCCGGCCTCCGGGTTGTAGGCGATGTCGGCTGTGTATGCAACTTGAAGGTGTAATAAAGTACAAAGTTAATAAAAAAAAACAATTCAACTCTATAACTTTAATGAAGAAAAAACAACCCCAACCCCTCATTCATTCACCATCCGTCTCACCACTTTTACTCCTCCCCATTCTTGCTGTAAACTTCTCCATACATCCCTTTTCACCTTCACATCCCTCTTAAGCATCCTCTCTTGCCTTTGTTCTGCTGCACCTTGCATACTGCGCTCCGCCCTCCTTCACCTGTGTACCTCCCCCCCCCCGAGGGGTGGCTCCGCCCGTCCGTGACTCACCACCCCTCCAAAGATCCACCACCCATGTAACCCCTGTAGGGTAGTTACATGCCCCACACTGTCTTGTGCATCTTTCGAAACTCACTCGTCCTTCCGACACCAAATGGTCTCATTCCAAAGCTTGCTGATCTTATCCTGCATCTCCATCATGTAATATGCGTTACCCATTTTTGAAAGGGGCACCCCATCATCCAAGAATAGGACCGGCTCCTCCAGCCTCAGACCTCCTTGAGCAATCAACTTAATGTTCTGTGCTTGGCAAAGAACTCTCATTGCTCTATTGAGCTTCCTTTGCGCCTTGTCAATAGGTGCATGATTGGCAGCTCCTCTCCAAATTCTCCTTGGTACTAGTTCTGTCCACACTAGACATGTCCTCGCCAGGTTTTTCTTCAGAACCACCAAGTCCCTTTTCATTCCTTGCAGCAATGCCAGGCCTGACATCTGCACCAAGTCGTTCTCTCCAGGTGAATAACTAGCATATCTGGGCAGCCCCTCCGATTTACCATGTTTGTTAGCCAGGGCAGTAGGGCCCCCTATCGCATTCCCCCTTCACCCCACCAGCTAACTTCCTGATGACTGCTTCTCAGGCCTAAACTGCGTCCGTACAGCTGCTGATCCAAATATTTGGCTGCCGAGTGCACAAATGAGTGTCCCACGATCCAGGTGACCGTCTTGGTCCCCGGTCCTCTCATGTATCCTGCAACATAAAGAAATCAGAATTAACCTCTGGAAACCACTCGCTGCGTCAAAACAGATACCCCCTTTCATCCCTCCAACGGATATACCCCCCACTCCCACCTTTACGTCCTCACATAACTCTCACACCAGCGTGAACGCAGACGCCTAATCTGTCGAATCTGCCCCATGACCACCCCAACCCACGCTGCAGATGTAGCTGCGCCAATTCTGAAACAATACGTCCTATAGTCAGCTGGCTCCTTCCCCACCCTCCGGGTATGCCCTGTGCAACACCGTCAACAGCTGGAAAGACATGACTCTTTCCCGAGAAGCATGGCAGAATATTTCCGCACCATCCAGCTGACCCTGTGTGCCGTGTCCCAGACATTCACGTACCGGGCATGCGTCACTGGAACCACTTTTGTTCAACCATACCCATCTACCCTTCCCTGCCTGGTCCATTTTCGATTGCCTCAACTAGATACTCAGATTCCCTTGATCCAAGGTTACCTCGCCGTGTAATAAACTAGTCCACCGCGCTGAACCCAACAGTTCTGATACTCAAAAAGCCCCAAAAAACAAATGCACAGCCTGAACAACTGCACCTCCCCAACATCATAACAGCAAACCGGTAACACCCCCAACAACTCCTTCAACAATTCAAAAGTAATAGCTCCCCTCGCAGGACCCCCTTCCCCCGCTCCCTCCCCCAAATGTTTAACACCCTGCTCAGCAGTTCATCTTTTGCAGGATCAAAACCCAAATACAATTTACTATAGAAGGGTATCCCTGCTAACTTCCCAGCTATGGTCGTCAGTGAAAGCCCCCTGTCAATACACTTCAACACAATATTCAGGACTCCCTGCTCCGCCTCTTGTCGAGTGATGTTCTGTGTTGCCAGTCCGGGCCCCAAAGATTCTCCAAATTCAGACCAAGCCGTCTGCCAATGATTTCTCAACCAAACTTATCATCCTCATTCCCCCGGGCCCAGATATTGTTCTGCAACTGCGTCTAGCACTGTTCTGCTCCTGGTGACAAAGTCCAAAAACGCTGCCATTGGAAATGAGACAAAGCATCCGCCACATCATTGCTTGCCCCAGGTAAGTGCTTGACACGAAAACCAAAATTCAAGCGTAAACCATTCAACATGAACCTACGCAACAGTCTTAAAACTATCAAATCCCTTGCCTTCTGGCCATTCACCAATTCCACGACTGTGGTGTTATCCACGTGGAAAAGAAAAATACGGTTCTGCAGCTCCGTGCCCGACACCACAAGCGCCGCCAACAATGGGAAGAACTCAAGAAAGCAATGCTCCGCCCTTGGGCCAACCAATGCGCCAGCCACTTCTCAGCACACCAACGCTCATCCCAAAATAGACTGAAACCCGAAGCACCAGCCGCATCTGAAAATATCTGCACCTGCCAGACTGTGCGTTCTTCAACAAAATCCAACGAGACACCATTGAAGGCCTCCAAGAACATTTGCCACACTCCCAAATCCGCCCTGACCCCCATGGAGATCCGGACCCTGTGATGTGGCAATACCATGCCTGACATGGCCATGCCAAGCCTCCTGCAAAATGTCCTCCCAGCTCTTACCAACCTGTACACAAAATTCAGGAAGCCCAGCAACTTCTGCACCATCCTCAATTCAATCTTCTTTTCTCCCATCAATTTTCCCAGGAAATTTTGCATTTCAGCTACTTTGTCTTGGGGCAAACGTGCCAACCATTGCACGAAGTCCAGCTTAATGCCAAGGAATGTCAGCTGACAGCTGGGCCCAGCTGTAGTTTCAGGTGCTAGTGGTACTCCGAAAGTCTTTGCCATGTCCTCAAACTGCTGCAGAGCTCTTTCACAGTCTCCGGAGCCCCCTTTGCCCACAAACAAGAAATCATCCAGGTAGTTTGACACATCCCTGTGACCGCTCTTCGTGATGAACACCCATTGTAAAAATGTACTGAACATCCCAAACAGAGCACAGTATAGGGCACACTCCATGGACAAGACCATGTCGAAGTAGATGGCCCCATCAAACTGCATCCCCAGCAGCGGGAAATCCATTGGATGAATAGGCAACAGGCGGAAAGCAGACTTGACATCACACTTGGCCATTTCTGCTCGCCCCCACATGCCCTCACCAGACGGACTGCGTCGTCCTGTAGTATCGGGTTCCCAAGGCCTACATGCTCCGAAGATAACCCACTTACATTCAAGAACTGTTGGCACGGAAACTGAAAAATTCAAAGAACAAGTTTATTAAGACCCCATGGGGTGGTGGTACATTCCTACAGCACCCTTCGGTAATGCAAGAAGTATCACACCAAACATCGGTGTGAACCGTTCTTTTATACAGTTTGTAGGTAATAAAAAGATAGGCGGCACAAAGTTACAGAGCGTTATGTACATATAAGGTCATCTTTTGGAACACAGCCAGCTCATTGGAGGGTTACAACCCCGCTGGTCAGTTTGGCGGCACATTCCTAAGGGGTGACTGGTCAGTGGGGACTGCGCATGTACGGGTTGACCAGTACTAAAAATAGCCTGTTGCTGGGCAGACTCAAGTGGTCAGTGGAACGGACAACGGACAAAAGGGTACGCTGGCCACGAGGCCGCTTATGCTCTAAGATGGCCGCCGTAACTACAAAATGGCGTTTTCAAGTATAGTCAATTTAAGAGGGAAAAACGTGTAGCACAGCTAAGCGCTAACTCGGCCATTGTCAAATTAGGACAGACGACCCTTTTAGCGTTTAGCTGAAGCTACCTCATAAAGGACATAATCAGAGTGCTCATCTTCTATATCGATTAGCATTATTTGGGCTACTTCTTTATGGAGCATCATTTTGTCATGAGCAAGAGCTCGTCTTGATGGTATACAAGCTGATAAGCACATAGAGCACAAAGCTGGGCCACATTGAATACATAAGCATACAGAGAACAGTATCCCTACAATGATACAGAGAATCGTTAACAGTTTCCAACCCCAGGCAGTAAGCATCGACCAAAACCACCCTGAAAAAGTCCACGTTCCATTGTCCGGGTGTATTTCAGCAGCTATCTTATGCAGTTTAGAGATTGCATCATAAACGGATGGTGAATTGTCAGGTACATAAACACACAGCAGCTACTTCCGATAATTCTACATGCCCCCCCACGATCAGCTAGAACTACATCTAACACCATTCTATTTTGGAGTGTAACAATTCTAGAAATCTGAAGTTCTTCCGTAATGTTCCCCAGTGCGATGGCAGTGTCATTAGCTACAGCTTCAACAACACGGGTCAATCGTCGTATTTTCCGACTATTCAGTGCGGCCCCCACAAAGGAAAACAGTCCCAAATTAAAGTCCACATATTGCTGTAAGGCAGTATCAGTCTGGTCGATGTCGTCCAGAACAACAGTCCGTTTGACACGATTCAAAACAAAGTCATGGTACAAGATATAGTCATTATGGTACATTGGTGGGGCGATAAATACGGGGGGTAGCACAAAAGATACGTAACAAGTGCCTAACCATCCCAACGGAAGCTGATGATAACCTTTCGTTCCACAAATGAAATAAGTATTTCGAGATGCCACAAATGAGATGCCATTCGGACTATCAAAGGTAAGTGTGGTGTTGCATTCACTTTTCCCCACCGGAATTGACCCTTTATTTCGTATACACAAATCAGCTTTGGTAGCAATAACATTAATAACATGTGAGCTGGATACATTGATATTCCGTTGATTGCTGTACACACGTGGAGCAGACACATTATCGGGGCGGTACTCCTCCCATTCAAATCGAGTACCCTCAGCCCGTGGAAACCCATCCCTGTCGTGATAACAAATTTTATTCAAACGGAAAAGCACCCCCCCCCCCTTCGTTGGCCATCTCAGAGTGAAGAGGAGAGTGTACCAGGCATTACAGGATCCATTATGTGAAAACAGGAGAGGAATGAGTGGAGTTCCCCCTTTCTTCTGGTGCCCAGGCAACATCCCACACACCCAGCAATTAGACGTATTTGTCATGTTATGCGTATGATGCAGTATCTGAATAAAGCTATTGTTCAAATAAGTCTGTCGGTGCCGTTCCTCATGATAGGGCAATGTAAAGTGAAAATGTTCAGACGGAGCCGGGGTAGTCGGCAGTAAATGTTCACGTACAGGCACCACAAGTTCAACTACCCAGGCTATCACAGCTATTACCACAATTGTCAAAACGAAAAGGATGGCACCAAATATTCTTTTATCTCTTGATGCAGAAGACGCCATTGTTCAAGAAGTTCTCAATGTCTCAAATAGTTCAAATTGTTCACAAAGTCTCAAATATACATATGTATATACCTAAAAAAGAAAAATACGGTGCTGAGCTCCGAGGTAGCCGTTCTTTTCTTCTCCGGGGTCAAGACGGGTGTCGCTACACTTGGCAGAACTGATCCCCCTCCCTTGAGATTCCCGGTCTCCGTTTCACAAACCCCAGAGCGGTAACCAACCAGTCTCGAAAAAACCAAAAATTTTCTTCTTTATCGTGGCCGCAGATTATAGCGCTCTCGTCCAGAAACAGTGTGGTCCGGGAAGGCTCCCTCAACTTCGGCCGATGTCACAGCTGGGCTCTTTTCTTTCTCCAAAATTTCCTTGTAGTCTGTTAGCACAGCAGGATTCACCAGATCAGGAGAGACACGACGGCAGTGAGTTGAATGCACCCACCGCTTCCTATTGGTCACTC
Organism: Lissotriton vulgaris; assembly: GCF_964263255.1. NCBI lineage: Eukaryota > Metazoa > Chordata > Amphibia > Caudata > Salamandridae > Lissotriton > Lissotriton vulgaris. The sequence continues at coordinate 892,140,214 of NC_141685.1, read as the reverse complement.
GTACTGCTGTCCGGGTCGCCAGAAGGACCTGTTCAGGGCCCCGCCACCTCGGTTCCAAGCTGCTCGCCCTTTCAAATGATCTGATCATGACATGGTCACCAGGGCGAAGATCATGGCCTTCTCCAGTAGAGTTGTCAGGGAGCGCTTCTCGAACCTGTTGATGAATAGAAAGCAAATCATTTGTTAATCGTGCCAAATAATCGTTCATCATTATACAAGGCACATCATGTATCAATCGCGGCTTGGGCACCCCCCAAATATTCATAGGCCTTCCAAACACCACCTCATACGGTGTGAGGCCCGTTCGCGAGTGGGGCACTGATCTGAGAGAGAGTAATGCTAACGGCAAAGCATCCGGCCACTTCAATGATGTGGATGCCACAATCTTAGCCAGTTTAAGTTTCAACGTGGCATTGTACCGCTCAACAAGACCCGCCAACTGGGGGTGGAACACAGCGTGAAACTTCTGCTGAATCCCTAACCCCTTCAGCACGTACTCCACAATTTTCCCAACGAAATGAGGCCCATTATCGCTCCACAAAAATTTGCAAACTCCGAATCGAGGGAAAAACTCCTTAAGCAACACTTTAGCTGTTGTCAGAGCTGTATTGTCTTTCGTGGGGAAAGCCTCTACCCATTTACTAAAAGCACATACCACCACTAAGACATACTTCAGGTTGTTGCTACGCTCAAGCTGGATATAATCCATTTGGAGTACCTCGAATGGTGCAGAAGGTGGAACGAACCCTCCTTTCGGAGTATGGGTCCCCTTTGCAGGATTGTGCTGCAAACAAACCAGGCAGGTCTGCACTACTCTCTTAGCGGTATTAGCAATCTCGGGATGTTCCCAAACTCGTGTTAACAGTCGAGTGATTGCAAGAGCTCCCACATGCGCCAACCCATGTGTCATCTGGACCATCGCTTGCAAGTAAGCCGCAGGCAACTTCCATTTCTCCATGTCCTTGCTTCTCCAACACCCTTCATCATCTAGCACCCCATCTGCTGCCCATGCCGCAAGTTCTGATTCAGTAGCTGATTTCTGAATATCTAAGATCTCTGCTCTAGCATCGCTCCATCGCTCAGCCTATGATTGCGTCACATACATGGGGGAGTCAGTTCGGGACATAGCCGTTTGTCACGCTATGCTGTCCGCAAAGGCATTTCCCTGACCCACTTTATCAGTGATCTTTTTATGGGCACTACATTTTATTATCGCTACTTTCTTTGGACAAAGCAACGCGTTTAGGAGATCACGCACTAGTTCTCCGTGCATAATGTGTACTCCGTGAGAAGTCAAAAACCCACGTTCTCTCCAGAGTAGCCCAAAGTCATGCGCTACTCAGAAGGCGTACCGGCTGTCTGTGTATATGTTCATGCAATACAGGAACCCTATGTGAAGGGTCCAGAGACCTGGTAGGTGTTGTATGGTTACTGCTTAATAAGTCAGTGTGTTACCAAAATTATGTAGGAAAGAAAAATTTCTTTCTAGAGTCCCCTCACTCACCGGGGTTGCCCCACGGTGACATGCTTCATCATTGGGGCCATCCCAGTTCTCTACGAAAAGGGGCGTGCTGCGACAAGGCGACTACGCTGGAGCACTGGTTTTGTGAGATGACTATGTGTGGTGCAAGTGTGGTGATGGTGGAGTGGGTGTGGAATTAAAAATACCGTGCTAGTGGGCCTCAACAATTTATTTTGCTCCTAGTGTGGTATAAAAATTAAAAAGGGGTAACACTGTATTCTAACTTTTACTGAGCTAGATCAGTGTTGTGGTCAACATGTTTCAAGCTCCCCCAAGCTTTTCTTCAGGACCATACAGGGTCCAGCCCTGTATTGCAACTCCTGTTTTCAAATGAAAAAATGAAAAAGTGTTGCTAAAAACTACTTATCAACATTAACCGCTGTTGTTAATAAAACATGCGTGTTGTTGTACATACGTTTTGTATTCTACTTGGAATTCTGTAAAAGAGAATAACATTTGTTAAATGATGGACACCCCCTTCAGAGAAGGGGAACAACTCACATGCATCTCACTCCATCTAGGGCGTGGGTGTGCCCTTGGCATCATACTGATGCGTGCTGGTTTTCAAACCGGTGTGGAAAAATAAATCACTGTGAATCAAGTGGTTTAGTGGTTTCACACACAAACATTTAGACTTACTGTGACTATTGACAAGACACACAACATATACACACAAAATAGAAACATGGCAGATGGTTATATTTACATAAAAGAGTGTTAGATTACACCCCATGGTCTTAGGCAAGGGCAGGAACGCCTCGTGGAAACATTGCTGAAAAGGAGTTTCAAGATTAGAGTTAGAAGGCTCCTTCTCTGTTTGCCCATTTAAAATTGCCGGCATCCTTGCAATCTAGCGTTGTATTAAGACTTACTTCCTATCGGCAGACCCGCTCGGTACTACCTGATGCTTCCTCACCCGACCGCATACTGATGTGAAGCGGGGCTCGCGGTGTATTTAAAACGCGCGAGCTTCCGGGTTGTCAGGGAAACTGTGTCAACTAGAGCGCTCGCTGGGGCGGCCCTCTTGCTAGTATGCTATCGCGCTCGGCGCGAGTACTGGTAAATAATAGTGATTACTCCTGAATTGTGCCGAAGTTGGAGATAAGAAATAATTTAGAGTGATGCTATAAATGGGGGCATCGTAAATAACTAATTTAGAACACAGGTTTTTTCACGGATGGATGAAGGTTTTTTGATACTGATTGTGTAATGAGGCTAATCAAGTCTTTAAGAGAAACGGGTTTTGGCACTGGGTAGATAGAACGGCTAGTGTCTATCATTTCTGGGATTGTAGTGATGGGTGTCCGTATGTAGGCGAAACACCCATCTTTGTTCCTTCTCATGGAGGATACGTTCCTGATTGTCTTTGTTTTTAACTGTTTCTATGACCACCCAGGTTAGGTCATTGGGTGTATGGTTCTGTTCGATGAAGTGGGTGGTCATTCTCGTTGTAGCTCGTTTGCACCTGATGTTGCTTCTGTGCTCTACTATGCGCGTACTGACCTTTCTAGTGGTCATACCTACATAATGTAGGTTGCATGTGCAGGTTATCAGGTACACAACTCCACTGGTGTTACAATTGGAAAATCCCTTTAACTCCCATTTCGTAGTGTTGTTAAAAGTTATGGTTTTGGTTGGGGAAGTCAGATGGCACACACTACAATTGTTACACGGAAAATGACCATCAGGTAGTGGTGTTTCGCCTACATACGGACACCCAAGGTCTGAATGATGAAATCCCATGGGGGGCCTTTCGCCCCTAAGCTATCTGTATGAAACGAATCTGTAATAACCAACTGAAGTGAAACTGAATCATCACTATGGATATATTGCCCCCGCAATAATATAAACAGACCCCAGTTCCATAAGAACTTAACACCCGTCACTACAATCCCAGAAATGATAGACACTAGCCGTTCTATCTACCCAGTGCCAAAACCCGTTTCTCTTAAAGACTTGATTAGCCTCATTACACAATCAGTATCAAAAAACCTTCATCCATCCGTGAAAAAACCTGTGTTCTAAATTAGTTATTTACGATGCCCCCATTTATAGCATCACTCTAAATTATTTCTTATCTCCAACTTCGGCACAATTCAGGAGTAATCACTATTATTTACCAGTACTCGCGCTGAGCGCGATAGCATACTAGCAAGATGGCCGCCCCAGCGAGCGCTCTAGTTGACACAGTTTCCCTGACAACCCGGAAGCTCGCGCGTTTTAAATACACCGCGAGCCCCGCTTCACATCAGTATGCGGTCGGGTGAGGAAGCATCAGGTAGTACCGAGCGGGTCTGCCGATAGGAAGTAAGTCTTAATACAACGCTAGATTGCAAGGATGCCGGCAATTTTAAATGGGCAAACAGAGAAGGAGCCTTCTAACTCTAATCTTGAAACTCCTTTTCAGCAATGTTTCCACGAGGCGTTCCTGCCCTTGCCTAAGACCATGGGGTGTAATCTAACACTCTTTTATGTAAATATAACCATCTGCCATGTTTCTATTTCGTGTGTATATGTTGTGTGTCTTGTCAATAGTCACAGTAAGTCTAAATGTTTGTGTGTGAAACCACTAAACCACTTGATTCACAGTGATTTATTTTTCCACACCGGTTTGAAAACCAGCACGCATCAGTATGATGCCAAGGGCACACCCACGCCCTAGATGGAGTGAGATGCATGTGAGTTGTTCCCCTTCTCTGAAGGGGGTGTCCATCATTTAACAAATGTTATTCTCTTTTACAGAATTCCAAGTAGAATACAAAACGTATGTACAACAACACGCATGTTTTATTAACAACAGCGGTTAATGTTGATAAGTAGTTTTTAGCAACACTTTTTTCATTTTTTCATTTGAAAACAGGAGTGGCAATACAGGGCTGGACCCTGTATGGTCCTGAAGAAAAGCTTGGGGGAGCTTGAAACATGTTGACCACAACACTGATCTAGCTCAGTAAAAGTTAGAATACAGTGTTATCCCTTTTTAATTTTTATACCACACTAGGAGCAAAATAAATTGTTGAGGCCCACTAGCACGGTATTTTTAATTCCACACCCACTCCACCATCACCACACTTGCACCACACATAGTCATCTCACAAAACCAGTGCTCCAGCGTAGTCGCCTTGTCGCAGCACGCCCCTTTTCGTAGAGAACTGGGATGGCCCCAATGATGAAGCATGTCACCGTGGTGCAACCCCGGTGAGTGAGGGGACTCTAGAAAGAAATTTTTCTTTCCTACATAATTTTGGTAACACACTGACTTATTAAACAGTAACCATACAACACCTACCAGGTCTCTGGACCCTTCACATAGGGTTCCTGTATTGCATACACTGACTGGAGGCTGACCTGGTCAGGTTTAACCTCCTTCTCCCCCCTTTTTTTGTCTGTGTATATGTTCACACATAGGCCAGCACTCAATTCGCAAGCTCTTGTCAAGGCTATCAGCTCCGCTGCTTGAGCCGATTTCTGTGGTATTCTAGCTGTTTCCACCACTGTCTTAAGTGTCGTGATCGCATAGGCTGCGGAAGTCGTGCCATCTGGCAGCCTTAAACACGATCCATCAACCCACAGTTCCCCATCCACATCTGGAAGTGGCATATCCTGTAGGTCAACACGACCCTTTGTCTGTTCCTCGGTCAGAAAAACACAGTCGTGTTGTTTGTCTTCCTGACCCTCCTCGACCGGATAGGGCAATAAAGTGGCAGGGTTCAGGGTAGCGCATCTTTTTAGTGTGATATGTGGCGCCAAAAGTGTAAGCTCATATCCTGTTAACTGTGCACTCGTAAGGTACTGAGTCTTTGTTTGATTTAGCAGGGCGTCTACTGCGTGGGGAACTAGCACCAACAATTTGTGCGATAACACTATTCCCTCACTCTGCCTTATGGCTACTGCTGTTGCTGCCACCGCTCGAAAACACCCAGGCAACCCTCGTGCTACAGGATCAAGAAGGGCAGAGAAATACGCACATGGCCTCTGCTTATCCCCGTGTGCCTGCACTAACACTGACAACGCGCACCCATCTTTCTCGTGCACGTACAATGTGAAAATCTTCGTGTAATCTGGTGTGCCTAATACAGGGGCAGAGCAGAGAGCCTGTCTCAATTGTTCAAAAGCATTTTGACATTCATCTGTCCATTCAAGGGGCATTGGTGTAGCTTTGGACAGTAACGCTAGCAAGGGTTTTATAATGTGCGAAAACCCCATGATCCACTGCCAACAAAAGGACGTTAACCCTATGAAGGCGCGTACATCTCTCTGTGTGCGGGGGACTGGTGTGTCTAAAATCGCCTGAATTCGGTCTGATGTTAATGCACGTCCCTCCTTAGACAAAAGATGACCGAGGTAGGTCACCTTGGGTCTACAGTATTGAAGCTTTTTCTTAGAAACCTTGTGATTGTTCTGTGCTAGAAAAGAAAGCAAAGCAACCGTACTCTCCTCACATTGTGCATAAGAATCTGCAGCAAGCAGAAGGTCATCCACGTATTGGATAAGGACAACCCCGGACTGTAACTTAAAGGAATCAAGCTGTCTTTTCAGAGCCTGGCTGTAGATACTCGGGCTCTCAGTGTAACCTTGAGGAACACGACAAAATCTATACGATTTATTATTTAACGTAAAGCCAAACAAATATCTGCTATCAGGATGGACAGGGATGGAAAAGAATGCGTTTTTCAAGTCAATTACACTAAAGGTCGTGGCCGTTGGTGGCACCAACGTAAGCAAGGTCGTAATATCGGACACCACCGGATATTGGGGAATGACAATTTTGTTAATCTCTCTCACGTCAATAATAAACCGATAGACTTTGTCGTCAGTATCTCTCTTAAGAATCGGAAGAATAGGACTGTTACAAACATTGTAAGGAACCTCCTCCACCACTCCTGCCGTTATCAAATCTTGAACAATATGTGTCAGGGCAATTTCACCTTCCCTCGAAATCTTATACTGTGGTACCCGTGGCAGATGGGCCCCCTCCTTAACAGTAATGTGAATAGGTGGAATACGCATCTCTCCGACATCCGTGTCTGAGGTCGCCCATAACGCATGCGGGAGAGAGGCCAAAGCTGGAAAGTCTAATATAGTGCAAAACCTGTCTGCATCAGGATAATTGTCATTCAGAATGACCCGCACTCCCTCAGGAGCGCACCGTATCGTTGCTCGAAAATATTTAAGCAAATCAATGCCCAAGATATTATCTGGTGTATGGGGCGATAGCAAAAATTGACCAAAACTAAAAAATTTCTCAATACAAAGTGCAAGGGGTTTTGACAATGGGCTAGGGGAGGGTGTGCCATCGAACCCTACACATGTTATCATTTCGCCAGACAGGGGAGCCCTCGGAACCAAGTTTTTTGACAAAGCGCTACGAGTAGCTCCTGTGTCGACTAGAAATTGATCAGTAGACCCCAAAATGCCCGCTGTTACATATGGACCCTTCTGATCTACCGGCACTTCAATTGATTCCGCACCCCATCCTATGCAGTCCTATGCATGCACATAATCCTGGTGCTCCACATTCTCTCCCTCCGATATCTGATACTGGTTTCGTCTATCAAAAGCATTTCGTTCATCCTGGCCACGGCCCCTCTCCTCAGCCCTTCCACGATCACCTCCGCCACCTCTTGCTCCCGTATAACTTCCTCTCGACCTACCACCTCCACGACCACGCTGACTACTTTGTTCACGGAGTACCGGACAATCGTCAGCCCAATGCCCAAACTCTTTACAGTACGCACATTGATCCTCCGCTATATCCGTACGACCATACGACGTAGTGCCCCCACCTCGTCTACCTCTATCGTACCCTCTACCCTGTGTTCCACGAACCTGTGCCAACATCACCTTCGTTTTCAATTCTTTCGCTTTTTTATCAATACTTTCTTTAGCCTCCAACTCCTGCCGCTCATAATACTGAGCCATAGTTAACAAAGACGCAGGGGTAGCCGTGGCCCAGGAACTTTCACTCGATTTCAATCGCTTCGCAATCTCCGGTAAGAGATTAGCTACATACTTATCGACAAACAAATGCCTACCCGTATCCTCTGTTAAAGATTGACCACTGTAATCATGAAACGCCTCTTCGAAGCGTGTAAAGAAATCTGAAACCGCTTCATCTGGCTTTTGTTTGCACGAAGCTAACATAGTCCAATCGATCTTTTTAGAAGGCACAAGCGTTTTTAATTTATTCAAGATAGCCGTCGGGAGGTCCAAAATTAACTGGCAAGGCTTACATGCCGGTTCCCTGTCTAAATCGGCTGCCGTTATCTCTTTCCAAGTTCCCCCCAGTATCGTTTCATCATTATTTTTACGAATCTGTCTCCACATATCAGGCAGAAGAATTAACCCAAAAAACAGGTCTATGTCAACAAGAGTCATCACACAAGACGAAATAGCCCCCTCCACCCCTTCATAGAATGCCGCTGGATTTTTACGAAGATCAGGTAAAGAATTTTTCAACGCCATAACATCTGCTCTGTTCCAAGGCGTATACACCCAGTTATATACAAAATATCCCTTGGCATCCTTTGATAACTTATCATCATCTGTACCTTCCCCTTTAGGAGGAACATATAAGGGTGCGGCTTCACGCATAGGCATAACATGCAATGCAGAACGCTTATCTGAACCCCGGAGAGAACACTCCTTAGACTGCCCATTAGACTCCGGCCCGTGCTCCTTATTCTTTCTCCGCTCGTCCCGCAATCTGGTAGTCTCATCTCGCAGCCGGATCACTTGCTTGTAAAGGGCATCAACATCTGCAAGATCAAATAAACCTTTATCCAAATTCTCACGGTGAACTGACACAGCTTTATCTTCTAACGTATCTGAAAATTGACGATATGCGGAAACAACTTCATCTGCCAAATTAGCCAGAAAATACAATAATTCTTTATTTGTCCAATTACCCCTTTCCGCAACAACGTCAGATTGAGAAACAAAATTCATATTCACTTTACGAGCCCAACTACGCAAATGTGCGGATCTCTCCGCAGAAAACCTGAGACCAGATACACCCTTCTTTCCCGGCTTATCCTGTCCTTCATCCTCCGAATCTGCAGCTGGAGCCGTAGGCGAAACGTACGGAGGCGGCGACCGATCTAGCAATGAAAAATCATCAATTTCATTATTAAGGACAGGATAAAGCGGTCGACGAATAGGGAATTGACCAGTCGTTTGCAATTTACGTTCCCGTTCCTCTCTCTCTTTCTTCTCCTGAGCCTCCTTTTCCTCAAGCTGTAAAGTCTTATCTCGAGCAGCCTTGCGCTGCTCTTTGTCCGCCAAGGCAACTTCACGTTTCATTCGCTCACGCACCGCTTTCTCCCACATTCGTACACAATCAAACATATTTTGTCTAGATCTTCGTTGAAACAAACATTGCTCTACAAACTGTACTTTACGCAAATCGAACGACCCATGTAGAGGCCATTGCAATTCAGGATCTGATTTAGTATACTTATTCCATAATTTGCTGTACATTATAGGGGGAAGGCCAAATTTGACATACATTTCCCGATTTGGTGTACCTTCTGGGGGAGCCGGCTGTGCTTCCGCTAACCTAATAGTGGTACCATTTCCAAGACAGCACATCCCTCGGAGTGTGCTTAAAACAGGCATGTTCAAAAAGTATCACGAAACCGCGATACCATATAAAATGGCACTTACAGTACTTCACACAAATGTGCCGCTCAAAGGAAAAAAAAACAAAATTAGAGAAACATCTCTACATGCCTGCCTATGTGAAGTGCACTACACATATAATTCAAAGTTCACAAATTCACAAATGTTAGCTAACTCAAATCAAAGTCATAAGTCATAGAACTTTCGGCAAGCGTCCGAGGACTACCTTACCGATCACAAATCACACAACTTCAGTAAGCGTCCGTAGACTACCTTACCGATCACAACTCTTACCCAAAATCTCAAAGGTCCAGATTCCAACTGCCAAGGTCTTTTAATCGAATCAGCCAAACGGCACTTTATCCAGCAACGCAGACGATCAAGATCTCAGCCGGAGACCGGCGCCACCTGGAAGGTCAGATCAGAAGGAAAGGAAGAAACACCGCGGGTGCCAAGACTCGGGTCACTCAGTGGCAGCGTACGCGTCCATGGCGAGTTTCCAAACCTTCGTCACGACCTCTCCTTCGGGCATCCGAGTCGCCGATGAGTCCCTTCGTGGTCGCCAATTTGTAGTATCGGGTTCCCAAGGCCTACATGCTCCGAAGATAACCCACTTACATTCAAGAACTGTTGGCACGGAAACTGAAAAATTCAAAGAACAAGTTTATTAAGACCCCATGGGGTGGTGGTACATTCCTACAGCACCCTTCGGTAATGCAAGAAGTATCACACCGAACATCGGTGTGAACCGTTCTTTTATACAGTTTGTAGGTAATAAAAAGATAGGCGGCACAAAGTTACAGAGCGTTATGTACATATAAGGTCATCTTTTGGAACACAGCCAGCTCATTGGAGGGTTACAACCCCGCTGGTCAGTTTGGCGGCACATTCCTAAGGGGTGACTGGTCAGTGGGGACTGCGCATGTATGGGTTGACCAGTACTAAAAATAGCCTGTTGCTGGGCAGACTCAAGTGGTCAGTGGAACGGACAATGGACAAAAGGGTACGCTGGCCACGAGGCCGCTTATGCTCTAAGATGGCCGCCGTAACTACAAAATGGCGTTTTCAAGTATAGTCAATTTAAGAGGGAAAAACGTGTAGCACAGCTAAGCGCTAACTCGGCCATTGTCAAATTACGACAGTCCTACGATGCATACTACACCCTAGAGTCGTCGTCTGCGATGAAATCATTGACTGATTGCCCCTCTGGCCAGGAGAGGTGATGAATCATTTGAAACTCCCACGGGTCTTTTTGGGGCACCACCCCCAATGGTAACACGATCAAGTCTTCACATGTCCAGTCCGTAAAAAGACCCGCCAACCTCCCTTCCTCCACTTCCTTTCCCAATTTTGCTGCCACTACCTCGGGTAGTTCTTTGGCTGATTTCAAATTATCTGCCCAATGCCTGAATCTAGTACTTTGATAACCCACTCTGAAACCTTCCTGGAAACCCCACTGTAAATGCAGAGCTGCCTCCCTGTTGGGGTAGACCGAGAGCCATGGGCCCATCAATCAATCAATCAATCAATCAAAGAATTTATATAGCGCACTACTCACCCGGAGGGTCTCAAGACGCTGGGGGGAGGGGGTCCGCTACTGCTCGAACAGCCAGGTCTTGAGCTGCTTCCTGAAGGCGAGGTGGTCTTGGGTCAGGCGGAGGTGGGTCGGAAGGGAGTTCCAAGTCTTGGCTGCCAGGTAGGAGAAGGACCTTCCTCCTGTGGTGGCTCTTCGGATGCGGGGGACTGCGGCGAGGGCGTGGCTGGTCGACCGAAGCTGGCGTTTGGGAGCGTAGAAGTTGAGGCGGCTGTTGAGGTATCCTGGGCCTTGGTTGTGTAGGGCTTTGTGTGCGTGGGTGAGGAGCCGAAAGGTGATTCTCTTGTTGATCGGGAGCCAGTGCAGGTCTCTCAAGTGTCCGGAGATGTGGCTGCGGCGGGGGATGTCCAGGATGAGTCGTGCTGAGGTGTTCTGGATCCGCTGGAGTCTTTTCTGGAGTTTGGCGGTGGTTCCGGCGTAGAGGGAGTTGCCGTAGTCCAGACGGCTGGTGACGAGGGCCTGGGTGACCGTCTTCCTGGTCTCAGTGGGGATCCAACGGAAGATCTTATGTAGCATGCGCAGGATGTTGAAGCATGACGAGGAGACGGCGTTGACTTGTCTGGTCATGGAGAGGGAGGAGTCCAGGATGAAGCCCAGGTTGCGTGCGTGGTCTGTGGGTTTGGGTGCGCTGCCCAGGGCGGGGGGCCACCAGGAGTTGTCCCAGGCGGAGGGTGATGATCCCAGGATGAGGACTTCCGTCTTGTCCGAGTTCAGTTTCAGGCGGCTGTTCGTCATCCACTTGGCTACGTCTGTCATCCCTTCGTGCAGGTTGGTTCTGGCGGTGGCGGGTCGTTGGTGAGGGAGAGGATCAGCTGGGTGTCGTCGGCGTAGGAGATGATGTTGAGGTTGTGCTGCCGTGCGTTGGCTGCGAGGGGGCTCATGTAGACGTTGAAGAGTGTTAGGCTGAGCGAGGAGCCTTGAGGAACGCCGCAGATGACTTTGGTGGCCTCCGATCTGAACGGGGGGAGGCGGACTCTCTGTGTCCTTCCGGCGAGGAAGGAGATGATCCACTCCAGTGCCTTCTCCCAGATTCCGGCGTTGCTCAGGCGCTGTACTAGGGTGCGGTGGCAGACAGTGTCGAAGGCCGCGGAGAGGTCCAGGAGGATGAGGGCCGCTGTTTCTCCGTTGTCGAGCAGGGCTCGGATGTCATCGGTGGCTGCGATCAGGGCGGTCTCGGTGCTGTGGTCGGCCCGGAAGCCGGACTGCGAGAGGTCGAGGGAGCCGTTCGTCTCGAGGAAGGCGGCCAGTTGCTTGTTGACGGTCTTCTCAATGACTTTTGCCGGAAACGGGAGCAGTGAGATGGGGCGGTAGTTCTTGAGGTCGGTGGGGTCGGCTGATGGCTTCTTTAGTAGAGCGCTGAGTTCGGCGTGCTTCCAGCTCTCCGGGAAGGTGGCGGTGTCGAAGGAGGTGTTGATGATGTCCCGCAGGTGGGGTGCGATGACAGCGTCGGCCTTGTTGAAGACGTGGTGAGGGCAGGGGTCTGTCGGCGATCTGGAGTGGATGGAGTTCATCATGCGGACGGTGTCTTCGGTGCTGATTGGGGTCCAGGCGCGGAGGATGGATGTGGGGGGCGGTGGTTCGGTCGTGACATGCGTCGGTTGAGTGCTGAAGCTGTTGTGTATGTCCGCGATCTTGTTGTGGAAGTAGGAGGCGAGGGAGTTGCAGAGGTCTTGCGAAGGGGTGATGTCGTTGTTTCCGGCGTCGGGGTTGGAGAGCTCTTACACGATGTTGAAGAGTTCCTTGCTGTTGTGTGCGTTGTTGTCCAGTCGTTCCTTGAATGCGGTTCCTTGAATGCGTTCCTTGAAGTCGTTCCTTGAATGGATTCCAGCTTAATTGTAGTAGGGGCCCTTTGGTCCAGCTTGCCCTCTCCCTTTCATTTCCCACCACTGCTCGCTTGGTGTGGTAAGGGTAAAGCATTGCACCAGTGGGTATCTGCCCCCGCACTTGGAGCATTCATGCTTAAATTTACAAGGGTGCCCTGTACAGAACTCCAGCAGGCACCTGTTGTCGCCCCTGGTGGTTTGAACGGCTCACCTGTTGGGCAGGGCATGCCTGAAAGGACCGATAGGTCACCGGCAGACCACTCTCCGTATGAGTAGATGCTGTTGATTGGGTGGATGATATCCACTGCATCCACAACTCTTGATCCACTTCCCCCAGGGCTTATTAGAGCTAAAATGCGCCCTGAACTCCTCGTCATAGCTAAGTCATGCAGAGCATCCGAAATGCATCTGAGCTTTTTTGATAATATCCAGTGCTTCAACAGAGCAATCCCTCTGTCCAGGTATTTATCGCAGTATATACTGGCGAAAATCAGGAATGGAGAGGTCCAGTTTTCCATAGTGATGGGCACCATCGGCCATCTGATCATCTCTTTTGAACCCTCTTTAGACTGAAATTCCAGGTGTAATAGTTTGAAAACATCTACACACTCATGTTTCCATGTCCTGGCCCGCATCTTATCCAATAAATGGGAACCCAAGGGCATCGCTAAACCCATATACAGCAGTTTTTTTCTGATGCTTGTCCCCAACTTGTCCTCTTTGTCTTCTGAACCCCTCAATCTTGTCTGTCTGGAAACCAGCCCCCACCAAGCGTTACTGTCCCCCACTTGCTTTGCGGTCTTTCTGCATAGGCGCAGACTCCACCATTAGGCCCATTTCCCTTACCTTCCAGTCTCTCACACCTATCAACCAGCAGGATTTTCCCTTCGGTCCATATCACCATCCCCCCCTTGCCGACCACCACTCCCCCATGCCTGAGGGTCCTCCCTCTGTCCCTTTGTCGCTGGCCCAGCATGCAGTCTTCTTCTGTTGTATCGCCTTTCATTTGCTTGCCGTCTTCTCCTGGAAAACATAACATTTCTTGTTGCCCCCCCCGACCCCTGGGGGGTCTCTCTCTCCCTCCTCGTCATATTGCAACTTCCTCTCCTCCCATTCATCACTCTCATCCTGATAGTCCAAAACCAACTCTGCTTTATCTACCACTTGGTCACTCACTCTCGCCTGCGCCCTTCTCTTTTTCTCACGCACCCTGCAAATATTCTTCTTGGCACCCTTCCTCGTTACCTGTTTTGCGTGCCTTCTTGATGGCAGGCTGGCCGCCACGGGCCCCCCGCTACTTCTGACTGGCGTACCAGAGCCATGTTGCACCCCACCGGGATTACCCTCCCATTCCCCGCTTCCACTGCCGAGTGAGATACCCCCCCAGACTGCTCCAACCTGGAGGGGCCCCAGCACCACCGGGCCTCACTACCATGCAGGCTGTCCCTGACTCCTTGCCTGGCTGTCACCCAGCAGGGACCCACACCTGACCCCCTGATGCTCCCCGCTCCTGGACCTGTACTGGGGCTCTCTCCCCCAGCTCCCCCTCTTCCTCATCCCCCCACTCAGAATCTCCCAGTCCCACCCTCTCCCTGGCAGCGCCCATGGCTGCCCACCTGTCCTCAGTTTCTTGGATGAGGTGCCTCTGCTCTTTAATCTTGTCCTCCAAAGATAGCCCAGCCCAACGTGGCAATATTGGGGGTGTGTCTCCCCACCTCGTCCAGCGTTGGAGCACTGTCCCCCTTTCCCTGGTCCCAGGAGCACGTGGCCACCATGGAGCCCAAACCCTGGGGCCCTGTCGTCTTGGCTTTTTAACTGCAGGGCCCCTCATGCTGGGTCTGCCCTCCCCACTTGAGCCGATGTGGACCTGCATGAGAGGTCCAAAGGCATGCCCTGATCATCCCGGGCCTCCCTCCCATCTGTCATCAGTCCGGCGCCCAAGCTCAGCGGCGCCGGATCAGTGCATGTGGGCTCTGCCCCCTCCCGCTCCCTCTCACCTTAATTGTCATCCATTGACAGCCGTGCGGGAAGGCTATGCCTCTGTCCCCTACACTTCGAAATGGATCACTGACAGAATATCGACAGTCAAAATATCGACTTGCCAAAATATCGAGGTAAAAATATAGAATGCCAGAATATCAACTTCCTATCTACAAACAGGTAAGTACAAAAATATCGACTCCAAAATATCGATAGGAAAAAATATAGACAAAATATCGAATTTTTTAAATATCTTAAAAGTAATTTAAAAAAATACTTAAATAAAAATGTAATTTTAAAACACATATATATATATATATATATATATATATATATATATATATTTATATACTGTATGGCTTGTTCTTTTCTTCGGAGGGGAACTTGGTTTGGAGATGTTTGTGTGCAGCCACAGCACATTTGAGCCCCCCACCCAACAAAGCTGTTCGGCGGCAGTAGAGGCAAAGTTTCTTTTGGTTTTACCTCACAGACTGGGGATGCTGCCGAACCACCGCTTCGCGCTACTGTGACCTGCCAACTGTTGGGATCGTGAACACAGGAGGGAGCGTCTTGCACTGGGGTGTCGCTCCTAGGCTGCAGATGGTGCCCTGCGGGTGGGTGATGGTTCCAGGTCAGCGGCTTTCGCCATCAAAGATCCGAGCGCCAGGTGAGAGGAGGCAGTCACCGCCCACTTGGGGGAGTACTGACATAATGTGAATGCTTTGTATGAAACTCGAGGTTCCGAGTTTCGTGATGCTCCCTGACGCTTGCCAGCAGGCGTCATCCAATCGCAGTGAGGCCAGCTGAGTTTGAAAAGATGGACACTGAAAGCACTTCCTAATCATTAGGGCATTTGAAAAAGTCAAACGATGAAACGCGTCATGCCTGGAATGCTTAATAAAGCGCGTTTCTGACCTGCTGAACTGGTGTGGCTTGTTCTTTTCTTCGGAGGGGAATGTGGTTTGGATATATATATATATATATATGTATATATATATACATATTATTAACAAAACATATACAATATTTTTTCCGTAGGAGAGCGAGAGGGTTAAATTTACTATTCACACTCCAGAGAGTGCAACAGTAGGAAAAGCGTTGGATAGCGTAGGGGTAAAAATTACTATTCCCACTCCAGAGAGCGCAACAGTAGGGAAAGCGGTGGATAGCGCAGAGGTAAAAATTACTATTGCCACTCCAGTGAGTGCAACAGTAGGGAAAGTGTTGGATAGCGTAGGAGTAAAAATTACTATTCCAATGCCAGAGAGTGCAACAGTAGGGAAAACGTTGGATAGCGTAGGGGTAACAATTACTATTCCCACTCCAGTGAGTGCAACAGTAGGGAAAGCGTTGAATAGCGTAAGGATAAAAATTACTATTCCCACTCCAGTGAGTGCAACTGTAGGGAAAGCGTTGGATAGTGTAGGGGTAAAAATTACTATTCCAACTCCAGAGAGTGCATCAGTAGGGAAAGCGTTGGATAGCGTAGGGGTAAAAATTACTATTCCCACTCCAGTGAGTGCAACAGTAGGGAAAGTGTTAGATAGTGTAGGAGTAAAAATTAGTATTCCCACTCCAGTGAGTGCAACAGTTGGGAAAGCATTGGATAGCGTAGGGATAAAAATTACTATTCCCACTCCAGTGAGTGCAACAGTAGGGAAAGCGTTGGATAGCATAGGGGTAAAAATTACTATTCCTACTCCAGAGAGTGCAACAGTAGGGAAAGTGTTGGATAGCGTATTTATCAATTAATCAATTACAATCAATTACCAATTATATTTTAATTAATTACCAATTAATAATTAATTAACAATTAATTCTAAATAAATACCAATAAATAAATTAACACATTTATTTAATTATAATTACATTTTTTCCCACCCTATTCCCCTATAAACCCACAACCTGTTACAGAAAATAAATTACTAAAATTAACATATTTATCAATTAAGCAATTAAAATTAATTACCAATTATATTTTAATTAATTACCAATTAATAATTAATTAACAATTAATTCTAAATAAATACCAATAAATAAAATAACGTATTTAATTAATTATATTTAAATTACTTCCCGCCCTATTCCCCTATAAACTCACATCCCACTATAAAATTATATTACACAAAAATTAAAAATTAATATTAACTTACCTTAAATTCGATATTTTTGTTGTCTATATTATGTCTAGTCGATATTATGTCCATTCTATATTTTTCATTCGATATTATGTCCATTCTATTCGATATTAAAATGTTCTAGTCGATATTTTGGTAGTCTATATTATGTCTAGTCGATATTTTGTCTATTCTATATTTTTTACTCGATATTATGTCTAGTCGATTATTAAAATTCGATATTTTGTCTCTATACCCTTCGAAATTGTTTGGGGTCTGCCCCGTGGGACCAGAGGGTTTCTTAGCTGGTGGCGCCTCATCAACGCACGCCGTGACTGCCGCAGCCACGGACGGTGCAGTGGCGCGCGTGGGCCGGACCATGCCGACCCACACTTCCTCCATTACGCCGGGCAAAGGAGGTAAGCCCGGCCGGCTTGCCTGAGGACACGCAATGCTTCCCGCACGAGTCACTGCCAGGGCCTGCCATGCTCCCTACCCTGCCCGGGGACCGCTGTAGCACCTATCCCCCCTACGCCCTTACAATCCTGCCTAAACTACCAACTGACCCGCTATCCATGTCCGGCCTAGGCCTACCACACCTACGCTAATCAATTAATAACTTGCTAACAACCCTTCCCCAACCCTGTGGTGCGAGGTGCTAGGAAAGACGCCGCAACCTCTCATCCCAGCACCTTTACAAGCACCACCGGCCTGCCCCCCCCATTGACCTCCCCCCACCTAGTCCTTCTGTCGCAGTGCGAAGATCCCCGGGGGAAGACTGGTCTGCGACAGTTCCCTCGGGGGCCGACATTCCAGATCCCTCTCCCTAGAAGCTACCCAGTATATCTGCCAGGCGACCAACGGAGGCCGCTCTTTCACCCACCTGGCTGTTAAGACCTGGAACCCCCTACACCTAAGAGCAGCATTGTTGCTGCTACAGTGCAAGAAGGACCTCAAGACCTGTATGTTCAACCAATCAGAACAATTAGCGCGATCTCGCAGCGGGACCCCAGAGCACCTCGATACCCTCACAGGCGAAACAACTGTGCTAAACATATCCTGATTGATTGACCCCAATGACCTACATGAGCGCTGGTGAACAAGGAAGAGTAGCACAGATGGGGTAAATTTGATCCCTATCCACATGCAACTTTCCTTGAACCACTCTTACACCGTGCCAGGGCTCAGCTACTGAGAGGGGCTTCTTGTACAGCTGCATAACTGTATGAAAGGTCTGCATTTGTCATACCCCCTAAATTTTGCACATGCAATAGATATATTTCTTTATTTAAATTTGCACCCAGCATAATGCTTTATTTCCCCAATGTGTGCATGCACAAATTACAAAGACAAAACGTGTGAATTGTGTACTCTGTGTTTTACTAAGTATGGTTGAGATAAGGTCTACCACTGAGCGCTCCTGATTTTTAGATCTAAAATGCAGTTGTTTTATCTCTCTTTTTTTAAACCTTTGCTCTCTCTCTCTCTTTCTCCTTGTATCTTTGCCTGTGAGGAGTTGCTACAGTAACCTTGTTTCCTAGGTAGGTCGTTTCTTGTACTGTGCACCATTCCCTGAATGTGGGAGCCTCTCTGGACCCGTGCCAGACTGGATTTCACAGAGTGCCATTGCGGCAGCTCTTTCAATAACAAGGCGTCGGCGAGCAGAGACTGGCTGGAACTGGTTCTAACCGCCCAGGGCTGAGCTCACAGACAGCTGCGCAGGAGGAGGATTTGTTAATCATTCCAGAAAGAAAAAAAAAGAAACAAACCAAAGAACACCATGTACACTTATTTTAAAACCATTTTGCATACTTATTTTCAAGCCCTTATGCTTATAAAAAATAATACTCTTTGTGAACTGCATAAATATATACACTAGGTAAAGTGTAAATACATGTTTGCTTGATGAGGGAAACAAAAAATGCAATGTGTTTTTACAGAGTAACAAATGGTTACCAGAAATGTGTTCTAGAAGTGGCTTAAGCACACAGCTGCCCTAAAGGGTTAAATAAATGAAGATCGCACACAGCAATTGGACATTAGCCAGACATGGGCTGGCTGGTATTACTGTAAATCAGAGTCTGGAAGATAGATTCGGAGCTGGGGGCGGAAGGATCACTAGCGTTTTTTTTTACCCAAGTCTTGCCGTTTTAATACCCTGCATGAGTGCTGGTGTGCAAGGAAGGGTAGTACAGACAGAGGACATAACTGAACCCTGTCTACATGGCGCCTTGCCCTAAACCACTCTTGACACCATGTCAGGGCTCAGTTACTGGGAGGGTCCCTTCCTTCTACGGCTGTAAATCTGGGTGAAGGTCTGCATTCGTCACACTCCCCAAGTGTAAATTGTGCACAAGGAACAGATGTATTTGCTCAGTTTAATGTGTGCGCATTGAAATTTATACAAGGCAAACTGCTTTATTTCCCCATCTGGTCATGCACAGATTATAAAGAAAAACACGTGTCAATTGTATACTCTAGTCTTTTACTAAGTATGGCTGAGCTCTCCCGCTTTCATTAAAATACTCCCGATTTTTAACCTACAAAATTGTTGTTATGCTTCTCTTTTGTTAAACCTACCCTCTCTTTGTCTCTTTCTCCTTCTGTCTTTTCCCTTGAGAGTTGCTGCAGTGGTCATGTTTCCTGGGGCCTTTGCAATCCGAACTATTTATGTAAAAAAAATGTCAATTTCTTGTACTTGTGCACCTTTCCTGAATGCGGGAGCCTGATTCTGTCTGGGAGCGTGCCAGACCGGATTTCCCAGAGTGCCACTGCGGCTGCTCTTTCAATAACAGGGAGAGCAGACTGGCTGGAACTGGTTCTAACCGCCCCAGGGCTGACCTCACAGGGACAGCTGCGCCGGAGAATTTGATAATCATTCCAGAAAAACAGAAAAGGAATGAACAAAGGAACTCATTACACACTTATTTAAAGACCCTTTCGCACAATTATTTATTTCATTTTAAAAACTTTTGGCTTTTAAAAAATATTATTCACTGTGAACTGCATACATACGACACTTTATAAATACGTGCCTGCTTGCTTTGGTGGGGAAAACAAACACAACATGTAACATATTTTAATAGAGTAACAAGGCGTTTCCGGAAGGTGTGTTTTAGGCGTTTGGCTGAAGCATAAAGCTGCCCTAAAGGGATAAATAATTAAAGATTGAACACTAGTGTGTTTGTTACAGTGCTTTTCCTACTCAGGTCTTGCAATTATAGCACGAGCCGCACATTAGTGTGTACATCACAACTTTTCACCTTAAATAGTTTTTTCACCTTCAGCTAACTGCTTGTAAAATAACGCTGCTTGCATATTATGATGAAAGATAAATGCAAGTAAAGTAATCAATGGGAAATGCACTCTAACATTATGAAGCCTCATAGGTTAATGCTATGTCTGCGGGAGCAACCTTCGCAACGCAGTCATTATATCGCACTACCTTTACATAGCAGTCATTACATCGCAACATTGTTTATATCGCATGTCATTACAACGCAGCCATTACATTGCATGTCACTACAATACATGTCATTACAAGGCATGTCACTACAACACAGGCATTACATCGCAAGTCATTACAACGCATACCATTACACGCATAGTACCGTCACACAATCCAGCAGTTACCCTACTGTTACACTCACTGGAGTTAGAATAGTAATCTTTACCCCTACACTATCCAACACTTACCTTAACTGCTGCCGTCGGCCAACGGTCGCCACGAGCACTACCTCCCCAGTGCTGCGCACGACCGTTGGCCGACGGGCCAGCATTCGTTATCCGAACGTTCAGCACTGGGCGCTGAACGTTCGACGCTCTGATGAGGTTAAATGCAATGTAATGTTATGAATTGTAATGGTATGCGTTGTAAAGGTATAATGAGATGTAATGGAATACGTTGTAAAGGTAGTTTCTGAAAATGCAATGTAATGGCATGCTAAGTAAAAGAATGCATTGTAAAGGATGTTGCGATGTAAAAACTGCGTTGTAAGGGCATGCATTGTAAATGTATGCGTTGTAACGTCATACATTTGCAGCAGATGTCTCAGTGTGTATCACCAAAGAGAAACAGAACAGAATCACTGTTATGCGGGTCATAATGACTTGTGTATTTGGATTACCTTCAAAGACTACTGTTTATTGTTTAATATCATGGGGCCACAATTGTTTTAAAGTGCGATCATCCTTGAAACTGATTTTACATTTCAGAGTTTTTGCAGCAGTTTCAACTTTTTTTTAAAGCATCTCATTGCTCAAAGGGGTGGCATTTCAGATTTTTATCTTTTTCCATGGACTTCATTGCTTGTTTTTACATGACAAATTGTCACTCTAAGTGTTACATATTTGATTGTTGAATGTCACTCATAAGTACACTAAACCATGAAAATGTCACACCCTTGCAGTCTGAAGATTTGGCAGCTATGCAAGTCTGCAAATCAGCTGTAATGGCTAAGTAATTATCATTTACTAGCAGGCATCTGAGATCATCCACAATGGGACCTCTCACATCTTTTTTTTACAGTCGGGTCACACAGTGCCCTTCCATTTCTGGTGCTTTGCAGCAGTTTTAAGATCTTCTTAAAGTTTCTCCTTGCTCAAATGGATGTCATTTCTGATATTTATATGTTTCCATTGTCGTCATTGCTTGATTTTGCTCATGTGAAAGTATCAGTTATGGTTGAGTGTCACTCAAAATTACACTGAAATTATGAAAATGTAACAAAAAAGCAATCTGAAACCTTGGCAGCTATGTACACCAGATAACAGTCATCATGTCACCATACTATTCCAGGGGAGGAAGGGTTTATCTATTGAAAAACTAGGGGGAGATATCTAAAACAGCTTTTTGTTGACAAAGCCACGACAAAATTAAGGTGTTTGTCATGTGCTTGCAAAGTGCTAATTTTCAATGACTCAAAATAGTACTGCAATTTATAATCTGCATTTGCCAATTAGTAGTCCAGTTTGCAAAACCTTGTATAGGTGCAAGAGACAAGAGATGGAAAAATGGTGGCCATGCGTTTTACTAGTTAAAAACAATAACTAACACTTTGCGACCTACTATCATACCACTGCAAAGCAAGACAGGTTACTTCCTGTAACTGCAGTTCCCAAGTGTTGGTAAACATACTTGCCAACAATCTGTGCATAAAAAGAGGTAGGATTTGTCTGCTTTTGAATTTGCTAATAAGAATAATTATAACATTTTAAAAATCATATTACTTGACAATTTTCATAGTGATGACATAAGTACAAATTATACCATCACACAGAGGAATGCGCCTCTCTCCCTGGCCAGACATGTGATGCAGATGGCAGTGGCTGGCAACAGTTGTTTCAACAAGCATTGGCAAAACCAATAGGACGGGCGATGGCAAGCTGGTGCAATTGTTATTTTTTTAATGTTTTATTGAAAGCACATTGCACACAAATAAAGAGGAAAACAAGAAAATATGCCACCACCTAAATATGGTGGTCATATGCTTGAGATAAAAGTTATACATGAAAAATAATTTAAAACTTGATTTCTATTTTAATAGAAAAGTAAGGATGCTTCCTACCAGGGAGGTGTGCTTAAAAAAGGATTAAAACCGTTTTTTAAATGTAATGCCCATCACAGGAACATATGAATCTTACTGGTGCAATAATAAAAGTGCTATTGCCTTTGAATTACTGTCAATTAAAGACACAACTGGAACACAAAAAGATTACAAAAAAAAGGATAAAGAACGAACAGAAAAAAACATGTAATTTCTTTTCAGCCATATCTGAATCAGAGAGGTGGCAGGGCTTTTGAAAACATCTGTAAAATGATGGGACAAAAAACGGAGATCTCTTAAGGTGGAGAAGGGCAGGTAGCAACTCCATGTGAAACTGTGCTTCAGTCCATGAGGTCAGAATTCAGAAAAGCCTGTTACTCAAACACAAATACAGTTCCTGATGTAAAGATTAAACCCAAAGCCCCTTTCAGTCACAGTTATGTTGCCTTTCACTCAGACTATTCAAAGTGGCTTATAAAAAGATGTGAAAAGCATGGATGAATGCAGAACTAAAAAAGAAAAAACAACAAATTCCGAAGCTGCAATGCACCTGGCTCAAAATATATAACAATCGAGACAAACTTTACCTACACAAACTTAACAGAATATACAAGTCAACAATCAAAAAAAGCTAAAAAAAGATACCATTAACACAGAATTCAAAATGCTAAGGGCCTGATTTGGATGTTGGTCGGTCAGCCTCTGACCAACCGACATCCTTGGTTTGAACTCCGACCGCTGTATTTCAGTGACAGCGGTCGGAGTCCAAACCAGCGAGTGAATCTGACTGACTTCTGATGGGCTCAAGGAGACTGTCAGCCAGTCCGAAACCTCACATAATCCCTTTAGGATGGGGTCTCTGCTGTCGGGATTATGATGTTGGTTTCTGACAGGCTTTCCATGCCGGGTTTTATGACATGGAAAGCCTGTTGGAAATCAACTTTTGGGACCCCTAGCAGGGCCTCTTCTCTCCTGGGTCTTCGGTTGTGGGCCTGGGGGCCCGTGTAAATCCCTGCACCGTGTGGCAGGCATCGTGAGGTACTTGCTACATGGTGCAGGGATTTACAGAAACTCCAATTTCTCTATGGGAGCTTGTGCTGCTGCCGGTTTCCGACTGCCTCACAAAATCCCATAAAAAAATGGGAGTTTGCGACCGTAGCACATGCAATTGCTTCGTATGGTGGGTTTCTGGACCACTGATCAGAGGTCGGTCGATTCAGCAACCGCAGAGATGTCGATCAGAGGCAACTCAAACCGACATCATAATGAGGCCCTGAATGTGCAACTAATGAATTTTTATAAAATTCTCACTGAAGTTTCTTTACCTAAATGCACAGAGGAACACATCCCATTTCTCAAGAATCTACTGCCAAACAAGATAATCATTACTAACTGTGGGCATAAAGCTCTGCTCTGCTCGTGGAGTGTGCAGAGATTTAGCAACTACGCATAGAACGCGAAGTTGCAGAAAAACTCTGCTCTCTCCAACAAAGGTTTTTTTTTCTGCCCCTAAAATGCGTTTTCACGTGCGCAGGAGCGGCTTACCCGGTGCTTGCGATCGCCGACAAGATCTCCAGAGCCGTTCGCGAGTGCCACGAGATTTGCTAGGCAGTCGCATGTTCCGCGAGAGTTTGTGGTTGCCAACACGTCATTTGAGCGTGCCGGCGGACTTCTGGTGGGGGCTTTGTGAAGAACATGATCCCAAACACGCAGGCTCTACTGTCACTGCAATCTGGAGGAGGTTTGCTACCTGAGCAGCATCAAAACCTTCTTGATGATTTGGAGTAAACAAAATCCTCAAATTGACATTTTGCTATACTTTTTTGTGCAAGGCTTCCTTTTTCTTTTTACTTTTTTTTCAAGAGGAAGGAAATGCCCCAGAGCCCCCAGATTCCTGTTTCCATTCAGCAGACTCCTCCCAGTGCTTTGTCCATCTCTTGGTCACATTTAATTTGGATTTGGAGCTTAAAAGGATCACTCCTTGTGTCTGCTGCATAATATATATTTGGATTTGGGGATTTTGGATTTGAGATTTCACAAGTAAGTTGGAAAACTGGTGTTGTTTGTTGATTGGGGCCATGCACCTAGATTTATTTTTACTTTTCATTGATTTTTTTAAAATTCATTGTGGTGGGTTGCCAGTAGTTTCAGTAGGGGCCTAGTTGTTTCTTTGAAAGTAATTTTTCTTCTTTTATAAAGGAAACATGTTGCACAGTTCACTACATGTTCTCCATATTTTAAGATCAATTTTCAATATTTATTTAATTCACTATGTATGTAGCTTAGTAGTCTGCCAATAGGCCTTTCCCAGCCAGTAGGCCCAGAGATACTCATGGTGCATGAAACAACAACTGTTTCTGTGGTGTCTATTGAGGGCACTGTTGGTTTGGATTGAAATACAAAATGTGTTTTTGTGGTATCACGCTTTTTTCAAGAGATGTGTTAATTAGCATGCCTCCTTTGTCTGGCCAGTGTGTGAGTGTGTTTTTAATTGTAATAGTAGGACCCAACGATTGCCTTGGTCTCCATGTGGCCAGGGGCCATTTGTAAAGTCTGAGTCCATAGGCCTGCTTGTTTTCATTGTTTTCCAGGCATCCTGCTTTTTGTTGTGACTGGAGAGGTGGCTGATGGCCAACTGTCCATTTTGTGGAGGCAGTCAGTGTGCTTTTTTTGCCAAAAGCCTGCATGTCTTTCCTTTGTTCCTCTTGGCTTATAGCTTCTTGTTGTGGCCTGGCCATGTGGCTGGCAGCCATTTTGTGCATTCAGCCAGTGTTCGCCTTTGCCATATACTTGCATGGATGGTTCACCAATGAAATAAGCAGCTTAATAAATTAATAATTAGGCACTTATTTATAATGATTTCTTTATTTTAATTTCTTTTTTCCATTTGTATTTTTACATTTTTCCAATTTGTTGATTTTTTATATTTTCATTTAGTTTTCTTCAATTTTTGAAAGTATTTTAGAAAAAAGTAATTTATTTTTCAAGTTTTGAAAATTTCAGTTTCAAACTAACAATTAATCATTTACATTAACCCCATGTCTGGTATATGATGAGCACAACAGTATTCATTGTCATGGGATTGTTCCTTTTCATTGCCATTTGTCAGCTGCAACTCCCTGAGTGCCGCATCCATTTCCCACCACATGATGCACATTGCCAAACCGTAACATTTATATTTTTGTTTTTCTTCTTCTTCTTTCCTATCCTTCCTGAGTGTACTGGACTGTAAAGTACACAATGAAAGCCCTTGTTGTTGTCAAAGTCTCACAAATGGTTACACTGTATTGTTAGTATTTTAAAAAAACTGAGGTAACGCTAACAAGTGTGCACACACACTAAATCATATATTATAATATTTGTTTGTTATGTTATGTTATGTTATTTGTCTTTTTGTATAGCGCAACGGTTACTCAAAAAGAGTGTCCCGGCGCTTTAGGTAAGGCGGACAGATTTCGGAATAACACAACACAGATAAAAGAGGGGAGGCATCAACAGAAAAAAACAGAGCTACGGGCAGACCTATTGAGAGAACAACCAGGTTTTGAGACCTCTTCTAAAATCCAGGAGGGTAGTCGCCCCCCGCAAAGAGAGCGGTAAAGAATTCCACATCTGTGGAGCCAGAAGACTGAAGGAGCGACCCCCTAGGCGGGCCCTCTTCACGCGCGGAACAGCCGCCAAAAGTAGAGATTCCGACCTCAAGGAGCGGGTAGGAAGGTAAAAGGTCAGTCTCTTTTGGAGATGTTTAGCTCCCACAGCATGGAGCGCTTTATAGGCAAGGGTCAGAGCCTTAAAGGCAATCCGTTTGCGGATGGGTAGCCAGTGTAGCGTCACCAACAACCCAGAGACGCTGGTACGTCTACTAAGGCCAAAGATGGCCCTGGCCACCGCGTTCTGTACAACTTGCAGCCTCTGCAGCAGATACTCTGGCAGGCCCAGGTAAAGAATGTTGGCATAATCCAACCTGGAGCCTATCAGGGCCTGCACTGTCAACCTCTTGTGCTCCTCGGACAAGAGAGGCAGAAACTTCCGCAACATTTTTAAAAGGCCGAAGCAGGTACCGGTTACCCCCAGAATCTGGGCTTTCATCGTCAGCCCCTTGTCCATCTTCACCCCCAAATTTTTGGCCATGGGCGAAGAGCCGGACGGAGGGAACATGTCGATGGGCCACCAGGCCTGCCAGCAGGGCTCCGTATCGCACCCGAAGAAGAGTACCTCTGATTTGTCGGAATTGCACTTGAGGCTGTGCAGTTGGAACCATGCGAACACAGCCCCAAGGCAATTCTGGATACTCTCCCCGTCAAAGTCAGCCCCCCTCTCACAGGAGAAGAGGAGCTGGGTGTCGTCGGCATACGACACGATCCGGGCACCAAATGACTCCACCACCGCCGCCAAAGGGGTCATGTAGATATTAAAAAGGGTCGGGCTCAATATAGAGCCCTGAGGGACCCCGACTCCCAGAGGCGGCATTACAGCGTTGTCAGTTGGTGTCCAGATCGTTTGCCGGCGGCCGGCCAGAAAGGAAGAAAACCATTTGAGCACCGTCCCCCGCAGGCCAATCTCACAGAGTCTTGCGAGCAGGCCCTCATGGGGGACGGTGTCAAAAGCCGCCGACAAGTCCAACAACACCAGCATGACTTTGCCCCCAGAATCCAGCACCCCTTTAATGGTTTCCGAAACCTCCAAGAGCGCGGTCTCGGTGCTGCGATTTGAGCGGAAGCCCGACTGGGAGTCATGCAAGATCTCATGGGACTCCAGAAAATTGGAGAGCACCGACTGAACGTGCTTCTCCAAAATTTTTACAAGGGCCGGCAGCAGCGAAATTGGCCTGTAATTGGCTGGAGCTTTCGGGTCAAGTCCCGGCTTTTTAAGCAACGGGATGACAAATGCCTGCTTCCATGCTGGCGGCACCTCTCCCAAACTCAACGAAAGGTTGAGAAGAGGGTGAGCCAGCGGATTAACCACCTCCGCCACATTACCCAGGAGCTTAGCTGGGCAGGGGTCAAGCGGAGACCCAGATTTTAAGTTGCCCATAAGCGCTAGGGAAGCGGAGGCTGGCAGAGATGGAAACTCAGCCAATATGGCGCCCTGCCTAACTAGGGGAGGCGTGCCCGCCTCGGGCATCGGCAAAGTGACCGGTCCACTCAATAGAAAGGAGTCCTGGATGAGTTTGATCTTGCCTGTGAAAAAACACGCGAGATCCGCCGCCCAGGATACTGCGGGGCCCTCTTCGGAGGTGGTAGTCCGAGGTGACATGAATTCTCGAACAATAGTAAAAATCTCCTTACTAGAGTTTGACGCTGCCTCAATTCTCCCCGCAAGATAGGCTTTTTTTTCGAGGCGGATGTCCCGGTGGTAAGCTCTAACCAGAGCCTTATAGGCAGACCTGTCCTTACAGTCGTAATGTGCCCGCCAGGCCCTTTCGGCTACCTTGCACTGCTGCCGCATAGCCCACAGAGCAGTGGTAAACCAAGGGGCCGAGACCCGCTTAGGTGTCGGGCGGGGGGGCAGAACAGGGGCCAGGTCATTCAGCCTCTCCGTCAGCCATTTTTGCAGGGACTCCAAGTCTCTCTCTAACTCACCAGACAAAGGGCAAGGGTGAGTCGCAGCAGCCTGAGCCAGCATCTCAGGGGTCACCCTGCTAAATGCTCTAAAGGCCCGTCCCTGCTGCTGTGAGACAGGGTTCGGCACCCTGACATTGCCACTGATTACAAATTTGGCCAGCCAATGGTCCGACCACAAGACAGGAAGAATCTCATTCACTACCAAGGGAGAAGTCGAGAAGACCTGGTCAAGGTTATGCCCCTTATCGTGGGTCGGGCCCTGCAGATGCGGAATAAGACCCAGCGGCGTCATGACCTCCAAGAGCTTAATAGCGGCGGGGTCCGACGGATCATCCATCCGGATGTTAAAGTCCCCCGCCACCAAGCAGTGTTCTGCTCTCAGGGCTAAACCCACCAACACCAACTCGAGGTCGGCAAAAAACGTCCCAAGCGGACCAGGGGGGCGGTAAACTAACAGTCCCTTGACTGATTGATGCGGCGCTAGCACGATAGAAAAAGCCAGCGATTCCGAGCCACGGATGTCCTCGGTCGGCAAGATGGTACAGGGCGTACCCTTCTTTACCACCAATGCGACCCCGCCGCCCCTGCCCTTTGCTCTATCCTTCCTGAAGATGTCAAAATCAGGCGGAATGGCCATAGCCACATCAGGATTGGACGCTTCACCCCACCAAGTCTCCGTCAACATAAGACAGAGTGGCTTCTCGGTCTCGAGGAGCTCAAAGATGTGTTGCGCATGGCAGCGAGCAGATCTGGTGTTTAACAACATGCAGGCATACTCAGCACCCGCTGTGCCAATAGACGGGGCTGATGACAGGACCCGGGTAGGATGCCAGCCACAACCTGGACATCGCGACTTACCCCTATGACGGCGCGGAAAAACAGTGCAACAGCAGCTCTTCCTAACATTCAAGGAGCGCAACTCCGTGAAGGAGTACCGTACCCGATGAGCACCCAAATTACTCATTCTCGGTGAAACAGAGCCCCGCCCGCTGCCAAAACGCCTCCGGAACGCGGACGGGCGCAGACGGGCAGGACTCTGGCTTGACTCCGGCGCGAGTCAGGCGCTACCGCTGCGCGTCACCGCTGCGCGAGTTGTGAGAGCTTTAAATAGGAGCTCACCTGAACTCCTGCAAAGCGCTAGAACGCTCAGGCAGGTGACGTGAGATTCAGTAGTCCCCCCCCAAGATGGCGACCGGCGCCACGAACAGGCAACAATAAGGTGAATAACTCCGTCCAAAACGCGGTGGGGGCACAATTATAGTGCAAGTATGGGGCCAGCACAGGATGCAAGTTAAAAACAAGGCAGAAGTAAATAAAATGAACAGAAATAGAAAAACGGGATTTTTTAAAATAAGCCAAGCTCAGCGTGCTGTAATACCAGCAGCAACCAAAGCACCTAAAGGCACCTTACCAAAGGCAGAGCAACAGAAGTGCTCGCCTTAAATAGGAGCTCACCTGAACTCCTGCAAAGCGCTAGAACGCTCAGGCAGGTGACGTGAGATTCAGTAGTCCCCCCCCAAGATGGCGACCGGCACCACGAACAGGCAACAATAAGGTGAATAACTCCGTCCAAAACGCGGTGGGGGCACAATTATAGTGCAAGTATGGGGCCAGCACAGGATGCAAGTTAAAAACAAGGCAGAAGTAAATAAAATTAACAGAAATAGAAAAACGGGATTTTTTAAAATAAGCCAAGCGCAGCGCGCTGTAATACCAGCAGCAACCAAAGCACCTAAAGGCACCTTACCAAAGGCAGAGCAACAGAAGTGCTCGCCTTAAATAGGAGCTCACCTGAACTCCTGCAAAGCGCTAGAACGCTCAGGCAGGTGACGTGAGATTCAGTAGTCCCCCCCCAAGATGGCGACCGGCGCCACGAACAGGCAACAATAAGGTGAATAACTCCGTCCAAAACGCGGTGGGGGCACAATTATAGTGCAAGTATGGGGCCAGCACAGGATGCAAGTTAAAAACAAGGCAGAAGTAAATAAAATGAACAGAAATAGAAAAACCGGATTTTTTAAAATAAGCCAAGCGCAGCGCGCTGTAATACCAGCGTTTGTACTAGTAATTCTTGAACTACAACAATGCCACATTTCACTGATGTTCCTATTGCTTCTTAGCTTTTAGGTGCACAAGAGGAGGAGACAACATCACCTATTGTACTGCCCGACAGTAAGGCCTACACCCTGCACATGACGGTTACGTGACGTGTGACCACAGATATTTCTTCAAGTTGTGAATCTAAAACAAGTGCTGCTGCATGCTAACTGACACATCTTCAAGATGGCCTCAAAGAAAGATACCAGTACCAAGAAAGTCAAAGTTGCCAGTGAGGAGAAGAAGAAGGCACTGCCACTTACCACCATTGGTCTGCCGCCCAGTACCTTTTTGCGAAAAGCAAAAATTGCGCCTGCAGTAGCGGTGTCCGGGGAGCAAGCTGGTAGCAGCATCCCCGCATTAGCGGATCCACCCCACCAACCTATTGATGGGGAAATACTGGCACCCTCTTAGGAGCACATGAATGAAACTCACCAGACATAGCAGGTTTGCTCAGAAACAGAGTGAAATTTATTAAATAGTACCAAAAGCATGCGTCATTGCAAATTAGCAAGGAAGAAGTCAGATCTGCCACCTTAGGGGCTTTCAGACCGCTTCTTCCCAGAGTGACAGATTTCTAGCTGTTATATACCTAAAGTAATGCCATGTCAGCTGAACTAGAATAAGGCATCAAGCCAAATATGGCTGACATGTGCAATGTCTGCGCCATGCAAAACAGCCAGATATGAGCAGACCAGAAAGGCAGGCTCTGTACTGTGTAACACTTGCATATCATGTAGTCAAGACAAGCAAGGTGACCTGTAAGGGGGTCCAGAATAGCTTGTTAAAGCTTGTCCAGTCAGGGTCAGATAGGAAGCCCTTTTGAGCTCCAGGCCTCATGTTAATGTGGTCTTATATAAGCATGAAATCTTTGGAAGTACATGCAAATGAATTTATATGGATATTTATATATATTTGGTAACATCTATGCCCAAGCCCATGTCTGTCGCAGAGGCAGCCAGTCTAATCATGACAACGCCGAAGAGTAGTGACCTTGAAATTGACTTATCGTTATCGCAAAGTAGTACCCAATCAATTCAGGAAACTCAAGTGGGCAACAACAGCCCAACCACCAGCAATAGTAGTACTGCCTCCAGAAGTAGGGGCAGTTCAGTAGATCGAGATTCCTGCTAAGGAAGAAGAGCAAGCCACTCTTTCAGAAGATCCATTGTCTTCCAGATCCCCAGCAAGGAAAAGGAGGGTTAGTCCATCAACTTCTTCTCCAAACCCCCCTACTGATGATCTAGACACCACTTGTATCCCGCCTCAGTCTAAGAGTGAGACACGCCACGGCCACGAGAAAAGGCTAGGGAAAAGGAAGGTTCGAGAAAGTTAAGGAGGTTGATGTAGAAGAGGAGGATGAGGACGAGCCAGTCTGCAACCTGCTTTCTCCCCAGCAGGTCCACAGTCTTTTGCCACCTCTGCTGACCCAGTTTCACCTCCTCCTTCAGAGGGGTTTGAGGCCACTGCTGCCAAGGTCTGTTCTTGTGCCTGTTCTATTCTACTGCAGATTTTTTTGTCCTGACACTTTTTCTGTTACTGTGCCATGTTTTTCATTGCTGTACTTGTGCTGTTAATTGTGTTTACTTATTGTGCCTGTTATACTCGTTTTTTCCCTGTTTTCTTATGGAGCCTGTTGTACTCATTTACCCGCTCCCATCTCGCTGCTGCTGCCCCTGCAGCCCTGCCCGCCTGCTGCTCCCTCCTCCCACCTTCCAGATGCACGTCCCTCCCCCTCCCTACTTAATGGTGACCGATGCACGGTCGCGCCTTCTGGAAGGCTCTCAAGACCTGGCTCTTCAGTTGAACGGAACTGCTGTCCCCACCCCCCACCTCCAGCGCCTTGAGACCCTCATGGGTGAGTAGCACATTTACAAACCCCTGATTGATTGATTTATTGATTGATCATGGATGTTATCCCTGTCCCAGTGGAGACCGACATTACCCCATCCCAAATTGCTGTTAGGGCTGCAGCATGGAAACCCCTAACACAGATACCACCAACACCACTTCCAGCTGCCGTATTTACAAAATCCCAGCAGTGACCTACATCCACCACAAACACCTGAGTAGATGTTGCTACTGCAGAGTCAAACGTCATGCCCACCTACCAGTTCATCCGACATTGCAAGTGGCACCAGCAGCATCAGAAAGTGGACCTCCCCAGTTTGGTTCTTCTTTTGGGTTAGCCAGAAGGAGGTGAACATTACTATATGCTCCATTTGTGTAGTAAGTGTTAGTCGGGTGAGCTATGTACAAACTATTGCACCGGAGGTAAAACAAGCCATCTGAGAAACCTTAGCGCCCAAAAACTGCAAGTGCTGTTGGGGGAGGGCATGAAGATCCAATCACGATGAAAGGTTAACAAGAGGGAGACATTCTCTCTGGTACACAAAGCAGCCCTGTCCCCAGCAGTGCAGTGGTACCGCCCATATCATCATCCGCAACATCGCAATGGCACAAGAGTCAGGCAGAGACATCAAGGGGTCCAAAGCAAGAGAGTACCACAACAAAAAAGGGCATTGAGCCTAACAATATCTGGCCTCAAGAAGTCACCTGCATCAGTGGCACTATAAAAGAAAAAAAATCCAGGCTACCATTCTCAGCATGTTTTGGCCAGAGGGGCAGTACAAATGCAACCCCCCAAGGGCATATTTGTACAACTCGAAGCTGGCTAAAATTTTAGTACTGGACCTCCTCCCTTTTTCTTTTGTGGAAGGGGTGGGTGTTCTAGAATCTGTGGCAGCCATCTGCCCAAAATGGAAGGTTCTAGCTGGTCCTATTTTGCCAGAGTTGCTGTTCCAGCACCACATCACGACGTGCTGGAATTGCTTAGACAAGCTTTGCAGTAGAGTGCTATTGACACTATCCACCTGACGACAGACATGTGGACCAGTTGACAAGCCACTGATTCCATGTGCATCACTGCATACTGAATCTCTTTTGTGGGGGTTAGAGAAAAGATATCTGTAGGTGTTGTTGACACTGCTGATGTTTTTAATGGCTCTCGGAAGCATGCTACAGTAGAAATCCCATGCTGCTGCAAACATTTTGGAAGACTTTAACACTAAGGTCTTTGAATGGCTGCAACCAAGAGGGCTTAACATTGGTTTTGTTGCCACAGACAATGGCAGTATTATAGTTAAGGTCATGGCCGATGGTGCTATTTCAGGGTCCTGTATTTGGCACACTGCAATAACACCATTCTTCAAGACTTTCTAAATAAAGAACACAGAGTCAGCAACTTACTGACCACCCACAGAAGAATCTGCACACATTTCAACCATTGTTTTAAATCCCAGAAGCAGCTGAGGATCATTCAACATGATAATGGAATGCCAGTTAAAGCACTCAGCCAGGGGGTGCCAACACGTTGGAACTCAACGTATTACATGCTTGAATGTCTGAGCAGTCAGACCAATCAATGAATATGTCATGCAAAGAGGGGATGCTACTGTGAAAGGCATGATCATTGAGATGGACCAATGGGGAGTAGTTAAATGCCTGACAGAGATGCTGCTTCCTTTCTAGGTCTTTACACATGAAGTCAGCTAGGAGGACTGTACCATGGGCCAAGCTATCCCATTGTTGCACATGCTATAGAAACAGCTAAAGGAGGTATCTGCAATGTATGCAGGTGTGGTGGAAATAAAGAAGCATATGAGTTGATAGAGAGCTTAAGCGTTTGCTTATCTAAAAATACAAGGGTACAAAGAGGCATTGTGGCATCCAACCATTACATTGGTGCCACAAGTCTTGATCCACTGTACAAACCATTACTGGATACTTTTTCAGACGGGGATGTTGCCAACTTCAAAATTTGGATAGCTGTGTAAGCCAGTCAGCTAGAAAAAGAACGGCCAGGAATTAGAGGCCCGCTCACCCAGGGTGCAACAAGCACTGCAGGCAGCCTTCAAGTTCAACTTCAGAGACTGAGGACAGTGCAGTTGGCTCACAGCAGCCAAAACCACCAACAATAGCAGGAACAACATCATCAACAACAAGAACAGAAGCATCAGCCCCTGTTCCTCAAAGACTCAGACCTGACCAGTCACTTAGTTAATGCAAAGCTTGCAAACACAAATCAGGTCTACTCTATTCTACTCGTCAGTGAGTCTGTCAAGTCAATCTTTCCCTTCTTGTTGCTCAATAACAAAATTGTATTAGTACAGGCCGATCCATTACATTGAGTAGGGACTCAATTGGGACACTGATGGTACTGAGTTGGACACCATACTCAGAGTCATAGTCAGACTCAGGAGAATCAGAGAGGATGGAATGACACAGAGCGTGGGCGTGATCATGACTAATTCGAGAACTGCCACCAGACGAAGATGGGAAGTTTTCAAATTCACTGAAATCAACCAATTTGGATGATGATGACTTTGAAGTGGCCTAAAGGTAAACAACAACACTACTAGATCTACTAATGTCTGTGTAGTGGTGGTGAGTGTGGTGTGACTGACTGATAGCAGTGCATTATTTTTTTACTTAATTGGGAAAATGGCATGATATGTTGCTGTGTGTGTCTGTGCTGTCTGGATCAAATTCGAAGCTAAGTGGAGGTTGGGTGGAGGGCCTGTTGTAGGAGGTAACTGCCGGAAACAGACATTTAGTCATGCTGCCTCTGAAACAAAGACTTCTAGTTGCACTACTTTATGCCATTTAACTTTCCCCCTTGATTCTTCAATATCATTTTTTTCCATCTTCAGGCCCTTAACCGGCGCCATACTAGAAAAACAACTCACACTTACCTTACCAAACCGCATCAGCCAGGCACCCAAGATTAACAGACAGTCCAAGAGGTATGCAGTGCAGAGATAGATTTGGCAATACACACAGTATCTTTTTGCTCTCCAATCATTACAACTGTGTGTGTTGTTTATGTTTGTTTACTTGACTCCTATAGATCTTTTAATTTTATTTGCTATCTTTCAAAGCCCGCTACAAGAACATAAATGTAATTTGGATCTCTCTAGAGACAGACGGCAAATGAATTTACCTGTACTAGCCTAGTACTCATCTGCAAGCATGCATTTCCTTTTTCTCCCATAACAGATTTATGATGGTTGGCTGCCAAGATGAATGTGTTGTCCTTATGTAGTAGTGTTTGTCTTTGTCAAACCTTTCCCTCAAATCCTCCTTCCTATCCATTCACCGAACCCCTCTACCTCTTCCCCCGCACTATGTGATTTATTGGTGTGACTAAATTAAATTTACACCATAAATAGATCGCACACTTCGTGGGGCGGATGTGGTGAAGCAACACCAACTCAAGGGCGACGATCTTAAGTTCAGCTCTAAGTATAACTATAGCCCACACTGGCTATATATATCAGATTGCCCACCCAAGCACAGACAGCATTCAATATTATTTTTTTTTCAGAGAGCAGAATCCATCATAATTGCCAGCATCATCATCCTTCCAGCACTAAAGGTTATGCTTGTCCACTTAAAAAGTTCATAGTTGGAGGAGGAGCTACGTCAGCACGCAAGATGGCTGCT
This sequence comes from Lissotriton vulgaris, assembly GCF_964263255.1. Taxonomy (NCBI): domain Eukaryota; kingdom Metazoa; phylum Chordata; class Amphibia; order Caudata; family Salamandridae; genus Lissotriton; species Lissotriton vulgaris. Next base: position 892,104,846 of record NC_141685.1, on the reverse strand, counting down.
TAGGCTCCCGGCTCCACCGACCTCCGTAACCCGCCGCGATATCCTGTGCATTATCCTGACTTTACGCCCGGTCTCTGTGTGCATGAACTGTTCCGCACTCCGATGGTGAAATCCGGAAACTTTTATCGGCTTGTTGGAAGAAGTTCTGTCGTGTTGAAGTTTGCGGCCTGCTCCAGCAGTGAAGCCGGGGCCTCGAGTACTTTCACAGCCGGGCTGCAGTGCAACAACATCAGCCAGAAGAACCAGGCTGGGTCCGGTCGACTGGAGTGGAGGCTTTGTTTAAGCCCGAATTTGGCGGCAATCGTTTCAATAGCTCATTATCGATGGAGGAGTGATCCTGCTTATTGCTGGCTGTGAGTGGGGGTCCCCGTCCCGCGGACCTGGTACGTAGGGCCGCGAGGTTCGTGATTAGGGGCCTCTGGCCTGCGGCCTTAACGGTGTGGACCGTGGCTGTGAGCAAAGACTGGTCACCCTCCGCATCTGCACGTTCGCGATCCTGTTTGTCCCCCCCCCCCGAGGATGTCGGATTCACCCGGGGAGGTGATTGGGATTGATATCGGGCATGAGACCGTGGATCAAACGATGCATGAGCCATCGCTGAAGTCAGTACTGGCGGAAATTTTGGCGTTTCGATCACAGGTTGATGTCTTATTGAGCAAATTGGACTCGCGCCTATCAGAGATGCTCCTGGTAGACCCGGACCCGGCCTTACGATTGAAACTGGAATCTGCAGCCATTCAAACCGTGGCCATTTTGACTCTGCGCGAGAGCCCCGTGAGGAAACCGGCATTGGAACCATCGGATGGTGCCCTGGGAGACGGTGTTCCCGAGGATGTTATGGTATCACCAACCCTTCCGCCGCTACCAGCTCTGGAGATATCAAAAGGCGTTCCCCTCCCGGAGACTTTTGTTTGTGACTTTCCCTTCACTTTGTGGTCGTCTTCTCCTCTCTTGGTGACTCTACGACTCCTGTGCAGAATACATTGGGACTGTTCAGCCAGGAGGGAAAGGTCTTCAGCGTCTAAAGTTCCCGTGGACCTACTGCCTGCGAGTCGCCATGGATTGCTTTTTGATTACTCTTTTCTCCTTTATTACCTCTTTGTGTGCTTTTGGGTCTCGGCGGGAGGGGTCCGTGTTCTTGTTCGGAAGGGCCAAGGTTAGGATTGAATATGTCGGGAAGGGTAGGAGTGACTTTCACAAGTGTTCGACCTGTAACTGCTTGCTCTAAGAGGCTGGGCGGTGTTTTCCGGTACCCTCTACTCTCTTCTATAGTGTTGTCATAAGTGTTCTTCTATTGATAGGGGGTAGCTGTATCTGGCGGGTGTCTAAAGGGGCTGGGAGCCTGAATGTCTATGCCCTCCTCCATTCTTTTTCCTTCCTTTAGGGTTTTAGTTATTAGGGGCGACAGGCAGGCTGCTAGTGGGGTTAGGCTGTAGCCATCTGCAGGGGTGCAGGGTGGGGGGCTGGACGGGTTTTTTTTATTTTGCCTTTTTTATTTTCTATGGCCTTTCTTTTCCTTCCTTTTCTTTCTTAAGGATCAGTATAGCTATGAATCATTCGGACTTTTATCGTATGCTCGTATCTAGTGCTCATGCTTTTCTGTTATCCGATTTCCGGGTGGGCAGGCTCTGAGAATTGGCGCAACATGGAATGTATATTGTGTGTTCATTTGCATCGATCTGTATCCTTTGGCGCCGATTCTCCATCACAGTGGTTATTATGTGTCTATCCTGTTTCTTACCCTGTCCCCCGCATTATCTGGTTTGATTGTATGGCACCTGATCCTCTCTCATATAATATAAAACGAAACCTTTGACTCATTCTGAAACTTAATTATGCATTCTTATACCAGTTCTGTCCTGAATCGCCGCCGAACCTCTGGGTTGTTGGCTGATGGGCTGTGTAGTACTGTAATATCGGTGGTCTTACTATATCTAGCGGCCAGCCCCCGCGGTTGTAGGCCCATGCCTGTATTTTCCTGAATCCTATAATAAAGGTTTTCAAGAAAAAAAAAATTCATAGTTCGAGTTGACTTCAGTTTGTAACTTGTACTAGACTAGCCCACCAATCTTTTTTGTTTTTACTTTAGCATTGCTTATCATGGTTTCTCATTTGGCAGTCTTCTTCTTAGGTAATGTACTTCCACTAGTTGTTTGCTAGTCTCCCTCAGATGACTGTCTCTTTTTCTTTTTTTGCAACTGCTACTGTCTACCAGTACCATCACCATGGCACCTTGGAAAAACAATATAAACAAGTGACCATTCAATTGACATCTGGTTGCACTGTCTGAATAAACTATTCACCTTTACAAAATTGTACTCTAATGTACAAAAAGAATATATCCCTTGTAGGTATTGCTTTCATAGCTACATCATTGTTTAATGTTGTGAAACATTAGGGATGTGATTCAACACAATGAAACAAATCCGACTAGCAGACATTTATGAAATTATTACAAAAGTAATTAAACAAAGCTATGTGCAATATGCACAAACACATTGTTCGAAATTACAAAATTCTTCAACATCCAATAATAAATCATGTCCAATGCATTTAGGGATAATCAATCCCTTCTTCAGGGGCCTCTGTGGAAAGAACCATGAGATACAGTCAAGAAGTCATATAGTAGTTGTATTGTAAGTAAAGCTGCATTTTATAAATACACAGGGAGGCAACCTTAATGCCCATATGCACAAGAGCGCGGCAAGAGAAAAAAAGCTGCATATCGCAGCATGCTGAGAATAGTGGACAATCAACGTGCACGACGTTTTGAAAGCAACTCCATTATAAAACAAATGTGAATCATTACCAAAAAACCAAATGCAAACATATTGCCGTAAAAGACTGAAAGCCTAATCTGAACACGTGCCAGGAAATATAAAACCTATGTGAAGTTCCACCGGGTGTGTCCCATCATGCCCCGATAAAACTCAATGGTGGTCGAACTAGAAAGCTTACTGGATGTTAGCCACTGTCATCTGGTGGGTTGGGCGTCTGTGTTACGCGTTGTATATACAGAAGATCCAGATGATAAAATACCATGACACCATGGTATAAAATCATGTTCTTGTCTCTTGTATAGTTAAACAAACTATTGGCTCAAAAAATGTTTAATGCACCTGAATGCGAGTGAAACCCCATGAGTCACTTGCGTCGTAGTGATCACGGATAAAACACAAATCTGTAGATTATAGGCAGAACTTCACTCCAATGTAATGGTATGTATTCTCCAAGTCGAGTATCAGTATATAATATATGAAAACAATTAGCATAGCAACTCAATTTGCGAAAACCTTACACATTACTGGAAAGTGAATATTTAAATACCTGCCATTATGGCAGTAAAGCAGTGTATAAGTACCTTCAACTGGTGATCAATGTGGAGTTGTTGGCCATACGATGTCCACGATTCTAAAAAAACGTGGCGTTCTGAAACAATTAAAACAAAACAAGTTGGCAGCTTACCACTAAGGTACACCAACACAAATTTATTACTGTTTGAATGTCTAATCCTGTCACACTTCCTACCTTACTTGCCTTGGGAAAACAAACAATCACCATGCAGCCATCACTTAGCATAATCATCAATCACAGGTAAGAGAAGAAGTGTGGGGAATGCAATAATGTTTATACTATGGAAATTAATTAATTGACACACCAACACCCCTTTCGAGTCAATAGGGGTTTTACTTGCAGGCTGCATCTACTAGGAGAGACTGACAGTAGTAGGACAAGTAAGGGTACCATATCTAACTGTTGGTGTGTTACGCTATCAGCAGATTTTAAAAAAAGACTGCAAAGGAAACAGTGCAAAGTAAAAGAGTAACCCACCCAAAAAGATTTACATAATTTGTAAAGCTATAAATGTATTCCCCTAACATATAAACTAGAATGAAAGAAACTCACAACACCTGACCCACCCCTCTCCCTAACCCGAACCAATCAGTCAATCAGGGGTTTGGGAAGCGTGCTACTCACCCGGGAGGGTCTCAAGGCGCTGGGGGGAAGATCGTGCAGCTCTGAATCAACCAGGTCTTGAGGCTTTTCCTGAAGGCGTGCAGAGTGGGGGAACATCTGATGTTGAGTGGGAGTTTGTTCCAGTTCTTTGCGGCAATGTAGAAGTAGGCTCTTCCATCTGTGTGTGGTTTCGGCGAGGTCAGCGGACCAGATGTTTCCCTTGGGTGCGTGGAAGGAGACTCTTTTGTTGAGGTATTTGAGCCTGGTGTTGTGGAGAGATTTCTCGATTTGAGTGAGTAGCTTGAAGGTGATTCTCTTCTCGACGGGGAGCCAATGAAAGCTGAGGACAAGCCTGGCAGCGGTGTTCTGGATGGTCTGGAGTTTCCGGAGCAGGGATTTGTTGATTCCAGCAAAGAAGACATTTCTGTAGTCCAGTCTGCTGGTTATGAGTTCGTGGGTGACAGTGTGGCTTCAGGGGGGATCCACTTGAAAGTCTTGTGAAGGATGCAGAGTGTGTTGAAACACGAGGAGGAGAATGTGTTTATCTGTCGGGTCATGGCAAGGGAGAAGTCGAGTATGCTGCTGAGGTTCCGGATTTAGTCCATGTGAGTATGGGGGCTGTGGAGGGAGGAGGGCCACAAGGTGTTGGTCCATGTTGATGGAGTGGGTCCAAGGCGAGGACTTCTGTCTTTTCTGAGTTGAGCTTCAGGCAGCTTCTGCTCATCCAGGATACAGCGTCTCTCATTCCTTCCTGAAAGCCTAGTTTGGTGGTGTTGGGTTGCCTCGTGAGGGAGAGGATGAGCTGGGTGATGTCAGCTAGGATACTATGCTAAGTCCCTGCTGTCTGATGATGGCTGCGAGGGGGGCCATGTAGATGTTGAAGAGCGTGGGGCTGAGTGAAGATCCTTGGGGTACTTCACAGTTGATCTACGTGGGCTTGGAGAGGAAGGCAGGAGTCTGATTCTTTGGGTTCGGACAGTGAGGAAGGAGACGATCCAGTCGAGGGCAGTTCCCTGTATGCTGGTGTTGTGGAGTCTCCTGGTGAGAGTGCGGTGGGAGATGGTGTTGAAAGCTACAGAGGCGTCCAGTAAGATGAGGGCCGCTGTGTGGCCCTGGTCGAGAAGAGTGCAGATGTCATCTGTGGGGACGAGGGGGGCAGTCTCGGTGCTGTGGTTGCTGCAGAATCTGGATTGGGAAGAGTCAAAGATGGAGTTTTCTTCAAAGAAGTTTGTGAGCTGGCTATTGATGATCTTCCTAGTGACTTTAGCCGCGAAGGGTAGGAGAGAGATAGGCCTGAAGTTTTTTAGGTCCGTCAGGTATGCAAAGGGCTTCTTGAGGAAGGCTTGATTTCTGAGCATTTCCAGTCATCATGGAATGTGCCTGATTCTAGAATGGCATTGATGGTGCGTCATAGCTTGGGTGCTATGACGGTGGCGGCTCTGTGGAAAATGTGCAGTGGGCAGGGGTCCATGGGGGCTACTAAGTGGATGTTCTTCATGATCGTGGTGGTGTCTTCAGTGGTGACTGGGGTCCAGACGGAGATGGTCGACTGGCTTGCATTGCTGGGGATGGACATGGTTTTGGCGTTGTGTGTCTGTTGATTGTCGAAGTCGTAGAGGGACTTGAGCTTGAGCTGGAAGTAGGATCTGAGTTTGCTGCGGAGGTCCTGGGAAGGGGTGATGTCCGATGCTTCGCTTGGGTGTTTGGTGAATTCCTGGATGATGCTGAAGAGTTCCTTAGTGTTGTTGGAGTTGGCGAGGAGTTTGTCCTGGATGTCTGTCTTTTTGGAGAATTTGATGCGTTGGTGGTATTCTGTCATGGCGTTCTTTGTAGGTGGTCCAAGCTTCTGGGGTTTTGGTATTTATCCATAATTTCTCGAGACATCTGAAGGTACATCTGGATTCTCGGAGGTCGGTGGTCAACCAGGTGGCTTTCATGGGGCGCTGTCTTTTGGAGTTATGGAGGGGGGTGACCTTGTCTGTGCATTTGGTGATCCATTTGTGGAATTCGTTGGCTGCAGAATTGATGTTGGTGGTGGTGAAGTTGTAGTGCTCCTTGGTGACTTTGCTTGAATTCCTTCTGGGGGCATAGTGTAGGTTTATGAGCAGTGCTTTTTTCCTTCCGGGGGGGCTGCAAGGTGTGGCTGAAGCGGATGTTGTTCCCTCCTGCAAAGATGGGGTCGAGAGTGTGTCCTGCCTTGTGGGTGGGGGTGGTAACAAGCTGTTTTAGTCCGATGTTGGCGAGGTTGTCCAGGGTGGTGGAGTTGGGGTCGCTGAGGTTGTCAAGGTGGAAGTTCAGGTCTCTGAGCAGTATGTAGTCCATAGAGGCGATGGCATGGGGTGTGATGAGGTCCCTGATGGTTGTGGCAATCACGGTTTGTGGTTTGCGGGGTCTGTAGGTGAGGGTGCAGCATAGGGTCATTCTGGGGCTGGTCTGCTGGTCTGGATCAGGAAATGGAGGTGTTCTATTGGTACAAGGAGTCATTCATGCTGTAAGTGGTGAGTAGGAGGGAGTTCTTGTGTGCAATGCGAATTCCTCCTCATGGGTGGTTGGGGCGGTCCTTCCTCTGGATCTTTTATCCAACGGGGATGGTGGTGGCGATGTCGGGGCAGAGATGGAGTTGGTCCAGGTTTCTGTGTGGGAGGCGACGCCTGGTGAAAGGGTATCAATGAGGTCCCAGATCTCTAATGCATGTTTGTGCAGGGAGCGCATGTTGAGGAGGATGCACCTCAGGGTTTCAGGTGTGCTGGCGTCTGGAGGGTGTGTGGTGGACACAGGGGTGTGGAGGTTAGAGAAGTTTCAGCTGCAGTGTTGGCAGGAAAACTGGTCATAGGTGGTGTCTGGCGAGCACAGCTGGCAGTTGTTATTTCTTCCTGGGTTGAGTGTGTGGCGGGCAGCTAAGTTGTAGCAGTGGGGAGTTGGAAAGCCAGGGTCCCTGGTGCTGGTCGGGTCATGGACAGGTGCAGACGTGCTTGCCTTTAGTGCACCTTCATCGCGCCAGGGGCACACCTGCTACACGCGGCCGCTGCCATTAAGTATGGGACGGGAAGGGAGTGCAGCTGGGAGGCGGGAGCGGGAACCAGCAGGGAGAAGGGGCTGAGGGGGCAGCAGGGGCAGGAAAAACAACATGAAAAGGACACACCAATGCCAGTAAAAAGTACAATTATCCATAGAAAATCCAAATGCCCATTAAAAAAACACGTTTTCTCCAACTCCCACATTTCCACCCTCTCCCTAACAAGTCTCACCCACCCAAAAATATTGTAAAATGGGCAAGAGAGGTCTATCATCTAGTGGCAGGCTAGGAGCCGGTTCTTGCGCTCAAGATGGTCAAAGCGCTCCTCGATCCTGGCCTCTAGGCACGCCATCCAGATGAGCACGCAGTGCTGAAAGGTTTTCCATGAACAGGGGTGAGCAACAGTGGTTCACTTGGTTCACTTGTGGCAGACGGCTGCCGGACCATGACACTCTACCACCAGAGGCACTGGGGGGCCTAGCTTGGGCCCGAGCATTGGAGGCTGCAACTGCTGCGTCCTTCTCCTCTACCAGAGCCATGACCCACCGATTTTCTACCCTGATGGGCTCCAACTTCTGTTGCCTGGTCTTGGCAGTTATCTCCTGCCTGGTGGGTTGGGAAAGAGTAGCTATACAAAGAAAAAAGACAATTGTAAGACTCTTAGCAAAACACAGTAACACATACAATTTAGACATAAAATTATAGTGGCACAGTAGCACTAGCAGTACATAACATTTGTGGTCTCCTGAATTCCTCAGCCCCTAATATTTAGATATGATTAGAGTTTCAGGCATTAGGCACTATGGAGTAGGGCACTATGGAGTAGACAAGCATTTTTCTTCTTTCTCTTGTTTAGCTAAACTAATCTTGTAAGCATGCTACCTGAGAATGCGGCCCAGACAGACAAACTTGTGTCGTAGACTTGGGTTACTTTACTACTGTTTGCAGGTGGGGCAGCTGTACTACACAATTATCTCTTTTTCTATTATTATGGCCATACTCTGTTAAATCAATGGCAAATGCTCAATTTTACTTGCATCCTGACTACTACAACAAAGCATATTATATGATTAATTACTAATAGGAATGATGATATACGACAAACCGTAACATGACGTGAGATACTACTATTGTAACCATGCGGCCTATAGGCCACCCGTGTCTGACACTGTTGAAATGACATGGGTAGGGAAGAATGGGCCTCGGAGTTGGAGGGAGGCGATTGATGATGGGTGGGTACATACATGCATAATATATATGTTGTGCTTGCAAACTACTGTGAGTCAAGGGACTAGTCCGAAATACAATCTTAAACCTTTGAGTCAAAAACCTGAATAAAAAAAATCCCTTGTATATTCTTCACAGAGAATTTTCCATTTATCATTGCATTGTTCTTCTAGCATTATTGTTATTATTTTACCCTTGGCTTTGCTACTCTGGCACAGTTAAATTTTTGTTTGCATTGTCTTGATCCAGTCTTCACCTATGATTGAATACCATCCAGGCATCCATCCATCCAAATATGCCTATTATATTATATTATTCTCAACAAACCTTTCACCAACATACATATTTGTCATTTAACCACCCATGCATCCTCCTTGCTTGCCTTTGAGTTTGACCCATCAAACCCCCTGAGGATTCCTTTCACCCTTACAGTTCCACCTACCCAGGCAGTTATCCTTTATTTTACCTTTCACCCATCCTGATTCAACTACCAATGCATCCTATCAGCTACCTATATGCATCCCCGGGACCCCTTCACCAACGCATCCTTCTCTGCCAGTCCTATATTACATGTCACCCATCCTTCCTCCGGTACTGGTGGGCAGTATGCCTAAAGAAAAAAAATTACAAATTTTATATATGCCATAAATGGCTCCCCCTGTTTTCTTTCGCTAACAAGATTGAAAATACAATACATACACCACACTCATCACTACAATTCGGGTACACACTACAGACTAGAGTAGACAGTATTTCCTATCAAAAAATAATAAAATATCTGGTTGGGCATTTTGTTGATGGCAATTTTTTAAAAGTCTCACAAAAAGAGGACATCACAAAGGACTGGGTTCAGTGTCTAGAGCTATTGGTAAATCTGAGTCTTTGAAAAGAAAAAGAGTGGCCAACTGGGTGGACAATCGGACATAAGGTCTTCTTGGTTGGAAAATGTAATGGTGCGATCCTCCTTCTCATACTTCCTACAGGCCATGGTGCACAGTAATAATTTCATCAACAACTGCTGCTAATAATAATAATACTAGGCCTAGAAGAGAAGAAGACACAACTTTGAGGTGTTGAATGTGACCATCATTTAGTGATTAGGCATGAGAAAGCAAAAGAAAGCCTTCTCATCTCAACGAACATGAGTAGAATACTTTACTTGGGCATGAAATCTGCAGAGTAGTGGTACTAGTACTAGTACTAGTAAGGACCAATGGGTTATCTGAGTCTTTACAGTACCACCATTAGGCAGTCCACAAAATATATAAGGGGAGAGGGAACGCTGACTGAAAAAGCAAAAGAAAGCAAGCTACAGGCAGACTAATATGGAGTCAGAGGCAGTTTGAGGTCAAAAAAGACACTAGAAATATAACTAACTAAGTTATGGGCAATGAAGGGATAACAGGCATTTAGAAACAGATCGATCAAGAAGATTTTGAAAAAAATTGAACTAGGGAATGGAAATAATATAGTAGAAAAAAAATAAGGAGCAATAAAAGTAAGGGAAATATTTATTAATATTAACAACAGGAGGACTTACTGGGGCCAGCAGAGCCATCTGATGAGGAGTGTTCCCTGCTCTGGGAGGCACCTCCAGCTCCTGCACCCGCCTCAGAAGCCCTCTTGTTCTTCTTGCCCCTGGATGCTGATGATCATGTAAGACATAATTAAATAGACAAAAATGATTGGAATTTAATAAATATTAAATAATCACTCCAAAAAGATTTTTTGACAGGAAACAGCGATTCCAATCACATTGACCTTTCCTAAATCAGATCGACTAGTAGTAGTAGTAGACTAGTATTGCGTTCGCGAACCGTCCTATCTTTATTATTCCACAGTTCCATTCCGATTCCTGAATCCTAAATCTACCTAGCCCCCCTATTCCAAAGACTTTGGAATGAATTGCAAAAAAATTATGTTTGCTTTTAAGTTCCCATCTCATTTGCAATCTTATCAACCCCCTTTGATGGGCCAATTCTCTAAGTCTGCATTTAGTCTAAATGCATATATGGACGCATGCATATTGAATACATCAAATTGGTAGGTTGCTATTCACTCACTAATACAAACTACAAAAAGGTTCTACTAAGGAGTCAAGGACTGAAGTGAGAGGATGTGGGCCGCTAAATTACTAACTAATTCTATGTAAGTAATAACTAACTACTACTATCTTAGTGACAAGACAAAGGAAAGGAGTCTCTCTAGTCTGCATTACCTAACTTAAGTTCTCATAAATAATCAGCCCAAGTGAGTGCAAAGCTGCAAACAAATATGATTAGGTAGCGCCAAGCAAGCACCTGTCTAGAATAATGATCACATAATAAAAGATTTCAAAATGTAACTTACCCGCATGTGAGAAGCAGCATTCTTGCTATTTGAGAAAAAAATATTTGCAATAACATAGAGAACACACACAATAATAATTATAATTAGCTACTCACCAAGCGCTGCAACCTCAATACCTAGCAGGTCCAGCAGGTCCAGTATATCAGACCATGGGTGCGTCACTTGGTTATGGGAGCGCCGGACTCCAGAGCAGCGATACATTGCCCGGCGTACACTTGCCCATAGCTGCTGATGATCCTGGAGCCTGTACCCAGACCCAGTCCTGCCAAATGCTGCCGGGGTTGAGGGAGGTGGCGTAGCACAAAAAAACAAGAGCTGTCACCTTCACCTCCGAAAACAAGACCCGGGGCTGCACCCCTCCGGGTGCCGCCTTCCGCAAGGAAGGCGGCTCCTCTTTCTCGGGTCCCACTCTCTGCCATGATGCTAGGGGGTGGCGGGCAGAAAAGAAAATGTAGAAAGTAAAAAAAAAGGGAGGTAAGAAGAAAGGAAGTAAAAAAATGAGAAAGCAAGTAATATAGGAAAACCCGTACAAAACAAAAATGCAGTAAAAACACACAAAAAGTATAAAACAACACAAAATATACACTGAACAAGACACAGGAAAGATAATCAATAAATAAAATCTGAAAAAAAGTTTTCAGAAAGAAGGATTGAAAAGATTTAGGGAGGATTCAATAGTAGGATCCATCCCATAACAGAGAGGAAAACAAAATAGACGCGCCCAAGTCTGACTGCGTAGTGCAGTTTGTGCAATATTTTCCTCCAAACACGCAATCCGTACGGCAGACACATCATGCGAATGGGTGGAACAAGCAACTCCTCGCGGAACTCCGTCTAGTGTGGTGGAGGTTTTTTTAGTGCTTCATGCAGTTCCGCATAGCGCGGCTATGGGAACTCCGCCCATATTTAGTGTAGATTCAACTACATGGTACATTGGCCCCTGGGATCAGATCAATTTAACACTCAAACTCCATATGAGGGGTTAGTTGATTATCCTTCTTTTCAACAAACACATCCTGAAAATCCGAGTATTCTTTTGGAAGAGAATTTGGGGACTGTGCATGTTTGGGATTAGGCTGGATCGTGTGCTGTGTTATAACAATTTGAACGACAGTATGATGACCCCATGGTCACCCAGCATAACAACCAGTCGATGAGGGGATTATGGAGTTGTAGCAAGGATATCCCCAGAATGGCTCCAAATGTGGGCTTATCTACCAGATTAAAAGACAATGGTTTAGGGTGCCCATTTTTAGAAACCAGGGTATTAGAACAGTTTGAAAGGTAATAAATCCTGATTTCAATTCAGTGCTATCAACTGCCCTTTCTTCCTCTGGTTCTTGTTTTTTTAATTAAAAGGATATTTAAAGAACTGGCCAAGGTTAAATTGAAGAAATTCCCTGTAGCTCCCGAATCCTGGAGTATAGGCAGAACCTTACATTGTGGGATAAATATTATGGTGCCTGAAATAGTTAGATGACATGGAATATTACCTATGGTATGATCCAAGTATGGTGAGGTTAGTGTATTTGATTTATTAGACCAGTTGACCTAAGTGCTGATCGAGCTTGCTAGTTTTCCTGATTATTTTCTGTGACAACTGCTATCTTTATTTTTAGCCTCTTTTGATTTGGTGGCACAATCGCTGGAGAAGTGTCCCGCTTTGCCACAATATAAGAATAAATGTAGTTTTCTATGTCGTTTCTTTTCGCTGTTAGATAATGGTCCTCTTGTTCCCCCAATCTGCATGGGTTCTACTGAATCATGAGTTTTACCGCCAGTCTCCCTTCGCTCAGGCCGAACCACCAAAAGTCTTGGCTCACTTCTGGTTCGGTCACCTTTACACTCCGCAAGTTGATGATCCAACCTGGCCACTAGATCAGTAAATTATGACCAATGGGTAGGAGGTTCAACAATGTGAGCCAAGGAGTCTTTTAGTTCTACATTAATTTCCCTATAGAATAGTGAAGTTTATTTTTCTTTGGGCCATGGTGTCTCAGTAACTAATTTATAAAAGTTTAAGATGTATATAAGTAAGGCTTTCCCTTGCAATAAGTTTAGATGGTCATTACCACTAGCCTGAATAAAAGTGTGCTTGACAAATAAACATTGCATGGCATTGTGAAACTTAGTATAGTCATGTCATAATGGGTCGTTATTCTCGATAAGCGGTATTGCCCAGTTTACGGCATTACCACCTAGGTAAGAAATGATAAATGCAATCCGACCCGTTTCAGATGGGAAGGCTCCAGGTTTACATAGGAATTGTAGTTGACACTTGCTCCAGAATATGTCAAACTTGGGGCTATCTCCAAAAAAGCATTCTGGTGGAGCTAGTGGAATGGGGGTAGGTGTGAGCACATTAACGTTAAGCAGGGACTTTCTTCATTTCCTGATCACTGTATTATTCGCGATTTCATGCTCCTGAAATGTGTGGGTTGACTGACAGGTTGCTTATCCTTGGGAGTGATTCTTGAATCTAACCTGGGCGAATGATGTGGGCGATATTGCATCAGTTCATCCCTGAGAGTTTGATTTTCTTGACGCAGGGATTGAACCATACTCTGCATTTCACCAAGGGCCCTAGTTAATTCAGCCATACTTGGGATTTCTTCACTACCAGAGATTTAAGGTATTGGCTGGGGTCAGTCTTGGGCATTTAACACATCACGTGAGTCCATATCATCTGGGCGGAAATAATTGTAGTGGCTTGGATTTCTGTCAGACCACTCACCTGGAGAACTTGTCTACAGAGACAACACTGGACCCTACTCACTCCCAGCATACCACCCGACCAAGGAATGATATCTTCAAATAATGCGCTGTCCTAGGAGGGAAGGAGGTCAGGACAAAATAATAAAAGAGACAAAGACTTGCGCCCTCTGAGTGGTATCTAACTTGCTATCCTGCTCGGGAACACCCCAACAGTCTTCCTCTTTCAGATTGTGTATTCTAGGGGTATAGAGGAGAGTAACTAAGGAGAAGGAACACACACACTATATTATTATTGATACACATAACATAGTTAGTTCAAATAACATTTAAGCAATGGAAGTACTTACACTCAGAGATGTTTATCTCAACACAGAAAATGCGTATTCTTTTAGTTCTTGTGGGCTAGAATAACCCTTCCTTTCATGAGCTTCAGATAACAGTTCACAGGTTTCCCCCGTCAGCCTGTTACATCAGATGCTTTTGTTATGTGACTGTTCTTCCTTTTTTGAATTCTCCTTTTCTCTTTTTTAAAAGTTCGCAAATTGTCTCTTGAACTTCCAGCAGATAGATAACGTGGGGTGTCTTATGACGTGATCATTCACAAGTCTTGACGTTTTCATTTTGTAGAATTATAGCTGGTGAGTTTCTGAAAAGAAACAAAGAATAGTGCACTAGTCTTGTTTTCTCTTTTTTGCTTTGTACTTCCTTTCATTACAGGTTATGGCCTAACAATGCTGGGATCGCCAACGGGCTGGTTCCTGAAAAGCTGCAGCTGCAGTGGGGATTTCCGGCCATCGCTCAACTGTACATCTTTTCTGGAACACGGGGATCAGAAAAGTCCGATGAGCTGCTCAGGGATGTCTGATGTAGCGCAGATGTCAAGGGGCCAGGCAAGGAAGCTTGGTTCGGGGTGAAGAGCGTGAGATGATCCAGGAAAGTGGGAGGAAGGAGAAAGTTTCTCTTTTCAAGAAATAAAGCCAAGTGCCCGACTGGGGTTTGGCTAAGTATTTATAGGTGGAAAGTTCTTTCTAGAAGGGTACATGTTTATTTATCATCAATGGTCCTGGAAGGTCTCTGACTGCAGGCACATGGATAATTACCAAAAGATGGACAACTGGTGGCACATTAATTACTCTGGAAAGTACCTGTCTAGAAAGTCTTAGAATAGGTGGCAGCAACTCAATCTGGAAAGTACCTGACTGCAAAATCCCTGACTCCAGGCACATTGGCAATTATCAAGCAGATGAATAATTACAGCAACTAAAAAAAGGTCATCAGTGAAGCAAGGCTTGTACAAACATGTGGAACAAAAACATGAGGCCTTTTAGGTAATCCTAGGCATAATTACAAGCACATGGAACATTGCAAAGATGAAGATAATATAAAGATGTGGTATAGGCAACAGTGATACCATACTTAGCAAAAATGTAGTAATCAGGGTTCCCAAGGCCTACATGCTCCGAAGATAACCCACTTACATTCAAGAACTGTTGGCACGGAAACTGTAAAAGGCAAAGAACAAGTTTATTAAGACCCCATGGGGTGGTGGTACACTCATACAGCACCCTTCGGTAATGCAAGAGGTATCACACCGAACACCGGTGTGACCCCGATTTATATACAGTTTTGGGGCAATAAAAGATAGGCGGCACAAGTTGGAACACATTCATGTACATATATGGTCATGTTTTGGAACGCAGCCAGCTCATTGGAGGGGCACAACTCCGCTGGTCAGTTTGGTGCACATTCCTGAGGGGCAACTGGTCAGTTGGGACTGCGCATGTGCAAGCTTGACCAGTACTAAAAATAGCCTGTTGCTGGGCAGACTGAAACGGTCAGTGGTACGGACAACGGACTAAAGGGCACGCCAGCCACGAGGCCGCTTATGGCCTAAGATGGCTGCCGCAACATTCAAAATGGCGTTTACATATATAGTCAAGTTAAGGAGGAAAACGTGTAGTTTCAGCTAATCGCTAACGCGGCCATGCCAATTACAACAGACGACCCTTTTAGCGTTTAGCTGAATCTACCTCATAGTGAACATAATCAGGATGTTCGTCCTCGATGTCTATTAACATTATTTGTGTTACTTCTTTATGAAGCATCAATTTGTCATGAGCAAGTACTCGTCTTGATGGTATGCAAACTGATAGGCACATGGAACATAAGGCAGGGCCACATTGGATACACAGGCAAACAAAAAATAGTGCCCCCACAATTATACATAGGATCGTTAACAGTTTCCAGCCCCAAGTAGTGAGCATTGACCAGAACCATCCTGAAAGTGTCCAAGTTCCATTGTCCGGATGTATCTCGGCTGCGATTTTATGGAGCTTTGATATGGCATCATAAACAGATGGAGAATGGTCAGGTATGTATACACAGCAGCTACTTCCGATAATTCTGCATGCCCCCCCACGATCAGCTAGAACTACATCCAACACCATCCTATTTTGGAGCGTAACTATTCTAGAAATCTGAAGTTCCTCAGTGATATTTCCTAGGGCAATGGCAGTGTCATTCGCTACAGCCTCGACAACACGTGTCAATCGTCTTATTTTCCGGCTGTTCAATGCGGCCCCCGCAAAGGAAAACAGTCCCAAATTGAAGTCCACATACTGCTGTAAGGCAGTATCAGTCTGGTCTATGTCATCCAGAACGACAGTCCGTTTAACCCTATTCTGGACAAAATCATGATACAAAATATAATCATTGTGATACATTGGTGGGGCAATGAATACAGGAGGTAGCACAAACGATACATAACACGTGCCCAACCATCCCAATGGAAGCTGATGATAACCCTTCATTCCACAGATAAAATACGTGTTTCGAGATGCTACAAATGATATGCCATTCGGGCTATCAAAAGTAAGTGTGGTGTTGCATTCACTTTTCCCTACCGCAATCGAACCTTTATTTCTAATACACAAATCAGCTTTAGTAGCAATAACATTAATGACATGTGAGCTAGATACATTGATATTTCTTTGATTGCTGTACACACGCGGGGCAGATACGTTGTCGGGCCTGTACTCTTCCCATTCGAATCGAGTACCCTCAGCCCGCGGAAACCCATCCTTGTCATGGGAGCATACTTTATTTAAACGGAAAAGCACCCCCCCTTTTGTTGGCCATCTCAAAGTAAAGAGGAGGGTGTACCAGGCATTGCAGGATCCATTATGAGAGAACGGGAGTGGAATGAGTGGGGTGCCCCCTCTCTTCTGGTGCCCCGGTAACATCCCACACACCCAGCAATTTGAAGTATTGGTCATATTGTGCGTGTGGTGAAGAATCTGAATAAAACTGTTGTTCAGATAAGTTTGCCGATGTCGTTCTTCATGGTAGGGTAAAGTAAAGTGAAAATGTTTGGATGGAGCCGGGGTAGTCGGCAGCAAATGTTCACGTGCAGGTACCACAAGTTCAACTACCCAGGCTATTACAGCTATCACCACAATAGTCAAGACAAAGAGAATGGCACCCAAGATTCGCTTATCTCGTGATGCTGGTGATGCCATAGTTCGGAAAAGTTCTTACAGAGTCTCAAAATAGTTCAAATTGTTCACAGAGTCTCAAATACACATGTGTGTATACCTAAAAAAAAGAAAAATACGGTGCTGAACTCCGAGGTAGCCGTTGTTTTCTTCTCCGGGCCAAGACGGGTGTCGCTACACTGGCAGAACTGATCCCCCCCCCCTTGGAATTCCCGGTTTCCGTTTCACAAACCTGGAGCGGTAACCAACCAGTCATATACAAAAAGAAACCAAAAAAAATCTTCCTATCGGGGACGCAGGTTATAGCGCTCTCGTCCAGCAACAGCGTGGTCCGGGAAGGCTCCCTCAACTTCGGCCGACGTCACAGCTGGGCTCTTCTCTTTCTCCAGAATCTCTTTGTAGTCGGTCAGCACAGCGGGAGTCACCAGATCCGGAGAGACACGGCGGCAGTGTGTCGAGTGCACCCACCGCTTTCTGTTGGTCACTCGTACAGTAGTCCGGGTCGCAAGGAGGACCTGTTCGGGGCCCTTCCACCATGGCTCCAAACTGCTCGCTCTCTCAAACGATCGGATCATCACATGATCGCCAGGGCGAAGATCATGGCCCTCTCCAGTAGCGTTGTCAGGGAGCGCTTCTCGAACCTGTTGATGAATAGAAAGCAAATCATTTGTCAATCGTGCCAAATAGTCGTTCATCATAACACAAGGCACATCATGTATTAATCGCGGCTTGGGCACCCCCCAGATATTCATAGGGCGCCCAAACACCACCTCATATGGTGTAAGGCCAGTTCGTGAATGGGGTACTGATCTAAGAGAGAGCAGTGCTAGCGGCAAAGCATCTGGCCACTTCAACGACGTGGATGCCACAATTTTGGCCAGTTTAAGTTTCAACGTAGCATTGTACCGCTCAACCAGACCTGCCGACTGAGGGTGGAACACAGCATGGAACTTCTGCTGAATCCCTAACCCCTTCAGTACATACTCCACAATCTTCCCAACAAAATGAGGCCCATTATCGCTCCACAGAAATTTGCAAACTCCAAAGCGAGGAAAGAATTCCTTAAGCAACACCTTAGCCGTTGTCAGAGCTGTATTGTCTTTCGTGGGGAAGGCCTCAACCCATTTGCTAAAGGCACATACCACCACTAGGACGTACTTCAGGTTGTTGCAGCGCTCGAGTTGGATATAATCCATTTGAAGTACCTCAAATGGTGCAGAAGGTGGAACGAACCCTCCTTTCGGAGTATGGGTCCCCTTTCCAGGATTGTGTTGTAAACAGATCAGGCAGGTCTGTACTACTCTCTTAGCTGTATTCGCAATCTCAGGATGCTCCCAGACTCGTGTTAACAGTCGAGTGATTGCAAGAGCTCCGACATGCGCCAGTCCATGGGTCATCTGGACCATCGCCTGTAAGTAAGCCGCAGGCAATTTCCATTTCTCCATGTCTTTGCTTCTCCAACAACCCTCATCATCTAGTACCCCATCTGCTGCCCATGCTGCAAGTTCTGATTCAGTAGCCGATTTTTGAATATCCAATATTTCTGCTCTAGCATCACTCCATCGCTCAGCCTGCGATTGTGTCACATACATAGGGGAGCTAGTCCGGGACATAGCCGTTTGTCTCGCTATGCTATCTGCAAAGGCATTTCCTTGGCCCACTTTATCCGTGATCTTTTTGTGGGCACTGCATTTTACTATCGCTACTTTCTTTGGACCAAGCAACGCGTTTAGGAGATCACGCACTAGCTCTCCGTGCATAATGTGTTCTCCGTGAGATGTCAGAAACCCACGCTCTCTCCAGAGTAGCCCGAAGTCATGTGCTACTCCGAAGGCGTACCGGCTGTCTGTGTATATGTTCACACATAGGCCAGCACTCAATTCGCAGGCTCTTGTTAAAGCTATCAGCTCTGCTGCCTGAGCCGATTTCTGTGGCATTCGTGCTGTTTCTACCACCGTCTTAAGTGTCGTGATCGCATAGGCTACAGAAGTCGTACCATCTGGCAGCCTTAAACACGATCCATCAACCCACAGTTCCCCATCCACATCTGGAAGTGGCGTATCCTGTAAGTCAACACGACCCTTTGTCTGTTCCTCGGTCAGGAAAACACAGTCGTGATGTTTTTCTTCCTGACCCTCCTCAACCGGATAGGGCAATAAAGTGGCAGAGTTCAGAGTAGCGCATCTTTTCAGTGTAATATGTGGCGCCAAAAGTGTCAGCTCATATCCTGTTAGTCGCGCACTCGTAAGGTATTGGGTCTTTGTTTGATTTAGCAGAGCATCTACTGCGTGAGGAACTAACACCAGCAGTTTATGTGATAACACTATTCCCCCACTCTGCCGTATAGCTACTGCTGTTGCTGCTACCGCTCGAAAACACCCAGGCAACCCTCGTGCTACAGGATCAAGAATGGCAGAGAAGTATGCACATGGTCTCTGCTTGTCCCCGTGTACTTGCACTAACACTGACAACGCGCACCCATCATTCTCGTGCACGTACAATGTGAAAAGTTTCGTGTAGTCTGGTGTGCCTAACACGGGTGCAGAACAAAGGGCCTGTCTCAACTGTTCAAAGGCCTTCTGACATTCATCTGTCCATTCTAGGGGCATTGGTGTAGCTTTGGACAGTAATGCTAGCAAAGGTTTTATGATGTGTGAAAAACCCATGATCCACTGTCTACAAAAAGACGTCAACCCTATGAAGGCACGTACATCTCTCTGCGTGCGGGGGACTGGTGTGTCTAAAATTGCTTGAATTCGATCAGATGTTAATGCACGCCCCTCCTTAGACAACAGATGACCGAGGTAGGTCACCTGGGGTCTACAGTATTGGAGCTTCTTTTTCGAAACCTTATGATTGTTCTGTGCCAGAAAGGAAAGCAACGCAATTGTACTGTCTTCACATTGTGCATAAGAGTCTGCGGCAAGCAGAAGGTCATCCACGTACTGGATGAGAACAACGCCAGTCTGCAACTCAAAGGAATCTAGCTGTCTTTTCAAAGCCTGGCTGTAGATGCTAGGGCTTTCAGTATAACCTTGGGGAACACGACAAAATCTATACGATTTATTATTTAACGTGAAGCCAAACAAATATCTGCTATCAGGATGGACAGGGATGGAAAAGAACGCGTTTTCAAATCAATAACACTAAATGTTGTGGCCGTTGGTGGCACCAATGTAAGCAAGGTCGTAATATCGGACACCACCGGGTATTGGGGAATGACAATTTTGTTAATCTCTCTCAAGTCAATAATAAAGCGATAGACTTTGTCGTCAGTATCTCTTTTAAGGATCGGAAGAATAGGACTGTTGCAAACATTATAAGGGACCTCCTCCACTACTCCCGCAGAGATCAAATCCTGAACAATATGTGTCAATGCAATTTCACCTTCTCTCGAAATCTTATACTGGGGTACTCGTGGTAGAGGGACTCCCTCCTTAACAGTAATGTGTATTGGTGGAATACGCATCTCTCCCACATCCGTATCTGAGGTCGCCCATAACGTGTGCGGTAGAGAGGCCAAGGCTGGAATGTCTAAGATAGTGCAAAACCTATTTGAGTCGGGATAATTGTCATTCAGAATAACCCGCACTCCCTCAGGAGCGCACCGAATCGTTGCTCGAAAATATTTAAGCAAATCAATGCCCAGGATATTGTCTGGTGTATGGGGCGATAACAAAAATTGACCAAAACTGAAAAATTTGTCAAGACATAGTGCAAGGGGCTTTGACAATGGGCTAGGGGAGGGTGTGCCATCGAACCCTACACATGTAATCATTTCGCCAGACAGGGGAGCCCTCGGAACCAAGTTTTTCGACAACGCGCTACGAGTAGCTCCTGTGTCGACTAGAAATTTATCAGTAGAACCCAGAATACCCGCTGTTACATATGGACCCTGCTGATCTACCGGCACTTCAATTGATTCCTTACCCCATCCTACGCAGTCCTACCCATGCACATAATCCTGGTGCTCCACCGTCTCACCCTCCGATATCTGATATTGATTTCGTCTATCAAACATGTTTCGTTCATCCTGGCCACGGCCCCTTTCCTCAACCCTTCCACGATCACTTCCGCCACCTCTCGCTCCCGTATAACCTCCTCTCGACCTACCACCTCCTCGACCACGTTGGCTACGCTGCTCACGAAGTACCGGACAATCATCAGCCCAATGCCCAAACTCCTTACAGTAGGCACATTGATCCTCCGCTATATCCGTACGACCATACAACGTACTCCCTCCACCTCGTCTACCTCTATCATTCCCTCTACCCTGTGTTCCCCGAACCTGCGCCAACATCACCTTTGTTTTCAATTCTTTCACCTTCTTCTCCACACTTTATTTAGTCTCCAACTCCTGCCGCTCATAATACTGAGCCATAGTTAACAAGGACGCAGGGGTCGCCGTGGCCCAGGAACTTTCACTCGATTTCAATCGCTTTGCAATCTCCGGTAGGAGATTAGCCACATACTTATCTACAAACTAATGCCGACCCGTATCATCTGTTAAAGATTGACCACTATAATCATGGAATGCCTCCTCGAAGCGCGTAAAGAAATCTGAAACCGTTTCATCAGGCTTTTGTTTGCACGAGGCTAACATAGTCCAATCGATCTTTTTAGAAGGAACAAGCGTTTTTAATTTAATCAAAATAGCCGCCGGAAGGTCTAGAATCAACTGACAAGGCTTACATGCTGGTTCCCTATCTAAATCGGCAGCATTTATTTCTTTCCATGTCCCCCCAAGTATCGTTTCATCATTATTTTTACGAATTTGCCTCCACATATCAGGTGGAAGGATTAGCCCAAAAAACAGATCTATGTCAACAAGAGTCATCACACAAGATGAAATAGCCCCTTCCACCCCTTCATAAAATGCCGCCGGATTTTTCCGAAGATCAGGTAGAGAATTTTTCAATGCCATAACATCTGCTCTATTCCAAGGCGTATATACCCAATTATATACAAAATATCCTTTCGCATCCTTTGACGATTTATCATCATCTGTACCTTCCCCTTTAGGTGGAACATACAAGGGCGCGGCTTCACGCATAGGCATAACATGCAATGCAGAACTCTTATCTGAACCCCGGAGAGAACACTCCTTAATCTGCTTGTTATTCTCCGACTCGGACTCCTTTTGCTTCCTTTTCCGCTCCTCCCGCAATCTTGTTGTTTCATCTCGCAGCTGGATCAGTTGCTTGAAAAGGTCGTCAACAAACCTTTATCCAAATTTTCACGATGCACTGACAAAGCTTTAGGTTCTAACGTATCTGAAAGGTCACGATACGCGGCAACAACTTCATCCGCCAAACTAGACAAAAAATACATTAATTCAAGATCCGACCACCTACTCCTCTCCGCAATCACCTCATCCTGAGAAACACATTTCCTATTTACTTTACGAGCCCAACTACGTAAATGTGCGGACCTCTCCGCAGTAAACCTGAGAGCGGATATACCCTTCTTTTCCGACTTATCCTGCCCAGCATCTCCTGAATCTTCAGCTGGAGCCGTCGGCGAAACGTACGGAGGCGGTGACCGATCTAGCAATGAAAAATCATCAATTTCATTATTAAGGACAGGATAAAGCGGTCGGCGAACAGGAAATTGACCAGTCGTTTGCAATTTACGTTCCCGTTCCTCCCTCTCTCTTTTCTCCTGAGCCTCTTTTTCCTCAAGCTGTAAAGCCTTATCCCGAGCAGCCTTGCGCTGCTCTTTGTCCGCCAAGGCAACTTCACGTTTCATTCGCTCGCGCACCGCTTTCTCCCACATTCGCACACAATCAAACATGTTTTGTCTAGACCTGCGTTGAAACAAACATTGCTCCACAAACTGTACTTTACGTAAATCGAACGACCCATGTAGAGGCCATTGCAATTCAGGATCAGTTTTCGTATACTTATGCCATAATTTGCTGTACATAATAGGGGGAAGGCCAAATTTAATATACATCTCCCTGTTCGGTGTTCCCTCTGGGGGAGCCGGCTGTGCTTCCGCTAACCTAATTGTGGTACCATTTCCAAGACAGCACATTCCTCGGAGTGTGCTGAAAACAGGCATGTTCAAAAAGTATCACGAAAGCGTGACACCGTATATAAAATGGCACTTACAGTACTTCACACAAATGTGCCGCTCAGAGGAAAAAAACAAAGTTAGAGAAACATCTCTACATGCCTGCCTATGTGAAGTGCACTACACATATAGATTCAAAGTTCACAAATTCACAAACGTTAGCTAACTCAAATCAAGTCATAGATCATAGGACACCGGCAAGCGTCCGAAGACTACCTTACCGATCACAAATCATAGAACTTCAGCAAGCGTCCGAAGACTACCTTACCGAACACAAATCTTACCCAAATTCTCAAATGTCCAGATTCCAACTGCCAAGGTCTTGTGATCAAATCAGCCAAACGGCACTTTCCCAGCAACACAGACACTCGAAAACTCAGTCGGAGACCGGCGCCACCTGGAAGGTCAGATCGGAAGGAAAGGAAAAAACACCGTGGGAGCCAAGACTCGGGTCACTCAGTGGCAGCGCGCGTCCATGGCGAGTTTCCAAGCCTTCGTCACGACCTCTCCTTCGGGCATCCGAGTCGCCGATGAGTCCCTGGTCGTGGTCGCCAATTTGTAGTAATCAGGGTTCCCAAGGCCTACATGCTCCGAAGATAACCCACTTACATTCAAGAACTGTTGGCACGGAAACTGTAAAAGGCAAAGAACAAGTTTATTAAGACCCCATGGGGTGGTGGTACACTCATACAGCACCCTTCGGTAATGCAAGAGGTATCACACCGAACACCGGTGTGACCCCGATTTATATACAGTTTTGGGGCAATAAAAGATAGGCGGCACAAGTTGGAACACATTCATGTACATATATGGTCATGTTTTGGAACGCAGCCAGCTCATTGGAGGGGCACAACTCCGCTGGTCAGTTTGGTGCACATTCCTGAGGGGCAACTGGTCAGTTGGGACTGCGCATGTGCAAGCTTGACCAGTACTAAAAATAGCCTGTTGCTGGGCAGACTGAAACGGTCAGTGGTACGGACAACGGACTAAAGGGCACGCCAGCCACGAGGCCGCTTATGGCCTAAGATGGCCGCCGCAACATTCAAAATGGCGTTTACATATATAGTCAAGTTAAGGAGGAAAACGTGTAGTTTCAGCTAATCGCTAACGCGGCCATGCCAATTACAACAGAAATACTTAACCTAAGAATTGTGAGATTGAGGAGTGACTGCATGATTTATAAAGCAATGGGTTGTTGGACATAAGGTAGATGCATGGGCACAGTTGCTGTCATTCCAGTGAATCTGGGCAAGCACTGAAAGTGCTCAGCCCTCTCTTTCACTGCAAAACTAAGCAAAACATATATTATGTTCAGGCATTTCCAGGGTTGGGGCGCAGAAGAGACATTCTCGCAGTTCCAAGAAGGCAGGTATGCAGCTGTCATCCCATGGTACTGGATCTTACACTTCTTTGAGTTTCACCCTCTGGAGAGGTTTGGCCTTCAGGAAAAAGTATGGAATCTACTGTTGAAAGTAGATCACCATTCCCAAAAACATTTGGACTTCTTTCTGGGTAGTAGGCGGACTTGTTTTCAAAATCATTTACATTCTCTCTTAATACACCTTCCTTGCTCCATTCTTAATGTGGTATCCTAAATACAGGACTTCCTTTTTACAGAATTGTAACTTGGTCAGGGACACTTTATGTCCATTCTCAGATAAGCTGTTTAGCAATGCAATAGTGTCATGTGTGCAAGCCTCTTGGGTAATCAACGCCACCAGTAGGTCGTTCGATGTATTGGACTAGGACTGAAAGCTGGGGTATCGCTAAAGACTCCAAATTAATCTTAAGGATCTGATTAAAGATCGGGGTCTCTCTGTATATCCTTGTGGTACTCAGCACCATGGCAGGACACAGATGCGGAAATATATAATGAAAAGAAACTGGCTATCCTCATGCAATGGAATAGAGAAAAGGGCTTGGCACAAATCAATGACAGAGAACTGCTCTGTCTCACATGGTATCTGAAACAATATCACAGCTGGATTTAGTACGACAGGACAACAAGGAACCAATGTTTTTTTTTTTTTTTTTTTTTTTTTTTTTTAAAACCTTTATTTACAAATGCACAGTACACAGCGTCTGCCTACAACCCCGCGGGGCCGGCCGCTATGACAAAAAACAGGCTGAGCGAGAAGTGCAATATGAGGCAGCACGTTGCTGGAGCAATCTCTAAAATCAACATTATCGGCAAGAGCGTAACATCAGACAAATAGGATAAGAAAGGTTTAATTTTATGTTTTTGTCGAAGTGAACACTAACAAACAAACACATGGTATCATAGTGGCATGGGTTGCTGGAGGTGGGGGGGGGGGAATGAATGTAGGAGAAACGACGATGACGAGGGGGGGGTGGCGCGCGCAATAGAGGCATGTGGTGAGAATAGGAAAGGAACGTAAATCACGGAGAGGAGGGAAGAGGGACCTCGTAGTCAAGTGGGGGAGAACAGATATCCCCACGATAAGCATTCCAGGGAGCCCAAACTCTGGACCACTTCCCCGGACGCCCCCGGGCCTCATATACCGTCTTCTCGCGGAACATGGACCAGTCCATGTTCTCCTTCCAGGCACTTAACACTGGCGGTCTAGGGGAGCCCCAAAGCTGTGCAATATCCCTCTTCGCGATCATATTGCCAAGGGTGACCCAGAGTGTCTGGGCAGCAGTGCAGTCAGACGGTTCCCATACATTCAAGAGACAACGGCGCGCCTCCGGGATCAATGGGACCCCCGTGACACGGCTCATCACATCATGCACCCTAGACCAGTACGCTACAATCACCGGACATTCCCAGAGAACGTGGAGAAAGGTACCATCCATCCCACACCCACGCTTGCATCGACCATCCGAAACCAGACCCATTCGCACCAGACGCATTCCAGTAAGATACACGCGATGGAGGATTTTCAATTGGACAAAGCGAAGTCTTGCGGAAATAGCCACCTCCTTAGGGGAGGACACGGCAGACTGCCAGTCCTCGTCGTCCAATTCAAGTCCGTCGGCCGTCCAGGCAGCCCGGAGCTTCTCGAGCTGGTCAGTTCTATTATTAATGAGCTTCTTGTATATTAAGGAGATGGTACTGTCTGGGACGTGGCCATCTAGAACCCGATCCTCCAAAGGGGAGGACTGCGGAATATCCGTACCGGGGGGGAAGACAGAAGACAAGGCATGCCTCACCTGCATGTACCGGAAGTGCTCCCTATCATCGAGCCGGTATTCTAGCTTCAGCGATTCAAAGGACTTAACCGTGCCACGTGTCCACAGGTCCCCCACAGTGCTAATCCCAATCATGTCCCATTTCTCAAATCCTTTCGTCTTCCACAGGTTGCCCAGACGTTCCGAATCATACAGTGGCGTCATACGTGTCAGTCTACCGCCCCAGCCCGTGGCCACCGTAGCGTCTCGCCATGCCCACACCGCACATTTCGTTGGGCCCGTAAGAAGTCGGAAGGGGGCCTTAGAATATAGCGCCCTATTGAAGTTGCCACCGGGCAACAGCAATTTATCCAAAGCAAAGGCAGGAGCGGGCTCCGGAGCGTACGTCGCATGGTTGATGGCACTCAGGTGTGAGGCCCAGTAGTATCGTCTAATGTCCGGCAGCGCAATACCTCCGTCGTACCAGGAAAGCGTTAGCTTGGACAAGGCAATGCGGGCACGGCCATCCCAGATAAGTTGCCGCTGTAAACTCTCGACTTCATGGAAGTAACGAGCCGGAACAGGGTCGAAGAAATTTTGCAGGGCGTAGAGGAATCGAGGGAGCGACATCATTTTAAAGAGCGCCGCCCGGCCCAATGGGGATAAAGGCAGATCGCGCCAACGCCGAACATCCTGCTTTAGTCTGCGGAGTGGGGCATACAAGTTACGCTCATAGCGGACCGAAGAAATCATGGATACATGGATCCCAAGATACTTAAAACCGTCCGTCGCTACCAGGATGGGAAATCTGCGGGGGAGAGGCGGCAGAGTACCAGCTATGGCGTAGACACAGGACTTGGTCCAATTAATGACAAGTCCCGAGTTTTTACCGAAGGACGTGAGGACGTCGAAAAGAACATTGAGCGACTTCTGTGGGGAAGTGAGATAGAGGAGGATGTCGTCCGCGTACAAGGAGACACGATCCTCAAGGTCAGGGGACCATCGGATCCCTTTGATCGAGGGTTCCCACCGGAGCCACGCGGCCAGAGGTTCGAGTGCCAAAGCGAACAAAAGCGGAGAGAGCGGACAGCCTTGACGTGTGCCACGGCCCAAGGGGAAGGGGTCCGAGCACCGACCATTAACCGCAACCTGGGCTAGCGGCTGCTCATAGAGAAGCTTGACCCAAGCGATAAAATTGGGGCCAAAGCCAAATTTAGCGAGGGCTGCCCATAGGTAGGGCCATTCAATAGTGTCAAATGCCATCGTGGCATCAAGGGAAGCGACTACTGCTGGCTCGGCGAGAATAGAAGCTCTCGCGAGGACACTATGGAGCCTACGCAAATTAAGAGCAGTGTTTCTGTGGGGGATGAAGCCGGATTGATCCGGGTGGATCAGGTCACAAATCACAGCAAGCATCCGATTGGCCAGTACCTTAGCAAGGATTTTGGGTTCCGCATTAAGGAGGGAAATGGGGCGGTATGAGGCACACCGGTCACGAGGTTTGCCATCCTTATAAATGACCACTATAGTAGCGAGGCGCTGCTCAAGGGGGAGGCATCCAGCCTCAACCGCCTCGAGGAACATGTGACGCAGGTGGGCGGCCATCTTGTCGGGGCAAAGCTTGTAGAGTTCAATGGGGAGACCATTAGGACCCATTGCCTTACCCGAGCGAAGGGAACGGATTGCAAGGGCAATCTCATCGACAGTAAAGGGGGCCTCTAGAGCAAGGCAGTCTGCATCAGACACAGTCGGCAGAGCAATGTCACGTAGGAGTAGCCTGGAGTCGGCCTCATCTCGGTCACTAACAGGCGTATAAACCGTACGGAAGTGGTCAACGAAGCACTCAACAATCTCACCCGGATCAGAGACAGTCACACCAGAATCCCGAACAATGGAGGGAACAACACGACTCGCACGCTCAGTCTTATCCAACCACGCAAGAAGCTTGCTAGCTTTGTCACCCACATCGTACAGTCGGCCTAGTTGATTAGACCGCATCAATTTAGCAGCATCCGTGACACAGGCTTTATAGTCTGCTTGCTTCAATTCCAAATCATGCAACAGTGCAGGCGTGTCATTCCCACCCAGCTCGCTCTCAAGCGCAGTGATTTCAGTTTCAAGAGCCACAACAGCCTCCCTCTTGACCCTACGTTCGGTGGCAATGAGTGACAGGGCAGAACCCCGAATAACCGTCTTAAAGGCCTCCCAGAGAACAGTGGGGGAAGTGACAGAGCCCATATTCTCAGAGAAATAGCAATCTATTGCCTTAAGCAAGTCTGAGCGGAGCCGGGGGTTTCGAAAATGCCAAGGAGGAACCGGGGGAACTCTGTTACCAGGAAGACCGCCCACAGAAATCGTAATTAGTAGGGGGGAGTGGTCCGAGATACCCCGGGGGAGATGTCGAATCTCACGGACAGTGGACAAGGTGGAGGCTAACATAAGAAAATAGTCAATGCGGGAGAGGCTGCCGTGCGCACCAGAGTGAAAAGTGTATTGGTGGAGTGTGGGGTGTAGTGAGCGCCAGACATCAACCAAACCAAAAGTGTCAACCATTTCACTGAGCCACATCTGGGACTGTGGCAATACTCTAGGGGGTAGCCTGTCGCAGTCGCCGGACATAACAGAATTGAAGTCCCCGCCCAGGACCAGCAAGCCGTCTGGAAGCCCAAGGAGAGTCCTGCCTAAATCAGCATAAGTGGTAGCCTGCAGTCCCGGGGGGATATAGACAACAACAAACACGACCTGCTTACCCTCCCACCTCCCCGAAACAGCAGCATACCGCCCACGTTCATCAAGGATAACATCGTCAATAGCAAGAGCAAGGGAAGACCTCACCATAATACCCACACCCCGGGAACCCGAAGTGAAACCCGCATGTGCAACAAGTCGATATCCCCGGCGGTCTAAGGCCTTGCAAGCATTGCCAATCAAGTGGGTCTCCTGAAGAAACACAACATCAGGGGCGTGGCGCCTCAAGAATTGCAGTACAATGCCCCGCTTAATCCGGTCACCCAAACCATTCACGTTCCAGGAAAGAATCCGCATTTCACCCCCCCCCATTGCAACGAATACATTCCACACCCACCCCCCAGTAGAGCCCACTTTGAAAAGTTATTGCAAGATGTGAAGTACCATGAAACACAAAACAAAACAAATTAAACAAAACAGAACCAAGTCCCCAAACACCAACCCCAGGGCCCAAACCCGTTACAACACCCCCCTCCCTGCACCCCTGCTGACTAAGAAGCCACCCCCAACTGCAGTGTGCCTGTCGCCCCATACTTCTACACAAAGAACCCCCCGAGGAGGAAGGGAGAAATCACCCGTTACCGCACCGCCACGGGCAGAGTCATTAGGGAATAAGTCAATGTACACAAAACGTTTCATAGTCTCAATCGGAACCTCTGGGGCATCTGTTACTCCTGGGCCGCTGCACCACCTTCCGCACCACCAGGGCCTCCGCTCCCGAAGTCATCTGCCGGCAACGAGTCCAGCCAGTCGGCTACACGTTCAGGTTGATCAAAGAAATAGGCACGCTCCCGATATTCGATCCGGAGCCTGGCCGGAAACAGCATGGCATATTTGAGTCCCCGGTCCCGTAGACGACGCTTCACTCCAAGGAATCCAGATCTTTGTCGCTGCACTTGAGGAGTGAAATCGGGATAGATGGAGACAGAGTTATTGTCATACTTCAGGGGACCATGTTTACGGGCGGCCTGGAGGATAGCATCTCTGTCCCGGTAGTGAAAAAGCCTGGCGATGATAGGCCTCGGCGGGTTCCCCGGCTTCACTCGACCTCCAGGAAAACGATAAGCGCGCTCCACGGCAAAGAACTTGCTAAGTCCCGCCGGAGCCAATTGGGCGACTATAAGTTCCTCGACCAAGAGATCGGTCGCTACAGCACCATCACCTTCCGGGACTCCGACAAGGCGTATGTTGTTCCGCCTGGCCCTGTTATCATAGTCCTCCATCCGCTTAAGCAGTAAGTCGTGCGATGCACGCAGATTGCCAATTTCGGACTGCGCCTCGGCCATGTCGGTCACCAGGCTAGATGTCTTGAGATCCAGTGCCTTCACCCGCTCGTTTGTTTTGGCCAAGTCGGCCCGAATCAGAGTCACATCCACCGCCACCGTGTCTATTTTGGTCACCACGGCTTCAAATTGTTGACTCATATCGGCCTTGAGTCCAGTGATGGCAACCATTAGGTCTTGGAGCGATACTTCCGAAGTAGACGATGTGTCTGTTGGAAGTCCTTCAGCACCCATACATACGGTCCCGGGGGAGCCCCTCGGCTGGGTGTAGCGTTCGATCATGTTTGACTGGATCGATCCCCCCCCCGGGTTGCCGCCTTCCGGCGTTTTTCAGCCTCCACTTTCGTCGCCATCTCGCATTCAGTGTCGGTCAGATAGCCAGGGGAGGTGACGAGAAGGTAGAAGAGTCTCGGAAATCCGATGCGCCACTGAGACAGAGGTGTCGCAGCCTCCTTGCCAGTCCAACGGAGGATAGTGCAGGCTGAGAGGGCCGCAGGCAAGGCAGAGTAGGAGGAGACAGGAACAAAGAAAAGGAAACCGAAAGTGAAAGCAATACACCTCCGGCGGGCCAGATGCCAGGCAGCCGTTGTTGTTCAATTACAGGTCGGCCAAAATGGGCAGCCGAGTCCCCGGTCGCGCCCGCGGGCAGGCCAGAAAGTTGCAAAGTCCAGAAAAATGGTCCCCAGGGTCCGATTTTGACCGGAGAAGGATCAGTAGCATAAGCGATGATGGCGCTGCAAAAGCCCGTCAAAATGACCAGGATTGGTGAAGGATAGATAAAGAAGGACGGTGCGGGTCTCGGGAGCTCTCTGCTCACGCGACCATCTTGGATGCCCGCGTAGCTCCTCCTCCTCCAAGGAACCAATGTTGAATATACCAGTTGCAAGTCCTGCACTATGCAGTACTTGCCTATGGGTTTCTGAAAAGCCATGATGGCGACTTACATGGACTTCTCAAGATCTCTTTCAGGAAGCCTTGCTCAACCACTGGGTCAATTACATCAGTAATATCAGCAATAGTTTTGGGGGTCAGATTGTATTGCGGGATTCTTGGACATTCTGCATGTGGATTGTGAGAAGTTGGCCTGGTGTGTGATGTCCACTAATTAACGTGGGCACCTTGCACCAGTCCAAACAACACTTATGGTGAACTAAGAGGTCAAAGATAACCGTAGAAACCTATTCAATTGGTAACTCTGGCGAACAGCCTGCAGGCTTACTCTTGAAGGAATGTTAAGCAGCTTGTTTTACCAGAATGCAACCTTATTGTATTGGTCAAAAGAAAGGAGAACCACACAGTAGTGATAAGAATATTTATTTATTATTATAACACCTTAAATACCTCACAGTATCTTCTATACACAGATAAACACAAAGGACACACTACTGTAGCACAGAAAAAATCATAACTAGCACTAATACACATTGGGCTCCTGGGGTAGTCCAAGTCATATACTAAATTAGTGGTATAAGAACCATGGCTCGAGTCAAGACAATGTCTCGAGTGTGTCGAATCGCTGGGACCCCAAGGAACCACCCAAGGTGAGTAAGTAGGGACCCCACAGAGGATGGGTGCAGTGTGAGAACACAACCGCATGCTATGTACAATTCAATGGGAGAGTCTCAGTTGCAATTTTAGTTTAAGGATCCTTCACAGTGGATTAGAGGAAAACCCTTTGGAACGTAGAAGGTTGGAGAGCCACCCTACCAGTGGATACTGAAGCACCAGAGATCCTTATACCAGAGAAGCTGGGTGCATAGGGCTGAAGTGGCATCGGAAACCTCTGTTGTTCTCAATGGGAGTCTTCAAAGAAATGCCACTGCTGGAAAGAAAAACAGTGTCCGGTGGAATCCACAGATGGATGCTTGATAGAAGAAATCTGAAAGCAGAGTAGACAGAGTCTGGGTCACTTAGGAGTGATCGGGGGCTTGGTAGACGAATGCCCACTGATGTGATAGAGCGCCATGTTATTCTGAGATTTGTAGGGGTGCATCATAATCACCATTAGTCCACACCCATGTGTAACCCGGATTGAATTTAACACTTAATCAGTAGAAAATGTAAATGTAATAATGAATTGTATATGTGTGTTGCTAGAAAATTAGCTTGTGTTAATTGAAAATGTAATCGACATTTAAAATGTGACTGTTGCTAGTGCTTCATGAATTATTTGTGTGTAATGTAATGCATTAGATTTAAAAGTGCATTATAAAAGTCTGCACGTGTAGGGATGATCATAGTGCCTTGAATATGAGAGATGCAATGCTTAGAAAATGTAATATTATTAAGATTGTATAGGTTTGAACGTGTAAAGGCCTGTATCAAATGAAGATTCATGTTTTGCCATGGAAGGCCTGTTCGTGGTTTCTTAAGTTAGCAGAGTCGAGAAGGCCTGAAATGTATTTTTCCTTGGGAAGGCTCTCAATAGAACGTAGTCCACAAAATGTGTACGTGCAAGGTTGCTCTGTTCACATGCTTTTATGTTGCAAGTGCAAGGACATTTTCCTCGTTAACTAGACTGATGCTCATTGTTGTAGGAGTTAGGTATGGAGGAGACCTGTTACATAGTTACAGTGGTATGTGATAACCAAGCATCCATGCTGGAGATGCTTGGGACTCAAGGACAACTCAACCATTCTGGGATGAAGCACAAGTTGTGGAAAATCACCTCGAAGATGTGCGTCCAAAGGAGGTGTGTCGTAGCGTGTTTTAGGAGTTGTGCATTTTGTATTAGGGACAGTCCCCCGAGGGAGGAGAGGCAGATGAGGCAGAGAGGGTTGATGAGAGTAGAGAGTTAGTAGAAGGGTAAGAGAAGGGTTCGATTCTAGAAATGAAGACAGACAGATTGATTCTTTTTCTAATGTGAATGCACTTCTGAGGAAATCTTCACAAGCTGCCATCTTTTCTTGGTTTTCTAGGAGGATGCTATGTAGGGGTGTCATCCTAGTGTTAGAGAAGGGACAGAATTAACCACATTTATTTTCTTTCTGTAATCTGATGAGGACTACCTTAGATATTGGATCAATTGTTGCTTGTATAATCTTTTTAGAATTACTTATTCTTTTTACTTTGGATCAAATTAGGTTAATCAAGAGAATGAACTTTGTATTGGTGTCTATTTATTTCTTCAACCTCGTAATGAGGTGTTTGTATGTTCAGTTGTTTTTGGCTTTGTAATAAAACCCTTAAATTTTAAGATAGAGTCAGGGATTTTTTCCGAGTTTCATTAGTGAGTCTTATTGATGAAGGTGATTTTATTGGATTTCTCCCTTTTACACTTCTTAGCAGATAAAAATATTCAGTCTACCAAGGTCCTTATAAATGGTAAGATCTGATAAAATAGAGATAAGGATCAGGCACAATCTGATATTTGGTGGTTCAGGTGTGAAGAAAGAGGCTTGTCTCTACAGCTGTCGAGACCAGGAGATGTAAAGGACAACCAAGAGCTGGATACGAGCTGTCCCACAAAGGATGTTGAGTATTGAGGGGTCGGTGTCTGGCGGGGGCACCAACAAGCCTTGGCAATGGCAACCGACGAAGAAAGTCAAGAAAGGTTATGGTCTGGCCCATCAAGGACCAGAGGACTCACCACAGCAAGGGAGTCAGGCCTGGAGTAACCAGGGTAGCCCAAGAAAATCAGTATTGTCCCCCAAATGGACCCACAGGCCGAAGGCACAGGAGTCACAAGGGGACCTCTAGCAGTTTTACTGAACAGCAGCTTACAGGGCACAGAGTGCAAGGAGGCCAGATTCCTTAGTATAAAATATGCACGGAGGTTGGGGCTATGCACAGCCCAATGCACAAAGTTGGGGAACACCAACAAGTATATGCACTTACAAATGTACGTGGTGCACAGGGGTTTGGCTTATGTGGTCCTCACAAGGGATACTGGCCTCAAACCTGGTGAGGGAGGAGCTCGACCTCAAGGAACATAGAAACCCACCTCCTGTGTTGCTGAAGCTTTCGGAGCCTGAAGGAGCTCAGGATCAGCAGACCAGTCAGTTGTGTTACGGTGGCAGCGAATGCAGGGAGTGACTCCTTCACTCCAAGGGAGATACTTCATTTGTCCTTGATGCTCCACATGTCCTGCATGGAGCCTGTATGGTGCATGGGCACAGACGATGTTTTGGACGGAGAGGGAAATGAAGTCGGGCCCAGTTGAAGTGCAGTGAAGCCAGAGTGTCCAGACGGTTGACGGTGAGTGGTTTCTTGTTCAGAATCTTGTCATGTTGAATCTAGGTCCCACAGCCAGGTAAGCTCTTTTGTACCCACGGGAGAGGGTTGGACAGATTCAGGGGACCCTCCCAGGGGACGGTCAGGACAGGGGGCTGATTACACCCATGTTTTTTGTCCAGTTTCACACCAGAGCAGGAGCCAATGGCTCCCAGAACTGGTTTGAGCTGGACTATGCACAGGGACACCTAGGGGCCTATTACAATTGTGTTTTTTCCGCATCCTCCGGGCCGGCGGAAGCCACCGCCGGGCCGGAGGATGCGGAAAAACCGCAGCGGACCCACCAAAGACCCACCGCCACATTAGGATGGCTGGTGGGTCCTGGTTTCCGTCCGCAGCTTTTACGCCGCGGTTGGCTTACAACCGCGGCGGAAAAGCGCTAGTATGGTGGCGGTGTCTCTCAGACCCCACCAGCCATATTAGGATGGGCTTAAAAAAATGCTTTTCCGCAGCGGGTTTTCCGCAGTTGAAAAGCATGTAGAACTTCACTGCGAGGGCGCTTTGTGGGCCCCCTGGGTGAAGAGGGGGGTGGGGGTTGCACATGTATGCATTTTTACAATTGCGGCGGGTGCCGCTTGAAGCCGCACCCGCCGCAATGGTAAAAATAGAGGATACGACCGCCAGGGTGGCGGTCACATCCTAATCGGACAGGAGGGAACTCCGCAGGCCATGCAGAGGTTCCCTAATCCTCTATGGTCGCGGACGGATCATAATGGGCCCCCAAATGTGCACCTTGTGCAGACTTTCAGGCACTTTGGAAGGGCACCCACCCAGCTCCAATACTCTAAATCCTGTCTTTTAAAGGGATGCCTATTGCGCTGCCTTCCTCTACTCGAGCTTGGCTTAGCAGCAGGAGGGCAGAAATGTGTCTCTGGTCGGCAGCAACCATTTTGTGCTGTCCGGGTCAAGACGGCTGGTACCGGGAAGACTAGGGACCAAAGAAACTTGCTTCAGAAGGGTTGAATCATACCTCCCACTCCGGTTACTAGTGTGAAGGTATGATTCCAAGGTGTTTGATACCAAGCACGACATGTTTTGTTTCAGCCATTTTCGAGCCATCATTTACCGCAAGTATATAGTGCACCTCTACCTATATGTCTGGCTGTGTCCAGACAACCCGGGAGAATGGTTTCTGAAGGCTGCAGACAGGCTCTGCTCATGCCGGGGCACCCTCTCACGTAAAACCCAGCACCCTGCCTTCAGGGTTGTTAAGGCCTGCTATAGGGGTTACTTATAGGATTTAAGTGTAGTGACCTATATCTAACATAAGTGGTGCAGGCACCAAGTTACACAGGCTGCAATGGCAGACCTGTAGTTCCATTTTGCATGGCCTCTCATGGGTGGCATAATAGATGCTTCAGCCCTTGGGAGGCCTCTGGGGTACCCATGCCCTGGGTACATGTGTGCCCTATGCTAGGGATTTATAAGGGCACCCCAGTATCCAATCTGGAGGGTACCTAACAGGCCTGGGCATAGTTTGTGGAGTTTTGCTATGCGGAACACCGTGAAGTTACAACAAAACTCTGCGAGTGGCAAACTGCAGTGCGAACTGCAGTTTGTGCTGGTATTTCTGTTGCTCGGGTAGAATTTCTACCTGAGCGTCAGCTCGCGCTCGCGAACTTACCGTTTGCCATCGCAAACTTACAGTTAGCGATCGCGAGCAGGAAAAAACTTCTGCAGCACATCGCGAAGCGGAGTTTTCTGAACTTCATGAGCTTCACGAAGTGCAAAACACTCTGCAAACTCCAAGTACAGAGCAAAGTTCACTACCCAGACCTAGTACCTAAGTAGTAGTCAATACATTTTAGGGCGAAAGCAGATATACTGGGGTTCTGAAAAGCAGGGTCCCAGCAAACTAGTCAAAAACCAGAAAAACACCAGGCAAAACGTGGGGATAACCATAAAGTCAAATCCTACCTTCCTAAATGGCTGTACAGTTATTCGGACTGGTTTAACACCTTTGAAAAATCTGATGTATTTACCTGAGAAGTCCCAGACTTCAGGCAACACTGTATCTCCAAATTCTTTGGGTAAATTGTTTTTAGTCAGTAAGGGGTACATTCCAATGTCTTATCTCTGATGGGCGAGTTTGAAGACATCATATATCATCCTCCTCGTGATAACCTTACTTTCACTGAACACTTCATGGACATGGTCACAACATCTATCGGACGTCAAAACACCCAAATATTCCTAGGCGACTTCAATCTCCATTGGAATGACAACGATGACTCAACGGTCAACAGTCTCAAAAACTTCATCGAGGCACTTGACCTCGCCCAAATCTGCACCAGCCCCACACACAAAAAAGGTGCAATCCTGGACTTAATAATTTCCAAAAACAACTCCATTCAACTTGACTCAATCCTCCCCTGTGACTGGTCAGACCACCACATCATTACTTTCTTCTTCAGGGAAACTATGAAACTTAACGCAACCCAAGCCACTAAATCAAAGATTTGGAAAAGAGACAAAAAAACTCAAGCCCAACACTCTGCCCATTTACTGCCATAAATTACTCCAGCCTCCGGATGACCTCGCCTCCGTAAATTACCTCACCAAACATTACCTTAACGCTATGGCTACGGTTATCAATGAAGCTGCTCCTCTGCAACTAAAGAGAGTTCCTTCTAAAAACTCCAAACCCTGGTTCAATGACCTTTTGAACAATGACAGATGCTCTCTTAGAACTTCAGAACGTATCTGGAGATCAATCCCATCCGCCAAAACACCTGAAAATTCTAAGGAGTAAGAGAAAAGATTATTACAGAAAGATCACGCACTAAAGTATAATTTTTCTCTCACCAACTAGATCAAGCAAGAAATCGACCCCAAAAATTGTTTGAATTAATCAAATCACAATCTAGAGGTGAACCTAAACAACTACAAGATACCTCAGGCACCCAACCCACTTGTGACAAATTCTCTGCTTTCTTTAACCTAAAAACAGAAAACATCAAGAGGGATCTTCTCAATGACCTCACAGTCCTACAGTCTTGCCCTCTTATAACAATCCCTCCCTCTCCTCCAACTCCGCCACAACAAACATCCTCAAAACTTCAACTAAAAAATGAGGCAACCTCGTCCTCCTTCAATTCATACACTGAAGAAGCTGTAGGCAAGATCCTTAGTACCCTCAAGCCCGCCAATCATACCACCGATCCTCTCCCTGCTAACGCAGTTAAAGATCTAACACCCCTGATCCTGCCGCTCTGGACCAGGATCATCAACAGCTCTCTACATCAAGGCAGCATCCCTGACATCCTCAAAATTGGTCAAGTCACACCCATCCTAAAAAAAACACAGCTGACCCGTTGGACCTTAACAACTATCGCCTATTTCGAACAGCCCTACCATAGCCAAACTCTTGGAAAAATGCATTCTCCATCAATTGACAAAACACATTGACCTCTTCCACCTCCTCGACAATCACCAATCTGGCTTTAGAGCAGGGCAAAGCACTGAAACGGCCATGACTCACATTATCGACGATGCGTTACAAATACTTGACCAGAATGGATCATGCCTACTCATCGTGCTGGATCTCTCCTCTTCGATACAGTCAAACATGAAAACCTGATTGAACTCCTGAACCTTAGAATGGGTGTATCAGGCTCAGTTCTCGATTGGTTTACCTCCTTTCATCAAAACCGGACCCAAAAATTCAAGGTCAATAACTTCTTCTCCAAACCAGTACCAGTAACTCTTGGAGTCCCACAAGGGTCCGCACTATCCCCTACAATATTCAATCTATTCATGGAACCTCTTACTATCTTGCTTCAAGCATCCAACGTCCAATTTCACATGTACGCAGATGATACACAACTCTATCTGAAGATTCAAACTCCTGAAGATGTCAAACTACTCAACCAAACGCTGTTTAACACCCAAACATGGCTATCTG
Organism: Lissotriton vulgaris; assembly: GCF_964263255.1. Taxonomy (NCBI): domain Eukaryota; kingdom Metazoa; phylum Chordata; class Amphibia; order Caudata; family Salamandridae; genus Lissotriton; species Lissotriton vulgaris. The sequence continues at coordinate 892,066,713 of NC_141685.1, read as the reverse complement.
AGAACCATCTCAAGCTCAACGCACTCAAAACTGAATTCCTACTTATAGCTCCGCCCTCCAAAATTCCTCTCCTTCAGGATTGGTTCAAACACCTCACGGCATTCAACGTGCAACCTACATTCATTGACTCAGCTAAATCTCTGGGTATAACCCTTGATGGCAACCTCAACATGCATAAACACATTGCCAACGCAACAAAGGAGCAAATTTCCAGATTAATATTCTAAGGAAACTTAAACCCTTCCTACCAAAAAATTACTTCAAGACAGCAGTCCAAGCTCTAGTTATCCCCAGGATCGACTACAGAAGTGTCTCTCTTTGTGGTCTCCCCAAAGCTACAACAGCACCACTAAGAGCCACCATCAACGCGGCAGCCAGGTTCATCACGGGCTCAAAAAAAAGGTCCCACATCTCCCCTGACCTAAAAGCTTTGAACTGGTAACCATGGGAAGCCAGAATTCACCTAAAAATAGCATGCTTGACCCACAAAGCCATTCACCATAAAGCACCCAGCTATCTCTCTCGGAAACTATCTATCTCTGGAGGCAAGAGATCCACAAGAAGTGCAAAAAGCCTATTACTGAAACCACACAGATTTAATAAGGCAAAAACTTACAAACGCTCCTTCTCAGGGATGGCTCCTAGGATTTGAAACGCACTTCCCCCAGAAACCAGACTTACCACATCTACTGCACTGTTCAAAAAGGAAGTTAAGGCGATTCTCATGGAAAAATTCACATGAGCTTCACTGAAGGACATGACCTATATAGACGCAGACAACCTACATGATACTTAGGCTCTCTTGGCCCGCACCTTTCTCTGTCTCCTACTTTGCACAACGTAGGATCCAATGTTGATCTACCTCTCTCGTTTGTTATATTTATGTACACTATGTACACACATATTTGTATTTTGTATTGTGTTTTATAATTCTCACTGCTTGATATACATTGCTATTTTGTATTGTGTTGTGTAATTTTCACTGCTTGTAAAGCGCTCTGATATCCGCAAGGGTCTGGTTCGCACTCTATAAAACTTTCAAAATAAATAAATAAATAAATATCCTCATCATGAGTATGGAATTCTCTATCATTGGGTATACAGTAATTGGAACAAATCAGCTTGCATAAAAGGAGAGTATTGGGATCACACACCACAAATCGATAATGATCCTCGAAAGGCCCTATTTTGACAGCTACCGCTTCTGAAACTGGGCTAGACATCTGTTTATTTGCAACTCCTACAACGTTGATTCTTTCTCCAGAGAGGGGTAAATTAGGAACCTCTGCTGTTCTTACAGTAAAGGAGGTAACACCAGAGTCGATGAGGAATGAGACAGGACTCCCATTTACCTCACCATAAAATGTAAAAATGTAAATCCAGTACTTGTAAAGCGCACAGCTACCCGGAGGCATCCCGGCGCTGGGGGCCGTTGGGAAGATTAAGCAAGCTATTGCCCAGAGTCACATGGTGCTGGGCAGACCCCTGCCGCCGGAGCCAGGGATCAAACCGTGAGCCCCAGCGTCCGGTGTCAGTTGCCCTGGCCGCTGCGCCACACCTCTTCCCTGTCACCATCCACAAAGGGACCACTCTAGTCTACCTCTAAGGTTGCTCCAAGTATGCAACTCTCCTCCCCACTCAGGCCCTGTCATTGCAACAGGTCTGGGCTGTAATCATCTCTCTTGATCATAGAATTTCGTTGGGACATGCTCTGATTCACACATGGGACAATCATCAACTATTATTTTGTGCTTAATTTCCAATTCATTACTACAGTACTTTACATACCAGAAGATTTCATCAATGGGTTTACTCTGCCAACAAATCAAATGCTGCTGAATCATAGAACTAACCTCAGATCTCAACCCATGCACTAATCTGTAAACAAAATGTCCCATCTCCTTTGCTGAGATATTACCTGTCCCACTGAACAGCTTGAATACCTGCAATCATCTTTCATGGAAGCATGAATTGACTCTTTGGATCCTTGGGTCGTCCTATCAATTTTGACCTAATTGATGTCTTTAGGAGATATTTCCGATTTCAAATGAGGCATCACCTGATGATATATCTCCATTACTAATAGGGACAGAGCTTGCGATTGAAGCTGTCTCATCGGCTCCACTTCAGTCCAATCAACAGCAGCTTTGCATACAATCCACAAGTCACTTGAAAACAGAGTTTCAAATAAGGTATACAAATTCTTCCATAAAACCTTGGATATTTTTGCAAATCGCTTAACTTGTCTGTACCATTCTACTGGATTTTCTCTCAATTTCAGGAAGTCATTTGTGAAAAATGTAAAAAGAGCTCTGCTCCACGGCATGTGTACATACCCTCCACCGGACATTTCTCTCATGGGTAACAGGTGTATGTTTCATTGTCCTCCTCTGCTCCAGATGGCGACATTTGTCTTCTGACCTTCTTTGTCTCTTTTTCTTTGACTATCTACCTTCCCACTTATCCAGCTCGCTCCATTTCCGTACGTAGGGTATCAACTCTCTAATCTGTTATTTCACTCCATGGGGGGCGCATGTGCACAATGTCTCGGTTGCTAAAACTCAACCTGTAGTTTTTCTGTAGGAATTTGGATCTCTGGATGTCAATCCCATGTTTCTGAGCTAGTTCTGAAAGTCTATCATGAGCCTGTCCAGCAGGTCTAATAATGTTGTTACACAGGAATAATAGTTCATCATCCTGATAAACCTCTAATCGTGATGGACTAAGAAATCTATCATTTCCTCCATGTTTATTTTCAATTTAGCCACATCCATGACCCCCTCTCTCTCTCCCTCTCTCTCAGGAGTTCGAGAAGTAGCTCCTCCACTCGTTCCAGGATTTCCACTATTTGTCAGGGTATCCAGACCTGTGAGTCAATTATTGAATTATCAAGCAGAAGTACATTGTTGTTCTGCTGGAGTATTTAGAATTATTTCTCCACTGTGGGCAGACGGTGAATGCAAAAGTGACATCTCAGAAGCTGGCGTTCGCCGTAGGCACTTCTGTCCTAAGGGGACTGTAATTCAGCATTGGTGGGGCAGTTGAATTGGGCATGAAAAAGGTGGCTGTCTCTGAGCAAACCTTCTTTCTAGACAAGTCGATCACTGTCTGATTCGGTGTAAAGGTCAAATTGGAAACAACTGAAGTGTTCCCTTGTGTCGGAACCATGGGAGTCTGAGGAACTTCTTTCATCATTGAACCTGTTAAATTCTTCTCCACATCCATGAACCCCCCCCCCCTCTCTCTCTCTCTCTCTCTCAGGAGTTCGAGAAGTAGCTCCTCCACACGTTCCAGGATTTCAACTATTTCAACTATTTGTCGGAGTATCCAGACCTCTGAGTCAATTATTGAATTATTGAGCAGAAGGACATGGTTGTTCTGCTGGAGTATTTAGAATTATTCCTCCACTGTAGGCAGACGGTGAGTGCAAAAGGGACATTTCAGAAGCTGGCATTCGCCGTAGGCACATCTGCCCTAAGGGGACTGTAATTCAGCATTGGTGGGGCAGTTGAATTGGGCATGAAAAAGGTGGCTGTCTCTGAGGAAACCTTCTTTCTAGAACAGTCGAACACTGTCTGATTCGGGGTAAAGGTCGCATTGGAAACACCTGAAGTGCTCCCTTGTTTCGGAACCATGGGAGTCTGAGGAACTTCTTTCATCATTGTAACCTGTTAAATTCTTCTCTATGCCATTAGTCCAGGAGGAAAAGCCACAGTATACTTAGTATTCCCTACTGATCCAGGCCTGTACAGCAGGACCACAGGAACAATTGTGACCAGAACTGTCAATGCATCGGGGCCATTTAGAGCATGTGACGTGGAAAGAAGTGTTGCCACTGAATTTTCACAGAAAAAATTTGGATTCGCATTGAATGGCGCAGAAGGCGCATCAAAGGTTCCACAGATAGCTTCATTACTCAGTCCAGCACAGGCGTGGTAGGTTCATTGGGGCGTGGATGCTTATGCCCTCTGCCCGCAGCTCCCTCGGCGTCTCTGAACTTAAGTAAACTGAATCAGTTTATTTACGTTCAAAGATGCAAGGGAAATCTGAAAATCATGTCAGTCAGCATGACGTTGGACCGCCCATTCCTTCATAGTCTGAAGGGGGTGGGTGGTCTGGCATCATGCTGACTGACATGATCATCAAACCAGCCAGGGACAGGAAGCAGCACAACACAATTGCGCATAAGGTGGGGACAGAGGGCAAATTTTTTGCCCATGCCCTTTCATGCGCACTTGTGTTTGGACTTGTTTGCGCATGCCCATCAGGAGCCCTTCAATCTCCTAATGGGCAGGCGGCGGGTGAAGATTAACCATGCCCTAAGCCAATCCTGGCGCTGCAGGCAGCACCAAGATTAGCTAAGAGGGGTTGCCAGTTCCCTCCAGTGCCGTTCATGAAGGCTCCAAGGGGAGCAGAGGTGGCACGGACCAGCTGTGAAGTAAGTTTTCCTTTCTATATTTAATTCCCTGGCACCCACCCCCGCGCGAACCCACCCACCCCGAGCCGCGACTGCACATAAGGAGGTTCCCAGGCCTGTCGTGCACCTGAGAGTGTCGGTACGTACACGCCTGAAAATGTTTCTGACTCACTGGAATACTTTCTCTTTCGCTCTCACCATTGATATTAACTTTGAAGAAAGAGGGCAAATGAAAAGATGAAGGGAGAGCCAGTGGGCAGTCGCCAACATATATTCACTGCCCCTTCACTCCTATTTTTGAAGCCAAAAATTGCTTTATTTTGTCTGTCTCCCGTCTGAAATTGCCTCCACAACAATAGAAGTAAATGGGAGTAAGTTGTTACCCGATTATTGTTTTTACAATTCCCCACGTTCCTCTTCTAAAACGTCGGCATGTATAGTTGTGTACACATACATGCACTTCCTTGTGTGCATATGACCAGGTTGCAGTTGCTGCTGGCGTTACCAAAATGGGGAAAGCGTCCTGCGAGCAACAATCTACGGCTGGAGTCACAAGTAGCATAGCGCCAACATTTGAGGTATGTTTTATTTTATCCTCGTTCACTCCTTTCAGGGTTGCTCTGCGTGCACACATATATGCAGTGTAGTAACCAATGAGAATCTCAAGCCAATGGCAGCTTCTCCTCAGGTACTGACCGAAATGGCTCCGAAGCGCCACAGATTTGATGATTAGCTTCGAGTGTGTGCTGTGCGACAGGTCATAAATTGAAAGTGTTAACAAACATGGCATACGTAAGCTGAATCAGCTGGGTGCCAAGCTTGATCCCTATTGTACTGACGGAGCCACCCGGCCCGTCCACACAGGCACGCACACAGCCTGAGGGCAGGTCACGCCCCAGGTATAAATAAACGGGTGCGAGACCGCCTCGGGGTCTTCAGCCCTAACTGCTAGCTTGTGTCTGCATTCATTTATTGTGCTCTCGTTTAGTAAGGCCCCACTCTGCGGCCTAGGTGGTCCCTACCCCTGCCAACAGCACACTGGCGACGAGGCAGGTACTCTGCCCACGCCTCGCCCCGCGGACACGCCTGCTGTGTCCTGCGGTGTCTTGGGCACCTGCGGCTGTGGCCCACGTCGTCCCTCACATGGGTGGCCCTGCTGCCTGGGCCTGGTCGGCCCTGTCGGACCGCGGAAGGGTGCATCACGCCTGCCTCGGCGCTCAGGTGAGCCACCCCCAACCCCCATCATCGGGGCCTCACCTCGCTGTCTGCTGCCACCCGCTGTGTGTTCTGGGAGGGGGCCCCCGCCTCACACCCCCGTCCCCAATGGGTCCGCGCTGCTGTGCGTGGTCTGTGGCCACCATATCACGCGAAGGGGGGGCTTGAAGAGCGTCAGCCGGGGGGAAGCATCGGCCCCCGACGCGTGCCCCGCCCCCGCGCTCAACATTCGCGGATGTGCACTGCCTGCCCCAGCGTTGTCTCACGCATCTCGCGGGCACGTGTTTCCCGCCCTGCTGATCCTCACGCATCTCGCGGAGGTCCGTTTTTCACTGTAGGAAGTGACTGGGGCTACTCCTGTGACCAGACACTGCGCTCTCAAGGCTCCACAGCCACCTGTGACCGGCCACTACGCTAGGGTGCACGCCTGACACCCCCCCCCCTTGGCGGCTGCGGAAGCCCACGCTCGCTTACACTGCCTCGGACTGACGCACGTCACCCCGCAGAGCTTTGCGCCCGCGCGTGGCCCACGCGCCACCACACATAGAGGATGAACGTGCAAGGGGACGGCAACGCGGCTCCTCCGGCCCCAGCCCCTCAAGCTCCCGCCCAGCAACAAGCTTCGGCCCAGCAACAAGCAGCCCCTCCTAATGCGCAGGCGCCGGCCCCCGTCACCAACGCCACGCCCGCCCTGCCAGGACATGCCATGGCTGCACCGCTCCCACCTTTTAGCGAGCTGGCAGATCCGCCCACAGCGGCTGCGCGGTGGCGCCTATGGTTGGGGCGGCTGGAACACTACTTCGTAGGCGTGCGGGAGACTGATGCCAAAGTGAAGCGCTCTCTACTCATGTGCTACGGAGGTGACGAGCTGTACGAGCTGTTCGAGACTCTGCCGGACCGGGGCGACGAAGATGACTACACGGCCGCGGTCACGGCACTCAATCGCCACTTCGACCCACGTGCCAACCCAGACTATGAGTGGTTCAAACTGCGCCAAGCCCGTCAAGCGGAAGGCGAGTCGATCGATGTATACTATGCGAGGCTTCGCAAGCTGGCGACATCCTGCAAACTGCCGGACCGGACTCTGGAAATCAGGGCACAACTCATACAAGGCTGCAGATCAGTCCAACTGCGACGCCTCATCCTACGACAGCCCCGGATAAGTCTCGACGAGATCCTCGTCCTAGCGAGGTCGCATGAACTCTCCAATGCCCGGGCAGAGGCGATTCAAGCTGCGCTCGACAGGCCCGCCGCTCCAGCGAAACACGTGTCGGTGAAGGAGGAACACGTTGACGCTCTCCGAAGAAGGCCTTTCCAAAACACGCAGAAGACCCAACAACCTACGTCACCGCGTTCTGCCTGCGGGAACTGCGGAATGGATCACCCATCGCAAGGTCGGTGCTTTGCGAGAGGGAAGACTTGTTCAAACTGTGGTAAACTGAACCACTTCGCGAAGGTGTGTCGCAGCAATGGCAACCGACGGACTGGCCAAAGGGGGAGAAGCGTCGCCCAAGGGGTGCGCCAACTATCGCTGGAGGATCCTGGCCCCGAAGGTGACGCCACCCAGTCGGCCTGCAGAATAGATGATGAAGATGACGAGGTGTTCTTCATCTCGTTTGTGGGACGGTAAGGTTCGAGAAGGAGGCCACCGCCCGTGTGCGAGGTTCAGATTGACGGATCCCCGGTGAAGGCACTAATCGATACAGGCGCATCGGTAAATGTAATGGACAATGTACAGTATGAGCAACTATCCCCTCGACCGCCACTGTCACCCTCAAAGGCAAGAATATACACGTATGACAGCGATAATCCACTATCCCTGCGAGGTGTAATTGACGTAACAGTTGCTTGCAATGTCCAGGAAGTAAACACCAAGTTCCATGTGACTGGTGGCAAGCGCGGCACGCTCCTCAGCTGCCACACGGCGGAGGACCTGCAACTGGTGTTCTTCGCTAACCAGATACATGAACGACACGCGGACGCCATGTTAGACGAGTTCCCAGCACTCTTTCACGGGTTAGGCCGCCTGAAGGGGAAGATATTCAAGTTGCACATCGACCACATGGTGAAACCAACGGCACTGCGACATCGAAGGGTTCCTTTTTACCTGCTGCCGCAGGTAGAAGCCGAGCTAAAGAAACTAGAGGAGCTCGGGGTGATAGAGAAAGTGTCTGGGCCCACTCCCTGGGTGTCGCCCCTTGTGGTGGCCCCCAAGCCAAAGCAACCAGGTGCCATAAGACTCTGTGTGGACATGCGCCTCCCCAACAAGGCCATTAAGAGGGAGAGGCACCTCACGCCAACGATGGACGATATAGTGGCCGATTTAAATGGAGCCCGCTGGTTCTCTAAATTGGACCTCAATGCTGGATATCACCAGTTTGAGCTGCACCCGGACAGTAGGAACATCACAACCTTCTCGACCCACGTAAGCCTCCGCAGGTATAAGCGCCTGAGCTTCGGTGTCTCCTCGGCCGCCGAAGTCTTTCAAAATGCAATCAGGGAGACACTGTCGGGACTTCCAGGCGTCATCAACCTGAGTGATGACATCCTCGTCTTCTCCAAGACACTCGAGGAGCACCACGGACATCTTCGGGCCATGCTCAGGAGGCTTGCGGAGCACGGCCTCACCCTACACAGGGAGAAGTGTTCCTCCTACAATGAATCGGTGGAATTCTTCGGTTACATATTCTCCCGAGACGGCCTGAAGGTAGACCCATCCGTCCAGCACCAAAACCGACGTCTGCGACCGAAGTCTGCAGCTTTCTAGGGATGACCACCTACTGCGGTCGCTTCATCCCCAATTTGGCGTCCCTGTCGGAACCCCTACGCACACTCACCAAGTCGGGACATCCGTGGTCATGGTCGAGGAAGGAGGACGACGCGTTCCGAGAAGTGAAAGACACCCTGATAGACGACAAGGTCATGGCATACTTCAGACCACACAGACAAACAGAGGTTGTCGTGGACGCCAGCCCGGTGGGGCTAGGTGCAGTCCTACTGCAGAAGACGGAAAGTCAAGAATGGGTTCCCACCGCATATGCGAGCCAAGCACTGACTCTGACCGAGATGAGGTACGCACAAATAGAAGGAGAGGCGCTCGCAATCAAGTGGGCGTGCCAGCATTTTCACTTGTACCTGTTCGGCCACGAGTTCAAAGTCATCACAGACCACAAGCCACTCGTGCCACTGTTCGGGGGCTCTGCCAGGCTGGCACCACCCAGGATCGAAAGATGGGCCGTCCAGCTTCAACCATATCGGTTCGAAGTCATCTTCCGCCCTGGGGCGGATAACCCGGTGGATTTCTTGTCCAGACATCCAGGGCAACTCTCTCCCGCATCAGAGCTAGAAGACGGAGAGGACGTGGAAGAATTAGTCAGGGCACTGACCCAGGATGCCTGTCCCAAAGCGCTCACACTAGAAGAGATAGGTGCTGCCACGGAACGAGACGAATGTCTCAGCAGAGTAAAGGCCACACTGGAAAGCCACTCCTGGAAGCGATTTCTAGAGGGCTGCGGAGCGCTCACGCAGGAAGAACAGACTTTCCGGCAACAGATATGGCGAGCTCAGAGCGAACTAAGCATGGGGCCCCATGGCGTGGTGTTGAGAGGCGCCACCATTGTCATACCAGCGAGCCTACAGAAAGAAGTAGTTCGCCTCGCTCATCAAGGACATCAAGGAGTAGCAAAGACAAAAACCCGCCTGCGTAGTCGGGTATGGTTCCCTGGACTAGACAATGCGGTGGAAACAGAAGTACAAAACTGTCACTCGTGTGCCATCACCAGCCAAGAACCAGCACCACACCCTGTCATCACAGAGGACTTGTGTGAGACCCCATGGTCAAAGATCAGTATGGACTTCGGATCATTCCCAGATGGGCGACAGGCCCTGGTGCTCATCGACTCATGCTCCAAGTTCCCAGTAGTCGAAGTGATTCCATCCACCGCGTTCGTCCACGTGAAGCCCGCACTCGACCGTACTTTTGCCATGCTAGGTTTCCCCGACGAGGTTAAGTCGGACAATGGATCGCCTTTTCAAGGCAGCGATTTCAGGTCATACCTCAGCAGGAGAGGAATCAATCACAGGAAGATTACGCCGCAGTGGCCGCAGGCAAACGGCGAAGTTGAGAGGTTTATGAGAACAATGAACCCAGCTCTGAAGATTGGTGTGGAGCAGAGAGAAGCCCCGGAAGAGTGTCTGGCCCAGTTCCTAAGCGCATATCGGCAAACGCCACACTGCACCACCAGGTGTGCGCCGGCGCACGTCATGTTTCGCCGGACCCCGCGAGACTGTATACCGATGAGCCCTGCATGGAAGGCCCCGGAGTTAGACCACGAGGCAACCAAGAACCGCAGGAGAAGTACCAATGAAAGGGCTAGCCGAGCGCGACGTGCCCAGGTGAGGCCACTTGTGGTCGGTGATCGCGTGGTACTGAAGACCCGTCAACACAACTGGAAATATCAAACCACATTTGAACCCGAGATATGGGAGGTCGTGAACATCCACGGCACAATGGTATCGGCCATACACGGCAGGAGGGCTGTGACCAGGAACGTGTCATGGTTCAAGCGATTCTCAGGAGAAGACATCGAGAGGGGAGGAGAGTCTGAGGACGGAGAGGGAGGCGACGAAATCCTATCGCCCCCTGGGACGCCGACGGAGCCATCTGTTCGGGAAACACCGGAGCCCAGACCGACCTTGGACCCTGGCAACAGTCCGGAAAGCTCAGCAAGTAGCCCAGTGGAACCGGAAAATGAAGAGTCCGTTGCAGAACCACGGAGCCAGAGATACAATCTCCGACCCAACCCAACCCCCAGTCAGAGACTCAAGGAATATGTATGGGGTCTCCGCGTCTCTGGGACTGTAAAGTAACTGGGACTAAAGAACTGTGAGTTTGGAGGGATGTACTGACGGAGCCACCCGGCCTGTCCACACACGCACGCACGCACGCACGCACACAGCCTGAGGGCGGGTCACGACCCAGGTATAAATAAACGGGCGCGAGACCGCCTCGGGGTCTTCGGCCCTAACTGCTAGCTAGTGTCTGCATTCATTTATTGTGCTCTCGTTTAGTAAGGCCCCACTCTGCGGCCTAGGTGGTCCCTACCCCTGCCAACAGCACACCTATGACCACGAAGCACTGTTTCATGCCCCTGTCGAAGGGAAGGAGCAGGGATGGAGGCTCTGGTAACCAAGGTCTGTTATAAGCTATATCAGTGCACCTTGGGACCTGCCTTGGTAGGAGTGGTGAAAGGGGCATAGCCCTGTATTTTATTTTTCAAATAAATGAAAATCTGCACAATCATAGTGAATGGTTGGTTACACTCATCCAGCAAGGAACACCTGTTCTGCAGCTTGTATGTAAGACCTGTCCAGCACCATGCCCCAGTCCCGCTGTCCTACCACAAATGTCTTGGAACTGCTAACTTTGTAGGCTTATCAAACCTTGGATGTAATGTCTGAATTCATAGTGTATACGGTTTAGATTTCTAAAAGGATAATTTTATCTTGCTTCTGTGGGCTAAAATATTACATAGATTATGAAGCTGGGTGCATAGGAATTGGAGTGTATGTACAAAATGACTGCTGCAGCGAAGTACCGAGCTAAGAAACAACTGGAACCTATATCAGTATCATATAAAATCTCGTTTTTGATATAATAACTACATTTCAAAATTCTTTATTAAACTTTTTTCTGTTCTCAAATTTGGTTAAAAATGCAAAATTTGCCCAATCTTTTTTCAAAATTTTCGTGGGGAGGAAACCCCCCAAACTATGACCTTCGCTATCCTCACTTGCCTCTGGGAACTCATCCTGAACCTTTACGCCCCACATATTTCCAATGTCACTAGCCCCCACTGGTCCAGCATTCAGTGTTTCATTATATGGAGGCACACGATTTAACAATAATTAGGTCACAAAATCCTCATCTAATTCACTGTCACTGTATGCAGGATTCTTCTCTGTTCCTTCTGTCTATATAGGCTTTTTATTTTCTTTGTGTTAACCCTTCTCTTCTCCTTCAGTTGTCAATAAGGTATATAATTGGGTTCCATCAATAATTTCAGTTCTCAAGTGTTGCAAAGTCATCCTGTGCCCTGGGCACCCCCAAACTTTTTGCTGGCTGGAACTGGTGGTAACTGACTCTGACTGACCCTGGGCTCTGTTTAACCAGGCCCAGGGCCAGTGCCAAGCTAAAAGGAACACATTAGAATACAGTTAAGACACCCAACATACACTAGGGTACACTATGGTATGGTGGGGTACCCCTGTAATTGGCATGACCTACCCCATAAGCCCCTAGTTTGTAATAGGGCAGGGGATTGAAACTACCTAGAAGTCTCAAGTATCCTGGGGCATGGCAGTTTAGAGGCCAGCAGATTTTCTGCACTAGCATGTGTGCAGTGCTGAAGCCTGAGGTCAGTTTAAAAGCATCCCTGGTGGCCAGGACAGCTTTTAAACCTTAAATTGTTCATAAACTCGACTTTGGGGGTAGGGGCCCTTAAAAATGAAAATCCTACCATGTTTTTGCATATTAGGGACCCCCAGGGTCACTCCATAAGTATCCCAGGGGTGGGGGGTCAGTTATCTATAAGGTACGCCCTTATAAAATGAGTTTTTATATGCCTGGGTAAAGTTAAATTTTACATTTCACTCCCCATATTGTGTTAAAGAGCTTCTCATATTCGACTTTGATGCTAGAAGAATTGGGTAAAGATAATCTGTATGATTTCTGCAGATTCAGAACCCCTGAAGTCTCCCCTAGTTGCCCAGGGGATGGGGGTACTGTAGAAATTAGGGAAAAACGTATTAAATATGGTTTTATAAGCCCTGGTTCGTGAAAAGTGGCCCAGGTGATTTTCCCCATTGCAAAACCCATGGCCCATAGGTTAACATGGTAGGAAGTGATTGATTAAGAAATATTGATAGGAGAGGACTAGCTGGAACATTCAAAGACTTCCCAGAATGGTAGTAGTAAATCCAACAATATTATATTGTTGAATTTCTCCTAAAGTGTACATACAATAAGTTATGAGACTTTCTTGTTTGTAAGTCCAAATTCAGCCTTTCAGTGGTCTGCCCTGATTGGTCAGAGTTAAGTTGATTAGCCAGGTTGCTGGGAGGGCAGTGTGCTGGTCTAAAGGAATTCCAGGCCAGGAGGTGGTGTCGTAAACTTTGCTCTTCAAAGACAGAGGGGAGGCCTGGGTTTCAGTCCACTCTGACAGTCTTGACCCAGAGTCAGGGCTAGGCTTAAGGAAGGTATGTGAAGATGGTAGGGGGAGAGTCCATCGAAAAAAGACATCCTAGGGGTGTGTTTAACCAGCTCTTACCTACTTGCTGGAAAATCAGCCATTATGGATTTGGAAGAATGATGCACTCTGGGACAAACTAATGCCACACTCCACAGGATGTGGTCATAACTATGAGGAGTTGCCCTGCTCTCATTGGTCAGCAGTTACCTGGTGCTTGACCCAGAGAATTTTGAATAAGTATGTGAGAGGGGCAGAGGCCTCCAGATCTGCTGCTTGAAACTGAATGAAGCAAGAAGTGCCCTGCTGATGGTTTTGCTGTGCGAGGAACTCTAAGGCCTGACCTCTGGAGATTGCACCAAGTGAAAATGCAGCTCTGTGAATTACCTTGCTGCCGAAGGACTCAAGAGTGAAACTCCCTGCAAGCTACAGGTTAACAGAGCTCACCTAGACTGCCCCACAAAGAATTATAAGCCTTGAGTACCAGTGTATTTCTAAGGGTTTTGTTCAAGTGGATTGCGAAATTGAAGTTTCACATTTTCAAGGACCCTCTTGGAGATTCCAGAACCTTGGATCGTGTGTTGGATACTTTGGGACCAGCAAGCAGAACGCCAGGTATGGAGTTCTGGACTTTTTGGCTCCGTCCAGAGGTGTCAGGGATAACACCCGAAGACCCCGGAGTTCCACCTGTCTTGGTGCACAAATAAACAGAAACACGGGCTTCTCGATGGTGGCGTCAAAGACCAAAGGTTTATTACTGCAGGGACACAGAAGTCACAGAAACTACACACGGGCAGTGTCTAGGAGCCTGTTCGATTTGTACAAGAAGGGTTGCTCCTTATATACTAAATATTGGCCTTCAGGCAAATTCTTCACAATGTTAGTACATTCCCAAACCTTTGTGTCCTAAACAATAAATATTTGGCGTTGCACAGGAATCGTCGATAATATTTGATGTCAAACATTATGAAGAGGGGTTCCCACTATTCCATCACAATTCCATGTCAACATTTCATTCAAGAGCCGGACCGCCTCATCGTAAATTTCGTTACCTCCCCCTAATAAAGGCCCAGAAGGAAAGGAGCAGAGCCAGGTGCAGAAGATAGAAAAGCAGGATAAGGGATGTTTGTGGGTCGTAAATGGGCAAGGCTACCGGCTTCGGCCGCCTAATCATGATCAGGCCAGCGAACACGAGAACCAGTATAGCAAGGCTGGCCTCGGGCAGAGGAGGCAGCCTTTGTCGAATCATGCAGCTACAGCATGTTCTGTTCTAAGGTGCATGTGTCACTAGAGAGGTGAATCGCCGGCTAAGCCTACGTGTCCTTAATCGAAATGAAGTAATCAGAGGTCATTGCGTATGTGAGGGCAAGAAACACAAAATGGCTGCCATGATCTAAGATGGATGCCATGGGTAGATCGGAAATGTGTTTGTTACTGGAGTACTCTTGCTCGTAGCATAGCGAAAACACCAGGATATGCTAAATGGATCATTTGCGGTTCGCTGATACCAATATTATGTATTTACGACAATGTTGAAAACACGGGTTCAAATCGTCACGGAACCTCAGACCCTCCTTTTGCCCTTACATAGGCAATTACTCAGTCTATGTCAGAGTCTAACTCTATGCTCATCAGGTCAGTGACATGCTGTTGTATCATCATCCTTTCTCGTGCCTTTTCTCCAAACGCAGGTGGTTTTCTGAAACAGGTTGCAGCACAGAGACTACACAAAGCGGGACCACACTGGATAATCAGGCAGCATGAGAATAGGAATACTAAGATGACACCAATGACCATCAGAACCTTCCATCCCCACGCTGATATCAGAGTCCACAACCACTCCATGAAGGACCAGTTTCCCTTGTCTACATGTATAGAGTCGGAAATCTTGTGTAGCTTAGAGATCGCCTCATAGACTGTTGGAGCATTATTGGGAATAAAGACACAGCAGCTCGATTGGATCATTCTGCATACCCCACCTCGATCTGCAAGTATTACGTCTAGAACCATACGGTTCTGCAACGTCATGAGTCTATCCGCCTGAAGCTCAGCTGTCAAATTGCTAAGGGCACCAGCAGTTTCGGTAATAGTAGATTCAACTACCCGTGTTAGCTGACGTATGTTTCTACTATTGGCCATAGGCCCCCAGAACGGAAGGAAACCTTTGAAGAAGTCTCCAGCTTCCTGACCAGCGGTGTCTTCCTTGCTGAAAACACCTCTTGCTACTCTGGTCTTGTGATAGTCTGAAGAAGCAGTGTATGTTGGAGGCAACAATCGAGCAATATAACATGAACCTGAAAAGTCAGCAGGCAACCATGTATACGCTCTGTCTTGACAGATGAAGTAGGTACCCCTCGCAGTAAGGAAGGCAGGGGAAGAGTTAGACGGAAACACGTAAGTCTCAACGCACTCACTCCTCCCTAGCTGAGCTCTCGGATTTCTCCCATTTCCTTGCAAACATACTTGACCTCGGTGAGGCACGACCCAGACTGGAGTTGAGCTTTTACGCTTGCTTTCTCCCAAACTAAGGCGATACTCTGTAGAGTTCCAACTCAAATATACTCGTAATTCGTCTCTAGGGTAAGATGGAGTATTATTGACGTCCTTGATCATGTCAATAATTCCCTGGACTAAAGCGTTGTTGGCAGAGTTATATTTAGTGGAACGTGGTGGACGCGGAGGATAGGTTTCAAGGGCATAGGCAAAAATGGTCTGAAAGGCCTGAAATGATCCATTATAGCTAAAAGGCAAAACCAGATAGGGAATGCCTTTATCCATAGTGTGGGGTATCAAGCCACACACCCAGCAGTCTGTAGTGTTAACTACCAGTTGGTGTTGGTGCAAGAGCTGTACGAAAGTGTTATTGATAAACTCTGAGCGTTGAGCTTGCTCATGTTCAGGAAACGAGTGAAAAGAGTGCATAGAAGAAACAGTAGAGGTAGCAGGATCAAGGGGAGATACTGTAGTTACTGGCATAAAAATTAAATTTATACCAAAAACGATTCCACCCACCAACGTTATCAAAACAATTAAAAATGTAATAGCACATTGCATCAGAAAACATTTGCTATGAAGAATTCTGTAAAGTCTGTTTCTGCGAACATAAATCACATTTTCTCGTTGCAGCGCAGGAAGCTCCATCTTCTACAATCCGCTCGCGACCACTGATGATGTGTACGTAGATGAAAATGCCTCTATCAGCCCTGGGAGTTCCCAGAACCAACAGAAAGATCGACCTTGTGTCTGACCCCCGCAGATTCAACTAGGCACACAGCCACGACCCTACGGCTACCCAGACGGCAAGGCAATTTTAAAAACAATAAAACAATAGCAAACTTCCTGGCTGAAGGCAAAGTGTTAAAATTTCAAAAGTGTAAAATAGGCAGTTTCCTGCTTTATTTGTCCATATTGCGAGACCGTAAATTGTATCTTAGTTTTGCAGGAACTGTTTGATCAGGAAACAGTGTGTTATCAGCAGAGGTTGCAATGTTCAAGTTCGCAGATGGCAAAGTTTCTTCTGATGCAGAGGGCAAATGTTCAGGAGTCAAAGAAGTAGTTTCAGGAGGAGAGTCAGAGTTCGAAGTGTCAGTTATCAGTTCGGCATCGCTGAAAGGGACAAACTTGGGTGTTCGCTCGAACTCAGAGGCACCAATTCCATTCTTACTCCAGTTGTCATAAGGAAGTGGCATGGGCACACGTTTGACGTGTGTCGCATGTATCCAGTGTTTGCGACCGGCCACACGAATAGCAGTTCTCGTTGCTAGCAGTACTTGGTAGGGGCCAACAAATCTGGGTTGAAGGTTCTTCGTCCTCGCAAAGTTGCGCACCACAACGTGGTCACCTGGTTTCAGCTGATGACCTGGACTCTCCGGTGGCTTTGGCAATGCATCGAAAACCTGTTGGTGAATAAGACTCAATTTAGCAGTCAAGTCGTAAAGGTAATCAATCAACATTGGATATTCCAGAGAACAAAATTCCTTTGGCCTTGGCACTCCCCAAATATTAGCGGGACGGCCAAAGACAATTTCATACGGACTAAGCCCTACTCTAGAATGTACTGTCGCTCTCGTGGATAATAAAGCCAATGGTAGTGCGTCTGGCCAGGATAAACCCGTGGATGCCTGTATTTTAGCAAGTTTTAGTTTGAGGGTGCCATTGTAACCCTCAACTAAACCAGCAGACTGGGGATGGTTTGCACTGTGAAACTTTTGCCTGATCCCTAAACCGGCACACACACTCTGCATAACTTTCCCTATAAACTCACTTCCGTTATCTGACCATACAATCCGTGGCATTCCGAACCTAGGGAAATATTCCTTGAGAAGTATTTTGGCAGTTGATAGGGCAGTGTTGTCCTTTAGTGGATATTCTTCAATCCATCTGGAGAAAGCACAAACTACCACCAGGACGTACTTTAGGTTGTTGCACCGATCCATGTGAATGAAGTCTAACTGAATCACTTCAAAGGGGCAAGAGGGAGGAGCGAAGTGACCAGCAGGAGTAGGGATTCCCTTGCCAGGATTATGCATCAGGCATACCATACAATTTTTCACCACTCTCTCTGCACATTTACTAATCCCATCATTCTTCCAGACTGGAGCCAACATCTTACAGATTCCTTTAAAACTAATATGCGCTACTCCATGTGCCATTGTCACCACTGCAAGCACATACGCATCAGGCAACATCCAACGCTGTTGTTCCGACAAGTCAATCCAACACCCACTCGAGTCCAATTTACCCGTACTCTCTTTCCATGCACGCTTTTCCTCCTCAGTCGCCTCTTTCTGAATCTCTATCACACTTTCCACTGTGTCTTCGCACATTCCAGACTAAGAAATCCATCTCGCAGACGTAGCCACATACATTCCACTCATCATATTTCTAGCTGTCTGTTTAGCGGTCTCATCAGCAAACGCATTCCCACGACCAACATCATCCGTGATTGCTTTATGCGCACTGCATTTCACAATCGCAACTTCAGTCGGCAAGGTTAGAGATTCCAACAAGTCGTTAACTAGCTGACCATGTTGAATCTTAGTCCCATGGGACGTAATGAAACCTCTTTCTTTCCACAAACGGCCAAAATTATGGGCCACTCCAAATGCGTACTGACTATCTGTGAACACATTCACTCTCTTTCCCTTTGCTAAAACACACGCTCTTGTTAGAGCGATTAATTCTGCAGCTTGGGCAGAATTCTGACTCACTCTTGCAGTCTCCACAATCGTACTCAAAGTCGTTACTGCATAAGCAGCAGTCACATCACCATTCTCCAATTTAAAGCATGACCCATCAACATACAACGTGCCATCTGGATCTGACAATGGAGTGTCTTTTAAATCAATTCGTCCTTTTGTCTCCTCCTCGGTTCTGAAACAACAGTCATGGGGTTCGGAATCACTCGACTCTTGATTAGTCGGCAACAGTGTTGCTGGATTCAATACATTGCATCTTTTGATCTGAATATGACTCGCTAGCAGTGTCAGCTCGTAGCCAGATAATCTAGCACTGGTAAGGTGTTGCGTCTTGGTTCTGTTCATGAGTGTATCCACAGCATGAGGAACCATGACCACTAGCATGTTATTCATCACCAAACCAGCAGATTGTCGAATGGAAGCCGCAGCTGCCGCTGTAGCTCACAAACAACTAGGCAACGCTCTAGCTACCGATCTAATGTGGATGAAAAGTACGCACAAGGGCGTTGTTTATCACCGAATCTCTGTGTCAGAACACTCAACGCACAACCTTCTCTCTCGTGAACATAGAGCGTGAATGGCTTGCTGTAATCGGGTGTACCCAATACAGGAGCTGAACATAGTGCATTTCGTAACTCAGAAAAACTCTCCTGACATTCAGCAGACCATGGCACCGGACTCGGAACATTCTTCCCAGTCAAAGCTACCAATGGTTTTGCTAAAAGAGAAAAATTTGGGATCCACTGCCTACAGTAAGAGGTAATACCTAGAAAGGCACGTACTTCTCTCTGTGTGCGTGGAACACTCATCTGCGTAATTGCTTTTATTCTCTCTGGGGTCAACTTCCTCCCCTCCTTTGACAAGAGATGACCTAGGTAGGTCACTTCTTGGCAGCAGTATTGCATTTTCGAAGGTGACACCTTGTGATTCAAATTAGACAAATGATGCAATAACGAAATCGTAGCTGCTCTGCAAGTTTCCTTGTCATCGGCAGCCACTAGAAGGTCATCTACATACTGCACTAGAGCAGAACCTGGAGGAAGTACAAAAGAATCTAACTGACTTTTTAATGCTTGGCTGTAAATGGATGGGCTCTCACAATAGCCTTGTGGAGCGCGTTTAAACCTGAAGCTTCGGCCTCCTAGACAGAAGCCGAAAATATCTCTGCTTTCTTCGGCTATCGGAATGCTGAAAAAGGCATTCTTCAAGTCGATGACTGAAAACCATGTAGCTGTTGCAGGAATCAATGTTAACAATGCAGTAATGTCTGGAACCACAGGGAACTGCGGAACCACAATTTTATTAACCTCTCTGAGATCGATAACAAATCTATATACTGGAGGCTTTGAAGGATCAGTACGTTTCAAAATTGGCAATACAGGACTATTACAGACATTTCCTCTAGTTTCTTCAACCACCCCTTTCTTAATCAAATCTTGCACAATCAATAAGAGTGCACGTTCGCCTTCACTAGATATTCTGTATTGAGGAATTCGTGGAAATTTGACATTTGCTTTCAAAGTGACAACATATGGTGGTATTTCTAAAAGGCCTACATCATTAGGACCAGTTGCCCAAAGAGTATCAGGGAGTGAACGCAGCTCTGGCGGGAGTGCATCCATTGACAAGTACATCGGAGAGGTGATTCGTTTACCCAACGTAAGCTGTACTCCTTCCGGAGAACAGTACAAAGTCGCATATAGGCGTATTAACAAGTCTAAACCAAGCAGATTTTCATTACAACCTGTCGTCAAAATCAGGGGTGCTTTCAATTGACACGGTCCAACAGAAATAGACAAAGGACCAGATACGGGATTGTAAACAGGGGCGCCTGAAAAACCTACAGAAACATTTGTTAAGCCGGACAAAGGTGCGCCAGGGAGTTTCGCATGAATGATAGAACTTTTTGCGGCACCAGTATCCAACAGAAACGGTTCGACTACACCTGATGTTGCTACTGCGACATAAGGCCCACTCTGATCCACTGGAACTGATACTACTCCCTCTCTCTGTCCATGGCTGTCCTAGTACTCAGTTTGTTGAAATCCCTCATCATTTTCACAATGGTCTTCGACATGATACTGTTGCGACCTATTCTGTTGAGCAGACTGTCCATTTAGCTGATCAAAGTGATTGGGAGGGCGATCGTTCGTCTGTCATAGCACCTCTTCCTCGACCTCTAGAATTTTGCACAAAACCACCACGACCTCTCTGAGCTGCTGCTGCGTTATTTTGCGCTAAGACTGGACACTCATTCTTATAATGACCCTCTTTCTTACAATACGCACATTGATTCCACTGGTATTGTGGTCTCTGAGAATTATAATCTGTCCTTTGATATGACCCTTGCTGTGTATTATTCTGATTCATGCGAGGCGGATATGCCTGTTGCAGAAGAACTTTAGTCTTTAAATCTTTCGTTTTCTTATCTGATTTCTCTTTCTCCTCTTTATCCCTGTTTTCATAATACTGTGCAGTTGCAAGTATTTGCGCAGTTGTAGAGACAGCCCACGCACTCTCGGAATCTTTCAATTTATTGCAGAGCTCGGGTAGCAGATTGTGTACAAATTTATCGACAAACAATCTCTGTCCTCCTTCTGTGCTCATATCCTGACCACTGTGATCTACAAAAGTCTCTTCGAACCTCGTGAAAAAGTCGGAGACACTTTCGTCTTTCTTTTGCCTGCATGCGGACAACTTGTCCCAGTTAACGCGCAATGCTGGCATCAGAGTCTTCATTAAGTCAATTATCCTACCTGGAAGATTAGCAATTAGAGGTTCGGGTTTGGAACCACCTATTTGCTGACCATCTGCTGCAATGATAGCTGCCCAATCACCACCTAGAGCAATTGGATGATTTTCTTTACGAATTTTAGCCCAAATTGGTTGCGGAACTACATTCCCAAATAACATGTCTATGTCCGCTAGATTCATTACACAAGCCTCAACTGTCTGTGCTAACTCCTTATAGTATCCGGCAGGATTTTTACGCGGATCTGGCAAGGCCTGTTTCACTGCTAACACTTCGGCTCGCTTCCACGGAATGTGTATCCACACTCTCTGGAATTGCGCCGGAGCGGCTGCAATACCAAGATTCACATCAGCTTGTATAGCTTCGCGCCAAATTGGTGGAACCTCTCTCATTGGATATTGGCGATTCTGCTTTGTACTATTCTTCTCTAAGTCCCTTGGTGAACGAAGTGATGGATCATTCCTATAACTTAAAATTAGTTCCATCGCTTCTTTTATATTTTGACCTACTATCATACCTGCAGCAAACTCTTTCTGAATCTTAATCAATTCTTCTAAACTCAAGTCAGAGTCATCTTCTTCTAACTCTTCTCGTAAAAGGGAGCACATCTCGTCAAACACATATCGTTGTGTTGGTTCGTTCCACTGCATAAATGTATCCAATACATCTTTAGTACTGTATCTTCTACTCTTCGAAATCCATCTGAGAGCCGTGGAATCTAATATTCCCCGTTCCTCCGTACTTGGGAGCTGACTACGTCTTTGTACAGAGTCAGAAGTAGGAGTCTTAATTTAAGATTTATAGAAAGGAGACAGAATGTTAGACAATTAGTCAGACGGGGGGATCCCTGGGATCTACTGGTTGAACGATAAATGTTGGCCTTTCCTGTTTTGAGAGGAAAGAGGTCACAAAGTGCAGAGGGTATTTGAACAATTATAAGAATAGTTTTCCACAAAGAAAATAAGATCGTTAACAATCTATATTTATTAAATTTTTTTTACAATCAATCACATAATAAAAACAAAGCAAATTCATACAATTTTCACAAAACAATTTAAAATCCAAGTGAAAGGTACCTTGGAGGAATAAAAATCAACAGTGTTACACATACATAATATTACGGTACGCGGAAAGTGGAGACATAACTATAACATATGTAAAAAAATATACAGCAAAATACATGTGAATTACAACAAACCCCTTAGTGAATATGTGGCTCACCAGATATCTTAGCCACTCAATAGAACAAGATCCAAAGAGCCTGGCCTAGTTCAATTACTGTAACGCTTTAGTGGAAGAATGAGATACCCATCTAAAGTTTTACCCGGCACTAACTGGATTCTTTTGAACAAAGAAACAGTGCGTCGACGCGTTTCGGTGCTGTACAGTTGATTTTGTGGCACCTTCCTCAGGACTTCTCTTTTCTGGGGTTTCAGAGAACGGATGATTATACCGTATCTGTGGATATATTGAGAAAGATACACGGAATCAATTGTTGTACATGATATCTGTATATCTATCTCTTGAGGCGGTCGGTATTAGTTTCTATTACCGCGAATACACATTATAGCTTCCCCACACTGAATTGGCTCATATTATTGTTTGACAGTTCACATCTCCTGGCACTGATATAGTAGCTCAAAAAGTACATGTTTGGTCACTTCTGGTTTGTTTCATGAGTACCTTTGACAACTCAGTTACATTTTCATTATGCATTGCTGTTATTTCAGAGTACTCACAGTCATACATCTGTAAAAACCAGTGACATAGCGTCCCCTCCGAATCATTTTCAATGTGGAAAACCTTTAAGCTAAGTGGGGGCTTAGTACCCAGGAACCCGCAGGAAGAAGTACTTGGGAAATCTCACCCTTAGGGTTCTGTGGGCGATGTACCGTGATGTGGTCTAGTTGTTATCGCTCTGGGCTATCTCAAATTTTGATCATTCGGCCTTCTGTCAAATAATGATATATATTTATTAGAGAGGAACACTTCTGTATCCTGTCAACTAGGAGGATATGTGTTGTTAACATCATTACCTTTCTCCTAGCTTTGGAGCTCCTTATCTTGGGGTCTCTTTTCTTCTCTCAATTGTCAGGAGTTCTCTCAAATCTCATGCATCTGTGGTGTTAATAGACATTTCTGCAGTGTTATATACCCATGTCTCACCTGTATCTTACAGTCTCTCACATATATATCTGAATCATTTATGGTGTTAGGCTGGGAGTATCTTACCTCAAATAGTTTTAAAACGTGCTTCGAACGGGCATATAAAGTTGGAGGTCTCTTCCAGAACCAGATATGTTCTGTTGGGAAAAGGACATATGTGAGGAAATTGTTGCTCCTGATGTTTTTCAGTGCTGGCTTAGTTACTCTTGGCTCTATTGTCTACCCCAGATCATAGCTTGCACTACTCTATGCTGTGTTCTATTGCATCTCCCAGTGAGGTTTACCTAGTCCTAGAGGGCACCTATTGACTGCTCCTAATGCTCTAGGGGAACATGGGTATCTCATTGTTAGTTATTGTGGTGATATTTCACTTAGTAGGTTTAATGTTAAATGCTCAAACCCACCCAAACCATG
This sequence comes from Lissotriton vulgaris, assembly GCF_964263255.1. Lineage (NCBI taxonomy): Eukaryota > Metazoa > Chordata > Amphibia > Caudata > Salamandridae > Lissotriton > Lissotriton vulgaris. The sequence goes on along the minus strand of NC_141685.1, from coordinate 892,043,304 downwards.
AAGTATTGGTCTATGCAGAAAGTCCAGCCTCCCCTCTGACCTTTAGTGATGGGGGGCTAAGAGTGTCTATTGGCTTAAGTCCTTGTACAAACGTTCCTGCTATTTAGTTTAAAATCTAAGTAGCTACCCATAAGGTAAGGGTCCTGCTTAGATAGCATTTGGGCTTAATGTGCACTTACCCGAATTTCGAAGTGGCCGTGCTTCTGCCTCGTTCCTTCTCTTGCTGTGCTATGTGCTGTTTGGGACATGTTTTTATATGTAGTCCTAATTGTTTAACTCCCTACACCTGTTGAAACTCGCGCCAAAAATCGCGCTTCCGAAAGCGGCGCTAAAGTGGGCGCCATCTTTGAATGGTGTTTCGCCTCGCGATTTATAGCTTGTTGGATCCCCGCCTAGAATGTGTATATGTTAACACGGACCCCACAGCAGGCGCACATACATTTTTTCCATATTTTAGTTGTCTGAACGTCCGTTATGTATTTAGGGCGCTAAATCCGACCGTCATGCATAAAAGCACCGGATTTCGGTCTTCTTCGTGGGGCACGAGGGCATTACTTCTGTGATATTTATGAGGCTCAGTTGGTTAAAAACATATTGTTTATTTCGCTTTTAAAGCCGTTTACCTCATGCAGGTCCTTAGAATGGGTGTTCAATTTTAACCAATAGGACGCCCCGGTTTATGTACACGTGGTGGGCGCCATCTTGGACTAGTCAAAATCCGACCGTCATGCATAATAGCACCGGATTTCGGTCTTCTTTGTGGGTCTCGATGGGGCTACATCATGGATGTTTATGAGGCTCAGTTGGTTATAACCTATTGTTAATTGCGCTTTTAAAGCAGATTGCCTCATGCCGGTCCATAGAATGGGTGTTCAATTTTAACCAATAGGACGCCCCGGTTTATGCACACGTGGTGGGCGCCATCTTGGACTAGTCAAATCATGACACAATATACGTGTTACTGGGATTAATTCCAAGGGTTAGTTAATGGCAGTCTCTCTCTATGTTGTATGCCTCTCTCCTATGTCCCAAATGTTTCGCTTGCAGGGAGAATCTCCTGATGGGACTATAAATTTAATCTAATCTGCTGGTTTTGATCGGTTTATAGCTTTCATTCGTTGGTTCTATAGAGTATAGGGTTATCTACAGAAGGTTCAGTTTGTTAAGTTAATGGGAAATTATGGTGAGAAAGGCTACTTAAATGAGAGCCTCCCACTCTTCCCTGGAATTTAGACCTTTTTTGATGGTATTGAATTTGACCATATACCATTGTTCCTGTTGTTTTCTTCTCTTGGTACTATCCCCTGATCTTGTGAGTTCCCTAACTCTTTCCAGAATGACCCATCTGAGGTCCTTTGCTGCGTGTCCATTTTCCTTCCAATGCGACACGAGGGGAGCATTTTCTTTGTTGTTGTTTATTGCAGATTTATGTTCCCCTATCCTGAGCCTGACTTCTCTGCCAGTTTCTCCTATATATGCCTGGTCGCAGGGACACAGGATCATATATATTACAAAAAGACCAAAGAGATGCCATCAAATCCCTGTCTGAGGACAGTAGTATAACTATAAAACCAGCGGACAAGGGGGGTGGAGTAGTTGTGTTTGATACATCAGATTACGACCAGAGAGCACTCACCCTCCTGTCCAATGAACTGCACTATTCGAGAGTTCCGCAATCAAGACTAAACAAGTTGAGAAAAGATGTGGAATCTTTACTCCACAAAGCCTTAGAGGAGAACAAAATCACTGAGGAGGAATGGAAATTCCTCAATAACACCAACCCTAAAACCCCGGCATTTTATGGACTACCCAAGGTCCACAAAAGCCTCAACGATCCCCCCCTAAGACCAATAGTGGCATCGATTGATTCCCTGCTGGAACCTCTAAGTCAATACGCGGACAGATTCCTCAAGCCTCTAGTAGCCGAACAAAAATCATATATCCGCGATACCGCGGATATGATATCCAAGGTGGAAGGGATTCCCTTCGATGGAAACAGTGAACTGATGGTGACTCTCGATGTAGAGTCACTCTACACAAATATACCACAACAAGACACTATTGTGGCAGTTAGGAACCTCCTGGAAGAGACAAATATCAGAGGTGGTAATAAAGAGTTCATCGTCCAATGTGTATCGATGGTCTTACTCAACAACATTTTCCTCTTCAAAAAAGACCTTTATATCCAGAAGAAGGGGACCAGCATGGGCGCGACATGTGCGCCCAGCTTGGCTTGTATATATGTGAGCCTATTCGAGAATAGACACATATACAATGAGGTGAGCCCATTTTTCGAAAACATCCGAAATTGGGCCCGCTTCATCGATGATATCTTTTTCATATGGCTAGGAAGCGTAGACCTACTGGAGGAATTTCTCAGTTGGCTGAACCTGGGGGACCCTAACCTCAGATTTACGGCTGCATATAGCAGGTCCAAGGTTAATTTCCTGGACATTTGCATTAAGTGCGAGGACCAACAACTGAAAGTGGAACTACATAAAAAGGAATCAGATAGGAATACAATCCTGCATTACTCAAGCTACCATCCTAAGAGCCAGAAGGACTCGATACCGTTCGGAGAATTTCTTAGGCTCAGGAGAAATTGTACAGATTTGGCAGATTTCCATAAACATGCACAAGAAATGAAAAAGAAATTTAAGGACCGAGGCTATCCCAAAAAATTGATCAATCACTCGCTCAAAAGGGCACAGTGTTACAACAGGGATTGTCTGATTAAAAAAACAGACAATAAAAAGACACAGGATAAAATAGTAATGGTAAGCCAACATTCAGTTATAGCTAACCAAATCAAGAACATAATCAACCATAATTGGAAGATCCTAAACCATGGCCCTGATGTCACTCCCCTCGAGCGTCCTCTGTATGCGTATAGGAAAAACAAGAACCTCAGGTCCAATCTGGTGCATACATATAGAGAGGACAGGATAGAGACCCAAACTACCCTGAACGGACAGAAAGCAACGGGGAACAACAAATGTGGTAACTGCTGCATCTGTGACCTATGCATAGTAACCAAAACAGTGGTACATAATGGAACCACACATACAATCACTACTCTGAACAACTGCAGAACAAGGAATGTAATATATATGATCCTGTGTCCCTGCGACCAGGCATATATAGGAGAAACTGGCAGAGAAGTCAGGCTCAGGATAGGGGAACATAAATCTGCAATAAACAACAACAAAGAAAATGCTCCCCTCGTGTCGCATTGGAAGGAAAATGGACACGCAGCAAAGGACCTCAGATGGGTCATTCTGGAAAGAGTTAGGGAACTCACAAGATCAGGGGATAGTACCAAGAGAAGAAAACAACAGGAACAATGGTATATGGTCAAATTCAATACCATCAAAAAAGGTCTAAATTCCAGGGAAGAGTGGGAGGCTCTCATTTAAGTAGCCTTTCTCACCATAATTTCCCATTAACTTAACAAACTGAACCTTCTGTAGATAACCCTATACTCTATAGAACCAACGAATGAAAGCTATAAACCGATCAAAACCAGCAGATTAGATTAAATTTATAGTCCCATCAGGAGATTCTCCCTGCAAGCGAAACATTTGGGACATAGGAGAGAGGCATACAACATAGAGAGAGACTGCCATTAACTAACCCTTGGAATTAATCCCAGTAACACGTATATTGTGTCATGATTTGACTAGTCCAAGATGGCGCCCACCACGTGTGCATAAACCGGGGCGTCCTATTGGTTAAAATTGAACACCCATTCTATGGACCGGCATGAGGCAATCTGCTTTAAAAGCGCAATTAACAATAGGTTATAACCAACTGAGCCTCATAAACATCCATGATGTAGCCCCATCGAGACCCACAAAGAAGACCGAAATCCGGTGCTATTATTCATGACGGTCGGATTTTGACTAGTCCAAGATGGCGCCCACCACGTGTACATAAACCGGGGCGTCCTATTGGTTAAAATTGAACACCCATTCTAAGGACCTGCATGAGGTAAACGGCTTTAAAAGCGAAATAAACAATATGTTTTTAACCAACTGAGCCTCATAAATATCACAGAAGTAATGCCCTCGTGCCCCACGAAGAAGACCGAAATCCGGTGCTTTTATGCATGACGGTCGGATTTAGCGCCCTAAATACATAACGGACGTTCAGACAACTAAAATATGGAAAAAATGTATGTGCGCCTGCTGTGGGGTCCGTGTTAACATATACACATTCTAGGCGGGGATCCAACAAGCTATAAATCGCGAGGCGAAACACCATTCAAAGATGGCGCCCACGTTAGCGCCGCTTTCGGAAGCGCGATTTTTGGCGCGAGTTTCAACAGGTGTAGGGAGTTAAACAATTAGGACTACATATAAAAACATGTCCCAAACAGCACATAGCACAGCAAGAGAAGGAACGAGGCAGAAGCACGGCCACTTCGAAATTCGGGTAAGTGCACATTAAGCCCAAATGCTATCTAAGCAGGACTCTTACCTTATGGGTAGCTACTTAGATTTTAAACTAAATAGCAGGAACGTTTGTACAAGGACTTAAGCCAATAGACACTCTTAGCCCCCCATCACTAAAGGTCAGAGGGGAGGCTGGACTTTCTGCATAGACCAATACTTCATGGTTTGGGTGGGTTTGAGCATTTAACATTAAACCTACTAAGTGAAATATCACCACAATAACTAACAATGAGATACCCATGTTCCCCTAGAGCATTAGGAGCAGTCAATAGGTGCCCTCTAGGACTAGGTAAACCTCACTGGGAGATGCAATAGAACACAGCATAGAGTAGTGCAAGCTATGATCTGGGGTAGACAATAGAGCCAGGAGTAACTAAGCCAGCACTGAAAAACATCAGGAGCAACAATTTCCTCACATATGTCCTTTTCCCAACAGAACATATCTGGTTCTGGAAGAGACCTCCAACTTTATATGCCCGTTCGAAGCACGTTTTAAAACTATTTGAGGTAAGATACTCCCAGCCTAACACCATAAATGATTCAGATATATATGTGAGAGACTGTAAGATACAGGTGAGACATGGGTATATAACACTGCAGAAATGTCTATTAACACCACAGATGCATGAGATTTGAGAGAACTCCTGACAATTGAGAGAAGAAAAGAGACCCCAAGATAAGGAGCTCCAAAGCTAGGAGAAAGGTAATGATGTTAACAACACATATCCTCCTAGTTGACAGGATACAGAAGTGTTCCTCTCTAATAAATATATATCATTATTTGACAGAAGGCCGAATGATCAAAATTTGAGATAGCCCAGAGCGATAACAACTAGACCACATCACGGTACATCGCCCACAGAACCCTAAGGGTGAGATTTCCCAAGTACTTCTTCCTGCGGGTTCCTGGGTACTAAGCCCCCACTTAGCTTAAAGGTTTTCCACATTGAAAACGATTCGGAGGGGACGCTATGTCACTGGTTTTTACAGATGTATGACTGTGAGTACTCTGAAATAACAGCAATGCATAATGAAAATGTAACTGAGTTGTCAAAGGTACTCATGAAACAAACCAGAAGTGACCAAACATGTACTTTTTGAGCTACTATATCAGTGCCAGGAGATGTGAACTGTCAAACAATAATATGAGCCAATTCAGTGTGGGGAAGCTATAATGTGTATTCGCGGTAATAGAAACTAATACCGACCGCCTCAAGAGATAGATATACAGATATCATGTACAACAATTGATTCCGTGTATCTTTCTCAATATATCCACAGATACGGTATAATCATCCGTTCTCTGAAACCCCAGAAAAGAGAAGTCCTGAGGAAGGTGCCACAAAATCAACTGTACAGCACCGAAACGCGTCGACGCACTGTTTCTTTGTTCAAAAGAATCCAGTTAGGGCCGGGTAAAACTTTAGATGGGTATCTCATTCTTCCACTAAAGCGTTACAGTAATTGAACTAGGCCAGGCTCTTTGGATCTTGTTCTATTGAGTGGCTAAGATATCTGGTGAGCCACATATTCACTAAGGGGTTTGTTGTAATTCACATGTATTTTGCTGTATATTTTTTTACATATGTTATAGTTATGTCTCCACTTTCCGCGTACCGTAATATTATGTATGTGTAACACTGTTGATTTTTATTCCTCCAAGGTACCTTTCACTTGGATTTTAAATTGTTTTGTGAAAATTGTATGAATTTGCTTTGTTTTTATTATGTGATTGATTGTAATTTTTTTTAATAAATATAGATTGTTAACGATCTTATTTTCTTTGTGGAAAACTATTCTTATAATTGTTCAAATACCCTCTGCACTTTGTGACCTCTTTCCTCTCAAAACAGGAAAGGCCAACATTTATCGTTCAACCAGTAGATCCCAGGGATCCCCCCGTCTGACTAATTGTCTTTCTACCCTGTTCCCTGGTGAAAGTGGGGTACCCTCTCCTTTTGAAACCAGACAGAATGTTAGAGACAGAATCAGTGATTCTTCGACGAACAGAAAGCGGAGTCATAATACTAGCAGATGTAGAGAACACAGTAGCAGTTGGAACAGATAGTACAGGGACAGTAGAAGTATCAAGTAAGGTGGCTTGTGAAGTAGTAGGTGTAAGAAATACAGGTATAGGCAAAGAAGTCGGCAACCCAGGAAGAGGGGGTGCCGAAGGAACATTTACATTAACCACAGGAAGTACAGGAGCAGCTTGATTCTGAGGGGCAGGAGCAGGAATACCAGGTTGTCCAGCAACCGGCAATTGAACATTCGGTACAGGCGGAACCGTAGCACCCTGTGCATACGGTGGGGGTGACTGTAACAAGTAGGACAACAGAGGATCGTTTTCGGGGTCCTCTACTATCTTAGTTGTACTCGATGTCAAGGCAGGGTAGCACTTGTCTATCGCTAAATTACGCTCCCTAGTAGCTATCTCTATTGCCTTCTCAGACTCGTTGACTTGCAGCTGCTTAGCCGCTTGTTCTAAAGTCAACTCTTGCTCTTTCTGTTCTTTTTTCAACCTTTTAATTTCTCTCTGTTTAGATTCCTTTCGCCAGTAACGGAAAGAATCAAACATTGCCGGCCGGGCTTTCTTTTTGAACAATTTCACTTCTAAATTATCAAGAACTTCAGGTTCAAAACTACCATGCAGTGGCCAACTAAGGACACCGTCTTTTTCAGTGTATCGGACCCACACCTCATTATAAGATATAGGACCCACACCAAACTTACAATACAGATCATATATGGGAGTTCCGATCGGAGGAACCAGACATGAGTCCTCCAACCGGGAATCACTGTTGCAACCAAAACACGACAACATACAATTTTTCCGACTTACCATTTTGTAATCCGGAACACAGAACAAACAAACACAAACAGGAATGTGCACTCGAACCAAGAACTTAGGCCTACCAGAAGCGAACAAATGTATCGATACCCAAACTAAACCAATAGATTATCGTAACCAGAACAACCAGTGATAATCTTATGAAACCAAACCAAACCAAGAACTAATAGGATTTTTAACAACCCTTACGAAGTAACCAACTAGCAACCACTAAATACTTAACTGAGGCACTGAAGACGTCACCAAGGAGAAACCCGTAACGTTTCGCCGTACTAAGGACTGCACCTCGGGTCCAAGACAGGGCGACGGTCAAGGCAACGGACCACTGCAGCCGTCCTGAACGGGAACCCTCGTGGAAGAGAACGTCGGGCCACTTTTGCGATATGCCGGGATCGATGAAGTGGGGCGCCTCCCTCAGGAATCTTCACACGAAGCTTCTCGAACTCTTCAGGCTTTTGGACCGGTACCGAATGACGTCGCCCAACGTTGGGCGCCAATTGGAGTTCTGGACTTTTTGGTTCCGTCCAGAGGTGTCAGGGATAACACCCGAAGACCCCGGAGTTCCACCTGTCTTGGTGCACAAATAAACAGAAACACGGGCTTCTCGATGGTGGCGTCAAAGACCAAAGGTTTATTACTGCAGGGACAAAGAAGTCACAGAAACTACACACGGGCAGTGTCTAGGAGCCTGTTCGATTTGTACAAGAAGGGTTGCTCCTTATATACTAAATATTGGCCTTCAGGCAAATTCTTCACAATGTTAGTACATTCCCAAACCTTTGTGTCCTAAACAATAAATATTTGGCGTTGCACAGGAATCGTCGATAATATTTGATGTCAAACATTATGAAGAGGGGTTCCCACTATTCCATCACAATTCCATGTCAACATTTCATTCAAGAGCCGGACCGCCTCATCGTAAATTTCGTTACCTCCCCCTAATAAAGGCCCAGAAGGAAAGGAGCAGAGCCAGGTGCAGAAGATAGAAAAGCAGGATAAGGGATGTTTGTGGGTCGTAAATGGGCAAGGCTACCGGCTTCGGCCGCCTAATCATGATCAGGCCAGCGAACACGAGAACCAGTATAGCAAGGCTGGCCTCGGGCAGAGGAGGCAGCCTTTGTCGAATCATGCAGCTACAGCATGTTCTGTTCTAAGGTGCACGTGTCACTAGTGAGGTGAATCGCCGGCTAAGCCTACGTGTCCTTAATCGAAATGAAGTAATCAGAGGTCATTGCGTATGTGAGGGCAAGAAACACAAAATGGCTGCCATGATCTAAGATGGATGCCATGGGTAGATCGGAAATGTGTTTGTTACTGGAGTACTCTTGCTCGTAGCATAGCGAAAACACCAGGATATGCTAAATGGATCATTTGCGGTTCGCTGATACCAATATTATGTATTTACGACAATGTTGAAAACACGGGTTCAAATCGTCACGGAACCTCAGGTAGGTGTTCTAACTGGACCCCGTTTGCTGAAAAAGGCGGCCCACTACAGTGGTGAGAATTCTTCAGAACAATTTATAAAGGTGTGTCCCTGACAGAGAAAACGAAATGACTGAAAGGGGCGCTGTTCCCTACTGTGGATTATTTTCGTTTTGGTGTCATTTAAAAAATAAAAACATTACCTATTTTTATATATTGGTGTTGGATTTTTATTTTGTGTTGTGTCTTAATAATTTACTGAAATGGTGTTTTTAAATGCTTTACATACCTGTCTTTGAAGTTAAGCCTGTCTGCTCGCAGCCACGTTACCAAGGGTTGAGCAAAGGAATACTTTTCTAAGACCTATGCTGAGTCCTATCATGTGTTAGTGGCCTTATTGCCAGAGGCAGACCTACATTTGACCCTACAAAGAACCCACTTTCCAACATCCAGGTTTTCTGTTCTGCATCCCATCTAGCATCTGCACAAGTGTGTATTGCTTTCTTGACACTCCCTTGATATCTCTCTCTGTCTAAGATGAGCCATATGTTCCCAAGCATTAAGTGCTTTGTATTGTGTAGGTCTTGGAGGTAACTTAATTTCATACAGCGTTGTCCTTAAATTCTCAATTATTCTCAAATTAAATGTCCCATAACGAGGAAATGCTAAAGGACCATCTTTCCCAGTGATCCTGTGCCATTGTTCTAGCCACATACAGATGTGGAAACCCACATCTACTGCCATCATTTTACCTGGCGTACCTTCAGGTGGTGCCTTTATTCCCATTCTAACAGGCACGGATTCCTCTCCCTTCATAAGGCCTTGTAGTGCTTTAAAGAATTTCTCATTTTGATCAGAATATGCAAACTTCACAAATAGCGTTTCGTTAGAACCAGGAAAGAAATCTTTCACCCACAATTCTAATCAGTAATGACAACCAATCTGAGCACGGCTCTATATGACGTAGTCAACTATTACCAGCTCGGCTTTAAACCAACCAGCCTATGCCAGCGGCTTTAAACCAACCAGCCAATGCCAGCGCTGCACACTGTGATGTCAATCTCACTTCTCACAGCAGCTCACCCTCCTTTTCAATTTCTCTCGGGCATATTTTCTAAGCAATTTGAACAAAACACAATGCAAGCAAGTTCAACAACTAACTTTGTCTGCTCCACTAAAGAAATTAAAGATTATTCATACACTCGAGGCAATTCGGAAAAATACTTTCCGATCTTTCTAACTCTCACTTCACTTGAAACCTCGACCAGCTCATTAAAAAGACGCTTCTTCAGTGTACTCTGAGTGCTTGACGCCAGTGGGTTCAAGGGAGTAAGGCTGCACCTGGACACTGTCAAATTGCTTTTTATGGACGCTGCAGGGCCCTAAATATTCTAAAATTCCAACCATTGTGGAGTGCGAATACACAGGTTACCCCGAGCGCTTGACGCCTGAGATTCTTAATGGGCACGTTGTGCCCTTCGTCCTGGAAACTGACTAACCAGTGGGAACTATTAGCACAGATCGGAGAAAGTATAAGCTCCTCCATTAGGTACTATCTGGTCTTGGCTGTTATATAATTAATGTTTTTTACTACAACACCACCTTGAGGTGTTTACTGTGATGTATATTTTTGACAGGAGGACTCCATCCACATAAGATATATACAATTTGCCTTGCACTGTCGGCAAGGTCAACTCTTTGGGCATTTCTTTGGAACAACCATGCAAGGCGATACACAAATATTGTTCCCAGTCCTGATGAAGGCCCTAGTGATATTTTATTCACACATAATCTAATGGGGTCAAAACGTTGACGTATACATAAACCAAGCATTGCTGCCCAACCAGACCACCGTATACAAAAGGACAAACTGTAGGTCTTGTTGAGGATGTCTCATATCGAACATCACACCTTGCCTAAATAAATTATATGTTATATGTATTATTGGTTATGTTTCAATTGTATTGTGAAATATGTGTAAAACACTCAATATTATATTCTTTTCACTTCCCTTGTATCTCACTTATGTAAAAAGTAGAGTTTGTTAATGATGTTTTTGCGTATATGTCTTGTGCTTTTTCATTAATTGCAAAAAAAATTCCCTTATTAACCCTAACCTCATTACTTTTGATGCAATTGGTTTGTGTAGAAAAAATCAGTGTTTTGACAGACTTTCTTTATTATTTTTTCATTTAATGAAGTCCTACCACTAGTGAGAACCCAAGAGGAGAATATTGTAGTTTGCTTTTGTGGCAGAACATCTGCTCACTTAACGTATCTATCTTCAGGTTCTGCACGTAACTTGGTTACCCCAATTATAAATAACGTGGTGCACGTTCAAGTCACCTCTATGTGAACAGGGTCTCATTGTCATTATCCGTATTTTGCAACATGTACAGCGTGGACTGCTTTTGTGTTGCACCACCCCAAGTGTAAATTTTGCAATTGTACTAATATATGGCACATTGAAATTTGCACAAGCCAAACTGTTTTATTTGGGAAACATCCTTTACGACGCAACTTGTACCACGCAGTACCTTTACAAAGCAGGTTTTTCAACGCAAGTCATTACAACAACTTGCGCTGGCCGGGCGCTCTAGGATAGGTAATAGTTTAATTTACTATCCAACACCTTCCCTACTAACCACGGGGACTGAAGTTGGAATAGTAAATTAAACTATTCACTATCCAGCATCCCCCAACGCAAGTCGTTGTAACGACTTGCTTTGAAAAACCTGCATTATAAAGGTATGCGTGGTAAAAGCATGCGTTGTAACAACGTACATCCGTTTTATTTCCCCAATTTGTGCATGCACAGATTATGAAAAAAAAATTATGGTTAAGATGCGCACACTAGCACTGAGAGCTCCCGATTTTTAAATCTAAAATGCTGTTGATTTATCTTTCTCCTCTGTTAAATCTCCCCTCTCTATGTCTCTTTCTCCTCCTTTCTTTGCCTGTGAGAGGTTGATGCAGTGACCTTGTTTCCTGGGTAGGCCGTTTCTTATAGTGTACACCATTCCCTGAATGTGGGAGCCTGATTCTGGGCGCGTGCCAGACATGATTTCACAGAGCGCCACTGCGGCAGCTTTTTCAATAACAGGGAGAGCAGACTGGCTGGAACTGGTTCTAACCGCCTAGGGCTGAGCTCACAGGAACAGCTGCATAAGAGGACTTGTTAATCAATCCAGAAAAAGAAAACAGAAAGGGAAGGAACAAAGGAACACCTGGTACGCTTATTTTAAAACCCTTTCGCACACTTATTTTAAAGCATTTATGCTTATAAAAATAATACTCCTTGTGAACTGCATGAATATATATACACTAGGTATACTCTAAAAACATGCTTGGCTGATGAGGAAAACAAAAAACACAATATGTTTTTACAGAGTAGCAAATCGTCTCAGAAGGTGTATTCTAGACACAGCTAGCCTACAGGGTTAAACAATTAAAGATCGCACATAGCAATTGGACATTCGCTAGAAATAGGTCGGCTGGTATTATTGTAAATCAGGGAGAGAGAGTCTGAAAGGTAGATTGGGACGTTGGGAACCGGGAAGGATCACTGGCGTTTTTTTTACAGAGCTCTTTCTACTTCAGTTTTGTAACTTTGATACGCAGCCTTTGTATAGAGCAGTACATGTGTAAGTCACAGGTGTTCACCTACACCATTGCACAGTCACTATTCTTGTCCAGAGGAGGAAAGGTTTATCTATTCAAAAACTAGGGGCAGGTAGATGCCTGAAACGTTTTTATATTGATTGGCAAAGCCACAGCAAAGCTAAAGTCTTGGGCTTGTGTATATAAAGTGCTAATTTTCAAACAGTGAAAGGGGTACTACAAGTCATAATCGGCATTCTCAATAGGTAACCCAGCTTGAAAACCCTTTTAAAGCGCAAAGGAAGTAGGAGGTGTTAAATTGGTCACCATTCTTGTTACTAGCAAAAAATACAAATCATCGATTTGCAATCTATTATACCCCTGCAAAGAAAAACAGGTTACTTTCTGTAATTTCAGTTCCAAGTTCCCCAGTGTTGTTAAACGTAGTTGTCAACATTCTGTTCATAAAAAAGAGCTAGGATTGCTCAGGTTTTGATACAGCAAAATTTTGCCTAGCAGGTAATCATTTACATTGACCAGTTTCACAGCAATGACCTAAGTGTAAATTGTACTATCACACTCAGGAAGGAGCCTAAATCCCTGGCCAGACATGGGAGCCAGGCGGTGGTGGCTGGGAACAGTTGTTCTACCCCTGTCTGATGTGCCAAAATGTATTGTTGTCTAGATCCCTTAATGCTGTCTTTTTTTATCATAGGTGAAAACGGATCATGCGTGTGCGTCATAACACAGGCCTGTCTCATGGATTGCGGTCTTGTTGGACCAGGAGGGATGCCCAAAGTTCTACCCTCATAGTGGTAGAAGGCTACGACCTTCACCAGGAGTTAAACAGCGCAAGCGCAGTGGTAGCAACATACTGTGTTGTGTTCAGTAGCCATGAACAGGCCCTTTTCACCCTGTCACAGGAGTGAAGCCTACAGGCTCACTCACCTTTATAAAGGTCTGCTGCTGTTTGTTTAACTCACCCCTGCCCTACATCAGCTTGATGTGGAAGTACAAGCGCAATGAAAATATGTGCTGAGTGCATGTTTGCTCACAAGAAATACACTACACCTAGGGTGAAGTATGGTACATTGTGCACATGGTAAATGAGTGTGTGTTGGCAGGGTGTGCTATTAAAATAACATAGTCTGATGCAGTACAGGGAGACTGCAGTACTGAACATTGTGCACAGGCTGAGTGCATGTGCTACGTGTGGGAATGCTAGTGGTAGCACAATACATGACGACAAAAGTACCAGGCGCTGTGTGTTCTGTGAATGTATCCGGAGTGCAGAACTGACTCTACTAGTACGTAACATGGAGGACCTTGGGTTCAGGGGCGGCTCTAGGCTCATGGCGGCCCTGGGCAGGGAGCGTAGGTAAGGGGCCCCTGGAGGAACGCAGGCGCGGAGGCTAGTGAATAGAGGGGTGGGGTTGCTAAGAGAATCTTACAAAGTCAGGGCCAGACTGGCCGTAGTAGGCACAGGGCATTTCCTAGGGAGGGGGCGGTTTTTAGCCCCTGAGGGCCTTTTTTGTTGCTGGGGGTCAGCAATACCGCCCCCCTGTAACAAAATCATACGAAATCGGCCCTTGCAAACAGCTCGGCCGCATCCCCTTCCTCACCTCCCAGGGGGGCCGCCAAGCAGTTTTCCAGGGATGGTTTCTGTACCCAGTCCGGCCCTGTGAAGAGTACGACTATGGGCCCAAGATTAGCATTTGATGGACATATCACTGTGACTGACACCGTAGGTCACTCTCATGAATCTTGTTGAGGGTCAATCATCTTCGGAGTCCTCTCTGCTGTGACAGCAGGGGTTTGGAATTTAATAAAATATCGACTTGTCCATGGGGCAGGTTGCTTCATAAATCTACTTGCCCTATAACAAAATCCACTTGTCCCTTTCGTGACCTGCAGTGCAGCGTCAAATTATGGCAGCGATCGCATTATTTAAGAGCGCTTATATAGTCTATCTGATTATGCCAGTGCTCGTACCAAAGAAGGGTTTGAATACTAGAAATTCCCATATATTGCCACCTTTCCAGGACAGAAGGTGGTGGTAAGCAATAGTTCCAGGACTGGAATGCCCTATTGAGTCTGTACAAACCTACTAAATTGCATGTTTTAAGGGTTTTCACCAACTCTTCTCTAATCTTTTCCCACACTGAGAAAGGTTGGAGATTTACTCCTGACAATGGCAGACGTAAAACTTCTTCCAGGGTTGGGAAAAAAGTGGTTGGAGGGAGAGTGAACTTGTAAACACTCAACAGATTTTCACAAGAGCAAATCATCACATGCATGTTTGCACGGGAAACACCAATAACATTGATGTGAAAACATTGCGGTGCCATCGCACAGCGACTTTTACATCGCACGATCGTTTGCATCGCATGCATTAACTTCGCATGCGAGCAGGGCGTGATGACATTAACATCGTATGCCATTAAAACGATCCTGCGATGTAAAAGTAAAAATAACACGGAGGTCACGGAAAATGTCACTACGTGCAGAGACACGGATGCACAAAAGTTATTCAAATAAACACCATGTTCCTGAGTAAAAAGCATGGAGGCACTGATGTGTTTTATCTAGGAACCCGATTAATATTGTGACCTTATGCCCCTATACGGCTATAATCAATAAATATCCCTATAATGGCATAATAATCAGAGCTTTATTTAAGTAACTCGCCTCTGCAGTTCATGACACAGCAGAAGCTACTTCCTTAGATTCCTAGAGAGCACACCGAGTTCTTTTGACACCAAACCGCCAGCAACCTGGGAAAGCCCCGCTTGCTTTGTTTTGATTAGTAATAGAACTCCTGCGAGCACTGTAAGAACGACCAGTTCTTAGTGACATCTTTATTGACGTCTTATGTCCAAAACCTTCGTCAAACTCAGCACCTTTCATGTATAAATATACCAACGTTGCCTTAAGCAAACACACGGTGGTGAATACTGGAGCAGAACAGCTGTCCCCTTGCAGAGAGCCCAGCAGATGCGAGAAGCCCACGGACGCTGCCCCTCCTCTTTGACGCGCTGAGAAAGACGCTGTCTTTTCTCCTGCCGAGAAAATCCAGCTCCGGCGTTTCCAGCCTACCCTTGCGGGTGACTGGCATATCGGGTCCTGAGAGGGAGATACCAGACCTCCTACATTCTATTCCAAGGGTACGGTGCTGACTAAACTCTGAGAGAGAATTCTTGAATCAAACTCTTGGCAAAACCAACTGAACTTGCACCAGTTGAGGTCGTTAGCCAATGTATATATGAATGTATATATTGTATATATTTTATTCATTTTAACCATCTTATGGCTAAGAAACCATATCAATGCTTTTACAGTATTATTTCATAATACTCCTTTTACTGTACGTACTTTACTTTATATTAAGTATTGCAATTGTGGCAATCCATTTCTCTTGCAGGAGAAGGAAGACTGTTCAATAAATCATACCCTTTATTGAAAACGCCCGTCTCTCTCTTCTCTGCACTCTGGTGAAACTAAGAACGCACGTCTGACTGAGTGAAATAATTGTCTATTGTTTTCACACGACTCTAGAGATTGACTCTTATTCTTGGGAGCAAAGTTGTCATGTTTATGCGGTTGTCGGAAGCTGAATCCCTTCTTGTCTGAGCCAGGAAAGCTGATCACTTCCTATTCATTCAAGAAAGTTTCCAGTGACCTCTGAGCTAGCTGGCGCAAACCTAAATTAAGTCTAACATAGTCAGTAGAGACCTAGAAGACCACAGTCCTACGTCTACACTGCTGTTTATGTTATTCCAATGCGCAGGGCCTATAGGGAAAATAGGAACTACACTACATGGCGCCCAAAATTTGGTAAGGCAATAAAACTAACGCAAGACGTTAGAGTAACTCAGTCGTGCTTTTTCACACAGACGCTTTCTCCCGTAAATACTCCAATAGACGTCTGGAGTGGGTGAAAGGTTAAAATCCGCCGGAACTTAGTAGGAAGAGATTCCTATGTAGAGTTTTTGGTTTAGTCAACGTTGAAGGATACAGTGTTCCAAAATATTGTGCACCTAATCTTTTGTCTCCTTGAAACCTGATCTGCAACAAAAAAAACCTTTCTGACAGCAAAATGCCAGGCAGTGTTGAGGAAAGGGATGCTGCTATATTAGCAAATCAACTAATGGAGGATGACACGAGTCTCCTACACAATAACCAGAATGCTGTCCTCATTCGGGTCAACATAAGAAAAACTATAACTTTAAAACTTATAGAAAACGACTGACAGCACGAGGTGGTACAGTCATTTTCGTGATAGAGGCACACAAATATCGGCAGAAAGAGGTATTCTATTCATGGATAAACTTTCCAGCGGCAAACGCTAGAACACACGAATTCCACTATTACAAAATAGAGGAACCTCCGGAAGAATACGCTCCTTTCGAGTTGATTGAAATTCCATTAAAATACCAAGAGCACCTGCTCTGGTTTAAAAGCGCCCTTAAACATAATGATCACATCAACAGGCTCGGTCCGCTAGGTAGACCAAGAGCAACATGGCCAGTTCTAGCCAGCTACACACCACATCCAGCCATTGATAAAATGTCAAGAGAAGAACTTTTAGCACAGCTAAAATTATTAATTAAAATGCACAGACAGCTAGTCCAATATGTAATGCAGACAGCAACAGTCCAAACAGCTGTTAATATTCCACAGCTGACCCATCATCAGGGGAACACGAATAAAATTACACCACAGAACATACAATCATGTCTTGGAAAAACACCCGCAAAACGAGAACAAATTCCATTCTGGCTAGCACAGAAAATAACTCAAATAGAGGCAGTATTCCCGAATACTACCCCTGTTGAGAAACACAGAATTCTGACTATCTGCCTTCCGATGGGGGTCGCACCACATATGGAGGACTGTGACACTTGGGGCACAGTCTTTGCTTCCATTTACACAAAAACACATGGTGTTCCGTCCATGGCGGTAATACCAGATGTGCTAAAACAAATTCAGAATGAATACGGTCCAGAACCTGCTTTATCTCTTGGTATGAAATTACTGAAAGACTTCAAGCAGGTCTTGGCTATATTATTAGCCAACATAAAAGGAGAAGCAGCATCTGTGGCGATCCGCCAAAAATTGAAAGAAACAGATATAACTGATCAACCAATTGAGCTTGCCAGAATCATAGAAAAATGCTATGAAGAATTAGGTAGAGATAGTTTGGGTGGGAAACCAGTAAAACCCCAACTACTTGAAAATCCTGAAAAATTATTTATTAAAAATAATCAAAATACTCCAAAAAAGAGTTGGGAAGGAAATAAACAATCCAGTCTAAAAGAAAAAAGATTCCAGTCCAGAGGAAGGTCTCCTCGGCGGAGGGAAAGAACTCCGAACCGAGAACACCAGTCTCCCCAGAGGGAACCCTCTGAGAAAAGATATAACCTTAGAAATAAGGATAACTTGAAAAAGCCTGATAGATATCAAAGTAATGATACACATTCCTCTCAATCTTTTTCGCAGAAATCGGAAAGAAGAGGACGGTCAGAACCAAGGAAAGAGCACACCAAGTCCAAAGACAAGGAACCTGCTCAAAGTAAAAAATTACAATTTCTAAGAAAGAAGGTAGCCAGTATTAGAGTAATCGAACATGCCGAGAATACTGAGGACACAGCTGAAAAACGGAGAGTGGGCACAGACAATGCTAGACAGCGCAGCAGAAATCAGCATAGCTCGCAAGATCCTGATGAATCATCTGGAGACAGTGGACACGAATGAATACATTCAAGTAGAAACTGCAGATACCAGAGTTAGCGAACCTCATAAGATATACGAAATAACACTGCGTATAGAGGGAGATAAGACTAGGAGAATAAGTGGTCTATTTTGGGATAACCTCTCAAAAGGCTATGACATCCTGTTAGCCGAGAAAGATTGGCCCCCAGAGTTTGTCAGGGAGTGCCCTCATGGCGAAGAAATGATTATGCCTGCCTTCTCAAATCAATATCCAATTCACACTAAATATATATATGCAAGGAAATGGGCAGTAGCCCAAGTACCTGCACTATATAAGAATCATGTCGGATGGGATGAGGACTCTCCTCCTCACAAAATCCAGTTAAAATGTCAACCAACTGCACAAAGGCAGTACCCAATTGAGCAAGAAGCTAAAAAACAGGTCAGGGAGATTTTAGATCAACTTGAATACCAAGGGGTGATTGAAACATGCACCTCTCAAATGAACAATCCTTTGTTTCCTGTCTCCAAACCAGACGCTTTGTATCATCCAGTCTTGGACTACAGACACCTTAACTCATGTTGCAAAACATTTGCGGTACAAAATTCGCACAGTGCGGCACTAATGGATAACATAGTTCGCAAAAAATACAAAACAACATTAGACATATCTAATGGGTTCTTTTGTCAAAATATTGCACCAGAAAGCAGGTACTTGACCGCTTTCTCAATAATGGGTCACAGAAAAATTTCTGTAGGCTCCCACAGGGATTCAAGAACAGCCCAGGACTATTCTCAGACAGAGTAACAGAGTTACTACAAATGTATGATGATGAGGCATCATCTTATGTCGATGACATCTATCTCACAGACGACGACTTGGATACTTACTTGAAAAGAGTGAACACCATAATACTTGGTTTGCAGCTGAGGGTTACAAATTCAACTTTAAAAAGTCACGAATTGCCCATCTAACTGTCTTATTTTTAGGATACGAATTATCAAGTGAAAGCAAAAGCCTAGCAGACAACTTCTTAGAGAAGTGCGCTGTACTCCAAGCACCGAAAACGCTGAAGAACTTATAATTGATTCTAGGATTCCTGAATTTCGGAAGAACTTACATTCTAAACTATGCAGAGAGGGTTAAACCTCTCTACAAATTAATAAAACCTGATTTTAAACCAATCAACTGGTCTCAAAAACACACATAAATTTTGAGATCACTGCAAACAGACATGTTAGCTAAAACAAAATTAGAAACACGTGACAATACACGCAACTTTGTAATCCGGGCCATCCCAGGAAGATGTGGATTCACGTACCTGACCTCTAATGAGGGAGAAACGGTACCAATAGCTTACAAATCACATTTGTACACACAAACAGAAAAAACATTCAGTCTCACAGAAAATACTGTAAAGGCAGTTCAAACTGCTGTAGCAAGAGAACAAACCCTAGCCCAAGGCAAAAGAATAACTGTTTTCACAGCAGAATCAGCCTTCGAGGCGCTTTTCAGCCCAGTAAATCTAAAAACAGTGGCACTAGATCCGAAATGGATGCAGTGGGAAAATTCTCTTGCTGCAGAAGACGTGACATACTATTTTGTCCCAAACATGAAAAAACTGAATGATTTAAAATATGAAAAAGAATATCCTCTACCAATCGAAATTCTGCCCCTAGAACAGTACTCTTGTATAATCTATACAGACAGATTTGTACAGCATTACAATGTAGATGATAAATCCTACAATGCAGCCTGCGTGATTGTTAAAGGTCGCTGGCTCTGCGGTAAATTCAGACCGAAAATAACAAAAACTGAATCACCGAGAAAATGTTCGGCTCAGCGAGCTGAAATCAGATCTTTAAAGATGGCGCTTGAAAATGCTGAACGTGAATTCCTGACACTAATCGTGTGAAATTCGCATTTTTGCGTCAATTCTTACAATAATGATTTGCAGAACAGGGTTCAAAATGATTACAAAGATGACACAGGTGCCACAATCAAGCATAACATGCTTTGGAAACAAGTAGTTCTTTTACAGAAGGAACTACAAAAGACTCCATGATACACACTCAGAGTCATCAACGTGATGGCGTTCACGTTGCAGGGAATTCATTGGCTAATACAGCCACAGCGGAAACAACTAAATCGGCATCCGTAGCCACAAAAAATCATTCAGAAAAATACATAGACGGGGAAACCATGCTGGCGGTAAAAACGTCTTCGAAAGGCAACTGTGCAGCACTACCTGTGAACTATCCACTCAATTATACATACGTAATTGATGCAAACTCCGTTCCTTTTGCTCGAATCCCTGGAGTGGGGAATAGGGTAATTCCAAACACGAACAGGAGAATCTTATTAATAGCAGACGCACACATCGGTGAAGGTCCAAGACACAAACAGATGAAGGAATCTCCGACAGAATTGCAATCAGAATACTGGTGGCCGGGGATGAGCCTGCAACATTATAAATTTGCGTAGAGCTGTCCAGACTGCAACAGAGACCGCAGTAACAAGTCAACCGGAGTAATGCCATGGCCATGAAATCCAGCGTCCTATTAATTTCTTTTTTAAGACTATATTCACTTAAAAATGTGGCCCCAGCGCTCGGCTGACGTCAGAACTGTTATAAAAGATTTGCGAGTCTTTATTGGTACATACGCAATTGCCATGCTTCATTCTGACCAGGTTCCTGCTTTTAGCTCTCGAGCTTATAAGGAGGCCATGACCAGCATGGGCATTGGGTTGCGGTTCTCTTGTCCCTTCCATCCTGAGGGAAACGGGGTTGTGGAAAGAAAAAAACGAGACATAAAGCAATCTATAATGGCAAAGGTATTAGGTTCGGGTGATGGGTGGGTCCAGCATTTAACAAGTATCCAACGTAGTCTTAACAACTTGCCAAGAAATTCTCTAAAAGGTTTCAGCCCGTACGAACTATTGTTCGGAACTAGAATGTATGTTCAGGACTTAGATAGTCATGCTTCAGTGGTAGAAGATAAGAAAAAATGCTTTGACATCAAAAATCGTTTGGCTGTTTTACAGGACTTAAATGAAACAAGAAAAGCCCTGAGCAACATAAAGTTAAAACAACAGTCAACAACCACTGAAGGCACACCACCTGTCCCAGCAAGACCTGTCTGGATTCCAAAGATTGGGGATCTGGTCAGAGAGAAAATAGCGGTGAAGAAGGAATTTGGGCCTTCTTACAGAGAAGCAGTACCTGTCTTAGCAATCAACGGAACAAGATCAGTAGTACTACCGCCCCTTGCTGGTAAAAAGGAGAACCGAGTTGTATCCATCGACCTGGTAAAACCACAATCATGTGGCCTATAATAAATAGCCCAGTGGACTCCCAAGAAGTAACAGAATACCCAAATTTGCTAGTATCCAAGAGGTTCAAACTGAAAGACTAATCACATTTGATAAACCTGCAGTGAATAAAAAAGGACTATGCAGAAATGCCATGGAACTTGTGCCTCTTGAAACCCAAATTGAAACAGTTTGTCATGAAACACCAGTCTACAATGATGTAGCATCAGAATGTGCTAATGAAAGGCAAATTGAAAAAACAATTCTAACAATTGACAGAACTGCATCTGGTACTTCATTAATTTCGATAACTTTTCTGAAGATCAAAGCGAGCCTGAAGTGACGCCAGCAACAAAGACTTTTAAAGACAAAGCAACAGAACTCTTTCATCAACTCAAAGAAACCTATCTTATTTCTCCATGGTTAGAATTTTGGATTGTGCTAGGTGTATTTTTCCTCCTGCTTTGGCTCATCATGGTACTTTGTTTGGGAAAATTCATTGAGGGAAAATACAGTACAATGGACACAGCAGGTCAGAACATCAACTTAGTTCTGAAGCCACACAAGTCATCTCACATCGAGAAAAGAGAACTATCATCAGTGAATGTCACATCCATTCCAATACCCGGCGGGGTAGTTTGGGACAAAACAGATTACGAAATATATGTACCGGTCGAACTCTTGAAATATCCTCATCAGTTTAAGGTTTCATTAAGTGACTTTGTAAAACCAAGTACATTCTCTGATGATTGGGACTTTGAAAGCATAATATGATGTCGGATTTAGTTTTGTCGGCAAAATTTACAGAACATGATTATTTGCAAGATTCATCGAATTATGAACAGATGTACTGTTTTACCCATTATGCAGACCACTATTTGCATATATCTGCTCAACCTAGAAATATTTTTAAATATAACCAATGGGAACATTGTGCTACTCCACCTAAAAGCAGTTCAAAAACATTCTATGAGAAATTCCAATACTTCTCAGGGTTTAACACAAGTGATGCAGAAACTTTTTATTATAAACTATTAGATAAAACAGGGACAAAAACCATGCTGACAAATACTAAATTGATATATTCAGAAGCATTTTATGAAAAAATGATTACGTTTGGTTTTGATTTCTGGAAAAACAACATTGAAACAAAAACCATCTGGGGTACAAAAGATTGGCAGGTACAAGGCCTAGAAGCATTATTTCGAGCCTGCATGATCCCAGAACAAATAATGTTCTTGAATGACACAATTCAACAAACAACCTGTCTTGGCCTAGCCAAGATTAAAGACCTTAACAAACCGTCTATTCCAAAGCCAATACCTGATAATGCAACCACAGATATTGAGGTAGACGTTTCCAAAATTTTACATGAAAACCGAACACATCCTGATTGGAAAAAGTGGTTAATCTGGCCTACAGACACAAATAACTGTCAAGACAGATTCCTGAACAAAATACAGGGGTTAAAAATGACCAGACCAGACCCTAGATACTCCCAGAGACAACATCCAGGGATAGTAACAACATACAGGGTAGGGAAACTATGCCTTGAATGGTTACAAACATCCACACTGGCAGAAATTAAGCAACACTTATCTTTACTTAAAGATGATGCTGACTTGCGCGATTTCATAATGGGACCACGCAAACAGCATCAAAAACGTTTCATAGCGGCCAGTATATACGCTGCTTACAACGAGGCATGGAAAGTGACTCAAATTGAGACAGCAGAGAAAATACAAGAAATTGATCGTATTAATTTGGAAAAATCACTTTCTGTGGTGGACAATAGGTTAATGACTCTGTCCTCCAGAATATATTCACTGGACAGTATTGTATCATCTGCTATAGATATAATAGACCAGGAATTGCTAATGTTACAACACGGCCAGTCCCAATTGCGTTCTATTGTACAGCTAGGCTGGACGTTGCAAAACCTGCGTTCAGGCTATGTGCCATGGCGTTTAATCAACACAACGTCATTGTTCTCTATCTTCAACCTTACTGATTAACAAATCAGTTTGGCACAGAAAGGAGCAGACTATACAATCCTGAGCATTGAAAAACTTGAGAGATTACCATTGACAATGTCAGAAAGACCTGTCATTGAATGGATAATACACGGAATAATCCCAATTCCGATAACAACTTTCCAATTTAAAAATTGCCTAAAGTATATACCAGCAGGCCAGTATGAAAGGTTGGGTAAAGGATACATTAAGTCATCATGGAAATTACCTTATACACGCACATGTTATAGTGACAATAACAAAAATGTATTTCTTAGTGGTAATGAGTGTAAACAATCACTAAGCGGTATACTTTTGTGCCAAGGTATTAACTTGCATGGGGCCTGTGAGGGGACTTCAAATAACCTTTCATGCCACCAGCATGGCATACCTGCAACACAGACAGAGCCATTCTTTAGACAACTTTCTAACGGTAGTTACGTTCTAATAACGGACCACAGCTGTTATGGCTTGGTGCCAGGGAAAGCATATCTCTTAAGCGTCAGTTCCATGGTCCCTTGCTGTATGCAAGCATTGTATCCAAATGGCCCTGGAGACTCAGAGACTCCGATTTGGCCTCCGTTGAATATCTCTTCTATACGAATTGATACTTTAAGCAGAATGAAGTCTGTGCTTTTACAGACAACAGTGCCCATCACGTCATCAAAAGAGACATATGATCTCCAAGTTGCAAGGACAACTGCAGAGAAACATACACTTTTATCAACAAAGTGCCCCGTGCATTTTGCAGAAATGCTAACCCAAATCCTAAATATGTCGAATGCCAGTGGTATCTGGTATGTATTTAAGACTATTTTTTCGGGACTGTTAACACCCTTCGAAGCAGTCCTGGGCATCTTTTCCAATTTTTTCCATTCGGTCTTTGGCGGCCTACCACCACTTTTGGGACTCGTAGCAGGGATTTTATTTTTGACCCTTCTGCTCCGATATGGCAAGACAAAACGCAGACATGACTCCGGCAGGGATGGAAGAAACGATCCTAGCAATACGCTAACGGGACTGCATAACTAAAGTCCTTGGACTAGCCCGGCTAAGAGATCTGAATATGACCTGGTTTTCATTCATACCTATATGAGAGACCTGCATCTTACCTGTGCTTCGATGTATGCTATGCGGAGAGGAATGCGTGTTAGATACCTGTCTTGCACTACAATCAGCAGTACCAATGGATATCGATACTTTGCTAAGTCTAGTAACGGCTCATGCATCGTGTTGTCCCCAGCGGTTACCAATCCTGATGACGGCAATCGTTGAGACTCCTGCGCTACGATTAGGTGGTGGCAGTGAAGCAAGAAATGAAAGCAACATCACCCAGGTACGACCCTCTGTGAGCATTGCTGATCCTGAAATCGATGATAGCAATCATTCTCACGACTGTCAGGTTACAGCATTATCAAACTTGGTCGAACTGTCACCTGAATATGTAGACCAATTTTTTGCGAGTCTGTCTGAAATGATGTTCTCCCCTGAACAGAAACAATAACTTTTTGGGAAACAATCCGGCACACAGCGTTCCCATGAACTCTGACTTCGGCCTTCAGCTTTGATAAACAAAAGCTACTGAAAATTGTTTGGAACTATTTTTTCCCCCCGCTCATCATGAAATAATTTTTTCCAAAATTCCAAAATATTTACCTTTTTCTGGCACACGTACTTTGCTTAAAGTAGAACTATTCATAAAGAACAGAGCTTCTATTTTTAGTGGATCTGGAGACAAAATATTACCTCAGCCTCTAGCACATTTTACAGCAACTGTATTTATATGTGATGAAATAGTCTCGCCCTTCTTTTCTGTATTAAGAGACATTTCATGTGTAATTTTTCGCAAATCGTTCAGTTGATATACATATGCAATTTTTCTGAATGACCATACTGCTTAAAATGGACAGTACCTATTATCATTTTCATGTATTTCATATACACCATTTCAAATGCAAAATGTATTTTGGGGTGGGTTGGAATACACATGCATCTTTATTGCTTAGGTTTTAGTAATTAATGGACATAAAATCGTGGAGTGGATGATGTGTTTTATCTAGGAACCGGATCAATATTGTGACCATATGCCCCTATACGGCTATAATCAATAAATATCCCTATAATGGCATATTAATCAGAGCCATATTTTAGTAACTCGCCTCTGCAGTCCATGACACAGCAGAAGCTACTTCCTTAGATTCCTAGAGAGCACACAGAGTTCTTTCGACACACCAAACCCCCAGCAACCTGGGAAAGCCCCGCTTGCTTTGTTTTGATAGTAATAGAACTCCTGTGAGCACTGTAAGAACGACCAGTTCTTAGTGACATCTTTATTGACGTCTTATGTCCAAAACTTACGTCAAACTCGGCACCTTTCAGGTATAAATATACCAAGGTTGCCTTAAGCAAACACACAGTGGTGAATACTGGAGCAGAACAGCTGTCCCCTTGCAGAGAGCCCAGCAGATGCGAGAAGCGCATGGACGCTGCCCCTCCTCTTTGACGCGCTGAGAAAGACGCTGTCTTTTCTCCTGCCGAGAAAATCCAGCTCCGGCGTTTCCAGCCTACCCTTGCGGGTGACTTGGATATCGGGTCCGGAGAGGGAGATACCAGACCTCCTACATTCTATTCCAAAGGTACGGTGCTGACTAAACCCTTAGAGAGAATTCTTGAATCAAACTCTTGGCTAAGCATGTGCGCAAAATCTGTTCCGCTCGCGGATTTTGCGGATTTTCGGTAAATCCGCGATCCGCGAACTCCTGTGAATTTACTGAAAGCCCGCGAAATCCGCGAGCGGCGGATTTGGGGGGCAAATGTTCAAGCCTGTTGAACTTGTAACTATTTTAGGATGGCGCCGGCAAGCTGCCAGCGCCATCCTAAAATAGTTACTAAGTTAGCTTCAACAGGAAGCACTAATAGATAAAATAAAGCAGGTGCTCGAGCACCTGCTTTATTTTATCTATTAGTGCTTCCTGAATCCTGATGAAGGTAATTTAGTAACTATTTTAGGATGGCGCTGGCAGCTTGCCGGCGCCATCCTAAAATAGTTTCAGGACAAAAATGTGAGTTTTGTCGAGGTTGGGCAGGTGTGCGTTCTCCCCATATCTATCGTCGAAAATTAGCTATGATGCTTGATGGAGGCCTTTGCATTATTGACTTTCACGAGCTCAATCCCTGTGCAGTTCCTGTGACCACGAGCTTCTCTGATCCGTGCCTGTCCTTTTATGCACACAAGAGGCATGTGAACTCGCATATAAGCCCCGTCCGTTTGGCCCCTGCCCCTCACACTAGTGGTGTGCACCGTCTTCGCGCCCTTTACCCACTTGATGGACAGCTCACTCGAGGGACCCCGGCGCTCTTTGATGTGATGGCAAAGTTAATCAGCCCCCCAAAAATGTGAGTTTTGTCGAGGCTGGGCAGGTGTGCGTTCTCCCCATATCTATCGTCGAAAAATAGCTATGATGCTTGATGGAGGCCTTTGCATTATTGACTTTCACAAGCTCAATCCCTGTGCAGTTCCTGTGACCACGAGCTTCTCTGATCCGTGCCTGTCCTTTTATGCACACAAGAGGCATGTGAACTCGCATGTGTAAGCCCCGTCCGTTTGGCCCCTCCCCACACACTAGTGGTGTGCACCGTCTTCGCGCCCTTTACCCACTTGATGGACAGCTCACTCGAGGGACCCCGGCGCTCTTTGGTGTGATGGCAAAGTTAACCAGCCCCCCCAAAAATGTGAGTTTTGTCGAGGCTGGGAAGGTGTGTGTTCTCCCCATATCTATCGTCGAAAAATAGCTATGATGCTTGATGGAGGCCTTTGCATTATTGACTTTCACGAGCTCAATCCCTGTGCAGTTCCTGTGACCACGAGCTTCTCTGATCCGTGCCAGTCCTTTTATGCACACAAGAGGCATGTGAACTCGCACATAAGCCCCGTCCGTTTGGCCCCTCCCCACACACTAGTGGTGTGTGCACCGTCTTCGCGCTCTTTACCCACTTGATGGACAGCTCACTCGAGGGACCCCGGCGCTCTTTGGTGTGATGGCAAAGGTAATCAGCCCCCCCAAAAATGTTAGTTTTGTCGAGGCTGGGCAGGTGTGCGTTCTCCCCATATCTATCGTCGAAAAATAGCTATGATGCTTGATGGAGGCCTTTGCATTATTGACTTTCACGAGCTCAATCCCTGTGCAGTTCCTGTGACCACAAGCTTCTCTGATCCGTGCCTGTCCTTTTATGCACGCAAGAGGCATGTGAACTCGCATATAAGCCTCGCCCGTTTGGCCATGCCCCTCACACTAGCGATGTGCACCGTTTCCCCGCCCGGCCTTTACCCACACAATCCGCAAAATCCGTGAATCCGCAAATTCACGGATTTTGCGGATCGCAAATTCACAAATTCGCAAATTCGCAAATTGCGAATTCGCAAAATTCGCCCATGCTTACTCTTGGCAAAACCAACTCAACTTAAACTGCTACTTACTTACTCCCTCCCACGTATAGGCTTAGGTCAGGTACACCGGGGTAGGCGTAGTTAGAAGCACCAGTTGAGGTCGTTAGCCAATGTATATATGAATGTATATATTGCATATATTTTATTCATTTTAACCATCTTATGGCTAAGAAACCATATCAATGCTTTTACAATATTATTTCATAATACTCCTTTTACTGTACGTACTTTACTTTATATTAAGTATTGCAATTGTGGCAATCCATTTCTCTTGGAAGAGAAGGAAGACTGTTCAATAAATCATACCCTTTATTGAAAACGCCCGTCTCTCTCTTTGCACTCTGGTGAAACTAAGAACGCACGTCTGACTGAGTGAAATAATTGTCTATTGTTTTCACACGACTCTAGAGATGGACTCTTATTCTGGGGAGCAAAGTTGTCATGTTTATGCGGTTGTCGGAAGCTGAATCCCTTCTTGTCTGAGCAAGTGACCTCTGAGCTAGCTGACGCAAACCTAAATTAAGTCTAACATAGTCAGTAGAGACCTAGAAGACCACAGTCCTACGTCTACACTGCTGTTTATGTTATTCCAATGCGCAGGGCCTATATGGAAAATAGGAACTACACTACAGCACAAAAGCGATGCGTTATAACACCATGTTCCGGAGTAAAAAAAGCACGGAGGTCACGGAAAATGTCACTGCTTGAAAAAACACGGATGCCCAAAAAAAGAAGGTGTCATTCTCATGGCCTTTATAACTAAAAACAATTAAGAAAGAGGAGCCAGGTGCTCTTAAGATGCCATGGATGAATGGATGGACGGATGGATGATGGCATGGATGGATGATGGCGTGCCGTAAGGTGGATGGATGCATGGCTGGGTGGGGGGGTGAATGGATGGATGAATGGATGATGGTGGGGGTAGGTGGGTGTCACTACTTGAAAAAACACGGATGCACAAAAAAGCAGAAACAAAGTAACTTGTGGACATAATTCATGTGTTTGCTGCAAATGAGACGTTGATGTTTTTGGACACATTAGTGCAGCTAGTACATCTAATGATAAGCATATATTTTGGGGTTAACTAATGCATCTCTTGCATATACTAAGCTAGTAATCTGATTAAAAATATTACATTGGCGCAAGAGACAAGTAAAGGTTTTGGGACACATAAATGTACTTTATGAAAGTGGCATGCATATTTGCTGTTGTTGCGGCCATTTTGAAGTAGTTTGACCTATCTGACATAGTATAATTTACGGTTACCCATAAATTATTTGCAGCTGTGTTGGTAACAGAGGGCAGAAGGGCATTAAAAAAAGGGGAAAGCAATTGAAACAGAGGGCAGAAGCATCACACATTGGATGACAATATTTTAAATGTGTGGGCTCAAATATCTCAGATTGCTTTGAGCTGAATAGATGGGAGAGAAAAGATTGAATCCAAGGTTGATAACCCGCAGTCAAGCCACAGAGGTATGTAATGAACTGCTAGAGTCCATCAACCACATGTACGGATACAAGGTGGTAAATGTTAGAGTCAATAGCTTCGGAAAGACCCGGGTGTTGGGTAGGGACTTTTTTTTGGCGTGTCGCTGGGAGCCTGTTTAAAACGAACACCAAAAAACTGCATTATGTCCTCGGACATGCTATTCTGATCAATAAAAAACTCTGTCGGCCTGTTTTATTGATCAAGAAGATGAGAGTTCTCTGATCTCTGTTTTTCAATAAAGAGTAGATGAGCCAATGAGGATGTTCCCCATACATCTATTTACTATAGGCCCTTAGACAATCCTTCAGCCAACAGCAATCTTATGCTGATTTGTATCACCCACAGTTTCAATATTGCGCTACTGACATGCATAGGGACATTTGCAGGGACTGCAGGGCTGAAAGTATCAAAACAAACAAGAGTCCAAGCATTCAAATAATTGCGCCCCACCTGTAAGAGCTTGAGGAGGTCCTGTCAGGTGCCATCTCCACCGGGACCCTCCACAGGTGTAGATAACTGCTCGGATGAACTCTCTGCCGCACAGCTTCACCGAGGGGCCCTCGCCTTTCACCTCACAGTTGGCCACGAGCAGGGAGACTAGAAAGAGACACAGAAGTGAGGCCCTCATCTTGTCTTCGGAAATTGCAAAGTGTCGTTTGCAAAATTAGCTTGATTCGGTGCAGGAGGAAGCAAGCAAGATAACGATCTAACGTGGTAAGGAGTTGCGCCCATTTTATACTGATTTTCCCATCCGGCCATAGACTGATGACAGATGTCCTGATGATGCTACCTTTGCGTGGTAGGCGGCGCGTTGTGTGCTTCTGGTAACCAATTACACGGTTTAGCATTTTCGTCTGCACATCAGTCCAGTAAAACACCCATTAGAACACTATTTAGGAGAATTATGCTTACACAAATGATGTAAACATGGCATTACGAACACAGTGCAAAGACTCGACAGTGGCCATTTTCCTTAACTGTGTGAAACATCGCGTTGTCATGTCGCGCGATGTAATGTCACCGATGTGACACGCGATCCTAGTCCTTGGCCGCATTTGCGTCGTACCGACGTGCGATGCCAAAATGCCCGGTGTAACTGCATTTACGATGTATTGTCCGCGATGCGAACACCCGCGAGGACGTTGCGGCCGATGGATCGTCATACAACCGTTTGCACATGCTAAAATGCAGTTTACAAATAATTTCCAGGACTACTATTTCTTGACCTACTTTCTTGTGAATCCATGAAAGCTGAAAGGTTTAAACCTGCACTAATGCAAGGATATTTACCATGGGTGCACTTTTGAGATTTCTATAATATTTGGACCCCAAATTAGGTCTGGCGTTGACCAAGGTTTTTTGTGTCTTTTAAATTTCTATCTCTATCTATCGGCTGGCTTCACTATGAGTGACAGCATTCTGCTGTTTCACAAGGAGAATAAAGTAGTTTTGCTCTGTGGCAGGAAGTAATGTGTCAATGTGTGCTTTTTGAGACCAACAATTTTTTTGTGCTTTTTGCCAATGCTTGTTATAATGGTGAAGGCCAGCATCTCCCACGCCAATGAGGTTTTACTAAACCCATGCCAAAACGCATTGACAAAGCCAAAAGTCTGACCACCAATTTCAGATCTACTGACTTGCCTTTGCTTCTTTATTTCTGTTTGTTTGTCATAATCTTGTTGAAACTCATACACCGATTTTCCATTCGGAATATTTTTGGGCAATACTAGCAAGCATCAATGCATTTTCTAAATGATGCTGAAAAGAAATGGTACCTAAAATGCAGCAGTAGCTTAGCAAAATGTTTTTAATTGTGCTCTGCCAACCCATTTTAAAGGTGCTACATTAGATTGGGTTATCGCCAAAGAAAACGCGATCCAATCAATTTCAATTGCTCCTTGTGACTGGTCTGATCACCATATCATCACTTTCCAAATACCCTCCACAAAAAAGAAAACAGTCTCACAATCAGTCAAACCCAAGCATTGCGTTAGAGACACTAAAGGTCTGAACTTGGAGAGTCTAACAGCACGTGGCGAGAACTTTAACCTCCTTCTGAACTGACGGACGTCAGCAATCCTATGGATCATTACAATCATACGGTGTCTAAAATATCCAATAATTTAGCCCCGCTAAAGCTTAAAAGAATACAGGTCAAAGATAAAAACCCATGGTTCACTTAATGAAGAAAGGCGGAAACTCAGACTAACAAAACGGAAATGGAGATAACTCCCATCATCCCCCCTCCTAATGCAATTAAGAAAGACCAGTAAAGCCTACAATAAAAGCGTGCTTAAATCAAAAAATTATTTTTTTCGAAATGAGCTTGATAATGCAAAGAGCAGATCGAGAAAACTCTATGATCTGCACAAAGATCAATCTAACAAATTTCCCAAATCCTTCCTATTAACTTCTAAATCGGAATAGAGCTGTGAACATTTTTCATCATAATCTACTGATAAAGCCAGCTCAGTGGAGAAAGAACTCAAGAATACCGCTGACAAAGCCTTCAATCCAAAGAGTAGACAAGTGGAGAATCCAGCCCGACCTGCACAAGCAATGCCAAAAAATAATGCTAATTGATCAACCTTCAAATTATATGACCAGTATGACATTGCAAAAATATTACTAACTTTGAAACCAAACAACCATTTCAATGACCTTCTTCCTGTAAAATGTTGGCCCACATTCAACCACATGGTCATCCCCTATTGAACTAAGATAATGATGAGTTGCTAGCCCAAGGATGTTTTCTTGACTGTCTAAAAACTGGCCCGGTCATCCCTCTCCTAAAAAAACCTATGGAGAAACCCTCGGACCCAAACGACTTTCGTCCGGTAACAACCATTCCCTTACTAGCCAAAGTACTAGAAAATGTGCTCAACAACAACAGAGCCAGCACATTACTGAATTTAAGCTTCTAAATGACTGCCAATCGGGTTTCAGATCAGATCACAGTATGGAAACAGCAATTCCACACATAGAATATGACACTATTCCTGCTCTTGACCGCAACAAAACATGTTTTCTTGTCCTACTTGACACCGTAACTCTGTGGTACTCAAGCATGGCCCACAGGCCGCCAGCGGCCCAGCAGGCCTCCCTTGGCGGCCTGCCGACCTTGTAGGTAATGTACCCATGGCCCCCCAGAGAGAAAGAGAGCGGTGAGAGAGTTGGGAGAGAGAGCGGAGAGAGAGAGTGGAGAGAGAGAGAGATAGTGGAGAGGGAGAGTGGAAAGAGAGTAGAGTGAGACTGACTGAGAGGGAGAGAGACTGGCTGAGAGAGAGAGGGATTGACAGAGAGAGAAAGAGAGAGACTAACAGAGAGAGAGAGACTGACAGAGAGAGAGAGAGACTGACTGAGAGAGAGACTGATAGAGAGAGAGAGACTGACTGACAGAGACAGAGACTGACAGAGAGAGAGGCTGACTGACAGAGACAGAGACTCAATGACTGGGACTGACTAAGAGAGACTGACTAACTAAGAGAGAGACTGATGGACTGACTGAGAGAGAGACTGACTGACTGAGAGAGACTGACTGCCAGGGAGAGACTGACTGACAGAGACTGACTGAATGAGAGAGAGACTGACTGACAGAGAGACTGACTGACAGATACTGACTGACTGACTGAGAGAGAGAGAGACTGACTGACTGATTGACTGAGAGAGAGCGACTTACTGAGAGAGAGAGAGACTGAGAGAGAGACTGACTGACAGAGAGAGAGAGACTGACTGACAAAGAGAGCGGCTGACTGAGAGAGAGAGAGAGTGTGAGAGAGAGAGAGAGACTGACAGAGATAGAAAGAAAGACTGACTGAGAGAGAGACTGGCAGAGAGAGAGACTGACTGACTGAGAGAGAAAGAGACTGACTGGCAGAGAGAGAGACTGACAGAGAGAGATGCTGACTGAGAGAGAGACTGACTGAGAGATAGCCTGACTGAGAGAGACTGACTGAGTGAGAGAGACTGACTAACTGAGAGAGAGAGAGAGAGAGAGAGAGAGAGAGAGAGAGAGAGAGAGACTGGCTGGCTGAGAGGGAGACTGACTGAGAGAGAGAGAGAGAGACTGACTGACAGAGAGAGAGATACTGACTGACAAAGAGAGCGGCTGACTGAGAGAGAGAGAGTGTGAGAGAGAGAGAGACTGACATAGATAGAGAGAAAGACTGACTGAGAGAGAGACTGGCAGAGAGAGCGAGAGAGAGACTGACTGACTGAGAGAGAAAGAGACTGACTGGCAGAGATAGAGACTGACAGAGAGAGAATGACTGACTGACTAAGAGAGATGCTGACTGAGAGAGAGACTGACTGAGAGATAGCCTGACTGAGAGAGACTGACTGAGTGAGAGAGACTGACTGAGTGAGAGAGACTGACTAACTGAGAGAGAGAGAGAGAGAGAGAGAGAGAGAGAGAGAGAGAGAGAGAGAGAGAGAGAGAGAGAGAGACTGACTGACTGAGAGGGAGACTGACTGAGAGAGAGAAACTGACTGAGCAAGAGACTGACAGAGAGAGACTGAATGAATGAGGGAGAGAGAGAGACTGACTCACAGAGAGAGAGACTGACAGAGGCAGAGAGACTGACTGACTAAGAGAGAGACTGACAGAGAGATAGACTGACTGACAGAGAGAGACTGACTAAGAGAGATACTGATAGTGAGAGACTGACTCACAGAGAGAGAGACTGACTGACTGGGACTGACTGAAAGAGACTGACTGACTAAGAGAGAGACTGACAGAGAGAAAGACTGCCTGACAGAGAGAGAGACTGACTGAGAGAGATACTAACAGTGAGAGATTGACTCACAGAGAGAGAGGCTGACTGACTGGGACTGACTGAAAGAGACTGACTGACTGAGAGAGAGACTGACTGACTGAGAGAGAGCGAGACTGACTGACAGAGAGAGAGAGACTGACTGAGAGAGCAGACTGAGAGAGACTGATTGACTGACTGACTGAGAGAGAAAGACTGACTAAGGGAGAGAGAGAGAGAGACTGACAGAGAGAGAGAGAGAGAGACTGACTAAGGGAGAGAGAGAGAGAGACTGACTGAGAGAGAGAGAGAGTGAGAGAGAGAGACTGACAGAGAGAGAGACTAACTGAGAGATAGACTGACCGAGAAAGAATGACTGACTGACAGATAGAAAGACTGACTGACTGACTGACAGAGAGACAGACTGACTGAGAGAGATACTGAAAAAGAGAGAGACTGACTGAGAGAGAGAAACTGACTGAGAGAGAGACACTGACTGACTGAGAGAGAGAGACTGATTGACAGAGAGAGACTGACAGAGAGAAAGACTGACTGACTGACTGAGAGAGACTGACTGAGAGAGAGACTGACTAACTGACTGAGAGAGAGGCTGACTGACTGATAGGGAGACTGACGGACTGACAGAGAAAGAGAATGACTGACAGAGAGAGAGAGACTGACTGACTGATAGAGAGAGACACATAGACAGACTGACTGACTGAGAGACTGACTGACTGGGAGAGGCTGACTGACTGAATGAGAGACTGACAGAGAGAGACTGACTGACAGAGAGAGAGAGACTGACTGAGAGAGAGAGAGAGAGAGAGAGAGAGAGAGAGAGAGATTGACTGACTGAGACTGGTATGGAATTGAGGTCAAAGAGTGTATAAAGCTTTGCAATGCCTCTTAAGATTGATATTGTCTGCTAATAAAAATGTATTATCAAAATGTGCTCTTTGCAGTTACATCTGCTTTTGAAATACAGCATTGTCCCATTGTCTATTGTTTTGAAACGGGTTTGATTTTTTTACTCTAGTCCCACCCTCACTGACCCCGCCCCCCACTGGTGTCACCCTCGGCCACAAACCACACTGTAATTTTGGCCCCGACAGAAATTTTGTGAGTACCCATGCCGTAAACCATCCCAAATTATTAGACTGCCTGGAGAATAGGATGGGCTTATCGGGAACAGTCCTAAATGGTTTTATTCCTTCTTAGAGAACAGATTGCAGAGATTCCTAGTGAACAACAAGCTATCCCCGCCATCCCCGATTCAAATTGAAGTTCATCAAGGATCTGGTCAGGGATGGTCCCCTGTCACCTGATCGTTGGATGCTAACAACAGGTCGTTGTTGTTTAGAAACCCCTCATCCACTTACCTGGTAGGTGGCATGCTTCATCAGCGGGGCCCAGCTGGATCACAGTGTGCAATCCAGCTGTGCTGCAACGCCTGTCTACAGCGGAGCGGGGTTCCGTGTGGAAAGTGAAGTGCTATGTGTAGTGAATTATATGTTAAAAATGCCTATAGGAAATGCCCTTTTAAAAAGTTTTAATGGGATCAGGATATTTTACTCACGTTTGTCTGCCGCTTGAGGAGACAAACGTGAGTAAAATATCCTGATCCCGCTTCCGGGACGATTTTATCCATCATAGGCATCGGAACCACAGCATTACAATACTATTACCATACGGCTTTCCACTCGTTTTCTTTACCTCCAACCTAGTTGCTAATAAGAACTTTACTTTGAAACACATTCACAGGGTCCCCTTGCGAAACTACGTGTGACGGGATTCATGTATCCAGACACTCGTAAAGATAATGTGAGCGTCTCTTTTATGTTATATGTTGTTAGTCTTGTCGGTCCTTGCACATGATGATTGGATTCTCAACCAAAAACCACGCGCTATATGTCACTCCTCTTTAATCTTAAAAATTATTACCAAACCACCTGATGTGCCATAGAAGCGAATATACTATAGTTCCAGGCACAATAAGAGCATGTAACATTCATGATTAGTCTGTTAAAATACACCTCAGGCACATCGTAGCCACGCAAGGTTGATTACAGCTTTCCCATGCATGCCTCTCTTCCCTGTAGATGCATGATGTATCAAATAAGCAGGAATCACCATCTGGACATTGTGTGTTTACCACATGCACTATATAAGCGATTCTGATTATGATGACATGTTTGGGCATTTACTGTTTTCTTTTTTCTTTTCAGATACTTTACGCTGATACTTTACGCTTAGGATCTGTAAGTATGCTGATCCACTACATACACAGCACACTTTAGGGTGTGCGCTGATAAAATACACACCACAGTGGCTACCTAAGACTTATGGTCCTGAAGAAAGCCTCACGAGTAACGCAGAAGGCTGAAACTAGTCGACCTACACTTCTTAAAAGGCATATAGAGGCATACTTTTACCTCATATATATCCCGCCTATGTTTTTACCCATGCCATAGGACCCTTCCATTAAAACTTTTTAAAAGGGCATTTCCTATAGGCATTTTTAACATATAATTCACTACACATAGCACTTCACTTTCCACACGGAACGCCACTCCGCTGTAGACAGGCGTTGCAGCACAGCTGTGATCCAGCTGGGCCCGATGATGAAGCATGCCACCTACCAGGTAGGTGGGTGAGGGGTTTCTAAACAACAACGATCTGTTGTTAGCATCCAACGATCAGGTGACAGGGGACCATTAAATAACAAAAGAGAGAGTTAGGGAATTTACACTAATCAATGTGAGTTGGGAACTCCTGGTCCCCAGGATTAAATTACAAAAACAATGGAGGAGTTACCCCTCAAAAATTAGAGAAAAAAGAATCTCTCACAGTGGGTTAAAGTGCTCAATTCAGCACAGTCTATCCCAACCTGTCAGTGGATAATGCATATCCTTGTAGAAGACCCCTCACTCACCAACCTGGTTGGTGACATGCTTCATCATCGGGGTCCCACCCCATAGGCCGAGTGCCTATAGGGTGTGCTGCGACTCCTGATTACAGAGGAGCGGGTTGTTTTCTTTTATGTGTTCAAGGCGATCAAAATAAATGAATTTAAAAAGGGCCAACACTACTCACTGCAAGTTTTATTCTTGAGTGCTTGAACCCTAATAAAAATGTGTAACACCTATGCCTAATTAGGTAGACTTCGGTGTAAAATAAGAAGTGTCTTTAAAAATAGCTAAGTGTGCTATGTGAAGTGTGATTGATGCTATTGGTTTAAAAAGGTCTACATGTTTCAACCATTGTATTTAGTCATTGGTTTTCGTCAGGACCGTGAAAATGAACTGGGTGGTCCGCACACGCTAAGGTGCGTCCTGCCCTAGTCCAAGAAAGAGTACACAAATTGTGAACTCGTGTAAAAAAGGTGCAATTTCTTTTATTCAAAGAAAAAACCTGTAAGAAAACAGGGAAAACAAAAAGACAGGAAGGGGTCACATACAGGGGTTGACTACACACGTGTAATACATTTAACATATGTAGCCAGTATTTTTCATGAATCAATACATGGGATAATGCCCATGTTTCAGTCAGACAGTAGGATCCATCTGTTATGCGACAGTACTACAGTGCTTTTACCGGACTGTGACTAATGAGCCATGAATCAGTGCCAAAGGAGTGGTGTCGATCTGGATTTGGCATCTGCAAATGACTAGTGACAAAAAGGGGAGTAACGTACTATGGGCCAGTGATCATACTGGTGCTACGGGGTGATCGGATGCACAGAATTGTGAGCACTCGTGAAGGCGCTTAAACTTGAGACTGGTATATGGCTGATTGCTTACACTTCCTTGCGGAATTACCGCTTCATGGGCACCAATGCTTCCAAGACGGCAAGAGTCCGTCTCCTGAAAGTGGGTAAAAAGCAAATACAAATGCCCGGTTTTAGTTTTGCTGGCTATTTTTGCAAAGTATTTTGTTTTGCCAGCGGATCGAGCGGTGAGCGCCCGAAGAGAAACGGGTGTTCTCATTCAGGGCTTAACCACATTTCACTTACTTGCAGCTTCTGTTCTTCAGACCGTAAACCTACTTGGTTAGACCGGCGGCGCCCCGAGGAGTAACCGGCTTGTTCTGAATGCCGGTAAAGTAACCAGGATCAGTTCCTGGTTGGGCGTGGCTACATCACGTGATATGGTCACGTGGGTCGCGATCAGCCAATCCAATTCAGGTAGGGGGTGGGGCCTTCTGATGTTTGCTTTTCTACCGGGAAACAAAGTCAGATTATGTTTCCATGGTGATGAGAAAGGTCTATTGCTTTAAAGGGAAAGCATTACGAAGGCGTGTAGTTTCACGAGCTACAGAACTCATTGAGAAGTTTTTGATGGTACAGAGGACAGACTCAGGATTCTCAACCAACGGGGTTTATATGCTGATAATTAAGTTCCTTTAGCATATAAAGCTGAGGCTTTCAGGTCATTACACTGTTCCTGACCTTTACCTGCTGGAGGACTTGTACATGTTGTTCTGGTATATATCACTGGGGAAAAGGACAAGTACCTCGGTCTTCTCCTCTCTCTCTTGTTGTTACTTTGTTCCCTATTCAATCTGTACATTGAACAATAAACAAAAGTATTACAGCAGGCTAACATTTCATTCCACATGTATGCAGAGGACACTCAGCTGTATATGAAGATTTCACCACTGGAAGAGATCAACATAATGAACCAAGCACTACAGAGAACCTTTCAATGGCTAGCTGGCAATCATCTTAGGCTTGATTCACATAAAACTGAATTCCTTCTGATCTCCCCTCCTAAATGTTCCTCCAGGATTGAGGAATGGAAGAAGATGATCACTGCGGAAAACGGTACCCCAATTCTAGTGGATTCAACTAAGTCTCTTGGAATCACGCTGGATAAAGAATTAAACATGCAAACCCACATCAACACAATAGCAAAAAACACCAGTTTCCATCTGAGCTACCTCAGAAAATGTAAGCCGTTCATCAATTCAGGTGATCTTAAAACGGCAGCCCAGGTACTGGTCACATCAAGAATTGAGTATGGATGTGCAACTCTTTCAGGTCTTTCTAAGATTTCACCAGCTCTCCTGAAAGCTTGTCTCAATGCAGCAGCTAGACTTAAAATGGGCTCAAAAAAATTTGACCACCTCCCTCCGCATTTGAAAGCGCTCAATTGGTTACCATAAGAGGCAAGAATACAGCTAAAGATTGCATGTATTACACACAAGGCACTACACCACAAAACTCCACTTTACCTGGCCCAGAGCGTTATGCTGTCTGGAGGCAATAGATCCTCTAGGGGATCCGAAGATTTTTGACTGAAACCAGCATTCTTCCTTAAGAAGAGAACATATGATAAAGCTTTTGCGGGAGCTGCACCAAGAATTTGGAATACGCCCCCACCGAACATTAGAAGAAACACCTACGCTCTGCGATTCAAAAAGGAGACTGAGTCCTTTCTGATGGGCAAATTTCTCCCATGACAAACAGCAGGGAATAATAGGACTTTTCTGAGAACTGCAGACAATCCTTTGATCTTCTACATTCAGTTGTTCAAGTAGGCTACTGTAAGCAGGATTAAAGTCCTGCTAATTGCAGAACAAAGAAACGGGGCATTGCACAAGCCAGTTTTCTTCAATTGATTTGGCTCTACTGTCTAAATTCAGCTAGGTTGGACACATTTAGTTCCTGCTCCTGTCAACAGGGATGTTGCCTAATGACTAGGGGTGGGCGGAAGTCGCGGAAGGGACTATCACGGAGAGGCACGGAGATTGAAGCAATTTCCGTACCTCTCCACGATATTTCCGTTTCACGAGCCGCCCGGCCTCCCGCCCGCCCGCCTGCTGCCCGCTTCCCGCCCGCCTTCTTAAATTAAATGTGAAGGCTAAATACACAACTTAAATCAAAATTACCTTATTGCGTCGCAATCTTCGCCATCGCGGCTTCATCTTTGGGAACTGCGCATGCGGGGGAGCCTGCGCATGCGCAGTTTTTGCCAGGACTGCCTATTCGCAGGCTCCCACGTATGCGCAGTTTCCAAAGATGAAGCCGTGATGGGGAAGTTTGCTGCGCAATAAAGTAAGTTTGATTTAAGTTGTGTATTTAGCCTTTACATTTAATTTAAGAAGGCGGGCAAGAGGCGGGTGGGCAACTTCCGCTCCGCCCGCGAATGGGCGCAAATTTTCCCGTTTTGCCACCTTCTTTGTGGAAGGTGAAGAGTGCAAATTTCCGCTCATTCCGTGGGCAGAACGGAAATTTCCGCCCACCCCTACTAATGACAGGTACCTCCATCAATCCACATGTATATTTGATTAGACTAACAATACTATAACCAGTGTGGATACCTAGGGCCATATGTATGAAAGTACCGATTTGCGAATCCTTATTTGCGATTTTTATCGAATCGCACAATCAGAATCGTAAATCGGTATGTATGAAAGAAATCGCAAATAAATAGTGATTCCTTATAAATCGCTATTTATTTGCGAAATTCCCTTGAGGGATTCCTTAACCTCAAGGAATCGCAATATGTGTGATTTTTCAACGGAAAAATCACAATTTTTGCGATTCCTTAACGGAAAAAATCGCAATTTCGCGGATTTCGCTAACCAGCCAATCAGGAACTCAGGTACAACATGATGACATCACAACCAGGAAGTGATTGACTACCCATGCTGCACCTGAGTTTCTGAGTCAGAGGCAGAGTGAAGGTGTGTTTGGGAGAGTGAACTGTGCTCCTGAGGCAACATGGCAGAAAGTGGAGACACGCCCAGGCAGGAATCCCAGCAACAGGAGAGTGAATGCTCCAGGAAAAGGAAGCAAAAATTTTCTGAGGCAGAACTGGAGGCTTTGATTGAACAAATGGTGTCAAACCATGAATTATTGTTTGGAAAAAAATCTCTGAAGATGACAGAGAGCCGTAAAAGGCGAATTTGGGAGGACATCCAGCATAAGGTGAATGCTGTGGGGGTGACACCCCGGAGTGTGGAGGACCTCAGAAAGCGTTGGTATGACCTGCGCCTGCGCTCAAAAGAGAAGCTAGCTGCCAGGCTGGAGCAGTCTTGGCTAACCGATGGTGGGACCTCTTCTGTTTCGGACTCTACACCCCTTGAGGAACTGGTGGAGGGGACCCTGCAACCAGAGAGTGTGGGAGGAGTGGCTGATCTTGACAGCTCTGATCAACCAGCATCTGGAAAAGGTAAGAAGCATGCCCTCACACCCCTTACACCCCCCAACGCCCCCAGCAGTGACCAAGGGGCAGGAAAAAAGATAGGTAGTCCAGAGCAGACACACAGGCAGACATAGCAATGCATTATGGGAGATGTAGTCACATGAAAATCAAAGTTGAAAAACTTCAGCCCAAAAAATCAAACATAGAATCTGCAGGTCATGAAAGGGAAACAATAGACCAATGTAAACCCAAACGGTGATAAAAATGTATTTACACAGTGCAAGTGAGTAAAGTAAATTAATGTGTGCTGTTCTGTCCACAGCACCATCTTCAACACAGCCTACAGGCAGTGGAACAGTCAATGAAGATTTTGACTCAGGAGATGCCGGCCATGATGAGCACACTGATGGGGAGGACAGCCCCGCGACCACTCACAAGCAAAAGAGGAGACACATTATGGGACCACTTCCGCCAAAAGAGGATGATGCAGAGGATAGTGTTGGAAATTTGACAAATGATGACACACAGCCACAGCAACAGGGCCGTGCACCAGACCATCATGTGCCACAAAGTGCAGCCAGGCGCAGACGGCGCACGACTAACAATGTTGAAGGCCGAGGCAAAGATTCTGTGTTTGCCGGCCTGGAACTCAATATGTTGCAGGTGCAGCGCCTGCAAGCCAAAAACATTAAACTGTTACAAAGTGAGGTGAGGGCAGGCTTCAGGGGATTGAGGAATGAACTGAGGGATGGCCTACAGGCGGTATGTGAGGAATTGTGCGCAGAGCGTGCTGCTAGGCGCAGAGCGTTGCAGCCCCAAGATCGTTATACACAGGCCATCAACCGCTTGGCGTCTGCAACAAGCATCCAGGCCAGGCGCAGCATAGAGATGCAGCGTCAGTTCACACATGCTACACAGGATATTGCAAATGCACTTTTGCAAGTTACAACTGCTGTGGACGAGCTGCGAGCAGTACGCACAACAGGGCCTGGAGTACTAACTCCAAGTGAAGAGGACGTGCAGTCAGGTCGGAGCAGCACCACCCTACCTGCCACCTTGGAGAGGCACTGTAGTGGCAGGACCACTAGGCCTACACCTTCCAATTAGCATCAAGCTGTGCAACATCGAACTTTAAAGTCACTCCTTATTTCTTAATAGCACTGTGACTGAAACATGTGCCAAACATATGTAGTATGACTACTTTGCCTGAACGTTTTGTGTTATTATTTTTACTGCACGTAAGGATTAAAAACCACATTCACACTTACAAGATTTGGCACTGTGTAATTTTTCCTTACCTAAAAATAGTTGCGCGCAATCTCATCACGCCTCCGGTGCCCAGCTGCTTCAACAGCTACACCAGCTACCATATGTCCTAGTCCAGGCCCCTCCACGTCAGAGGATCCTGAGTCACTCAGTTCCACTGGTGTGCCTTTTCTTGTGGCAATATTATGCAGCATGGCACATGCTACCACTATTTTGCAACACATATTGGGGCTGTATTGGAGTGCACCTCCACTTTTATGGAGACACCGAAATCTGCTTTTCAGGATCCCAAAGGTCCGTTCGATGGTGCCTCTGGTTGCGATGTGTGCCATGTTGTATCTGCGTTCTCTAGCATTGGTGGGATTAAGGTAGGGAGTCAAGATGAAATCCCAGACTGCATATGCACTGCCACCTGTGGGTTGCAATTGAAATGGTTAGTCTGTGAAATGCACATGGTAGTTAGTACAAATGAGTCCTATGTCTGAAGGTATTTACCAAGTAGGTATCCCTTGCCAAACTCCCCTCTTGAGAGTCTACGGTATAGCCCACTTGTTGCGTGCTTATCTAGGTTCCTGATCGATACTGTGACCTTATGCCCCTATTCGGCTATAAATCCATTTATTCCCTATATTGGCATAACCGTTCAAGTGCGATATTCAGAAAGTCATCTCTGGCCTCACACGAACAGAGCCACATTCCAGAATAGTTCTCTGCCACTTCCTTTGCAATCAATTAGTGCAATGACAGAGCAGAAGTCACTATCTGATATTCCTAGATT
Source organism: Lissotriton vulgaris (assembly GCF_964263255.1). Lineage (NCBI taxonomy): Eukaryota > Metazoa > Chordata > Amphibia > Caudata > Salamandridae > Lissotriton > Lissotriton vulgaris. Next base: position 892,000,056 of record NC_141685.1, on the reverse strand, counting down.
AACACTTCGAGTTCTTCAACAAGATAAAAACTCAGCAAACCTGGAAATCCCCGCTTGCTGTGTTTTGATTAGTAATGGAACTCTAATGAGCAACTGATAGCTATCACTTCCTAGTGACATCTTTAATTGACGTCTTATGTCCAGCAAACTTGCGTCAAACCAGGCACCTGTCAGGTATAAATACTACCAACGTTGCCTTAAGCAATTGCTGGTGTCCCATTGCTGTTGTATGCTGTATGCAGTACGCTGATGCTGCTGCTGTCCCTTTGGTGGTGAAGCTACTGATACCATTATCGCTGCTAAAGCGCGAACAATGGTGTGGTGAGCTTAGGAGCTGAACAGCCGTCCCTCTGCGAAGAAGCCCAGCAGATGCCAACTGCCCGCGGACGCTGTCCCCCCTCCTCCTCCTCGACGCGCTGAAGAGAGACGCTGCCTTTTTCCTGCAGAGAAATCCAGCTCCAGCGTTTCTAGTCTGCCCTCGCGGGTGACTGGGATACCGGGTTCCCCCTGAAGGAGATACCAGACCTCCATCATTCTATTCAGAGGTATGGTGTTGACTAAACCCTTAGAAGAGAATTCTTGAAGCAAACCTTGGCAAAACCAACTTAAACTGAAGCTACTTACTTACTCCCCTCCCACGTATTAGGCTTAGGTCAGGTACACTGGGGTAGGCGTAGTTAGAAGCACCAGTTGAGAATGTTAGCCTAATGTATATATGACTGTATATATGTTTTATTACTTTTAAACCATTGTATGGCTAAGAAACCATATCAATGCTTTTACAGTATTATCTTGCAATACTTATCTTACTGTACGTACTTTTTATAATAACAAGTCTTGCAATTGTGGCAATACATTTCTCTTGTACGAGAAGAAAGACTGTTCAATAAATGTTAACCCTTTATTGACAAACGCCCGTCTCTCTATTCTCTACATATTGTGAAAGTAATCTGCACTAATCTGACTGAGTAAAATAACTGTCTATTGTTTCACACGACACTAGAGATTGACTCTTGATCTGAGGAGCAAAGTTGTCATGTTGCACGGTTGTTGGAAAGCTGAATCCCTTCTTGTCTGTGCCAGGGAAGCTGATCACTTCCCATGCAGAGAAGAAAGTTTCCAGTGACCTCTGAGCTAGTTGGTAACAAACCCAATTAAGTTTAGCATAGTCAGTAGAGGCCTGGAAGATCCGCACTTCTACGTCGATACTACTGTTTATGTTATTCCAATGCGCAGGGCCTAGTGGGAAACTAGGAACTACACTACACACTGTGACGGAAGATGAATGCGTCATGTGTGCTGCCAGGATACTTTGCTACTATGTCAGTTATGATGTGTTTGGCATCACACACCACCTGAATGTTCAGTGAGTGTTAGCATTTCCGGTTCCTGAAGATGTATTCATTGCTTGAGGGGGGGATATAGCAACATGTGCGCCATCTATGCATCCTGTCACGTGTGGGAATTGAGAGATTTGGTAAGAGTCCTGCTTTGTCTGGGCTAGTGCCTGTGGGGTGCTGGGGAAGTAAATGTGATGTTGCATCCCCTGAACCATGGCATCTAGAAAGGCATGGAAGAATCGCGAAAGGGCACTTTGTGACACCCCTCCTGCTGTGGCAATCACACCCTGAAAACTTCCTGGGGCCAACAGGTGTATTGAACATAGGACCTGGATTTCAGTGGAGATGGCATTTGTCCTGCGTGTGGGGTGTTCAAGGTAGGGTCTGAGTTCCGCAATTAAATCATTAATGCTGTCTTCATCCAGCATGTAATGGGTGTAGAGCTCCTCATCAAGGCGCTGGGAGATGCTGACACGCAAACGGAATATCCTCTCCTGGCGTATCCTCCTCTGTGCAGCAACTCTCAGACGCATCCTCCTAGCTATCAGGTAAAGCCCCGCCATTGTGGTAAACAGAATGTGGAATTCTGTTACTGCTTAAATAGTTGCACCACCTGATCCTACTTGGTGGTAATTGCGATTCTGTAATTTGCGAATTTTCGAAAATCGCTAATTGCGAATTTTTCATACATACCATTGCGATTCCTTATTTTGCGAAAATGGCCAATCTGCGATATTCCTGCGTTACCTACTTTTGCGATTTTCCGTTTGCGAAAATCGCTAACTGAGAACTCACAAATGTAGCGAATCGCAGTAAAATCACAGATTGGCCAATTTCGCAAATTAAGGAATCGCATTTTTACCAATTCCTTGATTTCTAATGATTTTGCATACATACATATCACTTTGCAAATTCGTATTCACAAAGGCAGAAATTCTGCAAATTTCGGCCTTTGCGAATGCGATTTTCAATGATACATATAGCCCCTAGTAGCTTCAGTAGTAGTTTTATTTTGTAATTTAAGTATGATATGGCATGTATTACTGTAAATCTAGTTGATTCTAGTAACCTTCAATGTGTGTGATTTGTGTTAGAGTAGGCATATGCCAATGTTATTTGAATACTTATACATTGTACTTCGTGTTAAAGAATTGGATATCTGCTGATTTTGAATGTGGTTGAACTGTAAAGCGCTCTGACTCCCAAATTTTGGGTCTTTTTTCGCGCTGGAGAAAACACTGAATGAATAAATAAATAAATAAAGCAGAGAATCATCCATCTTACTTTCAAGATTCTGCAAATACTTGCATCTAATCAGACAGCATTCTGAGAGCATTATCCATAGCCTCATACTGATAAACTTTGAAAACGTGTGTATACATGTTTATCCTGGAACCGCTGTCAGTAGTGCAGTCCATGATTGCACCATTTCCTTGGATCGCTCACCCTAATACTAAAGGTTTTGCATTAATGACCCAGAAATTCAAGTTCTAACTGCAATAATATATAAACTCAAATATTACCTGAACTGCAGACAGTGCCATTCCCTGGCCCATAATGTGGCATTGTAAACTGGCAGCCAAAAGTTTTGTGCTGCAGGGGGTTGGGCCTACTTGCCCCAAGGGCACGACGCACATGAAAACTTGTTGTCCTTGACCCCAAACAGTATGTTTGGGGTCACTACACCCCTGTTTGCCACACCCCTGTGGCAGACATGCTTCAGGAGGAAGAAGAAAGGGGAGGGATGTACATTTCAAAGAAGAAGAAAAGCAACAAAAAACTTTAAAAGTCCAGACCCTCAATCACATTTTGTGTCTGGAAAATAACTGTAAGTAGGTAAGTTTGCGACACCAAACTTTGTCATCTGCTGAGCAGCCAGACAGGATATGTCAGGAGGGAAAGCTCTGCAAGATTTGTGCCTGTGGCCAGGATTAGGGGTTCCACCTGCTAGTCTCCATTATGGGTGAGGGGTAATCACCCAGGGAAGCCAAGATCATCTGCCCTGGAACCTGGAGCACCAGCACCTGCCTGCTTGTCAAGATCAGTGTGCCTGTGAGGAAGAGGAGAGTGTTGGAGAGAGTGAGGTCAAGAAAAAAGCCCTGGCATGAGGAATCTCTGTGCAAGGTGCGAGTAATCCAGCCCTGCACCAATTGAGCCATAGGCCGTATGTTGGACTTCATTGGGGACCCTGTATGCCAGGAGGGGCAGTCGTGAGCTGAGTTAGAGGAGTGCGGTGGGAGAAACCCACTTCCTGCGCCGATCGAGCCATTGCCCCTGTCCCGAAATAACTAGGCAACTCCTTATGCCTTGAGGGGCCACCGTTGATTGCCGAACGATTTGATGGGAGATCCCCACACCGATTGGGCTATTGCTCGTGTGCGGAAGTAGCTTGGTGACCTCAAATGCCAGGACGGGCCTCTGTGACTAACTAGCACTTTTGCTGATGAGAGGTGATACCCCAAAACCAGTCCCAGGATGCTTATTACCGAGCCAGGGAGGACATGGCCTGAGAGTTCGGGCTGGACTGTTTCCATAAGGAGCAGGGTCAAGACTGGTTTGCATATGGCTGGGTCCACACTGGGATTGCATAGTGAGCAAAAGAACAATGGATTCAACCCAGATCTTTTGACTGGAGATGAGTGGTTGAAAAGTTTCAGCACACCGGCCATCATCTTGTTGTGTTTGCTATGTTCGCCCTTAGTGACCAAAGGTATGCCCTGACATGGGTTCCTTGTTAGCTGTGCCACTGGATTCAAGCTTACCTGGGTGATGGGAGGTGATACCTCAAAACTGGTCACATGATGCTTGTTTCCGGTCCAGGGAGGACCTGGTCTGGCAGTTCGGGCTAGACTGTTCCCATGAGGAGAATGGTCAAGACTGATTTGCATATGGCTGGGCAGTGGTGGCTGCCAGGAGGAAAAAGTGGTAGGGCAGCACAGGGGATGATAATAAATAAATTGAAATTAAAACGTACTTGCTGCCTCACCGCTTGCGCCCTCAGTGCTCTTCTCCTGATCACAGGCTCCTAGACTACCCTGCACGAATCCTGATGATGTTCTCATACTCGTAATATTATTACTCAGCAGGACAGGAGCACTGGGTTTGGGAGGAGCCGGCTGCTTTTACACTCCCAGAAGGACTAGGAGCCAGTGCCAGCTGTTTTCCATTCAATACATATGGCAGAATAAATCAATGAAGTCATTTAAGTAGCAAAATTTGCAAATTGAAACATATGGAGAGACAATGGTGGATGTCAAGTCATAAAAATATTTACTTTTTTCAAATGAGGTTTGGCGTATTTTAAATGGCTGTTTACAATTAAAAAAATATATTAAATTGGTAATATGTTCAGGTGACATACGTGCTCCAGTGACATAGGTAAATAAGTGCTATATATACATAGGTGAAGACATGACAAGGTGATATATACAAAATTTACAAAAGAGGTATTTCGTTAAAACGGCCATTGTCTTTGGAAATCAGTGTCTCTGTAAGGGTATGGGTATCTTTCACAGTTTTATCCTAGAGACCCAAAGTAATTGGCCCCATATTGATTGTTGATATTTCTACCCTGAATTAAGTGCATCTAGTGAAGCGTCATGGCGGGTCTTCCTCAGGACAGGAAAAACAGCCAAAATGGTTGTGAATCAATGTACCAGAGAGTGGGGTGCAGCGGAGCCCGAATCAAGCACCTAATAGTGTGTGATGGGTGGATGTCCGACGGCACCCAGTCATTTTTCAGTCTCGCCTGAGACAGCGCATGCGCTGTCTCTTTGGGACATTCAGTAAGTGGCTTTTAAAAGTGCCACCAGAGGCTTTTGTTGGCCTACAGCTTGCGTTCACGAGCTCGTGCACGAGCACAGCTGCCATCTGTGTTTTTATTGCTGCAATCAGGCTCCTCGGCTTGCACTACCCCCCTCCCTAGACACCCTCCCTCCTGATCAGCTTCATTTGTGTCTTCTAGCTGTGAATCATGTTCCTCTGCTCGCACTCCCCCTCCCTTCTCCCCTTCCCTCTTTGTCAGTTTAATTTGTGTCTTCTATCACTGTGAATACTCCTTCTTCCACCAGGCACACACACCATCAGTCGTCAGTGCATGCTCCTACCCGGCACACACACCACCAGCCGTCAGTGCATGCTTCCACCAGGCACACACACTACCAGCCATCAGTGCACGCTTTCACCAGGCACACACACCATCAGCCGTCAGTACACGCTTCCACTAGGCACACACACCACCAGCCATCAGTGCACGCTTCCACCAGGCACACACACCACCAGCCGTCAGTGTACGCTTTCACCAGGCACACACACTACCAGCCGTCACACACTACCAGCCGTCGGTGCACGCTTCCACCAGGCAGACACCACCAGCCATCAATGCACGCTTTCAAAAGGCACACACACACCACCAGCCGTCGGTGCACACTTTCACCGGGCAAACGCACCACCAGCAATAAGAGCACGCTTCCACCTGGCACACACACCACCAGCTGTCAGTGCACGCTTCCACCAGGCACACACAAGGGCCTGGTGGACGCAGGCAAACTTGCTATTAATGATTGTTTGGACACAGAAGTCCCCGGACCGAGGATAATGGAAGCTTTCGACCAGATCGCTAATCTGGTCGATGGTTTGCTAAAGACTAGTGTCCCATTTAAGAACCACGGGAATCCCCGATGGTTCGACAAAGACTGCTCCAAATCTTTGAGGGAGCTGAAAAGCTGCCTTAAAACTAAACCAAGGGTCCCCCACAAAGTTAAGGTGTGCAGAGAAATTTATAAAAAGGAAATTAAGAGGAGGAAACTTGCCTTGCAGGCGGAAGCGTGGGCAGATTTACGAGAAGCGGGGGAAAGAAAGGAACTAGCAGGCTTCTGGAAAATAATTAATAACCCAACTTTCCAGGAAAAAGATACCCCGGATATAGGGGCCAATATTCTCCCAGAGCAGTGGGTCAACCACTATAGGGGCCTGTACAATCATGAGCCTGGTTCTACTGTAGACCTACCGGCCATTCCAACTGAGGCTCCACTGGTAGAATTCTCCATTAAGGAGATCATTGCAGGGATTGAGGGCCTGACCAAAAATAAAGCTCCGGGGCCTGATGGAATCCCCCCTGATCTGTTTTTGAGTAACATCGAACTCTGGGCTCCCCTAATGACAAGGGGTATTAATACTGCTATCATCTGTGGCCTGCCCCAGTCTTGGTCCACGGCAGTAATTGTGCCGATTTTCAAAAAGGGCAACAGGGATGACCCAAGGTGCTACCGCCCGATCTCCCTGATTGATGTGTCAGCAAAACATTTGGGGAGGGCAATTCTTAATAGACTGCCCGAGTGGACCGAGGAAAAAAACATCTCCTCGGACACTCAATACGGATTTAGGGCAGGGAGGTCCACTAGTGACCAGTGCCTGAACCTTTATATGCTGACTGCCAAGTATACCATGGCTAGTGATGAATCCATCTACATGGGTTTCATGGATCTGGCAGCAGCATTCGATCACGTCAATAGGGAAAAATTGTGGGGCATGATGCTTAGTATGGGGATAGAGAGTGGTCTCATTAATATATTGAGGGAACTGCACAGTGACACCACCGCCAAAGTCCGCTTTAATAGGGAGGGGGGGCTGACTAGTTCTTTTCCCTGTAAGAGTGGAGTCCGACAAGGCTGCATTCTTGCTCCCTTTTTGTTTTCCCTTTATATTAATAATTTGGAGCAGTTTCTGTTAGGTCTGAAGGCAGATTGCCCAAGAGTTGGGTCGCGTCATATTCCTGTTCTGCTTTATGCAGATGACGCGGTACTGATCGCACGGACACCAAGGAGCCTACAAATCCTGATTGATGGTTTTGTTAGGTTCATGAGTGCCTTGGACCTTTCTGTAAATCTGAGTAAATCCTATGTGCTCCTGGCGGGGAAAAAAACCACCTCTAAATTTACATACAAAATAGGGAGCCACATTGTGGAAGAGGTCAAAACGTTTCCATACCTTGGTGTAACATTTGATGGTGCCCTGCGGTTTGATACCCTGGTGGAGGAACGTTGTGGTAAAATGATTGCATCTAACGGGGCAATTGCTAGCTATGGCAGGAGGCTACGAAGATGGTCCCCGGAACAGGTGATAAATCTGTACAGCTCAGTATCATGCTCCAGGGTAATTTATGGGGCAGAAGTATGGGGCTTTGTCAATACCACTAGTATCCAACGTGAAGAAAATAAATATCTGAAATCACTCTTGAGGGTACCACAAAGTACTGCTGGTTTGATTGCCTATAGGGAGCTAGGGAGACCATATATAGAAGATCTGATAAAATTGAGGCCTATTATCGCTTGGTTAAAAATCTGGTACAATCCTGATGCGACACTTAGTAGAGAAATCTTATCGGACTGCCTAAAAAGGGACAAGTGTATGCGCATCCCCTGGCTCCTTTATGTGAAGAATACCCTGGAGAAGCTAGGTTTTGGGAACCTCTTTACTCATCCTGTAACTATTGTAGCCCAGAATAAACTGCATGTAGGGAGAATTTTTCTAGAGCGGAAAAACCTACGCAGAGATGAGGCTGAAGGGTGCAAAAAGACAGTGAGGGCCCATCACCTAGTGAAGAGCGTGGAAGGTATGGAGCCATACTTGTTCCTCATGTACAATGCACAGGATAGGTTCCTGATGTGCCGTTTCAGATTGAACCTTCTCCCATTTATGTTGGCATCACCAGCGGGGTTTGCTACATCAATAGAACAAAAGGGGCCCTGCGGCTGCGACAACAGGTCTCCGCAGGACTCCCTTCATTTTGTTTTACTCTTCCCCTTTTACTCAATGCCCAGACGCAGATACCTTGTAAATATTTTGAAAAATGCTAATTTGGTCCACGCTAGGGAGGCACTTGTATTCTTACAGAAAGCTGAGGAACCCCTAACACTGTGTAGTATTATGAACTTTATCAAGGTAGCCCTTCGTTTAAGGCTTACTAGAGGAGAAGACTGAAATGTTTTTACTTTAACTTTTAAGTGTTAAATATGGCTATATTGTTGTATTTATGTTTTGTTAATTCACTGTACAAAGAACCCTGAAATGTTTAATGACTTTTTAACATGTAAATATGAGTGTGCTTTTATGGTGTTTTTTAATCACCGAATAAAGATTCTTTGACACTGGGCACACACATCACCAGCCGTCAGTGCATGCTTTCACCAGGCTGACGTACCATAGAAAATAACATAAGGAGCTATACTTACCAATAGCCCCAATACCAATTACCCAATAACCAGTCAGTTGGCAGTGAAGAAAGTTCAATCGTTTATTATACAGAATACTCTATAGAGGAGCCTCTCCCATCCTCACCCATCAAGGTGCGTGGAGAAGACTGCTGGCTTACATTCAAAACGACACATATATACTTTCGACATAGCACATGAAACACCGTAGATGGAAAAACACTACTTGGCTCTTGGCACTCGAGGAAGGACCATATATGACACACATGATTAGTACAAAGCTCTGCTTTAGTTAATATTTGGGAGGTCAGAAGGGGTGACTCCCGTTCATCTCAGTGCCCGGGAGTGCAGGCACGGCGCCTTCAGGAATCCGCTTATTGCACCCAAAGCCTGATGCAAACTTGAGTCCCAGTACAGGGAAAGAATAGCGTGTGTTCAGCTGTCTCCAGCAAATCAACTAAGCTAGGGCCTGACAGCCATTGGAAGGTAGCATGTGATCACTGCTCATGCCTAACACAGACAGAAAAAGATGGTGTCTATATAGTTTTCGGCCTACTCAAGGAAAACAGAACATACACACACATATCCTTATTAACTCAGTAAAAGAAGTTATAGATTACATTCTGTGCATACCTGTATACTAGGAATATATAGATACATCATGCTAACACAATATACATATACGACCCATACCACTAACATAGAGGAAATCAGAGTTTTATCCCTCAGAACCACCCTTTTAGCATGATGTAGCTAACTAAAAATAAGTCAGTCTTAAATAATTCCTTCATAGTTCAAGTTCAAGTTCTGGCATTTATAAAGCGCACTACTCACCCATCGGGTCTCAAGGCGCTAGGGAAAGGGGTTCATTGTTTGTCGAAAAGCCAGGTTTTAAGTTCTTTTCTGAAGGAGATGTGGTTCTGAGTAAGGCGGAGGTGAGTGGGGAGTGAGTTCCACGTCTTGGCCGCCAGGAAGGAGAAGGATCTGCCACCCATGGTGGATTTCCGGATGCGCGGGACTGCGTAGAGGGCATGATTGGACGATCTAAGTTGACGGGTGGGTTTGTAGAAGGACAGTCGAGTGTTGAGGCATTCGGGTCCTAGATTGTGGAGGGCTTTGTGTACGTGGGTGAGAAGGTGGAAGGTAATTCTTTTGTTAACGGGAAGCCAGTGGAGATCTTTTAGATGTCTGGTGATGTGATCTTGGCACGGGATGTCTAATATGAGTCTCGCTGACGCGTTTTGGATGCGCTAGAGTTTTTTCTGTAATTTTGCTGTGATTCCGGCATAAAGTGTGTTACCATAATCCAGTCGACTCGTGACCAGTGCGTGGGTGACAGTCTTTCTTGTTTCGAGAGGGATCCAGCGGAAGATCTTTTTGAGAATGCGAAGTACGTTGAAGCAGGAGGACGAGACGGCGTTGACTTGTCTGGACATCGAGAGAGAGGAGTCTAGGATGAAGCCAAGGTTACGTGCATGGTCTGTGGGTGTGGGTGCTGGGCCCAGCGCAGAAGGCCACCAGGAATCGTCCCAAGCTGAGGGGGAAGAACCTAGGATGAGTACATCCGTTTTGTCTGAGTTGAGTTTTAGGCGGCTATGTTTCATCCATTCGGCTACTTCTTTCATGCCTTCGTGAAGATTGGTTTTGGCGGTGTTGGGGTCTTTGGTGAGGGAGAGGATTAACTGGGTGTCGTAGGCGTAAGAGATGATGTTGAGGTTGTGTTGACGCACAATGGAGGCGAGAGGACTCATGTAGACGTTGAAGAGGGTGGGAATGAGTGAGGATCCTTGAGGTACGCCGCAGATGACTTCGGTGGCCTCTGAGTAGAATGGGGGAAGTCAGACTCTTTGAGTTCTCCCAGCGAGGAATGAGATGATCCAATCCAAGGCTTTTCCTTGTATGCCGATGTTGCTGAGGCGTTGTATAAGGGTGCTGTGGCAGACAGTGTCGAAAGCGGCGGAAAGGTCGAGTAGGATGAGGGCCACTGTTTCTCCGTTGTCCAGGAGTGCTCGGATGTCATCGGTCGCTGCAATGAGGGCGGTTTCGGTGCTGTGTTTGGCTCGAAATCCAGATTGAGATGGATCAAGGGAGTTATTGGATTCAAGGAAGGCTGCGAGCTGGCTGTTGACGGCTTTCTCGATGACTTTGGCCGGGAATGGGAGGAGGGTCTGCTGTGGGTTTCTTCAGAAGGGCGCTGAGTTCGGCGTGTTTCCAGCTTTCTGGAAAGGTGGCAGAGTTGAACGAGCAGTTGATGACATCACGGAGATGGGGGGCGATGATGGAGTCGGTTTTGTTGAAGATGTGGTGGGGGCAGGGGTCAGTGGGCGAGCCAGAGTGGATTGAGTTCATGAGGCGAATGGTGTCTTCAGTGGTAATTGGGTTCCAGGCGCTGAGGAAGTTAGTTGGCGGAGTAGGATCAGAGGGGGGTGGGGAGGATTGAACGCTGGGAGAAATCTCGAAGCGGTTGTGGATGTCAGCAATTTTGTTGTAGAAAAAGGTGGATAATGCGTTGCAAAGGTCTTGGGAGGACGTGATTTCATTAGACACTGTGGTGGGGTTGGTGAATTCTTTGACAATATTGAAGAGTTCCTTGCTGTTATGAGTGTTGTTGTCGAGACAATCCTTGAATGCTGATTTCTTAGCGGATCGAATCAGTTGGTGGTGTTTGCGGGTGGCTGACTTGAGGGAGTCCATGTTGTCTGAGGTTGGGTTTTTTCTCCATATCTTCTCCAAAGTGCGGCACAGTTTCTTGGATTTTTTAAGGTCATCATTGAACCAGGGAGCCTTTTTGCTGGTTGAATTGATCTGGTGTTTTTTCAGGGGTGCTAATTCGTCAGCACTGTGGGTGATCCATTGCTTGAGTTTGGTGGCCGCTTGGTTTGGGTCCAATGAGAGGGTGGGAGGGTTTTGGTTGAGTGATGTGAGGAGTTGGTCGGAGGTGATTTTGTTCCAGTTTCCCTGAGGAATAGGTTGAGGGCGATTGTGGGTTAGGGAGGTCTTGTAGCTGAAGTGAACGCAGCTGTGGTCCGTCCAGTGGAGAACTGTGGTGCGATCGAAGGAGATGTGCTTGCTGGATGTGAAGATAGGGTTGAGCGTGTGTCCCGCTATATGGGTGGGGGTGTCCACAAGTTGTTTGAGTCCGAAATTGGCCAGGTTGTTCAGAAGGGTGGTGGTGTTGCTGTCGTGTTTGTTTTCAAGGTGGTAGTTGAGGTCTCCTAGAAGAATGTAGTTCTCGGAGGCTAGGGCGTGTGGGCTGACGAAGTCCGTGATGTCGTCGCTGAATTGGGTGCGGGTACCTGGAGGCCTGTAGATGAGGGTGCCTCTCAGTGTGGTCCTGGGGTCGGTGTGGATCTGAAAGTGGAGATGTTCGGCGGTTGCAAGATTGTCGTCGGAGCTGGTTGTGATTTTGATGGTGTTCCTGTGGATGATGGCGATGCCTCCTCCTGTTTGACTGGTGCGGTCTTTGCGGATAATCTTGTAAGTGTCCGGTATGGCTATGGCGATGACTGGAGCTGATGATGTGTTCATCCATGTTTCAGTAAGGAAGGCGATGTCAGGTGACGCAGTGTCGATTAGGTCCCAGAGTTCTGTTGCGTGTCTGTGGACCGAGCGGGTGTTCAGCAGGATGCACTTTAGGCGGTTTGAGTCGGAGTTGTGTTTGGAGGACGTGGAATCTGCATCAGGTCTTTTATTTCTTGCTGAAATAATTGAGCCTTTACGGCCCCTGGGGAAGGAGTGGTTATAGAAGAGCCAAGTTTAGTAGCACAGTAAGAACAACAAGCTGGCCCACAATGTTTACATAGGAAGCAGGTAAATATAACACCCGCTATGCCTGCTAGTATCATTAAAATTTTCCATCCCCAGGAGAACAGCAGACCCCAGAACCAACCAGACAAAGACCAGGTCCCTGTATCTGCATGTACTTTGGATGCCAAGTGATGTAGATTCTGGATAGCCAAATGAACAGAAGGTGCAAAGTCAGGGATATATACACAGCAGGAACTGCCGATCACACGGCATGCTCCTCCTCGATCAGCCAAGATAACATCTAGAACCATTCTGTTCTGAAGTGAGACAAGTCTCGTAGCCTGAAGGTCTACAGTTAAATTTGTTATTATACCTGCAGTGGTATTGATTACTCTTTCAACTACCCTAGACAAACGCCCCCCTTCCTTACTAGTAATAATGGGTCCCCAAGTAGGAAATACTCCCTTCATTATATGAACAAAATGTTGTTCTACAGTATCTGTTTGATCAATGTCAGCGTTGTCTATCTCCCTCACATTTCTAATGAGAGGTAGGCTTTGTTTCTCTAATCGATGGTCCTTATGATAATTAGCAGGAGCTATATATACTGGAGGGTACAGAAAGGACAGATAACAACGACCCGCCCAACCACGAGGGAGCCATGTATATACATTTTCTCCACATATAAAATATACATTAGGAGGGCTCAATAATGGAGGGCTACTGAAAGTGCGCAGTCGATAAGTATAATTACACTGGCTCTCTCCTACTGATATTTGTCCTGTCCCCTGAATACAGAATGTTGAAGTACTGTTTAGTATAAGTACTGGGATAGCCTTGTCATCTGTGACATTTCTCTCTGTAAATTGTTGGAAATACTGGGTGAAATTAAACTCTGCAAAATCCAAGATCTCATTCCTGAGCCAAGTAACATATTCATACTCTGTGTACATATTCATACAGGCATTTGGATCTAATGACCCTTCTCCATTATTTCCCTCGGGGTCAAAACCCTGGTGCAATTCTATGTATGCCAAAATCATCTGATAATCTCTCTCAGAATAACGAGCAGTATCTACCGTATAGTGCAAATACATCATGGACAAAAACCAAGCCTCACAACTTCCTAAATATGATAAGGGCAAATAAATAAATAAATCATGTCTATTCATCACTGAGGGCAAAAGGCCACAAACCCAACAATTGGTAGTATTCGTTGCACTGTGCGTCTGATGAAGCATTTCTACCCACACATTTTTAGTATAGGTTTGACGGTGTCTTTCTTTGTATGGGGCCAAGGTATAGAATAGATGCTCTGGAGATGGGGTCGTTGTTCCCAGAATAATAGGCATAGGATGGTGAAACTCCAAATATACAAAAACACTCATTAATACCATCAACAAAATCGTAATAGTAACCACAAAGGCTATCTTTACACGCATGGTCCAACTGGAATAGATGGGTACATATGTAGGGTAATAACGGGGTGCAAAAGGTTGTTCCTCTTCAGGGACAAAACGGGCAAAGGGATACATGCTAACTAAAAGTCCAATAACTAAACTCGGGCAATGCAGTCCAACCTGCCAGAGGGTTCTTCTTTCCTGTGTCCGTCTAGAGCCTCACAGGCAGACTCCTATCGTTCATCAAAGAAAACCAAAAAACAAATCCTCGCGTAGGAGTTATGTCTTCACACAACTCTGGAAGTGTACACAGCCTGGGCCCTTTTACAGAAGTTCAGTCTTTCTTTCTGAACAGAGCGAACAAACTGTACCAGGCTCTCAACGCGTCCAGTCCAGTGTCCCGCTCAGTACCCTGGAAAGGTTTCTAACAAACCCTATTACTCAAGTCTTTCCCTATCTTCTGCCGTCTTCATCTAGGGTACTGCGTTGTCTTCTGGGCCGCAGGTTGTATCGAGCATGACCAGGCGTTTCCTGATCGGGGAATAAAACAGAGGAAAGTGCATTCTCTGCAACAGGAATATCATGGACTTGTTGATCAACAACAGGAGCAACAGAATCTGGGGCAATTGCTAATTCAGATGTCAAAATCTCTTCCGAGCCTGGTACTCCTTCTCCTTGCCCTTCTCTGATTTCCAGGGCATCAGAAAAAGGAACAAAATGAGTGTCTTGTTCACTCTCCTGGGTCAAAATTCCTTCCTCATTTCGCTGATCATATGGAAGCGGGAGGGGCACTCTCTTCACATGTGATATGTGAATCCAATGCCGCTTGCCATCCACTTTCACCCCTGTCCACATAGCTAGGAGAATTTGATGGGGCTTGACCAGCGAGGGTCCAAACTGGATTTGCACTGATAGTTTTGGACTAGGACCCACTGTCCTGGTTCCAAGCGATGTCTGGGACCCTCCGGCAGGGGCTGCAACACTGCTGACACCTGTTGATGAATGGAACGGAGATCTTTAATCAAAGCATACAAATATTCTGTCACCATAGGGTAATCAATATCTCAAAAAGTTCTGGGTCTCCGGACACCCCAAACATTGGCTGATCATCCAAAGATGACCTCATAAGGTGACAGACCAAACCGGGAATGTGGGGTAATACGTAAAGACATCAAAGCTAATGGTAGGGCATTGGGCTATTTCAGCCCAGTACCCTCTTGAATTTTGGCCATTTTTAATTTCAAAATTCCATTGTATTTCTCAACCAATCCCACAGACTGGGGGTGTCGGGCTGCATGAAACTTCTGCTTAATTTGCAATCCATTACAAACATGACTGATAAGCTCTGCAATAAAGTGTCCCCAGTTATATGTCCAGATCACCTGTGGTAATCCATAGCGCGGGAAAATCTCCTTAATCAAAGCTTTTGCTGTTGCTAGAGCAGTGCCTTCCTTGGTCGGGTAGGCCTCCACCCATTTACTGAAGGTGCATACCACGACCAAGACATATTTCTGATTATTCACATGGTCCAATTGGATGTAATCCATTTGGAGCAATTCAGAAAGCAAAGATGGAGGAGCAAAGTTCCCGCTGAGAACTGGTTCCCTTCCCCCTGGATTGTGTCGCAAACAAACCATACAATACTGGACCAAATGGGCAGCGGTCTTAGAAATATTAGGATTGTTCCACATGGGGTCCAAAAGAGCGCTGATGCCCTTTGCCCCTATGTGTGCTTGGCCATGGGCCATGGGCCATGGTCACTACAGCGTTAACCAATGCGTTCGTTAGCCACAACCTCTGTTTTCCAGTCAATTCAACTTACCAATCATTTTTATCTAATCTTCCCACTTCCTTTTCCCAACGAGCCAATTCAGCGGGGGTAGCTTCTTTCTGTATTTCTCTGACACTTTCCATAGTATTATCAAACATTTCCGTTTCTGCAACCCACCTAGCAGAGGTGGTCAAAAACATAGATGACATTTTGGATTTTGCAGTTTCCTTAGCTATTTGATCAGCAAAAGCATTTCCTTCACCCACTTCATCAGCTACTGCTTTATGTGCACTGCATTTATCTACAGCCACCTCTTCCTGTAACATTAAAGCTGTCAGCAATCGTAAAATCAAAAGACCATGTTGTATTCTTTGACCATGTAAAGTGAGAAAACCTCTCTCTGCCCATAGGCGGCCGAAACTGTGAGCCACGCCGAAGGCGTACTGGCTATCTGTATAAATTTTTACTGTCAATACTTCACTCAACTCGCAAGCTCGAAGTAATGCCACTAACTCAGCTGCTTGTGCTGACTGATAGGGTACTCGAGAAGCCTCAACTACAGTGCGGAGGGTCGTAATCGCATACGCAGCTGTTGTCGTGCCATCTGGTAACTTGAAACAAGAGCAGTCGACATACAATTCCCCTTGGGGGTCAGATAGAGGAATGTCTGTGAGGTCTACCCGTCCTTTTGTTTCTTCTTTGGTCCTAAATATACAATCATGTATGTCATTTGTTTTCTCATCCGAAGGGAGGGGTAGCAAAGTGGCAGGATTCAGAGTGCCACACCGCCTAATCGTAATATGGGGAGCAAACAAGGTCAATACATAACCAGTAAGACGAGCACTCGTAAGGTACTGAGTCTTTGTTTTGTTCAATAATGTGTCCACAGCGTGTGTTACCATCACTGTGAGTTCAGTATTCAGAACAAGCCCTTCTGACTGTCGAATGGCCACCGCAACAGCAGCAGTAGCCCTTAGACAGCTGGAAGCGCTCTGGCGATGTTATCCAACACCGCCGAGAAATACGCACAAGGTCTTTGCTTTACCACCAAATCCTTGTGTTAACACTGAAAGCAAACACATGTCCACCTCATGTACATAGAGCACAAAAGGTTTTCGGTAGTCAGGAGTACCCAAGACGGGTGCAGAGCAAAACGCAGATTTCAAAGAGTCAAAAGCTTTCTGACATTCATCAGTCCAGGATAGAGGCTCATGCACATCTTTAGTGGTTCAGTGCAGGAAAGGTTTAGTAAGAAGAGAGAAATTAGGAATCCATTGCCGACAGTAAGAGGTTATGCCAAGGAATGCGCGAACATCATGCTGAGTATGAGGTACAGACATGTTAGAAATAGTAGTAACACGTTCAGGAGTTAGTCTCCTACCCTCTTTCGAAAGTAGATGACCAAGATAAGTCACCTCCTGTCGACAATATTGAAATTTGGAGAGGGATACCTTGTTACCGTTGGCTGCCAAATGAGATAAGAATCTAACCATGGCTTCCTTGCAGCCTTCCTCAGTATCGGAAGCCACCAACAGGTCATCAACATATTGGAGGAGCATGTTGCCAGGGGGTAGGGTCAACTCATCTAATACTGCTTTCAAAGCCTAACTATAAATGCTGGGACTCTCGGTGTACCCCTGGGGTGCATGACAAAATCGAAAGCTGCGCCCAGATAAGGAGAAGCCGAAAATATGACGGCTATCAAGCTGGATCGGAATACTAAAGAAAGCATTCTTCAGATCGATAACCGAGAAATACTTTGCAGTGGGAGGAATCATGGTAAGAATAGTAGTGATATCTGAAACCACTGGATACTGCGGACCCACTATTTTGTTAATTTCTTGTAGGTCAATTACAAAACGATAAGTATCGACATGATCAAACTCATTTCCAACAGGGGCCTTCTTTAAGATCGGTAATATAGGGCAATTGCATACATTTGTAGCTGTTTCTTCCACTCCACCTTTATCAATCAAATCCTGGATGATAGCAAGCAAAGCCTTTTCACCAGCCGGTAAAATCTTGTACTGAGGTATGCGGGGCAAACGAGCGTTTGGCTTTAATGTGATAGAGACAGGCAGAATTTTTAATAAACCGACATCCGTATCCCCCGTCGCCCACAGAGTCAATGGAATAACAGCAAACTCCGGAGGAAGGGCTTCATTCTTGGTGAAACACTGTCGGGTATGTTCTCCAAGTGACTGTATAGTCAAGTCAAGTCAAGTCAAAGATAGCTTTATTCGATTTCAGTTAAAATCATAAAAGCACATAAAAATAGGTACATGCAATAAAAACTCAAATAATGCAGATCAAGTACATAAAAATTTGATAGGTTCATACTGAGACTAGCTCTAAGCAAGGTGGAGGAATCATCTTTACAATTCAGATCAAATTAAATTTTTAAGCCATGGTAGATCTGCATCTAATAGCAAATTTTAGAAACTTAGATACAGCACTTATAGTCATTTCATCTTGTAATAAAAGTAATTTGAATAGGGCAGGTCTACGCTTTCTCAAACCCCAGGTCTTTAACAGAGGTATTAAAAATCTCTTCCTTCCCCACGCATAAAATTTACAAAATAGAATACAATGGATTGTTGATTGCATGGAGAGGTCGTCGCACGGACATTTCATTAAGTTATTCGACCAGTCGTTAGTTGCTGGGAATGTTAACAGCCTAAAATAGCTACCAGTTCTCAGCCGAGCTAATAACATTCTGCTATAACTGGGTTGCTCAGGGGATAAATAGAGCTGCAAGCCAGGTCCCTGCAGCAATGCATGGTGTTGAGTAACAGATGCCTTCATCCCCTCTGCAGCTCAACGTTTATTTTCCAGAAAAGCAAGACAACTTTCCTTTAATGCTTTTCGGGAAATTAGAGATAATGAGGAGGGTATTTTAAAACAATCTGGATGACCTATGTTTGTTAAAAATTCCTTAACATAGGAAAGCCACTAAATATTTTTAGAACCCTCATGTTTGATACAGTCCACAATAATCGTCTTGTTAAAATCAGTTTCCGTCAAAGTCCATATCTTATGCCATAACAGCACTGGACTTATCCTGATTAAATCTGTTATGTAGACCAGAGCAAGTTCTTTGTGGCAAACATGGGTGGAAGTAGATTTGGGGACAGCTAACAAATAGAGGAGGAAAGAACTTTCCTTAGCTTGAATTCCCTGGCAATCTGCAACCCCTCAAATGCCGGCCCCATAGATAGCAGTTGACACGCATTTGGCCTTGTAGATATCAATCAAAATACGAACTGGCCTGTCCCCCAGTTTATTGGCGAACTGTTTCACTGCACCTATTGCACGTGCAAAAGATAAGTCCCTAGTACTAACAGCTGTAGTCCAGGTTCCTCTTTTATTAAAAACAATCCCCAAGTATGAGAAAGTATTAGTTAATCCTATCTTTCACTGTTCTAAAAAAAGTATTACAGGAAATCTTATTTTATGATGAGCAGCACATGGTAAAAGTTTTCCCAATGTTAATTTTAAGGCCCCTAGATCCCATATATACTGAGAAACTAGTCAACGCCTTCTGTAGGCCTACTTGGGTTCTTGCCATTATAACCGCATCATCTGCGTACAATAAAATGGGCACCGAGGTGCCATCAATTTGAGGATAATCTACACCTAATTTAATTAAATAGTCTGCCACACTATTAATGTAAAGATTAAAAAGAAAGGGTGCCAGAATGCAGCCCTGATGGACACCTTTCAATTTTGGGAATTTGTTTGTACATTCTCCTTTCTTTCCATAGCGCACCTTTGCCCCCGCCCCTCTATACAACTCTTTAAGAAAATTAATAATATTTAAATCAATGCCAAGACCTGTTAAGGTATCCCACATGACATCATGGCTCAAGCAATCGAAGGCTGAGCTAAGGTCTATAAACTTCATAAATAAGTTGCCCTTTTTTGCCACCCTGTATTTACCTAATAACATAGCCAGATTTAGTCCCTGTTCGATGGTACCTAATAAATCCATACTGGAATTTAGAGAGAACTTCTTTATCTTTGGCCCATGTTTGCAGTCTATTCAATATGATTCTACCTGCTACTTTCATCAACGAGTCAAGTAGTGAGATGGGCCTATAACATTTAGGGTCGTTACGATTGCCCTTCTTAAATATAGGCACTACTATCGCTTCTTGCCATGTAGATAGAAATCCTATGTTGTTGCAACTATTAAGCACATTCGTCAGGAGCGGGGCCCATAAGGAGATTTGTCCTTATAAATGTCTATTGGAATTCCGTCTGGTCCTGGAGCTTTACTGTTAGAGCTTTCTACTAATGCCAGTTCCACCTCTGAGATGGAGAAAAATATCCCTAAGGGAAACAAATTAGAAGAGGCAGGCTCTATAACAGTTGACTGGCCAGGACTAAGGCTTTCTGGGCTAACTAGATCATCTTTCTTGTATAGCCCGGTAAAGTGATTAATCCATACATTCTTGTATAGCTCTGTAAAGTGATTAATCCATACAGGTCATCAACATATTGGAGGAGCACGTTGCCAGGGGGTAGGGTCAACTAATCTAATACTGCTTTCAAAGCCTAACTATAAATGCTGGGACTCTCGGTGTACCCCTGGGGTGCATGACAAAATCCAAATCTGCGCCCAGATAAAGAGAAGGCGAAAATATGATGGCTATCAGGATGGATCGGAATGCTAAAGAAAGCATTCTTCAGATCGATAACCGAGAAATACTTTGCAGTGGGAGGAATCATGGTAAGAATAGTAGTGATGTCCGAAACCACTGGATACTGCGGCACAACTATTTTGTTAATTTCTTGTAGGTCAATTACATATTGATAAGTATCGACATGATCAAACTCATTTCCAACAGGGGCCTTCTTTAAGATCGGTAATATAGGGCAATTGCATACATTTGCAGCTGTTTCTTCCACTACACCTTTATCAATCAAATCCTGAATGATAGCAAGCAAAGCCTTTTCACCAGCCAGTAAAATCTTGAACAATGAATTTTAGAATGCAATTTCTTTAGCAAATCCAATCCTAACACATTTTCCCCGCAATATGAAGTAAACAAAAATGAAGAGCCCACCGTGACCGGGCCAATCGTGACCGGAACAGGTTTAGAGATGGGGCTCGCTACCGGGATTCCATAAAATCCCACCAAAATGTTGTTATTTCGCCCAGACAGAGCAGCCCCCAGGACCAGTGAACGATTTAATGGGTTTTTGCACTGAATTTGTAAATATATGAATCATTTAAATGTGAATGTTTGTAATATTTTATGCCTTTTATGATTTTAACGAATCGAATAAAGTGTATTTGACTGACTGACAGTGAACGGGCAATCGAACTATTCATTGCACCCGTATCAACTAAAAAGTTTTCATAAGTCCCCATCAATCGCCCTTTCACATAGGGCCCTTGCTGATCAACGGGTACTGACACCTGGCCCCAACTCTGTCCATGGCTGTCCTATGCATAACCATACCCATCGGTCCCCTCAAACACACAATCCTCATTGTAATATTGCCTTCCTCTTGGATTATCGAAGTAATTCTTTCCTGACTCACCGTGCAATACTTCTTCTCTTCACATATCACTTTGATCTATGCCACCTCGGCCCCTTCCTCTTCCGCTCACTGCCCCGTTCCGAGCCAGCAACAATGGACACTGAGCTTGCCAATACCCTTCTTGTTTACAGTAAGAGAACTGGTTTATTCCCAGAGCAACAGCTGGAACTCATCCTCGTCCAGTTCCCGCCCCCCCTCGGGACAAATCCTCTCCCGCCTCGATCTCCGCCTCGTCCTCTTATAACTTGTTGTAGCAATACTCGTATCTTAAGGTCCTTTGCTTTCTTTTCTGACTTATCCTTACTCTCATTTTCCCTATGCTCGTAATACTGAGCCATGCTTAGTATAATCGAGGGTGTGGAAGTGGTCCAAGTACTCTCAGCTGCCTGTAGCCTTGCAGATATCTCGGGTAACAAATTAGTCACAAAACGATTAACAAATAATCGTACACCGCCTTCCACAGACTAATCCTGTCCACTAAAGTCAATAAATACCCCTTCAAATCTAGTAAAGAAATCCGACACACTCTCGTCCTTTTTCTGTTTACACGCTGTCAATTTATCCCAGTCTACCTTACTAGGCGGAATTAAGGAGTGCATGTAAGTAATAATCAGACCTGGCAAATCCAATACTTCAAGTCTAAGTTCATCCCCAGGCTTTCCTTTCTTGTCCCTGTCCTTAATCTGGTCCCAAGTCCATCCTAACTCCGCAACATGATCCTGCTCATGCACCTGACGCCATACATCAACGGGGACTAGTAAGCTAATAAATAATTAAATGTCAGCTATGGTCATGACAGCTGAAGAGGCTGCCTCTGTGAGTTCCCTATAGTAGGCAGTAGGATTTTTACGAGGGGCAGGGAAAGGACCTCACTTCTTTTCCAAGGGGTGTAGACCCATTGCTCCTGAAAACGAGCCTCCACACGAGCTCTAGTTACCTGATTCTGATTATCTCTTAACTCTGGTATCTCAGGGTGCTAAATGGGATGGACTTCCCGCATAGGATACTGGGAATAAAAATTAGGACATTTCAGGTGCATTCACCCTCTATATTTCACTCGAGTCTCTATATTCCTATACATATTTTCCAGGCCTAATTCAAATTTATGAGCCGGTCCAAAATATCATACATTACTTGTGGGGCTCTTCCATCCGGAAACCATTGTTTCCCACAAGGAAATAAGACGAGTAGCCATATGGTCCAGGGGTGTTGTTGCATAACAGGTTCATAATCTCTGAAAGTACTCCATATATCGGTAATAGTATACAATCGCGACCGTCCGTTTCTCTTCTAATCCTACCGCTGATCGAGCGTACAATCACCGCGCATCAAGACCCCCTGGACCACGAGGGGGAGTTTGATCTGCTAAAGCGGGGGTCGTGCTTGAATACTGGGAAGCCCAAATTGGGGAAGGGGAAGCCAGAATAACCATAGTTACAGATGTAGGGGACAATGTATCAGGTATTAGAGTAGCCAATCCTAATACTGAGGTAGACAAAATGGAAAGAGTTCCCGAAGTGGCAGAGACATGGGCCACAACAGGAGCCAAGGCCACTGGGGCTGAAGCTGGAGTCAAAGGGACGGCAGGATATATGCCTTGTGGGCCATAAGGGGGAGGTGGATGCGCATCTAACAAATCCTCTATCTCATCCTCTGGTCCGGTCCTAGTCACATAAGTTTTATCCACCTGCAACCTGTGTTGTCTATTTGCGCAGTCAATATTTGTCTCAGTCTGATTTTTATGATACGCTATGGCCTTTTGTGTGATCATCTGACTCCCTTTCAATTTGCATAACTTCTCCTCCCTAATGCGCCTGCGCTTTGCCTCCTTCTGCCACATATTCAAAGAATCAAACATTGCTTGTCGACTACATTTAGAAAATAATCGATCCTGCAGGTAATTTATTTTTTTCTCATCGAAGGACCCGGTAAAAGGCCATTGCAGTTCCACATTATCTTTGGTATACTTGTGCCATAATGTATTAAACAAAATAAGCAAAAGACCATGTTTAACATACATATCATAACTCGGACTACCCTCTGGCGGGGCAGGTTGACTTTGATCCAATTGTGCGCCCTTTCGGCGACAACAGCATCCAAAGCACAATTTACTAAAACATGACATCCTTATTTACTAACAATCTGCTTTCATTCAGAAAACGATCTTTCAAACATGGCCATGTTCATACATTCTCGCATCTTACTCATCAATCAAACTTCAAAGAAAAATAAAGCAACATGTCATCTTCAATGCAAAAGAACGGAGCCCGTCGACTCCTGATCATGGAGTACCAATCAAACACAGATTTCGGACCAACAGATACCAAAATCAGGCAGTCCGGAGACTACCAAGAGACCGTCAGACAGGGATTAACCACAGAAGGATCTACGGACCATCCCGCAATCTTCCTGGTTCACTCTCGGGACTATTCTGACTAAGCTCGCTGCCTTAGCTTCGCTCCACATATGTCCCGATGGCTACCCAAGTGCAACTACAGGCTTTTCCGAGAGCAATCCAGCCGGGTGCACACCACACGTGTCACACCACGGCGTCCGATCGGTATCTCTATTATTCACCAAACAAGTCCATGGAGCATCTACCCGTGCAGCCACAATGCTGCCCCGTCAGACCCCCATAGTTCTCCGTGGTGCACCGACCACCAAATCAAATACAGTTAACTGCTACAAAGCGCTGCTCAACAGCGTTTTTCCAAAGGACACCAATCACAATTCACTTACCTGGTGAACGCAGGTACAATTGCGTATCCTCCACTGCCAACTCCTGGAGACCAACACAGTCAGCTCCTGGGTTACGCCCGTAGGACTCCGGCAAAGGGTCACTAGCAGCTGGGGTTCCCTGATCGCGAGAGCGGAGTAAGTCCCACTGACTTACTCTGTACTGTACTGACAGCTGGTGGTGTGTGTGCCTGGTGGATGCTTATACCGATGGCTGATGGTGTGTGTGCCTGGTGGAAACATGCACTGATGGCTGGTGGTGTGTGCTTTGAGGGATAAAACTCCGGTATCCCCTATGTTAGTGGTATGGGTCGCATATGCATATTGTGTTAGCATGATGTATCTAAGGTCCCAAATCTGAGACCTATTGGCTATGCCAATGGTTGGTTTTTTTTCCTACCTTGTTTTTTTATCCTTACTTGTCAAGCCTTCTTTCTACCCTTAATTGATTCCCATGTTGTCCAGCCGGCACTAGTTACTTCTATTGCCGAGCGTTCCCCTTCGGAGGGTAGCCCAATCTTTGGATACACTCCTTTTCTGGATATACATTGTTATTAAATTTTTTCCATCTCTTTGCAGATCTCTGACTTTTCTTACGCTGAGTAAAGATGCGACCCTAGGAGAGTGTTTGCTATTATTAACCCACTCCCCGTCCATATCCTCTTCTTTTTTTGGGAGACTTGTTCCTCCAGGTAAAGCTCCTGATCTGCTGGTATATGAGGGTAGCGTATGCATTTTGGAGACAACTCGTCATTCTCGTTTTTGACCACTGTTACCGTTTACTCGACTGTCTAACAGTCTATGTTCTGTTTGGCCTCTATATTTGCAGATCCTTCTTGATTCAGATATTTTGGCCCTGGACCATCTCCACATTGAAGCGCTATTTTTTTGTGTGCGATCAGCATTCTGTCCTGTCTTTTGTCTGCAGAGCATCCATTGAGTACTTAATTACTACTGGATCCTTAGTAAGTCAGCTAGTACCTACGTTGCACACTTTCCTTAATTATTTATTTTGTATACGAGCACCCCTGTATTATGGCAGGTTTTCACTATTATTACTTTTCTGTGAATTCTGCATGCTCACATGTTTAGCCATCACAGAAATGCAGGAATTCTCCTTTCTTTAGACCCTATGGCTAGTGCGTATCTTTCCTAGTTTGTCAGGTTCCACCTAGTAGCTTTTTTGGTTCTAACTTCTTAAGCATTTGGGATCTATCAACACATGCTTCTTTGTCTGCACATTTCTTTCCAGGTGAAGAATTTGGAAACCTTTTTTATTGCATGTATCTATTCCCAGGGGAGAACGTTTCTAATTGTGTTTTTATTTGCTTTATAGCCTGTTTGGAGCTGCTGTTCATGAGAAGTGTATACTGTGTACTCAGGCTGTATCTGTAAAAACACCTCACATCACCTGGCCCTCCCCATCCTAGTGCTCTTTCTAGATACTCAAGTCACCAGTGCCCTGAGGAAGGTGATGGCTACTTGCTAGCCCAGCACCGAAACGCACTTCGGCACTGTGCAAGCCAGAAACCATTGGGCGACAATCCACTGATTGCACTTACTAGATGCACCATTGCCCTTTATTTTCTTTGGGTTTCTGCCTTTTAGACATATGGCTTGTGCTTGTCTATAATCTGTTTCATTTGACGTTTGTGGAGTGTGGAGTGTATGAATGGTTAGACTAGGGGAAGTATATGTGTATGTTTTGCCTTTTAGGTTCATTTCACTGTGTAGAGCTCTTCTGTGGGGGTAGAAACATTTACTTATTAATTTAATTATCCCTATCAGTCCAGATGTATCTGTTTTGTATGTTCCCTGTACATATTTTTGTGAATATTGTCTTCTCGTTTGCGCCTTGATTTATTATCTGAAAGTCAAACAAAATGTACCTACAATACCTCTGAATGAAAACCTTTTTGTATTTTATCCGTGAATTTTTTCTCCATTTCACTGTTCTCTGAGCCCTTCCTCTTCATCCTGAGAAGCTGTCCCGCAGCTTTGCACATATACTTTCTTGTTGAAGAGAAATACGTTGTTGTAAAGGCATAGTTTGATCATCTCGATCAACATTTTTGAATGTTCAAGTTCAGTGATAGGTCGTTGTTGCAAGAAGTATTGTATGGCTTTTATGCCAATTTCGTGTTCAATTGAAGTATATAATGAAATGACATCTATTCTCACTAGTAGGTATGCAGGTTGCCATTGTGTATCTATGAGTGTGCGTAGAAAGTCCCCTGTGTCTTTTAGATATGAGCTCAACGCTGGTACGATTGGGGATACGAAATGGTCGACGTATATGGATATATTTTCATAAAGGCTGCCACAACTGGATATAATTGGTCGTCCAGGGGGTTTGTTAAGTGTCTTATGTACCTTCGGGAGGAAGTATATGGTGGGGGTGATCAGATATTCTACCATGAGAAATGTTCTTTCCTCTTCTGTTAAAAGACCTCTTTCTTTCCATAGATCAAGTTTTTTACAAAGTTCAACCATGTAGTCTTGTGTTGGATTCCAATGTAAGAGTTTGTAATTCTTTGTATTTTCCAATTGGCGCATGGTTTCCTCTATGTAATCAGTCTTTTCCATGATTACTATATTTCCGCCTTTATAGGCAGGCTTAATCTCGATTGTTCCATTGGTTTTCAGAGTTTGTATCGCCATGCGTTCCTTCTTGCTCAAATTTTCTTGTTTATGGTTGTCGCTTTACTTCATTTTCTCTAGGTCTCCTAAGACTAATTCGTAGAAGGTATCAATTTTATTGCCAGGATGCAATACCGGGCAAAATTTTGATTTACTTTTGAATTCTGTTGCTCTTCTCTTCCCCGTCATAACGCCCATTTCTTCTAGTATTTGTGTGTTGGTGACTTGTGATGCTGTTGTTTCATTCGCCAATTCATAAGATGTGCGGAGCTGTGGTATTATGTTGTAGCATCCAGGTTCTTGCCTTGTTTCCAGAATATTTGAGTAGGGGTTTGTTCCTTTGTGAGAAGGAAATTTCATAAAATGTTTTTTTAGTTTGAGTTTCCTTATATATTTGTAGAGGTCTATTTTTGTGTCTACAATGTCCTGGTGGATCTCTGGGCAAAATGACAGTCCTTTATTGAGGAGGTTTCTTTTACTTTCAGTTGGTGTATATCTAGAAAGGTTGATTATCAGGTATGGGGGTTCATTTTTTCGAAATTGCCGTTTGTTTATTACTTCTTCAGTGTCGTGCGGTTCCTCAGATAGTATCCGCTTCCTTTTGCCCCTGCCTCTCCTTGTTTTCCGTCCTGTCCTCCCGATGGAAAGAATCCCCTTCCTCTCGCGCTTGTTCGATAAGTTCCCCTACTTTTTGGTTTTCCTCGGGGTGTTTGCTGCTCTTGGTATAGCAGCGTACGTTCCTCTAAAAAAGAGAATTTTTTTGTGCTTTGGATTCTCTGTTCTCCATTGCTCACTTCGAACTCAATTTCACTCCCAGATGGTACTATATTTATACCAGTTGGTGTTTTACATTGTTGTTTATACACATCATATTTTTTGGCAAATGTCAATATAGTGCAGTACTCATAATCATCTTGATCTCTATGAAATTTCATTTGTTTTCTATTCTGTACCTCCTCCTCGTGTTTATCTAAATTTTTTTCCATATCCGTTATTAGTTTCTTCAGTATTCCACTGTCTTCTTTTAGGGCAATTATCTGGCTTTCAACCTCCGATATTTTCTGGTGAAATTCTTCCACATCTTTTCTTGCGTATTTAATTATGATAAGCATCATGTTGCGCGAGCATCCCATGTTGTTGATTCCCCACTCCTCCAGCATTTCAGGCTTGGTGTCCGGGTGGTTTGGGAGTGTAAATAAGCGCAAGCCTCTGGGAACCATCTGGCATTCAATATATTTTTCTAGGGTGATTATCTCCCATGAAATGACATCGCTAGCACACAGCCGTATTTACAAACATCAGGCGTCAACTTTGTCAAAATGTTACTGAATAAAGTTACATACAAAGCATTGTGTAAACTACATATCCCAGCATGCATTGCAAATGTTTGACAATATAAATATGGAAAGCAAAAAGGGACAATTGTATGACACTGCCGTGAGAAGGAACTATACGTTCGAAACGCATAGGTAATCACAGTTGTGAAATAAGTTAATGTGATTTACCAAGCGGAGTGCCAGAGTAATCTCTTTCTTCGTGTGAAATATATATATATATATATATATAAGCAACCCAGCTCCGGTATGGAAGAAGCCGTCTGTCGGGCGGTCCGTGGTCAGGGCACCGGAAGCCCTGTAAACTATCACACCAGCACTTCCTCCCTCGAGAAAGATCACCACGGACACCTCACATGGATTGCAGAAATTTTAATCATTCAACTGCACAGCAACGCGTTTCGACTTTACGTCTTGATCACGCTAAAGAAGCTACACAGTGACCATACTTAAATATACTGTTTGTGAATAAACATGAAAAAAGGACTTGCACCATAGTGAGAAAAAGGTAAAAAATGATACATAGTGGTTCCGCCATATTTGCCTAGTCACAAATATATACAATTAACAACTCTATTATAGTTGTGCTGCGCCTTGAAGGGTCTGTTGGAAATGTATTTACACAAATTATATCGTCTTTTCAATAGGTATTACTACATGATACCACAGTGGGACAAAATTATAATAATGTCCAAGCATCGAACGGCACGGAAGGTCTTGCCCCAGTGGGCAAATTATTGCACGTCTCAATCCTCAAGAGTGTCTCATTTAGGCAAAGTCCAAACCACTTTCCAGGCCCCCTCCGTCTTTATCAAACAGGTGGTCGTACTTCTTGTGAAATGTTAGTGTACGCCCCGACTCGTAGTCTCTGTAATCCCTCATGAACTTTCTTTGTTTTTTGGCCGTTATTTCCGCCTCTAGGATCTCCAATCGTTTGGTGAGTGTCGCCATAAAGCTTTCAATCGCTTCCTTGGTTGTGATTTTTTCTAATTCACTCATCACTTCATCAATTGTCGAGAGAAGTTTTTTACTGTCTTTCAGGGCGTATTTCACTAGTATCTTCATCATTGTCATGGAGCATGCATTAGAGTTTTTAGACCAATCGTCCAACATTTCAGGATCAGGGTCCTCGTAAGTAGGGATGGTAAAGATTCTTAATCCCCGTGGTACCCATGATGCCTCAATGTAACGTTGCAAGGATTCCGCTTCCCACCATTTAGCAAGTTCCTTACGGTGGAGTTTCTCTAGTTTCACGAACAGTTCTTGGATCTTAATTTCATCCGAGATATTTTTATTAGTGCTCTCTGCCGTGATGTTCTCAGAACTGACCATCAAAAAGAAACTTAATTGCAACACCATGTATTGTGTATACGCCTTGTTATGCCCATGCGACAAGGCGTACATAGGGAGCACTATACATTGTGCCAAGAAACGTGTCCTGGAACATATCAGGGCAATTAGGCACAATAATAAGCAATACCCTGTTGCAAGACATTTCTTTGAACAGCACTTCCAGAATGAGAAATTGTTGAGGATGGTCGTGATTGATGATGTCCCCAATTACATCCGGGGGGGGCAATCGCTAGCTAGCACTGCGTAAACTGGAATCTAAATATATCATAGACCTTGAGACCATGATGCCACAGGGGCTTAATTCCAGTGAAGAATTAGCTATCCACCTACATTAATTACCCCCTGAGTATGCTGTAACTAACATGCAATAGGACGTGAGTTTCTGAGATTCTATTGTTTTATCTGCTGCCGTTAGGAAGTTTTTTTAATTGTACATATAACATTAGATGATTATAGCAATGTTTGGTTTGTTCATTTTTAGGTGGTGGCACATACTCTTTGTGGAAAGTGGTTTGGACTTTGCCTAAATGAGACACTCTTGAGGATTGAGACGTGCAATAATTTGCCCACTGGGGCAAGACCTTCCGTGCCGTTCGATGCTTGGACATTATTATAATTTTGTCCCACTGTGGTATAATGTAGTAATACCTATTGAAAAGACGATATAATTTGTGTAAATACATTTCCAACAGACCCTTCAAGGCACAGCACAACTATAATAGAGTTGTTAATTGTATATATTTGTGACTAGGCAAATATGGCGGAACCACTATGTATCATTTTTTACCTTTTTCTCACTATGGTGCAAGTCCTTTTTTCATGTTTATTCACAAACAGTATATTTAAGTATGGTCACTGTGTAGCTTCTTTAGCGTGATCAAGACGTAAAGTCGAAACGCGTTGCTGTGCAGTTGAATGATTAAAATTTCTGCAATCCATGTGAGGTGTCCGTGGTGATCTTTCTCGAGGGAGGAAGTGCTGGTGTGAGATATATATATATATATATATATATATATATATATATATATATATATATATATATATATATATATTTATATATATATATTGCCATGGCTGACGGGGAAGGAGATCCTGGTAATTAAATGAATGAACAGAGGTCTCACAGCCCAGTTCCGGACTCCAAACAGCATTTATTGATTTTGCTGACTGCATGTAGATGAAATCCTGGCACATTTTGGTAAAATACCTTGATCATAGGAATCCCACCCAGAGATACTCATGGCAAACAGATTTTCGCTGTTGGAGGACTCTGTCCTGCCGCCGGGCAGCAATGAAGGGAGTGGTGAGAGAGAAATCTCAGCAGATACGCACAACGCCTGTTTGTATAATCCTCCATTAAGTCATCTGGATGGTGAAGCCAGTCAAGATGCACCAGGTTTGGCCATGGCTCAAGGGATGTTGAGTCAACTATCTACTAAAATTAAAGAGGGATTTTCAACTTCGGGATCTAACCAAAGAAGGAATCAACATACATGCAGTATCCTAGAGGAAAATCTACTTGCACTAACTCAACGTACAGAGGTACTAGAAAGCAAAGTTCAGGAGTTGGGATTGAACACAAATGACAACACCCGGGATGTGACAAGGTTAAAACAAAGGCAGAAAGATTAATCAGAAAGGCTCGATAGACTGGTGAACAATTCTAGGAGGAACAACATTAGGATATTGGATGTCAAGGAGGGACCTGTTGACCAAAACCTTGCTGCATGTCACCTTTGATAAGACTCTGAAATCTGAAATTCAGCAGGTACATTGTGATCCTTTTAAGCCAAACCCTGGGTGAAAGAAACCTAGAAGAATCTTAAACACTTACACACTTCAGGAAAAAATTCTGGGTGTCGCCCTTAAGCAAAAACCAAGCAGGTCCAGGATCTAACCTTTAAAATTAGGTCAGACGTCTCTCGTGTGACAGAAGTTAGATGATGAGAGCTGGGGAAGCGAATAGAGCCTCTCGGGGAAATGGGTGCCGAAGTGCAGCTAAGGTTTCCAGCAATTTTGAAAGTTATGTGGGCCAATAAAATAAACAATTTCCAATCCCCAGAAGAAGTGGACAGCTTTCTGGTCCCTAGAAAGGCCAGTAAATATATACGGCACACGTGAGTGAAGGCGGTTTGGTGGTGAAAATTAAGCTTAGTTGTAAATACCGTATTCTGTGGGTAGCAGCTCAAATTGGCTTCCTTGCCGCTAAATTAATTAACATTCTACTTAATAGTTAATAGTTCATTTCTTCTCAACGAGTAAATCATTGCCACAAATGCCAAAATTAATTTAAATGAATAAACAAACCCAAACCATGTTGGGTATCTCAGGTTATTTTATATGAATTTTCTTGCATTCATAAATACCCTTCTTTGCATTTTAAAGATCAGTTCAAATATTCCAAACAGCGCAAAATATTGTGAGAATAGTGAAGTTCAAGTGCTCAGTGATATATCGTGCAGTGATAGAGTCGTGGCTTATATACAGTGTTTGAAAGGAGGGAAGGTTTTGGTCAGACAAATTTCATTCATTGGTATGAACTGTGGCCCACATCCGTTGAGTACTGGAGATCAACTATATTTGAACCAGAATTTATCAGGGAATAAAATTCTGACTGCTGTGAAAGCAGCAGAGCCGGACTTGATCCCAAATTAAATCTATAAATTACTGGCTGAATTGATAATCCCGGTCTGGCTAGAGCTATTCAACAAAGTGTTGAAGGGTACCTCCCCACTTCCGGAATCTTGGAACAAGGCTGTCATCTCTCTAATTTTAAAACCAGGCATACCACTAGTCATACTGCCCAATATCTTTATTGAACTGTGATGATAAAATCTTCACATGAATATTAACTGCCGTTTAAGGAAAATCATCGGGTCATTAATCAAAGAGGATCAGAAGGGCTTCCTCGCAGGGAGGCAGATGAAGGAGCTCACACACACTCTGATAGGCTCAATAGACCTTGCCTTGATATGTGGAGTTCCTTTATCAATAATTACCCCTGATGCAGAAAAGGCCTTCGATCGGGTGAACTGGAAATATTTGAGTGGGACTTTGAAAGCTTTCGGCTTTGACA
Source organism: Lissotriton vulgaris (assembly GCF_964263255.1). Taxonomy (NCBI): domain Eukaryota; kingdom Metazoa; phylum Chordata; class Amphibia; order Caudata; family Salamandridae; genus Lissotriton; species Lissotriton vulgaris. The sequence continues at coordinate 891,967,898 of NC_141685.1, read as the reverse complement.
AGACAATTTGGGAGGCCCTCAAGAAAATTCACAGGGCACCTCAAGCTCAAATACTGGTGAATGCCAGCTTCATGGCCCCAGACAAATAGGTATAGGGACAAGAGAAGGGTTTCCCCTATCTCTTATCCTCTTTGACCTATTCTTCGAACCTTTGGCACAAAGTTTAAGGCAAAATAAGGAAATAACCCCCTTCTCTGTGGACGGCTTCTCTAGGAAGTTGGCTCTGTAGGCTGATGATCTGATTTTGTTTACCTCTGACATCAATCAGGCCCTTCCAGAGCTATTTTCTGAAGTGCAGACAAACGGGAAGATGTCTGGATATGAGATCAACAGTAGTAAGACTGAAGTTATGGCCTGGAACCAAGATACCCATGATGTTAGATTGTCAAAATAAATAAAATATCTAGGTCTAACACTATTACAAAAGCTAGAAGAGCTCCCTAAAGCAAATTTAATGAAAGTCTTCAAAGAAGTGGATACGTTGCTAAAGAGCTGGCAGAACCTCCCTCACAAGCAGTATGGGCAGATTACCTCAGTTAAGATGTATGTCCTGCCCAAGTTTCACAACATCCCTTTGGAGTTTGATTAGAAACTTCATGCCAAAATACTGGGAAGAATTTCTGTATTCATTTGGGCCGGTAAGGGGATTAGAATTTCCTGGAAAAACATAAGACAGAAGCTTGTCCATGGCGGTCTAGCCCTCCGGGCTTTCAACAGTACTGTTGGGCATACCAGTTAGAAAATGGCAGGATGCTTTTACTCAGTCCTGATGATTCTCCAGTGGGTGGAATGTATAAAGTTTGTTGGCTGGCATTGTGGAAGAGGGTTTTGTGTATAAATTCGAGGCTCCCAACTTCTTTAAGAAAGTCTGCTTGAGGGTTTTGAATGCCGCACCAAAAGTATGGTTTTAATGCCGCTCTCATTTGGGCATCCCATATTACAGCGAATGGGCCCCAGTGTGGGACTCAACGGGACTCCAGACTGCCTTTTGGATGGCCCGGAAAAACCCTGAAAACCGGTGGAGTTGCACATTGGAAGGAGATAGTAGCAGATGATAGTTGTATTTCCTGGGATGCCTGAAGAAACATGACGAATGGCACTCTATCCAGGTTCAAGTTTTATCAAATTTCTGCAGGTTGTAGGAATCAGCAGTGGCGAGTTTCACCTGATAAATTAATGGAGAAAGACCTTCAAGACTTAAGACTTAGAAAGAAGGGAGGTGGCCCTTTGCTATGGATACCTGCTCGCAGCAACTGAATAAAGCTTGAGACTCCCCCACCTGGTCTGGGAAGGCTGCTTGCCTGATGAAGAGTTGAAAGATTTATGGCAAGTATCTTTAGACATGTTGTATTCTGTGATTAAGTCTGCTGCACTGAGGAGAAATAATTTTTTCACTCTACACAGAATCTACTGGTCTCCGCTTAAGCTGTCTAAAATAAGAGGTGTAGGAGATGCTAAATGTAAAAGGTGCGGAGGTCAGGAAGCATACGATATCCACATGTTTGCCAGCTGTCCGGTGCTAAAAAAGTTTTGGGATAGTGTGAGTAAGACTATGCCAGATGCTTTGGCCAAAGAAGCAAAGGTAAGACCTACCTATAATTTTGTTTGGTATCATGCAGCCAATGGGCCACTTGGAAGTTTCTTTGGGGCTGCAGTACAAGCTTGTATTTTACTTAACTCTTTTGGCAAGAAGGGAGATATGTAATAGGTGGCACCAGCTGGCTCCCCCCACCTGGAATGAGCGGTGGAATTCACATATAGTCATTTATATACTCCAACACTCGCATATACTGCTTTAAAACATATGTAGTTACTCACACATGCACCACTGAGATATCCATTCACTCACCAACAAGCCCATACACACACTTACCCACTCATCCAGCTGTTTCCATGTGCACTCTTGAACACATACACCCAGTGAAACAACCACTCACATATCTATGCACAGTCACACATTCCCCACCCACCCACAAAGACACTCAGGCACCCATACAGATACTCAGACAACTAATAAATAACCCATATAGACACTCATGTAGCTACTCACCAAGCCATGCAGCCGCTTACACACCAATTGACAGACTAATAACGACTTTCACACAATTTAGTCACTAACCCATGCCTTCAGTAAGACACATGTAATCATTCGCTTATACAGTCAGTTACACACCTACTAAATCATCCCTTCAGACACTCATACACCCACTCATACTTCAATACACCTTGGTATATATATATATATATATATATATATATATATATATATATATATATATATATATATATATATATATATATATATATATATATATATATATGTATATATATATATAGTATATATATATATATATATATATATATATATATATATATATATATATATATATATATATATATATATATATATATATATATATTCACTGAAAAAGAAAAAACCATAGGTTTCACACCAGTTATAGTTAGCTGGTCATTTTACTCATACAAAACCTATGAAATTCCCCTGTTATAGTTAGTTCATCTAACGTTAACTCCCGCCCCCGCAATGCACTGATGACTCACATATTACATCACTCATGACATGGTCAGTGACATCACTCATGACATCACTGATGACATCTCAAATGACATCCCTGATGACATCACTGATGACATCATCCAGTGAATGTGTCTCTTTCTGAAAAATAAATAAATATTTTTTATATAAGTATATCAAAAGGTCGATGGAAGATTGAATGGGTAAATAAGTCTCTAAAATTGATCGTATAACTGACTTATTAAGTATATCTTAGTGAATAGGCGTATTAGCGAGTAATCTTTCCATATTTAAATATCTGTATCAGTGTCTCACTTTGTATATAATTGGCTGCATGGGGTGGTGAGTAGCTACATGAGTGTGTATATGGGTTATTAGTTGTTTTTTTAAGTATCAGAATGAGTGTCTGTATGGTTCGGCGGGGAGTATTACTTAGCGCACAGATGCATGAATGACTGACTCACTGTTTGTATGTGTTTTTAAGACAGCATGTGTGCAGGACTGTATAGGTGGAAGAGTGTGTGTATGGGTGTGTTAGTGAGTGTGTTAGTGAGTGAATGACTGTCTCAAAAGTATCTTTATGAGTAACTACATATGATTTAAACTAGTATAGGCGAGTATTGATGTATATAAATGAGTATATATGAGAGTGAGAGATTGTAAGAGTTCCTGTATAAATAAGTATGTGTTTCTATAAGTGATTGTTTTAGAGAGTAAGTATGTGTACGATTCTGTAGAAATTAGTGTAGTGGTGGGTGTATAGCTGTATATGCAAGTAAATGGATGTTTGATAGTTTATTCTGCATGTGTGAGTAACTCTATAGATGAGTGTCGGTGTGTAATAAGATGTATAGGTGTATGAGTACATATGATGAGTGAGTACATGTATGAGTGCCTATATAGAACTGTTAGTGAATGACTGGATATGTATGTAGATTTTTTAAATACTGAATAGGTTGTTCTAACTGGAATTGGTATCTCCATTTTTTTGAAAATATGACTTTCTATTTTTGATCGTGTGTATCAAAGGAGAGGAGGTCTGCCACAAGGATGATGTCATCCGTGATGTCATCAGGGATGTCATTTGAGATGTCATCAGTGATGTCATGAGTGAAGTCACTGACTATGTCATGAGTGATGTAATATGTAACGTAATCAGCAGTGCATTGCGGGCGCGCAAGTTATAGTTAGCTGAACTAACTATAACAGGGGAATTTCATAGATTTTGTATAAGTAAAATGATCAGCTAACTATAACTGGTGTAAAACCTATGGTTTTTATCAGAGAATTTAAAAGGTTTTTTAAATGCTAATTCCTAACTATAACATGGCTGTAACCTATGGTTTTTTAAATGAATTTCAAAGGTTTTTTAAATGGAAATTCCTAACTATAACTTGGCTGATACCTATGGTTTTTTCAGTGAATTTTAATGGTTTTGTAAATGATAATTTTTAAATGTAATAATTGTTATATTTTTTATACTGATTTACTACATTATTATACATTTTTTATTTTTAGATATATTAGTTTTTTAAATTACATTACATATTTTTGATATAAATTGATAAAAAATGTTTGTGCACCTCTCTGCAATGCAGCCCCCTGGGGGCTGCATTGCAGAAAGGTGTAATGAGGCCACACCCTATTTTACACCTGGCGCTTTTGCAGAGGGGGGCCTAATTCCCCTTGCATACTCGGGGTCCCTGGGGACCAACTAGCCCACCAGGAGCCTCCAGTATGCACCAAGGGGCTGCGTTGCTTTTCCCCAGGGACGGCGGTCCCCGGGGCAGTGTGGGGGAATTGGGGACCCCCACACTTCTTTATCACTATGCCCCCACGCTTTGGTCCCCCCGGGGGGTAATTTTTAAAAAAACAGACCAGGTTTTTTAAAAAGAAAAATGTGGGCCTTTTTTCTCCTAGTGGGACCACCTGGGCAGGCCTAGGGGGTCAGGGTGTGTCTACCCTGCTCCTTTTTGTGTTCATCACGTTTGTTTTTCTGCTTTCTGGTGCCTCGATCTACCGAGCACAAGATGGATGCCAACACTTCCTGGTTAGAAGTGTTGACAGCCAATGAGCATGCAGCTTTCTTGGGAAGGCATGCTGATTGCTGCCACTGTTTGTCAACACTGGCACAAGATGGATGCCAACACTTCCTGGTTAGAAGTGTCGACAGCCAATGAGCATGCAGCTTTCTCACGAAGGCGTGCTGATTGGCTGCCACTGTCTGTCAACACTCCAAACCAGGAAGTGTTGACAGCCATCTTGTGCTTCAGTAGAACCAAGGAACAAAAAAACAGTGAAACAAAGGTGGAAAACACGCAAAGGGGGCAGGGTAGAATCACCCTGAGCCCCTAGGCCTGCTCAGGGGATCCCACAAGGACCTCCTAGGCCCCCCAAATTTTATTTTCTTCAAAAAATCGCGGGGTGCGCATACCCTGCACGTACCGTGCGCGCACGGTACGCGTACCCCGCGTTTAAAAAAAAAAAAAAATGTTGGGGGGCCTAGGGGGTCCTTGTGGGACCCCCTGAGCAGGCCTAGGGGGTCAGGGTAATTCTACCCTGCCCCCTTTTTGAGTTCTACACATTTGTTTTTCTGCTTTCCTGTGCCTCAATCTACCGAGGCACAAGATGGCTGCCAACAATTTCTGTTTTGGAGTGTTGACAGACATTGGCAACCAATCAGAATGCAACTCGCGCACGTGAAGGTCCGCGCACGTACGCGTACCGTGCGTGCACGGTACGTGTATGGTACGCGTACAGTGCGCGTACGGTGCGCACTTATAGATATATACTTTTTTTCAAATTCGATTTTCTCAACAACTACTAAAGGGATTTATACCATTTCAGCAAAAGCGTGATCTGCGTACCAGACCCTACCATTTTCCAAAATTTGGTGTAATTCCGTTCAGCGGTTCGGGCTGTAGCCGTGTCTAATCGTCCTATGGAAATTAACATGGGGAAAACAGGTTTTGGGACCCCCCTTTTTTCTCGGCCCCTGCTTGACGAATCTTTCCGAGACTTTCAGGGAAGGAGCGGAGCGGGCCATCTTCTTTGAGAAATTCGCAGAGATTCATCAATCGGCGCCAAAGTTATTCCCAATAGAATGTTGCGGATTTCCTATGGAAACTAGGTCCTAACTATAACTACCTACTGGCGACCACCAGTAGGTAATATATATATATATACAGCAAAAAAAACGGGCAAGCAACGGGTCAATCTACCACTACCAACATCGATGCTACGGACTTTGACAATGCATCCCTCACCTCGAACAGTGGTTCGGAGGATAATCGGTCAGTGGTCTCTGTGGATGCTAGCGACCTTACAGACTTCTCTGTTGTGGATGAGCTGAATTTTGTCAGCGAGGACTGGAGGTACTCCGCAACCCTCAACAACAACAGAGCAGAGCAGTAGTCAAAAATGCCGCATCAGGAGGCGTAATTCCAAAGCGAGGCGCAGCAAGGGGCAACTCTCGCAGGAACTGGAACAAACCACAATGAGACAACAGAACACTGTGATTAATTTGACAGACCTTGTCCTGTCTAAGGCGGAGGAACAATTATTGTCATTAGGCCTTTCATATTGTCCAACAAATAACTTTTCTTACACTCAGGCACGAATAGACGTTTTTAAATTTATCAGGAAGATCAAATTGATGAAATATTTCCAACTGCATCCCATGCCTGAAAACAAAGCAAGTGAGATTGTACAAACAGATACAACACCAGCTCTGTTGCAGGTGAGAAATCTTGAAGGCCTTCAAACACTCCTCTCCTTAGCTCATGAAGAAAACGTAGAAGGAATACCAACTGTGAGTCAAGTTGTCTCAGTAAACAAACCAGCCTCCAGTCCCTTTCGGAGTAAATCGACTTTTTTACCTCTCATGCCGAAAGACGCAGTTGATGTTTTTAGCGACCGAGTTGTAGCTGAATTGAAACAACTGAACAGGATTACTTTGGGTAAGAAAAAACAACATAACTATAACAATGAGCAATATTGGCTACTAATGAAAAAAATTCAGAGTGATCCATCTGTGATTGTTAAGAACGCCGATAAGGGTGGTAACACGGTACTATGGGCTAAAGTGGATTATCTCCTTGAAACAAAAAGACAATTGAGAGATCCCCTGTGTTACACACAAACCACCAAATTTGCCATGCTTAAAAGCAATGAAGTGACTATAAAAAAGATCCATCAATGGCAAATAACGGGTCTCATAACTAAGGAAGAGGCCAAATTTTTGAGCGTCACACATCCAATCACTCCTGTTTTCTATCTTCTCCCCAAAGTACACAAATTAATCACTCCTGTTCCTGGTCGTCCTATTATTTCGGCACAAGGGAGTATAAATGAAAAGGTATCCAAGTACATTGATTATTTTCTCCAACCCTACTTGACTTTACTCCCATCCTATCTTAAAGACACTACGGACTTTTTGGTTAAGATTAAACATGTTAATTGGTGTTCTGATTTTTGTTTTATGGTGATGGATATCGAGTCACTTTATACAAGCATTTATCATTCCCAAGGTTTTTTAGGCGGCCAAATATTATTTGGACGCACGCAATGCAATCCAGCGAGATCACCATAATATGTTGGTAGAAATGATTAAGATCTGTTCAACCAATAATTATTTTCAGTTTGAAAATTAATTTTACCATTAGGAACGGGGTGTTGCCATGGGCTCGTGCTTCTCCCCCAGCTATTCATGTTTAAATGTTGGCTGGTGGGAGGAGCACGTGCTAGGCAAAAACCACAGCCAGTGGCTTTCACATCTAGCCCATTACTGGCGATTCATCAATGATATTTGTATCATATGGAATGGTTCGCAGGCTCAGGCTCAAAAATTTGTAGACGAGATTAACATCAATACTCACAATTTGAAATTCACTGCCACCATTACATCGGACTTGGCTGAGTTTCTTGATGTCCAGATCTACATCGAGCAGGGTAGGCTCCACACCAGGTTACACAGGAAAACAACGGCAGGCAATGCCATTCTGTATGCCCATAGTGCTCATCCATCACAAACAATTAACAGTATTCCTTTTGGCAAATTTGTTCGCATCAAAAGAATCTGTAGTGATCCAATTGCATCGGATCAATGCCTAGATGAATCAATTCAGAGATTTCTCGAGCGTAGTTATAAATCTGAACTGTTACACCACGCCCTCTCGAAAGCGTCTCTACTTTCGAGGGATGAATTACTGGCTCCCAAAACTTTGACTATTTCTGAGGACAGTTCCATCGGTTCAGTTCGTCTCATTACCACTTATTGCTCACAAGAACGCAAACTGAGACGGATCATCAACTCAGAATATCCAATCATTTTGACGGATGTCATTTTAGGTCCCATCTTAACTAAAATACCGGCGAGTACTTTCAGGAGGGCTCCCTCCATGAAAGATGTATTGGACAAGACCCAACCTGAATTTACACCTAAACAAACCTGGCTGTCCAAATCAGGTTTCTTTAAATGCACGTCTTGCTGCGCGTGTACCTTCGCAAAGAATGGCACACATTACAAATCTGCATTTAATGATAAACCGATCGCCAACACAGAATATTTGACATGCCGTAGGGATTTTGTCATTTATCAACTTACCTGTACATGCAATTTGTCTTATATTGGCAGTACTAAAACACCAGCCAATCAACGTATTTTACAGCATATACGTGCAATTGTAAACTCGGACAGTAATTACCCAGTGGCTCGCCACTTTAAAGCTGTCCACAGCAATAAATTGAAAGATCTTCAGTATACACTTTTAGGGTCAGTTCCCAACCCCGGACGGGGAGGAGATAGAGAGAAACTTCTTAGACAAAGAGAGACATATTTCATTCTATTTCTCGATTCTAAGGCACCAAATAGTTTAAATGCAATTGATGAACTTCACAACTTTTTATAATTGAAATTTTGGACCCAATTTTGCTGTTATTCAGGAATTTAGTGTCTAAAGTTAGGTTAATTTTGTACAATCTGATAAGAAGACCTGTTTGGATATATGGATTTATATTTACACCAATGAATTATGAGGATTTTCATAACTTGTGCTTCAGCTGTTTCCGTCCATAATTACGTATTTTTCATAATTTGTTTTTTCACCCAATTTACACGAGCACTTTTTGTTTTAGTTGGCATACTATATATCATGTTTAATGTCATTCATGTACATTGGTTACAAGGAGAAACACTTTTTTGAATTTGGTGGTTGGGTTGACAGGGGATTTAGTGGCACATTTTATTAAATGTATGGAGCTTGAAACACATGGTATTTATTTGATTAACATTTCATTTTATCTAGCATCAAGCTCCTATTAAGAATCCGATATTCAATATTAGAAATTGGTAAAGTTGCTACACTACCCTGATTGATTTTGAAATTTCCATCATGAATTATAGCCTATTCAATCATACCTTAAACCTTTGGATATGAGCACTATGCTTTGATTGCCCGTTTTTGTGTTTTTACCTTGTATACATATTGTACATTTTCGATAATGATGATTGTCTACATTTTATAATGATTTGAGCACTATGCTTACATTTGTTTTGTTGTGTGTGTGTGTGTGTTTTATTGAACACAAACACAAAGTGACTGTATATTCATGAATTAATTTAATGCCAATTTATTGATTTGTGCTTTTATACCTATTTTTATGGGTGGTAGAACCTTTTTATCACTATATAATGTTACACCTACTTTGGGCGCGTCATGTGACCAAGCTCCGCCTGCGGAGCGAAATGCGTCGAGGAGAGCATTTGCTCTGCACTTGCTGCAATAAATTTTCCACTGCTTACACAACTGATGGAGTGATGGCGCTTTACTTCAAAGCCTAAAAAATGAGAAGAGGTCTGCGCCTGCTGTGTTACCGCTTCGACAGCGGTCAGGAGTGCTAAATTGATATATATATATATATATATTCACTGAAAAAACCATAGGTTTTAGCCCATATATAGTTAGGGATTAGCATTTACAAAACCTTAATTTACTCGCACAAAACCATAGAAATTCGCATATATGTTAGATGCAATATCTATATATCGCGCACCCGCAACCCACTGCTGATGATGTCACATATTACATCATTCATGACATGGTCAGTGACATCACTGATGACATCTCAAATGACATCACTGATGACATCTCAAATGACATCACTGATGACATCTCAAATGACAACATCCAGTGACTGTATGTTTCTGTAAAGTTAAAATATGTCTTACATATTGAAGAATGAGTGGATGTATAAGTGTTTGGATGAAGGATTTAGTAGGTGCATGACTGACTGTATGAGAGAATGATTAAATGTGTCTCACTGAGTGCATGGGTTAGTGACTAAACTGTCTTAATTTGTGCATCATTATTACTGTAGTTCTGTAAACTGCTGCATGTGTTGATCAGTAGCTATATGAGTAACTATATGGGTTATTGATTGGTTGCCCAAATATTTGTATGGGAGAGTGAGTGTGTGTGTGGGGGTGGCTGGGAGGTGTGTGACTCTGTGCATAGATGTGTGAGCAGTTGATTCAGTAGATGTATGGGTTCAAAAGTGCATGTGGAAACAGCTGTATGGGCGGTTGACTATCTGCATGAGTGCATTGGTGAGTAATTGGATTTCTCAGTGCTACATGTCAAAGTAAGTACATATGTAAAACACAGTACATGTAAGAGTTGACATATATAAATAACTGTGCATAAGAGCCAGTGAATGTATGAGTGGCTGTATGGATCATTGTGAACTTGTATCAGGGATTGTATAAGAGAGTAAATATGTGTTAGTATATGTTTGATTAAGTAAGGTGTGTATAACTGTATAGTTGAGGAAATGGAGGTGTGATTGATTCTTTGCATGACTGACTAGGTGTGTGAGTAACTCCATGGATGAGTGACAGTCTGTGAGAGTCTGTTTACACTGATTGTATCTAAGATTATATTAGAGTCTGAAGAGGTTGATCGTATTATCACATGAATGATATCATCAGTGATGTGATCAGTAATGACAAATGAGATGTTATCAGTGATTTTATCAGTGATGTCATTTGAGATGTCATCAGTGATGTCATTTGAGATGTCATCAGTAATGTCATTTGAGATGTCATCAGTGATGTCATCAGTGATGTCACTGACCATGTCATGAATGATGTAATATGTGACATCATCAGCAGTGGGTTGCGGGTGCGCGATATATAGTTATTGCATCTAACTATATATGCGAATTTCTATGGTTTTGTGCGAGTAAATTAAGGTTTTGTAAATGCTAATCCCTAACTATATATGGGCTAAAACCTATGGTCTTTTCAGTGAATTTCAATGGTTTTTTAATAGCAAATATCAAAAGCTGTCAAATGTCAAGTACGTGATAGGTAAAAACATTTTCGTGTTTATGCACGCTGATGTGCTTTGAACGCTGCCCCCCCTCCTCTTTTCTCTTAGTAGTACTCTCTCTTTGCAGATAGTGAAGGGTAGTTAATGCAGGCCTTTGCCCCCGTTGTAATCCGTCGTGCCTGCTTGTCTCTCCATTTGATTGATTGTTATCCAAGCATTTACTGTTTTAGAATTGATTCTCTTTGGTTCATTCTCTATTTACAAACAAGCACAAAGTCGCAATACTCTGTTTAGTCTTTGCAGATAGTGAAAAATCGTGTAAAAAAACAAAAGTAATCGAGCAAAATCAGTAGGCCACTAATGGGATCTCTTTTTGACCTCGCTAAAATAGAAACATTAGGAACAACCCTTCATGAGAAATACGAAACTAGTGAGATGAACTGAGCTCCACATCATGATGGCTGCAAGACAGCTCGGCTCCGCCACCCACCCAAAATAACGATAAACTCTATGCAAATATTATAAATATATACAACACACCAGCAAAGTAACAGGGTAAAACATTTTATTAAATAACTATTTACATAACTATTTTATACTTTTTGTTGCCTGATCCGGCTAGCTCAATCGATCGAGCATGAAACTCATGCACTCTGATAGAAGGCGTTGCTGCTGATGCTATGCAGACAAAAACTGGTTTTCAGTTTGTACATTCTTCAAGATTTTTCCATCCAAGGCTGGTTGAGAGTTTGTAGAACGATGGCTTCAGATTTTCAACATACGGTGTGGTGGCGCGGACTGGGAGGGGGCGCTTGGCTCCTGCCCCCTCCCCAAGTCGTGTTGCCCTGGTGTGGCCTAAGATCGCCCCCGACATAGGCGGCCGGCTCCCGGGGTCCGGCGGAACTTTTTGCCTTTTGATGACTCTTCCATTCTGGACCTTGTCCCACAATCCGTTTGACCTGAAGACACGCTGTAGTGGGGCGCCCCTTTACCGTTTCAGTTGCCATTCCGCCCGCTTTTGCTACACTGTGCCTCTTCCGCCATTCAGCTGTTTACCGCCCGCTCTTGCGACTACAGCGTCTCATTCACCATGTAGTTGAGTTGCTCCCGCTCTTGCGATGCAGCGATAGGCGGCTGCCACGGGACTCTCAAAATGGCGGCCGGCTCTTCAGATTTGGGCGTGGTCCACTAAAATGGCCCTGGGACACCTTGGAACTCGGACGCTTGTCTGCTAGGGCTTGGGCCCCATTCTCGAAAGCGTCCACTGAGCCTTGAAGATTCTACAAAAGTCTTGGGGGCCCCCGACTCCCACAGGCTTCTGGTGGGGAGCGGCTGCCATGATTGCTCGTGGAATGGCCACGACTGAGCTACGAGATGGTGGTGCTCTCATGCTGACGCCAGCTTCAGTCTGAAACATCCAGAAACACTGTAGACTACCAATTCGATCAGTTCCGGTAGCGCCCCAACGTGACCCGGTAGGGAAGAACTTGCCCTCCCCTCTTTGACTGATGGTTCTTGTTGCCTGTCCCTTCTGTTGTCATTTAACAGAACTTTTTAGACTGCTGAAAGGGGTTGTGTTCCGACCGCTGGTTGGTGGAGACATTTTGACTATATTCTGGACCTGCGTTGTCGCGTAATGCGTTATATGACACGCCGCGTTAGCGCACCCGGAAGTGCTCCGGTGCGCGAAGCGCAGCTTCCCGGAAGCGATCCGGGGCGCGGCGCGCAGCGCGTAACGTAAGCATAACAGGTCATGTGACTTGTTAATAAAACTTTTCATTGATTCATTTTACTTTTGTTATTCTAATGATGAAAGGCTTGGTCATATGACCTGAAAATTACGCTTTTTATTGCTTTCGAACATTATTTTTTCTTAAACATATATGTTATAATGTTCCAGGCTAAAATTTACAACTGTCCTGCAAGTAAAATATATTCCTTTTTCTAGAAAAAGGGCGTTTCTTCGTCCCATGACGGAGCCGTTGAGCAAAAGATGCTCGGCCTGCTGTCTTAGTCGCCGATACGCCTGAATATCAGATTCTTATCGATCACTTTATGTTGCAGGAGTAGAAAACACAACAGCCCTTGACCATTTATCTTTACTGCGTTCCTGCGTATTATACCTTTTATCCGTCATGTAATTGGACTGCTTTATTTCACTTGCCTTTTACTGATTCGAAAACAGTGACTAAAATTAAAAACTTTACCAATGTAAATACTACTACCATGTTTTGTTTTAAAAACCTTTATTGTGAAAATGTCAGTATACAAATACGGGCCTATAACCACGTGGGCCGGCCACGGAGCAAACTGGAATCGTATATGATGAGGAGACATTTACACTGTAGAGGAACGTAACGAGCGGGCCATTGGGTTGCAAGAACTAAGGTGTCTAACAGTTGCGGAATCGGTGGTCGTACATTTTGTAATTAAAATACGACAGGGCCACTTACAACAAAATTATCTAGATATACATTTGCGGGCAAGTACCATGGGTTTGAACTTTCAATAGTACAGTAATCAATAACACATCAGAACTTAATATCAATAGGGATGTCGAAATATTCAACCAATTCTCGTCCCCGCCCGCCATGTGCTTCAAAACTGCATACCTATCTCGTGATATCAAGGTTGTGCAACCAGTACACAAGGAGTTACGAGTCCCATTTATACCGGCGCCATTTTGGGCGAGGCCGGGCAAGTCCAGGATATAGTCAAAATGTCTCCACCAACCAGCGGTCGGACCAGAACCCCTTTCGGCAGTCAAAAAAGGTTCAGTTAAATGACAACAGAAGAGATAGGCAACAAGAACCATCAGTCAAAAGAGGGGAGGGCAAGATCTGAAGCCATTGTTCTACAAACTCTCAACCAGCCTTGGATGGAAAAATCCTGAAGAATGTACAAACTGAAAACCAGTTTTTGTCTGTATAGCATCAGCAGCAACGCTTGAGTCAGCTTTGTGTGAAGCCGCCATTTTGATTCAATCAATAGCGTCCCCCTGCACACATTCAGGGACCTGGTCGTGTCTTCAGGTCAAACGGATTGTGGGACAAGATGCAGAAAGGAAAAGGAAAAAAGTTCCGCCGGACCCCGGGAGACGGCCGCCTATGTCATGGGCGATCTTTGGCCACACCAGGGCAATAGTGAAGCTGCAGCAGGTTCAAATAAGCTTCAGACAGTGTTACAAGCGCTGCTCAGAACTCTCAACTATGACACCACCTCCGTGCCATCCGGATCTTGGCGCTTTGTGCTGGTTCCGACCTATTCACACATCGGTCCGCTACTGACACCACCTCATAGGCCAACGGGAAACCCCACGCCGACTTTCGGCGCAGCATTGTAGGATGGCCACACCAGTGCGGCAACTTGCTAGACACCACCTCGTGCCATCCAGATCTTGGCGCGTTGTGCTGCCTTCGGCCTACTGTAGCCGCAAGTGCGGACGCAACTCAGCTGGATAGCGAGTGAAACACCAAGGGGCGCCCCACTGCAGCCGAGGAGCCTCCATCTTGGGGGCGACGCACAGCAACACATTGCTTTCCAATGCAGTCAGATCCTCAAACAGCCCCCACTGACTGACGCGACCTCACAGGCCAACGGGGCGCCCCACGCCGACTTTCGGCGCAGCATTGAAGGATGGCCACACCAGTGCGGCAACTTGCTGGACACCACCTCGGCCTATTCGCACATCGGTCCGCTACTGACGCCGCCTCACGTGCCAAGGGATTTTCTACGCTTTTTATAGCAGCGCGTAACGTGAGCATAACAGGTCATGTGACTTGTTTATAAAACTTTTCATTGGTTCATTTTAATTTTGGTTTCCTAATGATGGAAGGCTTGATCATATGACCTAAAAATAACACTTTTCATTGGATTAAAACATTTTTTTTTCCCAAACGATGAAAGCCCCACCTTGTTTCTGGATGTTTCAGACTGAAGCTGGCGTCAGCATGAGAGCACCACCATCTTGTGGCTCCGTCGTGGTCATTCCGCGAGCAATCATGGCAGCCGCTCCCCACCGGAAGCCTGCAGGAGTCGGGGGCCCCCAAGACTTTTGTAAAATCTTCAAGGCTCAGGGGACGTCCGAGTTCCAAGGTGTCCCAGGGCCATTTTAGTGGACCAGGCCCAAATCCGAAGAGCCGTCCGCCATTTTAAGAGTCCTGTGGCAGCCACCTATCGCTGCACCGCAAGAGTGGGCGCAACTCAACTACATGGTGAGCGAGACGCTGTAGCCGCAAGAGCGGGCGATAAACAGCTGAATGGAGGATGAGGCACAGTGTAGCAAAAGCGGGCGGAATGGCAACTGAAATGGTAAAGGGGCGCCCCAGTACAGCAGACGAGCCTCCACCTGGGGAGGCCCGTTCACGCCGCCACCCCCCCCCCCCCCCCCCGGGGCGCCCCACGCCGTTTTTCGTAGCAGCATTGTAGGATGCCAAAACCAGTGCGGCAACTTACTGGACATCACCTGGGTGCCATCCACATCTCAGCGCGTTCTGCTGCCTTGGGACTATTCGCACAACAGACCGGTACTGACGAGGCCTCCCCCCGCACCCCCCGGGACGCCCCACGCCGTTTTTCGGAGCTGCATTGCAGGATACCAAAAACCAGTGCGGCACCCAGGTAACATCACCTGGGTGCCGTCTCAGCTCCGTGAGGGCCGCAAAACAGTCGAGGGCATTTCTTCGGGTCTGCCGCACGTAGAAGCCTCAGAAGCAAACGGTAAGTGAAAGTTTTCCATTGCCTACTTAAGTACGCCGTTACGGCTCAGGATAGGTGCCAGGATGTATGTGCGGGGTGAGAGGAGCCGAGCGTCTATGCGGCCATCTCGGTCGCTAGCTTGGCTCCTCCCCGAGCCACCATTTTAAAACCATCGAGAAGAACAAGTCCTACAACAGTTTTCATGACGAGAACACTAAGCCTCAGAAAACAAAATGGAGGAGTAAACACTGTCAAACAGATTAAACAGAAAGTTTAAATTAATACATTTAAAATATAAGTTCTCACATAAAATGAATCACAAAAAACATGAATAACAATGAAACTTTTCCCGTAAATTATGGTGACACACACAGAAAGCTATAAATAAGGGGAAGACACCATTTTGAAGCTAGTGGTCAACAGACTGCCAGCGAAAGCAGATGGATTTCCCACATACTCTGGCGATTACAGACAAACGAGTACTCAGCAAATGCCATACATCAATTCTCCAAAGCACAAGTAAGTATAGCACATATAAGAAAAAATAATTACTTTTGATACATTAATATTTTACATTTTTAAAAATAGATTCATTATATTTTACAGTTTTCAACACACTAGAAAATCGAAACAACAACGAACAGAATATTGAAAATCAAATAACGATATAAGTAGTAAGTTCATTTAAAAAAAGAGATTTTGAGGAGTATATCACACAAAATGGATTTTTCTTTTAAAAATAATTCAAAAAAAAGCATTGATATGAGGCACAGTTCTATATTTATCTAAAAATCTTGACCAAACAGTGTTTTTAAAATTTGAAAAGAAGAAAGCCATAAATAAAATGTTTTCTGTAAAATATTAAAACATTAACAAAGCTAAACCATGTCACGTTTTGATAATTTCAGCAAAATAAAACTATTTTACAAGAAATCTTTTGAAAAAAGATTGAAATAAGGACACCTACAATTTTTAAAGACATCTCTTTGAAAGGTAATGAAAGAGAATACCGAATAAATAATTTAATGTACAAATGAATTTTTTTAAACGTTTTTGTATATTTACCAGAATAATTTGACAACTGTTTGAAAGCGATAACGTTACAAATGTGGAATGAAAAATGGAGACACAATTTAATGTCAAAATATCTTAAAGCAGTTTATCCATGAACTAATGAAATAATTTTTAATCCTTAAAATATAGATATAATATTTAGAAAATGAACAGTTTATTATACCTATATCCCACTACAGATATCTTCAAAGAAATATCAACTAGAAGAATCCAACAAAAAAAAACAGCTGAAGACTATCTTCTTCTGAATAAGAAACCATTTACAATACATGGAAACTAAAAAACTAAAGGTAAATACTAAATAAAAATGTTGATAGAAATCAATTAACCACTTTAACTCCTCATAGAGTTACCACGCAAATAAGCAGAAAAAATTATATTTTGTTTTTTAATTTGAAAGAGCTAAAAGAATTCAAAGGTCAACAAAGCAACCAGAATATCATCAAAGTACATCTACAAAAACAAGCAACCAACTTCTAAAGAGGTAAGAAAAAAAAATTCAATTTTTCTAAAACATTTTCAAAAGTTAAACACGAGAAACGTTTCAAAGCAGATTAAAATGTAAATAGTATATGAAATATAAATAAATAAATAAATAGAACAGAGAGTTGTAAAAGTAGAGACAGTTCTTGATAGTGTAGAAGTATTAATTACTATTCAAACTCAAGGGAGGTTTATGAGGAGAGTAAGTGCTGGTTAGAGTAGGAGTAATAATATCTATTCTAAATGCATGAGGGTGTAAAAGTAGGGTAAGTGCTGTACAGAGCAGGAACATTAAATACCATTTTAATTACAGGAGGGTGTAAAAGTAGGGTAAGTGCTGGATAGTGCAGGAGTATTAATTACTATTCTAACTCCTGGGGGTGTAAAAGTAGGGTAAATGCTTGATAGTGCAGGAGTATTAATAACTATTCTAACTCCTGGAGGGTGTAAAAGTAGGGTGAGTGCTGGATAGTGTTGGAGTATTAATTACTAATCTAACTCCAGGGGGTGTAAAAGTAGGGTAATTGCTGGATAGTGCAGGAGTATTAATTACTATTCTAACTCAAGGGTGGTGTAAAAGTAGGGTAAGTACAAGACAGTGCAAGAGAATTAATTAAAATTCCAAATCCAGTAAGATATAAAAATAGAGTAGGTGTAGGATAGTGTAAGAATAATAATTACTATTCTATCTTCAGGGGGGTGTAAAAGTATGGTAAGTGCTGGATAGTGTAGGAGTATTAATTACTAGGGTAAGGTAATAATTACTAATCTAACTCCAAGGAAGTTTAAAAACTATTGGGGAATACTCACGTTGTAATAGCATGCATTGTAATTGCATCTGCGTTGTAATAGCATGCGTTGTAATAGCATGCGTTGTGAAGGTACTAGCGTTGTAAAATTTGTTGTAAATGTATTGCGTTGAAAAAGTTGCATTGTAATGGTTGTTTCCCCTCCCAGCGCAACCCGTCTGGACCACGCATCATTGCTGGCTGCGCACACGCTGAGTGCTTCAGGTGCAACTAACTCTGTGCAGCTCAAGTCAATGCTACGTGACTCTAGGCCCTTGCTGACCGCTGCCTCCAGTCTACTCTGCGGTCAGCAGGGCTGACAGTTCAGATAGATTCGCGATTGCAGATGACGCAGTCCAGTAGGCAACAGACATCCCAGTGCAGCCCACCCGGACCACGCATCATCGCTAGCTGCACACACGCTGAGTTCTTTAGGTGCCACTAACTCTGTGCAGCTCAAGTCAACGCCACAGGGCTGTGGGCCCTTCCTGACCGTTGCCTCCAGCCTACACTGCTGTAAGCATGGCTCACAATTCAAGATTACTACCGATGCAAATTGTGTAAGAGACAATAATCGGTAAAGAAGACCAAATGCTCCCAATCTGTGCAGCTCATGTCAACGCCACGTGGCTGTGGGCCTTTGCTAACCACTGCCTCCGGCCTACACTGTGGTCAGCCGGGCTCAAAATTCAAATACAGTCTTGATTAATTAATTTCAGAGTCCAGTAGGCAACTAACTATAAGGTCCCTGAAAACCTTCATATTTCGACAATGTATTCCATACATATTTCATCTTTTCCTCCATACGCCTACACTGCGGTCAGCAGAGCTCACAATTTGAATTCAGTTTTGATTTATTAATTGCAGAGACAATTGTACTTTATGTCCTTGGATTTTGTCAAAAGGAAGTGACAAAAAGGATACCTCGATGGTTCTGCTCACTACTACCTTCGATAAACAATGTGGAGAGCAGGGCTCACAATTCAGATCGAGTTGTGATTGCAGATGACGCAGTCCAGTAGGCAACAGACATTGCTACCAGTGTGGCTCACCCGCACCACGTATCATCGCTGGCTGCGCACACGCTGAATGCTTCTGATGCCCCTATCTCAGTGCAGCACAACTCCTGGACCCTATATGATTCAATCTTTTGTGTATAATTTCACATCTGCTGCCCTCTTCAGTTAGCTTATAATCAAAATCAAACAGTGCAGTGCAAGTGACAGATGAGAAAGGTGTGGAAGTGAACAGATGAACAATGAAAAAGAGAGAAAATGTTGACTGCCTAAATAGTTATTTTGTAAGCACCAACCACAATATTGGTTCAGGCTTTTGAGTTACACAATAAATGACCTGCCAATGACTTAGATATGTTAACGTTTCAACCCCAGGAAAAGGTAATTTAAGGGGCTTCATCCGGATGGTAGCATCCTACAATAATGAAACCTGTATTACCCTTCTGAGCTACCAGAGTATGCATTTGTGTTGAAGGGATACATTTAAGTTCTTATGTCTGTGTCTATATGGCAACAAAAATACTCTGGGACAAAATCTGAGCTATCTTGAATTAAAATATTAAACCTTTTTGCTATTTCACATTCTGTCACATTGAGATTTTTCTTCTTTAAGGAGAAACATTCTTGATTTCAGAGGCAGGATGCCCATACAATTGACACTGGATGAAACAAAATAGTAGCAATGGAATAGACCCAAGGAGAAGTAGGTCTGGACCAACTAAAAAACTAAAATAACTAGTCAAAACAATAAATGTGAGAATATGCTATGCATCTAGATGTTGGAAGAAGAGATGTCTTTACTTTCTTTTTTCTCCTAGAATTGGGTCTGTTTGATCTTCTCTCTCTCTCTCTTTCCTTTTGGATTACTAATATCACCTACCTGAAAGGAATTGAAGTTAGAATTGCCTCCTTAATTCTTAAGATGTTTTGGTTCTTTCTTTTGGGAGTAAATAACTCTTCCTGAATTGAAAGGCTAGTTTTAGTGTTAGTAATTTCTCTGCTCTAATTCGTAACTACAGTATCATGGATGCTTATGTTTACATTTCCTTTGATCACTTGCACAAGGATAGCAGATCCAATTTGTTTCTTTAGAGTCTTCTTGAATGTCCTACAGTGTTGCTTCACACATTAGACAGAACATTCTAAATCTTCCCTTGTAATGGCTTTTTACTCCAAAGATGGTTTATCAAAAGTATTCACTTCACTACAAGCATCTGAAAAAACTAAGTTGTTACAGTAAGATTATGGCATGCAAATTTCACTGGTTTTAGCAATCAAGCACACTAAACAGTTCTATCCTGTACTCATGAAACTTAACATAGATATATGTAGAGTTAATTCAAGGTGGGGGCGCAAATTAGTTCAACATTCACATCCTTTTGAGTATTAGGTTTAGCATTAATTTATTAGAATTGTTCAAAAATATCAAGTCCCAACTTCTGGGGAAGTTCAAACTCTGGTTCCACTGAAGGAAATGCTATTGTAAACAATATTTCTATGAGTGGGTTTAAGAAATCCACTGGTATCTGTACAGAGGGAGCTAGATTTCAGTCGCTATCATCTCTGTCATTACAATGATAGCATGGTTGAGGATAATATTCTTCTTCTACCTCTGAGTCATCAAAAACAGAAGAATCCCAGGGGAAATAATCAATGAAGAGAATGAGCAAAGCCCTGAGGATTCCCTCTTTTCACATGACATGTGGTAGACACTTTAACTATAAAAGGCTTTGAGGGAAGTTTAACGCTAAGTCTCTTCATTTTTATTGATCAAAGTCTGGGCCACATACTAAAATGGTGCAGCTCTAAAGCGAATGTTCAATAAGTGTGTATAAAACTTGCTGTTTAAACATTGACAACTGTGGATTCTCAACGTAGTAACAAGGAAATGTTCAAGCAAATGCATCTGTAAATGACCTATTGCTGGAGAATGAATGGATACCAATGGCTCATCCAAACTGATAACCAGCCGTTTGGCTTTCACTATTAGCAAAGTTGCTTTCACCACTGATGAATAGGAGGCAGCAGTCTAAAAAGACCACTGCATTTTCCCCATGATGTCTTTATTTAGAGTCAGCAACACTCACTGAGTAGTTGTAATTTCTACTCCCGTCTCTGTGCTTCTTGAAGGGACAAGTGATACCAGGCAGAGTACTGGAAAGCAGAAAAGAACTACAGAGCTCTATCGTCCCATGCATTTTCCAGAGTTTCACCAAAACACTCCCCACCTTTAGCTGCTAGAATATCTCAGGTGTGTATACCCCATTGAATTTGTAGGATACCACTGGCACTAATTCCAGGAATAAATTCTTTGGGTGGGTTTGTGAGCTTGTAGTTGGCACTTGAGAAAGCTAAGGCTGAGGAAAATTGGAATGGTAGAGAGCTTTGGAGAAAAAAGGTAAGGTTAGCTCACCAGGAACAAGATGAGCGGCGGAGGGAGAGACAGGAAGAATGGGCCCGGGAAAAGAATTGTGAGAAAGAGAGGAGAAACAGAGCGCAAGCGAGGAAAAGCAGAGAGTGGGAGGAGAAACAGAAGGGAAGAGAGCTGATAAGGGATACAATAGCCTTTGAGAGAGAGAAACGTAGGATGTCTGCAATGACAACACTATTTGGGATAAGTGACACTACTTCCAGTTTGCGACACGTTGTGGCCAAAGTTCCAAAATATCTTGTGCATATCTATGTGGATGGTCAGGATATTTTGGAACGTTGTGAGCTTTGAGATCACTTGTAAAGCACAGGCTTAGGCAGCTGTCTTAATGGAGCGCATGCCATTGGATGGGACAGTCGTCATTTAGAGGATGCCTGTGGCAGAGCAGAAAATGTATGAGCGAATGAAGGAAGCTCTCATTAGGTGGCTTGGGCTGAAATCAGCTCAATACCTGCAGAAATTCCATGACTGCACGAGAGAGGACGGTGTTCCATTTGAGGCTTGGATTCATGGTGCATTGTGTTATTGAAATGAGTGGCTAAGAGGGACGAAGGTCAAAGATTTTCAGTCCTTTAACCAGTTGATGGTGACAGAGTGACTCAAGTAGGAGTGCTCTACTCTACCTAGGCAATACTTGTCTTATCTTACAGAGAGGGATCCAACAAAACTTGCAGTGTTTGCTGATAAGGGGTTGGCTAAAAGGGTTTACAAAGGGCTAGAGCAGCATAGTTCTAAGCCAAAGGTGTAGAAGAACTCTCCACAGACTGTTCCAGTCCAGAGGATAAGGGCCAGGGTAAGTCTCATCGGATTCAAGGAGGGCCCAGAAAACATGGTAGGTAATGGTGTGTCTGGCAAGAAGCATTATGAGAAGGAAAGGCAAGGAAGCCTTTCTATGTCCACGTTGAAGACTTGTTTTAAATGCCACAAGGTGGGACATTACAAGAGAGAGTGGCAACAGAAGGAATTTAAACCAGCAGTACCTGTGATAGCAAGTATGTTACACATGGGTGAAGGTACCAAAGAGGGACTGGTTATACTCAACCTAGTAGCTATAGACATTTGAGAGAGCGACCCAGATGCTCTGTAGCACATTTATCCTACCACAATGTGATTTGGGCAGGAAGTTAATAATAATAGGAGGAAAGTGCCTGCCCTGAGGGATACTGTAGCCTTCTGCACTATGCTTGAGAGAAAGTTCCTTAAGCCTGAGGAGATACTCCCAGGACCCAAGGATACAGGATTGGTAGCCAGTGGAGTAGGCATGGAGTAGCAGCTTGGCAGGGTTGAGATTGATCTGAATGGCAAGGCGGCCATGATTGATTTCAGGGTAAGGGAAAAGCAAGGAGCTGGATGTCTCTTGGATAATGATTGCATTGCTCCTGGCTTGGTGCCAGAACCAGAACCCATTATGAGTTGGACAACTTCAGCTGTGTTAACCAGAGCATCAGCTGAACATCAGTCTCAGGGTGAGGCTAAGATCATCTCTGATTTGCAGGTACCAGGACAAGGTAGTTTTCAGGGAAGGTACGACTCCGGGAAGGCAGTGGTTGTGAAGGTCATTGCTTCTGCTCAAGAGGGAGAGGAGGATGCAGGCCCCAAAGCGGACCATTTGCTGGAGTCTGAGTCACTTCCAAAGCTGCAGGGTTGCTAGCTGTTGTAGGACGAATCCAGGAAGATTTCTTCAAGGCACAGGAGGAGTGCCCTACACTTGTGGGATTTCAAAAGGAAGCCCAGGATTAGGACAGCAAAGGAGTGGGGTCAGAAAACAGGATGTTCACTGGCAGGATGCTTTACTCTATACCGAACCAGTAAATCCTGAGCCAGGAACTAGCAAGGGGCTAGTGGTTCCATTAGTGCAGAGGAACTTCTTATTGCCACGGGCCCATGAAGTGCCCATAGCAGGACACTCAGGGATTAGAAACACCTAAGATAGGGTTAAACTTCTGTTCTACTAGCCAGGGATGTACAGAGACATAGAGAGGCTCTGTAGAACCTGTTCAGCTTGTCAGATGAGTGATAAGACAGGAGGGAAGGATAAGGCACCCTTAGTGCCTTTACCCGCTGTAGGTATTCTATTTGAGCGGGTGGGATTGGACATTGTTGATCCCTTTGACCCCCTCACAATTAGGCAACACGTACATCTTGGTTGTGGTGGATCACGCTCCCAGGGCCTCTGAAGCTGTATCTCTGAAGAGCAGAATATTGCAGAGGTGGTAGGGAGAGCTCTCCTAGGGATTTTTCTAGGGTCAGATTTCCAAGGAATGTAATTTTAAACCGGGGAACTAACTTCATTGCTTATTATATAAGAGAGATGCAGGAGCAAGCAGGTGTTACATACCACTTCTACCAAACCCAAGAGGGGCAGAGAGGAATATTGGTCCAGCACACGTCCTCTCTATTTGATACAGGTTAAAAAACACCAAAAGTGCACTGTTTCTGAATTATCTCAGGAGATGAGCGTTTATTAAGGTACTGGATCTGACCTGATTATGAAGGGTAGCTCCCTTTTAGGAGCACTAGTCCTCAGCCACCAATGGTGGCATGCTTCTTTATCAGGGTGTGCTCTTCGTTGGTCTGGCACGGCAATGCCCAACAGGCCCTCATGCTCCTATAAGGGAGCGATCCTTGATGACCAGGCCAGGTCCAGTACCTTAATATAGGCTGGTCTGAGTCGATTATTAAAGAATTTGTGGCTTGTGACATATCACTTTTCCAAGGCACACTACCCACAAGCCAATAGTCTGGAGGAGTAGACAACACTGAAGAGTATAGTAGGAACTCTATGAGAGAACCTCAGGCAGTAGTGGAATCTTCTCCTGCCATGCCACTTGATTGCCAATCAAGATATTCCAATGAAGGTAGTAGCGTTCTGTTCCTTTGAACTTTTTTAGGACACTTGGTACAGGGTCCACTCTCTTTAGTAAGAAATGGGTGGGAAGGAACTTCAGAATCTCCACAGAATCATGTGGTGGCTATATGATTGGGCTCAGGATGTTGATGTGCAATACTTGAGTCAAGCGGTACAAAAGGGGGTGGTGATGGACGGAGAATCTGAACCAATCAGGCACTCACACCCACTCAACGGATCTGGGTTTAATCCATCACCTTTCTTTAGCTCACTTTACCACCCCAGTTCAGAAATGGCATATGCAAATCAGTTTGACCCTGTGCCACATGGGAACAGTCCAGCCCGAACTGCCAAGCCATGCCTTCCCTGAACCAGAAACAAGCTTCCTAAGACTGGTTTCTGGCATTACAGCTGTCTTCAGCCAGGCTTGCTTGAATCCAGTGGCAAAGTGAGCAAGGGACTCCCGTCTGAGCATACCCTGCCAACGTTTGGCAAACAAAGCGGTACAAAAGGGGGTGGTGATGGATGGAGCATCTGAACCAATCAAACACTCACACCCAGTCAACAAATCTGGGTTTAATCCATCACCTTTCTTTTGCCCACTTTGCCAACCCAGTTCAGACATGGCCATATGCAAATCAGTCTGACCCTGTGCCTCATGGGAACAGTCCAGTCCGAACTGCCAAGCCATGCTTTCCCTGGACTGGAAACAAGCTTCCTAGGACCGGTTTCTGGCATTACAACCGTCTTTAGCCAGTCTTGCTTGAATCCAGTGGCAAAGTGAGCAAGGGACTCGCGTCTAAGCATACCATGCCAACTTATGGCGAACAAAGCGGTACAAAAGGGGGTGGTGATGGACGGAGCATCTGAACCAATCAAACACTCACACCCAGTCAACAGATCCAGGTTTAATCCATCACCTTTCTTTAGCCCACTTTGCCACCCCAGTTTAGACATGGCAATATGCAAATCAGTTTGACCCTGTGCCTCATGGGAAGAGTCCAGCCCGAACTGCCAAGCCATGCCTTCCCTGGACCGGAAACAAGCTTCCTAGGACCGGTTTCTGGCATTACAGCCATCTTCAGCAAGGCTTGCATGAATCCAGTGGCAAAGTGAGCAAGGGACTCAAGTCTGAGCATACCCTGCCAACTTATGGCGAACAAAGCGGTACAAAAGGGGGTGGTAATGGACGGAGCATCTGAACCAATCAAACACTCACACCTAGTCAACAGATCAGGGTTTAATCCATCACCTTTCTTTAGCCCACTTTGTCACCCCAGTTCAGACATGGCTATATGCAAATCAGTCTGACCTTGTCCCTCATGGGAACAGTTCAGCCCGAACTGCCAAGCCATGCCTTTCCTGGACCTGAAACAAGCTTCCTAGGACTGGTTTCTGGCATTACAGCCGTCTTCAGCCAGGCTTGCTTGAATCCAGTGGGAAAGAGAGCAAGGGACACACGTCTGAGCATACCCTGCCAACTTATGGCGAACAAAGCGGTACAACATGGGTTGGTGATAGACGGAGCATCTGAACCAATCAAACACTCACACCCAGTCAACAGATCTGGGTTTAATCCATCACCTTTCTTTAGCCCACTTTGCCACCCCAGTTCCGACATGGCCATATGCAAATCAGTCTGACCCTGTGCCTCATGGGAACAGTCCAGCCCGAACTGCCAAGCCATGCCTTTCCTGGACCGGAAAGAAACTTCCTAGGACTGATTTCTGGCATTACAGCCGTCTTCAGCCAGGCTTGCTTGAATCCAGTGGCAAAGTGAGCAAGGGACTCACGTCTGTGCATACCCTGCCAACTTATGGCGAACAAAGCGGTACAAAATGGGGTGGTGATGGACGGAGCATATGGACCAAGCAAACACTCACACCCAGTCAACAGATATGGGTTTAATCCATCACCTTTCTTTAGTCCACTTTGCCACCCCAGTTCAGACATGGACATATGCAATTCAGTCTGACCCTGTGCCTCATGGGAACAGTCCAGCCCGAACTGCCAAGCCATGCCTTCCCTGGACCGGAAACAAGCTTCCTAGGACCGGTTTCTGGCATTACAGCCGTCTTCAGCCAGGATTGCTTGAATCCAGTGGCAAAGTGAGCGAGGGTCTCACATCTGAGCATACCCTGCCAACTTATGGCGAACAAAGAGGTACAAAAGGGGGTGGTGATGGACGGAGCATCTGAACCAATCAAACACTCACATCCAGTCAACAGATCTGGGTTTAATCCATCACCTTTCTTTAGCCCACTTTGCCACCCGTTTAGACATGGCCATATGCAAATCAGTCTGACCCTGTGCCTCGTGGGAACAGTCCAGCCCGAACTGACGGGCCATGCCTTCCCTCGACCAGAAACAAGCTTCCTAGGACCGGTTTCTGGCATTACAGCCGTCTTCAGCCAGGCTTGCTTGAATCCAGTGGCAAAGTGAGCAAGTGACTCATGTCTGAGCATACCCTGCCAACTTATGATGAACAAAGCGGTACAAAAGGGGGTGGTGATGGACGGAGCATCTGAACCAATCAAAAACTCACACCCAGTCAAAAGATCTGGGTTTAATCCATCATCTTTCTTTAGCCCACTTTGCCACTCCAGTTTAGACATGGCCATATGCAAATCAGTCCGACCCTGCGCCTCATGGGAACAGTCCAGCCCGAACTGCCAAGCCATGCCTTCCCTGGACCGGAAACAAGCTTCCTTGGACCAGTTTCTGGCATTACAGCCGTCTTCAGCCAGGCTTGCTTGAATCCAGCGGCAAAGTGAGCAAGGGATTCACGTCTGAGCATACCCTGTCAACTTATGGCAAACAAAGCGGTACAAAAAGGGGTGGCGATGGACGGAGCATCTGAACCAATCAAACACTCACACCCAGTCAACAGATCTGGGTTTAATCCTTCACCTTTCTTTAGCCCACTTTGCCACCCCAGTTCAGACATGGCCATATGCAAATCAGTCTGACCCTGTGCTTCATGGGAACAGTCTAGCCCGAACTGCCAAGCCATGCCTTCCCTGGACCGGAAACAAGCTTCCTAGGACCGGTTTCTGGCCTTACAGCCGTCTTCAGCCATACTTGAGTCAGGCAAAAAAAAACTTTAGTCTAGCCAAGCGTTGATGAAGGAATAGTAAAACCTGAAAGCAAACATTGATTGGGTATCAAGATGGCCAGGAGGTGCTGGTCCCATGGCTTTGGAGGCCAAATGATGTGGTCTATACAAAGTAGTTTAGAGAGGATTTGAGATAAACTACTTGGTGGACACAGGGGCCACAAAAGAACACATGAGGGTGTTTCATGTGTACAGGCTCAAGCCTTACCTCTGGAGAGACGACACAGTGAATGTCATAGCTATGGCAGATGTAGTTGAGGAAGATAGTGAGCCTCATCCT
The DNA here is from genome assembly GCF_964263255.1 of Lissotriton vulgaris. Classification (NCBI taxonomy): domain Eukaryota; kingdom Metazoa; phylum Chordata; class Amphibia; order Caudata; family Salamandridae; genus Lissotriton; species Lissotriton vulgaris. The sequence goes on along the minus strand of NC_141685.1, from coordinate 891,940,299 downwards.
GACTTGCTGCATAGTAACATGAATGATGGCACTGTGCAAGGGTTTAAGAGAGCCCTTGAGTTAACTCCTGAGCAGCAGACAGAGTGTAGAGAGGAGTTGGGAAGGTTTGCCAACCTCTTCTTGCCGACTCCAGGGTTGACACCTATCTGTGTACATGACATAGACACGGGTGACAGTCTACCAGTGAAGGGCATAATGTACAGAATGTCTGACTGTGCTCAGGAATGCATGAAAGTGGAAGTTGCCAAAAGGCTGGACCTGAGAGTCATTCAAAGAGCTTGTTGTCCCTGGTCTAGTCCTGTAGTTCTAGTGTCAAAGCAAGGGTCGACTGGCTTTCAGTTCTGTGTGAGCTACCGAGCTATAAATGAGGTAACCGCAAACCAATGCCCATCCAATCCCCAGAGCAGTTGAGTTTTTGGATCAGTCAGGTGCTGCAAAAGACTTTAGCACCTTGGATTTGACCAGTGGATATTGGCAGATCACCATGGCAATGAATGCTAAGGAGAAGACTGTATTTTCTATGTCAGAGGGGCTGTATCAGTTAATGGTGATGCCTTTTGGGTTGAAAAATGCTACTGCCACTTTTCAGCACCTCGTGAGTCATGTTCTTTCAGGATTAGAAAAGTTCTGTGTGGCCTACTTGGATGACATTGGAGGGTTCATAAATTCATGGAAGGACCATCTGAGGCACCTGGAACTGGTATTGTCTAGGATGCACGAGGCAAAACTGACCATAAAGGCAATAAGTGCCAGGCGGGGCAGTCTTCTATAGTCTACCTTGGGCTTGAGGTGGGGAACTATAAAATTTTCCTGCTCAATGCCAAGATTCAATCTGTGATGCAGTGGTAGGTGGCTACTACCCAAACTGAAGTGAGTACCATTTTAGGACTCACCGGGTATTACAGGAACTTTGTTATGAACTATGGAGGTATAGCGAAGAAGACACTATGCGCTGCACCTGTACTGAAAGCACCGCACTACAGTCAACCTTTTGTTGTATAGACGGATACCTCTGACAAAGGTATTGGAGCAATGTTAGCTCAACTGGATGACAACAGTAGAGAGCGTCCGGTAGCTTTTATTAGTAGGCGATCACTAACCTGGGGGGGCGTCTCTTGGGATGGAAATGTTCTCTATATTTTCAAAGACATATACCTCCTACCCTGAGTGCCCATCTGTTCTGTTGTCTGGCTCCCTAATGCTGTTTTATGACATAAGTCGGTTTCACGGATTGTGGTCTTGTTGGACAGGTAGGGGCCCTCAAAACCCTACCCTCAAAGCTGTGGAAGGCTACCGCCTTCACCAGGAGTTAAGCAGCACAAGCGCGGTGATGTCAGCATACAGTGTAGTAAACACTAGTAGTGAACAGGACCTTTTTACCCTGTGTCACTAGAGTGAGGCCTACAGGCTCACTCACCTTTTTAAAATTTCAGCTGCTGTGTGCTTCACTCATCCTTGGCCTACATCTGGTAGATGTGGAGTCTAACCCTGGCCAGAGAACTCCTCTCTGTGGGTGGATCTTGCGGATATTTGCATACTCCTTGTTACGCTGAGAACGCAAAGTTTATGCAAAACTCTAACTCTGCAGCGGAGCAGAGTTCAGCCCTCCCCATCTCCAGCCCCTCAATAAATATTTTTAAAATAAAAAAAAATATTAAGGTAAAAAAGACACTTACCTTTATCGTGGTGTCTCTGGGCTGCCCTCCTCCTCCTCCTCGACGTGGTCTCTCCTGCAGAATCCCCTATGTCAGACGTACGACATGGTAGGACTGCACATGCGTGCGCCCTGTCCTACACACAACATAGGTCTGACTCAGGGGTTTCGGTTTGCAGAAGAGATAACGGCCAGGAGGAGGAGGGCAGCCCGGAGATGCAGCATTAAACGGAAGTGTGTTTTTACCTGAATTCTTGTTTCTTTTCAAAATATTTATTGAGGGGGGGTGGGGGGAGGCACGGAGCAAAGCTCCACAGAGTTTTTGCCCAAGTGCGTGGAGCTCCGCCTAGAGCAACTACACCAGCTCTGCCCGGGCTAAGTGGAGTGCTGCTTTGTCCGGGAGTAATGACTCTGCACCAGTGGCGGCTCACCCACTATGGCGGAGGAGCATTGCAGCCCCTTTGCTGGCCAGCTGAGGAAAAGGAAAAATACAATGATAATAAAACAGTATTATTATCATTTTATTTGTCCTTTGGACGGAGCTGAGTCTTTGGGGGCGGGCCATGACAGGCATAGAAGTGAAGTGGTGGGCAGCACTGCTGTCAGTGTGCATGACGGTTTGGCCGGCCGTCTTAGGATGACCAAATAGTCATGCGCATTGACATCTCCCCAACCTGAGCTGCATTGCCAGGTGCAGAGAACAGCAGGCGTAGGCTGCCAGTCCCCTTTGGAGCACAAAACAAGCCCACTCTGGCCAAAGAGAAGCGCTGGGATTGGTTGTGGTGAGTCTGGAAGCCTCAGCACATACACAGCAGGAAGGAGAAGAGCGGCAGAATGGCGATCGTCAAGGAGCATCTAAGTTATGTTCTTTTTTGTTTGTTTAATTTGTCGTCCGTCTGTCCCCTCACCACATACCCCTGCAGCGCCTCGCCACTCTGCCGCGAGACCATCCGCTACTGCTCTGCACCAGATATATGTGTGTCTAGGAAGGGTACAGTATAGGTATAGAGCAGTACTGTGTTGGACATGTGGGATTAGTGTATATGCTGAATGTATGTATGGCTGTGAGGAATGCATGACATAAAAGATCTAGTGTTGTGCAGTGCAATGCGCCATGAGAGCATGTGCTATGTGTAAGTGTGATTGAGTGAAGCACAATATATGAAGGGTGAAGTGTTGTGCAGCACGCATATGGTGAATGTGTATGCTGGCAGCGTGTCCTTGAAAATAGCACAGCCTGGTACAGTATAGAAAAGATTCAATGCTGAACAGCACATGCAGACTGAATATGTGCACTTAATGTATGCTTACTTGTATTGAAATAATGCATGGAGGTAACAGTGCTGTACAGTAAAGGTCCGATTCACAAAGGTAAAGTTAGACCAAAAGTCTAACTTTATGATCTCTTCAATATTCACAAAAGGACTTACGATTAATATCTTTACGACTGTTCAGGTTTTGCACTTGGGGCAACGGTAGTTCAGGGTGGAATCTCTGCAGCCGAGGCTGAGAAAGTATAACTACACACACCTGCAGACAATTTACGTCACCTGTAAACCATGCACTGCAGACCACATAAAAGTAGCCCACATCCAAAGTTCTGTTTTTGCAAAACACATAAGTCACCTGCCTGTTCTCTGTCTTGCCTTGCCATCTGCTAAGCATGAGCATGTTAAGTGTCAGGAAGAAGAAGAACTTCACAGGGGAGGAGACATAGATGATAATTATATTTGCACTGGAGAACTATAAAAAACGTCATGGTCTGCCTCAATCCCTTAGCAGTGCAGCACAGAAGGAAGTTCTATGGCAGGAGTTGGCTATTGTGGTCAGTGCATTGGGGGTGGATGTTGGACCATCACTGACATAAAAAAGAAGTGGCAGGATGAGAGAAGGCGGGTGAAGGAGAAGTTCACCAGGATAGAGCTGCCAGATCACTCCCCGGTGGACAAATTGGACCCTGTCTCCGTCTCACACCACTTGGGATGGACGTCCTCTCCACCATGCACCCCCACCTGCTGCATGGACTGCCTGTGAATTACAACCATAATGTGGTGCCAGGTAATATGTGTGGATTTGAACAATTATTTTATTTGATAAAAGTGTACTATAAACTGCAAATGTGACTTTAGAAGTGACTTCAAGTTTGTGCAAATATTCATTGTGATTTAGACTCTCATGTGTCTCATTTTGTCTAACACATTACAAGTCACAGAATTCGATATACTGGAAATGTTAAATTCCAATTTCTTATTCATAAACAGTGGCCAATCTCTGCTGGTGATTTCAATTTACTCTGGAATAAGATACATGAAAACGTGCATGAATTAGTAACCATCACAGTTGTCTTGTAAATCCAATTGAGTAAATAAGTGAAAGGTTGTACATAATCATCATTTGTTGGTATTGACTCCTACATTTAATTTTGACAAACAGCCACAGTAGATCCACCCACTGGAGCAGAGGTTCCTACCCTTGAAGGAAGGCAACGTCATGGGGCAGATAAACAAATACCACCGGCACAAACAGGTAAGTAAATATGGCCAGGCGAGGGTCCCATGTACATTTAAGTCAGGCAGAAAATCCCTTTGGGACACCTTTTAACAATGACACAACGTTCAACAAATAATGAATAATAACAAACTAAAAAACACAATACTATACTCATGAGGCAAAACACAGATAAAATTCTGAAGAATTCTGGTACAATTTATTATACAATGCAAAGTTAAAATACAATAATTCAACATTAAATAAAACAGTGGGGAAGAGCAAATTAGAAAGAAGGAAACATAAATTCCTATTAGTAAAAAAGGAGGTGTAGAAGGAAAATTAAATTCAGCGAGTAAACCATCAGAATTATTTTCTAAACATTATGGTGTACAATCCTCCTTTTATCATGCGACGCGTTTCGGTGGATCAAATGGTCAGACCACCTTCATCAGGTTAAAACATAGTTTCTTCCCCTTATAGTTTCTTAAAAACTTCTAAGCCACAACAGCTTTTCATAAGCGTTTTCAGCGTAGAAAGACACCTTTTCTCGTCATGTGAGTTAAAAAACTTCACGGACTCGACAATCTTTGTTTATATTTTGTGACGATGTAATTACAGTGGTAAAATGAGAAGGTTTTAGATAATGCTGGAGACAGCAGCCGATGCACCGAACGAATAAACGGTAGACATCTCTGAGTGTAAAAACACTCCCAGGACACACGGTACGCAGCCCACAGCGTCCTAGATGCAGGACGAGGCACAGAAAAATGCTGTCAAATAGAAGTGGTTCCAATTCACAGTATCGCCGGATACCACTCACTAGGCGCCAAGATAAGTTAAAAACACAGGCGTTCCGTGGTCCCGTCACCTTCACCTTGCGTGAGTTAAAAACACCGGCGTTCCATGGTCCCGTCACCTTCACGCAAGGTGAAGGTGACGGGACCACGGAACGCCGGTGTTTTTAACTTATCTTGGCGCCTAGTGAGTGGTATCCGGCGATACTGTGAATTGGAACCACTTCTATTTGGCAGCATTTTTCTGTGCCTCGTCCTGCATCTAGGACGCTGTGGGCTGCGTACCGTGTGTCCTGGGAGTGTTTTTACACTTAGAGATGTCTACCGTTTATTCGTTCGGTGCATCGGCTGTTGTCTCCAGCATTATCTAAAACCTTCTCATTTTACCACTGTAATTACATCGTCACAAAATATATACAAAGATTGTCGAGTCCGTGAAGTTTTTTAACTCACATGACGAGAAAAGGTGTCTTTCTACGCTGAAAATGATTATGAAAAGCTGTTGTGGCTTAGAAGTTTTTAAGAAACTATAAGGGGAAGAAACTATGTTTTAACCTGATGAAGGTGGTCTGACCATTTGATCCACCGAAACGCGTCGCATGATAAAAGGAGGATTGTACACCATAATGTTTAGAAAATAATTCGGATGGTTTACTCGCTGAATTTAATTTTCCTTCTACACCTCCTTTTTTACTAATAGGAATTTATGTTTCCTTCTTTCTAATTTGCTCTTCCCCAGTGTTTTATTTAATGTTGAATTATTGTATTTTAACTTTGCATTGTATAATAAATTGTACCAGAATTCTTCAGAATTTTATCTGTGTTTTGCCTCATGAGTATAGTATTGTGTTTTTTAGTTTGTTATTATTCATTATTTGTTGAATGTTGTGTCATTGTTAAAAGGTGTCCCAAAGGGATTTTCTGCCTGACTTAATAGTCATTTTGGTACCCTGTTCCCTTTGGTTGTGGGGTCCCTCTCTCTTTTATTAGAGGGTCCCATGTACTACATTGCGATTAGGCATCCCATAGATATTTGATATAGAATCCATGTGAACTGAACTAGGATATGTTGTTTACAACATGTGTAAACTAGAATGTAAATTACACTCATATCAAACCTCTACAACGATCTCTGCTCCACATATGGGTGTGACATATTGTCATGCACAACACACTGGGCAGATGGTAGACCCTGGTAACTACACTTACAAATAACTTTGCTGAAGGCCAATAGGGTTCCATGTATGAAGAATAGGAATAGCGATTTCCTAATTGCGTTTTTTTGCGAATTGCAATTAGGAAATTCCTATTCTAATATATGCAACTTTTTTGAGTTTCATTAGCGATTCATAGTGGTTCACAAATAGACCTACCTCATACATCAGGTAGATCACACTTTGTGATCCACTATGATACACAGCCATCACAGGAAGGCTAGCCTGCTGGGGTCAACATACCACCATGTCTGTAAGTGATTTTTAAATGCAGCCTATTTCCTAAAAGGAAAACTGGATGCATTTAAAAAAAAAGAAAACTTTGAAGTTTCATTTCTTTAAAAGTAGACAGCGGTCTGTGGGACCAGTGCCTGCTTTTAAAAATATTTTATCAGCCGTTCTGAATGGCAAGGAGTCCATTGGCGACAACTAACCATTTGCAAATGGATTACCACCAAGTTTGAGTTGGTGCTAAAGTGTAAATGTTTTGCGACTGCATTTCGACCACAAACATTAGAGCATACCAATGTGAATTGGTATTTGAAAGGGATGCCCAAACCATGCCTCTTCCAAATACTGAATCACAGAACCCAAATCGAGATTTGGTAATAAATTACTGAATCACAATTTTTGCTTTGTCCATTACAAAAAGCTATTTTCTGGTTGCAAACGGGCCAATTCGCAGACCAGGAAAATGGTTTGCACATGTGGCTCACAGTCTTTAATATTGGATGACATGTGAGGAGTATGGGCTGTGTGCCTTACATCCCAGTTGTCACTCATATCCATATGCTCAGATATGGGTCATAAGAGTATACTACTTCATAACATGCTGGCTAATGAAAGGATGACTCTACATTTAAATTAAAATAATGATGTATGTACCAAATTCCTTATACATCTCATCTAAAGAGGAGTAGCCCAACTGTGTTGAACATGTATAGCTATGACATATACATGTAAAATGATTCACATCATCATTTGCATTGACCTATGGATATGTATGGTACATTACAGATGCTGTCAGGAGTTTCTCAGTTATCCAAAGGGACCTCATCCAGACATTCTGGCTGCGTCAGTCAGAACCACTATCATCCTTCCGTCCGGTAAGTCCACCGTATAGTGCTGTAAACTATTAATTTCCAAATACTTCATAATAACCAAATCACTGTGAAAGGAAATTAGCAGATTTTGCCACTGAAGCACCTGGGGTTGGTGTATGATATGCTCCCAACATAATCAGTGATGTCTGTGTTAATTTAGCATGTTCACTTATAATCAATGCAGAACATTAATTAAGGTATCACTTCCTTTTGAAGCTGATGGATCAAGACCAATGTCTTCTGCCCCCCTAATCAAAGAGCCAGGTACAGCAGGTGACATCATGGGGATTCCAATACCACACAGAGTGTGGCTGGAGCTGGTGAGTTTGATTTTGCATTGTATATCTGCACTGAACACCCCAATGCTACAGTGTATGCTGTCATATGTAGGTTTACATGAACCAGGTCACATGTGGAAGATCAGACAGATGCAAAGAATATTTGTCCCAACCCTTGTGTTGTGGCATGTGATATACTATACAAAATATTTAACATGAGTGGCTTGATGAAGCTAAACCATTCACCAGTGGGGGGTTGGGGTATGTAATTTGTACTTGTATCCGAGGAGAGAACCAAGCAGCGAGTCAGCGGCATGCACTGCTCAACAAGATGAGGAGGAAGAAGATAAACAGGTGCTGAGGACCTGGATGACGAGAAGTGCATTGTTGGCCCTGGCCAAAAGACTGAAGCCTACATCAGGTCCTGCCAGCATCGTATCTCCCACTTCCCCTCTGAGGATTGCCCTGTCTTAGCAATCAGCCAAATAGCCACAGCGTTCACCTACCCCTGCACAGCCATTACCTCATAGCCATCACATCTATAGGTAAATGTGTTGCTTCTCCTACACACTCAAATGACAGTGCATCCCAGACCTTCTCTTAAAGCTTCTAAAGGACCACACACCCCTGGTGAGGAGCAGATATCCCTTAGGCATAAATCTCCTCCCATGTGTTACTCCTCCCCGTGCAGGTGGACCTGACTGTTGCATCAGATAGCGTTCCATACAAAGGTGGCTGGCAGATTGTCATGTTGGCCACTTGGAGGAAGAGTTTTTCCAACAGCAGGTTGATGTGAGGCAGGACATTCGTGCCATACAGGCTACTCTGTCTAACATTTCAGACTCACTGCAGGAAATCCCTTGGGTGATTGACAAGCAGACCCATGTTTTGGACAGACTTGAGAAATCTTGCCAAGACATGTGAAGGAACAGCATACAAAACATTTGTAAGAAGTAAGAACAATAGAATCACACCTCTGACAGCGAAAATACCAATTAATCAGTGGCACTGTATATAACTATACACAACATCATTTATTTGACTTCAATAACAAGCAAAAACCAAATCTCCTAGTTTACAGATGTATATCATCAAACAAACAAATGGGTCATTTACAAAGTAAAGCAAGTAATTATTTCACACTTCATACACAGACGTATAATCACAATACAACACAAATAAATCAGTTGTGTCTATCTTTCAGTCAATTTAACAAGGGGTATGGCTGCAATTTCTATTAATCAGTAGCAGTCCATACCGGAGGTATTCCAATCAGGATACATACATGAGGGAACAGTCGGCCCTCAAGAGCATAGTCGTGTTTTCCAAAGTCTTGAAGTAATTTAGAAATTTTTGTACTTGCTAGGACTCCTCCAAATCCAGAAAGTCATTGAGTTTCGGCCCATCCATTCAGGCTTCTTCACGACAAAGGAAGACAAAAAAGAACCTGTAAAACAATACAATATACATTTGACTACCACACAGGGTGGCAACATTTAGAAAATGTAAATGCTCAAAATGATTGTAAATCAAAAATTCAGTACTTCAATACTGAGTTGATTAATAGTTGTTGATGATCATATGGTTACCCTGGTTGTAGGCCATATATGTGACGATAAATGTGTGTGAGTAAGACATGTTTGTTTGAAGGACCATCTGTGTAACAAGGTATCATGTTATAAGCATAGCTAAACACCTATTGATGTAGACTTCCATCGTTTGAATCCAGCATATATAATGTAGAACAAAAGACAGAGAGATGGTGTAGAACAAAAATTTATATATTGCAGAAAATTTATAAGAAAGCAATTTAAATAAAATACTGTCCAATGAAAAAGGAGAAAGGAAATTAAATAAAATCTTTTACCAGAATGGCCAAGGGAACTTGGAGGGGGGTTTGGTAAAATAAATAAAACACATCAGGATGTGTCAGGGGAACCAGTCTATGTAAAAGGGGGAAAAAGAAATGTCCATGGTCAAAACATTGTCCTGTCACTAGCCATCCTCACTGTCCTCCTTCACCACAATGTTTAGATCCTCTCCACCTGTGAACTCACTTTGGCTGGCTGCTGCAGGACCACATACCCAGCGGGAGTGGCAAATACGAGGGGTATGAGGGATCACTGGGAAAAAAGAGAGGAAAGACACACTTGGGGACACACATTGGTGGTTTCGGCAGATGGTTAGGACAATGAAAACAATATGGCTGCACCCAAAGAAGTGATGGAGGCAGTGATGTTGTCAAAATGTCTGGACTGTGACTCTCTGAACCTCTGGATCTCATCCATCAGCTCCTGAAAGCCCTGAGAGACCACAGTCCTGGCACTATCAGCTGGCACCATCACATCCTGGGATGCATCCGCAGGAGTTACAACACATGAAAGGGTTTAGTTCGAACATTAGGGGTGTGGAGTGTTCTGGTAGATGTATACCTTAGCTTTACTGGGCAGGCATTTGGAGAGGTATAAGTGGTAGGGAGTGCAGCTGGAATCCCAATGGAATGGGGGGACTCAAGAGTTATGAAGGAATCAGTGGCAGACCCAGATGGTGTTGAGGTTTGCTCAGAGGACACCATTCCCATATCAAGTTGTTTTGGGACAGGGATACACACAATTTCATTCCCCCCCTGGCTTGTGGTGTCATTTTCAACATCCCCACCTTCAGTCTCCTCAGCCTCCACCTGGGCTGCTGATAAAATTGATGTGGGGTCAGTTTGGCTGGGTGCACTACCCTGTCTGTTGTTTGGTCTCCCTCCTCTTCACTGGTGGTGTCTAGAGGACATACCTGCAGACGAGCCAAGAATCTCCTGCTCTGCCCCTGGTCCTGTCCCTCTGTTCATTGGCCAGTCTTGTCCACTGAAAATGAAGACAAGCAATTATGTAATTGGTGTACAATTTATGAAAAATGGCCAAGACAACCTAAAGAAAGTGCCGACTTTGTAGTTCATCAATCTTACTAACCAATAATATGTTGCATGGGCCCAAAACTAAGTCTACCGTCACTGTCATGTGTAAAATTACTTACACATTAACATCTTTCTCAATTTTGGTCAGTATACTCCTCAATATTTACTAACCCTCACCACCATCATTGATTTAATACTTGGTCCCTGACATTTCCACACATAGGTTCCTTCCAATGTAATTTTATTAGTGGATATAGTACATAGTCTGTATGCATATTTCCACACCTAAAAGTCGATCCAGGTTTAGCCTGTGCTACGCTATCTCAATCGTACTCTTACTTTCAAGATTCATCTATTGTGTAGCATAGTGAAACACAACATACTTGCTAAATACGGTTTATATATGCAAACAAGGTCTTCGATGTGACCTTTAATAAGTTGTTATTCCAAAATATTGCATGTTACTTGACATCAGACACTCTACATGGCAAGAGACACATTTTGCATGAAAAGACTGCCTCGTGTGGGCTGTACAATGGCAATCACATGTGCTTACTTAGTACACCTACCTATATATTTGAAAATTATTTAAGGGCCACTGTTGAGATTATGTGTGTATTTAGTACACTGTGGGTATGTTTATATAATTTTGAGTGAGGCAAGTCACAAAATGTCAGCCTTTAGTTCATTTTACAAAACTATAATACAAACAATCAAGAGGAGAGTAATGGTATGACTATTCACTCTCTTACCCCTACTAAATATTTATAAACAACAGAAGAGTGAAAGGACAAAAAGCGACCTCAAACAAATATGTGAGGGTTAAGTAGAAGGGAAAGAAAGGTGGAAACACAACACAAATAAAAATATGTTTAAGAACCCTCACTCACCAGCCTGGTGGTGACATGCTTCATCACTGGGTTCCCACTGAAAGGACCTAATGTCCTTCCAGTGTGCTACAACACCTGTTTACAGCGGAGCTGGTTCTTGTGTGTGTTGGGGTGGTAAAAAAGCCAAACTGTGCTAAGTGAGTGCAAAAGGTGTTGAATATAAAAAGTGCGAAGTTGTGACTGTCAACTATTTTATTAATAGTCCAACCAGCACTGATTTAAAAACAAATAATGAGTGGACTCATAGGGTTAGTCTCATCTATTAAAGACCCCTAGTCCTCAGTGAATACTAAACGAATTTGGTCGACATGTTTCTGCTTTAGGAGCCTGAGTCGCTCAGCTTTCTTCAGGACCAGTTAGTGTGATCCTCCGGTGGTATGCACGCCCTAAGGTGCACCCTGCCGTGAGGATATTAGTGTTGAAAAGAAGAAAAATGAAATTTTCAGTTATACTCACGGCCAAAAGCCGTTCAGACCCACTCAGCAATTTTGCTGGGGCCAGGTACCTGTGATGACATCCGAGCCCTAATGTACAACGGAGAAACAGCGGCCCTCATCCTCCTAGACCTCTCCGCGGCATTCGACACTGTCTGCCACCGTACCCTAGTACAGCGCCTCGGCAACGTCCGAATCCAGGACAAGGCCCTGAAATGGATCATCTCCTTCCTCGACGGAAGAACACAGAGAGTCCGCCTACCACCGTACAAGTCAGAGGCCACCGAAGTCATCTGCGGCGTCCCTCAAGGATCCTCGCTGAGCCCCACCCTCTTCAACGTCTACATGAGCCCCCTAGCGGCCATCGCACGCCAACACAACCTCAGCATAATCTCCTACGCCGACGACACCCAGCTGATCCTCTCCCTGACCAACGACCCCGCCGCCGCCAGAGCCAACCTGCACGAAGGGATGAAAGAGGTGGCTGAGTGGATGACGGCCAGCCGCCTGAAACTGAACTCAGACAAGACGGAGGTCCTCATCCTGGGCTCTTCACCCTCCGCCTGGGACGACTCCTGGTGGCCTCCCGCCCTGGGCACCGCACCCAAACCGACAGACCATGCACGCAACCTGGGCTTCATCCTGGACTCCTCCCTCTCCATGACCAGGCAAGTCAACAACGTCTCCTCGGCGTGCTTCAACATCCTACGCATGCTACGGAAGATCTTCTGGTGGATCCCCACCGAGACCAGGAAGACCGTCACCCAGGCCCTCGTCACTAGCCGACTGGACTACGGCAACACCCTCTACGCCGGTACCACCTCAAGCTCCAGAAGAGACTCCAGCGGATCCAGAACGCCTCAGCCAGACTCATCCTCGACATCCCACGAACCAGCCACATCTCCGGACATCTGAGAGACCTACACTGGCTCCCCGTCAACAAAAGAATCACCTTCCGCCTCCTCACCCACGCACACAAATCCCTACACGACCAAGGCCCGAGCTACCTCAACAGCCGGATCAACTTCTACGCTCCCAAACGCCACCTCCGATCAGCCAACCACGCCCTCGCCGCCGTCCCCCGCATCAGAAGAGCGACTACAGGAGGAAGGTCCTTCTCTTACCTGGCCGCCAAGACCTGGAACTCCCTCCCGACCGACCTGCGCCTGACCCAAGACCACCTCTCCTTCAGGAAGAAGCTGAAGACCTGGCTGTTCGAGCAGTAGCGGCACCCCCCCACCCCCAGCGCCTTGAGGCCCTACGGGTATGTAGTGCGCTCTATAAATGTCTTTGATTGATTGATTGATTGATTGATTAAGGAGAAATGTTTTTCAAGTCAGATAGAAACATTTTCAATGGTTACGGTGTGATACCAAATTATACCAGTCAAACCCTTCACCAAAACATCCATCCCTATGGTGAATAGTAAGGGAAATGGTGTGTATGGTACTCAATAGAGCGGACACTTTCTGCTACTAATATTGTAAATAACAGGTGACTTAGTCTACCTCCATAGGCGATTAATATGTGGTAGATACTTGTATCTCATTCTGCCACAATGGTTCTATGGTGAATGCGATATCCAGCGGTTTTATTTTAATTAAACATGGATGTATTTGCAAACAACATCAAGCTAAAGATGCACTAAAGAAAACGGAAATAAAAATGGAGTCTCAGAAGGGCTTCATGGGGAGATTGGATCAACAAAACGGAAGACAAAACAGCCAAACTGCTAACTCACAAGAGGAAGGCGATATTCACTCTACATGGGCTGGCGCGGTAGGGGGTTATTTTCACGTCGCATATCTGAAAAGGAATCAGAAATGCGAGCAGTATCAGTAAGTCACTTTCGGATGCCACAATGTAAAGGGGCTCATATCAATGAGTCCGGGCTGGAGGGTAGACTAATATGTCAGTTATTAGCCCGTTAGGAATCAATACTCACACTCAAGCTGACGACTCCCAGCAGACTACCTAGTCTGTCACCACCGCGGCCCGACTGAACGCCGAGTGCGGGCGCTGCTGACAGACGTAGCGTCTAACGGGGTCACGTGACCTCACCACGTGATCTTGTGTATTAGGCTCCCTGGATGTAACTTAAAGGGGCCATGTATTATTGTTCTCGCTCGAGATTTGTTAGATGAAAAGCTTAGTAGCTTGGAGCATACGTACGGAAGTTAATAAATCCATATTAGTGCTCGTATGTTCTAATTCCCAATTAGTTGGCAATACAATTAACATAACAGAAGGTTCTGAGCTTCTAACGGTATGTTGTGCCTGATTTCGACGTTTTTAATAATGTTTTATTCAAGCAAAAAATGGGTATTTGGTGAAGTTCTCCTACGAAATGTCACTGAAGGAAAACAAATCCTATTATATTCTAAGTTCAGGGAGAATGTTAGTCAGACTAGAAGTTTGTTTGTATTGATTAAACACATAATCAACATGAGGAAGATATTCCCCCTTCCATAGAAAAAGGCCAGTAATCCTTACTAGGAGAAACAAAACTCCTAGTAGATGGTATTCACTGTTAGGGGTAGTAAAGTAACACTCCGTGGTGGAGCTGTTGCTGGGTTGATTAGGAAGTAGTCAGTAGAAAAAGGACTTTGTATTTCACTTCGATGAAAATAACTATGATGCTTATTCTGTGGGTTAACACGATGTATCAGCGTCTTAATACAGAGCCCCACGGGATATCATCATTGAGTCTCAAGCGATGACTAGATAAGCGATGGATCCATCGCTGTTCCTTCTCGAAGAGAATTTTTTCATCGCCAGAGACATGTTCCAGAATGGTCCAGCGCATATCATTAGGCGTGTGATTTGTTTCAATGAAATGGTTTGTGAGTTTGGTCGCATTTAGTTTACATCGAATACTGATTCGGTGTTCGCAAATCCTGAGCTTGACACGTCTGGTGGTCATACCAACATAGTTCAAACCGCAGGTACAGGTGATTAAGTACACTACGTTGCTGGTGTTACAGTTAGTATGACTCCGTTGTTCCCACTGCTTGCCAGGTTTTATATATTCAGGAATTTAGTGTGGGCGGTTAAATGGCAGATGCTGCAGTCCCCGCACGGGAAATGACCCATCACAGCAGGGAGCCCCCAAGTGGTCAACACTGTTGGTTCATGGTTTTTCTGTTTCTTGGCTGGGCGGGTGTGGACGAGGGAATCTTTTAAACTAGTCGCTCTCTTATAAGAAAAGAGTGGTTTTTCCCACTTCAATTGATTGCTCGTCATGATTTTCCAGTTCTTTTGTATACTGCGGCTTACCACGATGGACAGACAGTTGTAAGCGGTTACACAGGTTAATGGAACTTCCTGTGATTTATTTTTAGGGTATGTCTATAAAAAAGGGCGTCTCTGTTCTGGTTGATTGCCCTCTTCCGGCTTTTGTGAAGAATCCTTTTAGGGTAACCACGCTCCTCCAGTTTCTCTGTCAAATCATCTGCTTGTCTCTTGAAATCACCCAATTCACTGCAGTTTCGTCTTATTCGGAGATACTGTCCGTAAGGGAGATTCTCCCTTAACGGCGAGGATGAAAACTGGTGAACAACTGCAAATTGTTTTTGGATGTTGGTTTGTAATATGTTTGTGTATGAAGCAGGTGATCCTGTTTCTTGATGGTAATATCGAGAAAGGTAATACTTTCTCTGGCATACTCGTGTGCGAATCTCAAATGCGGATCACAGGTGTTTATCCAGGAAAAGAAGGGGAGTAGGGACGCTTCATCTCCTTTCCATAACCGCAAGATATCGTCAATATTACGTTGCCATAGAACAGACGTCTTCAAACTTTTGGGTGCCGAGACCCCCCTGTCAACATTTTCAGTCGTAAGGACCCCCTCCTGACAAACATTTCTAAACCTGTAGGCAGGGCTTCTGGAATTACGAGGCAGGTGAGGACCAAATTACACGAAAAGCTTGACTAAATTGTGTGGGAGGAAAATGTAAATAATGTTATGTGATGCCACGTTATTTTGATATAGAATTGCTTCATTATTTTGCCATTTTTTGCACACAATAACACAGAGGAAAGATTTCACCCCATCAGTACCAGTTTATAACCAAAATACAGCAATTAACATCAGAAAGATGTCTAGTCAACCTTCCACTCTGCAGGAATACGTGCTGCCACAGTAGAAGCTCACCTGGCCCTGGCCGGAAGCAGCAGGGATCCCTTAAAACCCTGGCGGTCTTGTGCAGAGTTAAGCAATTTATCCATGCCGCTTTCATCTCACCCCCTCCCTTCCATCCCTCTCTCCTCTCCCAACACTGTATTCCTCTCTCATATTGCCGGCATTTTCTTTCACCCCTTTTTACAGCTTCTGAACTCTCCCCATTCAACTTTTCACTTCACCCTTAATCACCTCTTGCCATTCTGTCTTTTCACTGCCGTCATCTCTAACAGTTTCTCGCATTTATCTCATGACCTCTCTGGCCCCGTCACCTCCCATGCCCATCTGCACTTCTCATTCACCTCAAGTCTCTCTATTCAAATTGTTGTCTATTTGTATCTCGCACCTCTCCAGTCCCCCCATTCATCTTTCACATGTCTACTTTGTTCTTTCACACCTTCTTGACAAATGTCCCTCTCCCCTGTTACCTCAGCACCAGTGCTTAATTAGAGCAGGTGGTTTCCGGTGCTCTGAACTGGCACCTAATTGTGCACACTGGCACTATGACTGTCTGCCACATGGTGGCTCTGTCTGAGTAATTTAGAGATGAGCAGAACAGCTGTTTATTAATTCAATATACATTAAAAATGATAAACTCCTGACATCCATGCCATTCTTATAGCTTTGGGGGCTTGAAATAGTCACACTTGGACAGTGTTATGGTTGTTAGTTGCATAGGTATTGTCATTGGCCGCACAGGCAAGGCAATGGGTGGGTGGTTAAAGTTGCAGTGACACCAACAATGCACCTCATCTGTCTGTAGCACCTTTCTGACAAACATTTTTTTATAGTGCTACGCATAGTTTACTCACACTCAGTTCTGTGATCTACATAGTACATATTCTTTGTAGCAGGCACATTAACCGTCTGCACTCTGTGGATGAGAAGAGTGCCCATGTGAGTGCACGGTGAGCGATGCAACAGTATGAGAGTAGGGAAAGAGGAGTGACTGCAGGGTGAGTGAGGTGGCCATATGAATTTGGGTGTGGATATAAGTGCAGAGTGGGATGAATGAATGCATGGTTATTGATGGGCTTGTTTGAGCGAGTTGCAAATTGAGCAGTGAGGGGGCAGGTGAATGAGGTGTCACATGAGTGCAGGATGAGTGCAGATGAGTAGTGTGACTGCAGGCTGAGGTACAGGGTGAACAACGCAAGTGCATTGTGATTGCAGAGTGATCACTGTGAGTGCAGGGTGAGAGGGTGAATGATGTGAGTGCAAGGTGATCAGTGCGAGTGAATTGTGATCGCTGTGAGTGCAGGGTGAGCGTGAAAGTGAAGTGCGAGAATGCAGGGTGCATTTCCAGACACTTGAAGTAACTCAACATATTATTGACGGAGGCGTAGGGTTTAAGATATAAGTTAAACTATTGCTATTATGACATTAATCAGGGATCGAGGGTGGAGGAAATAAATAATATGCTGATCTTGCAACACACTTCCAGTCCTATGGTTAGGGTTGCCTGCTCATTATTTTGATGTCCCAGACAGTACAAAAATAAGCAGTCACCTAAAGCTGTATATTTCAGCACTCATCTGTGCATACTGGGAACAGCAAATCTAAATAGAAAGCACTTTTAATTGTGTTCTAGGGCTGCCTAAATGATCCATGACTGATAATTAAAGGGAACAAGGACAGAAAAGTCACATTATGAATGTATTTATTTATGCGTTTTTATATAGCGCGGACTTCACCCGAAGGTGTCAGAGCGCTTCATAATAGGAACAGTAATGATACAAGAGGAGAAAATTACAAGTGAACAAATTGCAAAAGCAAACGTTAAGTTACATGAGGCAAAAGTGACAATAGTGAGCAACCAAACTACAAGAGATAGCAAACGGTACATTACAGGAGGAAAAAGTGATATGTGTGCAGGTTACAAAAGCGTTTAAAGTACAAGTAGAGGTATAATACTGCAATAAATGGCAGACACTCCAGCACAAGAACAGACATTATGTAGGCAATGGTGGTACTTGTGCAAGTATCTAAAGCAAACAAAATGTGATAGGTAGCAAACAGTGTGTTACAAGAGAAATGGCTGGTATTTTTTTCTTCTGGCAACCCTACTTTATATTTCTTTTCATGAAATGCATTCTCACACTATTGCAGTAAATGTAAAATACAAATGTGAGAAAAATGCTGAGTTGGGCCCCAGGGGGTACTGGAACTATAAAAAAAAACTAAGCCTCAGTAACCAGTTTTCAAAAGGTATTTAAATATGCAAATGATCTTTAACGACCTGTGAAAAACTCAGGGGTGCCGGGCTGTGCTGGAGATAAGACTGCAGACACAGCCCTGCGCAGCTCACAGCAGCTCGAGCTGAGACACACTACGAGGGAGGAGGGGGGCTGAATCACTGTTGTCAGATAGGCCCGGGCAGAAGTGTGATCGGGAATGCGCGACCCCCTTTCCATCACTCCACGGCCCCCCTGGGGATCGCGCCCCACACTTTAAAGACCCCTGCCATAGAATTATGTTGGTAGAGAAAGGGTTTGCAGGGGCTAGGGTGTGCTTTTTTTCAAAGCTGTACACGTACAATCCTTCCACCGAAGGGGCAAAAGTGCTGCCCATGGAAGTCCCTGTTGTTTGAAGGTACATCTGATTTTCATATTCAAAATAATTCCTCTTGAGGGCCTACTTGGCACAATCCACCACAAAGCCTCTAAGTACTGTAAAATTCCAGATGTTTTGATCGAGAGCCTCTGCTACCACTTTGATGGTCTCATCCTGCGGTATACAGGTATAAAGGCTCTCGATATCCAGAGTAACTAGGAAACTGGGTTCCTCTGGTATCTCGATGGTGCGTAGCATAGCTAAAAGGTTTTTTGTGTCCTTGATGTAGGTTTCTGTCGATTGGATTATCGGTTTTAGAAAGAAGTCGCAATATTGCGAAAGGGGTTCCAATAATGAACCGATCCCAGAAACAATTGGGCGTCCAGGTGGTGGTAAGGTGTTTTTGTGCGTTTTCGGCAGCGTGTAGAAATATGGTACCCTGCCCGTTGACGATGTAAGGAAGTCGGCTTCTCGTTTTGATAACCAGCCGTCGGACTCTGCTGTGGAGACCAGTTCTAAAATCTTGTCGCGAAGGCTTTCAGTAGGGTCCTCTCTCAGAATGGTATAGTTGTTGGTGTTATTCAGTAACCTTCTGCACTCAGCATCATAAGCTGGTTTGTCCTGAACCACTATGCCTCCGCCCTTGTCGGCGCTTTTAATCACAATAGTGGAGTTTTTCTTCAGTGACTGTATTGCCTGATATTCTACTGCTTTGAGATTTTTAAAACCAGTTGGGCAAGTTAGAGATTCTACTTCGTGTAATACCGCCTGCTCAAATGTCAGAATTTCTGGTGGTACGAGATGAGAAGGGGGGGTGAAACTAGATTTCAATCTGAAAGGGGTGTCACTTTTGATTACTTCAGTGAGTTCAGTGTCTTTATTTTCAAAAAAGCTCTTCAGTCTTAATTTTCTGAAGAACTCATTGAGCTCACAAAGTAATTTGAATTTGTCAAAACGTGGGGTAGGTATAAAACCTCAGCCTTTTTCCAAGACAGCCTTTTCAGCGTCATTAAGGTTGTAGGAAGATAAGTTTGTCACCAGACTTATTTGTTGCTTGGGCCTGCTCTCTGTTCCCCCGTCTTGCTTCGAGTGTTGTCCCCGACTGTTTCTGATTGGTCCCAATGGACCTGGTTGGGTCCCTTGCGTTACCCCCTGCCGCGTCGGCCCTGGTCTAAAAAAGGTTGGCGGTAGGTATTCTGCTGAAAATGGGGAGGAGCAAAATGTGGGTTCCACCCCATCATAGGTGGTGCAGGTGGTGGGAAAGGGTTATTTTGGTAAGGTACTAGTCCTGGGTGTTGGAAATATGGTGGCCAACCTTGGAAAGTAGGGATCGTCGGATTGCCGCGGCCTCGTCCGCGGCCTCTTCCCCTGTTCCCTCTTTTTGTATTCCCCCCACTGGAACCACTCGTATTAGAATCTGCTGAGGAATCTGAACTGTAGTCAGTCGCTGTTGGTTGGACATATTCTGGGCTGGCATAGGGATAGACACGAGTATAGGACCAATGTTTCAGGTCTTTTTGCAGTTTCTGTGCCTTGGACGGAGCCAGGTTGTCCTTATATTCGTTCTGTTCCCTATTTAGCTCATCCAACTTCTTTTTAAAACCTGTCAATGTTGCCTTGAATTGGGACTCAGTAGTTTGAATTTCTATAAGGAGAGTTTTGGATAAACGCAGTGCTGTTTTTATGATCAGAATGCCCCAGTCCCTGGTGCAGTGCCACCCAATCTGCGCCCATTCCTTGCGGAATACTGTATCATCTAAAAAGATTCCAGGCGCATTCGTCACAAGTAGCCCTTTTGGTGCTGCGTTATTAGTGAGGTACTCTTTAATCATTGTGCCGTGTAATATGGCCCTAATGCGGCTTCTTTTAAGCTCTCCTAACTTATCCTAATCTTCTGTTTGGGAGATAGTTTGTGCTAGTAGTGTATCCGAAAAAAGGGAGTTATCCCCTAAGAGGGCATCAACCTCCTCCTTTGAGAAAGAAAGGCCCATGTCTTCCATTGTCCCCGTAATGTGAAAGAATTTCTTCTTTTGAAAGAGTGCAAAGCTTGATTTCGTAAACTCTTGCAGCTGTACGCTGCCTAAATCACAAACAATCAACAGGAGAGTAAGGGTATGACTATTCACTCTCTTACCCCTACTAAATATTTATAAACAACAGAAGAGTGAAAGGACAAAAAGCGACCTCAAACAAATATGTGAGGGTTAAGTAGAAGGGAAAGAAAGGTGGAAACACAGCACAAATAAAAAGATGTTTAAGAACCCTCACTCACCAGCCTGGTGGTGACATGCTTCATCACTGGGTTTCCACTGGAAGGACCTAATGTCCTTCCAGTGTGCTGCAACGCCTGTTTACAGCGGAGCTGGTTCTTGTGTATGTTGGGGTGGTGAAAAAGCCAAATTGTGCTAAGTGAGTGCAAAAGGTGTTGAATATAAAAAGTGCGAAGTCGTGACTGTCAACTATTTTATTAATAGTCCAACCAGCACTGATTTAAAAACAAATAATGAGTGGATTGATAGGGTTAGTCTCATCTAATAAAGACCCCTAGTCCTCAGTGAATACTAAACAAATTTGGTCGACATGTTTCTGCTTTAGGAGCCCGAGTCGCTCAGCTTTCTTCAGGACCAGTTAGTGTGATCCTCCGGTGGTATGCACGCCCTAAGGTGCACCCTGCCGTGAGGATATTAGTGTTAGAAAGAAGAAAAACGAAATTTTCAGTTATACTCACGGCCAAAAGCCGTTCAGACCCACTCAGCAATTTGCTGGGGCCAGGTACCTGTAAGGAGAAATGTTTTTCAAGTCAGATAGAAACATTTTCAATGGTTACCGTGTGATACCAAATTATACCAGTCAAACCCTTCACCAAAACATCCATCCCTATGGTGAATAGTAAGGGAAATTGTGTGTATAGTACTCAATAGAGCGGACACTTTCTGCTGCGGACACTTTCTGCTACTAATATTGTAAATAACAGGTGACTTAGTCTACCTCCATAGGCGATTAATAAGTGGTAGATACATGTATCTCATTCTGCCAAAATGGTTCTATGGTGAATGCGATATCCAGCGGTTTTATTTTAATTAAACATGGATATATTTCAAACAACATCAAGCTAAAGATGCACTAAAGAAAATGGAAATAAAAATGGAGTCTCAGAAGGGCTTCATGGGGAGATTGGATCAACAAAACGGAAGACAAAACAGCCAAACTGCTAACTCACAAGAGGAAGGCGATATTCACTCTACATGGGCTGGCGCGGTAGGGGGTTATTTTCACGTCGCATATCGGAAAAGGAATCAGAAATGCGAGCAGTATCAGTAAGTCACTTTCGGATGCCACAATGTAAAGGGGCTCATATCAATGGGTCCGGGCTGGAGGGTAGACTAATATGTCAGTTATTAGCCCGTTAGGAATCAATACTCACACTCAAGCTGACGACTCCCCGCAGACTACCTAGTCTGTCACCACCGCGGCCCGACTGAACACCGAGTGCGGGCGCTGCTGACAGACATAGCGTCTAACGTGATCTTGTGTATTAGGCTCCCTGGATGTAACTTAAAGGGGCCATGTATTATTGTTCTCGCTCGAGATTTGTTAGATGAAAAGCTTAGTAGCTAGGAGCATACGTACGGAAGTTTATAAATCCATATTAGTGCTCGTATGTCCTAATTCCCAATTAGTTGGCAATACAATTAACATAACAGAAGGTTCTGAGCTTCTAACGGTATGTTGTGCCTGATTTCGTCGTTTTTAATAAAGTTTTATTCAAGCAAAAAATGGGTATTTGGTGAAGTTCTCCTACGAAATGTCACTGAAGGAAAACAAATCCTATTATATTCTAAGTTCAGGGAGAATGTTAGTCAGACTAGAAGTTTGTGTGTATTGATTAAACACATAATCAACATGAGGAAGATATTCCCCCTCCCATAGAGAAAGGCCAGTAATCCTTACTAGGAGAAACAAAACTCCTAGTAGATGGTATTCACTCTTAGGGGTAGTATTCCTTAATTGCGAATTTGTAAATTGCGAATTCGCAATTAAGGAATACTTTCCCATTCATTTCTATGGGCCAGGAGGCCCATAGGAATGAATGGGAAGCTATTCTCAATTTGCGATTCGCAATTTGCTAATCGCAAATTGAGAATAATTTCAAGGGTGCAGGGGTGTCCAAAGGACACCCTGTTGCACCCCTGACATATGCATGGGTGCACATGTGGCGCACATACATGCTCTAAGGGCATGTATGTGCGTCACATGGCACTTTGAAAAATGCAAAAATTTGCATTTTTCAAGGAATTCACAACTTACCACCAACTAGAAGTTGGTGGTAATTTGCGATTCCTTAAGGGAAATTTGCTAATTTTTTTGGCTACATACATTGCATTTAAGGAATCGCAAAATTTGCGATTCCTTAAATGAAATTGCAAAATAAGGAATCGCAAACTGTGCGATTCCTTATTTTGCATGCAGATTTAGGTGATACATACCATTTTGCGAAAATGCGTTCGCAAACGCCGAAATTTGGAGAATTTTCGGCGTTTGCGAACGCATTTGGGCATGATGCATATGGCCCTTAGTTTCACAGAAATGCAAATGTAAGGGAAATTTGTGTTTAGAACACTGCAAGCCCCAGAATGCCCTCAGAAAATAGCATTCCAATAGCTCCAGTGATGCATAGACCTTATAAGTAGACCTTATAAGTACTGCAGCAATTACTCTGAAAAAGTGAAAGGTGACATAAGACACACATACAAAAGCATGCATGATACAGCATACAAGACACAAACTCTTCACATACCAACAATAGACATTGTCAAAGCCTTTTATTGACCATAGCAAACAACAGTTATAAGGCCCTTACTTCATTAGTCATAATTATGTAAGTGCATGTTTTCACAGAAATGCAAATGTAAGGGAAACTTACCCAGTTGTATTTAGAAAACTACAGGTCCTGGAATGCCCTCAGAAAACAGCATTCCAATTGCTCCAGTGATGCATCGACCTTATAAGTAACCCTGGGCGGGTAACTACGCTCCGCCCACGGAGTTTGCAGAGATTTGCCTACTCCACGTTGCGCTGCGAAGGCGAAGTTCAGGCGCAAGTACCACTCTTTGGCAGAGAGTAGATAGCAGGCCCCTCCACCCTCCCAAAGTTATTAAAAATAATTAAAAAGGCTCTTACCTGACTCGTCTTTCTCTGCTGCCTCCTCCGCACAATGGCTGCTCTCTCCTGCCTCCTCCTCTCACTGAATAACCCCTACATTGTATGTTAGGGGTTTCTGAGCATGAACAATCCAGGACATTTCACAGGTACACTTGAACCATGGTGTATGCATGACATACATATGGCTACACTGCTAGATGAGTAGCAGCACACACAAATACAAAATCTGTAAAAACCTGTATATTAATATGTCTAATGTTACAGATTCTAAAGTCAACTCCACACAGATGCTTACCATTATGAATTCAATATTGTCTGAGTACATCACATATGCAACATGGAGATAGAAGGAGAGTGTTGTATGTTACAATGGCATCTTGCTAGCCATCATGGTTGTTAGACCTGTCAGCCCTAGGGTGGTCTTTACCCATTTTTTTCGCCCTTGCCTTGTTTTTTCCACCGCCTTTTTTGTTGGACTTAGGTCTCCGGGCACCTTACCGCTGCTAATGAGTGCTAAGGTGCAGGTGCTCTCTCCTACCAACATGGCTGCCACAGGCCCCTGCTACTGCGGAATGGTCTTTTTAGTAGCACCCAAGTAGCCAGGAGCAGGCTGGGACCGTAAGATACTGTAGCAACACCAGCCCGCCTTTTCTGCCCATAGCTAGACTGTGGAAGCCGGAATAGGGGAGGGGTCTCACTTTGCCGCCTTAGAGAGTGGTCACCTGACCTAGGGATATTTGAGGAAAGGAGGAAAACCTTTTTGTCAGTTGGGGCATCACTGGACCTGGGGGAACCTCTGCAGGATCTTAGGCAGTAGGGCCTAAGGGAGGAACCTATACCACTGGAAGGGACTGGACCTAGGCACTGCCTTCTAAGTTGAGTAAGGGACTCTACCAAACCCACTGATCTGGCTCAGCGTGGAGAGAACCCAGGGAACCACCTGCAGTGATCTACAGGAACCAGCCTGACCTTAAGCCACCAACTCAACCCCCCCCCCCCTTATCACCTATCCTCCCAAGGAACTACCTGAGATGGGCGCAGTAGCCATCAAGTGCCAAGAAGAACACCTATTAACAAGAAGGACTGCTGGGGATCAACCAGGCGCTCCCCTGCTCAGCCTGTGCCCCCCTGTGCTGTCCTGTCGCAGTTGTGGTGCTGAACTACCTGAACTGCCTGAACTACCTGCACTCCGTGAACTACCTGAACTGCCTTCCCGGCGCTCTCCTGCTGTGCCCCCTGAGAAGCACTGTGCCCCTAAGAACTGCTGCTGGCCTAAGCGCTGAGGGCGCTGCTCTGATCCCTGAGCGCTGTGCCCCTGAAAGCGCTATTTCCTTCACAGCTGCGGCCCGGGGTTACCTGCTCTGCCCCACGCTGTCTGGAAGTCCTCTGGGGGCCGGGGAAACACTGCCGCCGCCTGTGTGCCAAGCCGAGAAGTTGCCACTATCAACACCGAGGCCCGGGGATTGCTGGTGCTGCCCCCTTGTCGTCTGGATGCCTTCTGGGCCTCGCGGACAACGCCGCCGCCCGGAATTTGCCTGTGGAGGACCCCGCTGCGAGGTGCATCGTTGCGGTGGCCTCCGGAGCCAGGAGAGGGCTGCCTGAGTGCAGAGTTGGGCCCTGAATCAGCCACCATCCTAACGTGACTGGGGGCTTCGTCACGGGCTCCGCCTCCGCCAGCGCCTCCGCCAGCGCCGCACCCCGATTGGCTGTCCGGCCGAGCCCATCACAAGCGAGCCTCGGATTGGCTCTGGGGCCCGGCCGACATCAGCACTGTCCCGCCATTGATGGAGGCTGCCGCGCCTCTTCTTCACCACGTCCTCACTGGTCCCTGGGCCCAAGGAGCTATCAGAAGGCCCGGGACTGGTCTCCCCAGCAGCGCGTGGCCCGCAGGAGGGTCGGAGCCCTACCCACAGCTGGAAACCACTGTAAGGGCTCGTTGGAGCCGAAGAAGCAGGTAATCCCCCCGGGGAGGAGGGCGGAAGGACAGAGAGAAGAGCAGGGCCCTCGAGGAGCGGAGAGGGAGCCTTGTGGCCGCACCTCCCCGCGGGAGGAACTGTGGTTGGGCCCAGTTAGCCCCAGTTGCACGGACAGGGACCCCTGGACTGGGCAAAAGCCCACAGTGAAAGTTGGGTGACTGTTTTGCTAGGTGAGTTAACCCCTCGTTAGGGGATTGTCCTTTGTAGACTGCCTTTACACAGGAGCTAGGAGACCCTGCTTTATTGATTCCACTGAGGTCCCAAGTTACTACTGAAACCTGCCTTAGGAAATGTCGCCTGTTTCTCTACAAGAGTGGTTTTACTTCTGCATAATGAAATGTTAGCTGAGTTCTGAAAGAATGAATTACTTACCTATGCTTTTATGATGAAATGTTGCCTGAGTCCTCATGAACCCAATTTATATCCGCCTACAATGAAATGTGCTATTGAGTTAATGCTGAATTGATTAATTGTTTGCCATGAATGATTTGCTAACCCTTATTTTGATCTAGATAAAAGTGTATTGATTTTAACAGACCGGCTGGTGTGGTGTCAGTTATTGTGTGTGTTTCCTGTCTCAGTGGGAGTGTGTGCTGCACTGCTACTTTACACCTAAGCTTTCGGGTGCCTTCCCGCTCACGCCAAGCTACCCCCATGGATTTGGTGACCCCAGTTCTCACATTGGTGTTCAGCAGCGGGATAAGGACCTGGGGCTATGCAGCGCCCTCCACTGAGTCAGTGTGCGCTGCAATTGGACACCTGTTGTGTATGCAAGCTTACCAAATTGACCTCCACTGTCTAAAGTGAGTGAGCAGATTCCTGTTTTGACCTGCTACCTACGTCCTAGTGTCTCTCCTTTAAATTGTCTGGGTCCCCACCTGTCAAGATGGAGTTTGAGCTGGCCAACCTTGAAGCGTATACTGTGGTGCAGCTGGGGGACTTCTGTCAGGGGATGGGGGTGTCTGTTGGGCAAAGAGCCAAGGGCTTCGGAAAGCCTTGAGGGCATGGGTAATGGCCCACCCGGAGGGGAGAGGGGATGGGGACAGGAGGGGCAGGGTGCACCAGGGGAGGCGGGCACACCAGAAGGGCTAGACCTACTGAATATTGATATTGATATGAGTGAAAATGTGTTGCCAGGAAGACGTTCCGGGGCAGGCAGTGTGGTGTCTAGGAGGAGTGCGTCACCAGAGGAGTGTGAGGACAGGAGGGAGGAGAGGCAATTGAGATGGGAGCTTGCTAAGATTGAGAAAGAGAGGGAAGAAAAGAGATTAGCAATGGAAGAGAAGAAGATTGCGCACGAGCTTCACCTAAAAGAGTTGGAGCTGAGAGCACTGCAGATAGGTGCGCAAGGGAAAACAATTGGTGGCAGCGTATCAGAGGTTCCACGAGAGCCTAAGTTCTATCTACCAAAGGAGGTGATAGCTAGTTACAGTGTGGGGGATGATATTGACAAGTGGTTGTAGGCGTATGAGGTGTCCTTGGTAGCCCATGGGGTGCCCAAGAGCTACTGGGGGGGTGGCCTGTACCGATACATACCTCCCGTAGTGAGGGACACACTCCTGACCTTAGAGAAAGCAGACCAAGTCAAATACCCCCCCATGAAGGAGGCGCTACTTAAGAAGTTTGGCCTCACCCCAGAAAGGTATCGACAGAGGTTCCGCAGCAGCCAAGAGCTGCATACACAGAACTGGGTGGATTTCTTTGACTATGCCCGGAAGGCTTTAGATGGTTGGGTGCGTGGCAGCGAAGTGAACGATTATGAAGAGCTGTACAATTTTCTTGCTTAGAGAATGAGTGAATTGTGCGCAAAATGTATCCTCTTATTTGGGTACTGGGCAGGTGAGCATGCTTGAGCTGCCTGATATGTCGTAGATTAACTGTTTGACAAGGTTCAGGGGTTACTCAGAGGTGGTTGGGTTCCAGAGACTACTAGAAGGGTTTATTGCAATACAGCCGCTCATTATCGCACCATTTTAGATGCAGCTCTCTTATTGCCATGATTAGAAACTGTATAATTTGTTTTTAGCATCTTTGTCCAGTGTTTGTTAAAACCAATAAAAGTGCCTGAATGCCCTTGCTTGAAATAAGTGGTGTCCATCTGGGCAATCTTGGTGACGGGTAATGGTGCAAATAATAAAGTTTAAAAAAAAGCAAATTTCCAACAATTACCTGTACATGGGATATAATATGCCCTATAGGATGCTGGTGATCTGGAGGGATCCGTCTTTACCTACTGGTGAAGCAGTATTAGCGAGGTTAGTCAAAATAGCAACAGACTTCGTTTGTCTGGCATCTATTGTGTGCTTGGTTTTTACGCATAACATTTATCTTATTATTAGTGTTCATGTACATGGTGTCTGATCATCCAGCACATACGTCCTTTTGTGGCTCTCCCATCCTGGATGTTGTCTGCTGATAGAAATGCCTGGGTATATATAGAGCGATAGTCTCCGGAAAGTGTGCTATAGTTATCTCCAGGTGGTTTGCGGCGTCCCTAAAAAGCCACTGTAGAGTGCTGTTGAGTAGAGGAGTTGGCCTAAGGTCTAGTGCGGTCGAATTTGAATCTGGGGAACTGGGTTGATGGGTTCGAGTCTCAGCAATGACGCTGAACATCCTGTGATTCTGGGCAAATCACTTAATCTCCCCATGCCTAACAAAAATGAATGTGTCCTCATGTAATGCAAGTGGTGCTATGTAAAGCGCTCTGATACCCGATTCGGGTCAAGTTCGTGATATATAAAACTCTGTAAAAATAAAAACAACCTGAATGTTTAAGTTTAACAATGATGTGGATGGTATTGTGACTCCTAATGTGCATTGTAGTTGGGATAGAAAGCAGACCACCCTAGTATTGCATGTTTGTATCATCATCAAAATAACTTTATGCAATCTAGTTAGATGACAGATCATAAACATAAAAATTTAAAAACAGTAAAAATAGTCATTTTAAAAATTAATACACAATGATTAAAAAGATGCAATAATAACTCCAGCGAATTGGCTTCTTGCACACATCAGCTTAATTTTACAGCAGTCCCTTCCCAGTATTCATACTGTTGATTGATAAAAACACAAAAAGGTAATTACGCAGGTAAAAAGTATAGGTGCCGTTTAAAAACAAATCAAAAAGCATCATGATTAAAAGTTCAGAACTTTAGGGAAGGGATAAGGTGGAAAAACAGATAAGCCGGAATCTGCAGTGATACTAGGGGGAATGTTGGAGTATCTACTGTCTGTCCTGTTAGAGAATCTCCCACCCCATTTGTATGCAATGAAAACAAGAATGGGGCAAGCACACATCCTTGCCTGACACCTCCCAGGATCTGAAAGGTTCTCGTACATTACCCTTTGCTACCATAACGAATGCTAGCAGTCGCCTGTGAATACATTTTGCAAATTAAGTTGATCAGGTGACAGTCAATGCCCATCTCCAGAATTATGTGCCATAACTTTACATAGGTTGCGCAGTCGAAGGCGGCTGACAGAGCCATAAAAGTCATATAAATACGGCCTTCCTTTGCTACGTTGAATTTTGCGATGGTCATGCTAAGGTTCATGCATTGATCGATCGTACCTTGACCCTTTTGGAAGCCGTACTGGGTTGGTATTAAGATATCTTTTTCCCTCACCCAGTCTTCCAGTCTGTTCAATAAAACACGGCCAAGCAGTCTCCCAGTACAATCCAAAAGTGAAATAGGGCGATAATTCTGGGGATTGAATTTGTTGCCTTTCTTATGTATTGGGACTAAGATGCTTATTTTCCATGAAGAGAGCGGTCCCATCCTATTAATTTCATTACAAATGATAGTAAACAATGGTGCCCACAGCTATTGGTGTTCTAGGGAAAAATCAATGGGGACTCCATCCAGCCCGGGGGCTTTAGCACGGCTACACTTAGATAATGCTACTTTCACCTCCACAAGATTAAAAGTCAGGGGCTCGCTTAGAAATACCAATTGATTGAAACAGTCATCTATTAAATTATCACTACTACCAAAGATACCTTCAAAATGAGACACCCAGGCATCTACATGAATATCCAGAGTTTTATCCAAGGTGTTTTTTAAAATAGAGGTCATTCACAACTTTCCAAAAATCCCTGCAATTATTGGAGGAGGCTGCTATGGCTAAATCTTCCCATGTCTGATATTACAACTCTATTTCCCTACTCCTCCTTATTTTCTTGTAATTCAGCCGTAGTTCCTTAATCAGGGACTGGTCTCTAGGAGATACCTTAAGGGCCTTATGGAGGTCTTATAAGGCCTTAGAGCAGGCCTCTTCAAACCACCCGAGTTCCCATCTTTTCTTGTTTATACTAGGCCGTGTTAGGGATAATTTAATTTCCTTAAGTAAATCTAGGAAATTGGGAATTAAAGTATCCAGCTTTACATTTGAGTCTAGGCACTTGGTGATCAAGTCTAATTTATTGGATATAACCTGCTGTATAATTTGTTCTCTATCAATCCTGTCCCATTTCAACTGAAATCCATTCTGTCTAGCTAAAATTGATTCGTGGAACTTTTCTTTATCTCTTAAGTGACAACCTACACCAGTTTGTATGGGATGATACATTTTACGTCCAGAACAACTGAACTTCTATGGGTTTTGCTGGTGCATCCTCGTAAGCCAACATTTTTATGGCTAAGCTTGAAACAGATCACATTCTCAACAATGAAACATGGACTGAACATTTAGTTTTATTCAATCAGTATATAGATGACATTTTAGTTATTTGGAAAGGTGACATCACCACTCTTGAAAATAACATTTGTGAACTTAACAACATTCATGACTCTGTTAAAATCACACATCAAATTGAAAAACACAACATTGCTTTTCTGGATGTACTAATTCAGATTGAGGCGGGATACATCAAAACGAGCGTGGACACGAAGAAAACTGACAGAAACAACTCCTTACACTTTCGGAGCTTCCATCATCTACCATATTCCCAGTTTTTAAGATTGAAACGTATCACCTTAGACCCAGCAGAAACGAACACAATCATGAAGAAATTTAGAGAGAAATTTAAACAGAGGGGATATCCTGAGGAAATACTGGAGAAAGCTACCAAGAGGGTGGAAGCTTTGGACAGAACACAACTATTACGTAAGACCACCCTTAAATCATCCAACAAGATAGCTTGCATTCTGAAATTTTCTACACACTGTAATCGGATTAAATCCATAATCATGAGACATTGGTCTATCATTCACACTGAACCGGATTTCAAAGACGTTTCCTGCACATCCTACATTTGCCATGCCACGCACTCGCAATTTACAAGAGCTCCTCAAAAAACAAAATGCATCCACATAAACGGAATACAAAGGCATGCAAAAATGCATGAACTATAGACATTGCAACAACGTAATAGTTGGCAATAAATGTATTCATCCCCCTCAAGGTCATATCATTGAGTTAAAGCACATGTGATTCATCAAATGTTGTGTATGCATTGAAATGCCCTTGCGGAAAAATCTATGTCGGAAAAACTGAGCGCAAAATCAAAATACGTGTAGGAGAACACAGGGGTAATATTAGAATCCTGAACATGAAATCCACAGTAGCATCACACTGGCTTGAGGCCAGACACAATCTTGCTTGAAGCAGTAAAAATGAGAAATTACACTGGTCCGGCCACGGCTTTAGCAAGATCTGAATTCTTTTGGACAAAAAAACTGCACACCCTACAACCACAGGGGATGAAGGATAGAATCGAAAATAAATGCTTTTTATAAATACACAGTTATGAGACTTCATAACTGAATAAGTGTTATAAGTCTCTTTTCTGCTGTTGTATGTTTAACATTGTGGGTACTGAATAATCAATACATGTGAAATGACAACATCATTAATACTTATATAATTTGTTTATATTCCCCAACGTAGATTATTTGTATATCATTTTTACATTATTATTTAATTTTCCATGTTTTTCTCCGTTTAAAAAAAACATACACCCATCTTTACGGTTAACTTTATTGATCACATCAAGGGTCATATGCCTTTAATGCGGCTAAGACACAGACTCGGGCTTCTTTAAGACGCCTCAAGCTAGACGTCAAACATAAGCAAGCAATAGAAGCACTTCACCAGAGCGTTTTTCTGTAAGTTCAATACCACTTTAACATATTTTGTAGCTATCAAAGCATGTATCACAACTTGCAATCGAGATCCACCGTGCACAGCTGCATCTTGAGACAGCCCGATGATCACCTTTTAATTCTGTCACATTTTAACCCCGTGTCTTGAATCGTCAAAGAAGGAACTATAATTATCGTAAATCCTTCCGCATCCTCGTTTTATCCGGCGTTATCACTTTGGTCTGTTTGTTCTGTTGAAACTAGCGATAACACTTAAACCTTTGGGTTGAAACTTTCCACGTTTCTTTTATGCACTCACGCATGTTATTTTTGGTTTTTAGTTTTCAGCCACCAGCCACAATTTTAATTTCATTCTACTGTTATTAAATAGCCCACACTTAAAGGCCTCCTGTTTCCATTCTTTTTCAGTTACGAAACATGACCCCTGATGAAGGGTCAATGTACGACCCGAAATGAGGTTTCTGCTGAATGTTAACAACTGGTGAAAACTTACTACATTGGATTGTGCCTGATGATTAATGCACTACATGAATAAAGATCATTTATGAATGAATGAACTTCTGGATATAAGTCTTAATCACTTAACATATTATTTGGAATAATACCTCAAGGTATTGGTAACAGTGCTCCCACCAGCATGGAGAGATTCCTCTTCTTGTATTTCTACCCAACCTACACCAGTAACCTCAAACAGAAGTATCACGTGATCACTGAAATTTGTGAAATCTGTGTTAGTATGAACAATATTACCATCAAAATTGGCAGAGGCAGGGGGCTTGGCTAGCAGCCGATCATAGTGGCTGCGTAGTTGAGGAGCTCCGAGGGTAAATCAGCCCTTTCCATCAATCCGCATAATAATCCGAAATTTCTAGCATTCAAAGGACCTATCTCGAGGTCTAGGACCACGCGGAGACGACCAGTGAAACCCCAAATTAAAATAGGCACCGGAATCCAACTGAAACAGAAAGTGGCCCGTAACGGCCTACACGGAGCACCGAGACCGCGGCCTAAAGTTGCTCTAAGCCCGGGGAACGGCGGAGCTGGGGAAAGACTCGGCAAAAAAGAACGTGGAAATCGGCCGTCGCGCCTATCGCTAACACGACCGGAGCACTGCGGAGAGAACCCGAAGTGGCCAGGACACACGAACAATGGCACAGGAGGCGGCGGGAGTGCGCTGAAGACCGGCGGCTCTGGCCCCAAGGAAGAGTGACACCCCCGGCGAGCGGTGAAGCGCCCTCAATAGGGCTGAGGAGATCGAGAGTGGTGAATTAATCCTTTCCCTCCCGCCCAAATAAGGCGAGCAACGAGGGGCAATAATAACTGATGTTGGCCTACCTCCCAGAGAAAAGCCGGCACCTCAATTAATTTATATCCCCCAAGAAACGAGGGGAGGAGTGCGGAGGTACATAGCCAGTGCCGCTCAGGTGGGGAAAGTGGCACTGCCTTTTATCACACACGAACACTCCTGGAAGACACCGAAACGGAGCGCGGCACACGATAACCTGCAGCAACGGCGTTGGGGTGGGGGGTGGGGCCCGGTGGTGGTGAGACGGTGGCACAATTCCAGAGAACAGGCGGCACTGCTGACCACCTGGTGTTACAACACATGATCCTCACACTTGTGCCGAGGTGGACCTGAGGCGAGTGAGGACCCCTGCCTCCCCCCCATCTCACATGGTGACTACCCGACCACGAAGTAACCCGAAAAGAGTAATTTGACATTGGGGGCGCCAGGAATCGCTTACTGAGACACCACTGGAGAAACAGTATTACCGGGACGGGTCAGCAGCAAAACGGGATACGCAGAGGCGTGCCGAGTATAAGACCCGCTAAGATCAACCGCTGGGAGTCAAAGTACACGCGAACGACCACAATATCACCCAGCTACGTCAGTCCTACTATTTGGGTCGACGGACAATAACTTACGGACCCTGTGAACGAGAGGGGACCTGCCGCTGAGCGACGGACTGCCTAACACACCAGTAAAGGCACCATGTCGGGAAGAGGCGCACGGAATCACACCGCGCAGGCCAAACTTGACAAATATGAAGCGACAAGGGCTCCCCAACCCTGACAGAGGGGCGCATCTCCGCAGGCAAGACAGCGGACAGCGAAGGGGCGAAGAAGATTACACTTGAAGACATAATGAAAGCATTGGCGAATGTCCAAACCACTGTGGGGATGATCTCAACAGACGTATCACTGTTACGAGCGGATTTCCAGAAAATGACCGACAGAGTCAAGGAGGTAGAAGTGGTCACCAAGTCCCTAGCAGAAGACACATCAGAACTACAAACAGCCCTAGCCCAGGTGGAAAACAAGTCTCTAAAAGAGAGGATTGATGACCAAGAAGGACGCTCAAGACGGAACAATGTGCGCCTCCTCTGTATTCCAGAGCCTGAAGGCAGACAAGCAATGGACCTATATGTAGAGGAGCTGATTAAGATGAGACTACAGCCTAAGGGACTATCCAGTTTCTTCTCAGTGGAAAGGGCATACAGAGTCCCCGGCGGCAGACCAAAACCGGGCACGGACCTGAGACTGGTGCTAGCCAGGCTATTTAACTTTCGTGACAGAGACGTGATCCTACAAACAGCAAGGATCTCGCCACCAATCAAAGTACAAAATTCAACAATTGCCTTCTTCCTGGACTACACGGCCGAGGTCTCTCGTCGGAGGAGAAACTTTATGGAAGTAAAAAAGGCACTAAGAGCACAAGAGTTGCCCTACTCCATGCTGTTTCCAGCAAGGCTCAGAGTAGTGGCTGAGGGAAAAACATGGTTCTTTGAGACACCAGAGGCGACATATGACTGGCTCGAGCGATGGAGACAAGTGGAGGGATCCCGCCGTGGGAACAAGAACCACCGCCGCCAGACGGAAATAGAGGACCCCGGAACGCAGACATCCAAGCGACCAGAATCGGACCATTCGCCGGGGCAGACACGGAAGAAACAGACCCTGATCCATAAACATGAACACTGGATTCTCGAGACACTAACTGTTATTATTGACAATACTGGTCGGACTGGTTGAGGACACTGGACTGAGGCGGGCCTTGGAGAGCAGAAAGGGCTGCTGCTCCCATTGGACCTCTTACCCCGACAAGCAAGTACAATGGTTCAAGGGGGGGAGAAGCACTCTGCTAAGTTGGGGTAGTGGGCGGTTACAAGTCCGTTAAGCAGGTAGGCAGGGAGGATGGGAGGGGCGAGGGGTAGGGCAGTTCGTATATTGTTTTGTTTGGTTGTTGTTTACGTTGGCATGACTGGCAAGTTCAGAGTCCAAATGGTTGGCGAATCCACTCCTAAGTCCAGAGAGCTACAACTCTTCTTTTCTACACACTATACCCATGGCACTCGATACACAACCTGACACCCCTTGTGATATATCACAGGAGGTCACGTCGGCCCCCCTGAGAGTAGTGACAAGGAACGTGCAAGGCCTGGGTGAGAAAATAAAAAGAGGACTGGTACTTCAGGCACTGAAACGCCAAGGCCCGGCACTTGCACTGCTACAAAAGACACATCTCACGGGAACAGCATGTACGGCAATGGACAGATGGGGGTACAAACTGATAGTACACTCAGAATTCTCTTTGGGATCTAGGGGGACAGACATCCTGGTGCGGAAAGCATCTTCATTTATAGTTCTCCAGACTAAGGTGGATGATCAGGGGCGGTTCGCGGCAGTGCAAGGCCAGTGGGAAGCCAGGCTTTTGAATATAGTTTCTGTATATATACCGCCAGCGCTTCACTCAGTGGCACTCCTAGCCTTGGGCGAATTTCTTTTTTCCCTACCTGAAGGCGACGTCATCATAGGGGGTGATTTCAACACTACTACAGATGCAAGCATAGATAGATTCCCTGCGCGAACGCAAACAGCCGGACACTCCCGCTTCCGCAGCTTCACGGACGCTATGGGGTTGGTAGACGTTTGGAGACACACACGTCCCACTGCCCGGCAATATACATATCACTCCACTGTTCACAACAGTCTATCCCGGATAGATTATTTCCTGATGCTGGGCGCCAGACTCCAAAACGTTGAGGAGGTAGAGATAAGACCCAGAGGCATATCAAATCACTCACCGGTACTACTTACCTCTCCTGCCGGAAGAAATACCGCCAGAGGCTGTACCCTATTTACCCTAACTACCTCAAAGTACCAAGCATTAAAAAAGAACTTAAGAAAACCACTAAACACTACTTCGATGAAAACACGGCATCAGTAGACTCGCCGTCAATAGTATGGGAAGCGTACAAAACGGTTCTGAGAGGACAAGCGATTGCCTCTATTACTGGGTACACAAAGACACAGCGGAAGGAATTGGCAGAGTTAGAGTTGGCTCTGCAAACGCCAGACACAGCGCATACAGCGGACCCCTCACCGGAAATGGCACACACCCTAAACCTCCGACAGCAACAATATAGGGACCATCTACGAAACCGAACGATCTACAACATTACGGCGACACAACACAAAATATACGATGTGGGAGACAAAGCTAGCAAGATGCTGGCGTGGTTAGATAGGAGAGGGGGAGGCACTAGAGGCATACAGCAGCTGTGGACGCGGGAGGGATGCCTCCAGACACATCCAGAACACATTGTACACATGCTAGGAGACCACTTTAAAGAGGTCTATACTCCGACTCTAGAACTGACGGAGGCCGAAATAGAGGACTCCCTCAGACCTATAGAGGTGCCAACCCTTACGCCAGAGGCGACATTAGAATTGGAGGGAGACCTCACTATTGAAGAATTACAAACTGCAATCCGTTCAATACAATCAGGAAAAGCATTGGGACCCAACGGAATCCCCATAGAATGGTACAAGCAAATGGCCGAGACTGTGAGCACGCCTCTATTAGCAATGTATAACGAAAGTCTAGACAGGGCCGAGCTTCCACTAGACAAGAGAACAGCGGCGATAGTAGTGATCCTAAATCCCGGAAACCTCTAACAGAATGTGCCTCCTACCGCCCAATATCCCTGCTAAATGCAGAAGCCAATTTATTAGCCAAAGTACTAGCAAACAGAATGATGACCCACCTCCCACAACTGATCCACCCGGACCAATCAGGTTTTATGCCCAACAGAAACACAGCCCTCAATTTCCGACGCATACATGGGGTGTTGGCGCGGGCCTCCTCATTGTCAGATCCGGCGGTGATTCTGTCGTTAGATGCGAAAATGGCATTTGATATGGTGGAGTAGTAGTACTTATTTGCAGTTCTACTGCGTATGAGATTTGGTTCTAAATTTAATGCATGGATACGACTTCTATACAATAAACCTGTGGCTCGGGTTACAGCCAATGGCCACATCTCACACGAAATAGTGCTGGCGAGAGGGACACGCCAAGGCTGCCCCCTGTCACCGCTGTTATTTGCACTGGCTTTGGAGCCCCTAGCAACACTAATAAGGATGACCCCGATATTAAAAGGCATTAGCTGGAGGGAGGGTTGGGAAGACCGTCTTTCACTATACGCTGATGACATGTTAATATATCTTACAGACCCGGAATGCAGCATACCAGAGCTTCTTAATATTTGCGAACTCCTCAGCAGAGTATCAGGTTATACAATAAACTGGGCCAAATCGGTCCTCTATGTATTGAGGGGTCCGGCACCGACACTCCCCGAAAATTGCCCGCTGGTGTTGGCAGAGGGCTCCTTTAAATTTTTAGGAATTTATATCACTGATGATGCAGCAGACTTTTTCACAAAAAATTTGGCGCCCCCTCTGGAACGCTTAAAACATGATGTAGTGCATTGGGCATCCTTGCCCCTTACACTCCTTGGTAGAGCAGCATTATACAAAATGATGGCCCTGCCCAGATTTCTCTACGTCCCCGACAATGCACCCTACCCGGTCCCGCCCCGATACTTTAAACAGATAGCGGCACAGGTATCAGTCCTTCTTTGGGGTCACCGCCCAGCAAGCATAGCACAAGTGAAATTACATAAAAGTTGGTACAAAGGAGGGATTGCACTCCCAAACTTGCAAATGTATTACTGGGCAGTGCAACTCAAAGTCCTTAACCAATGGATCCACGCACCTCACGACGACCCAGCATATAGAGCAGATAGGGCACAGTTGGGCACAAATAATATTCTAACCGTACTTTCCAATAGAGGGCTGGCCTCAAAATTGGGGGGACCCACAAAGCAAATGGCCACAGTGTGGTACACGGCACAGAAGAGACTATGCTGGAAGGGAGTTATCACTAAACTCACCCCGCTGTGGGATGCCAAAACCTTAGGCCACCTGCGGAGAAGTAAGGGGTTTACACAATGGGATAATATCAGCATATCCACAGTGGGAGATCTATGGGACAATGGAACAGTAAGGCCCTTCGCCCAACTCCAGCAAAAATATAGCCTAGTCCCAACTGAGAAATACAGATACATACAGATAAGGCATGCACTATTGGTGGTACTCCCGCCAGACACTAAAGTCCCTGAGGCCTCCCCGCTGGATTATCGTTTGCTCAGTGACCACATGTACAAACGAGCCACCTCTCTTACATACCGAAAGTTGTTGAATAACCTGCGAGACCCCATGACAGCACTAAGGGGAAAATGGGTAACGGAGGTTGGTGACATGGATGAGTCGGAGTGGCTGGAGGCCCTGGCGTCACCGAAAGAGGTGGGAATCTCTGCTAGGCTTAGACTAGTAGAGCTCAAAATCCTGCATCGCGTATACTATACCAGAACTATCCTACATAAACTACAAAGAGCACAACATCCGTACTGTCTTCGGGGATGCGGGGGAGAGGGCACTTTTCTCCACACCTTATGGGAATGTCCAGCGATCATTAATTATTGGCATCAAGTGTTGCGCACAATATCACAAACAATATAGGTTTCGCTAGTGCCGGAACCGCGTAGATGCTTGCTGAATATGTGGGAGACCAACTACCTCACCCGCCACGGACAAACCTGGGTCACATTAGGCCTCATGATCGCTAAGAGGGATATCGCTCAGAAATGGGGGGTGGCAGAGGTACCCTCACTAGCGGCCTGGTGCAGAAACGTGGACTTTGCTATGATTACAGAACGTACAGTATACAAGGCCAGAGGAAGCCCACGCAAATGGACTAAAATCTGGGTGGCCTGGAACACTTACCGAGGGGACATTTGTGATCCAGTAGTGGAGTCTGACACAGACAGCTCAGATGAGGAATGAAGGGGTGGGTGGGGATGGGGGAGGGTTTACATGGTCGTGGATACTGTCAAAATGTATAATATGTTTAAATGCTTCATGTAATCATTCGAACTGAAAATGAGTATATTGGTAAGATAAGAGACTTCTCTGATAACTGCCAGACTTGCCGACTCTGTATAAGTTTCAATAAAAACAGTTAAAATAAATAATAATTGGCAGAGGCAACTACAAAGTCGATTGTAGACACATAGTTGCCCCGGGAAAATGTATCATCTAGACCACCTCCAACTTGATCTCTTTGTTATTTATTTCTAGGTTACATGTGGTTAACAGCCTATTTACGCTGGTTCCATATTCGTTATACACAAAATGAGCCAGTGGATCCCCCTGTGTGTCTTCAACCCGACATACCCTAGTGGATAAGTGGGAGCATATCTGAACACTATAATCCCCTACCCACAGGATTTTAAAGTCCTTAACTCGCAGTGCCTTTACAAACTTAATACGTTCTTTCTTCCTTGCAGAAAATAAGGGGCCTGTGGCTTGGTTTGACACTCCCAGGTTGCTGATTATTTGATACTGGCACAGTGAGGATCGTGGGTTGGGTCTATAGAAATTTGCTAGCGTAGAAAATTTGATTTTTGAGTTAAAGGAGGAAAGGTTGTTCCAAACCGTCAGCAAGTTTTTGATAATTAAAATTCACAACCGCACCACCATTTAATACTTTGGGAAAAGTCCCCACCCAGCGAACTCTTCTAGCCATGATAATATGTGTGTCTAGTCTAGTTCACCATAAACCAGGCCCTCTAGCATGTGAGTTAAGCCAAAAAAGAACTTTGGCTATTAGCTGGGAGGTGGATTACCTCAGACCCCTATTCAGCGGGGGCACACCAATCAGGACCAGGACATAGTGGAGAGCTGCCGGGGGGAGATCTAAAATGTGGAGCACATTCAAGCCTGTTAGCAAGGTTTCTCGGCTATGCGCTATCCCACCCACTGGTCTTTCAATTGGGCCTATTTGATCGCTTTCTTGCCACCTGTAGTCTTATGCCTCTGGGTTCGCATGCTAATTTGAGCTGATTCTACATATTTGTGTGTCAGGGTCAGATTTAGGGTCCTCAGAGTCGGACCCCAACTAATATAATAGGGAACTCACATTATAAAGTCTTGATATCTTCCTAAGAGCACCAAAACCTGACCCCTGACATACAAATATATACAATCAGTTAAAATTAGCAGGAGAACCCAGAGGCATAACACTACAGGAGCTAGAGTACTCCATCCTCACTTTCAGAACATGCTCTAAGATAAAAATGAACCACTACGCAAGGGCAGGTCACAATCAGTATCCCAGCATTATAAATTGTACCTTTACTCAATGAAAGCTATAGTACAAACTCACAATAATAGCGCAGTCTGTTTTCTATCACAACTACATAATGCACATTAGTTTAGGAGTCACAAAATCAGCCACATCATTATGTAACAGCAACATTCAGTTTGTTTTCAACAGCATTCTATGCTGGTTTTTTAGGGGATGCGCAAACCACATTATAGCACACTTTATGGAGAATATCT
Organism: Lissotriton vulgaris; assembly: GCF_964263255.1. NCBI lineage: Eukaryota > Metazoa > Chordata > Amphibia > Caudata > Salamandridae > Lissotriton > Lissotriton vulgaris. Next base: position 891,899,814 of record NC_141685.1, on the reverse strand, counting down.
CCCCATATATACCCGGGCATTGCTATCAGCAGATAACATTGGGGACGAGAGAGACACAAAAGGAAGTATGTGCTGGATGGTCTGACACCAAGTAAGTGCGCTAAAACCGAGCACACTTAACAGACGGCACAAACAAAGTCTGCTTCTATTTTGACTAACCCCGCTAATGCTGCTTCACCATCAGGTGAAGTCTGATCCCTCTAGGTCCACCTACATCCCATGGGGCGTATTACATCCCTCATAGAGGTAATAGTTGGCAACTTGCAATTTTTCCGGGCAGTAAACTCCACTCCACTCGCAGGGTTTGTGGAATTCGGGCACTACACCCTCCGCAGAGGAATGCAGAGTTTCTGAATTCAGCCTTTTAGACGGGAAGCAGAGGTTTTTTTGTTTGTTTTCTCGAGTTTTGTTTTCACTCAATCTTCTCGCACCACTAGCGAGCTCTCCTGAAACTTCACGCTAAATTACACGGCTTCCGCCTATGACGGCGCTAATGTAATATTCTAAGGGGCAGATGTATCAAGAAACCATTTTGCACTTCTCTAATAGCGATTGTTAAGGAATCGCTATTTGAGAAGTGCAAAATGGTATGTATGTAGAATTTCGCTATTTTTTAGCGATTCCTTAAAATTCCTTAATTGCGATTAGCAAATTGCTAATCGCAATTAAGGAATAATGTTCCCATTAATTTCTATGGGCCAGAAGGCCCATAGGAATGATTGTGCAGTAATTCTCAAATTGCGAATTCGCAATTTGCTAATCGCAATTTGAGAATTATTTCAAGGGTGCAGGGGTGTCTCATGGACACCCTGCTGCACCCCTGAAACTTACATGTGTGTGCATATGGCACACATACATGCCCTATGGGCATGTATGTGTGTCACATGCCACCTTCAAAATAGTCATATTTTGTTTTTTAAAAGGATTTCACAAATTAACACAAACCTCAAATTGGTGTTAATTTGCGATTCCTTAACCCAAATTCGCAATTTAAAAAAGTTTCATACATGCCATTTAAGGAATCGCAAAATTGCGATTCCTTAAATGCATAAGCAAAATAAGGAATCGCAATTTTTTGCGATTCCTTATTTTGCTAATGTGTGATACATCCCAAAAGATGCTAAATGTCCGTTTGCGATTCCTTAAGGCCGAAATTCGCAGAATTTCGGCCTTAAGGAATCGCAAAAGGCTTGATACATCTAGGCCTTAGTGCCGATCGTGATCGCAAATGGAGCAGTTGAGCATATTTTCTGATAGAGGTGTAGCTGAGAGGCGTTTGGGGTGGATTTTGTTCTCAAACTAGCCATTGGAGTTGTTTGTTTTGTGCCAGAAGCCATTTTTATTTTACTTTTTATTTTCAGCAAAACACACAAGATGATGGACGGAATGTTGCACAATGGCAAAATATTCACCCCCAGTCACAGATCTGGGTTTAATCCATTGTTATTTTGCTCACCAAGCCACCCCAGTTCAGACATGGCCATATGCAAATCAGCCTTGACCCTGTGCCTCATGGGAACAGCCAGCCCGAACTGCCAAGCCATGTCTTCCCTGGACCGGAAGCAAGCATCCTAGGACCGGTTTCTGGCTATCAGCCGTCTTCAGCCAGGATAGCTTGACTCCAGTGGCGTAGTGAGCATTGGACCCACGTCTGGGCATACCCTTCCCACGTAGGGTGAACAGCAAAATACACAAGATGATGGACGGAATGTTGCACAATTGCAAAACATTCACCCCCAGTCACAGATCTGGGTTTAATCCATCGTTATTTTGCTCACCAAGCCACCCCAGTTCAGACATGGCCATATGCAAATCAGCCTTGACCCTGTTCCTCATGGGAACAGTCCAGCCCGAACTGCCAAACCATGTCTGGAAAATGCCTGCAGTTTCAGTAGTGGCCTAGTTATTTATTTGCAAGTAATTTTTCTTTCTTTGTAAAGGAAAAATGTTGCACCCTTTACTATATTTTCTCCATGTTTTTTTAATAAACTTGCAATATTAATTTAATTCACCATGTGGCCTAATCTGCCAATGAGTCTTCCAGCCTGTAGGCCCTGTACTAGTTGTGGGTGCATGAAACAACTGGTGCCTGTTGCACTGAAACATCATTTAGGCCATGGATGGCATTGGATTAAATTGAAAAATGTAATTTTGGGGGTATTTCAAGTTTTTATTTCTGCAAACAGTGTATAGGTGGGCTAATTATATTTTACACCTTTGGAGAATGTATGTGGTTGTAAACATTCTTAGTCTAGTTATTTTTTGTTTTTGGCATTGATGAATACATTATCTTTTTTGCTCTGTTATCAATCTATGCTTCCTTTGTCTGGCCAGTGTATGAGTTTGTTTGCCAAAGCCAATCATTTGTCTTTGTTCCCCATGCCATGTGCCAGAGGCCATTTTGTATAGTCAGTGTCCATAGGCCTACATGAGTTCTTTGTTTTCCAGGCCCCTTGCTTGTAGTTGCTACCATGTGACTGGTGGCCATGTTGAATAGGCAGCCAGAGTGCTTTTGCCATAGGCCTGTATGTCTTCTTTGTTGTGGCCATGCCTGCTTTCTGGTTGTTGTGACTATGTGGTCGGTGGCGATTTTCTGTAGGCAGACACTGTGCTTTGCGAATAGGCCTGCATGTGTTCTCCTTTGTTGCCCATGCCTTCTTGATGCTTGTTGTTATGAATATGTGGCTGGCAGCCATTTTGTGTAGGCAGCCAGTGTGCTTTTTCCATAGGCCTGCGTGTGTTCTTTCTTGTTGCTTGCTGTTTCATCATGTGGCCAGTGGCCATTTTAGGTAGGCAGAAACTGTGCTTTTGCCATAGGCCTGTATGTCTTCTTTGTCCTGGTCGTGCCTCCTTGCTCAGTGTTTTTGTTGCTGATGAACATGTGGTACTGGTTGGCAGCCATTTTCTGCATCCAGCCAGTGTGGCCCTTTGCTATAGGTTTGCATGGATGGTTGAGATAGCAGTATAATAAAATAAATGCTCGTGTATAATTTCACTTATTTAGAATTTGTTTATTTCCATGTTTTCAATTTGAAGTTTTTGAGAACGTTTGGCTCCCAGGATCTTCAGCAAAGAAAAGGAAGGGTGCTATTACTCCACCACTTTCTCGAAGCACAACTTCTGATGATGATTATAGGGACATGGAGTGGACCTCGCAGAGCCCAAAGAGACAACAGAGAAGGCAAGGGAAAAGAAAAGTTCCCGAAAGATTTAGACTTATGGAAGGGGATGATGAGGAGGATGACGGTGATGAGGCACTCATGGTGGAAAGTGACCCAGAGGATTCTGACATTTCTATTCAAACTGCTCTGAGGGGGGAGACGCTAGGGGGCATGCGGACAAGATGGCCGCACTGTAGTGATGGACCGTCAGCCCTGGAGACTCAATTCATAATATATCCTTAATCTGCAGGGTAATCCCACTGTGCAACCCCCCCATTGGGCGGCGGAAGACTGGCTGAAGGGGTACAACTCCTCAGCGGCGAGCCAGAAGCTGAAGCGGATCAGCTGGGTGCATACAAATTTGCAGCCTGTAAAATGCGGTGAGGCCAGCCAGGCCGCGAGAGATGAGAGTCGGTCGCTGCCCACGCAGACAGAGTAATCACATCAACAATGGTCCAACACCAGCTGAATGACACCTGCGACCTGCTGGCTGACGTACAGGCGGTAAGATAGCGGCACTGAGGGCATCCCGAAATGTGTGGCTGCTCCCTTGCACCAAACATGGGAACCGCCCCGGAGGCACCCCCACCAGAGATACCATCAAGCAAGGCAGGGGCCTCTGGCCTGTGGCATGCAGAGTTTCGCCTCACTGGGCTCTGGCAGGGTATTAGCTCCAGACGCCTATGGCGGAGCCCGGCACAGCACGCACCCGCCGATGTCTGCAGGGGCTGCGAGGCTGCACCGGTAAAGAGGCTTTACAAACCATTGGATTTGGTTCCACGCCATACCCCACTGTCATTCTGGAGGTGCAACTGGTGGAGCTGCGGGGATAGCGGGTGTCAAGGCTGCACACTGAGAACACGGTGCCCTGAAGCCACCCCAGCATGTGTCTGGGGATCCTGGCCTACCTGACTGAGGCACGGCACACTCCAGCGCCCCTTCTGAGACAGCCTCCCCGCCACTTACGAGACGATCAGACACGGCGCCGACCCGCGGGGCAAAGAGTCACTGCATTTTCCACTGACCGGCTGACACTAGGCGGAGCAAACCACTATTCAGGTCAGAGCCGCGGTTTGCACAAGGGAGGAACTCACGCCAAGCCGGGTAATCCGGCATTCAGCTCCCCCATGCATACCCCCACGAGTGCGGCCCAGTGGGGCCTGGATCATCCATGATGCCCCGTGAAATCTAGGCCGGCGGCGATGACCTCGGCCCAGCCGGGGCTGCCTTGTGGTGAGTCTGCAGCCCACTCACACTGCCTACTGGGCCCCCAACACACGCTCTAGGTTCAATGCACCCAAGGTGCCCCACCCGGGTCATCCTGTGTTCAAACCCCCAAGGGGGAAAAGTGTGCGATCTCCGGCCTCCAACCCGTGACCCTCATCGCAGAGTGGGACTCTTGTGCAGCTTTGACTGCGGGCCTACCTCCTCCGAAAGACTGGGTACCTAGGGGGGCAAAAAGTAAAGATATTGCATTGAACAAGTGGCTAGCTTGAAGAAATCGCATGGATACCCTCTCAAAGCCCGAACTGAAAATGCCTCTTAAATTATCATATCAGCTCCTGCCTGGCACCTGCTGAAACAGTGCCTGTAACGCCAACGCTCTCCTGGACCTTCCAACATTGCTGAATAGTAGCCCCAGTGCTAATCTGCACTCCAAGCCCTCGCTGTGAGGCGTCCCTTTATGCTGTAGTGGGCCAAAGGGCAAGCTCCATCAAGTACAGAAGTTCCCTGCTGATGCTGAGCCAGTAAAGGGACGCAGAAGCGAAGCGGAGGCGTGCCATTTCACCCACTGCAGCACGAAGCCAGACGAGTGTGGACCAAGCGCCACTCGGGGCCTGGGCCACACTGGCCACCTCACATTTTTCGAGCGCTAACACGTGGCTCCGTGACTCCTGTGCCACACAGAGAGCTGTGCAAGTACCATGCCGAGACATCAGAAGATACGACATGGCCATCCTAAGCTCCGCCACACTGAAAGATACACCGGCAAAGCACCAGAAGCCATCAGGGCACTTGCTACTAATACCGGAGCATCCAGAACGTACCTGTGCTCACCAGTGCATTGGACACCTGTTAAGCGACCGCTGGTACTCATGCCACCTGCATAGACTGGCATGACAATGGGGAAGCCGGATGGCAAACAACCTAAGCTCACGTTCAACACCCGCAGAACCCTTGAGGGTAGCCACCTGAAATGGAGCATGATGGCTCTGGTCAAGAGAGCCAGGGCACAGACGAGGTTGACATGAATACGCTGCTCCTCACAATGAAAGCAAGCGTTTGCCTCCATGGAGGGGAATATGGATTCCATGTGCGCTAGAATGGACCAGGTTACCCAAAAGATTGAAAAACAAGATAGCAGAATAAAAGAGGCCGAAACGCGAATCTCAACTCTCGAAGACGACCACGCACAGGTGACAGGGCAACTCACTAACATTGATAAGTTGCTCAAGGTAATAACTGGAAAAAACGAGGACAATGAAGCCAGCTCGAGGTGGAACAATATCCGCATTACTGGAGTCCCTGAGCCAACCAACACAGGAAGGTTGGAAGATTATGTAGAGAAACTGCTCACCACATGCTTCGGCCAGAAGGCCTTCTAAAGAATGCTAATTGTGGAACGGGTTCAACGAACACTGGCACCGAAGCCCCCTCCAGGAGAGCCGCCCAGTACCATAGTCGCAAGAATACTTTACTATCGCGACCGCAATACAGCTCTGCGAAAAGCGAGGGAGATGAAAGACGTTATCTTTGAGAATAATGCCATATCACTGTATCCCAACTTCACCCTCAACGTCCTTGAAGAGCGGAAGAAATACGTCCCAGTCAAAAAGAAGTTACAGCAAGAAGGAGTGGAGTATGCTATGCTCTACCCTGCACATCTGCGGCTTACCAACAACGGCAAGCACCACATCTGCAACACTCCACAACAGGTGGCAGACCTCTTCAAAACGAGAGAGCGGAGCACTCCCCATCAAGTGGCAGGGATGGCCCAGCGCATCATGAAGAGGACTGAGGGCACGAGACATGGGCTCGCTGACCACTACTCACAGGTTTGAATGTGACCTCCCGACCTTTCACCAGATTGAATATAGAAAGTGAGAACCCTATAGTAGATTGAACCTGCATTCCAGGGCCCCCTCCTGCATGACAAGACAGTGCAGGAGGCACTACCAGGCCCCCAGGGACACACACCTCCGAGGGTATTCCCCTTTCCTCCCCTAGTGAGGATTGAATTGTTAGGCTGTTACCTTTGTTGTTATGTTGTGGGGACATTGCAGTTATGGTTCACTAGCAACCCTGAGATGCAAACTCTACCTGTTCTGCATACTGTCAATGCCTGCATTTTACTGTATGAATACATCCTTATGCCGCTGATGCTCTGCAACCCCATAGAATGGGCTGCTCACTGTCAACACAGGGAAGCTGTGCCAGAGATTATAAGTTCTTTTAGATTTATGGTAAGGGGTTTAGTGGGTGGGGACCATGCATGGCAAGTTGGGGTCGCCGCTGTGGGGGGAATTTTGGGGTAACAGAATAGGCATTCCTATGCTTGCAATGGATAGGAGGCCGCGTGGGTACAGTACACACTCAGTAACAGGTACACGTTTGCAGTACATATATGTGGGCAGGACACTAGGCAATGACGAATGAGGGACAAATCAATAACACCAGAGCACACATGGGACTCTTAACTTGGAACGTTAGGGGGCTAGGCGACCCCAGAAAAAAATGGCACATATTGGCCTATGTAGTGCTAAAGGCACTCTTGTGGTTTGACACCCAGTGATGACCTTTGACTACCATTATTTCAACTGACTTTAGTGCGTCATTTCATCCTAGTCTGGATGTACGACGGTTCTGCATATGCCTTGCTTCTCTTTCTTGTAATTTTGCTGTCTTTCATTGGGAGCTGTCACAGAGTAGACAGCCTTGCCAAGAATAGAAGGTGTGGGTTGTGCATTTGAAAGGGTGAAAGGGAGAGAGAGTTGTGTAATGTACTCAAAGTGCAGTGTTATGGGCAGTGGTGAGCACCTGTGCTCGGTGTTGTATGATAATTATGAAACTCTTAGTATTGGCTTTGACATCGCTTTATGTCATCTTGTTTTCTGACTTTGCCTTGCTTCAGCTTTTCTGCGTGCACAGCAACGCTGGAAAGAATTATGAAGTTCTTACTATTGGCTTTGACATGGCCTCATGTCATCCTTTTTTCCTGGCTTTGCCTTGCTTCAGCTTTTCTGTGTGCACAGCAGCGCTTGCAGGTAGCTTGGGTTATTAACGTTCAAGGTCTTTCTATTTTTGGAGGGATTGTTTATGTACTCTGAAAGGCTTTGTAGGAGAGTAGGGTCTGCTTCCTATAGTCACCCCCACTTTTTGCTGTGATACTCTGTTTTTTTTTTTACTTTAGTGTGGCTGTGGGCCTGCTAATTAGACCCACAGCCCAGCTGTTCTCTCTCTAAATTGATAGCATGTACTTTAGGTGCATACCTAATTGGGAATTGGGCCACCTTTGTGAGCCCCTGTATAGTGTACCATAGGTACCCAGGGCATAGGTGCATCCAAGGCCTACCAGGGGCTGCTGCATGTATTATGCCACCCCTGGCTGGCCATCCAAACTGACACCACGGGCTGATCACTCAGCTTCGCCAAGGTGGTGTAATCACCCCTTGCTTAGATATAGTATACCTATAGCCACCCTTATATATAGACACATATATACCTATAAGTCACTCCTATGGCAGGCCTTCACAATCCTGGAGGCAGAGTGCTTGGTTTTATGTGAGAAGGTTAAAGTTAAACAGAGCCTCGGCATCACAAAATAGATGCTGCTGCCACAGACACGAGTCTGACCTCCTGCAGCTGGACGAAACTCCGGCAAGGGAGGCCTGGACAATAGGTTTCCTGTCGAGGGAGGTGCTAGCACCTCCCCAGACAGCCTGTAGTGTATTGGGGCAGGGTGGGTTCAATGGAAAGATGCTTTTCCAGACACTGCCTGGGGCACACAAGGTGCTCCATGCATAGCCCGGTTAAAACCAGTTGCTGGGGCACTCCAGCCCCAGCTCTGGCATGAAACTGGACAAAAAGAAAGGGGTGTAACCACCCCCTTCTCAGGTTCCACCCATAGGAGGAACCTAGCAGGTAATCCAGCCCCTTAGTTTAGTATAAAGATAGGAGCTGTGTCTAGAGACATTAGATTATCCTGGACCGAAACTCTGAAACAAAACTCTTGGACCTTCGACGTTCCATATCGACTGGAAGACTGAAGACATCTCCCTTGTGGTCAAGGAGTGACCACCCTGTGCAAACAGGCACCACCAGTAACTTACCAGTTTGCTTTGTCGATGCTCCTGCCGGAACCCGATGACTCAGCGACTCAGAAACTAGACTTCCGGACTTCTATGACTCCAATCCAAATCCACAGCAAAGCTGAGACCCGTGGCGGACACGAGAGACGTGGGAACGGACATCCTGGACTACCGGCTCTTTGCTAACCGTGCAGCTTCTGAGGTATCCTCAAAGTTGTGCATTGCGGTTTGAGAAGCCCCAGACCCGAGCAGCATTTGCACTGAAGCTCAGCCCTCCACACTCCACGAGTGCCGCGTGAGGCCTGCACCTGCATTTCAGCTCAATTCGTCTTCCCGGTTGCTAGCTCATTGGCTAGTGAGCCTTCCAAAGACTTCCTTTTAAAATACACTGCTTGCCTGGTTGCTCCGGGCTTGCTCCAGCTTCCCTGCAAAGGGGAAGCTCCCCAGTCCTTGCCGGTCCAACCTGAAGCCAATCTTCCCATCCTGCGTGGATTGTGTTTGCCAAGGCTTGTTGGGTCCAATACTGATACCGGCACTTGAGTCAAGAAGATCCTTTGTGGGACAGCTTGAATCCAGCTCCTGGTTGTTGTCGACACCTCCTGGTACTCGTGGCTGCAGAGACAAGCTTCACCTCTTCACCTGATTGCATCTCGACATCGCCTGGTTCCTTCCTGGTCACTGGCTAGTGACCCAAACTCTGTCCCCTCTGCTTTCAGGTTCTTCACTACTCCGATCCACCCTTGGATCCACCCGGACACTTTTCTCCTGGTTGCCTGCAGCACTTTCTTGCAGCTCTCCATAGGAAACAGCGACGAAACCTGACACGAAAGAACACCTTTGCGCCCGGCTTCCCTGGGTGAGGTAACTCGAGTACTCCGGTGTCCCGTGGGTGTTGACTCTCGAAGTGGCCTAGTTTGAAAGGGTTTTACCATAGTCCATCCGGAAGTGTCCTTAATCTACTACTTTGTAACTTTTACGTTCCCATTATAATTCTATTGTAACCCGCAACTGTGTTTAGATATTGCACGCGTCTCCCGTGGGCCTTTTACTTCCAATCCTTTGGTTGTCCAGTGTAGCCCCAGCGATTCCCTAGGCTCTAGGCATATTCACCTTTCCTGATGTGGTTCTTATACCACTTACTTAGTATATGGTTCATGAGGCCCCTAGGGCAGAATTGTATTTGTGCAACTTAAAGTATGATTACTGAGTAACTTGTACTGTATCTCGATCTCTGACCTCATAAGGAGTTCAGAGGGGTTGTGTTAGTAATAGACACTTTTTCAGCCTTTTTAAGATTTTAATGTTTCTGATAAATAAATGTGAATGATTTTGTTTTTAACCAATTGGTCGGTAAAATCACCTAATAAAGACTCTTTTACGAAATTTTTCCTGGTATTGTGCATATTCTCATTAGGACACGGAATTATAATTGGTAAAACAGCTTGCTTCACATGCTCTCTGAAGTTTTAGCCTAAGACTGCTGGTCCATGCTACCACTAGGATAGCTGATATATAAGGTTGACTTTACAACCACCATCATAAGGGTCATTTAGACTGATGCAAGGTGCCCACTAGAATAGTGGACATCATATACCAGGCTAACTTCTCACAGGCTTTGTGAATTTCGTCAAGATAACTGGAATATGCGAGATTTGGAGAAGGAGACGTGAGAACTCCTTCCTGCCGTGGGAATGCTTGCTTGGAACCTGGCCAGTTCTGGTAAGATTCCTCTGGCCAGGGGGAGATCTTTCTTGAACCTTCTAGTGTGTTTAAAGCTGAGGGTTGCTGACTCGGAAACCGGGAGTTTGGAATTTGAGTGGGGGAGGACGTGTCTACCTCAGAGTGGAACCCTGATTGCTGAGGCTCTCAAACCCCAGTTGTTTTAACTTCCCCAGTCAGGAGTGGGTAAGATGCGGTGTTTGCACCAGGTGATGTATTGAGTTTTGATTATTGCCATTGTGATGTGAGCCAGTGGCTGTGATCTTTTGATGTGTTGTTTTTGTGATGTGTGAGTGAGTGTGCTTTCTTTGTTATGTGTGAGTGAGTCAAGGTGCACCTCTAAAGTACTCATTTGATCTATTCAGTGTATATATCTTCCTGATCTTTTGCAGGGCGTCCAGTATATATTGCTTGAGTATTATCTCATATTATTTGCTGCTTGTTTATTCATCAGTATCATTCATGTCAGTGTCAACCGCCATATGTCATGTAGTACGGGAAAAGAAAAAAGTATATTTGCCCACTTGGGTTTATATGGATTTGCTGCATCAATTTCGGCAAAGTGCTATTGCATGGTAGATGGCATTTACGCTGTATGTAGAAGAATAGAATGTTATTATGAGGGGACACTATTAGGGGTTCTTATTTTCATTCATTTGTTTTTTCACATTCTTCCATGCATGTATTATTATTTGTGTGTTTCCACGATTGGAGGCGAAGGATTAGAATGTATTTGTCCGGGACTGTGTTCTTTTAGATAACCACTGGGTAGTATTGGCGTTTTGTCAACAAACTTTATTGAGATACGGAACGGACAAATGCCGCTTATAAAATGTAGCGGTATCAGCATAATGAGGCTTCTGGGGGCTAAGGAAGGGATTGTGTTTCAACAGCAGCTTTCCCCACGGTCCTTAAACAGCATTTATAATAATTTCCAGCACCCATGAAGGGATACGATGGAACCGAGCGGAATACTCACCTGAAATGCAGTGAGAAGTGCATCTTGGGAACTGCAGGCTGCCGATGCGACTGCAGGTGTATATATATCCAGTTTCCACCCTCAGCGCTGCTTGCACGCGCCCAAAAAATGAGAGAGACGGACTCTTCCTTCTTTTCAGCAGCTGCTGTAAGTTTTATTTTTTCATTTTAATTAGTGCGTTGCCGTGCTCAAACCAAACGCGTTTCGGCGATCCCAATATATATATGCCCGAAACGCGTAGGATCTGGTGGCTTGAGCGCAAATAAATTGTATTTTTGGCCCATGACGAGCGTTGGAGTGGCGTGGTTTCTTTTCGATATCGCTGCGGCAGCTGCGGTAATTACAGGAGAGAGCTACACTTTGTGCATTTTACTTCGGAAGGTGGTTGCTTCCGAAGCCACTCCACTCCCCGAAAGATTGGCTGCAGCTGTTCAACCAAACGTGCTACTTTCTTCTAAGGAAATAATCAAGCAGCAGCCCCCGACCTCGCTCTGGATTTCACTCTGTCAAGCTTCTGCGGTAACGGACCTGCACGGTTGTCGTTCAACGCATAATTGACCTCGGCGGTGAGTGACAGTGAGCGAGCAAGCGGTGGGGAGGAGTTCTTTGGCCTCGGCAGTAAGAAATCGGTAACTGACTGTGTTCCTTAACTGCATCGATCTTATTGCGCAATATCAAGTCACCACAAACATGTCAGCAGAGACTTTGAGAGACAGGGAGGCGGCGGCAGATGTGCTTTACTCTAACCTCCCTAATGTAATCAACAAACAGGGAGTTAACAAAGCCGCGCCCAATATCGCCGAAAATACGGACAAAGATAAAATTAGAGCTGCCATGAAACGCCTTGAAAAATGCATGCGGCAAGAACTCACCAAATGGTGGGAACACAAATCCCTCACCAAGTACCTGGAGGAGGGGCGGGTGCCCCGCGGTCTTTGCATTCTCTTAGCACCGAGCTACGAAAATCCTAATCCGGATATGCTAAGGGAATGGGGGCAAACTAATCTTGAGTCCTCCAGCAAACTGATACAGGTACTTGTGAAATACGCTGTAATTGACAGAGAAGCCATAATGAAGGAAATAGAGGGCATAAATGAACTGCTTTGCACGTTTGAACCCAACGACTTAATTGGGAAGCTACGGAAAGAAATTGACGATCGTTTAAAACAACAAGAGGAGAAGATCAAAAATCGCAAAATATACAAATTCGCCCGTGACAAGGAGGACTACGCCCAAGGGCGAATTTTCACATTTGCCAAAAAGTATGAGAATGCAAAGAGGACGAGATTGGCACAACAGGCATCAAAGAAACCTGCTTCCTCTACTGAGACCCCAGTAGCTGCCTCCACCTCAGCAGGCATTGGTGTGGTATCTGAAAACAGCGACAATGAATCCCACACTAGCAGTTCGTCCTGGGAGAGCAGAGGCGAAAAATCAATGGATATACAATCAGCTATTTTGAATCTTGGGGAAGAGGTTGATTTTTTACGCTCAGATCGGCTGTAAACACTGAGACCCAGAAATCGGAGACAGCAGCCACAAAGCAAGGAAAACGAGCAAGGGCAAACAAACGCCGAAGAGAACGCCGTAAAAAGCAAAAAATCACCAAAAAACCAAAGAGGCAATATTGGCGAAAAAGGGAGTAATGGACAACGTAACTATCAATTTATCCACCATTGTACTTACTGAAGCAGAAAAACAGCTTCTAAGTTTGGGACTTACTTATTGTCCTGTTTCCGACTTCAGCTACACCAAAACACGTGTAGACATCTTTCTTTATATTCGCAAGTTAAAGCTCATGAAATTTTTCAACATCAAGGAGGGCAATAAAAACAATCTTTCAAAGCAACCTGAAAATGCATTAACTTCGAGCTCGCTCAATGTCCCGGCTGGAGACACCAGAGCTTTTTTGACTATACATCAATTGGCAATGAATGATATGCCGGTTGCAGAGGATGTATCCACACAGGATGAACTTTGTACGGCACAAATACCACAGGTAGGAATGAATTTAAGTCCATTCAAACCAAAATCTAGTTTCATCCCAATTATGCCCCGTGACTCAATAGACACATTCCACGATATGGTTATTGAAGATTTGAAACAACTTTACCATAAAGTGAAACATAGAAAGAGATACAGAAGTAAAAGAGAACAGGCTTACACAACTCTGGTTAACAAGTTAAGCAAGGACCAAAGCATCATAGTCACCATGGCAGATAAAGGCGGCAACGTCGTGATTTGGCCACAGAAAGACTATCTTGATGAAGCAATGTTGCAATTAAACAATGGGACCTGCTACATGAGAACTACCATGAGATCGTATAACGAATCAAAAGAGGCCCTTAAAAAACTATTGTTTAAATGGAAAAGGGAAAATATGTTGTCCAAGCAGGAATTTGATTTTTTGAATGTTGAAAATCCAGTGCTGCCCAAATTATATCTTTTACCCAAGGTGCATAAGTTGGTGAGTCCCACCCCTGGTAGGCCCATCATCTCTGCTATTTCCAGTGTGGCTGAGCATATTGGGGAATATATTGATTACTTCTTACAAAGTTTGGTGCAAGCATTGCCATCTTACATTAAGGACACTGGCCACTTTCTCAATAAGATCAAAAATGTTCCGTGGAGTGATGATTTACTATTAATCACCCTAGATATAGAATCACTCTATACCAGCATTAATCATCAAACTGGGCTTGGAGCACTTGAACATTTCTTAGGAACTAGACCCATCAGTTGCTACAAACATAATAAGATGCTGATAGAATTGACAAATTGGTGTTTGCATCATAATTACTTTATGTTTGGTAAGGAAATATATCTGCAACAGAGAGGGGTGGCGATGGGTGCCTGCTTCTCCCCCAGCTACGCGTGTTTACACGTGGGCTGGTGGTAGGAGCGGGTACTCAACATCACCTACAGTGATATTATGGCTAATAATGTGTTGCATTGGACGCGATTCATTGATGATGTCTTTTTGGTGTGGAGGGGGGATCAGACAAGTGCAGAAAACTTTATTAAATCACTTAATGTCAATAACGAAAATTTACATTTTACATCACACATCAATCAAGCAGAGGCAGACTTTCTTGATGTTAAGATATTTGTAAAAAATGGCAAATTATGCACTAAATTACATCGTAAGAGCACTGCCGGCAACAGTACACTCCATGCCAGCAGCTCTCACCCCCGTCACACCATTGACAACATCCCCTTTGGTGAGCTATTGAGGCTCAAACGAATCTGCAGTACTGATGAAGATTATGAACTTTGTGCTGCAGAAGCCCTCAATAGATTTCGAGGGAGGGGATATAAAGAATCTGTCTTGAAGCAATCTATTGAGAAAGCAAAGAGTAGACCCAGAGACTCTCTTTTATCAAACCTCAACACACCAATTTCAGTAACCATGTTGGAGAAAACATCAGATTCAGACATCAGCGCACCTAGACTGATATTTACATTTAATAGACAGGAACGTAAAATTCGGTCTATTATTAATCAAAGGTGGCCGGCTTTAAAAACTGACCTGGTACTGGCACCTAGAATAGCGGCAGGACCCAACATTACATATAGGAAAGGCTTAAGTTTGAGAACCCAGCTGAGCAGAGATTTCCCTGAAGTCATTAAAAAAGACAATTGGATGGTTAAGCCTGGCTTCATCCGCTGTTCTAGCTGCAGAGCCTGTAAATTTGGGGTGAACACCACCAAGTACTCCACACCCTTTAGACCTGATCCAGTGGAAATTAAGGGTAAACATAGCTGCAAAACTGAGTTTGCAGTCTATGTTCTGACATGCACCTGTGGCTTAAGATATGTTGGTAGCACACGCCAACAGGTGCATGTCAGAATACTGCAACACCTGCGAGCTATCGTTAACAACGATAGCTCATACCCTGTGGCTCGACATTTTAAAGCTATTCACCACAACAACCTTGAATGCCTGACATATTATGTTATAGCCTCCATACCCAAACCTATTAGAGGAGGGGACAGGGATCTAATGCTGAGGAGATTGGAATCTCAGTTTATTCTCGAACTGGACAGTCGTTTTCCGAATGGTCTTAATACAACTGAAGACCTCCATGTATTCCTGTAAAGATTATTTGTTGACCATGAATTATTTAGTTTAAACCTTTCCTGCCATTACCCGCCCCCCCTTCCCTCTCTTGAAGTCTTTAACTGAAATATATGTTTAATTTCATCTCTTTATTCTTTGGCACATATGTTTGGAATTGGGTAAAAGTACTTCTTTCACTCACCATTCATACTGGAAGAACACCATTTTGGATTCTTCCCTCTTTTTTTTCCTTTGGGCACACTCATAATTTTGGGTTTTTTATAGCACTTTAACATTGACACAGACAAAGGGGGCATGATGATAAGCAGTGACAACGCTTTTTTTCGTATTATGCGATTTATTTTCAGTGACCATATAAGCATTCATTAACAGAATATAAAATCATGATGGATTTATAGAGCATTTATGCTGATAGTAGATAAGTCCCTTATCTAGCAAACTAGAGACAATCCAAAACTATGCATATACACCAGGTCTTAGCTCCAGTGGAGCATGCACAAATAATTCTTTGTGCACAGAGTGTTTTGTTTACACATTCTAGTCATTGACTATTTAAACAATATTGCACCTTTAGACCATGGCACTTTAATGCATTGCTTTTTGCACTATTTCTGCAAATTTTGCACAAATTTACTGGTTGCGATATTTGCACATTGTCTCTGTTGCGTGTTTGGTATAAAAATCAATAATATATTTTTATTGCTAAAACGTATTTATTTTTTATTCATAAAATAAATTATAATATCATTGTGATTTTAACTTGATTATGCATTTATGCTGTTATAAATTTCATGTAATGACTTTCCATGGCACTGAACTTGGAGAAAAAAGACTGCTTAGCCTAAGATTTGTAGTGTGTCTTTAATGTCTACTACCACGTGGTTGTGAAAAAAATGCCCGGGAAAACTTTTTGTATTTAAGCTGTTGAGATTTTACTGACTAACGATCTGTGAACAAGGGCGGATGCCCGAAACACGTAGGATCTGGTGGCTTGAGCGCAAATAAATTGTTTTTTTGGCCCATGACGAGCGTTGGAGTGGGGCGGTTTCTTTTCGATATCGCTGCGGCAGCTGCGGTAATTACAGGAGAGAGCTACACTTTGTGCATATATATATATATATATATATATATATATATATATATATATATATATATATATATATATATATAGATATATTCACTGAAAAAAAAATAGGTTATAGACCATATATAGTTAGGAATTAGCATTTACAAAACCTTGAAAATTCACTGAAAAAACCATAGGTTATAGACCATATATAGTTAGGAATTCGCATTTACAAAACCTTATTTTACTCACACAAAACCATTGAAATTCCATATATAGTTAGTTGCACTAACTATATATCGCGCACCCGCAATCCACTGCTGATGATGTCACATATTACATCATTCATGACATGGTCAGTGACATCACTGATGACATCTCAAATGACATCACTGATGACATCACTGATGACAACATCCAGTGACTGTATGTTTCTGTAAAGTTAAAATATGTCTTACATATTGAAGAATGAGTGGATGTATAAGTGTCTGAATGAAGGATTTAGTAGGTGCATGACTGACTGTATGAGTGAGTGATTAAATGTGTCTCACTGAGTGCATGGGTTGGTGACTAAACTGTCTTAATTTGTGCATCATTATGTCTGTTGTTCTGTAAACTGTTGCATGTGTTGATAAGTAGCTATATGAGTAACTATATGGGTTATTGATTGGTTGCCCAAGTATTTGTATGGGAGACTGAGTGTGTGTGTGGGTGGCTGGGAGGTGTATGACTCTGTGCATAGATGTGTGAGCAGTTGATTCACTAGATGTATGGTTTCAAAAGTGCATGTGGAAACAGCTGTATGGGCGGTTGACTGTGTGCATGAGTGTATTGGTGAGTGAATGGATATCTCAGTGCTACATGTCGAAGTAAGTACATATGTAAAACACAGTACATGTGAGAGTTGACATATATAAATAACTGTGCATAAGAGCCAGTCAATGTGTGAATGGCTGTATGGATCATTGTGAACTTGTATCAGGGATTGTATAAGAGAGTAAATATGTGTTAGTATATGTTTGAATAAGTAAAGTTTGTATAACTGTATAGTTGAGGAAATGGAGGTGTGATTGATTCTTTGCATGACTGACTAGGTGTGTGAGTAACTCCATGGATGAGTGACAGTCTGTGAGTGTCTGTTTACACTGATTGTATCTAAGGTTATATTAGAGTCTGAAGAGGTTCATCGTATTATCACATGAATGATATCATCAGTGATGTGATCAGTAATGTCAAATGAGATGTCATCAGTGATGTCATCAGTGATGTCATTTGAGATGTCATCAGTGATGTCATTTGAGATGTCATCAGTGATGTCATCAGTGATGTCACTGACCATGTCATGAATGATGTAATATGTGACATCATCAGCAGTGGATTGCGGGTGCGCGATATATAGTTAGTGCAACTAACTATATATGGAATTTCAATGGTTTTGTGTGAGTAAAATAAGGTTTTGTAAATGCGAATTCCTAACTATATATGGTCTATAACCTATGTTTTTTTCAGTGAATTTTCAAGGTTTTGTAAATGCTAATTCCTAACTATATATGGTCTATAACCTATGGTTTTTTCAGTGAATTTTCAAGGTTTTGTAAATGCTAATTCCTAACTATATATGGTCTATAGCCTATGGTTTTTTCAGTGAATATATATATATACATACATATATAAACATATATCATCTGTATATCTATATAAATACAAACATAAATGCATGCATACATATACTTATATGCATACAGATGCATGTTATTTACATGAAAGTTGAAAAAACACTAATAAAAGCAAAGCTAAAAAGCCACCTCATTACAAACAGAATGGCTTTAACTTAAACGAGGGCGAGATCTATTGCATTTTCAATGCTTGTTTACTTTGGTTCCATCAAGAAGGCATTCAGATGTGTCACACATTTGCCATAAATTCTGAATGTTAGCACTCTAGTTGCACATTATATCACTGTAGTAAAGCTACTGCTCACCAGGGACGTCTGCTGCTGGTATTCAAAGTGCATGTTTCAGTCTGCATGTCAGAATTTTTTTAATGAAATAGAAGAGGATTTGAGAAGTCACTCAAAATGATCCCTAATTTTTCTTTCTGAAGCACTAATCATACTTTCTATGGCAAAATTAACCCCCTCATGTTGTTCCTTTTTAAATTGAGTGTTTTCAGACTTACCACTTCATTCCAATCAAGATGGCTTCTGGTGTGCCATACTTTTGTCATAAGTAAGACTGTTAGCGCTCTAGTTGTTCTTTAGAACACTCTGGGACATTCTGTCATTGGACTATACTTGGGGTACATCTGGGTGATATTTGGGCTACATTTAGGCTCTTTTGTCTCTGGTGGCCATCTTGGGAGACTGTATGTCAGAATTTTTTAATGAAATTGAAGAGGGTTTGAGAAGTCACTCAAAATGTGCCCTAATTTTTCTTTCTGCAGCACTAATCATAATTCATATGGCAAAATATACCCCCTCATTTTGTTCCTTTTTAAATTAAATGTTTTAAGAGTTACCACTTTATTCCAATCAAGATGGCTTCAGGTGTGCCATACCTTTGCAATAAGTAGGACTGTTAGCGCTCTAGTTGTTCTTTAGAACACTCTGGGACATTCTGTCATTGGGCTATACTTGGGCTACATCTGGGTGATATTTGGGCTACATTTGGGCTCTTTTGTCTCTGGTGGCCATTTTGGGAGACTGCATGTCAGAATTTTTTAATGAAATAGAAGAGGATTTGAAAAGTCACTCAAAATGTGCCCTAATTTTTCTTTCTGCAGCACTAATAATACCTTCTATTGCATAATATACCCCCTCATTTTGTTCCTTTTTAAATTAAATGTTTTAAGAGTTACCACTTTATTCCCATCACGATGGCTCCAGGTGTGCTATACCTTTGTAATAAGTAGGACTGTTAACGCTCTAGTTGTTCTTTAGAACACTCTGGGACATTCTGTCATTGGGCTATACTTGGGCTACATCTGGGTGATATTTGGGCTACATTTGGGCTCTTTTGTCTCTGGTGGCCATTTTGGGAGACTGCATGTCAGAATGTTTTAATGAAATAGAAAAGGATTTGAGAAGTCACTCAAAATGTGCCCTAATTTTTCATTCTCCAGCACTAATCATACTTTCTATGGCAAAATATACCCCCTCATGTTGTTTCTTTTTAAATTAAATGTTTTAAGAGTTACCACTTTATTCCAATCAAGATGGCTTCAGGTGTGCCATACCTTTGTAATAAGTAGGACTGTTAGCGCTCTAGTTGTTCTTTAGAACACTCTGGGACATTCTGTCATTGGGCTATACTTGGGCTACATCTGGGTGATATTTGGGCTACATTTGGGCTCTTTTGTCTCTGGTGGCCATTTTGGGAGACTGCATGTCAGAATGTTTTAATGAAATAGAAAAGGATTTGAGAAGTCACTCAAAATGTGCCCTAATTTTTCATTCTGCAGCACTAATCATACTTTCTATGGCAAAATATACCCCTCATGTTGTTTCTTTTTAAATTAAATGTTTTAAGAGTTACCACTTTATTCCAATCAAGATGGCTTCAGGTGTGCCATACCTTTGTAATAAGTAGGACTGTTAGCGCTCTAGTTGTTCTTTAGAACACTCTAGGAGGCTGCAGTAGAACACAAAGGAATCAACTGACAGTCTCTGTCCTTGTTGGATGTTTATGTTTTACTGAGAATGTCAGACTTCATTTTCACATGACTGAGAAAGATAATGTGAATTTACAGAAAATATGCTTTCAGTTTAGCTTATAGATCCCCTTCCAAACCACTGTGGGAAAATCATGAGATATTAGTTTTCTTTCAAACAATATTCATGATATCACAGCAGAAGGTTTTTTCACATGGTAAAATCACCTTAGAACCCACCACAATTCCTAAAACGAGTATGGTACCATCAACAAATGATTTATAATGTAACTAAAGTCCTAAAACCCTCTATTAACTACAATGCTTTTTAATGAGGTGCTATCATGTATATTGGTCCCAAGATGGCTGCCAACACTTCTTGGATGAAGTGCTGACAGCCAATCAGATCAGATGTGTGGTTAGGCTCCGCCCAGATATATATCTTTTTTTTTAACCTAAATTACTCAAAATCCACTGGAGCACATATATTGAGACCTAGCAAAGGCACATCGGGCTAACAGTCCCTACAATTTTGCCAAGTTTCGTGCAAATCCATTCAGCCGTTCGAGCTAAAAGTGAGGCCAACCGCCCTATGGAAATTAACATGGGAAAAACGCGTTTTGGGACCCCCCTTTTTTCTTGGCCCCCCCTTGATGAAACCCCCCCAAATTGTTAGGGGCTGCTCAGAAACAAAATGTTCAATTTTCCTGAAAATTTCAGCCAATTCCGTCCACAAACGCCAAAGTTATTAGACATAGAATTTTCAAAAATCCCATAGAGAAAAAATCCTAACTAAAAATACCTACTGGCGACCGCCAGTAGGTAGTATATATCGTTGTGTATTTTAATCTTGTGCTTTTTACATCTGGGAAAGCCTTTCTGTTAGAGAGCATTGTGTAAAATAAAACCCCAAGCCTTATTCTAAAAGTGAGAGAGTCCTTACATTTTGTCAAATTAAACCCTTTTCTAAAGGTGCTGTGTTAAAGTCTTTGGCTGCGCCGGGTGTTGGGCTACTGTGTAAAAGATTCTGTATTATCTAATAGGCACAATCAAAACAACCTATTTGGATAGGCATCATGTCAGCATATCTATGCTGCAGGAAAAACACACTCTCCCCACACAAAAGCCTCAGTTCGCCTCTAGATGGGCATCCCATAGACACTTTTCCTCGTGCTCAGCCTTCTCGAGAGGCACGGCAATCCTAATAAACAAAACGATGCCCTATGTCGGGTAAGGCTCTGCACTCGAGCCACAGGGCAGGTTCTGCATGACATGGGGCAGGCTGGCGTCAGCCTCAATCACATTAGTGTGTAGCTAAGGGCCTAATGTGGACGACGAAGACTATTTCATCACCTTATGGGCATGCATAGTGAGCATAGGTACGACTCATCTCATATGGGGGAGATTTTAACTTAACGCTGCATCCCTCACAGGACCGCTCCCACCCGCTGCCGCAGCACTACTCCAAAGTGCAATGCCAACTCCAGCAAATAATAGCGGCAACCTGCTGGTAGACGTCTGGCGCCACCACCACCCCACCCAGCGTGAGTGAACGTTCCCCTCGGCAGTACACAACAACTGGTCCAGGCTGGACCTGTGGCTTGCATCACAAGACTTACTGATACATGCCCTCTCCACTCGTCACTTAACGCGCACCTACTCAGACCACTCCCCAGTGCTTATGCTGCTCAACCCTCCTGGTTTGTCACCCCAACCCAGGCTGTGGGACCTACAACCCACTGCGCTACTTGATGCAGTATTTAGGACGGAACTGGGGGAAACACTAGGAGAATTCCTGCGGCTCAACATAGAATCAGTACCCTCCTTGACCACTGTCTGGGAGGCGCTGAAGATTACCATTTGGGGCCACTGTATAGCCAAAGCGGGGTGCATCCTCAAAAATATTCGCACAACTATAGCCAGCCTGGAACGCCAGATTAAACAGCAGGAATTAAACAATCATGTGGCACGCGAGAGCCCAACTCTGACTAAGATACGCAAACTCTTTACAGAGTACCAAGCCAAAGCAGACAGGGAATGCCTTTTTTGCAGCAAGTACCACACAGTGCGCAGGTATGGGGAGGGGGAACGTCCACAGCACCATTGAAAGCCTGCCTTAACGCTGCGGCAAGACTTATCACCGGAACCAGGAAATATGATCATATATCCCCGCACCTGAAAGTATTGAACTGGCTACCGTATGAAGCAAGAATCCAAATGAAGATAGCATGCATAACACACAAAGCATTACACGAGAACACCCCAAGATATCTAGCCAAGAAAATTCAGTTGTCCGGTGGCAACAGACCAGCTAGGAGTGCTAAGGAGTTGCTTCTACGGCCAGCCTTCTTCCGAAAGAAAAAAACCTATGACAGAGCGTTCTCAGGAGCTGCCACCAGAATCTGGAACTCACTCCCTCCAAACATCAGGAAGATCCAGAATCTGGTAACATTCAAGCGTGAAGTGAAGAGCCTGCTGAAGAATAGATACATTACTTAGTAGACTGTTCTTGGTTCGGATTTACTACTGCCCAGTACTGATTTGTACGCCATTAGAAAGGGAGACATAGGTAATTCTATAATGGAATACGTATCCTATGATATGAGAACAACCGAAAGGCCATTAGTAATGGCTACTTTGAGTGAACTGGAGAACAGCATCTTGCATGAACATATACCGAGCTACCTCATATCTGTTATATATACATGCTTTTGTTAGTAATCTTGTCATATCTGTTATATATACATGCCTTTGTTAGTAATTTTGTCATAGCATATTTATGTACGCTAACGTCCACAGGTGTTACGAATATATATATCATCTACCTCACAGCGGTTGCTCGCTAACTGTTTAGATATATGTTTACACTTTTTCTCTCTCATGTTAAGCGCTCTGATACCCACGGGTCTTGTTCGCGCTATACAAAACTTTATAATAAATAAATAAATAAATAGACCCGGCAAAGCACTCGCAGAGACCATCCAATCACAAAAAACAGCAAATCATGTGTTGGCCTGTAGAGTAGTTCCTATATTCCCAATGGGCTCTACACATTGGAATAATATATACTGTAGTTTAGACGTAGGACTGAAGTTGACTAGGTCTCTACCGACTATATTAAACTTAATAGTGAGTGCCAGCTTGCTCAGAGGTCACTAGAAACTTTCTTGAATTCACAAGAAGGGGTTAGTTTCTGACAACCGCATAAACATGACAACTTTGTTTCCCAAGAATAAGAAATCAAATCTCTAGAGTCCCGGAAACAATAGACAACTATTTTACTCAGTCAATTGTGCATGCTTCGTTTCACCAGAAATGCAGAGAAATAGAAAGACCGGTGTTTTCAATAAAAGTATTTATTGAACAGTCTTCTTTCTCAAGCATTGGAAATGTACTGCTACAATCGTAATACTGGTTATAAAGTACAAGGCATATAATACACACAGTATTATAAAGTAGTACTGTAAAAGCATGATATGGTTTCCAAGCCATAAAAGTGCATACAATGTATAAAATACATACAGTAATAAATAATGATTAAAAGTACTGGTGCTTTTAAAATACGCCTACCCCGGTGTACCTAACCTAAGTCTAGTACTAGGGAGGAAATAAGTGAGGAGTAGCCTAAGTTTAGTAGTTCTCTGAAAGGAATCTATTCCAAGAATTCTCTAAGAGGTCTAATCAGCTCCGTACCTTGGGTCTAGAATGAAGGAGGTCTTGTATCTCTCTCTCAGGACTCGATTACCCAGATACCCGCAAGGGTGAGCCGGAAACACTGGAGCTGGATTTCTCGGCAAGAGAAAAGACAGTGTCTCTCTCAGTGCGTCAGCTGGAGGGTCAGTTTCCTTCGGCACTTGCAGCAGCAGGGCATCGGGCAAGTAGATAGTCGATCTGCTCCAAACCACCGTGTGTTTGACTGGGCAAACCTGGGCATATTTATACTTTGAAGGTGCCGAGTTTGATGCATGTTTGGACTTAATATCGTCACTCAAAGGCTAAATTCTTGGAAAACGCCAGGAGTTCTTGGAGAACTTAATATTCAAGCAGGGGTAAGTTCCTAGCTGCTGAAGGCGGGTTTTTCCAAGAAATCGTTGTTAATTCTCGGAACCTAGTGGAAGTAGCCATGCCGTATTTGGGCTGTGTGGCTTAGACCAAATAGGGTAGTGATTTCTATGCCTATATAAGAATATGAATAAGTATACCTACATAAGTGCATGAATCGGGAAAATTACACTAGGGGCCTAGATTTGATTACAACACCCACTCCACGATCTTAAGTTCAATTAAGCTAACCTAATAAGCACTGAACATATCTAAAGCTAGTGTTTACAATCCCACAATACCTCATTGCAAGGAGGGCCCCTTCCATGTTGGTCTGGGTATCGTTGGTTGCCGGACTTGCCATATCGGAGCAGAAGGAATAAAAATAGAATTACTGCTTCGAGTCCAAAGATGAGAGGCAGGCCGCCGAACACAGAGTGCACGAAGTTTGGAAAAATGCCGAGGACTGCTTCGAATGGAGTTAACAGTTCTGAAAAAATCATCTTAAATACATGTGCGATGCCACTGGTATCAGACATGTTTAAGATTTGACTTAACATTTCTGCAAAATGTACTGGGCAGTTTGTTGATAATAATGTATGTATCTCTGCAGATGTCCTCGCAACTTGCAGATCATACATTTTTTTAGACGAGGTCAGTGGCACAGACTTTTGCAAAAGAATGGCTTTTATTCTGCTTAAAGTATCAATTTGTATAGAAGAGATATTCATTGAAGGCCATAATGCCGTCCCACTGTCTGTCTTGTGAGTTGGATACAATACTTGCATACAACAAGGGACCATGGACGACACACTAACGAGATAAAGTTTTCCTGGCATCATGCCACAGCAGCTGTGATTATTCAACATAACGTAACTGCCATTGGATAGTTGCCTGAAAATGGGCTCTATCACGGTGGAGGGAGTACCGTGCAGGTGGCAAGAGAAGTTATTTGCAGAACCGTCGCAGGCTCCGTGTAAATTAATACCTTTGCACAATCCCACCCCAAAATTAAAAAAATGCAGTTCGAGATGATTGTACATGAGAAAATATTGAGCATTTCTACAGTACGCTTTTGTAAGGAATTGATGACATTCTAAGCATATAGTATGGTATTTAAATATGCAAACTGAATTAATCATGAATTTACATTCAAGAAAAATGTCTCTTAAATACAGAAAGAAAAGTCAAGATCATTTCATAACATAACATATCATGTCAATGGTTATATGAGGACAAGGCCAAACATATTTTTTTCTAGGCAGTGTTCAAAAATGAAAAGAATTTCTTGTTCTCTAAGAATAGTTCTACTTTAAGCAGATTAGTCTGTACCAAAAAAAAGTTCAATGCTTTGGAGAGAAAAATTCAAATGGTTGTGAAAAATAGTCTCAAAGTTAGAATTCTTTGTTTTAACAATTTCGAATTTCAGAGTTCAGGGAACGCGGTGTTCATGAATCAAAAGTTATTCTCGGTGTCAGGAGAAAACATCAGATCATCAAGGCTGGCAAAGAAATCGTCTACCACAGTAGGTGAAAGAGGAACCACTTGTTCAAGCAGATCAAATGTGCACAGATGAGAAGCATTGCCGTTGGGTGCCGCATTAGCAGTGTTCAAATCAGATAGTACCTGTGTGCCTGTTGATTCTTGTATCTCACCCTCATTTAGACTTACTGGTGAGACCTCAATGAATGCCTTCATCAGGATTGGTAGCCTTTGGGGACAGCACGATGCATGAGTCGTTACAGGATCTAGCAAGGCGTCGACATCCGATGGCAGGACTGATGGAAGTGTAAGACAGATGCCCAACACGCATTCCTCTCCGCAAAGCAGGCATCATAGAACAGGTAAGATGCAATCTTGCCAGATTGGTCTGAATGATAGAAACCAGGTTGTGTTCAGATCTCCTAAATGAGCCAAGAATCTGTGAAATCCTCTCACAATACCTCATTGCAAGGAGGGCCCCTTCCATGTTGGTCTGGGTATCGTTGGTTGCCTTGACTTGCCATATCGGAGCAGAAGGAATAAAAATAGAATTACTGCTTCGAGGTCAATGATGAGAGGCAGGCCGCCGAACACAGAGTGCACGAAGTTTGGAAAAATGCCGAGGACTGCTTCGAATGGAGTTAACAGTTCCGAAAAAATCATCTTAAATACATGTGCGATGCCACTGGTATCAGACATGTTTAAGATTTGACTTAACATTTCTGCAAAATGTACTGGGCAGTTTGTTGATAATAATGTATGTATCTCTGCAGATGTCCTCGCAACTTGCAGATCATACGTTTCTTTAGACGAGGTCAGTGGCACGGACTTTTGCAAAAGAATGGCTTTTATTCTGCTTAAAGTATCAATTCGTATAGAAGAGATATTAATTGAAGGCCATAATGCCGTCCGACTGTCTGTCTTGTGAGTTGGATACAGTACTTGCATACAACAAGTGACCATGGACGACACACTAACGAGATAAAGTTTTCCTGGCATCATGCCACAGCAGCTGTGATTATTCAACATAACGTAACTGCCATTGGATAGTTGCCTGAAAATGGGCTTTATCACGGTGGAGGGAGTACCGTGCAGGTGGCAAGAGAAGTTATTTGCAGAACCGTCGCAGGCTCCGTGTAAATTAATACCTTTGCACAAAAGTGTACCACTTAGTGAGTTTTTACAATTTTTCCCACTAATAAATACCTCTTTTCCCTTGTTTCAACATTTGTGTGTGTAAGATAAAGTCCATGTTGGCTTAATGTATTCTTTACCCAACCTTTCATACAGGCCCGCTGGCATATGCTGTAGACAATACTGAAATTGGAAAATCGTCACTGGTATCATAATGGTGCCATGAATTATCCATTCAATGACAGGCTTCTCAGAAACTGTCAATGGTAATCTTTCCAGTTTTTCAATGTTCAGCACCGTATAGTCTGCTCCTCTTTGTGCCAAAGAGATTTGTTTATCTGTAAGGTTAAATACAGCAAACAATGACGTTGTGTTGATTAGACGCCATGGCACGTAGCCTGAACGAAGATTTTGCAACTTCCAGCCTAACTGCATTATAGAACGTAATTGAGACTGGCCATGTTGTAACATTAGCAAGTCTTGTTCCATTATGTCAATTGCAAAGGATACAATGCTGTCCAAAGAATATATTCTGGAGGACAGAGTCGTTAACCTATTGTCCACTACAGAGAGTGCTTTCTCTAAATTAATACGATCAATTTCTCGTATTCTTTCTGCCGTTTCCATTTGCGTTATTTTCCAAGCTTCGTTGTACGCAGCATATATACCGGCGTATATGAAACATATTTTGCCGTGGTTTGCGAGGTCCCATTAAGAAATCTCGCAAATCATTGCTTTCTTTAAGTAAAGATAAGTGTTGTTTGATTTCCGGAAGTGTGGATGTCTTTAGCCACTCAAGGGAAAGTTTTCCTACACTATATGTTGGTACTATCCGTGGATGTTGTTTCTGGGACTATCTTGGATCTGGCCTGTTCAGTTTTAACCCCTGTGTTTTGCTCAGGAATCTATCATGACAGTTATTGGTGTCTGTGGGCCAGATTAACCATTTTTTCCAATCAGGATTAGTTCTGTTTTGTGTTAAAATATATGGTATGTCTACCTCCTTTTCTGTAGTGTCCTTACTTTCAGAAGTGGGTTTAGGGAAAGACGGTTTATTTAAATCTTTTATCTTAGCCAGGGCAAGACAAGAATTCTGTTGAACAGTATCGTTTAAAAACATTATTCGTTCTGGTATAATGTCGGCTCTGAACAAGGCCTCTAAACCTTGTAGATGCCATTCTTTCGTGCCCCAGACAGTTTACAGTTTTTGTCTCAATGTTGTCTTTCCAAAAGTCAAAACATAATGTAGACAGCTGAGCATAAAAGTTTGCCGAATAAATTTGTTTAGTGTTGGTCAACATTGTTTTCATTCCTATCTTATTTACATTTTTGAAATAAAACATTTCAGGATTTGTAACATTAAACCCTGAAAAGTATGAAAACTTTTCATGAAATGTTTTGAGCTGCCTTTTGGTGGCGTGGGACAATGTTCCCATTGATTATATGTAAAAACATTCCTAGGACTTGCAGATTTGTGCAAATACTGGTGACCATAATGATTAAAACAATACATTTGTTCATAATCTGATGACCCTTCTCAATAGTCATGTTCAGTAAATTTTGCAGACATTTCTAAATCTGACATCATATTATTAATAGTCTCAAAGTCCCAATCATCGGAAAATGTGCTGGGTGATACAAAGTCACTTAAAGAAACCTTGAACTGGTGTGGAATCTTTAGCAGCTCCACCGGGCCATAGATGTCATAATCAGTTCTATCCCATGCTATACCACCAGGTATAGGAACGGCTGTGATGTTCACTGACGACAGGTCTCTTTTTTCACAATGGGATGATTTGTGAGGTTTTAAGACCAAGTTGATTTTCTGACTTGCTGTATCCCTTGTACTGTATTTTCCATCTATCATTTGTCCCAAGCTCAAAACTAATATCAGCCAGAGTAGGAGAAAAAATATACCCAAACCAATCCAAAATTCAATCCATGGTGAAACCAGATATATTTTCTCCAGCTGATGAAACAGTTCTGGTGTTTTTTCTTACCCTCAGGGTGGAAGGGACTAGAATACCACAATGCAACGCCCAAGCTAACCATTGCCTCCTTGTAAGCTCGAGAGCTAAATGCAGGACCCTGGTCAGAATGTAGTGTGCCAATTGCGTATGTGCCGATAAAGACTCGCAAATCCTTTATAACAGTTCTGGCGTCAGCCGAGCGCTGGGGCTATAACCAAATAAATCTTGTCCTAGTAGTTGTGGGACCGCATCTGTCTGTAGGGACGTCTGCGTGTAGATAGCCAAATGCTGTCTAACAGTGGTATCTGAACTGGGCTGGCTATACTGTAGTCAGGTATCTGGTGGTTGTCAAAGCTATGATATCTGTAACAGGTATCACAGTTTATTCCAAATTCGTAAACGTGGATGCTCATTCTTGGCCACCCGTACATCTCTTCTAACTCTATAAGAGATTTCAAGATCCCTTGATGTGTCAGACCCTCTCCCATATTTGCATCTTGAACCAAGTAAGCTCTCTGCTTCCTGTTTGGAATTACTGTATCCTCCACTCCAGGAATCCGAGCAAAAGGAACAGAGTTTGCATCAATTATGTATGTATACATGAGTGGATAGTTTAGAGGTAATGCTGCCTGATTGCCATCAATTGAGGCTTTTACTGCTAACAGCGTTTCACCATCTATAACTATTTTTGCACAAGCGATTGTAGCTACGGAAGCTGTTTGCACAGCTGCCTTCGCGGCTTCATCAGCCAATGAATTCCCTGCAACGTGACTGCCATCATGTTGATGACTCAGTGTAAGAATGGCGTGAGTCTTTTGTAGTTCTTTCTGTAAAAGAACTACCTGTTTCCAAAGCTTTTTATGCTTAACTTAGCCACCTTTTGAATTTATTAACCCGTTTTTAACCCAGTTCTGCAAATTTTCGTTGTAAGATTCAACGCAGAAATACAAATTGTACACTATTAGTGTGGGGAATTCGCGATCGGTATTTTCAACCGCCATCTTGAAAGCCTGTAGTTCAGCTCGCTGAGCTGTACAGTCTACGAGTGATTGAGTTTTAGTGTCCATAGGTCTGAATTTGCGCACGCAGCACTATAGGCTTGTTTACCCGCAATTGCGGGCTGTGCTGATCCGTGTGTATATATTATACATCCGTAATGTTCAAGAGGCAGAATTTCGGTCGGCAGAGGACATTCATGTTCATATTGGAGAAATTCTTGTGTTTTCAACCTGGGGTCAAAAACGTATTCAACGTCTGTTGCAGCAAGAGAGTTAACCCATTGTATCCATCTCGGATGTAAAGCTTTAGCATTTGGGATGCTTGCTTTTGTCACTGCCTCTATGGCAGGTACAGGTGTAACAATCATTATGCGTCTACCCTGCGCGAGAGCTCTCTCTTTTGCCACTGCAGTTTGAACCGCCGTCAGAATTTTCTCACTAGAAGTGAACTTCATTTCAGCTTGTGTGTACAAGTGTGATTTGTATGCTATTGGTACCGTTTCTCCCTCATTAAAAGTCAGGTACGTGAATCCGCATCTCCCTGGGATGATTCGGATCACAAGATTGCGAACGTTTGGGCGTGTCTGTAGCTGTTTTTTTGCTAACATGACTGTTTTGACTGAACGCAGAATTTCTGTGTGTGCTTGAGTCCAATTAGTTGGTTTGAAATCAGGTTTGATTAGTTCGTAGAGAGGTTTAACCCTTTCTGCGTAATTTAGAACGTAAGAAGGGACTGTAAGTTTTTCAGCGTTCTTGGAGTTTGGAGCAGTGCCCATTTTTCTAGAAAAATTGCTGCCAGGCTCTTGCCTTCACTTGATAACTCGTACCCTAAAAATAGGACATTGAGGTGGGCAATTCGTGATTTCTTAAAATTGAATGTATACCCTTCAGAGCCGAACCCAAGTATTATGGTGTTCACTCTTTCCAAGTGCCTGTCCAAGTCGTCATCTGTAAGATAGATGTCATCGAAATAACATAATGCCTCATCATCGTACATTTGTAGTAACTCTGTTACCCTGGCTGAAAATAACCCTGGACTGTTCTTGAATCCTTGGGGGAGACGGCAAAATTGTCGCTGTGCCCCCATAATTGAGAAAGCGGTCAGATGCCTGCTTTCGGGTGCAATGTTTTGACAGAAAAACCCATTTGAAATATCTAATGTTTTTTTTATATTTTTTGCGCACAATGTTATTCATCAGTGCTGCACTATGTGCATTTTGTACTGCAAAAGTTTTGCAAGAAGAGTTTAAGTGTCTGTAATCCAATACTAGACGATATGAATTTTCTGGTTTGGAGACAGGAAACAAAGGATTGTTTATTGGCGAGGTGCATGTTTCAATCACCCCTTGGTATTCAAGTTGATTTAAAATCTCCCTGACTTGTTTTTTAGCTTCTTGTTTAATTGGGTGCTGCCTTTGTGCAGAAAGTTGATTTTTCAACTGGATTTTATGGTGAGGAGAATCCTCATCCCATCCTACATGATTTTATATAATGCTGGAGCCTGGGCCACTGACCGTTTTCTGGCATGTGTATTTTTTATGAATTGGAATATGATTTGAGAAGGCCAGCATAATTATCTTTTCGCCATGTGGGCACTCCCTGACAAATGCAGGTAGCCCTTAGAGAGCTTCTCCCAAAAGAGTGCTTTTATTTTTCTAGTTATGTCCCCATCCATCCGGAGTGTTACTTCATATAACTTGTGGGGTACACTAACCCTGGTGTCGGCAGTTTCAACCTAAATACATTCGTTCAAGTCCACTGTCTCCAGGTGATCCTTCAGGATCCTGTGAACTATGGTGACTTCTGCTGCGCTGTATAGCATTGTTTGAGCCCACTCCCCGTTCTTGAGTTGTGTCCTCAAGATCCTCGGCATGTCTGATTTTTATGCTTGCTACCTTCTTTTTAGGAAATTGAGCTTTTTTACTTTGGTGAACGAGTTCTTTGTCTTTGGACTTGACGCGTTCCTCCTTGTGTTCTGACCGTCCTCTTCTTTCCGATTTCTGCGAGGAAGTCTGAAAAGATCGAGAGGGACGTGTATCATTATCTTGATATCTGTCAGGTTTTTTCAAATGATCCCTATTCCTAAGGTTATACCTTTTTTTCAGAGGGCTCCCGTTGGGGAGACCTACCTCCCCTTTGGGGAGATCTTCCTTTGGACTGCGAACGTTTCTCTCTAAGAAGAACCTGTTTAGTGTTTTCCCACTTCTTTTTAGTAGTAGTGAGATTATTTTTAATAAACACCTTTTCAGGATTTTCTGTTAATTCAAGTTTTACTGGTTTCCCACCCAAACTATCTCTTCCTAATTCTTCATAAGATTTTTCAATAATTCTAGCAAGCTCATACGGTTGAGCTTTTACATCTGTTTATTTTAACTTTTGGCCGATTGCCACGGATGCTGCTTCACCTTTAATGTTAGCTAATAATATAGCTGAGACCTGTTTGAAATCTTTCAGTAATTTCATACCTAGATATAAGGCCGGTTCTGGACCGTATTCATTTTGAATCTGCCTCAGAACGTCTGGTATCACCGCCATGGACAGTACACCATGTGTTTTTATGTAGATTGAAGCAAAGACTGTACCCCAAGTGTCACAGTCCTCCCCATTTTTTTTTTTTTAAAAACCTTTATTGTCCGAAGGGCACATTACACAGCGTTTAGCTTACAACCCCTCTGGGCCAGCCGTGTCAGTAGATAATCAAATAAGTTTCATCTGTTGAACACAGCCTCAAGGCCGACAGCCCTGAGGTTTGGCAGCGCATGTTGTTTTACGGCAGCATTTCACATTGAGCACATTAGGTAGCGTTATAAATACATAGGTCCGTAGGTTTTCCATTTTTTGGTTTTTGTTGTTAACGTGTTTCCTTGGTCACCGAACTATGGTGATACTTCTCAATGTCGCCATATGGATAATGGCCCTGCTCACTAATTGGTGCTATAGGTAAGTGCGCCGGCGGAGTCCGCCTGATAATAGGGCACGTTGTATGAATGTTAGAGGATATAGCTGCGCGACATCTTAAGTGGGTCGATGTGTGAGTGTCTATGTGGCATGTTAATCCTAGTAGGAGAAATGGGTGTTGGTGGTGGTGTCCAGTTGGGATCCCTCCGACTTTGACTGTTACGTTCAGAAGTCCCATGTTGTGATGTGTCTAGGAACAAACCCCAAGGAGCTCAGTCAAAGGGAAAATGGGACCAATGTTACAATAAAACAGTATAACAATAACTTGGGGAGTATGTGTGAAAGGGAGGGGGAGCCTGGGTGGACGTGTCCTCGTGTGTATGGAAAGACACACGGTGTTGTTGCGTCAGTGGTGTTCTAAGGGGGGGCAGGAGGGCGCAGCGTTCGGTTCGTACAGGTATCTACATGAGAAGGGGGTGTTCCCCGCCGTGGGGGCGTGCCGATTGCGACTCCCGGGCCCGGTTCGTATGGTGGACCCTGGTCAGAGTACACATCAGGAGTTATGTACTTAGGGGTGCGGGCGGGCGAGGGGCACCGAAGGCGTCAGCACTAAATAATCAGATAAGCAACATACAACAACAACAACAACAAAGGAGTTTATAAAGCGCCTGGTGACGCCATCACGGTGTGTCCCCGCACTGTGGAGAGAAGTCAAGTACAGAGTAGGGAGTTACAGGGAAAACAGGTGGGTTTTTAAGCTTTTCCTGAAGGCGGTCTCCGAGTCCGCTAGTCTGATCTCCATAGGCAGAGCGTTCCATTCCCTGGCGGCCATAACCCGAAAAGAGCGGCCACCCATTCTGACCTTCCTGATACGGGGTACTGTGAGCAAGCCAGTTCCCCCAGAGCGAAGAGTTCTATTGGGCTCATAGGGAATGGCTAAGTCATTCATATAGGGAGGAGCTTTTTGGGAGATGATCCTATGACACATTAATAGTGCTTTAAAAAGAACTCTTTTTTTTATGGATAGCCAGTGGAGGGTATCTAGAGCAGGTTTGGATGGAGCTCTCTTGGGAAGTCTGAGGACTAGACGTGCTGCTGTGTTCTGGAGGACTTGAAGTCTCCTGATGTTATTTTGCGATGTTCCAAGCAGAAGCACATTCCCATAGTCTATTCTAGAAGTCACTAGAGCCTGTGTCATGGTACGCCTCGCTTCAAGAGGAAGGAGATCAAGGGTACGGTTAAGGGTCTTCAAGACCCCATAGCATTTACCGACCACCCTGTTCACGTGGCAGTCGTAGGAGAGTTTGGGGTCAACCCAAATCCCCAGATTCTTGGCTGCTTCACAGGGGGTGGGTAGCGGCCCCAGACATGAAGGCCACCACTCCTTGGTCCAGCTCGTATCCCTGCCTCCCATAACCAGAACCTCTGTTTTCGAGCCATTGAGCTTCAGGCAGTGTTGGGTCATCCAACCTGCCAGAGCCTGCATGCAAGATTTGAAGTTATTTGCAGAAACAGAAGGGGCTTGGGATAGGGAGATGAGAAGTTGAGTATCGTCGGCATATGAAACTAATTCAATGCCGAACGATTGAACCACTTCAGCCAAAGGGGCCATATACAGGTTGAACAGGGTAGGGCTCAGGGCAGAGCCCTGAGGTACCCCCTGTTCCAAGGCAATGCTGTCAGAGAGAAAAGCACCTCTCTGAACCTGAAAGCAGCGATTGGTGAGGAAAGCCTTCAGCCAGCCCAATGCTTCCTGGATGACCCCGGCTTTGTTCAGACACTGTAGCAAGATGGAATGTGCTACAGTGTCGAACGCCGCACTCAGGTCCAGCATTATAAGTGCCATGGTCTGTCCTGCATCTACACCTGCCCGTAGGGTTTCGGTCGCTCTCAGTAGGGCGGATTCGGTAGAATAACCTGACCTGAATCCTGATTGGGAGCTGTGAAATGCACCGTTAGATTCTAGATGGGCCATGAGTTGGCTATTAGCTATTTTCTCAGCCACCTTCGCTAAATAGGGTAGCAGCGAGATGGGCCGAAGGTTTTCCAGAGTATCCTGACTGATATTGGGTTTTTTCTTTATCGGCAGCACAATGGCTTTTTTCCATTCCATAGGGAGGGTGGCCGTAGAGAAAGAGAGTTGGAGGATGTGCCTGAAGTGACGCTCAAGGACCTCCAGACTGGCTGTAAGTATCTTGGGGGGGGCAGGGTCCCGGGGAGAACCAGACTTAATGCTCCTACAGATACTAGTTAAAGCAGTAGTGTGAGGAACAGAAAAGCTGGTCAGGCATTTTTTAACATGGATGAGCTCCAGATTTTCAGTGAAGTCAGATCCTGATGGCAGGTCGGTGGAGAAATTAGAGTAAATGGTAGTGATTTTATTAGCAAAGTATTTGGCAATATCATTGCATTTCGCCACCGAGTCATTATGGGCATTGCTCTCGTTGGTGACTACCGAGATTTCCTTAAAAATTTTAAAAAGCTCCTTAGAGGAGTTTTCTGCTTCACCTATACGGGTCTTATAGTGTAGAGCTTTAGCGGAGCGGATCAGTTTATAATATCTCGCTTGCTCTTTTTTATAGTGGTCTTTAGCAGTGGGGCAGAAATTGACACGCCAATCTCGTTCCAGTCTTTTACAGGCGGTTTTAACATCTTGAAGTTCAGATGTAAACCATGGGGATGGTTTTCTCAATTTCTTGTTGGTCACTGATCTCCGGATGGGAGCGGTCTCATCAAGGGCAGTAAGGATAGCATTTTTTAGGCAAGTGTAGGCGGTCTCACAGTCAGAGCCTTTGGGGGTCCAGCCAATTCAAGCTTGTCGACAAACGTGTTAGGGTTAAAATTTTTCCACTTGCGACATCGATAGGTCTGCAAGTTTTCATTCTTGACTACAGTTTCGGTTGCTAGTATATGTAGGGGAATCACAAAATGGTCAGACCAGGGAACGGGAATTGGAGGAAGCACTTTTACTCCGTTCCAGTTGCCAAATACTGGGTCGAGCAGGTGACCCTGTCTATGAGTGGGGCTTTGATGTTTAAGATCTAGCTGCAGAGAAAGTAGTTCTGCTTTTATGCTGATGGCGTCTTTGTCCCCAGCATCGTCAAAGTGTATATTCATATCACCTAGTACCAGGAGTCTAGATTTCCTTAGAGCAAGATGGGCTGTGGCCTCTATCAGGCTGCTCGTAAAGTCAAACAGTCTGCCCGGGGGTCTGTATAAGAGAATGCCAGATAGGGAGTATTTAGGACTCACTATGATAGTAAAAGATCCATCTTCGCAGTGATCAATATTCACCGGCGATAACTTCGGAACTTCGGAACTTGGGTTCAGCACAGGTGGTGGTTAGTGTGATATGTGGCATGTGACAATGGTGTATGGGCGCAGGGGGGACGGAAATAAGCCATAGGAGTAAGGGGGGGTTGGTGGGTACATGTATGCTCCGTATTGTCTCCCGCAAAAGGGGGGGCACTGGGGCGGGGGCACCACCTTTTTCATGTAATCCCCTGTTCCAGACATGTTTGTCGGAAGGATTGAAGGATATCATCCCATTGTTGTGCAATAGGGAATTTCCTGAACCCTGCCGTCTCCTCTCGGCGCAAGACCGTGCTCTCCGCTCGCGCCCAGTTCGTGAGAGAAAGGCACCATTGTCATATATGTGGTGGTGTGTCGGCCTTTCACCGCTTGGTGAGCAGCCGCTTAGCTGTGATCAGTCCAAGATCCCAATATCGGGCCTGCACCTTGTTTAGCTTTGTGCGTCTATATAGGCCCAGTAAGCAGGCCTCCCAAGTCCGTGGCACGTGTTCGCTAGTGCATTGCGTGAGTATCGCAGTCACCCCATCCCAATACTGCCGGAGGTCAGGACATAGCCAGAGCATATGGAGGAGGTCTGCCCCAACCAAGGAGCAACGTCTGCAGGCAGTGTCTGTTACCGAGAAATATCTGTTGATTTTGTCCGGGGTGAGATATGCGCGGTGTAGTATGTAGAGCTGTATAATTTTGAAACGAGGGTTACGCGGGACATTAACCGGTCCAACCAGTACCATTGCCCACTCCTTGTCCGACCAATCCCTCCCTCGGTTCACCGCCCATTTGTCTCTCAGCTGCACTGTAGTAGGTTGGGTGTGAAGAAGGAGAGCCTATGCTAGCCAGTGTATTATGTGGGATCCATTGCTCATAACATGCAGGTATTGTATGAAGTAGTGCATGGGCGGCTCTTCGGTCAGGTCACCCCAGGCGGCAGTCAGTGTACGGACGAGAGACGCGTGTAGTAGGAACTGCCCAGTCGGGAGAGACGTATCCTCTGCAAGGTTCGCAAAGGGAAGGAGAGCACCATCTGAGAATAGGTCTCCCAGCGTGTCCACCCCAGCAGTGGTCCAGCTGTCTAGGACTGCCATCGTCAGCGCCCCAGTTGTTGTCGGGGTGCCCAGTAGTGGGAGTATCGGAGCATACGGTATTGTCGCCCGAGTGAGACGCAGGCAGCGTTGGAAACATCTGCGCGCTACTGCCAGATATAGCTGTGAGGGGCGGGGAGTCCGGGTAAATGGGTGAAACAGTACATGGATCTGTAGTGGAGTCCAGACAATAGTATCCGTGGCCGTGTCCCCCATGTTTTTACCACCCAGCCATCCCGACACCCACTGTATATGCGCCGCTAGGTAATATAGCTCCATGTTAGGAACTGCTAGTCCTCCTGCGTCTGGGGGCATATATAGCTTCGTCAGCGCAATGCGTGGTCGGCCTTTATTCCAGATCAGGTCAAGAAGCAAAGCTTCGAGGTCCCAGAACACCCTGTTGGGGACGTAGGATGGGATATTTGCAAAATGATACAATAGTCTGGGTAGGACTATCATTTTTGACAAGGCAACCCGGCTGGGGACGTTTAGCGGTAGAGTTTTCCAGACCCTATTTGCGACCGTATGGATGCAATCGCCCGCATCAGGTTCCCCTCTAAGATATCCGGAGGGTTTCGGTAAATGTGGATACCCAGGTATCTAAATGTCGTGGGATACCACTGTAGCCTTTCACCACCCAGGTGTATCTCACACTCAGGCGCATCCGGATCAAAGGAATAGGCCCCCGATTTAGCCCAATTAACTTTTAATCCCGACATCTCTTCAAAGGTGTGGAAAACATCAGCGAGGGATGCTGGAACATCAGTTAGATCTTTAATATAGAGGAGGAGATCGTCCGCATACAGTGATACCGCATGAAGGCCATCCGCCATCGGTATACCCCACTCTGCGCTTCAGGACCTGAGTATTGCGGCCAGGGGTTCCACAGCCAGGGAGAATAGCAAGGGCGATAGGGGGCATCCCTGTCTGGTGCCCCTCTGTACTCGAATGGGGTCAGAGAGCAGTGCTCCCGTACGGACGCGAACTGTGGGTCTACGGTACAGCAGTCCAACCATGGTCTCGTAGTTGTCCCCCAATTCGAATTTGTCCATGACTGCCCGTAAGTATGGCCATTCCACCGAATCAAATGCTTTCTCCAGGTCCAGTACTAGACAGCCAGAGCGTGGCCATTGATATGTAGCGTATTCTTGTATGCGAAATAGACGACGGATGTTATAGGAGGTGTGGCGTGTTGGTACAAAACCGTTCTGGTCATGGTGCACTAAGGTGGGCACCAGTGGGGCCAGTCTTCGGGCCTGCATGGAAGCGAGTATTTTATAGTCTCTATTGAGAAGGGCCAGGGGACGGTAGGAGCCCAGTCGCTTGCCAACTCTATCAGGCTTGAGTAAGGATACGAGGGTGGCTTCGTTAAGCGTCGGGGGAAGGGAGAAGTCGTCCGTGGCTGCATTGTACATTTTTAACAGTTGGGGAATGAGGATGTCCGAGCCGGCCTTATAGAATTCGGCTGGCAAGCCATCAGGGCCCGGCGATTTACCATTCGAGAGGTTGAAAATCGTGTCGCGGAGTTCCTCGGGATCTAGCGGCGCTCCGAGGTTGTCTTGCTGCGCAGTCGTTAAAACGGGCAGTTGGATGGGTGTGAGATACTCAGTTGTGGCAGGCAGCGGGAGACGCAGCCGGGAGCAATATAACTCTGAGTAATGGTGTACGAATGCCTCATGTATGTGGCGCTGCGTGTAGAGTAAGCTGCCCCCCTCTGTCTGTATCGCTGAAATAGGAGTCGTGTGGTTTTCTCGTGCAATTAGCCAGGTCAGCAACCTGCCAGGTCTGTCACCCTGTCGATGTGTGCGAGCGGAGTGCGCCGCAAAATTAATGTTTCGCAAGCATTCCAGGAGGCGATCATGTTCCGCTCTGGTCGCCGTCAGGCGATCATCTGCGCCTCCCACTGCGTCCCGTTCATGGCCCAGCAATTCAGTCTCCAGTCGTGTCAGGTCGTCTTCTAACTGCCGTTGCATGTGACCCTGTGTGCCCAAACAATGTCCCAGTGTTACCACCTTGAATGCGTCCCACTATATTTGGGGGGAGGATGCCGTACCAACATTGAGCTCAAAGTACTGAGCTGTCTGTGTGAGTAGGGAGTCGTGAAAAGTCGCGTCTAAGAGGAGGTCTGGTTGGAGGCGCCAAGCGGGAATAGGGGGGTGTGGACGCTCCCATGCAATAGTCAGGGGCGGGGGTTGTGATCCGAATGCGTGCGGCACATATATTGTGTGTCTGTGACTAGTGGGAGAAGATCAGAGGTGATCATGTATCGGTCTAAACGCACGTGTAGGGCATGCGCACCCGACCAGTAGGAATATGTCTGTGTTGCTGGGTTTTGTGTCCTCCATGCATCATGCAGGTCCCATTGCGTGGCCCAGTTAATAAGGGTTTTCGTAGTAGTGTGTGCTTGGGCAGTA
This sequence comes from Lissotriton vulgaris, assembly GCF_964263255.1. Taxonomy (NCBI): domain Eukaryota; kingdom Metazoa; phylum Chordata; class Amphibia; order Caudata; family Salamandridae; genus Lissotriton; species Lissotriton vulgaris. The sequence goes on along the minus strand of NC_141685.1, from coordinate 891,860,523 downwards.
GCTGGGGGTGCGGAGGACCTATCCAGGTTTACATCTAAAACACAGTTGGAGTCGCCCCCTAGAACCCACGGGATCCCATGCCAGGCTGCTAGCGCCGTTGAGAGGCGAGCAAAGAAGTTGCTCTGTTCGGTGTTTGGGGAGTACAGCGAGGCCAGCACTACAGGATGTCCATCAAGTATACCTCAGACCATCACATACCTACCCTCAGTGTCTATCTGTGTGTCCATGACTGCCCAAGGGGTGCCTGGTCTGATCCACAGAAGCGCCCCACGAGCAAATGAGGAATACTCAGTGACGTAAAGCTGTCCGCGCCATCTGCGGCATAGTGCTTGTACCAATGTCTTGTTTAAGTGTGTCTCCTGTAATAGGGCTACATGAAATTTGTGGCGTTTCAGGTAGGAGTATATCTGATAGCGCATCGACGGTGTGTGCATGCCCCTAACATTCCACGTACATATCTTGATTTCAGCCATAGTCCACGTCTGAGTGGGAACTACCCCCTTCGCCTACCTTCCACCCCTCAGGCGCACATCCCCACTGGTCTCTTGGCCTCCCTCCACTGCCCAAATTAGACACAGGCATTGTTGCATGTAAGAGGAACCCAGGCATTTCCCCAAGGGTAAGGTTGGGATAAAAAGTATACAAACAATGCAAAATAACAAATTCCAAAAGGTTGGCTCCGCAACATGTCGCCGTCCAAACACTCTAGTGAGTTAAAGAGACAGTTCTAGGGGGGTGGCGTTCAGGTGGCACAGCAACAGTTCAACAACATTATCTGTAAGAGACGTGACATCCCGCCCTGGGCCGGGATGGGGTACGTGATGTCTAATAAACTTCGCCTGGCATCAGCAGTTATGACAGAGGGGAAAAAAAAGGTAACTGTTCGTGATGTGGAATCATATTAAAGCCTGTGCAGCGACACCTCCCTCCAACCAAGTCAGGCCAAAGAACACCAGGCCATCAGTCCTTACAGTAAAAGATAGGACGGTGCCGTACTTACAGAGTCTGGGCGTTGGAAATGTCTATAAGGTAGTACTCACTGCGCTCCGCCAGCCGGAGTCCACTTGGGGCAAGGAGGGCTCCCCCCGTCCGGTGTCAGCAAGTGGCTCACACCCCACAGCAACCAGGGGTCAGTATGGGAAGCAGTCGCCGTTGCAGTAGGATGTGAGGAGCTATAGGATGTCCCTCGTTAGCCAAGTAAATCCACTGTCTGTGGCATGACATCAGGCGGGTCTGCAGAGTGTTGGGAGTCCGGGAGGCCGTAGATTGCTTTGTCGTCGCTGGGGAAATTGCGTGGGCTGGTGTGTGGACCAGAAGATGGTACAGGAGAACTGCTGATGTCTGCCACCCTACGTAGCGCATCTTGTTGCTCCTGCAGTACCTGCTCCGCTGGGGGGGAGCGGGTCGGCGTGTCATGTGGATTCCGGGGCGTTCGTGATCTGTGTCTCCTCCGCCGTCGTGGCCCCCGGGAGCGCGACAGTGTGACAGTGCCTCGCACTCAACGAGGTGCCTCCTCCACTCCGCCATCCAGCCAAGCCTCAACGTCCTCAGGGTTAGTAAAGAAGTGTGTCTTATCCTGCGCCACAACTCGTAGGTGAGCCGGGAAGAGGAGGGAGTATTTGAGTCCTGTTTGTCGCAACCTGCGCTTCACCTCCAGGAAGGAGTGCCTTTGTACTTGGATGGTGTGATCAGGGAAAAACATGACCGTAGTGTTGTCTATGCGGATGTCTCCCAATTTCCTGGACTCGCGCAGAATGGCATCGCGATCCCTGTAGTTAAGTATACAAAAGATCAAAGGTCAGGTTTAGATCCCGGAGGGTGGGGCCTCGTGGGCACTCTATGTGCCTGTTCCACCACGAAGTGAGGCGAGAGTGACCCCTCCGGCAGGAGGCCTCTTAACCACTCCTCGACATGATGCGCTGGGTTCGCCCCTTCCCATTTTTCCGGTACGCCAACCAATCTGATGTTATTCCTTCGCGCCCGTCCTTCTGCGTCCTCAGCTCGTTCCTCTAGAAATTCCACCCAGTTGAGCAAGTCACGAACATGTTTGTCTGTCTGGTTCGCGCGGGGTCCCATGTCGGTCATCGTGGTTTCCAGCGTAGTGGCGCGATCTTGTAGCTTTTTGTGGTCAGCTCTGAGGTGGGTCAGGTCAATCGCCATGCTGTCAATCTTATGTTCTAGGGAGGTGCGAGTTTGTAGTAGAGATGCTTCCAGCCGCTCCATCACAGCTAGCATACTATCCAGCTTGGATTTGACATCGGTATCCATCTCCGGTGTCGGTTTGGCTTTTTTCCCCTTTACAGATGTTCCGCCCATTCCGGTGCGCGTCCTCACTCCGCCAGACATGGGCAAAGCGGCGCGTGTGGGTAGTCGTGGCTCGCAGTGGAGGCAGGTCGCGGGGAGCAGCCCTCACTACTGTACCAGGGCAAGAGTTCCGTTTGATCGCAGTTCTCACTCAGTCATTGGGGTCCGCCCCCGGCGTGGCAAGAACGCCGGTAGGGTACCTGCGCTGTTTCTCGGCAGGAAGTGGCCGGCGAGCAGGAATGACGTGGGCAGGTAGAATCGTCAGGATGGAGTATGTGAATGCGGTGACCAGAGAGAGATGACCATTCCTCAAGCAGCGGCGTGATAGAGGGCGTAAGACGCTTGCGAGTCGTTGTGTGGCGCTTCACGAAAGTATTGTTTCGAGGGGTGTCACGTTATATCCTGTGCCCAGGCTGAAGATGGTGGTGGTCCGTCGGGCTGCGCGGCCTTCTAGTAGGGGGGCAGTTTCCCAGAGAGCGGAGCCGTGCGTCAGCGGTTGGGGTCAGGTGCGCCAGCGCGTCCCTGGGGGGGGGCCCGCCCTCGCTCGCACCACAGCTGTCCCAGCTGGCCCTCACTGTCCAGGAAGATGTCAGGGGGCTTCGCACCACCACGTCGTCCCCGCCAACCCAGGTAGCTCACCTCGCTGGGGGTCAGTTTGTCTGGCAGTCCACCGGGGGTCCCACGTGTGCAGTGCCCCTCAGCCTCCAGGGCAGGCGTGTGAGCCCACAATGCGGCACACTCCAGTCATTCGCCCCTGGGCATAGGCCACTGCGGTGTCAGTAGCATGGTACTCCAAAGGCATAACAATCCTGTAGCGAGTGGATGCAATTGGCGTCCTCCAGTAGTGGGATCTGGGTGCAGCCTTCGGGTGAGGGCGCCGGGAACGAGCGCAGTCCGCCAGGACAGGAGCCTCTCCACCAGCTCGGGAGGGCCCTCTGCAGCGAGAGGCACGGCAATCAAAGGGGCCGCTGTGCCCCGAGGCAGATCTTCGCAACCCCCGCAGTGTACGGGCAGATGCCCCAGTGCAGGCGCCCCCGGCGGAGGCACTGCAGGAAGAGGGGGGGGGAGCAGCGCTCCGCATGGTAGTCCCCCACAACCGGCAATCGCCGCCCCGCAGGGCCGGCCATCCCCCCCTCACCGTCCTTTGCGAGGCTCCGTGTGTGGCAGGTCCCGTGGTGATCAGCTCGCGGCTCCGCAGGACAGCAGACAGGGTGGTGTGGTCTCCGATGGTAGGGACGAGCCCGCGATGTACGCCCCCGGGGCGTCGGGAAGTCCCACCGCGGCTCACGCGGGCCGCGCCAATGGGCCCAGTGGCCAGAGACAGACCGCGCCCTTACGTAGCCTCACACACCGGCCGGGGAACTGCCCACGTGGCCGCAAACTCCTAGGCAGCACCGGAGTGGCTCCCGAGCCGCGGCGCTCACCAAACTCGCCGAGGACGGAGCTGAGGGTCAAAGGCTGCTCCGCTGTCGTTGTCAGCCGACCACGGTGAATTGAGGTGGATAATCGGCCCAGGGAAGAGTAGCCTGGAACGGAGCTCTACTCAACTGCTGCCGCCGCCATTGCTTGCCAAGCCACGCCCCCCGTGTCACAGTCCTCCACATGTGGTGCTATCCCCATTGGTAAACAGATTGTCAGAATTCTCATGAGGTATACTATCAAGGAATACTGCCTCTATTTGAGTAATTTTTTGAGCTAACCAGAACAGAATTTGTTCCCTTTTTGAGGGCAATTTGCCAATGACTGATTGTATAGTCAGTGGTGTGATTTTGTTTGTATTCTCCTGGTGAGGGGTGTGCTGTGGAATCCTTACAGCTGGTTGGACTGTTAAAGTCCGCATGACATATTGAACAAATTGTCTCTGTATTTTAATTAATTGTTTCAGCTGAGCTAACAGTTCTGGACCTGTCATTCCGTTAATGTCAGGATGTGGTGTATAGCTCGCTAGTACTGGCCATGTAGCTCCTGGTCTACCTAGCGGACCGGGCCTGGTAATGTGATTTTGATGTTGTAGGGCACCTTTAAACCAGAGCTGATGCTCTTGGTAAGTTAATGGAATTTCAACGTCCTCGAAAGGAATGTATTCCGCTGGAGGTTCCTCTAACTTGTAGTAGTGGAACTAGTGTGTTACTTTACTGCATTTGCTGCAGGAAACATAATCCATGAATAGAATACCTCTGTCTGCCGATATTCATGTGCCTCTATAACAAAGATTACTTTACCACCTCTTGATGATACCCCATTTTCTATAAGTTTTATAGTTATGGTTTTTCTTACATTTGCCGGGATGATTACAGCATCCGGGTCATTTTGTTGGAGGTTTGTGTCATCAAAGACAGCTTGAGTAGCTGGTGCAGCTACCTCGTCATCAGATATTATTTTATGGACTGAAAAGTTTGCACAACAAGTTTCAAGGAAACAAAGATTAGGTGCACAATATTTTGGAACACTGTATCCTTCAACGTTGAATAAACCAAAAAGTAATACATAGGATTTTCGTCCTACTCAGTTTTGGCGGATATTATCATTTTACCCACTCCAGACGTCTATTGGAGTATTTTACGGGAAAAAGAGGTCTGTGTGAAAAGCACAACTGAGTTACTCTAGTATCTAGCGTTAAATTGTCACCTTACCAAACGTTGGGCCCCATGTTGTGTAGTTCCTATATTCCCAATAGGCTCTGCGCATTGGAATAATATATACTGTAGTTTAGACGTAGGACTGAAGTCGACTAGGTGTCTACCGAATATATTAAACTTAATAGTGAGTGCCAGCTAGCTCACAGGTCCCTAGAAACTTTCTCGAATTCACAAGAAGGGATTAGTTTCTGACAACAGCATAAACATGACAACTTTGTTTCCTAAGAATAAGAAATCAAATCTCTAGAGTCGTGGAAACAATAGATAACTATTTAAGTCAATCAATCGTGCATGCTTCGTTTCACCAGAAATGCAGAGAAATAGAGAGACAGGCGTTTTCAATAAAAGTATTTATTGAATAGTCTTCTTTCTCAAGCATTGGAAATGAACTGCTCGAATCGTAATAATGGTTATAAAGTACAAGGCATATAATACACACAGTATTATTAAGTAGTACTGTAAAAGCATGATATGGTTTCTAAGCCATAAAAGTGCATAAAATGTATAAAATACATACAGTAATAAATAATGACTAAAAGTACTCAACTGGTGCTTCTAAAATACACCTACCCCGGTGTACCTAACCTAAGTCTAGTACTAGGGAGGAAGTAAGTGAGGAGTAGCCTAAGTTTAGTAGTTCTCTGCCAGGAATCTATTCCAAGAATTCTCTAGGAGGTCTAATAAGCTCCGTACCTTGGTTTTAGAATGAAGGAGGTCTTGCATCTTTCTCTCAGGACTCTATTTCCCAGATACCCGCAAGGGTAAGCCGGAAACACTGGAGCTGGATTTCTCGGCAAGAGAACGACAGCGTCTCTCTCAGTGTGTCAACTGGAGGGTTGGGTTCCTTCAGCACTTTCAGCAGCAGGGCGTCGGGCAAGTAGATAGTCGATCTGCTCCAAACCACTGTGTGTTTGACTGGGCAAACTTGGGGATATTTATACTTTGAAGGTGCCGAGTTTGACGCATGTTTGGATTTAATATCGTCACTCAAAGGCTAAATTCTTGGAAAACGCCAGGAGTTCTTGGAGAACTTAATATTCAAGCAGGGGGAAGTTCCTACCTGCTGAAGGCGGGTTTTTACAAGAAATAGTTGTTAATTCTCGGAACCTAGTGGAAGTAGCTATGCTGTATGTGGGCTGTATGGCTTAGACCAAATAGGGTAGTGATTTCTATGCCTATATAAGGATATGAATAAGTATACCTATATAAGGGCATAAATTGGGAAAATTACACTAGGGGCCTAGATTCGATTACAACAGGCCATCCGAGATGGGGAGGGTGCGACACACCGGGATACCCTGGCCCTAATGGGCGTTTTCACCACTCACTACTAAATGCTGTACTCAACCTGTGTGATGCGTCAAGATGAGACTTCACAATATTTGCAGCAGATAGAACAGGCTTGGTTAAGTAACAGACAGCGAGAATTTTTAGCGGCCGATATTGAGGCGGACGAAATACGTGGGGCTATTATGCAAATAGGGAACGGGAAGGCGCCGGCACCCAACGGCCTCGTTATTGAATTTTATAAGAACTACATAGACACGCTGGCCCCCTTGCTGAAAGCGGTATATGAAGACGCGGCCGAAACAGGAACTCTCCTGCCCACCATGCGGGAAGCAATTCTGGTCTCGCTATTGAAAGCCGAAAACCCCTGACTCTACGGACTCGTATAGGCCTCTGTCCCTCGTTAATTGCGATGTTAAGATATTAGCCATAGTGTTGGCCAACAGACTCACGCTCTTGATGGGCAACCTAATTAGGCCAGATCAAGCAGGTTTCATACCTGGTCGGTCTACTTCACATAATCTGTGGACCCTATTCTCCATTATGCATTGTATTGATCAGGAGGATCAGGTGGTGGCGGTCTTCCTTGACGCCACCAAAGCATTCGACTCCCTGGAATGGTTATACTTATTTACAGTCTTAAACCATATGGGATTTCCACCTGGGTTCCTCATGTGTATTAAATTGTTGTATCGCCGCTCGTGTGCCACATTGCTCCTGAACAGAGAATGCTTCCCTGTCTTTAGCATCTCCAGAGGTACGCATCAGGGGTGCCCCCTCTCACCACTGCTATTCGCGATAGCAATGGAGACGTTGGCTGCCATGCTGTGACAGCACCATAAGCAGTATGCGCTAGATTACCCCACGAGGCAAGTCTTAATATCGCTATACACAGATGACATTACGCTCTATGTGCGTGATCCTGCAGAAGGGTTAAACGCCATGATCCGTGGGATAATAAAATTTGGGGCCTACTCGGGCATCACCATAAACTGGGGCAAGTCTCAGGTCATGCTGCTTACTAGGTGTACCACCCCTTTCCCAATGGACTACACGCAGCAGTGGTGTGATGACGAGATCCATAACCTGGACATCAGCATAACCAAAGACAAAGAAGAACTCTTGGGAGCGAACTATGGAGTGGTTCTAAATAAGGTGGATGACTTGATTACCAGATGGCTAGCTCTTCCCCTTTCGCTCGCTGGTCGGGTACCCTTGATGAAAATGGTCTTCATGCCCAACTTTTTATATTCATTTACAAACATCCCCTTCTCCCCCTGCCACCCCATCTTAACAAGACTGAAGAGCCAGCTCATCTGCCTGGCATGGGGCGGAAAACAGCCTCTGATTAAATGGAGCACCCTCACACTGCTGTTCGCTCAGGGCGGGTTTGAAGCGCCAGATCCTGAGCTGTTCTATCTCATCGCTCAGGCATACTATGCCACGTATTGGTTCGAGCCTTCACCCTTCATGATGCACTTGGCGGTAGAACAGGGTCTGATAGCCCCCATACCTCTCACAGGGTTCCTGGGCACTGATGATAAAACAGCTGGGGGAAAAAATCCACTGTAGCCTGCACTAACAACTCGTGGCGTGCCATAGCCAAATGGTCCCAAATTTCCCTGCTATATTACCCCCTGCTTCCCCATCGGATCAGCATAATCTGCCAGTCACACAAGAAGGCATCTGCAAGCGAATGCTCCTCAAACTTGGCGTCAAAACCTGGGGGATATGTATCAATCTGGGCAATTTAAAGGTGTAGCAGAGTTTTTTGGCTACCCTCCCCCACCACTATGGACCGATTCCTATTCATCTGCTTGCGACAGGACGTTAAGGCTGCAACTCCTGTGCTCCCAGAGGAACCCCACACACTGCTCCCACTGCACCTAACATTACATGCAGGGACACCACATGCTGTGTCCTATATATAGGAAGCCACCATAGGCAGGGACGCATAACACCCTGATAGCAAAACAGGTGCGGGAAGCAGAATTAGGTCATCCAATCACAGAGGAGGCCTGGGCATATTGCTGTCAGCAAACTGAACGTATTACTGCCAACAGCAGATTTAGGATCATACATTTTAAATTCCTCCAAAGAATGTACTTGGTTTGTACACATTGCATGGGAATGTAGGCCTATAACACAATACTGGACTGAGGTGGGGGCAGCCTTCGGAGACCTGGTTGGTGGAAAGTTCGATCTTACACCAGAAATGGGTCTCCTAGGATACCTTCCCTAGTACAAAGTCTGTATTAAACGCTTCATGGCGATGGGCCTCCTCGTTGCCAAGCGTAAAACCGCATGCAGATGGGGGAGAGGCAGGGTGCTTACATTTAAGGATTGGCTAGCATACCTCACTTATTGTCAGGAGAAAAACAATATATACGCTGAGCTGCTCCCTCCCCGCTCACGGCCCTGTGATATTTGGGAACCTCTCATACACTACCTGCTAAGAGTGGCTGCAGAAGACAGCACTGCACTGGCGTAGACTAGCTGACATGCCGAGGCCACGGGCCACATATTACTGGGATCGCCCTCTGGTAAAATCACTGTGATATTCTATATACTATCCATGTCTCTGTCAGATATCATGTATTGTGTCCTGTATGTTCTGACTCATTCCTTGCACTGTACTGTGGTACCCATGCAATGTAAATGGAATGCCTATCATGTACTGTACCTGTTGTGTTCTTGAACCTAAAATTCCAGTACACAAAGTGTTTTGAAAAAAACTTCTCTGAGGGATGTGGCACAGGTAGCACTGCCTGTGTGAGAAACAAGGACCCCCTGTTTTTCCTCTCTTCGAGACAGTTATCAATTCATTCCATATATTTTACGCTCTAGAGCTTGGACGAATGTACACGAAAGGTTAGTCACTCTTGTATTAACAGAAAAATTACGAAATACAAGCATGTATATAGTGTCCATCTTTTGATTTGTTTTAACAGAGGAATATAAAATTGAACTGTTTCTGCTTTCTCTATCTATGTAAACATGTCTCGATAATATTACTATCATACTGGACTAACTGTTAGGCGGTACATCATGTATTTTGAATTATGTACTGGCTTTAGAAATCTGGTAAACTATACTTAGCATTGTCAACTATTTAGCATAAAGAGACAATACAGTAAAGATTGTTCAAATTTTCTTACAGCACCATGATGGTAAAGTCCTGATGAAGACACGGCCCACGTGTCGAAACGCGTTGACAGGAAACCATCCATTATTTATATTATATTCTTTTTTTTTACCAATGAATGCATATGCAATAATGCAATAATGTTTTATCAAGTCTTATCAATGAGTCAATGATTTTATCAAATGTTTTTTGTATGAAATTAAAATCTACTTTATATGCTAAAGCAGTTGTATACCATTATTAATTGTGGTTTGTTTGCCATTTAATTTGTGCCAGTAGTTAGTTTGTTTGCCTGGGTGCGTTACTTTACACACACACAGGTAGCACTGCCACCAGCTACCATATTTGCAAAGCCCTAGCTGAGACCTGCACCAACCTCTGCCTCAGTAGAAGCAGAGAGGCAATCGACGACACTCCCACCTACCTCCTGTTCTTCTTTAGACATTGTCAGCAGCATATTAAAAAAACGTACTCCTCACCAGTTTGGGACTTTCTTATGGTTATAAAAGAGGGGGCACACTTTGCAGTATGCACTGTTTGCCACACACATGTTCATAGAGGTAAGCCTGGCAAGCATTATGGTACTGTAGGTCAAACAACCCATATGAAAAAACAGCACACAATCAAGTGGAAGGAGCACCATGAAAAAATTGCAAAACGTGGTTGTGGTGGTGAGGAGAGCTGGAGAACATCAGCTACATGTTCACTATTGGTAGAAGGTGATGATGATGAGGGAGAGGAGAGTCACATCTTCACACAAAGTAGCCCTGTCCCCAGCAGTGGAGCAGCAGATTCACCCACCTCTATGACTTCACAATGGCACAAGATTTGGATTGAGATGGAGACACCACAGCATATAAATACTGCACCACCACAACACACATTGAGTCTACCACTACCATCTACTTCTAGAAAGACGGGTGTGTCAGTGGCTAAAGAAAGGAAAAAAATCCAGGCTACTATTACGGGCATGTTTAGGCAGGACAGGCCTTATGAGCAGAATCACCAAACTGCATGTTTGTACAATGGGAAGCTGGCATAAATGTTAGTGCTGGACCTCCTCCCTTTTTCTTTTGTGGAATGAGTGGGATTCTTATAATTTGTGCCAGCCATCTGCCCAAAATGGAAGGCACCAAGTAGGACCTATTTTGCCAGAGTTGCTGTTCCAGCGCTGCATCAAGATGTGCTGCTGTTGGTCTGACAGGCTTTGCAGCAAAGTGTTGCCCACACCATCCACCTGACAACAGACGTGTGGACCAGTTGTTAGGCGACTGATTACATGTGCATCACTGCACACTGGTTCACTTTTGCAGGGGTAAACCAAAGATATCTAACCTGAAGAAAGTTTGAAGACCATTTAGCATGCAAAAGTGGCCATGTTCGCAGTGAAGAAATCACATACAGCTGTAAACATCTTGGATGAATTGAATAGCAAGGTGCATGAATGGCTGCAACCCAGAGGTCTCACAATTGGGTTTGTTGCCACGGACAATGGCCGTAACATAGTCAAGGTCATGTCGGACAGGGGCAGTTTCAGGGTCCTGTGTTTGGCCTATTGCATCAACCTGATGTGTAAGACTTCCTCAAAAGAGAAGACATAGTCAGCTAGCAACATACTGACTACCTGCAGAAGAATCTGCACTCAATCAATCTATCAATTAAATACACTTTATTCGGTTTCTGCATAAAACAATAAAAGTATTCTAAAACTATACATAGTGTAAAATGGGAACTGATACAATGGATTTGTACAAGAATCACATAAAAAATAAGTCTCACCTAAAATCCTCCTACATTGCATAAAAGTGTATTATAAAGTGCATATACAGTAAATCATTGGAAATCAAAAGTAAAAAGGAGAATGAACACAAGATCCCTAGCTAAACTGTATGTGTCTCCGGGATATCTAATAGGGCACTATACCGTCATTTAAAAGCTACTATCAATTAATCGCAACAGGCTTCAAGGTTCACTGCTGATTTCAGGAAGTTAAGAATAAAAAAAGGTAGTATCACCAGACAACAATTGTAAACCAATAAAAGCTTGTCGCACTTGCTTAAACACCAACCTCTTTAAAATAGGGATGATACATTTTTCAGAGGAATCATACAATACTTACAAAACATTAAACAATGAAGCATGTCCTGTGGAGATTCACAGTCGCAGCCACAGGACTCTGAGATCTGACCTATTCAGCATCCATGTGGCTGTGCCAACAGGAGGTGGAAGAGATCAAAGTGAAACCGGGTCAGTAAGAAACATACATAGGTGCTAAAAGACCCTAGGAGATATGGCTTTGTCGATTGCCTAGTTTTCAGAATAATGAATTTATGGACACTAGGTTTCTTTAGTTCGAGCTCTTCCCTATCTAGTCTCCTCTGATTACAAAAAGTCTCCCGCACCCAGCCCAGGTCTTTCTTAGTTACTAAGTCTGGGTTGGTGAATAAATTAACTCTTCCCAATCTTTCAGATAAACTCTTTATAAGGTTAAGCCACGGAATCTGATGAGCATAATCAAGAGCCATACACTACTTCAAGATCAATTTACTTAAGGACGGTCCTTCGTTCAGCCAGATCTTCAACCAAAATGTTAAGGGACGAAGAGCCAACAGGTCGGAAAGATAGGACACCCCCAGTTCTTCGTGTACCACCAGATTACTCGTTCCCTGGGGCACACCTAAAAGACGTTTCAAGAAAATATTCTTAGCCACTTGTAACTCGTCCATAGCAACATGATCCCATATTTTGCTACCTTAGGAATCTTTAGTAATGCATTTAGTCTGATATAACTGCAGGAGTGCCGCAATCGGTCTCCTACCTAATTTTGAGGCAAAGTTGAGAACAGCCGTGTTTGCTCTCACTAGATCTCCCCTCTTTCTCTGTTTTAGTGGTCCCTATTTCATCTTGTCATCTATTAGGACCCCTAGGTACGAAAAGACGTCTGTGTGGGAAACCTGAACAGGTCCAAAAATAAATCGATAAAGTTTCAAGGACGAGGTCCCACATGCATCATGTAGGATTTAGAATCATTTATTGACAAGTCCAAATCCACCATAAAAGAGGAAAAGTAGTTCAGCAATAATTTCAACCCTCTTGCGGTCCTAGACATGAGGACTGCGTCATCAGCATATAATAAAAAAGGCAGGCCATGCTGACCCACCTGGAGGTAATCTCCCTTAGACTCCAATAGATTTTTTTCAAATTTGTTAACATACAAGTTAAACAAAACAGGGGCTAAAATAAACCCCTGACGGTATATTGCCCTATTAGGTATCCCGGAGACATATACAGTTTAGCTAGGGATCTTGTGTTCATTCTCCTTTTTGCTTTTTATTTCCAATGAATTACTGTATATGCACTTTATAATACACTTTTATGCATTGTAGGAGGTTTTTAGGTGAGACTTGTTTTTTATGTGATTCTTGTACAAATCCATTGTATCAGTTCCCATTTTACACTATGTATAGTTTTAGAATACTTTTATCATTTTATGCAGAAACCGAATAAAGTGTATTTAATTGATAGATTGATTGGGTGCAGATTCTTCTGCAGGTAGTCAGTATGTTGCTAGCTGACTATGTCTTCTCTTTTGAGGAAGTCTTTCACATCAGGTTTTTATTGGGAACTGGCCGGAAACCCTAAGGTCTTGAATAAATCTAACCTCAGCCTTTGTTGCTTTGTGGAGGTCTTCCAAAAAAGAAACAATATTGCCATCCACCCGATAGCCAACATGGTCTGCCAAAACGTAGCTCTGTTCCCACGATCAAACGCGGATGACAGAGAAGGCCAAATAGATGGTACCAGGGCGGGCAACCATATATTTATTGAGAATCGTGAATAAATTAAGGCACTGGGCTACGGTAGACCGCCCTGGAAGTCAGTTAGAATATCCTGGTCCTCTGCCCAGCTATTCAGTCTATCTAGAAGTACATGGTCCACCGCCTCAACCACAGAGTCCAAAAAAGATATTGGTCTATAGCAATGAGTGCTATCTTGGTCACCCTTTTTGAAAACGGGGACTATGGTGGAAGTGGCCCAAGATTCAGGGGGACCTGTTTTTACTGCTGAGTTAATTAACTGCTGTTAGGAAGGGTGACCAGAAGTTTGGATCAGATTTGTAAAGATCCGACGGAATACCATCAGGGCCTGGGGCTTTGATGCTTGAGAACCCAGCAATACCTTTTTTAACCTCTTCTACCTTAAAAACCAGTGCAGAATTCCCTGTCTCACGACTAGAGAGACTACATCAGGGAGACACTGGAACATAGCTTCAATATTAAGCACCAAATCCTTCTCTCTAATGTGAGAACCCACCGCATTTCCTACATCTTCATTCAGAAAGGAGCTGTTTATTATACTCTAGAACCTAGAACTATTCTTCAAAGTGCTAACCTCAATGAGCTCCCTCCAGATTTCCTCCTTTAACATTGCCCTACGTCTGGCCAATTCTGTCTTATACTCTCTTCAACAGGTTCTGACTAGAGTAATGTGTCTTGGGCTCTTACTTAATGCTTTCTTCAATTTCCTGACCGCACAGGAACAATCATAATCAAACCATCTAGTAACCTAAGTAGAGGGTCGCCATGCGGGGGCACTAAGGAAGTTTCTTATTTTAGCAGAAATGATCTTCAAAGCTTTGATAACCTCTCCCGAGGCCATTCGTTTTGTTATACACAACACATGTGATAGAGATTCATAAAATGCCTCTGAGGTTATCTGAGCCCATTTTCACCTTCTTCCACCATCTGTTGTTCTCAATACCCTGCTCTGCCCAGCCCCACCCAATGAGCTAACAGGGGACGGCTGATGTAAACACATAATGGGTTATGACAACTATGTATACTAGCCATGATGGTAAATCCTGAGGTTAATTCGAGAAGAGGCGTTGATATCAGGTTAAAATCAATAAATAAACCACCTCCCCACCCATCAAAAGACGGAATAAGGGCCTTGCTGCGGGGATCTATTGTGCACATAGGCGAGGATAAATCACATTTGTTTAATTTGTTTTGAGTAAATCGCATTGTGCAGTGTGTTCAAAGTGAATCCCCCTCACACGTGGGCAGCCCAATCAATCAAAATTGTGGTCCTTGGATCCCCACATAAGTGAGTATGAAAGTCCCCGGCAATCACAAGATTATTAAAAACTACATTAAGCTGTTTCCTTATAAAAGAGCCCAACAGAGAAATGTTACACACGACCTTAGCACAGGACATTGCATTATAAAAATTCAAGAGCCCCAGTCTGCAGGACCCCTTACATAGCAGCGAAGACTGTAAACATGGGCTCTCAGTTGGCAGCACAGATATCTTACACTACATTGCTAAGGAAACATAAATTACAAGGCCACCCCTTGATCTTCCTGAAGTTGAAGGAGTAGCCGGAACAAAGAAAGTCTTATAGCCCTCCAGGTGGAAACTATTCCCGATTACCAATGTTTCTTTTAAACAGATCAAACTGAACAGTTTTATAAATAAAATCCATGATGGATCAAGAAGCTTATTAGCTAAACCAGTAACATTCCATGATATAAAGTTGCAGTTTATTCTGCCCAAAATCCTGTTGCCTTGCTGACAATTATCCTGCTGAGTATCTGATGGCCCCGTTTCCACAGGAACAGCCTCACTAAGTAAATCACAGGTGTCCAGAGCGCCCAAGGGTGGAAAAGCATTAGCTAATCCATAAGAGGTGGAACAATCTGCTGCCCGCCTTTTGATGTTTATTGAGTATGGTTTAAGTTTAGATTTGTAAGCCTGGAGGGAGGTTGGGAGTACATCTGCCTTCCAAACAGGGCCCCACTGTTATGAATCCTATTATTCCAACCAAAGGAACCAGGTTTATAAAAAAGGAATCTGAGAGGGTGGACATAATAGATGTCTGGGGACCAAAAGGGACGTCAATTAGGGCTGTAGCCAGAATCCTTTCTGCAACATGAAGTCTATTAAAATGAATAATGACGCAGTCTCCCTTACGTGTCTTATAGGAACTACCTATCCAAATGATCCTTCGCACCATGCTGATGGTTTTTTTTCACCATTATACCTAAAGTGGTATTACAGCATAGCCAATGTAAGACTTTATTCTTCAGTTGGAAATAATCTTCCTTAACACCCGGGGAGAGTGATGGCAAATTGCCTAGGATCACAACATACGTTGTTGATTCCGGCAGGAGATGTATGTCAACTAGATTCCGATCGGAACCCTGAACTCTACCATGAGATGTTTCTCCTTTCTCTTTGGTTCTTAGGGATGATTTGATCCATTGTGGGCGCCCTTCCCGCAGGTCCTAAACTTAAGCCGGAACTTAAGTCCATCTGATTCTATGAGGAAGGCAGGGACCACCGGCTCTGTGGTCAATTGATGGTAAAACTCATGGGTTGCTTTGGAGGAGGTGATGGATGCTTCCTGGTGTTTGAATGTAAAGCAGCCACATTAGGTCCCTTGGTTACCAGATGACCCGTTGGGGTACTTGATTCCATATTAAACACCTCACCCCATGAAGAGATGCAATATTTGAGGTCAGAAGGCCCCATTTACATAGAAGTGAGACATTGAAGTGGCGTAACAAGTTTTGAATCCAATATGCTCGCCATGTCCGCTTTTGTAATTGCTTGATCATTTGGTAACTTCTAGCACGTTCCCTCAGCTCTCCGCCTTATGGCCTTTCCGCCAGAAAAATGAGCCTTTCTTTTCATGCCTAATCCTTGACTGGCCGTCTCTACTCCTCCTGTTCTCCCTTGTGTGGCAGATCCAGAAGTTGTTAATTGCTTATCAGGGCAGCCGGCCACATGCTTCTGAATTGGGGCTATTTCAGCCCCCCTGGAATTAGTAACCACAATAGAGGGTGAGAGAGGTAAGTGCTGACCAGCCATATGGCTGGCCAAGCCCTTTACTTCTTGTACTCCAGTTCTATTTAATAGACCAATGGCATTATCAGGGATCGTGAGTTTCCTGGCTGGATTAGGAAGAGGGTGATTAACAGGGGACAGAGAGAGATGCCAGACTACCAGCTCTATCTCTTTGTCAAGCACTCCTGCTGCCCTCTGTAAGAAGGAATCCATAGTCACTGCTGTGCCTGTTGCAGCCCTCCCAGAATCTGTAATCACCTTCCATTTCCCCATGGCAGACCCAAACCGATATGCACTCTGGGCTCTTCAGCTGTGGGCTTGCAATGAAATGTGACAACATTTGTACTGTTGATTGGTGTTCGAAAATCCCACAGGGAAATGCTAGCACGATGACACAAAATAAAACAAAAAGTTAAAGCCTGACATGCCTTGGGACCAATGCCTTGGGACCAATTCACAAAGTTCATAGGTCACCTGGACACTGTGACCCTACAGCCAGCAGCATTTAAATGTTAAGAAATATTAATAGTGTAACACGAGCCCAAACTGCCCTCCCTTTTCCTCTCACCTTGACACCAAAGATTAGATAAAGGACCCAGTTGTCGCACCCTCCGCAAACCTCCACCTCAAAAGGCACTGAATAAGCTGTTGCAGAGAGATTTTAAAAGAAAAAGAGACCAAGAAGGTAGAACCAGACAAGCCTCTGACAGGCATGGAAGGGCCCGCATTTGGCCCGCGTGCATTCCGTACCACGGCAGAATCCGCCTGCTCCTCTGCTCTGCCTTCTGGGACAATGAGTTCCTCCTTGCGATGGCCCCAACAGCAGACCAAAACAGGGCAACAGCATTTTTACTCCACTTCTCAGCACAGTGGGAGGACAACTGTGCTTTTCAGTGCGCTGCACAAGAGAGTCAGCCTCCTCCTCCGCTCAGCCTCCTGGGACAATGAGTCCCTCCTCGCAATGGCCCCAACAGCAGACCAAAACAGGGCAGCAGCATTTTTATTCCACTTCCCGTGCACTCATTTTAGCCATTCTTTTAAAGCAGTTGCGGATGATTCAGCATAATAATAGCGCACCAATTAAATCCCTGATACAGGAGGTACCGACACATAGTAACTCAACCTTTTACATGTTAAAACGTCTGTTTGAGTTGTACAAACATATCTATGATGAATGAAATGCAATTCGGGCCACCCAGGTCATTAAGACCACCTCTCAGCCTTCCGTACCAAATGAAGAGTCAGTCAGACAGTAGAGAATACAAACCAATTTTTATTTATTCAGATATACTCAGAGTGGACCCCCTTCTGACCAGTCGCTAGGAGTCCTGCAGAGAGGACTGAAATCGACAAGCACAAAGATACATTATGTAGGTTATATAACTGAGCCGAAACATGCCCACAGTGGAATTTTCCAAGTAAGTGCAGTCAAACAGCGAAATACAGAAAAAAAAACTCAGAACTCATATCTAGACACAAAGTAGCGAAGTCCAAAGCCCTTCTGTCTGGAGCCAGGCACCAGACAAGGGAGAGAGGGCCTCTATCTTATGAGAAAGCTAACTGCTAACGTGAACAGTGTGCTCATTACTAAAACAAAACCTAAGAAGAGAAACTAAACCCACTGGGGCCATTTCTCAGAAAAGGAACAGGTTTAGTTTTGTACAGCTTAAAATGGCAGCTAAATAGAAAACGGTGCAGCGCATGCTAACTTACACAAAGCACAGTGTAAACGTAAATAACTCTATTCTAACAATGAAAATGTCATTTAAAAAGGAGGGTATACAGCTGAGAAAGCTATGACCATGGACGCAGACAAATGGGGCCTAGTCAAATGCCTGACACTATACTACTCCCTTTTGAGGTTTTCACATGGGATGTTAGCAAGGAGGACAGCATGATGGGCCAAGCTATCTCGTTGTTGCATCTCCTACAGGACCAGGTAAAGAAGGTGTCTGACAGGTTCAACCCCACATGTGTGAATGAAAACACAGAAGCGCAGGCGTTGGTGGAGTCCTTAATCCTGCGCCTGGCTTGTAATACCAGGATGCAACATGACATCATCGAGTCCAAAGAGTACCTGTGCCATGCTACTTGATCCATGTTACAAACAATTCTGCCCACTTTCATTGCTTTTTCTGAAGGGGATATTTTATAACACAAGAGGTGGATTGTAGAGCAAACCGGAGACCTGGGAAAAGAATGGCTGGAACTTCAAGTCCCACCCACAGTTCTGGGGTGGGGCCTTCAACTTTCAGAGAAGGCAGCCTTCTCTCACAGCAGCCAACAACACCATCAACCAGGACACCGGCAACAACAGCAACAGATAGACTGGACCCATCATTTGTATTGTTTTGGCTTCAATCGTCAGGGCTCAAGTCCATTGCAGAGGTGATAGCAAAGCAAGTTGAGCAAGTGGCGTCACCAAAGACCATCCACAGGATATTCCAGGAGTATCTGGATGATCTAAAAGAGGTCTATGTGGATCAAAACCCATTTGATGTATTGGTATGGGAAGATGCGCCAATGGGCAATGTGTCTGCTGAACATGTGTAGTTGTTACAGTGAGAAGGACCAGTCTCTAGCCTCAAATTATGGAGAGATTGACTATGACCAAAATGAATTAACATTTTATACCACACAATTACACCAATTCTGAAACAGCAACACAGGAGGAGGAAGAGGACCGTGATTGGTCCGAAATTGGATCAAATTTATTAGCTGAGCAATTTCTGTGTGATTGTGAACCACCCGAGTTAGAGGGAAAACTGTACTGCCCAAAAAAGTATGCCAGTGACCCAATTGAACTTTTTAATTCTTTCTTGTTGAACTTAGTTCTATCTTCGCACAACAACAAAACGTAGCTAGTGGAAAATTACTATCTTTCTGTCAGATGTATGCTGCCCAACCTTTTTGTTTTGTCACATATATTACTGGATTGCTAGGACCAGTGTGCAATGAAGAAGCCCCCACAATTCCTTCATGGCATTGGGGACAATGTCTGCCCCTCGCATGCCTACTGCCTATCCCTTTTTGCATCACTTAGCACTAGAAGGCCTGCCCTAGATGATCATTTATTATCTAGAAAACTGCCAATACCAAATTCCAATGTGCTGCCTGTATCAAAGATGAATACCTACTACCTAAGCTACCCTTGCTTGGATTGGAAGAGGTAACTTCAACTATTGCAACTGTGTGGGACTGTCTGTGTGATGATGATGATTGATGATTCATGTGGTGGCAGACAGCGAGGGAGGGTGTTGAACTGCAATGTGGGAACTTGCCTGAGATGACTGATTTGCAACGTTTGGGAGCTGAGTGATGGGTGATCATCTTTTCCCTGGAAGTGATTGGCCTTCACAAACTAAGTTAGCGAAAACGAATTAACCTGTATAGTCCACTCCTATGATCCTTCTGTTTCTTCGTGTAGGATGGCTGCCCCAGACAATCGTTTGATTGTCAAGAATACCAAATTCCAATCTGCTACTTGCATTAAAGGAGAGATAGTGTATCTACCACCGTGCTTGGATTGGAACAGGCAACCATTGCACCAATAAATAATCAAATTATCAAGTGACTGTCAGTGATGATTGATGTAGAGGCTGCCAGTGAGAGAGGGTGTGTTGTTAAACTGTAATATGGAGATTTCTTGAGATGATAATTGATTGGCAAAATTTGGGGCATTGTAATGGTGATAATTGTTTTCCCTAGGGGTAATGAACGGCCAGATTTTATTACAAGGGCCTCTTCTTTTTTCTGGTTCTTCAAAGACCAGAAAAGTCACTTTAGTTAACAAACAAAAGCTATGCAAAATACTGCAATTCTGTTTTTCTGCTTGTTGTTCAACACTACAAGTCTATCTTGCTCAGGTCATGATGATAACTGGTCTGGGACGGAGGAGGATGGAAGAATTCAGGAAGCAAACTGCGGGACCATCTCATCAACAGCAATAACCAAGACCTTATTGAATTCTGTGTTCTGTTAAAAGGTAAAAGAGTCTGAGACCTAATACTCAGCTATAAGGAATACAAAGAGGTGCATTTGTGAAAAGCTGTTGTGTGTGTGTGTGTATTGGACTTGTGGCTAAAGTGAAACTCTGAGTTGCCCTCCTATTTTTGTTGAGCTGCATCAGAGTCTTCTTGATACACTCCTTGTGGAGCTTACTTTTTCTTCTGTCCTTCTCCTTGACTATAAAATACAGTTTCTTTTTTACAATTTGCAGGCCTCCTTGTAGTCTCCTGCATGAATGCGAGAAGAGAGCTGAACTCAACAACACTCCTTCCTCTAACCTACTGGACTAGTACAGACAGGCACCAAGGACTAAGCATTCCCTAGGAGAATGCAGATACATCACCTAATTTTGCAATACAGTATCATTTTTCTTTTCACAATTATATTCAGACAACTGGGTGGGTGGGTTAACTCCCCAGCCTAGAAGACAGAAATGTTTTAGATGTCTGATAATTTGGGTGAAGAAGGACTGTTTGCAATGCATTTATCTATACTCTGTCATATCATTCCTTTGTTTTCTTCCAAAACAGATTGATGACAAATGATGTTCAGCTGCTGCAGTCATTGCCCAGATGAATTGAATGTTGTCCTTGTGTAGTGTGTGTCCTTTTAAAACCTTTCCCTAAATCCCCCTTCCCATCCATTCATCAAACCCCTAACCCTCTTCACCCAGGCAATGTGATTTATTGAGGTATGGCTTAATTTACTCGATCAATAGATCACACACTTGGTGGGGCGGATATGGTGAAAGCAACATCAACTTACTGCAGGTTCTTCTATGCAATAGCCCACACTAGCCAATTATCCACCCGCACATGAACAGTGATCCATATTTTAGACATAGAATGAAGAACATCGGTTGTCAGCATCATCATTCAGGTCTTGTATTGTGTAACCGTAAATGCCTAAGCTTATCCACTCCAGACTTAGTGTCCATTTTTTATAACTCAAGGAATTCACAAAGAATGCTACTAGCTCAACATTAGCCAAAACTTAACTCCCTAGTATTGCTATTTGGGGTATTTTAGCACAATCAGGCATTCTCGCTGTGTCATCATGTAGTACTCAGGTGGTATCAACACATTGTAAAGCTTTGATAAAATATAACCCACTAACTCAGTCTTTCTATTTCCATTTAGTTGCCTACGATGGATAATTAAACAATCATTAAGATTGATCCCACAGATGGAGCTCACCTGGGTGGAACTGTAAGTGGGACCTTGATTCTGAATTTGTGATTGTGATGCCTTCCCTGTTATTGCTTCATCTATATTCAGGAAAGACCCCTAGTATGAATACAATTGAACTATTTAACTTAGTAAGTAAGTAAGTAACTACTACTATTGTTTATCTGGGTTGTAGTAGGCAACATAGGTCATCATGACAGGATTCCCCCAATGGTCAAGATAGTTAGAGAAGTATAACTCAATAACTAAGAGCTACACTCTCTCCTAAGTTACAAGCACATAAACTGGCTGCATAAAACTAGCTGAAGGCAGCAGTGCAAAGTAAAACAAACTACTTTGGGCATACATTTTGATTGAATGAAATAGTTTTCCCCTTTATTCATTTACAAAGAAACCAGACCACTCTACCCAAACAACATGCCAACCCCTCTCTATAAACAAAACTGGCCCAAGCTCAAAAGCTCAAAATGTCCAAGGAAAAAGTCACCCCAATTTCAACTCCCTTCCCACTCTCTCCACCCAGCCCCAACAAACACCAAGTCCATCCCACCAAAAAAAAAAAAAAAAAAGTGCTAGAAGAGGGCATTTTGTATGTCGGTCTGGAGCTGGTCCAGGCTCTGCTCCATCATGGTGAGCCAGCCCTCATGGTGTCTAGCCACTGCGGGATGCAGTGCAGCAATGGCCTGTTGTCGGGTGATAGGGGGTGGGAGCAGTTGGCTGGTGATGGTACCGGTGATGGGATGGCAGGGATGTTGGATACGGAGCGGGACTGGCTGTACTGGGGCCCAGCACAAAAGCTTTTATTTCTTCCTCTACCAGGACCACCAGCCGCCAGTATTCCAGCTGGATACGCTCCAGCCTCCATCAGCGCAAATGGGCTGCTAACGCTTTCCTGGTGGATGGTCCGGCATGACCAGCAGGAGCAGCTATATTGAGAGAAACAAAAAAGACAAATTGTAAATAATGCACTCTGCAAGCTATTGCTTCAAATTACTGGGTGGCACAGTAGCAGCACAATGCTGGTCCCCTAGGGCCATAGGAATTTGATATGATTATGATTAGGAGAGTCACAAAGCCAATGTTATGTTTTACCCCCACATGCCTTGCATAAAAAGCACGGACTGTGTGACAGAAAAGTATTTAAAGGCAGAATAACGCCTGGATTGAAAAAGCTGTGATTCGATTATTTCTCTCTTCTAAAGACTTTTCAAGTAACTATAAATGCAGACTTTGAGTTGAAAAATTAATCACATCTCATTAATAAGTACGACATTATGCACTATATGGAGTACAAGTTGTAGTAAAATAATAAAGCCATGCTCATTGTTAGCAAGTGCGTAGTGTGGTTGGTTACTGTCTACAGTTGGAGCGGGGGCTGTCCAAAGAAAAACTCACTCCAGTTCCAACTCCCTTCCCACTCTCTCTACCCAGCCTCAACAAACACCATGTACCTCCCACCAAAACGAAAAAATTTAAAAAAGAGCAAGATAAGGGCGTTTTATGTCAGTCCGGAGCTGGTCCAGGCTCTGCTCCATCGTGGTGAGACAGCCCTCATGTTGTCCAGCCGCTGCGGGATGCAGTGCAGCAATGACATGTTGTCAGTGTAGATGGGGAAGGCAGCAGTTGTGTGGCAATGGCACTGGTGATGGGATGGCCAGGAGGTTGGAGGCTGAGGGGGACTGGCTGCGCTGGTGCCCGGCATGGAAGCATTTATTTCTTCAACCTCCTCTTCCAGGACCACCAACCACCAGTATTCTAGCTGGAAATGCTCCAGCCTCGGCCGCTGCAAATGGGCTGCTATCTCTTTCCTGGTGGGCAGTCCGGCTTGACCAACAGGAGCATTTATATTGAGAAAAACAAAAAAAGACAAAGTTTAAATAATGCTCTGTGCAAGCAATTGTTTTAAATTACTGGGTGGCATAGTGACATTACATTGCACGCTTTGAGTTAAAAAGTAAATTACTGTTAACGTGGCGGTGCGCGGTCTAGCCCCACCTTCTGGTTCTACAGCGCCGTGGTGGACTTGTCCTCGGCACCAGTTGTCCTGTTTGCCATGTTGTAAAGCCCATTTCTCTGCCCCGCTGGCCCGTTGGTGGTGGCACTGCACTGAGCACTGAGGTGGTGCATAAATTGTGCTATTGACGATGTACAGATTGTTCATTATATTTTTGATACAGGCATTGGTGCCTCCCAGGTGTTTATGAGTGTTTCTGTGGTTTATTTTGTAGCCCTTGTGTGTTTTTCCCTATTTTACAGTGCAAGGACTACATGTCCCAGAATTCCTAGTTGGCGGCCATTTTGAATGCTGACTTCCTAAAAGGCAGCATGAGTACATCTCCCTGTGCTCACTATTCTGGATCCCTTTTCTGGAGAAGATGTGCTCTTGGTGCTGCTGCAGTAGGAGTGGTGCAGTGCAGTTGAAAGCTGATTTCTGGCCCCCTGCATCCGTGTGTTGCAGTGAGAGGCAAGGTAAGAAGACCGGCCCGGTCTTAACGGTGAGATCTTGCACTTCATTTATCACCCGGACGGCAAGGTACTTCCGCTTGTGGCGCGGTGAGCGTTTGTTGATATTTGTTGTCGCTGATTACGTTTGCAGTTGGGGCATACACTGATGGGGATATATCTTAGCCATACAGTATATCTTTATTAAAGGAGAGTTCCTTTCCGTTATATGGGCATATTGTGTTATCGCGCTTGTGACAACTTTAACTAGCGCGATCTTAAAATCAGTGTTGGCATGTATTAAAAGCGCTGTTGATTACATTGGAAATAAAGGTCAAAAGTCGCATGACATAAGGGTTTGTGTACGCTGGTGTTTACGCATATACTGTGCGCATCGAATTAAAACGCTTGTGAGGTAAACAAGCGCATGCACTTTTCACCTATGTCAGGAAGGTTCTTTTCCCTCTTAGTGAGTAAACTAAGATCGTGCTAAACACTACTACCTACAGGAAAACAAGACCTAATTAGAATCCTGTGGTACCTATTGTTAACTGCTTATAAGTTGTGTGCTGGTGGTGAAAGGATTTGGAGCACAGTTAAGTCAATGTTTTGAAAGGTTGGTTAACGTTTATGTATTTGGTATCTTGTGTGTGTGTATTCTTTTTTTCTTTTGCAGATCTCCCTCCCCGCAGTCCCCTTCATTCCCTTCCCTCACCTAGCCTCTCCAATCATCAGTGCTAGTATAGCTTTTCTGAGTTGGAGCTGCCTGGAGGTGGAAATAAATAATCTTCATGCAGATCCTGAGGACGGCGCTACGCTGACAATTACCTCTCATTAATGAGTACGGAATTGTACACTATATGGAGTACAAGTTGTGTGTAGTGCTAAAATAATGAAGACCTGCTCATTGTTAGCAAGCTCTTCCGGTTGTTGGCTACTGTCTACAGCTGGGGCAGCTGTAGTTGGCAATTATCGATTTTTAATTCCAATGGCCCTGCTCTTCTCTAAATGCATTTGTCTTTCTGCCCTGACTCCAAAATAGCAGATGAATTATAAATAAGATACTACTTCACATACCTCACTTATGAAATGTGGATATTAATATTATCCTGCCTGCCGTAAGTAGATATTGGGGAAAATGAATCTGAGTATCCAATACGCCATACTTGACATCAAATCATGCGCTTACACCCACTTTACTCTGTCGCCTTGCTCACCACCACATACTTGCAACAAATGGGCAGTAAGCTAGGAAAGGTAACTTGATGATTTACTCTACTGCAGGGGGTAGGGTAGAGCTTTTTGATATGGAATAGAAGGGCCACCACATTAATCATCAATTCAACATATTTGGCTTATTCAGTCACTATACAATTCGAAATGGAAAAATCTGAACAAATGTAAAATAAATCCGTTATGGGAAACCATGAAATTTATTCTGGAATCACTTCATTTCACATGGTTATAAAATTAAATGTGGCACATGCCAAACATTTATTTTACAATTTAGCAGGGTGGGACGAAGGAGATTAGAAAAAAATAAAGGAGTGAAGTACTAAGTGGTGACTGAGTGGGCAAAAGGAAACATAACACCATGTGTGTTAGGTTTGCAATGCATTGATAACGTTGTGAATGCCACAATAAATGAAACAGATGCGCAATGCACAGGCAAACCTGCAGTCGCAATTTGACCCATACTGCACTTTGATCACAGGTAGCAAAAATGCAGTGGGAGCGGAGGGGGATGATGAATAATGGGTGGGATCCATCTGCCTCACATAAATGCAGCAAGTCAAGGGAGTGGAACAAAGAATAAAAAATACCCCCCACTTAGAACCCTAGCTTTGAATGATAACCCACCTAAACCAAGTAAGCAAAGTAAGTGAGCAGCATGCTCCTCATTGGAAGAGCTGCCTCGCTTCTGCATCCAAACAATCTAAATATTCATTTGTCCTTTTATTCTAATGCACACATAGCCACCATGATTCAGCTTTACTTTCTCTAATCCAGTCTTTCACCAAAATTTCCAAGCTATTATCCATCTATTCGATAGTCACCCTTTCTTCAACCCATTCTTTCGCCCATCCCTCCCTTTACCCATCCACGCACCCTTTTACCCACCTACTCTTTTACTCATATCCTATTTCCTTTCTTTTAACCTTCTGGTTTCTCATGTCTCCCTCAAGCCATAAACGCTCATTATGTGAGCTTTTGCTGAGTTGCAAATAGAATAAGCCATAATAGTAGCTCAACCACCACTGTAGCTGGTAAAGTTGGGGGGTTCACTTCACAGTCATATGTTGATGAAGATGCCCTGGCAATAGCTAGTGAGCATAGCAATTGCAAGAAATGATGGGACTTACCAGTGACCCTGACTGCTGCCACTTCTCCCCCTCCAACTGACTTATCTCCTCCTGCAGCGTCACTGGAGCTGGCATCACCAATGTTCTGTGTGGCTAGAATTAAACATTACACATAATTTATATACCACATATGCAACCCCAAATACAACTGCAATACAGCACTACAGTTCAGTTAGCACTGCAGTATCTTCTAAATATCACTTGTGGTATTTGATTGGTTGGTTCACAAAGTTAGACAAGGCACTGGTGGAATAATTGTCAATTAAGGACACATGGTGTTGGTTGGCAAATGCAATGGGAGTGGGACCTCATACATTTTTTTCCAGCCATGCTGCACTGTGATGCGAAACTGCTGGTATATTGTAAATATAGATGAACGAGTCAGTAGCACACTGCATTGGAGTGGTGGGGTGGTCCAAGATGACCATGGCCACTCTCTTGTGTCGCAACTGTTAAAGCATGAGCAGGAAAAAGAAAGCCTTCTCAACAAACATACAAGAGGAATTGTCTTTATAATACTAGTTAACTTGGGCCTGCTATTTGAATCTTCATGATAGACTACACCAACATTCCAATTCCCAAAAGATTCTACCCTAAGCAGTCCACAACAATCATAAAAGGACTTACTGGGATCAGCAGAGCCCTCAGCAGCGGCACTGGTGGTCGGCGTTGGCTGACAGCCTTCTCCTGGACCCTCGACAACGTCCCTCTTCTTGCCCTGGGGTGCTGATGTACGGAATTTGGAAGATACAAAAAAAATAGATTAGTGATACATTTAATAGTCTCTACAATATTTTGTATTACAAGCAACTGCAGACACATTGTACTTCTCTAAAACAGATCACCTATACTACTACTAGTTTCACTCAGGTCTATCCACTATCGTTGAGTTGCCCACACTAATCCTAAAATCTCTATTCTAAATTTCCTTAACAAAAACTACATTTGGAACTAATGCTTTGCAGTTAATGATCTTTGATTCTATTCCCATTTCTCAACCCCCTTGTGGGCTAACTCAGTCTTCCTTTTTTGCAATGCATAGATGCATACTGCACATCTCTGTCAAATAAATAACTAGGAACTGTACGAGCTACATAAGCAAAGCACAATTATATACCAGAGTAAACTAAACGCAACTTACTTCTGAGTATGAGCACCATGATATCTGGAAAAAATGTTAGCAGGGTAGAATACAAACACAACAAATAATTAATACTCATGAGCCCTGGAATCTAAATGCCTAGCAGGTCGAACAGGCCCTTTTCGCGACCTAGAATGTCTAGAATGCCCAGTGGTGTGTCAGCTGCTGGGCTGTACCCTGACCCTGGCTGACGTGCTGCACACACCGGAACACCATCCCAAAGAGCTGGAGATGTCCTTGCAGGGGATATCCGCTACCGAGCCTGCTGCCTGCTATCAGCATAGAGGGGAGGTGGTGCTGCACACATAACTAGTGCTGCCACCTGCTCCTGTCAAAAGATCTCCCGAGGCTGAAAATCTGGGCGGCTGCGCTGACAGCAACAAAGCCATCCTTCTGCCATGGTACCGGGTGGGGCAGAAGAAAAAAAGAAAAAGGAAGGGAAAGGACAAAAGAAATAAGGAAGTACAGGAAAATAATAATAATACTATAAAATGTCATGAAAAAATTTCACACAACCACAAAATACACAAACACAATGATACACACTAATATAAAAAATCAAAATTAGAGGTAGATACATTTTAAAGAAGGATTAGAGAGATTAAAGGGATATTAAGATTTAGTCCCTAAGCATGGGCGGAAAATCCGTTTCGCTCGCGGATTTTGCGGATTTTCGGTAAATTCGCAATCCGCGAGATTTGCGAATCTCCCGCAAAATCCGCAAATCCGCGAGCAGCGGATTTTGCTCGCACTGTTCGCGTGAGTTCGCGGCTTCCCAGTACAACTTCGCGCCCCGCGAATAAGTGCAAAATTGCAGAAATACGATCTTAGCAAAACTGAAACTACTTACCAGGTTCAAAAGTTCAGGCTCATCATTAGTAGCCATTTCCTGTAGTGCTTCCTGAGGGGCCCCTCCAGAGTTCAGTTGCCAGTTGCAACTATTATGTGACCCTGCTCTGAACCTCAGAATAGTTACACATATGCCACAATGGTCCTGAATTACAGCTAAGGGAGACAAGCAGGAGCCAGGCTGGAAGTTCAAATCCATTAATCAGCCCCTAATTCATTATTGTCAGTTGGGGCAGGGCAAGTGTTGTAACTAATTTTGCAACAATGAAAGCACTTAGCAAGTGCAAAAGATCACTTATCAGGAAGCACTAAGGAAGCAGGTGCCAGCTAAAAAAATATTCTGCGACACATTAATCAGCCCCAAATTAATTCAGGTCACTTGAGGCAGGGAAGGTGTGCTTGCGTTGCCACAATAATGTACACTGACTGGACAACCAGAGGGTGCTGTGATGAAACAGAGGGTGGCATGGGTGGGCCAGAGGGTGGCATGAGTAGTCAGAGAGTGGCAGTGGTGACAGAGAGTGGCAGTGATGAAGAAGAGTGTCCCAAACAGGCTGGACACGTAGAAACAACAAGTTCGCGAAACTTGCGACCCGACAGGTAAGTTCGCAATTTGCGAAATTGTACAAAACCCTCGCGAACTGGCAGAAACCCGCGCAAACACAAAAAAAAATCCGCAAATTCGCGAGAATTCGCGGATTATGCGGATTGCGAGTTCGCAAATCCGCAAAATTCACGAACGCGAGATTCGCAAAATTCGCCCATGTTTAGTCCCACACCATAACAGAGAGGAGAAAAACAAGATGGCTGCGCCCATGCAGACTGCGTGGTGCCGTTCGCGATCAATTTAGAAAGCAAAAACGTACTTTAGAACCACGTAGTTCTGTTTCCGTGTGATTTAGAGTAAAAGGTCACACTGCACATTCCCATCGCAACACAAATGAGCGGATGGCAAACTCTGCCTGCTAGCGGAACTCCGTATAGCGTGGCACCGTATTTTTCAGCTCTGCAGAGTTCGGCATAGCAGATCTCTGCAAACTACACCCAGGTCTAATTATTTTCACTGTTATCCTTCACCAACGTTGCCCATCTAGACACCACTTATTACACGCAACAACATACAGGGACTTTCATTAGTTTTAATAAACAGTGAACAAAAATGACAAAAAAAATGAATCATACAATGGCTAGTCATGGCAACAAGAGGACCACATTTAAAATGGTGCGATTAAGAACACATGTATGTATCGCAATATAAATATGCACATTGTATTAATAGTAACCAACTGGCCTGCCACAAGATGATTTATACAATGGTTAGTCATAGCAACATAAGCACCACATTGAAGACAGTGCAAAAAAGAGCACATATAATGCAAAGTACATATTCACACCGTTTTAACAGTAAACAATTGGCCAGCACCCTTCTGGTGGTATCTGGAACCCAAGTGCCTCAGAATAAGCCATTAACTTTGACAGACAAAATATAAGGCACATCAGGTGGCTCAAGCACACTCACATACCAATTACCAAAATAAGAGGATATGTACTGTGTACAATTCGCTCATTCTCTAAGCAAGAGTAAAAGAAATCCATACTTAATGTGAGTTTCTCAAAATTTTTAATAACTACTTTCCCTAATTCACCTTCCCTAGAGATGTACTGCTTCTGCATAGTTAGTTTGCAACTGTTGGTTATATCCTTATCATCAATGATAAAAGTCAAACCTATGCTAGTGCATGGAAGTTGCCAGCATCATATCCAGATAATATCAACAACATGTGTAAAAGACTGCATTTCCTAAAAAGAACCCATTTGTGCATAGTTGGATGCACCCCTCACAGTATCACATCGGGTGTTAAGGAAAACAATCGCTGGGAAATTACAAAAATTGCACAACATTTTGCAGACCCTCATTTTTCTGTTTTCCTCCCAGGTACAGGCAACAACCACGCCTATAATAATGACCCATTGTGGGTGATAAGCAAGAACTGTAAATTAATATAATTGCCTGTCAAATCCATGGAATACCAACAACAAAAGGGATCTACTCCACGTAGTCCTGATGAAGGCCACAAACCCATAGGAGCAACACTAGGCCAAACCATGTCGACAAAACCAATAGATATTTAGGACCAACAAATTTGTGTTTTTAATCTTGCTCTTATCCCATATTTTTATTAAATGACATACATGGGTATAGGAGGCAATTTTATGTAGCATTACACATATCCCACCAATGTCTCTATCTAGACAGACTCCCTCCTGGAGGAGGTACGACTCACTTTAAGAACTGTATACATAAGTGAGAGACAAGCTGATGACACTACCTACTCCATCACTCCAACTGAGATAACATATGCTGTTGGCTGCAAGAATGTGGTTGAGGGTCCAGTCAATTTATGGATGCATATTCCTCTTTCCTACCCCTTACTTCTCAGGAGCAGAGTGAGGCATTGTTAATTGCTCCTTTTGTGTGGGAAGCCTGTTCCTGCTTCTGGAAAGCTATGTAATTAACTTGACCCAGCAGGGTGGCAAAAGGCATGGGCTCTCATCCTGAGCTGAGCCACAAGAATATAACAATTTTAGATGACCTATATGACGTGCAAATGCATTCCTGTAACTTGCAGATTTGATCTTAGTGTACATGTTTTATCCCATTTTGGCATTTTACTTGACTTTGCAGGCCCAAGGAAACCAAAACTACACTCTAAGGCTGATTTCCCTTGCGTCTATAATGAAGTGTCACTGTAGTCAAGACAGTAAACCACACTGGCTTTTCATGTAAATGTCCACTAATATTATAAGGCCTTTCGCAAGTCAATATCTAGCCCTGCAGAGTTCCCTTTGTGCCTGGCAATCTGTGTGCAGTTACCGGTCTGCCCACAACAGAAGTCCCACATGTGCAGCCCTCTCATGTGTAGCCCCAACACATATGCCCACAGGTTCATGTGCAACCAACCAGGTGCCCATTACCCTTGTTGTGTCACAGAGGCATTATCCTAAAAACCTGACACTGGCAGTAAACGTGCAATCTGTTTACTGTGTGTTTACCGTAGGTGAGTCACTAGTTGGGGGGCTCACTCACAGTAAAAAGGCCAAAAACCAGGTGATTATCATGCAAAAAATCTGGGCAGATTACAGAGGCAGAACCCATTTTGTTACACATCTGAAACAAGAGAAGAGAGTTTCACTTTTGGTGCACTCGGGGCAGTGGATACACTTGCACCCACAGTTACATAACCTCTAGCTCTATACGTCCACATCCTCTGTGGTGTTGGCTCTACAAGAGGGGGAACAATCTGATAAGGAGGCAGTCTTGAACGTAATAAATCATTTATCAATCCGTCTTCTTCATCGTCGTCTGACCTGTGTCTCTTTCTCTCAGCTGTTTTTTTAGTCTGCCTCGTCTTTGTGTCTGATGAATGAAAGTGTAAATTTTGCACACCTATATCTTCTAAACTCAAACTGGCTAATTTACTTGTTAGAAACTGTATTGCGTGCTCAGTCTAACCTTTGTCTGCCCTACATGTATAGTTAAGTGGCAAGGGGCCTGGTCCATGATAGGCAACCTGGACTCAAACGTGCACAGCTAGTAGGGTTAATACTCACTTGAATCCTTTTTACCTAAAATTATTACAATTTATCAACAATTGTGTCTGCTTATATTTAGCATTTTAATTTTCATTTTTCAATCATACTATAGATTTTGCATTACATTTGCTCAATGTATCAAATATCAATTGTCATCATAAATTGCTCATTGTTATTTTACAATGAAATAAAACAAAAGACAAATTCAACGAAAGGGAAGCCCAATGCATTTCGGGACCTTCTTGTCCCTTCGTCTGGGCGAAAATCTAGAAAGAATACACAACAAATTATAACTTTTCTTATGCACTGCTTGGACCACCATTATAAATCGAGAAAATGTTTTGTTTGTATGCATATCGAAAAAAATACACTCTAATTTTTCATGAAATTAAAGAGGTATCAAAATGTTCTCCACTTGCCAAAAGCAAAGAAGCGTTCTACGAAGTGATGATGTTGCCATGCAAATTATTTCCAACCCGTGTGAACATCGTCTGTCTGCATTCAGTAAAAATACCTAAAATCGTGCTACCAAGTGAATGTCCCATTCAACTCAAAGACACTTACGTAATCTCAACGCTGTAATCGCCAGCACAGTACGGGGTGGATGATTCCTGTATAACAGAAGAACCTCCATGAAACCTCCAATTATGCAATCAACAGAATGTCACATATAATGACATTTGCACCCGTGACTCATACCTTAATAGTTGACCCCTTCTGGGGTTCCAAGTTGAACTATGAACACTCAAACTGTCCATGCCGTAAGTTGGAAACTGTGATTAGAAAAACGATTATATTAATAAAACCTCATCGCTGATCTCATGATAAGTCTAAATGAAATCTCATGAAGGTCTTACCTATTTACATGCTGCTATCCTTCTTAATATTTTAGGCACCTTCTGTAACTAGTTTAAATGCTGTAATCAGAGAAAGCAAAAAGCCTTCAAACTATGTCCCTGTATCTGCTCTGAACCACGTACCCACTGACGTCTCTCATCATGCCTTACCTTACCTTACCAAAAGACTGTGTCCATAAGTGCCGTGGCTGCAGGTGAACGCCGTATCCGCTCATGCAGTGATTACAAGTGTTTAACAATTGCAAGCACGTTAATTCCTCCTCTCACAAGAGTACATCATATTCTTAACCATAATAAGCGCCATCATTAATTGGCCTAAGCCCACGATACCGAATGCTAAAACCTCAGCCACATTATAAGCGCCATACTTGAACGTGAAAACTCACTCAGGTCACCATGAACGCCGTATCCGCTCATGCAGTGAATATACGTGTTTAACAATCGCGTTAATTCCTGCTCTCCCGAGATTACGTCATATTCTTCACCAGAATAAGCTCCATCATTGAACGACCTAAGCCCATGATATCGAATGCTAAAACCTCAGCCGCGTTATAAGCGCCATATTTGAACGTGAAAACTCACACAAGTCACCATGGTGTATCCCAAACACTCGTCAACTCAGGGCCCCTGGCACACTTACAATCTAATGAGAATTATCGTGATGCATCTCAAATGAAGAAAAACATGTGAATAAAGTTGTTCTGGGGGACTTCTTCCATAGAAAAAAACAGTGATTAACAACAACTTAAATCCACATATACTATGAAAGTTCACTACACTAATCATCGATTGAACATCGTTGGCTTATTCAGTCACTATACAATTCAAAATCTGGCTTAACATTTTTCTTATGTGGAATAGAGTAGAACGTAAAACCATCCTCTGTTTTCCTATGGAGAAACCATAAATCTGCAGGGCCATGCTCATGGAGAAGAGCCTTAAGAGCTCGAAACACTTTTGGTTTTCTCCCCACATAATTATGGGCACCGGCGAGATCAAAATCACTTGAAATATTAATGTTCATATCTCCACAGAGAAAAAGTGGACTAGGCCATGTTGCCAATACAACATCTAAATATTTAAAAACATCAGGGTCATCTACATTCGATCCGTATACGTTACAGATTGTTAACAATTTACCACCTATGCGCAATTCCGCTATGGCCCACCTACCCATGCTATCCCCAGTGTCCTTTTACACATAACAACACCGCTGTTTGAGTATATGGCGACCCCTCTAATCATAGATGTCTGTTTAGAGCAGACTAGCACCTCGAACCCAGTCAACCTTAAGCCTTCCTGCTTCCCCCATGGAACGTGTGTCTCCTGTACACAAAGTATATCAACACGCATGGAATTGACTATTTTGGAGAAAAGAGCCCACTTTTTTTAGCATCGTTAAGGCCACAAACATTCCAGGTGCCTATAACAAGTTTATCCTGCCCCATCAAAGCATAAAGAGACAAAACATAAGAAAGCTTTCCTCAGCCTATATGGTGTATAATAGTACCTGCCTACGTGTATATGAACAATCTGTACTGCCAATTCTGCAAAATAGGTCTCAGTGTTTTTTAATTTTAAGGCAACCCCCCTCAACCAGCCCCACCCCTTACCCCCCTCTACAGCACCCTCCCCCCACCCAACACACCCCCACCACCCAAAAAGAGGCTTAAGGACACTGTCCTCTGTGATGTTGAGGTGCAACAACCGTTCCCCCACCCCATCAAATTCCCTACAACACACATATGGCACTCTCTTATCCCACTCTCGAACACGATTGCTTACTCCTCAAAACAGCATTAACGCACTTTTGGGTACCAAAGTCTTAATCAAGAATCCCTAAAGATTATAGATTGCATAGCTAAGAAGAAACCTAACCAATAAAGTTTCATAAAAAAAAGAAAATACTCCTATTACACCAAAGCATATGAGCATATGAACAGTTACAATTATTATCATTGTCGCCTATGGAGGAAACTTTTACCAAGCAAATAGAGTACCCAATAATATCAAAAACAGAGATCGAGGAGTACATGTCTTTGTAAAGAGAGATACACTAAATGATATTCCAGCAGATCACAAAAATTGTGATTAACCCTACCCACCACCCACCACCCAAATTCCAACTATCTTTGCAACAAATAACAGGTTATAAGTTCTCAGTATCAAGCTCCAAGTTCCAATACTAAGTAGACCCTTTTTTATTTCCCCCTTTTTAGCTTTTTTTTTATATTTTTATCCTTTTTAAAAAAAAATTCAGCTCTGATAAGTAGTCCTGCGCCAGCCTAGCGGATGTAAAAAACCGCGTTTGACCGTTGAAGATGACCTTTAGTTTGGAGGGATTGAGAAGGAAAACTTGGGCTCCTATTGCTTGAAAAGGAGCAAATAATTTCTGCATTTGCCATCGTTCGTTGACAGTTATCGGGCAAAAGTCCGGGCGAACAAAGAACTCACACCCCTTACCAGATCGTTTTTTACCAGGCCGTGCTAGATCGTAGAGAGCTTCTCTCAGCAGATAGTTATTCAAACACATTAATATTGCCCTTGGGTATGAGTTCTGATCACCCTTTCTGTCTCTCCCACGCTGTTGCATTGCAAAAGGGAACCTGTGAGCACGAATTACTTCCTTTTCCCAGTTCCATGTAGTCAGTTCTGGAAATGCCTCCTTGAACAGTGAACAACAAACTTACGAGGATCAGCCCCCTCTCTTGTTTCTGCAATTCCTAGTATGCGTAAATTTTTACGGCGTGATCTATTTTCGAAGTCTGTGAGCTTCCAGTCCACATCAGCTTTTGAATTCTGTAAGGACTCTACTGCTGTTTGTTGCTTTACCAAAGTATCTTCTACCGAGGAAACTCTCTCCTCTACTTCCACCACACGTGATGTAACTTCAGCACATGATTTAATTAAACGCCGTACAGTATTCTGTAATTTCCTTACAGCACCTTGCGTTCGCTGCCCCTCCATTTTTGTTTCACTTCGATGCTTCATGAGAGAAAATGTTAGGCTAGATTATGTTTTTTTGTCCAAACAGGTGGCAGCTGCTAGTGTTATTTTTTGTTTGCCACGTCTCCTTTCTGATCACAACCCATTGATCGCCGAATGCCCCTGGCCACGAATTAGGAAACCACCTAGAGACTGGACGTTTGAAAGGAAGTTACTATTCGACGAGTGGTACTGCTCATATATTAAAAAATGGATCGTTCAGTTTTTGGATATTAACAGGGGCTCTGCCTCAGACCATGTGGTTTGGGACACGATGAAAGCAGGATTACGGGGCGAGACTAAAAGCTTCTCTTCCTATAGGTGGAAGTTAGAACAAGAGCAGATGCGCATCGGGTTTAAAGAGCTTAGAGAGGCAGAAATTGAATTGACTGTAAATATTAAGGATGGGAAAGATATAGCCTCTTGTCTACAAAAGGTGGGAATTCTTAAGGCCGGGCTGCTGGAGTCTTTTGGACAGGATCTTGCGTCAAAATATTTACAATATCGCACAGAGATGTTTGAGTTTGGGGAGAACTCGGGCAGGGTCCTTGCCAAGAGACTGCGTCAGCGAAGCATTCAGAATCAGGTAGTAAAAATCCAAGACGTACGAGGGATAATATATGAAACACAGGAAAAGGTTAATGAAGTTTTCCTGGACTTCTATTCCTGCCTGTATCGAGAAGACACTTCTAGGCTAAATGTAGAGAGGGCCGCTGAAGACTTTTTAGCAGATCTCGAGACTGCCGTTATTTCTCCTGAACAGGCTGAATTTCTGGCCACCCCCATTCAATGGGAGGAGGTCGAGATTGCAGTAAAATCTCTGGCCAATGGAAAGGCCAGTGGGCCCGATGCAGTCCCAATGGAATTCTATAAGGTGTTTTTAGTTGAAATTGCCCAGGTCTTCCTTGAGTTATTAAGAGCAGCCCAGAGGGGTATAGTGCCGGAATCCTGGCAAAACGCAACCATAGTCTTGTTTAAAAAAAAAAGGGTAAACCGGAGTTGCTGCCATCATCATTTAGGCCGATTTCTTTAATTAACTGCGATTCTAAAATGTATTAAAAAATAATGGCAGGCCGACTTGTGCAGGTAATTACACCTCTGGTTTCTGTGCACCAGCATGGATTCATACCGGGTCGGGACACTGCTGATCATGTCAGACGTTCCATTGCGTTACTGGACTGGGCCCATGTCACGAATTCTCCCCTCGGGTTGATCCTGTTGGACGCCGAGAAGGCGTTCGACAGGGTCTCATGGGGGTTCATGTGGGCCGTCCTGAAGTGGAAGAGTTTTCCAAAAGAATTTATACAGGCGAACTGTGCGATGTATCTTTCCCCGAGAGCGCAACTTCGTATTTCCGGCCAGCAGACAAGTGCTTTCCCTATTACTATGGGCACCCGACAGGGGTGTCCTTGTTCTCCCCTGTTGTTCCCCCTGTATATAGATCCCTTTCTCTCTAAAATTGAGGCTAATCAGGGTATAATACCCATAAGAGCTGGTAATATGTCGTATAATCTGTTAGCGTACGCAGATGATATAGTTGTTATAAATCAGACGTCTCAACTGCTTTTAGGGAACTTAAGGATTTAGCAGCGAACTTTAGGGCAGTATCGGGCTACAAGCTCAATGTTTCGAAGACCCAGGTGGTTCAGACACCTGGTATGGCAATATCGGATGCTCCAGTAGTTCCTGTCGTCACGTATTTAGGGCTTTGTATAACCACAGCAGTGGATACCATTCCAGATTTAAATATTCTACCGGTTATAGATGAAGTCAACACTAAATTAGAGCGACTAGATAGCCTGCATCTATCTTTATATGGACGTTGTAGTGTTATTAAGATGTTAGTTCTCCCTAAGTTTTTATATTTGTTCTGGACTATCCCTCTTCTGATTTCTCAAATAAGCTTGATTAAGGCAGATAGGGTTTGTCATAGGTGTTTGTGGGGCTATAGGCGTTCATGTAGGGCAGCCAAATTGATGTGTCTTTCCCGTGATCGAGGGGGTTGGTCGGTTCCTAGCCTTGTCATGTATTATTGGGTTGCAATGCTACAAGCAATGGGCGTGTTGATTTGTGGAGATAAAGCGAATGTCCCAATATGTAATAGTCCGACTATCTTTGAGATTGGGTTGGGATCTGCTGCAAAAGGTATTCTGCTGGAGGTCCTCGAACCCAGCTACTACAAGAGAACCCGCTTTAAAGTCTTGATTGCTGCATGGACTATTTGGCGGCTGATCAGGAGGAAATTAGCTATTCCTAATATGAATTTGTATACGCCGTTTAAAGCCACTCGAATGTTTCCTAGCATCTTTCAGGATCATGTTATGCACAGTTGGCAAAGTAAAGGTATTTATAGGCTGGGTGACTTGGTGGCGGATGGCATAGTCTTATCTTATAGCGACATTAGAGATACAGTTCAGCTATCTCCACGTGACTTCTTTAAGTATTTACAGATCCAAAGCTTTATCCAAAAATACCCGAAGAAAACACCTGGTATGTTAGAGAAAGTGCCAGTTATTGATTTAATCAAGAAGAGAAGTAGAATAGGAATATTGTACCAATATATAGTCTCAACGCTTCCGGATGATCTGGCAGTCCAAAGCGCTAAGTGGGAATTGAAATTAGGAATAGCTGGTATCGATTTATCTTCGGTGTTAATACTAGCCAGCCAGGTTATTGTGTCTGGCTCTCTCAAGACTCAAAGTTATAAGGCAATGTTAGATTTATATTACACACCCGCTAAGATTGCAAAATGGGGTGCCATAAAGGGCAATGCCTGTGCTCGTTGTGGGCTGCTGGCAGCCGATGCAATACATATGTTTATTCCTGTCAATCCCTCCGTGGGTTTCTCGTTGATATTGAGCGCTTTATCAGTAATACACTCAAGATTAGATGTACAATGTCTCCGGCACTTGTGATTTTCGGGGTAGAGGTTGGTAATACACTATCTTGCAGTAACACCTTAAATGAATCAGCCCTCATATTTATCCCTATGTCGCAGGTCCGGCTGTGCATAACTTCTCAGTGGCTCTCCCCGGAAGCCCCAACCTTTGTGCAGTGGCGCGCAAGATTATTAGCTATACATCGGCTAGAATTTTCTGTTTTTTCGCGTAAAGGGCGGAGGAGGCGGCAATTTGCAACTGGAATCTGGACGCCTGTGGCGGAAAGGATTGGATAAGGGAAAGCAATTTTTAGGCCACATACTTGTTGTATTATTTGCATTTGTCTCTGTATTGCTTTCTTCAGTCTCAATTTCAAGAAATGGTTTTGCTTTATTACTTGTCTAAACCTGTTTAATGACTGTTTATTTTACTCTGTATTAATAACCAATTCTGCTGTGTAAGTAGGAATTTCTATTTTTATTGTGTGGTCTCAATAAAATAGAATTTAAAAAACAAAAAAACGAAATGGAAAAATCTGAACAAATGCGAAATTAAATCCGTTACGGGAAACCATGACATTTATTCTGGAATCACTTCATTTCACATGGTAATAAAATTAAATGTGCCACATGCCAACAATGTATTTTACAATTTAGCAGGGTGGGATGGAGGAGATTAGAATAAATAAAGGAGCGAAGTACTAAGTGGTGACTGAGTGGGCGAAAGGAAACAAAACACTATGTGAGTTAGGTTTGCAATGCATTGATAACATTGTAAATGCCGCAATAACTGAAGCAGATGCACAATGCACAGGCAACCCTGCAGTCACAAATGGACCCATACTGCACTTTGAACACAGGTAGCAAAAAAAGCAGTGGTGGCTGAGAGGGATGATGAATGATGGGGGGGATGATGAATAATGGGTGGGATCCATCTGCCTCACTTAAATGCAGCAAGTCAAGGGAGTAGAACAAAGAATAAAAAATACCCCCCACTTAGAACCCTAGCTTTGAATGATAACCTACCTAAACCAAGTAAGCAAAGTAGGTGAGCAGCATGCTCTTCATGGGAAGAGCTGCCTCGCTTCGGCATCCAAACAATCTAAATATTCATTTATCCTTTTATTCTAATGCACCCATAGCCACCATGATTAAGCTTCACTTTCTCTCATCCAGTCTTTCACCAAAATTTCCAAGCCATTATTCATCTATTCGATAGCCACCCTTTCTTCAAACCATTCTTTCGTCCATCCATCCCTTTACCCACCCACGCACCCTTTTACCCACCCACTCTTTTACTCATATCCCATTTCTTTTTTTTTAACCTTCCGATTTCTCATGTCTCCCTCAAGCCATCAACGCTCATTATGTGAGCTTTTGCTGAGTTGCAAATAGAAGAAGCCATAATAATAGCTCAACCACCACTGTAGCTGGTAAAGTTGGGGGGTTAACTTCACAGTCATATGTTGATGAGGATGCCCTGGCAATAGCTAGTGAGCATAGTAATTGCAAGAAGTGATGGGACTTACCAGTGACCTTGACTGCTGTCACTTCTTCCCCTTCAACTTACTTATCTCCTCCTGCAGCGGCACTGAAGCTGGCATCGCCGATGTTCTGTGTGGCTAGAATAAAACATTGCACATTATTTATATACCACATATGCAAACCCAAATACAACTGCAATACAGCACTACAGTTCAGTTAGCACTGCAGTATCTTCTAAATATCACTCGTGGTATTTGATTGGTTGGTTCACATACCTCCCCATCCTCTGTGGTGTTGGCTCTACCAGAGGGGGCACAATCTGATAAGGAGGCGGTCTTGAACGTAATAAATCATTTATCAATCCGTCTTCTTCATCGTAGTCCGAACCTGTGTCTCTTTCTCTCTGCTGTTTTTTTAGTCTGCCTCGTCTTTGTGTCTGATGAATGAAAGTATAGATTTTGCACACCTATATCTTCTAAACTCAAACTGGCTAATTTGCTTGTTAGAAACTGTATTGCGTGCTAGGTCTAACTTTTGTCTGCCCTACATGTATAGTTAAGTGGCAAGGGGCCTGGTCCATGATAGGCAACCTGGACTCAAACGTGCAGAGCTAGTAGGGTTAATACTCACTCGAATCCTTTTTACCTAAAATTTTTACAATTTATCAACAATTGTGTCTGCTTATATTGAGCATTTTAATTTTCATTTTTCAATCATACTATAGGTTTTGCATTACATTTGCTCAATTTATCAAATATCAATTGTCATCATAAATTGCTCATTGTTATTTTGCAATGAAATAAAACAAAAAAAAATTCAAAGAAAGGAAAGCCCAATGCATTTCGGGGCCTTCT
Source organism: Lissotriton vulgaris (assembly GCF_964263255.1). Lineage (NCBI taxonomy): Eukaryota > Metazoa > Chordata > Amphibia > Caudata > Salamandridae > Lissotriton > Lissotriton vulgaris. The sequence goes on along the minus strand of NC_141685.1, from coordinate 891,819,656 downwards.
TGTCCCTACATCAGGGGCGAAAATCTGGAAAGAAAAGACAACGAATTGTAACTTTTCTTATGCACTGTTTGGACCACCATTATAAATCAAGAAACTTTTTTGTTTGTATGCATATCGAAAAAATACACTCTAATTTTTTATGAAATTAAAGAAGTATCAAAATGTTTTCCACATGCCAAACGCACTGTGTTAAGAAGCGTTCTATGAAGTGATGATGTTGCCATGCAAAGTATTTCAAACCTGTGTGAACATCGTCTGTCTGCATTCAGTAAAAATACCTAAAATCGTGCTACCAAGTGAAATTTCCATTCAACTCAAACACATTTACGTAATCTCAATGCTGTAATCCACAGCGCAGTATGGGGATGGATGATTTCTGTATAACAGAAGAACCTCCATGAAACCTCCAATTATGCAATCAACATAATGTCACATATAATGACATTTGCACCCGTGACTCATACCTTAATGGTTGATCACTTTGGGGTTCCAAGTTGAACTATCAACACTCAAACTGTCCACGCCGTAAGTTGGAAACTGTAATTAGAAAACCAATTATATTAATAAAACCTCATCGCTGATCTCATGCTAAGTCTAAATCAAATCTCATGAAGATCCTACCTATTTGCATGCCGCTATCCTTCTTAATATTTTAGCCAGCTTCTGTACCTAGTTTAAATGCTGTAATCAGAGAAAGCGAAAAGCCTTCAAACTATGTCCCTGTATCTGCTCTGAACCACATACCCACTGACGCCTCTCATCATGCCTTACCCGGTCACTGGTAACTTTGCTAGTTGTATATATTCAATCCAAGAGAATCCAAAACACTGTGTCCATAAGTGCCGTGGCTGTAAGTGAACGCTGTATCCGCTTATGCAGTGATTATAAGTGTTTAACAATTGCAAGCACGTTAATTCCTCCTCTCACGAGATTACGTCATATTCTTCACCATAATAAGCACCATCATTAAATGGCCTAAGCCCACAATATCGAATGCTAAAACCTCAGCCACATTATAAGCACCATCCTTGAACGTGAAAACTCACACGGGTCACCATGAATGCCGTATCTGCTCATGCAGTGATTATAAGTGTTTAACAATCGCAATCACGTTACTTTCTGCTCTTGCGAGATTACGTCATATTCTTCACCATAATAAGTGCCATCTTTGAACGACCTAAGCCCATGATATCGAATGCTTAAACCTCAGCCGCGTTATAAGCGCCATATTTGAATGTGAAAACTCACACAGGTCACCATGGTGTATCCCAAACACTCGTCAACTCAGGGCTCCTGGCACGCTCACAATCTAATGAGAAATATCGTGATGCATCTCAAATGAAGAAAAACATGTGAATAAAGTTTGTCTGGGGACTTCTTCCATAGAAAAAACAGTGATTAACAACAACTTAAATCCACATATACTATGAAAGTTCAAATATCGGCATAAACCATCATGTTTAGTAAGCAACCTATGATCAATTAAACAGCCTCATGTAGTCTGATCTAGCATGATATTACATTTCTTAACCATGTATTAGACAATCATCATGTTTATAACTGTTGGCTACTTGATCGTTACCACAGTGGTTAATCACTGGCATGGCAACATCATCACTTCGTAGAACGCTTCTTAACATAGGGCTTTTGGCATGTGGAGAACTTTTTGATACTTCTTTAATTTCATGAAAAAGGATAGTGTATTTTTTCGATATGTATGCAAGCAAAACATTGATTTATAATGGTGGTCCACGCAGTGCATAAGAAAAGTTATAATTCACTGTGTATTCTTTCCAGATTTTTTCCCCTGAGGAAGGGACAAGAAGGTCCAGAAATGCATTGGGCTTCGTTTTCTTTGTATTTGTCTTTTGTTTGATTTCATTGTAAAATAAAAATGAGCAATTTATGATGACACTTGAAATTTGATACATTGAACAATTGTAATGCAAAACCTATAATATGATTGAAAAATTAAAATTAAAATGCTAAATATAAGCAGACACAATTGTTGATAATTGTAATCATTTTAGGTAAAAAGGATTTGAGTGAGTATTAACCCTTTTAGCTGTGCACGTTTGAGTCCAGGTTGCCTATCAGGGACCAGGCCCCTTGCCACTTGTCTTTGTGACTGCCATCTCCCTTTTGTTGCTAGTCATGGTTGCAGGATAAACATTCCCAACATTAGTAATTCATGGCAGGCTTGTTGTTTTGCATGCCACCTCGCATCCAACCACTTACTAATACCGTGCCTGATCTGAGTCTTCAGTTTGTTGCGCCCCTTTTTATTAGTGGCATGCTCCCATGCATCCAATGCTTTACGTTGACTCACTCTGTGTTGCGGCTTCACTTGATACAGCACTCATCTCAAATGCTCAAGCTTTCTCATTTTAAAAGAACCGTTCGGGTAAATTGCAGGTTCTTGTGATCAGAGGTAATCTCATTTCATTCTTGAATCCCCAGGCAAGTGTGCAGTCCCTTTTTGGGTGCCATATCATAGGTAGGCATGCCTTCGGGTGGTATTCTCTTTCCCTTAAAAACAGGTCAACAAAACATATTGAAGAAAATTACCATTTTCCTCCCTGATTTTCACTCTTCTGAACCATGTGATATTAACAACGGGAATAGACCAACTTCAAAGCAGTAATCAATATTACCTAGCCAATCCTACTGTGGCACTTGATGACACCACCAACCAGTCATGGCATACGTTACTTCACAATCAATTTCAGCACACTCAATCTCAGTGTAACTTCAAATGATGCTGCCACTTGCCTCAAGGCACAGCACAGATTACTTTGCAATGTTCTACATAAACAATCAGACAAATAAAAACAATAACTTTTCTCTCCTTTACCTAAATGTGAAATAGAAAAATCAGTTGCTTAAATAACAAAAGGGAACAGTGCCCTTTCAGCTCTACCAGGCTCACTAAGTAAGTCCACGGACAGCAGAAACCCACTTTTGGTTAATGTGTTTACTCCTTTGCCTCAAGGAATAAACAACACTAACCCAAATTATAACGCCATCACAACCAGAAAAGAGTAAATCCCTATCATAGTTTCAATTCAGCACCTGATATAACATAACTCAACTTTAGCAGACAAATACTGATAGCAAGTTTATATCTTGAGATCTTGAATTTTTGATGTAATCCGATATCTTAACCTTAAACAATAAACACATTAATTGAAATAAATGCATCCAATAAACCTAAAAAATGCTCAAACTTAACAATGAACACAAAGCCCTTTTAACCACAATTTGGACACTATGAAAGTGCAACTCGAAAATAAGAGAAAAGCATTAAAATAACAATAACCAAAGGCCACATGCATCATTGTTGGTATTTGCGATTCCTAAATTGCGAAAATTAAGGAATTGCAATTTAGGACTCGCAAATACCTATGCATTAAAAATTTGCATATATTTTTGCGATTTCTTATTTTTCCTTATTTGCGATTTCCGATTTTATGAATCGCAAATAAGGAATCCCTTTACATTGATTCCTATAGGCCTAGAGGCCCATAGAAATCAATGGGAAGGCATTCTCATTTTGCAATTCGCAATTAAGGAATCGCAAAATGAGAATGCAATTTCTAGGGTGCAGGGTGGGTCCAAAGGACCCTCCCCTGCACCCCTGAAATGTAACATACAGTCCATTTTTCACACATACATGCCCAAGAGCATGTGTGAGTGTAAAATGAAAGTGTAAAAAATGCACTTTTGTGCATTTTTTAAACTTTTCTAAAATTACCATGAAGGATGACTTCATGCTAATTTAACACTTCTAATCTGCGAATTCGCAAATTTTTGCAGATGATGCATTGCATTTAAGAAATCGCATAATTACGATTTCTTAAATGCAATTGCAATTTAAGAAATCGCGAATAAATTGCGATTTCTTAAATTGCAAAAAAGCCAAAAAGGTTAATGCATCCCAAAACAAAGATTTGCACTCGCAAACGGCCGAATTTTGCGATTAGCACCGTTTGCGATTGCAAATCACTTTGATGCATGTAGGCCCTTGTCCCTACTATCCCGGGAACCAAAGTTACATATCCAAAGCACTCACAAACTACATACATTATTAATGAAACCAGAACCCCAACAACAAACCCCACAATGTACTGCTCTAAACATTAAATAAAATGCTTTTAATGGCACAATCTACCATGCCAAATCACCCTACTGACACTCACTTCTCCTCAATTCACCAGTCAGCATCAGGAACACCCAAACACTGCCATTAATCCACAGGGTCTGAAGAAATTAAGAAAATGAATTGACAGAGCCCAGCACAGATGACCCCTAAAGAAAAATAGATCAGAGTTATAAATCCGAGGTCAGACAGAGTGTTGCCTTCAAAAGAACAAGGGAGTGTCAGCCTAACACCCTCTGGGTAGGGCTAATTTTATAGGATGAAATACAATAAGATTTGTACATTTGGTGTGAATGTGCAAAGGTCTTGAAACCCCATGCAAGCCTATGAAAGAAAGAACAATACAGTTTAAAATCACATTTTTCAGCACTATCCTACAAATTCATATAATACAGTTGTCATCCCCAGTGCTACTGAAATGCCACGTAGTTAGTACAAAGATCACTACAAATCAAGTTAAAGTTCTGATGAGAATCACACCATGACCCCAAAAAATGGGACCTTGGGAAAACATTAAGTATGCTAATGCAGCATGAAAACAAAATGTAAAAAACAAAAACCATGTTGTACATCAGAGAGTGACATTGTATTACAAAAAGATTGTTTGTAAAATAACCATTTCATACCAAATGCATGGCGAGGAAAGGACAGAGAGATGAGTGAGTGCAGGGTAATACAGTTGCAGACAGCAAGCACCATTTTGAAATTGAGGCCTACATTATCCAATGGAAAAACAAACAGAATTTTTCAACATGGTATCTCTTGTATTCATTATATGTAAATCTCATTGTGTTAGTACAATTATGCATTTTCATTAAAATCATCATACCAACTGGAATTGACCTATCATTCTCATAATTTATCAGTGAAATGTCAAATTTGGACTTTTGTCAACGACAAGGACACCTATCCTGTGACATCATAAATGGCATGTTTCCACAGGTTAAAGTCCGGATGACAAAGAAAATAGTCATGAGATGACTGATCAATATTGGCTGAACCCCTGAGGTGAAGGCTAGTAAAATTCGCAAACACTTTACAAAACGTCCACCTGTTTTAAATCCAAGATAATCCAACTTTAAAGATAATGACTGTGCAGCTGTTTAATTCTACTTTGTGTATGGCATAGTGTGCTGCACAATATATTTATAGTTTTTTAAGAACTATCTGCGCAGATAGAATTTCTTCTTACCATAAATGATTAACTATATGATAAGCACTTCCTCTGCTTGAGTGGGTAGTTTGGTAATTCTCTATATAGCAGTGAGAGGGTCATGTTTCAGAATTACTGTATGGTGCTTAATTTGTCCTGGTGGTTGTTGTTGGGCACCACCAGCACTTACTTCAGAAGAACAGAACTATGTGTTCCCCCTCGCCTACTGTCCTGATAACAGCAGATGGATTATTTTATTTCCACTAGACACAGGAAGGGAATGGTGATCCTTCACAATTCAGTGGTATTGGCAACTCATAAATCGTGAAGGAAGTGATGTAAAAACAGCATAGCTCGCAATCTCTTCCCTTGAAGTCTAATGCCGTGCCAAATTCTTTTTCTACAGCAGAAACCCCAGAATTGACCAATGAGGTCTGTACTTGTTTTTTATCCATCGGAACATATACATTGAAGACTTAACACACTGACATACTGAAGCAAGTCTGATGAGGTGCTCATTACGAAGGAATAGCTAACCTGGTATCGGAAAGAACACACAGGAAAGAAACCGCATGAATATCTAGAATCTGGCAAAACATTTATTAGGCTTAGTGTTATTTGCATTGAAAGAGCAAATGGGTTGCCAGACCACAGTTTGTTTTATTTTGTCCTCACCGTTTTAGCCATTGCACTGAGCAGCGTTGACTCCCTCACTTCCTGATTTGCTCCCCGATGACAGGCTAGGCTACTTAAACAGCATCATTGCACATCCGTGCGCAGCGGGTGCACTGCTAGTATGACGAAGGCATGCCTAAGGCAAGCTCGCCTCCGTCCGTCCGTACCTGGATCACGCAAGTGCTAGAACCCCTGCTTGTTTGTCCTCACGGGTGGTTCAAAGTTGAAGGTAATCAAGGGAGGAACTCATGGCTTTAAATACAGTAGATAAGAAACCTTATGTACTACCCTAAAATTACATTTGGTGGCAAAAACAGTAAAATGCCCTACATGCAGCTTTGAGGTATTAAACCATGCTACTCGAACCTGTCATGTTATTGGGCCTGCCTCCCTCCCTGGAAGGAACACTCATAAAGTCTTTACCTGTTCCCTGTTCCCTGCTAAATGCAAGATCTAGAGTCAAACATATCCCAGTAGAACTCTCTATCTTTAGAGCTGATGAAGTAGGTAAACGGGGTGGTTGGTTGACAGTAATCCTGTATGACCAACGTGTTGCATCCCTCTCAGCAGTTTCGAGCTGCTCAGATTGTGAAATACTACTTTATCAGATTGAGCTCACTAAAAATTACCCCTTTAAAGGGATGTTGCTATATTCATCCCCCCCGGCACCAGGACTTCTTTTGTTCAAAGCATTATCTCCCTGCTTGAAGCTAGTATCACCCCTGCAGAATTTCGGTCTTAGTTGAATTCATTTTTATCTTTAGAATACTGCTGACACATACACCGACTTTTTGATCAACCTGATGGCTATCCTAAGGCTCCATCACATGGTAAGTCTTCCCACCCATATTGCAAGCCACACCGTAGATGGCATCTTTACTAGTAACCCTTCCCTTCAGTTCACGGCAATATCCCCAACTCACAATCCAGAGACTGGACCTGTCTTAAGTCTCGCAGGGGCCGACTCTGGCATAGAATTTATCCACTGGAATTTGGAACAGTCCTGATTAGTTCTAATCCCACTGATGTGATAGATCTCAAATCAGCCATTTTGAACTACTTAACATGGGTAGGCACTGCAAAAGATAGACTTGCCCCGAGAAACACATCCCTAACCAGAGAAAGACACCATCTGAACCCTGGTTCACTGATAGGCTTAGAGCTCAGAAACAGCTTTGCAGGAGACAGGAGCGGAAGTGGAGATCCAAAAATGATCTGCTAGAGAGAAAGATTTATTCACAAACTATTCTGGACTATTAAAGAATGATCATTAAGGAAAAAATCACACTATTTCATCAACAAGTTTCATCAATCACAGAACTCAGCCGAAGAGTTATTAAATACTAGAAAATATTTTGCCAACCTGGCTGAGAATAACAATAAAAAATCTAGTCAAGCCTTTTGTAACATGCTTGCGGGCTTTTCCCAGGCCAAGGTGGAAGATGTCTTTAACACTTTTGTGTCTTATAAACATCTTACTCTAGTCTATCCCTATGAATTCGAATCTTCACCAAGTCCCAATATCCTAGGCAACTCTTCCGCACTTGATGCCTCATACGATGTCAGTCGGAAAGGCTCTGAAGGGCATTCAAATTTTCCTAAACCATGTTGGAACCCATGTTTCTGACACATGGAAAGTTAACAGTTCCGTCTTTCCGACTCGGTTACGACAAGCATCCGGAGCGGAATTGTACTGATCTATGAACCGCGTTTCTGACCAAAGTATTATTATGTCAGATTCAGACAGCTTTCCGAATCAATCTGTCCAACATGAAAAGGCTGTTGGAAACTGACTTTGGGGGCCCGTAGCAGGCCCCCCTTTACCCGGATGTCTCTGGTTGGGACCCAGGGGGCTACCCATGGGACCCCTCTTTACAATCATGCACAGTGCGGCATGCACGATGGGGTGCCTGCGACAGGGTGCAAGGATTTCCGCAACCACCCATTTTTTAATGGGAGCCTGTGTCGTCGGTCAGAACAAAGGTTTCCATTGAAGTTAATCAGAGACTTTCCAAATAGTGTTTGGAAACATTGTAATCGGTTGGTCGGACTCTCCAAACCCGAATTGACCGGAACCGATTCTGCCAGGGAGTCGGGCGGTATGTTTTCCAACCGATATCGTAATGAGGCCCTTAGTATGGACCAAGTTCTTAGTTTAGCTAAGTCCACCAAATCAAGCTACCCTGTTGAACTATGTCCACCCAAGATTGTTCACCTTGCTCTGGAAATCATCAGTATCCATTTGGCCGTAATCGTTAATGAGATAATTAAGACAGAATACTTTCTGGCAGAATGGAAGAAGGTTTTCCTTCTTCCTCTTCTTAAGAAACCCAGTCTCAACCCACAAGAGCCCAGTAGTTATAGGTCCATCTCTCAAATACCGTTTCCACTCAAAATCCTAGAAAAAACACTGAACCCTGAACTTGCTTCTTTCATTCATACCAACAAATTTCTATATTCTACACAATTTGATTTTAGAGGTGGTCATAACACTGAGTCAGTTCTGATTGTTGCAGCAGAAGAGCTGATGTCTATTCTGTACAGGGGCTGCAACGCTGCTCTGGTTTGATTGAATCTCTCTGTGGCCTTCGATACGGTCAATCGACATCTTTTGATTGACCGGCATCAGGAGCATCAGAGCAAATCTTATACCCTTCCCAAATCATTTCTTCTGGAGAGGGAACATCTTGTTGTCATGAAGGAATTTAAGTGTTCCACCTGCCATGGGGGGTGCCCCTGGGCTCCTCCCTCAGCCCCACCCATTTTAATCTTTATGTTATTCCACTGACTCGGCTAATCAAATCTTTCAGACTAGAGATAACTAATCTAGTGAATTACAAAAACATGACCCCAGCGGTTATTGCCAGTGTGTTATGAATGAATGCATGGGCCTAGGTGAGTGTGTGGTGTTAGATTATCTGTTGCTGGTAACCAGTTGGGGCAGTTTTCTGGTAGCAGAGCTATGGTTATTATTGACTAGTTTGGTGATAAGTATTGATTATTGATTATTTGTTTGTGTTATGTTTGTTTTATGTTGTCCATAATTCCCGGGGAAATTGAATAGTGGCTGGCGATAGAAACCACACTGCAGTGAGGTTAATCATCTTTTAGAATAACACTGAGAAGCTGGGCAGGGCTGGCAGTGTTGAACTAGGGACTATTTGTGCGAGAATGATTCATAGCAAAGAGTTCACTGATGAAAGTTTGTGTTAAATCACCTTGTAAGGGTAACACCGCAGCAGTAGCAGGTTCTTCCGAGCTTGATTGAAGGGTAAACGGAAGGTTTTATTTACAGTATATGAAAAGTAAACGGAAGGTCTTACTCAAAAGAAGAGTGAGCGGAAGGTTTTACTTGCAGTGAGAAGTAAACTATCCTTTAATTTAGTGGAGCAGACAGAGTAGCAAATGTTTATATGTTATCATTAATAGAATCTATTTGAGAGAAAAGTAAAGGAAAAGAAGTTACTCATTACCTTGTAAAGGGAGGGTCAGTTGATGGAGTTGCACTGATGTCACAATGAGCCGCACTGGGATTGGTGGAAACAGCAGGTGTGTGGCAAACGCAGATTGTTAAGGAGGAGTCAGTAATAAGGGGCAGAACTTATGTCAATCGAAAGGCATTGCTAGTATTTGTCAGATTATGAGCATAACCTGAAGCCTGACTGGAAGCCTGGAACTAAATTCTGACTGGTTAGTGAAAATGTGTATGCTCGATTCTCATTTGCTTTTTCGTGTAAATTGCCCTGACAGGAAAGCTCGATGTTTTGAAGATTATTGCTTTATTCATCGAGTGTCCGGGAAAATGTATGGAGAAAGGAGAAAAAAGTAATTTATTCAGAAAATTAAGAATTTCTTTAAGAAAGATAAACCTGTTCTAACTAGAGACAGAATTCCTATTCCGCCACCTAAAACGCCTGCTTCATTTATGGTGATAGAGAGAGGTTATCATACATGTGTATGGATGGAGAATTGGATGGAATAGACAAAAGATGATGGTGTTTTAGCTTTTCCAGAGCATGGTACCTTTAATGGAAGAATTTTACTGAATTTGAGGATGCGGATGTATGAATTAGAACCAAAACCTAGATTAACACAGTATGAGGCATTAGAAGAATGGGAGACTGAGTCATTTGAGAGAGAAAAGGGTCAAATAGGAACATTTTCAGGATATTATACCAGAAGAATGAATGGGGCGTGTGAAGAACAGATGAAATGGTGGAGAAGAGCAATGGTATCAGAAGGATTGTGTAGTATTAATTGAAGAAATATTCAGATAGTAGGCTAAATAAAGAGTTTATTCTGCTCAGGAGAGAAACGGCGACATCAGGCAGAAACAGTGGTAAACTGTCAAACAACCAACATTCTACCACAAAGCATAGAATGAACATGAAGCAGGGTTCTACCTAAAGGTGCCTAGAAGGCACAACACAGTGAATACTACATTATCCTCTTTTCTACAAAACAAGAGATGGAAAAAAAGATAGATAGAAAATACAAAAGAAAAGAAGAAAAGGAAACAAGGGCAAGTAAGAAAAGAAAAGTAGCAAAATAAAGAACAAGAACACTACAGAGGAAAAACACAGAATGCAAAAAGTTATCTGAACCTGGCAGGAATCTTACAGACTCTCAGACTCCTGCGAAGCTCAGGCACAAAGGTTACATCGATATTACTACCATTACCATTATTTGAAACAGAACTAGAACTTGACAAAAGGTTATTTGAGACAGCATCGTCCCGACCAACCTTAACACCTTTGCAAATGTTCCACCAATTCTTGTTATTCACCCGCACTGCATTTCCACAAACCTTATCAACCACAAAAGGCTCGGAGAATTTGCTCCTACCCTTGGTGACATGAACGGGATTCTTGATGCGAACAACATCACCAGCGCAAATATTATGTGGGACAGTTTTTTTCCTTTCATCAAAATAAACTTTTTGCTTAGCTTGAGCTTCAGTAACATTGTCCCTCACAAAACCATCAATGCCATCCATCACATTCATCTTCACCCATTTTGACATCCAACCAGGACCCCTTAAAAGTTCAAAAGGAGAAACCCCAGTTGAAGAATGCGCAGTGGTACGGTAAAACCATAACATTGAACGCACAGCATTCTCAACCACACACTTCCTAGCAATAGCCCACTGCACACAATTATTAAGCACGCGATTCATCCTTTCAACAAGGCCATTAGCCTGGGGGTGATAGAAATAACTCTTCTTATGAGTAACACCACCCTGTTTAAGAAAAGATTCGAACTCAGAACTAATGAACTGAACACCATTGTCCGTCATGACAACCGAAGGAAAACCCTCTCTCAGGAATATATCTTTCAAAAAAAGAATAACATTAGCAGAGGAAGGTTCGCTGATAAAACGAATCTCAGGCAATTTGGAGTAATAATCAATGGCAACAATAGCAAAACGTGAAGAAGAAGGTAAGAGATTGAAAGGACCAACTAAATCAACACCAATCCTCTCACGCTCTCTCCGGAAATTGAATAGGTTCCAAAGGGGGTGTCCTTACCTTGATACTTTTGTCAGAGGACTTGCAAATAACACAATTATCAACCAAAGTATCAACACAGACATCCATTTGTTGCCACCAAAACACATCCCTCAACCTACGTTTTGTGAAAGTTTTCCCTAAATGACCTTCATGTGCACCATCAACAAGACGTTTCCTCAAACTCTCAGGAGGAATAAGCCTTCCACACCGCAAAAGAATACCATCCTCAACAGTGAGCTCATCAGCAATCTTAACAAAGGTCTGGAAATGTCCAGAAACATTCTTTTCTTTAGGACAGCCGGATTTCAAGTAATTAACAACTTGAACAAGTACCTCATCCTTTAACAACTCCCTTTTCCACTCAACCTCATTAACAGCACGCATTCCCTCAAGATCTTAAGCAGCAAAAAAACAATCCTCTAGATCATCTTCCTTTTCAAAATCAGAGTCACTGCCAGTAATGGGAAAACGCGAAAAAATAATCTGCCCTAACATTCTGTGATCCAGGCAAATAAATGATGTCAAAATCGTACTGAAGTAACTTCGTCGACAACCTAGCAATCCTAGGAGTATGTTCCTTAATCTTCTCCCCAGACAAAATAGAGACCAAAGGATTATGGTCCGTTCGAATCACGAAATGACTACTCCAAAGAAATGGGTTGAACTTCCTGACCGCCCACCAGCAAGCCAAAAGCTCTTTCTCAATGACAGAGAGGTTCACCTCAGCCCCACGCAACACTCTCGAAGCAAAAGCAATAGTATTGTCAATTTGGCCATTCCTTTGAGTAAGGACTGCCCCAAGACCAAAACCACTCGCATCCACAGTCACAACACATTCTTTATTTGGATTGAAAGGTTTAAGAACACTGTCACCCACTAACTGTATTTTATCCATTGAAAAATTTCTTGACAGTTTTTATCCCAAATAAACGGCACATTCTTCTTTAACATGTTTGTGAGGGGTTGAACTTTAGATGCGTAATCTTTGATAAACCTGGAGTAAAATTCACTGAGCCCAATGAAAGACTTCAAACCAGATTTATCAATAGGGGGAGAAGCATCTACAATGGCTTTCACCAGACCAGGTCGTGGCTCCACTCCATCATGTGAGACCACATGTCCAAGAAATTCCATCTTTTCCTTTAGGAAAACACATTTCTCACTTTTAAGAACAATACCTTTATCTTGCATGATTTCTAAACCTTGATTCAAAGAATTATCATGATCCTCTTTGTTCTCGCCAAAAATCAAAACATCATCCTGGAAAACAATTACTCCAGGGGTATCCTTAAACATTTGACTCATTAGTCTTTGGAAGACTGCTGCCGCCGACGCGAGGCTGAACGGCATCCTGCAGTATTGAAAACTCCCGAAAGGAGAGACAAAAGCAGTCAAATGTCTAGAGGATTGACTCAACACCACCTGGTGGTAAGCGGAAGCTAAATCCAACTTTGTGAACCACCTTGCACCTCTAGTAAGAGACAACAAATCTGTAATTTTTGGCAAGGGGTGTGAATCAATCCAGATGTTTTTATTGAGACTGCGCAAGTCCACACAGACGCGCAAATCACCATTCCTTTTCCTGGCGACAACAAGAGGAGACAACCACAAGGACGACTCTATAGGTTCTATGACCCCTTTCTTGCACAACTCACTCAACTCCTTTTCCAAACTATCTCTTACACTGAAAGTGACACTCCTGACCTTGTGTTTAACAGGGATAGCCCCATCTTTAACTCTTACCTCGTGGTTAAAACCTTTAATCATTCCAAGACTGTTCCCAAAAACAGTAGGAAACTTGAAAATGAATTGCTCAATGTAGTCATTTGACTCCACGACTGCTAACTTTTCAATATAGTCACAAGATTCTGCAATACTAACCTGTTCTTTAGTACCGGGTCTTAGGATCATCTTAAACAACCCCTGGTGGAACCACCCCAGAATGTTTAACCCCTTTATAGAAACATAAATTTTTCCAAAACTTTTCCTACCCCTGAACTGAATGATATCTTCAAAAAAACCAAGAAGAGCTATCCTGCGTCCTTCATAAGAAACGGGAGCTCTATCTGGTGGCAGGAGCTTCCTTTCAGGCCAAGTTTCATAAAACAACTCTTGGGTGATCATTGTTACTCTAGCGCCTGAATCTAATAACAAGGAAATAACTTTGTCACCAACACCGAAATCTTCATAAGGGTCAACACACTCTGAAGGATCCCCAGTGATGACACCATCATCCCGTACCACCACAACCATGTCCCTAAGGTCGTCTTGGATACTTTCGATAGGATCTGAGTCCCTTCCTGTACTTTCATAATATGCTGTGACATTTCCTACCACATTTACATTGCTCTGACCCAGAGATTTATTGGTGAAGGTAGAGTTTCCCTGTTTTGAAACTTGACAAATTTTCGCAAAATGACCAAATTTTCCGCAATTCCGACAGGTGGAGTTCCTGGCAGGACAAAATTTGTTGTTCTTGTTATGTGAAGGATTACCACATCTATAACAAATGTCACTCCTAGAAAAAGCATTTCTCTCAAAATGTTGAGAACTGGGAAAATTGTTTTTCTCGAAACGTTGTTAACCAAAAGCCGCTTTATTATCCTTGTTCTCCTTAGTTCTAACTATGGAAATTGCTTCTTCACATTTCTTCTCAAGTTCCTTCACTTCCTTTTTAGACAACTCTATACTCTTTGCCATACGAATAGTCTCTTCAAGCGTTGGGTTGCCCAAGGTAAGTAACTTTTATTGAATAGACTTGTCGGAACATTTACAAACATATTTATCTCTAATTAATTGTTCCCTAAAACCCTCAAATTCGCATATTGCACTCAGCTGCCTCAAACTAGAAACATATGTCTCAACATCCTCCCCAGGTAGCTGTTCTCTTTTGAAGAATTTATGTCTAATTACAACAAGACTAGGCTTAACATCAAATCTCAACTCCAGTCTCATTCTTGTCTCGGTGTATTCATCAACATCTTCTTCGGTGTTGTTTCTTGTTAATGGAGGTAAGTGTTTATATATTTCTCTTCCCTCAAAACCTAAAGAATGTAATAAAAGACATGTCTTCCTCTCTGCGCGATATCTTGACGCGCCAATCGCACCCAAATAAGTCTCGAACGCATCAAACCATTTTTTCCATACTATGGGTGGATTTCCTGGCGTCTCCAGAAACGGAGGTGGAGGTGAAACTGATTGCATGCTGATCAAAATAGGACTTAAAGATAGAGAGTCTGTTAATCCCAAAACTTCATCAACCTGCCCTGTTGCTGTTCAAGAAAGATTGGAAATGAAGTGGGACAATTTTTATTCAATTTACTCTGCTTTTGAACCACTGACAATGTTCCTGTGCATATACGTAGAATTACGATCTTCGTCTTCGTTTAAACAACAGCAGCGTTTAAGTTAACTACATTTAAGTTAACTATGTAGCATTACAATGCACAAAACAGCGCCGTCTTCATTTAAACGGCACCAGCATTGCTAAGGTAACGCGTACTCTTAAACAACAGCAGCGTTTAAGTTAACTATATTTAAGTCAACTATGTAGCATTACAATGCACAAAACAGAGTCGTCTTCATTTAAACGGCACCAGCGTTGCTAAGGTAACGCGTACTCTGATGCGAAGTACAGTCAGCAGCGGCTAGGATGAAAGTTTACTCCGTTGCCAAGGTTACGAAGAAGTCTCTAAAATGGCCGACACCTGCGTCTGTTGCGTAGAAGAGCGCTGCCAACCACAAGCGTGCCTCTCTACTAACAACGAATTGCGCTGCAGACTGATTGATTCCTTTATGCACAGTAGCGTTGCCAACCACAAACGTCTTTGACAAAGCGGGGAACTGATGACGTCAATTTCAAAGCTTGCTTAAGCCTTCTTGTTTACGATAAATTCAATAAGCGCGCTAAAAATAAATCGGAGAGACTTATCTCGCTTGTCCTGAACGTCTGCTGGTTTAAAGCTGTCTTGAGCGGCTAGTCTTTGTTCTCCCACGAAGCCTCAACGTGAACACTGACACTTGAGGAGAGTCGAGGTAAGGCAGGTTCTTTACCTTCTCCTGAGCATCGTCGCCAACAATTTTGTAGTATTAATTGAAGAAATATTCAGATAGTAGGTTAAATAAAGAGTTTATTCTGCTCAGTAGAGAAACAGCGACATCAGGCAGAAACAGTGGTAAACTGCCAAACAACCAAAATTCTACCACAAAGCATAGAATAAACATGAAGCAGGGTTCTACCTACAGGTGCCTAGAAGGCACAACACAGAGAATACTACAGATTGTATCCCGTATTAATGGCTAATGAACAAACAGGGAGTAAGTGTAAAGAAAATTCAAAACATTTGAATGCAACAGGGTATGGAGAATCAGTTATTAGAGGACGTTTTGAATAAAAACCCACCATCGTATCAAGAAGGACCAAGTAAAGTTATCCCAAGTGCTCCAGTATGAGGACCTCCATTGATTCCACATGTTATACATGAGCAAACAGTTAATAGAGTACGTTATGATAAAGAAAAAGAAGCCTTGAATAAAAATAGAGAAGAAATAATACAGAAAATAACCCAATTAAATGTGAATCCTGAAGCATTGACAATACATGTAACTGTAGGTCCTGTTGTTCCTTGATATGGAGATAAAGTAAATTGTCCAAAAACACCAGCTAAGAGTAATGCCTTTAAATAATCCTAGAAAGGAAATCATAATAACTGATGACCAACCCAGTGAGTGTGATTCAGCAATTTCATTAAAGGATTTACCAATAAGAGGCAATGTAAGCAAAACCCCAAAAAGAATTATACCAGGCAACTCAAAAGAAGGAAGGATAGAAACATCCTCGGGGGTCAGAAGTGCCACAACAGTAGCACCAGAAGATTTAGAGAGATGGGAACAAGGGGTTGAAAAACTGAATTCACCTCCTAAAATATTAGATATTTACAAATTGAAAGTAGAATTGGAATAATTGATTTCTGGAAATGTGGGAATAGATAGATTGAACACTTACGATGAAGAAGAATTGTTGTTTGTGAGCAGGGGTATAACTAAAAATGCAAGACTTTTTCACGAGAAATTGACAGAACTATCCTCGGAGATGGGGATAGATATAGGGAGATCGAAGGTATTACAGAAGCCTTACTGAGTGGATTTTACTGACAAGGATTTGGAAAATATGAATGTGTCCGGAAGGAAGTTGCAAGCGAAAAAGTTACTGAGTATCATGCAGAAATGGGGAAACATTGATAAGTGGAGAGTGAGATGGCAAAAGAAAAATGAAAAAGCACAGGCTAAGAAAGCGGCTAATGCATATTTGATGAAAGATACAGGGAAAGTAGAAAGATTGTGTCCCATGAGGGAGGTACCTAGTGGTGGATATGTGCATGTTCCATGGAGTCGACAGGATATTTTGTCATTTACAAACAAGTTCCCAAAGCTGAGAGAGAAACCAGTTGAATGGTATAGGCAAGTTGAAAGGTTTGTAAAAGTTTTGAAGGTTGTGCTGAAAGATTTAGTTGGGTTGTTTGATATAGTGGTGACTGCAGATCTATGGACAGAATGTTAAATTACAGTTGATTGGCTTAGTGAGGAATGTCCAAGAAATTCAAAAACAGGAGCACCTTCAGATGACATGATGAAGAAATATCATGAAGTAATTACGTTTATGATAGGGAAGATACCTCCAAAAGAAACAGATTGTATAAAAATAGATTGAAATACCCAAGAGTCAAATGAGTCTGTTCATGCCTATTATGAAAGTTTATTACAGGTATTTAAGCAGTATAGTGAAAAGTATTGGAGATAAGGATACTGGAGATTTTGTGTATCGATTTGTTACCGGATTAAGACCAGAGATTAGTCAGATGATTCAACCACATAAGATTTGTTGGCAGAGTAAGACCATAGATGAGATATTGAAGTATGCTAAATATTGTGGGGACGATATTAAAGATAGGCATAGAAAACTAAAAGAAAAAATGCTGTGGGCACAAGTGAATTTGGCAGAACAACAGGGAATAAATGTAGATGGTCAAACAGGTAGACAGACAAAAGAACAGAGTCAGAGTGAAGATGTTGCAAGTAGTGGTAAACAAATGGGACGAATGAGCAGAGAGGATGCAATTAAAAAGTTTCCTTGTCATGGATGCGTAAAGCTTGGACATTGTAAAAACGAGTACAAACATATTTAGAATAATAATGGCCCAAATCAAAACTTAAATCCACAGACGCAGAATGTGGGATATGTGAATCAACCCCAGCAGGTAGTTAATCAGAAGTATCCGTTGCCACCTGCCCCTATGCCAAATTTTGTGAATCAGGCACAGTACAGTGCGAACGGCGGATTTACAGGAAGCAGTAAAAAAAATCTGTGGTTTCATAATATTTTTTGCAGAATAAAAATAAAAAGGATATGTTTATGCAATGACGGTACCTGAGAGGGGAGTAAGAGAAATGCATACTTGGCGCATTCTTACCGGTAGATCAGTTAGGTCCATTTGTAGATGGGAAAGTGGAAGGTAATGACATCACTTTTCAATCAGATACTGGTGCTACCCGTTCCATTGTGAGAATAGCAGATATTCCAAACCTACCCCTCTGGAGAGACTCTATCCAAGTGGTTGGGGTTACCAACCAGCAGAGCAGAACCACAAATACAAAAGCTATGGAGGTACAATTGGAACCTTCAAAGATATGTATACATTTGTAGTCTGTGATTCAAGTCCAGTGAATTTGTTAGGTAGAGACCTTTTGTGCAAAATGAATTGCACGATTTATTGCACACCGGATGGTGTTTCTTTTCAAACCCCTGACGAAGACATGGTTTATATGATAATGTTAGCTAAGCAAGATACCGAAGATGACGAAATGTATTCATTAATGACTGAAAATGACATACCAGAAGAGCTAAAAACTACAGTAAATCCAGAAGTATTGGATTTCACTGGAAAAGTAAAAGGTCTAATGGCAAATGTAGACCCAGTAAAAGTGACTGTGAAAGAAGGTGTAGTTTATCCAAACACCCGACAATACAAAATGAGTCCAGATGTTAAAGCAGGAGTAGCTTCTGAAATTGATGGAATGATTAAGAAAGGCATTCTAAAAGAAATAATGAGCAGTCCTTGTAACTCACCTATAACAGGTCTCAAAACGCCTAGTGGGAAGTACAGGATAGTGTAATATTTAAGGAAAATCAGTAAACTTGTAGTGCCATGTTGTCCAGTGGGGTCATATTAAATCCAGCAGTGATTTTGTGTCAGATACCTTGGAATGCTGGCTGGTTCGCTGTAATTAATTTGTGTCAAGCCTTTTTCTCGATTCCTTTACATCCTGATAGCCAGTATTTTTTGCTTTTAAATTTGGGGATATTATATTGGCATGGAATCGTCTTACTCAAGGGTATGCTGAAAGTCCATCTATTTTTAATCAGATTTTGAAAAAGTGTCTAGAAAAGTTAGTTATGCCCCGAAATTCAGTATTAGTGCAGTATATTGATGACCTGCTTGTGGCATCAAAGTGTAGAGATGATTACGTCACTGATTCAATAGCACTATTAAATCATTTGGCTGACGGAGGACACAAGGTATCTCCACAAAAATTACACAATTTTGCAAACAAGGAGTGAAATATTTGGGACATCAAATAGAAAGAGGAGTGAGGAAAGGGACCACAGTAAGAATCAGAATAATAAGACAAATGCAACTACCCCAAACACAGAGAGAGATCAGAATGTTTCTAGGAGTAGTAGGATACTGTAGACAGTGGATTGTTGGATTCTCCTTACTGGCGAAGCCTTTAATCCAGATGACACCAAAAAGAGCAAAGGATCCAATAGTTTGGGATGATGAAGGTGTAGAAGTCTTTGTGAAACTAAGAAAGTTATTTATGTGAGGCCCCAGCCCTAGGAATGCCTGACCATACAAAAGAAGTTGAACTATTTTTTGTGAGAGAGAAGTTTGGGCACTCTCAGTCTTAACACAGAGACATGGATTAAGCCGATATCCAGTACCTTATTTTTCAGCTACTGGGTTCCTATGGCTTCAGCATTACCTGGCTGCTTAAAAGCAGTTGCTGTTGCTTGTATGAGCATAGAACAGAATGAGTCAATTGTGATGGGACATCCAGTGAAAGTGTATGTTCCACATTCAGTAGAGATTTTATTAACAAGAACTCGAACACAGCATCTTACCCCTAGCCGGATGTCGAAGTATGAATGAATCATTCTATGAGCTGAAATTGTAACAGTGATCCGATGTACCATGATGAATCCAGCTACATTATTACCAGATCCCAAATGTGAAGAAGTGAAAGATGAGTTAGAACATAACTGCTTAGATGTTACTGAAATGTGCACCAAGCCACGTTCTGACATACAAGAAGAACCACTCAAAGAACCAGAACACAAGTTATTCATTGATGGTTCATGTCTAGGACTTGAGGAATCTGGACTGAGTGCAGCCTGTGCTGTGTGAAAATTGACTGGATTGTTGAAGCATCTTGTTTACCTGAAGTAAAATCTGTACAAGTTGCCAAATTGCTAGCTTTAATCAAAGCATGCAAAATTGGGAAAAATTGGAGAGTGATCATATTTACTGATAGCCAATATGGTTACGGGGTTGTGCATGATTTTGGCCAATTGTGGTCACAAAGGGGATACATGACTTCTTCAGGATCCCCTATTAGAAATGGAAAATTTGTGAAAGAACTATTGGAAGCAATACTTTTGCCAAAAGAACTAGCAGTGGTTAAGTGTGCTGCTCACCAGTCAGGAAATGACAAAGTGACAGCTGGTAACTGTTAAGCTGATCGAGATGCTCAGTATTGTGCTAGAAACAACATGTAAATAAACGAAAAATGGAAACAAGTAGAATCGGCTGCCAACTTACGTCATTTTCAGTTTTTGAGACATGGGAGGAGGTGAGACAGTTGCAGGACGCAGTGGAAGAAAGTAAAAAGGAAAATTGGATAAAGCAGAGGTTGTAAACGAAGAGAAGAAGATTGTTTGCTCTCACAAATGGCAAGAATGTACCATGGAGACACACATGTAGGCAGGGATGCAATGATACGACTATTCAGACAAGATTGGTACAATCCAAGATTTAGGGCAGTCGCAGAAAATCTTTGCCAGAGATGTTTAACATGGCAACAAATAAACCCAGGAAGAAAGACAGTGGTCAGTTGGGTAAAAATTGGGAAAGCAGAAGGACCATTTGTGAGGCTACAGCTAGATTTCATAGCACTACCACCATGCAGGGGGTTGAGGTACGTCCTTGTGATTGTTTGTTTGTTCTCACGGTGGGTGTAGGCATACCCCACAAAAAGAAAAAACAGCATAACTGTTGTCAGGTTATTGTTGAGGAACTCATTCCTAGATTTGGTTTTCCAGTAACTTTGGACTCAGATAGAGGAACTCACTTCAACAATGTAATAATTTGAATAATCTGTGAAGCATTACAAATCGAACAGAAATGGCACTGTGTATTCTGCCCAGAGGCTTCTGGAGTGGTAGAACAATTGAATGGCACAATAAAGGCAAGATTGGCAAAGGTGTGGGCATCCACTTCAATGAGTTGGCCAGATTAATTGCCTCTTGTTCTGATGGGACTCAAAAGTATTCCTGACAGGAACACAGGATTGAGTCCCCATGAAATTCTCATGGGAAGAGCAATGAGACAGGCATTTATACCAGGACAAAGGTTACTGAATATAACTGATGATCTGGTATTGGATTATTGCAAAGGATTGGCTGACCTAGTGCGTTCTATCTCTCAACAGGTTGGAGAAGACGCAGTGACCAGGCAGCCAGATCAAGCTCATGATTTGAGTCCTGGAGATTGGGTGGTGGTAAAGAACCACACCAGAGAGTCGTGCCTATACCAAGGTGGGATGAGCCACGACAAGTCATTCTGGTCACTACCACAGAACTGAAGTGTGCAGGCTTGCCAAACTGGGTACATGCTAGTCATGCAAAAAGGGTACCAGCCCCTGATGAGGAAAGACCACAACTTACGCAAACAGTTGAAGCTGCTGAAGGTAGTACAGTCGAAGATCCTGGAGCAAGAGACTCTAGAGAGTTCCACAATGAACAACAGAGCACAAGTCAGGAGGATTGGGTACCAATAGTTGACATACCTGAAGTCTTCATCAAAACACTGAGTAGAGCCAAATTAAAAGAGCAGGAGAATGGTGAGGATCAGACAGGTATAGAAGAACATGCTCAGAAATAATTGAACAAAGAAGCTGAAGATTCTGAGCAGGACCAGATAGGGACAGAAGAACATACTCAAGCAAAGAGATCAATTGAAAGACCTGAGCAGGGACAGATAGGTATAGAAGAACACATTCAGGCGGCCAAAGACAAAGTGTAGTAAGACCTGAACAGGACAAGTTAGGAATAGAAGAACAGGTTTGGGAAGAAAAAGAAAAAGAACTATCAAAAAGATTGCCCGAATTGGAACAGGTAGAAACAGAAGAACGAGTTCAGGCCAAAAAAGCCACACAGACAAGTCCTGAACAAGGAAAGGTAGAGAGGAACTCGGAAGACGAAGAAAATCAGATTGTGCCACAACGTAACCAAAACAAAAAGAGCTCTTGAAAGAGACCAAGAAGGTGAAAGTGCAGTGCAAGTCAAAAGGGTTAAAAAAGGTGAAAATTGGCCAAGTTGGGTCAAAAGGTTAAAATATTGTTTAAAAACAATAAATGAAGATCCAGAACAAGTAAACAAAGTTGCAAGTCAAACTCAGGATGAACAGTCAATTGCTAAAAACATTCATAGAAGTTCAAGATTGAAAGTATTAAACAATAAGTTCAAAGGACCTGAATGGACCTAGGTGATTCTTGAAGAGTTTGAGAATCTAGACACAGATGAAGAATCTGAAGACGAAGCAAATGTAGAACAGATTGATGAAGAGGAAGTGAGTCCGCCTTGAAGTACTTAAAAGATTCTGATTCCAAATTAAAAGAAAGAAGAGAAATCTTCTTGAATCAAAATGGCTGAGACCAGAGTTACAGAATACCAAAACTAAATTGTATAAAAAGATGTTGTAGGGTTTGTATATGTAGTTTGTTATTAGTGATATTAGTTTGGCTATTTGTAATGATAGCAGTTCCTTATCTTATGATAACAGATAAAACAGATAAAAAGAATGAGACTAACCTAAATGAAAAGACAGCTAACATGAAAGGAGATAGAGTAGAATTAGAAGCATCAGATGAAATAGATTTACATCATACAGTAACTGACAATGATACTTCTTTAACTGTATTCAAAAAGTTATTATATCAGTATGTAGACACAATGGAGATTAGTGATTGTTATGTTTGTATGAAATTACCTACTTCAGTAGCTGAGGGAGTGACGCATCACCATTTACCTTTAACATATGGTATTTCTTATAGTGTTCTGTCAAGTTTATTTTATAGAACAGGGAAATTAAAATATTATTATTCTAAAATAGATGTAGTGTTTACAGAAATTCTTGTTCGAAATAATATGAATCCAGTAAAAATTAGTTTAGATGCACAGTTAATGGGAGAATTTTTCGTAGCAATGAAGTCACTAGATATAGAAAATGCACATAAAGATAATCAAACATGTTCCTTACGTGAAGAAGAGAAAGTGTTTTTGAATTTAGTTGAGGAAAGGAGGCACGATTTCCAAAGAAAAGCTGCTGATCAGAACCATCATATTCCATCATAGGCAGAAAAAGAGGGTATTTATAGAGCTGGCAAAGAACATGCTACAATGGCCCTAGATTTTGTGAAGACAGGGAAAATATGCTGCCGTAGATTAAAGACAGATTATAATAACAAATGTATTGGTTCCAATGAATTTGAGCATAACTTCCTAATTTTTGGGAGGTTGGGGACTAAAAGGGGGAACTGATCCAGTATTTCCTGGAGTTTACAACATGTGTAGGAATAAAGCTTATTGTAAGCTACCTGCCAGGTGGTATGGGAGTTGCTATTTTGGAATTGTTTTGCCAAAGATGTATCATGAATAGAGAATCACTGGAAGCAATGAAAATGCTAATGGACTAACACGTAGAAGGAGAGCTAGTTTTTCAGAAATTATAGGTGACATATTCAGTTCATTGATACCTTCAGTTGGAGTCGTACTAAATTCACATAGAATCTGTCAATTGTCAACTGTAGTTGATCGTCTTTCGACTGATCCTGCTGGAGGCTTCTTGATGATTAATACAGAAATGGTTTCGATTAGGTCTATTGTTTTGCAAAATCGACTTGCACTTGATATACTCATAGCTAAAGAGGGAGGGGTCTGTAAATTGTTGAAGGCGCAATATTGTTGCACATATATTCCATATAAAAGCACAGAAATTAAAGGATATATAAAGAATATCACAAACATACAAGAAGAACTGAAACCACTGGAAGCTGATAATGTATGGGAAAGACTAACAGAAAGTATTTCTTCAGTAGGGATTTGCTTTTCCAATATAGGAAAAAGTTTCCTAGGTCAAGTAGTATTCTCTATAGTAGGTATAGCAATAATAGTGTTATCAATAGTAATATAGTGTAAGTCTTGTAATAATAAACTGAGAAGGAGAAGATATAAGATAAATGGAAAGGGAAACAATAGAAATTATGAAGAGATTCAGTTGGAGGAAATGAAAGGTAGGTTATATGAGCAAATGAAACGATTAAAGAACAAAGATGACAACAAGAGGGGAAAAAGGAAAGTAATTGAAAAATGCTAAAGTTGGCATCTGATGAGGGATGGAACATTTTGTGATGGCTTTAAAATGCCATTAGAGATGGGATTGATGGAGCAAGGACTCGTGAAAAAAGAGACTTCCTTGGAAGAAATATTTTCTTTTAACCACTAACTCTGTACTAAACTTGTATTGTGGATAAAACATGCATTACACAACATTTATGAATAATAATGAGGCTTGCCTATGTGTCTTATTAACTAGTAACACGAGTGTGATTCTAAAATGGACGCTAACTGTAAATCTTAAGTGAGCACGCGTCTACTGCATCTACGTAGTATAACATATTTTTCGCTTGGAGGGAACTTTCTGCACTTGCGCTGTGGCTAACAAAATGGCCACTTGAAACTCACGTGCTTGCCACCTGCTTGCTGAAAAACGAAATCTAGCTATTCTACTAATGCTAATGCGAGGAGAGTAATAATAAATAAATGGAGCTAGAGTAGAGATAGGTGGTATACAGTGAAACCATTTATTTTTGATTTTAACATTTGTCTTTTTGACTCTTTCAATAGTGCTTATTATAGGCCTAAAACATGAAACACAGACTATTCCCCTCGTCCTGCCGCACATGCGTAGTGCAACCAAGCTGGAAGACGCTATGTCAACTTGAACATCGTCCAAGGTTCCACGGTGGATACATTCATGGGAATCAGAACGACAGTCAACTGAAATGGATGGGAACTACTTTTTTTTTCCTAATATGAGACAATTACATTGTAAATTCGGGTGGGAATAAAGACTGATGTATAAAACATATGGGGTGGGGAGTTTAAACAAAGAGCTGAAAGAAAATAATTGGAAATAAACATGGTGTGATGATCACGTCCCCTTGCCTGTCCAATCAGAGTTAGTATTTTCATAAGTTTGAAAAATTAATGGGTTGTACTAGCTTACAAAAAGGTATAATTGAGGTACCATTAGTTAGTTAGTTAAGATTGAGACCGGGATGCTGTCTGAGAGCACAAGAGACTGGAGACAGAGATGCTGAAGTTCAGACCGGGATGATGTCGGAGTGAGGAGAGATTCTGGAGAAGAATCAAATTGCTGAACCAATTATCTTAAGCAAATAAATTTAGAAGAATATCACGGAAGAATCTCGAGGAGGAAGAGAATGTCAGAGAGGGGTGCTATGCAAGCATCGGTGATAGAGAGGTTGTCTGTCCTGTCCTGATTCCTGTCCTAATTCCTGTCCTGAAACCTTTGTTCGCCAGACCTTTCCTGGGGGACTCTTACCAATTCCTAGGCCTGGGAGTTTGTTTTCACACCATTTTTGGTAATTATAAATATATCTGTGTATACGCGTATGTGCTTTTCTCTCTATCCTCTCCTTTCCATGCCGTGTCATTGCAAAGTATAAATGAATGCACCTTGATTGATTATTTGAATGTTCCTTCCTGTGAGAGACGGAGTTTGTTCTCTACTGTGTAAGTGGTTCACATGAATTTAATTTGAGATAAAATTTAAAAAATACATCATGACTCTGTGATCATTTCCAAGGTGTAAGTATATTGAAAACATATGTCATTTCACCATCAACTAGTGCCAACTAATGGTCCATTGACCAGAGGAAAGAACTTTTGATCAGTGAAAGATTAGTTAGGGACTAGAGATAACTAATCTAGAGAATGACAAAAACATGAAAAAAGCGGTTATTGCCAGTATGTTGAGAATGAATTTATGGGGTCAGGTGAGTATGTGGTGTTAGATTACCTGCTGCTGGTAACCCGCTAGATCACATCCAACAGAGATTTCTTCATAAATTACAAATGCTACAGAATGCCTCAGCTTCTCTTCTCACAGGAACCCCCTATTATCAATCTGCTTCTCAGGCCCTGGTCAGGCTTCACTGGCTTCCCATAAAAAAAAAGAATTGAATTCAAGACTCTATGCATTGCTTTTAAGACATTACATATTTCTGGGCCAGAATACTGGAGGAACAAATTATGGTGGTATGCTCTGCCCAGAAAGTTCTTATCCTCCATATCCAAATTCCTACTGGTCCCCAAGTTCAAACTGGCTTCATGAAGAGGTAGAAGCTTAATCATGAGAACTGCCAAACTCTGGAATTCTCTTCCCTTGCAACTGAAGGAATGTCAGAATTTCCTGTCTTTTAGGAAATCCTTCAAAACGTGGCTTTTTATAATTAATGTAGAAGCACCAAGACGCCTCAGGCCATTTGAGCTCTCTATAAATTTAAAACTCGATCAATCAAATCAAATAAATGAAACACTGGTGCTCTCTTCCAAGATGGTGTGCATGCTTCTCACAGGTCAAGCTGATTTACAGCCAGCAGGCAGGCAGCAGTCAAAGGTAGGGTCAGGGAGTGAAGATGGTGGAAACGTACATAAAGTCTGTTGAACCAGCCCACACTTGCTCGTAATAAAAAAATTGGAGACCAGCATTTATTTATTTATTTACAAATTAAGTAGTCTATGTATTCCTGCCAGTGTCTTAATATATGAAAGGACGAACCACTGTGGGTGTTAATAATAAAGCCATGTATGCAAGTAGGGTTGCCACCTGGCTGGTTTTATACCCTCATGGCCAGTATTTTAAGGTCCCTCATGGTAAAAAATAAAATAGGGAAAAACTGTCTTTTTTCCCTTATCATTCCATATTTTAAATAGTAGTTATGAGAAGAAAACACTTTAAATGGTTTTCCACAGCTCTCTTAACGATCCCTGACTGATAATTAAAGTAAACAAAGAGAGAAAGACCATGTTAACAATTAATGCAGACAATTTCCAATCAGGTTCTACTCATGTATAATACCTGGGCCTTTCCAGAATTATAAATCATGAACGTGACCAGGCCAGTATTTTTTATCTGGTAAAGGTGGCCGCCCTAAGAAAATAATCACATATTTCCAGGCCAGAGCAGTTTTGTTTTGCATTTAACCTTGCACTGGCGACTCTGCTTGCACTGGAATTCGAGACTTGTCCAATCGAGAGTCACTACTGTGTTTACATCACTGTCAGCATCCTTCCCCTCTCCCTTGTCGCCATAACGTTCCTCTCCCCTCACAAGAGGTACTATACTTAGCCTCGGTATAGGAGACAGCTGGAACTAGTTCCAACCTCTCGTAAATAAAACCACAGGCACTGACTAACAGAGCTGCTGGTCATTACAGCAATAAAGAAAAGGGGAGGAAAAAATAGATACACTTAAATCAGGAACAGTCATGAAGAACACAAAATCATAAATGCAACCCAGTAATATTCAGCAAAAAACTGGTTTTGAAAAGAGCTTTCCAAATCCTTCCAGAAAAAAGAGAGAGTGGAGTAATTATTGAATACACACTGGGGTCAGACAATCACAGGATCAAATTAAAAGCTAGCAATCACACCAGAAAAACACACCAATAAAATCGAGATGGTGGAACATATACACATTTTAGATGAGGAACCCTGGCAGGCACAAGATACATATTCAGGACTTCTGCGCAGAATTTGGCAATCATTCCAGAAAAAGGAAACAGATTTCGAAACCCTAATTAATTTAAGGTCTTGTACAATGTCTTGTGTTTGAGCAAGCAACCTGGCGGCATAGTGCTGAGAAGGCCCAGGAACAGTGTTAAATCATCTTTGCATGGGGCCTGCATAGGCTGAGGCAGAATCTGTTTCAACGGAATCACAATAAACAGAATCTTTGTAAATGTTGGGATAGGAGGAGACACTGCAGGGCTGTTCATAATGAAGCTGTGTCTGCAAGACAGGTCAACAGCAGCAAACAAAACGGGTATTTAAAGGAAACAAAAATAACCAAGCCAGAGATTCTTGCATGTTCTTCTTGCACTGGTGCTTCTGCTTGCACCAGAGCTCAGTCACTGCTTACCTCCCACCCGCACAGCTGTGTTTATATATTAACATCACTGCCAACCCCACCCCCACCCCACCCTCCCCTCTTTTTCAAAACAACTTCACAAAGACAGCTGCTCTTAGACTAGGAAACCGGCTGGAACTGGTTCTAACCTCTCAGGGCTGAGATCACAGAGCTTGTTAAACAGAGCAATTAATCATCGCAGGAAGGGGAGAAGAGGAGGAACAAATAATATATATATTTTTTAAAACACTGACATCAGGAAAAAACATGCCAATCGGAAGCAATTTCGCAAATTCAGCCCTGCAGCACGCGTAAAAAAACAGTTCAGTTGAAGAGAGCTTTATAAATCATTCCAGAAAAAACAGAGAGGTCGAGTAATAAATGAATAATTACCTGAATCAGGAGCTGCTCAGCCAAACACAAAACATACATTTAAAGTTTGAAATTATTCCACAAGAAGAACGGAAAACTACACTCTTACATCAGTAGCACCTCTTAAGAACCCAAAAAACAAATCAAGGACTGCAGCACAGCATATTCCTCAAAAATAGCTGAAACACAGAGAGAAATAGAGGAGAAAAGTGATGGAGAGCATAGATGATTAGGAGAAGCCCAGGGAAACACCAAAAAGCAGGACAAGACTAGTCATAACTACAGTTGATTTCTCTACATGAAGGTTACAGAATGCGGGAATGGAACAGTTAATGAGTCACATGGCACAGACCTACATATAGATCTGCCATCTCACTGGTACCACTGCGTGAAACACGATACCAGCTCTCTTCACTTGGTCAGTGTAGGAAGGTGGAGTATTATGGGATGATGCTAGTCGGGCTTAAGCGAAGTGGCGGGGAGAGGCGTTAGCCTTCCCGGCTTAATGCCTCTCTCCGCTACTTCAGAAACGCAGGGCTGCACCATATTTATAAGAATATGGTGCAGGCCTGTGTCTCCCTCTGCGCTGGTGGTATGTTTTGAAGCCTAGCGCCGACGCAGGCACCCTTGCACCATAGTGCAAGGGTGCCTGCGTGCAGGGGAAGATTGTTTATGTGCAGGAAGGTCTCCCTTCCTGCTCATAAACAATATTTAAATGCTGCTTTGTAACTTCTATGTGTGCTGCCTAATGCAGCACACGCAGAAGTTACAAAACAGCACTTTTTTAAAATGATTGTTTATGTGCAGGAAGGGTGACCTTCCTGTACATAAACAATCATGGGCCTTTTGTTGTATTCATGAGTGCTGCACAAAGAAAAATATGAAAAATATGGAATCACCTAAATCAGGAGCCGTCATGAAGAACAAAAACTCTTAAATTCAGCCCAGTCATGTTCAGAAAATAACTGGTTTTGAAAAGAGCTTTATAAATCATTCCAGAAAAAAGAGAGAGTGGAGTAATTATTGAATACACACTTGGGTCAGACAATCACAGGATCAAATTAAAAGCTAGCAATCACACCAGAAAAACACACCAATAAAATAGAGATGGTGGAACATATACACATTTTAGATGAGGAACTCAGGCAGGCACAAGATACATATTCAGGACTCCTGCGCAGAACTTGGCAATCATTCCAGAATAAGGAAACAGATTTCGAAACCCTAATTAATTTAACACCTTGGGGCCTAAGCTGATCCCCCTTCTGTGCTGATATTTACTGAATCCCCTTTTACATGACCTCGTCATGAGCACACAAGAGGTGTACCTCATGACGAGCTGAGCTCGTCATGAGCATCGAAGGGGTTAAGGTCTTGTACAATGTCTTGTGGTTGAGCAAGCAACATGGCGGCATAGTGTGGAGAAGGCCCAGGAACAGTGTTAAATCATCTTTGCATGGGGCCTGCATAAGCTTAGGCAGAATCTGTTTCAACGTAATCACAATAAACAGAGTCTTTGTAAATGTTGGGATAGGAGGAGACACTGCAGGGCTGTTCATAATGAAGCTGTGTCTGCAAGACAGGTCAACAGCAGCAAACAAAACGGGTATTTAAAGGAAACAAAAATAACCAAGCCAGAGATTCTTGCATGTTCTTCTTGCACTGGTGCTTCTGCTTGCACCAGAGCTCAGTCACTGCTTACCTCCCACCCGCACAGCTGTGTTTATATATTCACATCACTGCCAACCCCACCCCCACCCCTCCCCTTTTTTTCAAAACCACTTCACAAAGACAGCTGCTCTTAGAATAGGAAACCGGCTGGAACTGGTTCTAACCTCTCAGGGCTGAGATCACAGAGCTTGTTAAACAGAGCAATTAATCATCGCAGGAAGGGGAGAAGAGGAGGAACAAATAATATATATATTTTTTAAAACACTGACATCAGGAACAAACATGCCAATCGGAAGCAATTTCACAAATTCAGCCCTGCACCACGCTTAAAAAAACAGTTCAGTTGAAAAGAGCTTTATAAATCATTCCACAAAAAACAGAGAGGTCGAGTAATAAATGAATAATTTCCTGAATCAGGAGCTGCTCAGCCAAACACAAAAACATACATTTAAAGTTTGAAATTATTCCACAAGAAGAACGGAAAACTACACTCCTACATCAGTAGCACCTCTTAAGAACCCAAAAAATAAATCAAGGACTGCAGCACAGCATATTCCTAAAAAAAAGCTGAAACAGAGAGAGAAATAGAGGAGAAAAGTGATGGAGAGCATAGATGATTAGGAAAAGCCCAGGGAAACACCAAAAAGCAGGACAAGACTAGTCATAACTACAATTGATTTATCTACATGAAGGTTACAGAATGTGGGAATGCAACAGTTAATGAGTCACATGGCACAGACCTACATATAGATCTGCCAACTCACTGGTACCACTGCGTGAAACACGATACAAGCTCTCTTCACTTGGTCAGTGTAGGAAGGTGGAGTATTATGTGGTGATGCTAGTTGGGCTTAAGCAGTGCTTTAAATGGGTGTGTACTCACCGGTACTGAGTCCCGTCGCTTCTTAGCTTTAACACTCTGAGGGGCATACGTTCAAGGGTAGTGGCGGGGAGAGGCGTTAGCCTTCCCGGCTTAATGCCTCTCTCCGCCACTTCAGAAACGCAGGCTGCACCATATTTATAAGAATATGGTGCAGGCCTGTGTTTCCCTCTGTGCTGGTGGTATGTTTTGAAGCCTAGCTCCAACGCAGGCACCCTTGCATCATAGTGCAAGGGTGCCTGCGTGCAGGGGAAGATTGTTTATGCACAGGAAGGACTCTCTTCCTGCACATAAACAATATTTAAATGCTGCTTTGTAACTTCTATGTGTGCTGCCTAATGCAGCACACACAGAAGTTGCAAAACAGCATTTTTTTTAAAAGATTGATTATGTGCAAGAAGGGTGACCTTCCTGTACATAAACAACCATGGGCCTTTTGTTGTTTTCATGAGTGCTGCACAAAGAAAAATAGGAAAAATATAGAAACACCTAACTCAGCAGCAGTCAGGAAGAACACAAACTCTTAAATTCAGCCCAGTCATGTTCAGAAAATTACTGGTTTTGAAAAGAGCTTTATAAATCATTCCAGAAAAAAGAGAGAGTGGAGTAATTATTGAATACACTTGGGTCAGACAATCACAGGAACACATTCAAAGCTAGCAATCACACCAGAAAATTACAGCAATAAAATAGAGATGTGGGAACATATACACATTTTAGATGCGCAGAACTTGGTAATCATTCCAGAAAAAGGGAAAAGGAAACAGATTTCGAAACCCTAATTGATTTAATGTGCTGTACAATGTCTTGTGTTTGAGCAAGCAACATGGTAGCATAGTGGGGAGAAGGCCCAGGAACAGTGTTAAATCACCTCTTCATTGGGGCCTTCATAGGCTTAGGCAAAATCTGTTGCTAAGGTATCACAATGAACAAAGCTTTTGTAAATGTGGGGATAGGTGGAGACACTGCAGAGTTGTTCATAATAAAGCCGTGTCTGCAAGATAGGTCAACAGCAGCAAAAACAAAATGGGTATTTTAAGGAAACCAAAATAACCAAGCCAGTATTTCTTGCATTTTCTTCTTGCACTGGTGCTTCTGCTTGCACCAGAACTCGGTCACTGCTTAACAGCCGCCGGCACCGCTGGGTTTATATATTCACATCACTGCCTACCCCAACCCCATGCTTCCGCTCTTTCTCAAAACCACTTCCCAAGGACAGCGGCTCTTAGAATAGGAAACCAGCTCGAACTGGTTCTATCCTCTCAGAGCTGAGATCACAGGGCTTGTTAAAACAGAGCAATTCATCATCACCTGAAGGGGAGAGAGGAGGAACAAATAATAAAAAATAAAAAATAAAACACTGACATCAGGCACAAACATGCCAATTACAAGCCTATTCACTAATTCAGGCCCGGCGGCACGCATAAAAAAATCAGTTCCGTTGGAGAGAACTTTATAAATCATTCCAGAAAAAAGCGGAGAGGTCTAGTAATAAATGCATAGTGACTTGGATCAGGAGCTGCTCAGCCAAACACAAAAACATACATTTAAAGCTTGAAATTATTCCACACAAAAGAACGGAAGACTACACTCTTACATTAGGAGCACCCCTTAAGAACACAAAAAAACATATCAAGGACTGCTGCACCGCATATTCCTCAAACATAGCCGAAACAGAGGGAGAAATAGAGAAGAAAAGTGATGGAGAACAAAGAGACAATAAGATTAGGAACAGCCCAGGCAAACACCAAAAAGCAGGACAAGAAATAGTCCTATTTACAGATGATTTTTCTACATGAAGGTTACAGAATGTGTGCATGCAACAAGTATTGAGTAATAATAATAATAATAATAATAATAAAGCCATTTCTAAAGCGCCTGGCTACACTCAGAACAGTGGGTCCCCGCGCTAGATTGCTACAAGTTCCCAAAAGGCAGATGTTAAAGAATAAGAAAGCCAAGGCCAAAGAGGAGAGGGTGAATTAGATGACTGGAAACAGGTGAGTTTTAAGTTTTGCGCGGAAACTGGTTTCTGAAGGTTCCATTCGGAGATGAAGCGGCAGTTCATTCCAGTGTTTAGGAGCCAGATACCTGAAAGAACGACCACCCATCCTGGCTCTGAGGGTACGGGGGAGATTAAACAGCATAGCTCCGGCCGACCTAAGATTCCGAGTGGGGCGGTGAATTGTGAGAAGCTTTTGCAGATAGCCTGGGCCTTTGTCCTGGGCGATGCAGTGTGTAAAGCATAAGGCTTTGAATTTAATGCGTTCCTTGACCGGGAGCCAGTGAAGTTTCGCCAGAGCCATCTTCCCAGATGCTCTACGAGGCAGGTTAAGTACCAGGTGGGCAGCAGTATTTTGCACGCACTACAGTTGGTGCAGGCCTTTTTTACTTAAACCTAGGAGCAGGGTATTGTCATAGTCAAGGTGGGGTACGACTAAGGCGTGGACGAGTGTCACAACAATTAACTAGTCACATCGCACAGACCTACATAGACCTGCCAACTCACAAGTACCACCATGTGACACACGATAACGGCTCTCTTCACATGGTCAGTGTAGGAAGGTGGAGTATCATGTGGTGATTTTGGCTTTAAATGGTTGTGTATTCACCGGTACTGAGTACTGGCACTTCTGAGTTTTAACACTCTGAGTGTGTGAGTACTGGCACTTCTCTACTGCTGAGGAAAGCACCCATGAAAGGGTAGGCTCATTGGCTTCTAGTGTTGCTCACCATCACTCTGCGTTTGACAGCGCAGGGTCATTCAGGCCCTGGGCTGTCAATCACATTCACACTAAGGTGTTCATTTGTGCAAACACAGGAATCAAGGCAGTCGTTGACAGTGCCAATTAAGAAAGCCATGGGAGGTAATGAGTTTAAAATGGCCTAAATCATACTGAGTCTTTGGTGTGTCTGCTTATGACTGTATGCTTGACTGCAACTGTATATTTGTTTTTTGTGAGAAAAAAGGGAGAGAAAGCGGGAGAGAATCGAGACACTATCAGGAGGTATTTTAAAGAAAATGCGTGGCGCTTTGTGTGTGCATGTCTGCTCTGCGACAGAAGTTCATAAATAACAAAAAAAGGGAAGGTTGGTGGGTGAGTGAAAGGCTGGATGGGTTAGCGGGTAAAAGGGTGGATGGGTGTGCGAGTGAAAGGCTGGATGGATGGGTGAGTGAAAGCGTGGATGTATAGATGGATGAGTGGATGAATGAATGAAAGGATGGATGAGAAAGAATGGATAGATGAGTGAAAGTGAGGGTGGATAGATGGATGGATAAAAGGGCGGTTGGGTGGATAAGTGAAAGAATGGATGGATGAATAAAAGGAAGGGAGGATGGATTAAATGGTGAATGGATTGATGAGTGAAAGGGGCGACAGATGGAATGAAAGAGTGGATGGAATGAAAGATTTCAAGGGTTGATGGATGGATGAGTGAAAGGGTGGAAAAAGAGATGGATGAGTGAAAGGATGGATAGCTAGGTTTGGAGCTGGATGGATAGGTTTGAATATGAAAGGGTGGACAGATGGAAAGGCGAAAAACTAAATGATGGATGAAAGACTAAATAGACGAAAAATGTAAAGGTTAAATGGTGGACATCAGCAGGTAAATGGTAGGATGAAAGGATGAACGGATAGACTGATGGAAGAGACAAGAGATCTCTTCTGGGGAGGGTCATAACGAGTTGCTTAATTTGCTTGGTTGTGCATGAGCTTCAATTCGAAGTGGGGGTATTTTCAACTTCTGACTGCCCCAGTGCTCAAAAATATATAGCATTGTGGCAAACAACAGCAATTAACAATATGGCATTAGGAAGGTACAACTACTACAAAAAAGGAAATGTTAACATATCATTGCATTTGGCTTTGATTTTGTGTTATGAGTTCACCTGTTTTGTTTATATAAACATATTTCTCATGTGCTGCAACTATTATGAAAGTCATTGAGTATCATCATGTCTTGCCCTTAGCCCCACCCCTAGACCCTTGCACTCACCACACCTCTAGCTCATTTTAATGAGTACCTGCACTTATTTTTCCCATTTAAAGCATGGGGTTCACCATGCAATACGCTCACGATACCCCAAAGATGGTCCTCAGATTCACGTTAATAAGTCCTTGGCTCAGTCCTGGTAGAGTGGCAAAGAGCAGTCAGGCTTTTCTAGAGGAACGTGTTAAGCA
Source organism: Lissotriton vulgaris (assembly GCF_964263255.1). Classification (NCBI taxonomy): domain Eukaryota; kingdom Metazoa; phylum Chordata; class Amphibia; order Caudata; family Salamandridae; genus Lissotriton; species Lissotriton vulgaris. The sequence continues at coordinate 891,784,502 of NC_141685.1, read as the reverse complement.
GTTCAGAGCACCAACATGGACGGTAAGCAATTGCATGACTCGAAGGAAATCCGACACCAATTTATAAAAATAAAGCAGATTTTTATATAAATTTAGACACCAAAATGAAACCAATCAAATAAGTACAACCAGAGTTATGGATTTTAGAAGCAATATTAAATCAGCGCAAAGTAGTACTGAAAAAAGTTATAATTTCAGTTAGTTGAAAAAAAACACTAGAGACAATCAGTCACTTACAGGTCTAGTTGCATGGAACCACAAGAGGGTAAAGGTGATGCTGGTCCTAGGACTAACACGACTGAAAGGGAAGCGAGCAAGCAACCAAGTTCCTTAAACATGTTGCTCACACAGAGTATGAAAAAAAGCCTTTAGGTTTTTTTAAAAGACCCCTCACCCACCAACTTAGTTGACTGCATGCTTCATCATTGGGTTTCCACCCAAGACACCTAGAGCATCACAGGTGTGCTTCGATGCCTGGGATTTTGGGGGGGTGGTTATTTACCTCTAATGAGATGAGGGAGTGAAGTAAAATTGTCTTCTGGGTTGCCTACCAACATTGTGCATGTTTTCTTAAATAATGGTGCCTTTAGACAAAGATTAAAAGCAATGGTGGATGCGTGGCAAGGAACTAGTGACCTCTCTTATCCTTTATAAAGGTTGACATGTTTCAGCCACAATGTCTATGACACCCCAGGAGGTCAGTATGGCATTCCTCATGACCAATATCTGGCGCGCTCAAAGGCATGCAATAGTTTTTCAGTGGGTAATGCACAGAATTCTGAATTACCCCATTTGAGTTTCTGTGTAAAATAAAAGAAGAAAGACCATCAAGTTGTACTTTAGTAGACAATATAAACAAGGCTCACAGGCTAATCATCATGCAACTGGTCCCATCTAAGATGGAACCACTGTGCCCCTTGAATTAGAACAGCAGCATGCTGCTGTACGTAGTTCTACATTAACTCTCATGCAGACTATTCAAATGTGCAGGTAGGATCCTGCAACGTAATACTTTCTGTGCAGTGCCTGGTGACTCATCGTGCATTGTTATATCTCGGCAGGCGCGATGTCAGTGGCATGAACCGCTTATAATAACAAGGCTCATAAATAGAAGTTAAAAAGTGATGTACAGACACAACGCTGCAGAGATTGGATCATGCATTGGTATTGGCAATGGTAATGGTAAAAGTATTTCTAAAGCGCTAACATTCATCCTAAAAGGATATCATGGCGCTGCTTTTATGCAGTGCAAGGTGAAAACAACATGCACTTCTATGTATCGTCAAGGCAGTGTTCGTGGCCTGCATCGCTTTTAGTAATAATGTTCGTGGTGAATGTTATAAGTGATAATCACACACAATGCAATATATTATAAAGACTTAGTTAACATACTTCTCAAAAGGTAGTCTCTTACTACCTGGATGCTCTGTGGGGGGAGCCCTGTAGTCACACACTGTAGGAATCGAACAACAATTAGTGATCACAATCAATGTTGAGATCTAGCTAGAAAAAAAGGTGTTCCTACTAAGCGTCCCATCACCGGCACTTAAGGGTGATCGCCCATATCCACACCTACAAAGAAGCTTCCAGAGGTCCGCATCATACCTAGGCTTGCAGTTGCAAGGGACATCTTTAAGGAACTTGGTAGCTTGCTTACTCCTCTTTGGTTAGTGATATTGATATGTGAAGTTGAGCGAGCTCTCACTTCTCACTCTCCTTTTTGTTGCACTTTGTGGTTCTAGGACTAAGCCACAATAGTCAGTTTGATTTTACCTGGCTCGAGAAGCCCGGGTGCAGAGTAGTCCTGGCTGCCCTTAATGCTGAAGAGGGAGCTGTGGGGAGCTGATTTTACCACTTGCATGGTGCTGGTGGGGAATTAAGTTCAAAAAGTCAATAACGAAGCCACTGCGGACATCAGATGAAGGGTTTACGGAGTTCCTTTGAAGTGCAGCATCAAGTAAAAGGAATGGCTGCCAAACTGCAAACCAATAAGCCTTGGCAGCAGTAAGGTCAACAGAAAGTTATTTAGAAATCCGGAAGGTCAGGGAAGAACGATAACCACCTGAAACTTGGTGGAGGTCAGTACTACATTTCCCACAATGCACCAGACCTTCTACTTTTGGGCTATCCCTCAGAGGACCCGATGGACAGCGCTTCTTTGGTTTATGTACGTTGTTTTTACTTTTAACCTGCTGTGTGCAGGGAGCTAGTGCCACTAGTCCAGGCGAGTCTGGAGTAGCCTTTGGCTCCCAAAGGGTCCCTCTGTCTAGGGGAACCAAGCTTTGGTACAGGGCAAGTCGTAGTCGTGCAGTTCCAGAAAGGTTGCCACAAGTGCAAAGTATCACGCTTTTGCTTTGTGCAGATCCTGTTGTTACAGACAAGGGTCTGGTCCTTTGTTGCAAGTCAGATCATAACTGAGGTTCCGGTGTTATGGGTAGACCTTAATTCCTCAATTAGAGGGTGTCAGTAGTGTGGGTACAAGAGGCCAATGAGCTGCCAGCTCCAGCGGATCAATGCAATTCAATTCCATTTTATTGATTTAGACATCCGCAGAGCCCAACAATTTTAAATAAATACACATGTCATATAATTCATATACATATTTCAACTATAAAACTTGATGATAAAAATGTTTCTTTTAAAATATAGATTAAAAAGATTTCAAGAATGGGTACGTATTGTAACACACAAACTAATTAGGCAGAGATTTCATTAAGGCAATCAGGTCATTGGTAACAGAAATATTATACCTGAAACATATAGCTTTTAAGAAGTGATTTCTGGCCTCTACCACAACTTTATTCGAACAGAAATAAAACATATGTGTTAGATCCTAGACTCCTCTATTACATTTATTGCATAGTGTTGTCCTTTCACCTAAGTCACTTCAGCTCTTTGTACAGGCATTGAAGGGTAATATCCCTAGAAAAAGCATAATAATGCATCGCCGGACACTATGCTCAAGTCTGTCTCTATCATAATTTTGGCGAGTCTTAAACTCAATAGTAGATACAAAAGGCTTATAGTGATATAGTTGGGAACAATGTGCCATCTCGAGATTGAAGCTTAATTGAGGAGTCACATTTTTAGTTATCGCCTGCACAGCCCTTGTGCTGTGCTTAAGAAATCTATTGTTTTTCATTTAAATCTTCAAAAAGGTCTTACATCCCATCCCCTAGGTTTCCCGGCTTTTCATTGGTGCCTGCGCTTGGCACTTTATTTTACTCCATTTCTATTGGCTGTCGCATATTGTCCTGTATATGCAAATGCTTGTTCCTTGCCTGCTTCGCATCAGTTTCCCGTGGCCCAAATACTGTAAACATCCGCTTTAATGTAACTATTTTTCTCTAAAGTTTTGCCTCTTTCTGCTTTTTTGTCTTGCAGCAGATTTATATCGCACAACTTGGGAAAGAATAAGTGATTTGATCAGAATAACAGGAAGCTGCGCCGCCGAGAGTCAAATTGCAATCCCAAGCTTTTGAGTCAGCAGCTCTGGCCAAAGCGTCAGATCTTGTCCACTTTGGTGATGCTAGTTAGAAATGTTGTGTTGCTGCTGTAGTGCATTGCAGTACAGTTTCAGAGTTTCTACCAAAAGAGTCAACATTTACATTAAGCCATGCTGTCATGCAAATTTCACTGACACTCTCATTGGACATTTACTTGCATAATAAGCTTCTTGTGTTTTAAAGCATACGGCGCTCGAGGTAATTGCAGACAGCCTACAGTTCAAAATACAGGAAGCACAAAAGTACAGGTTCTTAACAAAACGACCAAAGAACAGGCCATTCCGAATGGGAATTACCTGATATATTGTTATTCATTTCAAATCGGCGTATGCAGATATAACTTAAGGGTACCAATTATACCTTTGGGTGCACGAAAAGAACCCCTTATAAAATGGAGTGGGAAAATATATATATATATTTTTATGTAAGGAAACATTAAAAGATTTTATTATTTTTTTCACTGTTATTATACTTTATTAGGTCATCTATAAAAGCAATTGAATTTCTTTTTTACAGAATGCTCATGTGTGGTTTGAATAAGTGAAGATTTTCTCTTCAAATTTGGCTGCCCGAATTGTATATATCTGGTCGTGTTCTATACAATATTGCCTTTTCTGTTTTTACTGCCTGTGTTCGGGGTATGCTCTAGTGTTTACAGTCCGGCAGACCAGGCAAGTTTAGGAACGCCTTCTTAATAGGGCTGCCACAGACCTGTTGTAAGTGTGATTGAGCCAACGGGACACAGCGGAGCATTACCCACGCAGCTCAGACTGCAAGTGCATGTCTCTTCCTGTGTTATTGCTGCTTTATTGATACAACATCTCAATCTGACACTGCTCTGTTGCCTTTCACATTTAAGCTGACTTATCTCTGTGCCAAACAGGAGCTAGGAGTCAACTGAGGCATGCCTACTGGTAAGTTTTAAGACTGCTCATTCAACAGTACACTGTATGTCTACTCTCATGCCAAGTGCCCTATAGCTCATGTCTTGTTTGAAGTAGCCTCTGGCATTTGGCAAGAATTCTATATCTTCCATGTAGCAATCTCCAACTGATCATGACTCACAAAAGTGAAACCTAATGCATTTACCAATGCTTGCTTAAAAATAGCTTCAGGTGTTCTGGAGACCAGGATTGTAAGATAATTTCAGTACATTTAAAGTATTCTAGAGCTATTATAAAGTTTATGTAGAAAATATATAGATTTATTCCAACCGTAAAAGTTTCATGTTGTAATAAGGCTCTTAAAGAGCCTTCTTCCGAATGCAAAAGCTTAAATGCCCATCTGATTATAGTGGCCAAAGCTCTTGAAAAGGCTCTAACTGTAGAATGCTCTAGGTGAAGTGTTTGAACCGGTGTAGCTTGGATCAGTATCCATATTTTGTGTAGTAATTTACCTTCGCATGTATTCAGAATGTGCATTTTGTTATTAGGAATATATTCTGTCTCATAAATTAAGGTAAGTGAATTGTTGCTCTATATATATCAAGAAGAGAATGACAATGTCTCTTAAGAGGAATAAAATCTCTAAAGGGCATTTATATGAGCTACCACTTTTGGAACCACTTTACGACTTTCGGTATTCACAAAGGCATTTAGGAGTAGTAAGGTTACCCTTACAGGGTCTCTAGTAAAGAGTGGCCTTCCTTTCCTTTACTACTATTTTTTACTTTTTGTTGGGATCTAAGTCTCCTAACCTTAGGGACAGGACTCCCAGGATCTTTGGGTTGGTGGTGCACTTGACAACACCCCTTCATGGATCAGGTCAACCTCTGGGAGGTCATTGCCTAAGATACAATCTAGGGGGCGGTAGGGAAGGACCATCACACTATGCCAGCTAAGGGCGACGCCTCTTTCTATGGTCACTAAGGCTACATGTATGGTTGTGACCTCCCTGGGACTACACTTACTCTTCTTGCTTGACCTGGCATATACAGATCCGGGGACACTAACCTTCCAACCAATACGGTATGACTGGCACCTGTGTCTCTCAGAGCAGTGATGGGAATCCCAATCACAACAGAGTGGAAGTGCTTACTACCACCCTCAGGAATCACCAACTTACCATCTGGACCCTTCTCCCAGTTATAAACTATGAGAACTATCTCATCTGAGGTGTCCTCCCAAAGGATACACTGGCCAGCCCAGTGCTAACCTTCATTTTAGGACAGGCTACATACCCCTGCTGTGCCCTGCTTTTTGGCAGTCAAAGCACGGCGTATTATCCAGAGCTATTTTGCCCTGGGTACCCTTTACTCTGCTTGCCTGAGGTGGGGTAGCTTTGAATTTCCTCCTTTGTAGGGTTATGGGGTCCTGAGGGAGTTTCTTTGGTGGAATTACCACCTCCCTCCTTTGATTGTTGTGGGCCCTTCCTGGGGTCACCCCCTGTGTTTTCTTGGGTGGTCTTGTCCTTACCCACTCATCAGACTTCTTGCCCAAATCCTTAGTGCTAGAAAGCTCTGAATCTACCAGATGTTGGTGTAACTTGTCTGAGGTAAAGCTAGTTAAAATGTGCTCTTTATTAATTACATTATACAGCCCATCATATGTGTCCATATCATTGTCTTTCTATCCAGCCTTTTAGTGATTTGACTGAAGAGTCCACAAAGTCCACCCATTTCAGCTTTTGACCTTTATCGGTGCCCCTAAACTTCAATCTGTATGCCTCTGTAGTGAGTCCAAAAACTTCTATCAAGCTCTCGTTCATATGCTGATAGGACTCAGCCACAACCTCATTGAAGGTCAGAAGTCTATCTTTGCCCTTCACTGAGAATAACTCCCACTATAGAAAGCCCCAGTGCTGGTGACCATTTTTGCGAGCCATCTCAAAATCTGCACCCTATTTATCAATGTCACAACCATCACTAAACTTGGGGACAATCCCTTTGGAGATCTTAGGGTCAAAGGATTCCTCTTTCTCCCTATTAAAGTTTCTGTCACTATTATCTTTGGGCTTCAAACTCATCTTGACCCTTCTTTCTTAAAGGCTTAGTCTCCTTTCCCCAAGATCAATCTTTTTCTCCTCTAGCAAGAGGAGATGATTAAGCTTTTCCTCAAGGCTTGCTACCACCTTACCAGTAGGGGGTCTGTTAGAGAGACTCCTATCACTTCCTACAGGTGAAGAGTGTAGGAGAGTAGGGTCTGCAATCCTATGATCACCCAGATTTTTTGCTTTTGTTTCACTGGTTTACGACTTCCTCTGGCTGTGGGCCTGCCAATCAGACCCACAGCCTGGCTGTTCTCTCTCTAAATTACGACATGTACCCTAGGTGCATTTACCAATTGGTACTGGGCCACCTTATCAGACCCTGTAACTCAGGGCATAGGTGTACCCAGGGCCTACCAGGGGCTGAAGCATGTATTATGCCACCCCTGGCTGGCCTCCTAAATTTGACACAACTGGCTGCATGACAGCTGGGGCAAAGTCGTGTAGTCACCCTTTGCTATAGATATAGTATACCTATATCTAACCCTAGAAATGGACACACAGATTCCTATCAGTCACTCCCATGGCAGGCCTTGACAATCCTGAAGGCAGAGTGCTTGGAATCGTGTGAAATGGTGCTCCGGCATGAGCTGAGCCCGTTTGCAGCTTGCGGAACCAAGTCCTAATAGCTGTTCCATGATAACGCATACCATATACTCTTAAGTGCATTATAATCCTCGTGGTTAAATGCTATCTTTGGTATTGCTTTATCAAAACATGTTGAGTAAGGTGTCATACGAATTGGAATACTAACCCCTCGCCAATTCTGGCGACGGGGTTAGCATTCCACCCTTCTAGAGGGACACGACATGTATGTAACTGTGAACCCCGGTTAAAGTTAAACGAAGCCTCAGCTCCACAAAATGGATGCTGCCACCACAGACACGAGTCTGACCTCCTGCTGCTGGGAGTCCTTCCAGCGAGGAGAGCTTGGACAAAGGGTTTCCTGTCCGGGGCGGTGCTAGCACCATCCCAGACAGGGTTTTGTGTATCCTGGGAAGGCAGGGCTTTACAGGAAGGTGACTGCTGAGTGGCACCCCGGTGCTCACTACGCATAGGCCGGTCAGAACCAGTTCCAGGGGCACACCAGCCCCTGGCCTGGGGAAAGTCCAGCATGGGAGAGGGGTGTAACCACCCCCCTTCCTAGTCCCACCCATAGGCAGGACCTAGTCACCGGGTCAGCCCCTTTTCTTAGTATAAAGATAGGAGCGGGCCCCCTGTTCAAATTAGATCATCTTTGGAATCAAGACACGACTTTCTGCGAAAGGACATCAAGATTTCTTCTTCAAGATTCTCGCTTGTGACTAAGGAGTAGTCACCCTGCATCCGCAGGCACCATCTTAAGAACACTGCGGTCTGCTGCAAGTCCTTCCTCAGGAATCCGACGACACAGCTCGACGAGACCCGGCTTCCCTGGCACCTCTGACCTCTACTCACCTCTACAGCCAAGCTGAGAACCATGAGTGCGACGAGACCTCGAGGGACCGACGATCGCCAAGACTGCACGACTTCTTTATAGCAAGCCCACCGAGTGTTCCACTGGTGAGTGCTTTGGGGTCCGAGAAGCCCCGACCCTGAGCAGCTCCAGCACCGAAGATCAGCCCTCCAGAATCTCCACGATCTGCGTGGGGCCCTTCTGCTTTCTGCTGCTCACCGCGTTGTTTGGCTACTAGCCGGCTGGCTTGTGGCCTTCTTCACGACGCCCGACGACATCACTGCTGCTGGTCTGGTTGCTCCAGACTGGCCCTTGCTTCCTTCCAAAAGAGAAGCACCCCAGACCCTCCTGGTCCACTCCAGACGCCATTTTAGGTCCACCGCGTGGGCTTGAATTTGCCAAGGCTTTGTTGCCCAATCCTGGGTCCAGCGATGCCGACAGCTTCATCCATCGTGGGACAGCTCGCTCCTCCATCCTGGTCGCCGACAACGCCTCCTGGTCCGTGAGATCTGCAGAGCACAGCGTCACCCACTCACCTAGTCGAGGTGACTACCATCCGGTGCCCTCCTGGTGCCACCTGACTACTGGCTAGTAGTCACGAACTTGGTCCCCTCTGCTTTCAGGTGTCATCTCTCTTCAAGATCCAGGCTTGGATCACTTCGAACTCTCTTCACTGGTCGCCTGCCAGCATCTTTCTTCCAGGCTCCTGGTCCGTCTACGAGGATTCCCGACGTCTTTTGAGACATATGCAGCTGCAGCCCCTGGGCTAGGTAACTTCGGCATTTCGGTGCCCCAGCATAGCCTCACTATCCAAGGGTCAGAATCCACTTTCGTTTTCCTCCTACCAGGTCGGGTTCGCCCAAGAACACTAACTTTGTCTTTACTACCTACCATAGACTTTGTCCCGCATCCCGCGTGAGAGTGCACACACTGCACCCGAGTCCCCTAGGCCTCCTAGAAGTAATCTGAAGATTCTATAGTCAAGACCTAGCGATTCCAAAGCCTATTAGTACTGTACTTACCTGCTAGTAATTTCGCATTCCACTTTCAGAGTATATGGTTTTCCGTGCCCCTCGGGCATTTGTATATACTGTGCTAACTTAAGTATTGTCGTAAGAGTTTTGTGTTGTGCTTAGTACCCTGTCCTCATAAAGAGTACAGGGCTGTTGTGATTCTAATAAATACACTGTTTATTTTCATAACACTTGTGTGGTGTCCTTTCACTTGGTGTTCAAGGGCTATATGTGTGGTATAACAGCTGGCTTAACACGCCCTCTCGAGTCTTTAGCCTTAGACTGCTCGTATCCACGCTACTAGGATAGCTGGTCTATAAGGTTGACTTACAACCAATCATCAATAAGGGTTGTCTGGACTGATACATAGTGTTCACTAGAATAGTGAGCACTGCATATCAGACCAACTTCTCACATTGGTGAGCAGCGGTTGGGATTTGAGCTTGCTGTTGTTTTACGACACATATCCTAAGAATATCTTGTTGAAAGATCACATAAGTACTTTAGGTACATATAACTTAGCTTAGAATACTCTGAGTTCTACTGAACCAGCTGTTGCAGCTCCTCAAGGCTTAGCACACCTTGGCTGCAACTCTTAGCAAGGGATCAGTAGGCAAACACATAGTGTAGGTAGGTGCATCACTTACACCACACTAGAAGCATGTCTAACCTCGGAGAGTCTACTGAGACCCCTCTGGTGGTTGAGGACCCTCCACAGGCCTCTTCTAGATATGCAGCCTTTAGCTTCCAGGAGATGAAACAAGTGTGTACCTCCAGGAAGCTAAAACAGGGGTCTAACCCCACAATCCCATTTCTGATTGGTCTCTTAGAGACTTATGATGCCAGAAAAGCTGAGAAACTTCTTAGCTCTTCTCATCCAGAAGGGGACATGCCAGCCCTAGAAGGAACCAGGGGTGACCCAGATCTCATCCATCTCTCAGGCGAGGAGGATGATGATCAGGAGACATCTGGGGATGAGGCAGACAAAGGTCCCGAAATAGTTAGTCAGCTAACTAGGGACAACTTAAGCAGGCATGAGAATGGTACTAGGAGACCCCTGGGACCCCTCTCAGGCCAGCTTAACATTGGGAGTGGACGAGTTAGGTCTCTATCAAGAGTCTCTAACAGATCCATTCAAACCAAAGGCTCTCAGGCATCTGCTCTGAGGAGGATGACTTCCCCTCAGAGTAGAGTCTATGAAGCCAAGGAAAGGGAAGTCAATCTGAGGATTGCAAGGGAAGAACTTGCCCTGGCCAAAGAAAGACTTGCCTTTGCTAGAGAGCAAGAATTGAGTGGGTCAAAACCCACTGGTGGCAGCATTATACCTAGCAATAGGGAAAGGAGTTTTGATACAAAGCACCTGAATAAGATAGTGCCCCCCTTTAAGCAAGGGGATGACATCCACAGATGGATTACTGCTTTGGAGAGGGCCTGCACTGTACAGTGTGTCCCCCAGAGTCAGTGGGCAGCTATCTTGTGGCTCTCCTTTGAAGGTAAAGGTAGAGATAAGCTCCTCACTACTAGAGTGGAGGATGCTAACAATTACCAAGTCCTGAAGAATACACTGATTGATGGGTTTGGCCTAACCACTGAGCAGTACAGGTTGCTGTTCAGGGATACCCAGAAAACTCAGTCTCAGGATTGGTCTGATTTTGTAGATTGTGCCACTAAGGCTTTGGAGGGCTGGTTGCTGGGCAGTAAGGTTACTGATTACACAGGATTGTACAATTTGATCATGAGAGAACAAATTTTAAACAATTGTCTGAACCAGTTGTTGCATCAGCATCTTGTTGACTCAGATCTGACCTCTCCCCAAGAATTGGGAAAGAAGGCAGACAGATGGGTCAGAACAAGAGTTAAGCAGAACCAGGGCCAGAACGAGGGTGGTCAGAAGAAAGCAGACCAGAAGGGTAAAGATTCTAAGGGGGAACAAAATGACCAGAAGTCTTCGTCAGGTCCCCAACAACCCAAAGAGGGTGGGGGTCAGGCTCCCCAGAAAAAGAAGAACCAAGAAGGCCAGTCCAAAAGTTGGTGCCAGTACTGTAAAAGTAAAACTCACTGGTTTAGTGAGTGCACCAAGAAAGGAGGAGGGCAGACTCCTGCCACTGCAGCCCCTAAGGCACCTGTGCTCCCTAGTACAGTCAGCAGTGGTAGTGCACCTCCCAAGGGTTTAGTTGGGTTAACCTTGGGTTCTGAGGGGTATGACAACTTAGTTGGCACACTCACTCAGGCTGTCCTTGTCTGTACAGGGGATGTGGATATATCCCCTGATGTCAGTCCCAATACTTTGGGCAAATACAGACAGACACCTTTAATAAATGGAAGAATGGCTCAGGCCTATTGGGACACTTGTGCCAGTGTCACAATGGTGACACCTAACTTTGTGGACCCTGGACAGATCATGCCAGGTACAGATTTCCTGGCGACCAATGCAAGCAATGTCACTACCAGTCATAGTATGGCAATTGTTGCTTTCTCCTGGGGAGGGGTAAATGGCCAAAAGAAGGTTGTTGTTAGTTCAGACCTCCCAGTGGATTGTTTGTTGGGCAATGATTTGGAGTCATCACAATGGTCAGAAGTGGAGCAGAGGACTCACATGGAGATGTTAGGCTTGCCAGCACATGTGCTTGCTGTGACTAGGTCACAGGTCAGAAGATGCCCCACTGAACAGGTGCTGGATCCTGGAACAATGGACCAGACACCTCCCAAGAAGAAGAGCAGTAGGGTTAAGGCTGTGCCTTCCCCCTTGCCCCAGGTTGTGGATCAAGTCTCAGAGGAGGCTGACCTACAGGATTTGAGGGAAACTGAGCCTAAAGAGTTTGAACTTGATCAAGTTGAATTCCTGGGCTCAGGGGGACCCTCAAGGGAGGACCTGGGGAAGGAACAATTAGACTGCCCTTCCCTTGAACCCCTCAGACAGCAGGCTGCTGCTGAGGCTGCTGGGAACGCCACAGGTACCCACAGGGTATACTGGGATGATGGACTCCTGTACACTGAGGCAAGAGACCCCAAGCCTGGCATGACCAGGAGGATGGTTGTACCCTTGACTCAGAGAGGTTTCCTTCTAACCTTGGCCCATGAGATTCCCTTAGCAGGTCACTTAGGCCAGACAAAGACTTGGGGCAGGCTTGTCTCACACTTTCACTGGCCTCACATGAATGAGGATACCAAGGAGTTTTGTCGCTCCTGTGTCACTTGCCAAGCCAGTGGTAAGTCAGGTGGCACAACAAAGGCCCCCCTTATACCAATGCCTGTGGTGGGGGTGCCCTTTGAAATAGTGGGGATTGACATTGTTGGTCCAATGGAACCCCAGACAGCATCAGGGCACAAGTTTATACTGGTGGTAGTGGATCATGCCACCAGGTATCCTGAAGCTATTCCACTTAGGACCACTACAGCACCTGAAGTGGCAAGGGCCCTAGTTGGAGTGTTCTCCAGAGTGGGCTTCCCTAAGGAGGTTGTCTCTGACAGAGGTGCAAACTTCATGTCAAGCTACTTAACTGCTATGTGGAAGGAATGTGGTGTCAACTACAAGTTCACTACACCCTATCATCCACAATGCAATGGGCTTGTTGAAAGGTTCAACAGGACCCTAAAAGCGATGGTTCATGGACTACCTGAAAAGCTAAGGCGTAGATGGGATGTCCTGATACCCTGCCTTCTGTTTGCTTACAGAGAGGTCCCACAAAAGGGGGTTGGCTACAGCCCTTTTGAACTTTTGTATGGGCATCCTGTGAGAGGCCCCCTGTGTTTGGTGAAGGAAGGATGGGAGAGACCTCTCAAAAAGCCTGCATCCAACATAGTGGACTATGTACTTGGTCTCCGCTCCAGGATGGCTGAGTATATGGAGAAGGCATCTGAAAACCTTAAGGCCAGTCAAGAACTTCAAAAAGCTTGGCATGACCAAAAGGCTGTCCTGACTGTTTACCAGCCTGGACAGAAGGTGTGGGTGTTGGAGCCAGTGGCCCCAGCAGCACACAACGACAAATGGTCTGGGCCCCACACAATTCTTGAGCAAAAGGGAGAGGTCACCTACCTGGTGGACCTTGGAACTCCCAGGAGACCCCACAGGGGACGCCATGTCAACAGGCTCAAAGCATATGTCGACAGGAAGGACATGAGCTTGCTCATGGCCATTGATGAGGGACAGGAGGAAGAGAGTGACCCTCTCCCAGACCTGCTCACTCAGAATCCTGATGATGGGTCAGTGGATGGTGTTGTCTTTTGTGGCAGCCTCTCTGAACATCAACAGAAAGACTGTAAACAGGTTCTTCAGTCTTTCAGACATATGTTCTCTTTAACACCCAGTCAGACCAATTGGTGTACCCATTAGGTTGACACTGGTGACAGCTTGCCAGTTAAGAGTAAAATCTACAGGCAGCCTGATCATGTTAGAGACTGCATCAAAACTGAAGTGCAGAAAATGTTGGAGTTGGGAGTCATTGAACCCTCAGATAGCCCTTGGGCTAGTCCAGTAGTTCTAGTGCCAAAACCTCACACCCAGGGTGGTAAGAAAGAGATGAGGTTCTGCGTAGACTACAGGGGTCTCAATGCAATCACTAAGACTGATGCCCACCCAATACCAAGGGCAGATGAACTTATAGATAGATTGGCTTCTGCCAACTACTTAAGTACATTTGACCTGACAGCTGGGTATTGGCAAATCAGGTAAGCTGAGGATGCCAAGCCCAAGACAGCATTTTCAACCCCTGGTGGGCGTTATCAATTTGTGGTAATGCCCTTTAGTCTGAAAAATGCACCTGCCACCTTCCAAAGGTTGGTGAATCATGTTCTCACTGGGCTGGATGACTTCTGTGCAGCATATCTAGATGATATTGCTGTCTTTAGCTCCACCTGGGAGGATCACCTGGTCCACCTGAGGAAAGTGTTAGAGGCTCTGCAAGCAGCAGGCCTCACTATCAAGGCCACCAAGTGCCAGATAGGGCAGACACAGGTTGTATACCTGGGCCACCTTGTGGGTGGAGGCCAGGTTCAGCCACTGGAGAGCAAAATACAGTCAATCAGGGACTGGGCTCCTCCAACCACCCAGACTCAGGTTCGAGCTTTCTTGGGCCTGACTGGTTACTACAGAAAGTTTGTCAGGAACTATGGATCAATTGTGACTCCATTAAATGAACTGACAAGTAAGAAAATGCCAAAAAAGGTTCAGTGGACAGCAGGCTGTCAAAAAGCATTTGATGACCTAAAGCAGGCCATGTGCACAGCACCTATCCTCAAGAGTCCAGACTACTCCAAACCATTCATTGTCCAAACAGATGCTTCTAAGTTGGGTGTGGGAGCTGTTCTATCTCAACTGAATTTTGATGGTCAAGACCAGCCCATTGCTTTTATAAGCAGAAGGCTGACCCCCAGAGAGAAGAATTGGTCAGCTATTGAGAGGGAGGCCTTTGCTGTGGTTTGGGCCCTGAAGAAGCTGAGGCCATACTTGTTTGGCACTCACTTCAAGATTCAGACCGACCATAAGCCCCTCTTGTGGCTAAATCAGATGAAGGGTGAAAACCCCAAACTGCTTAGGTGGTGCATTTCCCTACAGGGGATGGACTTTACAGTGGAACATAGGCCTGGTACTGATCATGGCAATGCCGATAAGCTCTCCAGATATTTCCACTTAGAACAAGAAGACTCACCTGGTCAAGGTTAGCTTATTGTCCCAAAGTTTGGGGGGGGGGGGGGTTATGTAGGAGAGTAGGGTCTGCAATCCTATGATCACCCAGATTTTTTGCTTTTGTTTCACTGGTTTACGACTTCCTCTGGCTGTGGGCCTGCCAATCAGACCCACAGCCTGGCTGTTCTCTCTCTAAATTACGACATGTACCCTAGGTGCATTTACCAATTGGTACTGGGCCACCTTATCAGACCCTGTAACTCAGGGCATAGGTGTACCCAGGGCCTACCAGGGGCTGAAGCATGTATTATGCCACCCCTGGCTGGCCTCCTAAATTTGACACAACTGGCTGCATGACAGCTGGGGCAAAGTCGTGTAGTCACCCTTTGCTATAGATATAGTATACCTATATCTAGCCCTAGAAATGGACACACAGATTCCTATCAGTCACTCCTATGGCAGGCCTTGACAATCCTGAAGGCAGACTGCTTGGAATCGTGTGAAATGGTGCTCTGGCATGAGCTGAGCCCATTTGCAGCTTGCGGAACCAAGTCCTAATAGCTGTTCCATGATAACGCATACCATATACTCTTAAGTGCATTATAATCCTCGCAATTAAATGCTATCTTTGGTATTGCTTTATCAAAACATGTCGAGTAAGGTGTCATACGAATTGGAATACTAACCCCTCGCCAATTCTGGCGACGGGGTTAGCATTCCACCCTTCTAGAGGGACACGACATGTATGTAACTGTGAACCCCGGTTAAAGTTAAACGAAGCCTCAGCTCCACAAAATGGATGCTGCCACCACAGACACGAGTCTGACCTCCTGCTGCTGGGAGTCCTTCCAGCGAGGAGAGCTTGGACAAAGGGTTTCCTGTCCGGGGCGGTGCTAGCACCATCCCAGACAGGGTTTTGTGTATCCTGGGAAGGCAGGGCTTTACAGGAAGGTGACTGCTGAGTGGCACCCCGGTGCTCACTACGCATAGGCCGGTCAGAACCAGTTCCAGGGGCACACCAGCCCCTGGCCTGGGGAAAGTCTGGCATGGGAGAGTGGTGTAACCCCCCCTTCCTAGTCCCACCCATAGGCAGGACCTAGTCACCGGGTCAGCCCCTTTTCTTAGTATAAAGATAGGAGCGGGCCCCCTGTTCAAATTAGATCATCTTTGGAATCAAGACACGACTTTCTGCGAAAGGACATCAAGATTTCTTCTTCAAGATTCTCCCTTGTGACTAATGAGTAGTCACCCTGCATCCGCAGGCACCATCTTAAGAACACTGCGGTCTGCTGCAAGTCCTTCCTCAGGAATCCGACGACACAGCTCGACGAGACCCGGCTTCCCTGGCACCTCTGACCTCTACTCACCTCTACAGCCAAGCTGAGAACCGTGAGTGCGACGAGACCTCGAGGGACCAACAATCGCCAAGACTGCACGACTTCTTTACAGCAAGCCCACCGAGTGTTCCACTGGTGAGTGCTTTGGGGTCCGAGAAGCCCCGACCCTGAGCAGCTCCAGCACCGAAGATCAGCCCTCCAGCATCTCCACGATCTGCGTGGGGCCCTTCTGTTTTCTGCTGCTCACCGCGTTGTTTGGCTACTAGCCGGCTGGCTTGTGGCCTTCTTCACGACGCCCGACGACATCACTGCTGCTGGACTGGTTGCTCCAGACTGGCCCTTGCTTCCTTCCAAAAGAGAAGCACCCCGGACCCTCCTGGTCCACTCCAGACGCCATTTTAGGTCCACCGCGTGGGCTTGAATTTGCCAAGGCTTTGTTGCCCAATCCTGGGTCCAGCGAGGCCGACAGCTTCATCCATCGTGGGACAGCTCGCTCCTCCATCCTGGTCGCCGACAACGCCTCCTGGTCCGTGAGATCTGCAGAGCACAGTGAAGGACTGGGTTCTTTAAGACCCAGCGGTGCCAGGGCACAACACCTGAAACCTTCGTGGGTAACCTGCTCCGGCGTACAAGTCACAGAGACACGGGACACTTCCTTCGGCGTCAAAGATTCAAGGTTTATTTGCTGCAGGGAACACAGAGATCACGACAAGTACACCACGTGCAACTTGGGGAGACTGCTTCAAATTGGTTCTGTGGATCGCTCCTTTTATACAGTTTTTACCCATAGGATTACATTGGGCACAAAAGTTTACAACCCGGTTCCCACAATTATCCCCCAGAGGGGTCGCTTTGAAACACACAAGGTCCGGAACATAAGTGCGGAAACATTTGGCGGTTCCCAACTGTAAAAACCATCTTCCCACCATTAGCAAATTCCAATCAGCAGTAAAACAGATCGAAATAGGAACAAAGACAGGTGCAGAGGAAGACGGAGACAGTGGGGAGATTGGAAAGGGTGTAAAAGGGGAGGTATCGGGAAACACGAGATACAGGCATCAAAGGGACGTGCCTAATGAGATGCACGGCTGAGACAATAAGTCCGTGCGGCAAGATGAGCCTCGAGCGGCGCCATCTGCCTTACAGTAGCAACCCCCTCGTCATAAAGACACTCACAAAGAACATGTGTCTTCCACAAATATCTTGGGAGTCCCAGGGTCGCGAAGCGGACAACGTCCGTTCGCTGGCTACTTGAGGGCAAGAGACAAAATGGATGCCGTATCTAAGATGGAACCCGTGGGTACAGATGAAAAACCCACATAACAAACGAACGGTTTAAGTTAGCACAGCGAAACTGCGCACACTTACTAAACTCGTCATTTGCGGTTCATAGATACCAGACTCGACCATATCCGTGCGAGTCGAAAACACCACTTACAATCGTCACGGAACCTCAGACGCTCCTTTTGCCCTCATGTAGGCAAGCACTAGTCGGAATCATATTCGATATTCATCAGACCATCAAGATGTTGCTGTAGCATAGCTCTGTCCAACCGAGTCCCCTTGGTAGCAGATGGTTGTCTTATACACGTTGTAGCACAGAGGCCACATAAGGCAGGACCACACTGCACACAAAGGCAACACGTGAACAGGAACACTACCACAACTCCGATGATCATCAGAATTTTCCAACCCCAAGTCGACATCAGGCCCCAAAACCATCCAAGTAGCGTCCAATCCCCTACATCCACGTGTATGGATTCGGAAATCTTATGCAACCTCGAGATGGCTTGATAGACAGTAGGAGCATTATCTGGAATGAAAATGCAGCAGCTCGAATGGATCACCTTACATACCCCACCGCGATCTGCTAAGATGACATCTAAAACCATACGGTTTTGTAACGTCATAAGTCTCTCCGCCTGAAGTTCTGTGGTGATATTACCAAGGGCACTGGCAGTAATATTAGCTGTCGATTCTACCACTCGAGTCAACTGTCTCAGGTTCCTACTATTAACCATAGGTCCCCAAAACGGGAGGAAACCCTTGAAAAAGTCTCCTGCCTCTTGACCGGCAGTATCCTCTTCGCTAATTACGCCTCGCACAACTCTAGTCTTATGATAATCGGCATCTACAGTGAACGTCGGAGGCAACAGATTTGCAATAAAACATGAGCCCATGAAGTCTGCGGGCAACCATGTATATGCACGATCATAACAGATAAAGTATGTACCCTTGGCAGCCAGGAACACAGGGGACGAGGACATCGGCAGAATGTAATTTTCAGTGCAAGCACTTGCTCCAACGCGGGCTTGCGATCTTCGGCCACGACCCATAAGACAAAAATTACCAGTGTGGGGTACGACCCATATAGGAGGCGAGCTTTTAAGCTGCTTCTCACTAGTGAACACACTATATTCACCTCTACTTAGGACTCTATAGGCCTGTACCTCTTCTTCGGGAATAAGCGAAGGATCATAGATCTCACTATCTAAATCCTCTATTGCTATCGACAAAGGTTTTTGGTACGAGGTAGGACCAGAGTAGGGGGAACGTGGTTCTCGAATGGGGTGGAAACCCAGTGCGCTTCGAAACATTGTTTGAAATGCTCGAGCTGACCCTTGGGAACTATACGGTAACACCAGATATGGAATTCCCTTATCCGTAGTATGTGGCATCAACCCACACACCCAACAATTAGTAGTGTTAACCACTAACTGATGCTGATGGAGGAGCTGAATAAAGGAATTGTTGCGGAATTCTACACGTCTAGCCTGCTCGTGTTCCGGTAACATATGAAAGGAATGAGGGGAAACAGTAGAGGTAAGGTTAGGGTAAGGAGTAGGAGTAGGTGTAGCAGGTAAGAAATAAGACATCATGTAATACACCCCACCCGCCAATAATGCAGAAGCAGTCAAAAACAATACAAACAGTTGGAATATGAAGCATTTGGTACGACTGAGTTGCTGCAGCTTGAATCTATGGGCTTGAGCTCCTTCCAAATCATTCAGCTTCGAGAATGCCATTCCCTACGACCGTCCGCAACGTTTCTTGACGCACTTCGTTCTGTGTAGCAATAGTCAATCCCTAGGAGTTCCTAGGAACCGACGGCCTTTAACCTAGCGTCAAGACCTACTATCCAGAAGGAAGTACGCGCGCGGCCCTACGGCCTTCAATACACAATATGTATATACAAGCACAAAGTCTCTCGGCTGTGGAAGTAAAAAGATACAAGGGAGGAAACTCAATATCTATATGTACACAAATAATTACAGTGATACGAAAGTTCAAAACTGATCACGGGAAACGGGGATAATGCAGTTGTCAATTTCAGCAAAGCAAGAAAAATTTTATTTGTCCTTAGTGCGAGATCGCAAAGAATATCGGTGTTTCCCGGGACGTGTCTGCTCGTCGAACAAAGGGTCCGTCGAAGGGACAACGTCCTGCTGATCAGTTGATTGTTCTGGTCTTGAGTCTTTTGCTGACAATTTTTCAACAGTGGCTTTCTGCTGCGCTGAGGATTCTTCAACAGGCTGTGCGTCGCTGAAAGGCACAAACGCCGGCAATGTTTCTGTTTCTGTTGACGCAATGCCTCTCCTTACCCACGGGTCTGCCGGCAAAGGGATAGGGACTCGCTTAGTATGGGTGGCATGCACCCAGTTTTTACGCCCCTCAAGACGAACGGCAGTCCTCGTGGCCAGGAGCACCTGGTAAGGTCCGGTGAACCTCGGGTCCAGATTATTCTTGCGTGAAAAGTTTCGTGTTACCACCCAGTCTCCGGGCTGGAGCTGGTGGCCTGGACCCTCCGTCTGCGTCGGCAATGCGTCGTAAACCTGTTGGTGAATTAACCTCAGTTTAGCAGTCAAGTCATGTAAATAGTCAATCAACATTGGGTACTCAAGATCAGAAAACATTCCTGGCCTAGGAACCCCCCACACATTCGCAGGACGGCCGAACACTATTTCATAGGGACTAAGCCCTACTCGGGAGTGTACAGTCGCCCTAGTTGACAGTAATGCTAGAGGTAAAGCATCAGGCCACGAAAGACCAGTTGTAGCCTGAATCTTTGCTAGCTTTAGTTTAAGGGTGCCGTTATACCCCTCACCTAATCCAGCTGACTGGGGATGATTGGCGCTGTGGAATTTTTGATTTATTCCAAGGCCCTTACACACACTCTTCATCACACTTCCAACAAACTCACTTCCGTTATCTGACCACACGACTCTAGGCATTCCATACCGAGGAAAATATTCCTTCAGTAGGATTTTCGCAGTAGACAAAGCAGTATTGTCTTTGAGGGGATAGGCCTCGATCCATCGGGAGAATGCGCAAACTACAACTAAAACGTACTTCAGGTTATTGCATCGCTCCATATGGATGAAGTCCAATTGAATCACCTTAAAGGGATACGAAGGAGGAGCAAAACTGCCAGGGGGAGTTGGGGTTCCTTTGCCAGGATTGTACATTATACACACCATACAATTCTTCACCAGACGTTCAGCACATTTCGTAATGCCATCATTCTTCCACACAGCAGCCAGCAACTTACAAATACCTTTCGCGCTAATATGTGCTAACCCATGTGCCATTGTCACAACGACCAGCACATACGCATCAGGCAACATCCATCTTTTCTGATCCGACAAATCAATCCAACAACCATTCGCATCCAACTTTCCCGTACTTTCTTTCCACTTCGTCTTTTCAGTCTCGGTGGCCTCATTCTGAATTGCTTTCACGCTCTCGATAGTATCTTCACACATACTCGATTCTGTGGGCCACCTAACCGAACTCGTCACATACATTCGAGTGCTAAGGTTCCGGGCAGTCTCCTTAGCAGTCTCGTCCGCAAACGCATTACCACGACCAACATCATCCGTCACTTTACGATGCGCACTACACTTAACAATCGCGACTTGCGTAGGCAAAGTCAATGCATCCAAAAGATCGTTCACAAGCTGGCCATGCTGTATCTTCGTACCGTGCGACGTCAAGAAACCTCTCTCTCGCCACAATCGTCCAAAACTATGCGCAACACCAAAAGCGTATTGACTGTCGGTAAAAACATTCACACGTTTCCCTTTCGCCAACACACACGCTCTAGTAAGAGCAATCAGCTCCGCAGCTTGGGCAGAATTCTGATTCAACCTTGCAGTCTCAACAACAGTATTCAATGTTACAACAGCATAAGCAGTAGTTACATCGCCATTCGGTAACTTAAAACATGACCCATCCACATACAAAGTGCCATCCGGATCTTCCAATGGGGTGTTTTTAAGGTCCACTCGACCTTTCGTTTCCTCTTCAGTCCTCAAGTAGCAGTCATGTTCTGCTACTTCATCTGACTCTGTGCTAATTGGTAACAAAGTTGCCGGGTTCAGAACGTTACAACGTTTTATCTGAATGTGGCTTGCCAAGAGCGTCAATTCGTACCCAGACAACCTCGCACTCGTCAAGTGCTGAGTTTTCGTTCGGTTCAAAAGAGTATCGACTGCATGCGGAACCATCACCGTAAGCATATTATCCATGACCAATCCTGCTGATTGTCGGATGGAGACCGCAGCTGCCGCTGTTGCTCGTAAACAACTCGGCAATGCTCTAGCTACTGGGTCCAAGGTCGAGGAAAAATATGCACATGGACGCTGCTTACCACCAAAAGGTTGCGTTAAAACACTCAAAGCACAACCTTCCCTCTCGTGAACATATAACGTGAACGGCTTACCGTAGTCAGGAGTACCTAACACAGGAGCCGAACACAATGAATCACGCAGTTCAGAAAAACTTTTCTGACATTCTTCCGTCCATGGTAAAGGAGTTGAAACATCCTTGCACGTAAGAGCCACCAATGGTTTCGCTAGCAATGAAAAATTAGGAATCCATTGCCTGCAGTACGACGTGATACCTAGAAAGGCACGCACATCTCTTTGGGTTTTTGGCACAGCCATTCGCGCAATCGCTGCAATTCTCTCTGGGGTCAATCTCCTTCCCTCCTTTGACAATAAGTGACCTAGATAGGTTACTTCTTGACAACAATATTGGAGTTTAGAAGGTGACACCTTGTGATTTAACTCACAGAGATGTTGCAGCAACGACACCGTAGCAATTTTGCAAATGTCCTGAGTATCAGCAGCCACCAATAAGTCGTCGACGTATTGGATCAAAGCCGCACCAACCGGCAACCTAAATGCATCCAGTTGACCCTTCAAGGCTTGGCTGTAAATAGATGGACTTTCACAGTAGCCCTGAGGAGCGCGTTTGAACCGGAAGCTACGTCCACCGAGAGAGAAACCGAAAAGGTCCCTGCTCTCTTCGGCAATCGGGATGCTGAAAAACGCATTTTTCAAATCAATCACCGAAAACCATGATGCAGTAGCTGGAATCAGAGTCAGTAGCGCCGTGATGTCAGGCACAACAGGAAATTGAGGAACCACAATTTTATTTACCTCCCGTAAATCGATAACAAAACGATAAACAGGCGGTTTTGAAGGATCAGTACGTTTAAGAATGGGCAGTACAGGGCTGTTGCACACGTTTCCCCGAGTCTCTTCGATAACATCTTTCTCGATCAGATCATAAATGATCGCTAACAAAGCTCGTTCACCATCAAGGGAGATACGATACTGGGGAATACGTGGCAATCGCACATTAGCTTTCAACTGAACAACATAGGGGGAGATATCAAGTAGGCCCACGTCATTTGGACCCGTCGCCCACAAAGACGCAGGAAGAGAACTCAATTCCGGTGGGAGCTTATCGAGGGACAAATACATGGGAGAGACTACCCTCTCTCCTAACGTAAGCTTTACACCCGCAGGAGAACAATACAAAGTTGCGTACAAACGTTTAAGCAAATCCAGGCCCAAAAGATTTTCGCCACAACCCGTGGTTAAAATCAACGGAGCTTCTAGCTCACGTGGCCCAATTTGAAGGGGCAAAGGGCGCGAAACTGGATTGCTAACAGGGGCGCCAGAGAATCCAACGGAAACATTTGTTAAGCCAGACAAAGGTGCGCCAGGGAGTTTCGAATACATGATAGAACTTTTCGCTGCACCAGTGTCCAACAGAAAAGGCTCAACGACGCCCGATGTAGCAACTGCAACGTAAGGCCCTCTCTGATCAACCGGAACTGATACCACTCCCTCTCCTTGTCTTTGGCTGTCCTAGTAATTACTGTCGTCAGTTCCCTGATCGACGTAATAATCGTCTACATTGTACTGCGCAGATCGCCCTTGCGATGATCCACGTTGATCGAAACAGTTATTAGAATTAGATGAATTATCTGAGCGATCGTTCTGAGCACCACGACCTCTACCACGTGATGCCTGCTGTGAACCACCACGGCCTCCTTTAGACGAATTACCACTATTACGTTCATTTAAAACAGGGCAGTTGAATTTAATGTGTCCTTCCTGTCTACAATAAGCACATTGATTGTACCCTAACGAGGATCTTTGGGAGGAGGAGTCATTACGCGGTTGCGATCGATTCGATTGCGACTGCGATCTATTCTGTGGAGGCGCATTCTGATTAGAACGCGGCGGATACGCTTGTTGCAACAACACTTTAGTTTTCAGTTCTTTCGTCTTTTTGTCAGCACGGTCATTTTCCTCTTTCTCCCTATTCTCATAATATTGTGCCGTAGCCAATATCTGAGCTGAGGTAGAAACGGCCCATGCACTCTCTGAATTCTTTAATTTATTGCTCAAGTCGGGCAATAAGTTCGACACAAATTTATCCACAAACAACCTTTGTCCACCCTCGGTACCCATATCCTGTCCACTATGGTCAATGAACGCTTCCTCAAACCTCGTAAAGAAATCGGAAACACTCTCGTCTTTCTTTTGTTTGCAAGCTGACAATTTGTCCCAATTTACCCTCATAGCTGGCATAAGAGTCTTCATTAATGTTATTATTCGCTGAGGAAGAGCAGTAATCAATTGGTCGGGTTTAGTAGCAGCCACTTGTCCAGCATCTGCTGCTATAATGGCAGCCCAATCACCGCCTAATTCATTTGCGTGATCTTGCTGACGAATCTTAGCCCATACCGGTTGCGGTACGACGTTGCCAAACAACATGTCGATATCGGCAAGATTCATTACCGTAGCATCTACGAGCTGCGATAATTCCTTGTAATACCCAGTAGGATTTTTGCGTGGATCAGGCAAAGATTGCTTCACCTGAAGCACTTCCGATCGTTTCCATGGGAGATGTATCCACACTCTCTGGAAATGCGCCGCTGTCGCAGGATGAGCATTAGGATCAGCCGGTACCCAAACCGGCGGAACTTCACGCATAGGATATTGGCCAGACTCGTCTGGTTGGTGTTCAATATCCTCGACAAACAATGCATGAGGTATTGGAGCGGGACGGAAAGATAGTAACCGCTCAATAGCACGTCGGACATTAGTATCTACTATCAGTCCAGTTGCGAACTGAAGTCGAAGCTCGGACAGGGCGGTCAGCACCTCGTCAGGCGCATCGGCCGCTATCTGATCATGAAGGAACTTGCACATTTCATCAAACACGTATCTCTGGGTTGGTATATTAAATTGACAAAACGTTTCGAGGACAACACGGGGTGGATTTCTAAGAGGGTTTACCATCCAACCCATCGCCATATTATACAACGCAACACGTTCTCTGTTTCCAGGAAGCTGACTACGTCTCTGAGGACCATCGGAACCAGCAGACCCATGAACAGGTCCGAGCGACTGAAAGAAACTAGCCGCAAGAGGAGAATTGCGACTACGAGTAGAGGGAGAAGAATAAGACACAGGGCTAACAAGAGAAGGAGTAGAAACAGTGGCAACAGCAGGGGTTA
The DNA here is from genome assembly GCF_964263255.1 of Lissotriton vulgaris. Classification (NCBI taxonomy): domain Eukaryota; kingdom Metazoa; phylum Chordata; class Amphibia; order Caudata; family Salamandridae; genus Lissotriton; species Lissotriton vulgaris. The sequence continues at coordinate 891,759,779 of NC_141685.1, read as the reverse complement.
ACAAAACAGGAGCAGTAGCAGGAGCAGTAGCGGGAACAGGAGTATGTGGAAGCGGAGGAGCAGTAGGAATAGCAACAGACAAAGGAGCAGGAACAGTCGGAAGAACAGGTGCAGGTTGAGGAACAGGCGGAGGAACAATAGGTGGAAGAACAGGTACGGCAGGGACCACAGGAACTGCGGTACCCTGTACGTACGGAGGGGGCGACTTCATAAGATAGGACATTAAAGGATCCTCAACTGCCTCTTCCTTCGTATCCGACTCCGTAGGCAAAGCAGGATAACATTTATCTATGGTCATACGCTGTAGTCTTTCAAACACTTCCTTATCCTTATTCTCCTTATCACGCTGGAACTGCTCAGCTTTCTTCACTATGGTAGCAACATTATCTCGCTGACTACGTTTATTCTGTCTGATCTCTTTCTGTCGGGCTTCTTTGCGCCACAACCGAAAGGCATCAAACATGGCCGGCCTGGATTTACGTTCGAACAACTTCATTTCTAGATTATCTAAGATCGACGCCTCGAAGCTACCGTGAGGTGGCCAACGAAGGTCGCCGTCTTTCTTTGTATATTTAATCCAATAATCATTAAAGGTAATCGGGCCTAGCCCATGTTTGCTATACAAGTCATAAGTAGGAGTCCCAACCGGAGGTATCGGACACGAGTCCTCCAGTCGGGAATCCGCACCACAAGGTCTAAAACAACTGAACAAAGTACTGCGACCAGGCATCTTGCACACTAGCCGAGTTTCACAAACTTCAAGGGTTACCGGATTTACCAAGTCCCAGCAAAGAACAAAACCCTCGGTTTTTGGCGGCTGCAGTCGTCAAACAACACAACAAAGTACCAAGAACCACAAATGCAATGGAACCATGCAACCACTAAGTAACCACAACCAAGAACTCTGGGAGCGACCCACAAATACTTAACTCAAAGATCGATGGCGTCACCAGGAAGGCCCGTCAATCGTCTCGCTATACTAAGGTCTACGCCAGGCGCCAAAACAGGTCTACAGTCAGGGCAGCAGTCCGTCGCAGCCGTCAGGAGGCGGGAATCTTCGCGGGAAAAGTCTTCGGGCCACTTATTTCGACAACAGGATCGATGAAGCGGAGTGCACCTTCCCTCGGAGATTTCACACGAAGTTCCTCACGATCGTCGGGCTTGGACCGGTACCACTGATGCAGCCCCACGTTGGGCGCCAACTGAAGGACTGGGTTCTTTAAGACCCAGCGGTGCCAGGGCACAACACCTGAAACCTTCGTGGGTAACCTGCTCCGGCGTACAAGTCACAGAGACACGGGACACTTCCTTCGGCGTCAAAGATTCAAGGTTTATTTGCTGCAGGGAACACAGAGATCACGACAAGTACACCACGTGCAACTTGGGGAGACTGCTTCAAATTGGTTCTGTGGATCGCTCCTTTTATACAGTTTTTACCCATAGGATTACATTGGGCACAAAAGTTTACAACCCGGTTCCCACAATTATCCCCCAGAGGGGTCGCTTTGAAACACACAAGGTCCGGAACATAAGTGCGGAAACATTTGGCGGTTCCCAACTGTAAAAACCATCTTCCCACCATTAGCAAATTCCAATCAGCAGTAAAACAGATCGAAATAGGAACAAAGACAGGTGCAGAGGAAGACGGAGACAGTGGGGAGATTGGAAAGGGTGTAAAAGGGGAGGTATCGGGAAACACGAGATACAGGCATCAAAGGGACGTGCCTAATGAGATGCACGGCTGAGACAATAAGTCCGTGCGGCAAGATGAGCCTCGAGCGGCGCCATCTGCCTTACAGTAGCAACCCCCTCGTCATAAAGACACTCACAAAGAACATGTGTCTTCCACAAATATCTTGGGAGTCCCAGGGTCGCGAAGCGGACAACGTCCGTTCGCTGGCTACTTGAGGGCAAGAGACAAAATGGATGCCGTATCTAAGATGGAACCCGTGGGTACAGATGAAAAACCCACATAACAAACGAACGGTTTAAGTTAGCACAGCGAAACTGCGCACACTTACTAAACTCGTCATTTGCGGTTCATAGATACCAGACTCGACCATATCCGTGCGAGTCGAAAACACCACTTACAATCGTCACGGAACCTCAACAGCGTCACCCACTCACCTAGTCGAGGTGACTACCATCCGGTGCCCTCCTGGTGCCACCTGACTACTGGCTAGTAGTCACGAACTTGGTCCCCTCTGCTTTCAGGTGTCATCTCTCTTCAAGATCCAGGCTTGGATCACTTCGAACTCTCTTCACTGGTCGCCTGCCAGCATCTTTCTTCCAGGCTCCTGGTCCGTCTACGAGGATTCCCGACGTCTTTTGAGACATATGCAGCTGCAGCCCCTGGGCTAGGTAACTTCGGCATTTCGGTGTCCCAGCATAGCCTCACTATCCAAGGGTCAGAATCCACTTTCGTTTCCCTCCTACCAGGTCGGGTTCGCCCGAGAACACTAACTTTGTCTTTACTAGCTACCATAGACTTTGTCCCGCATCCCGCGTGAGAGTGCACACACTGCACCCGAGTCCCCTAGGCCTCCTAGAAGTAATCTGAAGATTCTATAGTCAAGACCTAGCGATTCCAAAGCCTATTAGTACTGTACTTACCTGCTAGTAATTTCGCATTCCACTTTCAGAGTATATGGTTTTCCGTGCCCCTCGGGCATTTGTATATACTGTGCTAACTTAAGTATTGTCGTAAGAGTTTTGTGTTGTGCTTAGTACCCTGTCCTCATAAAGAGTACAGGGCTGTTGTGATTCTAATAAATACACTGTTTATTTTCATAACACTTGTGTGGTGTCCTTTCACTTGGTGTTCAAGGGGTATATGTGTGGTATAACAGCTGTCTTAACACGCTCTCTCGAGTCTTTAGCCTTAGACTGCTCGTATCCACGCTACTAGGATAGCTGGTCTATAAGGTTGACTTACAACCAATCATCAATAAGGGTTGTCTGGACTGATACATAGTGTTCACTAGAATAGTGAGCACTGCATATCAGACCAACTTCTCACAAAGAGGATCTGAGGTAGGGATGGAGAGTTTTGGTCTTAACCTTCTAACCCATCATCTTCAATTTCGGCTAGGGTCTCACCTCACCTTCTTCAAGGTCTTCGTCTGAGGAATGGCTCTCCTCTCTAGTTTTCCCTTTTCACAGGGCCTGAGGGCTTTTTCAAGTTCCTACATTTTAGCTGTAGCTCTATTGATAATGCCCCTTGCTTTGTACAAAACCCTCAGATCACTGATCTTCACCTCACCTTTTACTTGGAAGTTAGGACCTTTATAAACTTAAACAAACTTTTCCTAACTTCCTAAGTATTTTTGTTGTACTAGTTGAATGTGGGTCTACACAGGGCACTAACATTCCAATTTACAAAAATGTAAAGAATAATTTTTGAGTCTAAACTCAATGCTAGATTGGAGGACTTGCTCCTTTCCCTCTCACAGACACAGATTACACCTCCCAGCAGCCTCTATTTCTTGGAGGAGACCAGCTTCCTGTTTCCCACCTCCCTCTGTCTTTTCTTCCCGCACTGACTCCCTTATCGTGGGACTTGCTCCTTTCCCTCTCGCAGACACAGACTAAACATCCCGGGAGCTGCTGTCACTGGGAGGAGACCCGCTTCCTGTTTCCCTCCTCTGCTAGCCATATCTTCCTGCGCCAACTCCCGGATTGCGGGACTTGCTCTTTTCCCTTCTTCTGACACAGACTACAAGTACCAACAGCTTCTGCCACTGGAAAGAGACCCGCTTCCTGTTTCCGATTATACTGCCATATCTTCCTGCGCTGACTCCTGCATCACGGGACACACGTGCGAAGCACCCAGGCTAAGCCCAGGCCAAGGGAAAGCCGTCCATGTCCATCTGAGACCTTTGAGGCTGGGCTACCTCTCTTTCCCATTAGCTCCAGGTAAGGTGCCCCTTCCACCTGTCTCTTCTGCACCCTGTGTCCGCCCCTTTGCCTTTCTGGCACCAGCTGTATCAGCAGCTAGCCTTCCCACAGCACCCCTCCCCCATGCCCTGGCAGCTTCAGCCTGCCACACGTGTCCATATCTGTCTGCCTGCTAGCCCCTGTCCTACCTTTCACCTCACTGCCCCACAGAACCAATGCGCCCATCCAACTGAGCCATAAGGCAGTGATCCCCTTCCCCTTGGCTTCTGCCCCTCTCTCTGCCATGTCTGGTACCACCTCAGCACAGGTCCACCACCACTACCTCCCTCCTCCCCTCCCCTTCCCTCAGTGCCCCGACTGCCTCCGGCATGGACACCACAACGCATCCACGGAGCAGACGCATGCAGAGGGCTCACTGTGCATGCACTTGGACCACGCCCAACACCTGAAACGACACCTACAGCCAGCACTCCAGCCCCCATGTACTGCCACTTCTTCACCTGGGATGAACTCCGACCCTGAAGTCCGGACTCCAGGACAACAACTACTATGCACATGCATCCCCCAGGACCACTGAAGGCCCTTTCTCCTGCCAAAACTGCTGATTCCCTTGCACCAACGAGGACACCACCCACGCCACGGCCATCAGTTACACTACATCACACCCACCCACCAACAAGGCCGATGACAACACCTCCGGAAAAATCTACTGCTTGCTAATCAACGTGCGCTCACTCGGAAAACAAGCTCTGGAAATCTGGGACACCTTAACGACCCATACCCCGGATGCAGTCTTCATTACAGAAACTTGGCTGAACCCTGCATCCTCTCCAGACATCATCACAAAATCCCCCAACGGATACAAGATTGCACACCAGGACTGATTCAACAGAAACAGAGGTGGCATTGCCATAATCTATAAAGAGAACCTCAAATGCTCTACCACCACAGATGACTCTACCCCGTGCATGGCTCACCTCAACTACTGAGGTACCGGGTTTTTATGGACCCGGCGGTGCCAGGGAGAACACCCAAAGACCTCGAGTCCTTTCTCTTTCGGACCACAGAAACACAGAGTCTTCTAGGTGATGTCAAGGATCGAATTTATTGGCTGCAACCAGTAACAGGTATCCTAGAAGTACAACAGCATGTAGGTTCTCAGGAGACTGCTCGTTTTTACAGAACCAGACTCTTCTTTTTATACTAAATAATAAGCTTCAGGCAAGAATTCCTTGTTTTACAGTTTGACCATATACATATTTTCACTACAAAGAAAAAGCAGAGTCATGATGACAAGCCCACAAGCCCACATTTCAGTTTGTCCAGTTCATGATAGATTACCCGGCAAGGCCCAGAACTTTCATCAGATATCGATGGACCCCTAATAAAATCGGGTACCTCCTCCTTGTAAAACAGGCCATAAAGAAGAAACAGGGACAGGTGTGTGTGAGATTAAACATAGCTTGTATGCGATGAACGGTTTATGACATGTTGTGCCTTGATACTAATCTCGCTCGGCCACTGGGAAAGGAACTGCCCGAACAGGTTTGGCTTGAGGCAGTGGAGTCAGCTCGCCTAGGTCGCAGAGGAGTCAGCAAAGGTGTACGTGTCCTTTCAGATCGAATTCGGCTTTTGGTCATTTGACTATGTAAGGGCAATCACAAAATGGATGCCGCTCACAAAATGGAACCCGAGGGTTCAAGACGAAAACTACGATTTCAGGGTGATTTCGTCACTCGATCATGACGCAAATGCTTAGGTATAGTATCTCAATCATTACCGGTCTGCCAATACCAAAATCGTCATGATACGATTATATTTTTGACACGAGGGTAGAGCTTCGGTGCCACACAATAGCAGGGTCCAGAATTTTCAGTACCACACTTCCAACTCCAAATAAACAGCAAACCACCATCAGAGGTATCCTCACCTACATACCTCCAGGACCTTTTCATGCCTTCTGCAATGCCATCCTTGACTTCATCTCCCCTATTGCCATTGACTCAAACCTCTACATCTTCATAGGAGACCTCAACTTCCACCTTGAGAACACCGACAACACCAACATGGCTGACCTCCTAGAAAGTATGGCCATCCTCAAACTCAAACAGCTGGTCACTGACCCCACCCACTCAGCAGGACACACGCTTGACCCTATCTTCTCAGCCAGCAACTACGTAAAATACACCCAAAGCAAGCAGATCACCTAGACCGACCACCACTGCATCCACTTCGTCATCTTAGAGTCCCCAACACCTCTACCACCACCACCAGTGAGACACTGTGCAGTTGGGCAAAGGTATTAGAGCAATGATGTGTAAACACCCTTAACTCTTACCTATCCACCACTCCTGAAGACACAGAACAACCGGCAGACAACTTCACTAACTTGCTTAAGGTAATTGCTGATGAAGTCACACCTAAGAAACCCGTAAACTCCAAGAAATGATCATCACACCCCAAGTGGTTCACAGCAGAACTGAAAAACAAGAAATGTGACTGAAGACAGAAGGAGCGAAGAATGCGCTCCAGTAAGACCCTCAAAGACAGTAAACACTTCAAAGACACCCTCAACCAATACCACCACCTGTTGAAGAACACCAAGAAGACCACCCTAGCCACCCGCATCAAGGACAGCTCCAACAACAGCAAGAAACTATTCAACATAGTCAAGGAGTTCACCAACCCCTCTAGAACGGAAAACAACATTGCACCCTTACAAGCTCTCTGCGATCTCATTGCACGCGCTGAAATGCATTTGGTGTTTCTAACCAGGAAATGGGTCCATTTGAAGGCGGCCATCTCGGGGAGGTTTACGTTCTAGTAGACAACAGCACCCGGAAGCAAGACTCTCACGCAGCTGTACACAGTGGCCTATGACTGATTGCATCTCGCTCTGAATACAAATACCGGGTCTCTGCAAGCATTCGGTGTTAGACGGAGCCACAGGCACGTATTGTTCTATGGGTGAGAGAGATGCTTTAACGAAGTAAGTATGGCACAGCCGATAGTTTAGGCCACCATACTATTGGGTTCTACTGACCTCAACACCAGGGTAGATACTCATTACTTTGTACATAGTTTCTAAATCAAAACTGTTTCATTTAAACCAACAGTGTTTGACTACAAGCGCTCCTCCCCTCCTGTGTTGATGCTCATGGGGTCCTATTTGGAAACCTATAATGTACGTTTCCCTACCACTTTCTTTCATCAATATTGAAGAGTGAAAAACCACCTTCACTGCCTTACATTCTTTAGGCTGATGGGTATTTTAAAAAAGACAACTGATGAAAATACAAGAGTGTGTGTTTGCTTAAATGTTACATGCATTGTTATGTCTTGTATGTCATTTTTTTAAACAGAGGGTAGCACGAATATTGTGCATGAAGTGAACACTATATTCCAGAGAAAAAATATATCACAATTTTGTCCTCACACAATTAGGGTGAAGATATGTAATGATTATATCAAAGAGCACCTAGACTACTAATTATTTTTGCTTCTATCCTTCCAGATTGTCAAAATTAAGAAATTGTATATTTGCTCTATTAAAAAATATTACCAAGTAGGTATCGAACGAATGTCTTGCACAGAAGTATTTTAATCCGAAACACCTACTAGGCTAACAGCACTATGCCTTAGGCAGAGTGGTAACAGGGATCATTGTATTTGGTCCTGAAGAAGAAGCTTAGGGGTAGGCTTCCAAACATGTTGACCAGCGAGGGAGCTGCTTATTAAAGCTTTTTTCTCTCCTTTCCCCCCCGCTTGTTATCAGTTCCAGCTATAGGGAGCATTAAAATTTCGATTTTCCAAAAAGCTAGGTACTTTTTAAACTCACACATTCCTGACCCTTCCACTCTCACACCAATAAACATAGTTTACTTCACTCCAAAGTGCTCCCACGTATTAGTTGGTCTTAGCACGCCCCATCCCCCAGTGGGGCGGGAAGAATCCGATGATGAAGCATGCCAACAAGGGACCTTTTGGTGGGTGAGGGTTATTTTAAAAAACGTTCTTGCTTTCCCATGCTAGTAACCAAACGGTTCACTTGGGTTTAGTTACTTTTTGGAAGGTTAGTACTTTATTTGCAGGGGTAAGGTCAGCAGAAAGTTATTTTGATGTCAGGAGATCCAGGGAAAAATATGAGCCACCTGAAACTTGGAGGCGGTCAGGCCTGTTTCCTACAATGCACTAGACCATCTACTTTTGGGTGATCCATCAGAGGTTGCGATGGCCAGTGATTTTTTGGTTCCAGTATGTTGCTTTTATCTGCAGTATGCAGGAGGCTAGTGACACTAGTCCAGGGGAGTCTGGCGTTGCCATTGGCTCTCAAACGGGTCCCTCTGTCTGTGGTAACTGAGCTTCGGCCCAGTATCAGTCGACGTCATCCAGTCTCAGGAAGATTCCCAAAGGTGCAGAGTATCACAGCTTTGCGTTGTGCATATCCTGTTGACCCAGACACAGGTCTCCTCTTTGTTCTTTGTTGCAAGTCAGATCATAACTGAGGTTCTGGTATAAGAAGTAGCCCTTAAATCATAGATTTAGCAGCCTTAAGGGCGTGGGTGCAAGTGGCCAATGGACTACCAGTCCCAGCAGGTAATCCGCCCCTGAGGTGACCATATCTGGGGGGGGTGTCACCTTATCTACCCAGAGCCCTCTATTCTACCACTTTTACCATGGCAGACGTTTTCCTCAGCTGTAGAGACCAGGGAGCCCACCCTACAGGTGGGGCTAGCCTTATGGAAGTGTGCACCTCCTGAATACCTCATTGTCTCATCTGCTTGAGTGCAAATGTGCCTGGGTAAATGAGAAAGGCTGTTTCCTACTTTGGTAGACAGCCTGGTTGCATATCACAGGCGGTGAAGGCTTTGAAGCTTACTACCTTGATGTGCCACTTCACTAGCCATCCTGTCAGGGAGGAAGGTTTGACCTCCTTCCTGTCTAAGCCATTGCTTCTGACTCCTGGGAAAATTCACACCTCCTGGCAGGGGGTAAGATTCCTGTCTTGGTGGCAGCAGCTGTGGGCTGGCAACCAGAGCACAGTAAAAGGCTGGGGAAACCAGGTGGGCAACCTCTAAGGTAGCCACCTGGGTGCATGCCACATTTTCCTTGACACGAGATTCGTGTTGGGTGATGAGGTGCGTTGTTTGCTACCAAACATGACATATTTCGGCAGTACCATAATTGAGCAGCCAACCTCGGGTTTGCCCAGGTGCCAGTCCATGTTATCTATGGACCACCTATCACTTATAGTAGCCTTTAATGGTAAAGGTTACCATAGGGACATATAAGCAGGCATTTACATGTAAACACCTTTAATATAATGCTTAGGAGTGACTGGCATATATCACAAACATGTGCATTGACACATGGTGAGGTCAAAGTCAAGTTCAAGGAGGTCTCCAATTGCAGGCCAACTGTTAGTAGTTTACTTGGATCACACAGGATGGCACAAACAGTGCTTCAGGCCCTGATGACCCCTGTAACAACCATGTCCTAGGTACCACTGGTACCATATACTAGTGACTTTTAAGGGGAATAAAGTCCTTGCCAATTGGGGTTACCAATTCACACATACTAGTCTTAGGGAGAGAGCACCGGCATTGGGGCCTTATTAGAAGGCTTTAGTGAACTGTCCGAGGAAAAAACAGCATCTAGTAGTCCAAATAGGGGCAAAAAGTAGGGAAACATCTGCAAAAATTCCTGTTTTCTTACAGTCAGTCACTCAGTGAGGAGCCAGTATCACATGGTGACTGGGAAAACGAGCTTTAAACCACTGTTAACAGTGAATATCCAGCTCAGTTACGGAGGTTTAGAGCAGCCAACATCCATTAATGGGTGTAAAAAAACACCAGGACATCGTCACCACCTCAGCAAGCTTTTTTGTGGAGCGTGGAGTACAGTGGAGTGGAGTGGTATTTTGTGGGATGGTGGAGTATTGTGTGGCATGGATTAGGGAGGTGTGGAATGGTGTGGAGTGGCACTGAGTGGCATGGAGTGGAGTGGAGTGAAGTGAAGTAAGGTGATGTGGTGTGTAGTAGCATTAAGTGGAGTACAGTGGAGTGGCATTGTGTGAAGTGGAGTAGATTAGCATTGTGTGGAGTGGCATGGAATGCCGTGGAGGTGGAGTGATATTGTATAATGCAGCATTTAGTGGAGTGGAGTGGTACTGTGTGGCATGGAGTGGAGTGGCAAGGCAATGTGTGGAGTGGACCTTGTGTGAAGTGGAGTGGCATTGTGTGGCATTGAGTGGAGTTGCATGATGTTGAGTGGAGTGGCATAGTGTGGTGTATAGTGGCATTGAATGGTGTGGACTGGAGGTGCATTGTGCAACATGGAGTAGAACTTTGTGGCATGGAGTGACATTGTGTGGAGTGAAGTGGCATTGTGTGGAGTTGCGTAGTATAGTGCAATGAAGATTGAAGTGGCATTGTGTAGTATTTAGTGGCATTGCATGGTATGGAGTGAAGCAGAGTGGCATGGAGTGGCATGGAGTGGCATTGTGTGCGGTGGAGTGGCACTTTATAGAGCTTAGTGGCATTGAGTGCACTGGAATTGCGCGGAGTGGTGGTGGGTGGCCTGGAGTGGAGTGAAGTGGTACTGTAGAGTTGCATTTTGTAGAGTGGACCCTAGGGTGTGGGCAAACGCAAAGTCAGGAGAGGGGATGTCTCCTATTCGGAAGGAGACCCTCACACACCCAACAAGCAGGTGTCTTGCTTCATCATTGGGTCTGCTCCTACTTGGGTCGGACCTGCAATACCCGATCAGGCGCCCATGAAGGGGCCTACTTGGCAGAGATCTTTTTTTCTTTGTAGCCGTTGGGTGCAGTGCGTATGAAGGCCCTAATGTGTAGTGAGAGTGTAGGTGCTGAAATGGAGTAGATGTGTGTTAAAACAGGGAATAGTGGTACTGTCAAAACATTATTGAATGAGGTGTGGTCACTACCCTGATTAAAAACTCAAGAACGCATCCTCCCACTTTAAGGTATGTGGGAATGTGTGCTATTATAAAAGGTCGACATGTTTCTTGCCTATTATCTAATGATGGCAATTCCTCGGGACCAAAATAAAAATAATCTACCTACACTTTTTGGTAGTGGTCAGGACCTCATTGAGGTGTAAGTAAGACCACCTGTACAGCACCCTAAAAAGTGGCGCTGGTAGATCTAACCCCAACCCTAATCGAGTCAAGGATACATGGCATCCAGTTCTGGTAGAGCTAGACACTAAGTGTAGTGTCGGTTAGCGGCAAAGAGGACCGTCTGTATCCTACCCGAAGCTGCTGCCAGACTGGGACAAAGGTTGGGACCACCATTCCCACAATGGACCTGGACAACATCCTTAAAAGTCCACTGGATACACTCCAGGCAGGGGACTTTTGATGGAGTTGATGCAGATAAACTCAGCTAACCTATAGCTTGCAGGAAGCCCACTCTTTATTCTTCTTGAAATAAGGTACATTCAAAGGGCTGTAGTTCCAGATAATGCAGCAGATGCAGTCAGTCAGAATGCAGGGCCTGATGATACAAATTAAGTTTCCAGGTTGCAATTCTGCTCTCAGTATCAAGCAGATTAGCTGAGAGGCACTGCTCCTCTCAGATACTTATTTGGTGTTCTGAGGGGTCACACAGGAGGGCATTCCTTTCCAAAGAGGTGCAGGATGACACCCCAGAGCAGGACCATTTCCTCTAAAGTGTGGCACAATGCTCTCCCAGAAAGCACTATTTCACCAAAATTCAATATGGCATAAGTCCTAGCAGAGAGCTAAGTGCTAACTAAACCAACTTCCAGGATGGCTAATCTCTATTATTTATTCCTCCCCCATCTGCACATTCCTTCCTTAGCCCACCATCTGCCTGGATTCAAAGAGTAGGGGTTTAAATTAAACTGGTTTCTCCTGCCTGTCTCTTCCCTGTATTAGATTTTTGTTTAGGACCCCTCCCCTGGCTCTGGCCTTCCTCTGCAGCAGAACTATCTCCTCCCAGAATGTCTCCTTAACTCCAGGGGCTACTTATCATCTCTTCAAAGCAGCCTGGCTAATCCACTTAACTCTAACCAATCAGGACAGAGCCGTGTAAGGCTACATTTTGGCTACAGTCTTATAACTTCTTGTCTGTACATTTTAGGATACATTTAACAACAGCATGTTTTTGGATGTATCAATACCATTCTAGTAAATCCTTGTATTATATTTTCATGATTCTCCCAGCAGGAAATTTAGTTAATAACTTTTTGCCATGCTAACCTATGTGGATGTGGATCTGTAGTGGGGAAAATGAACTGGGCAATATCCAACCCCGGGGCTTATAAAACATATTTTAAAACGACCCTGCCCATGTCTACAGAACCCCTCACCCCTGGAACACCTAGGGCAGACCTTAGGGGTTTTGAATATGCTAAAATATGGCAGACCCTCACTCCACAGTGCTCCTAGCACAAAAGTGGATTTTGGGAAGCACTTTACTACAATGTGGGGAGTGAAATGTGCAATTTAATGAAACCCAAGGCATTTATCAATACCATGCTAGTAAATCCTTGTATTATATTTTCATGATTCTCCTAGCAGGAATTTTTGTTAATAACCTGTTGCCATGCTAACCTGTGTGGATGGGTATCTGCAGTGGGGAAAATGAACCGGTCAATATCTCCAACACCAGTTGCTTATAAAACATATTTTAAAAGGACCCTGCCTATATCTACAGAACCCCTCACCCCTGGAACACCTAGGGCAGACCTTAGGGGTTCTGAATTTACTGAATTATTGCAGATCCTCACACCACAGTGCTCCTAGCACAAAAGTCGATTTTGGGAAGCACTTTACTACAATGTGGGGAGTGAAATATGCAATTTCACGAAACCCAAGGCATCTAAAACTTATTTTATAATGGTCCTCCTCATAAATACTTGACCCCCCACGCTCCCCTCCCCACACCACCACCAGTGGGACACCAAGGGGAGACCCTGGATGTACCTAATATGCCAACACATTATAGTTTATTCATCTTTAAGTTCCCCAAAATACCAAAGTTGAGTTTGGGCACAATTTATATATTAAAACCAATCCTGCAACACAGGGCCGATTTTAATTGACCTCAGGCCTCAGCAGTGCACACATGCAAGTGCAGAAATGGCTGCTGGCCTGTACATAGCAAAGCCCCATTATATCCTAGGTACTTAAAGGTAGTTTTGATCCCCCTTCCTATTGTGTATTAGGGCCTTATAGGGGAGGGCATGCCTATCATAGGGGTACCCTAACTCATAGTGTACCCTTGTGTATGTAGGTCTTTTCACTTTAGTCTAAGTGTATTTTCAGAATAGCAGTGGCCCTGGGCCTGGTTAGGCAGAGCCCAGGTACAGTCAGAGTCAGTTACCACCAGTAACAGTCAGCAAAAAATGGGGATGCCCAGGACAAGGCACCCTCAAGGTCAAGGATGGCTTTGCAACAGTGGTGTGGAGTGGCACTGTGTGTCATGGAATCGTCATAAGTAGAGTGGAGTATAGTGGCACTGAGTGGAGTTGAGCGGCATTAAGTGGAGTGGCATTGTGGGGAAGCACCGCTTACAGCGGATTTATCGCATCGCGCTGACAGTGCATCGCTGCTGTTACATCGTGCGCGACATCACATCGCCTGCCGTCAGGACGCATGCAAGTACATCGCATTTCCTTCTACATCGTTAACCATTACATCGGAATCCGGCCTTTTATACCGGCATACTTTATGTCTTTATGTTTATTTAAGAAGAGACTTTGGTGCTTTGTTGAAGACACATCGCAGAACTCACATTTCTGAATACTTTATGTTTATTTAAGAAGAGACTTTGGTGCTTTGTTGAAGACACATCGCAGAACACACATTTCTTTACCGGGCATATTTCTTTGTTGAAGACACTTTTGCGAGCAGAATCGCAGCTTGTTTCTTTAAGAACAGATCCGGCCTTTTATACCGCCACAAGAGACTTTGGTGCTCTTCTTAAATAAAGCAATTGATTTGAAAAACAAAGAAATGCAACGCAATTGAGGTCACTTCTTTCAAGATACTAACATCTGATTCAAGCCGGCACGTACAATACGTCAATAAATAAAAAAAATATGTGGTCTGACGGATCGGTTGACAGACTTTGCTGCTGGCAGACAAGGTTCGAGCCTCCACTCATACCAAAATGATATACGACCAGCGGAATTGTGCGCATATGCGGAATTGTGTTTATAAAATGGAAATTGTCTTTATTAAAGTAAATTTATTTGGAAACATAGAAATGCATCATATTTATTCAGGCATCATATTTAATAAACATCTGATGGGTGGATGGATGATGGATGGGTGCTGGGGGATGGATGGGCGGGTGGGTTGGATGGTTCCTGGTGGATTGATGTGCGTGGGTGGCATGGGTGGATGGATGTGGGTGGGTGGGATGGGTGGATGGGTGATGGTGGATTAATGGATGGATGAGTGGGTGGGTGGGATGGGATGGGTGGATGGATGTGGGTGGGTGCGTCTATTTCATGCATCATATTTATTCAGCCATCATATTTAATAAACACCTGATGAGTGGATGCATCATATTTAATAAACATCTGATGTGTGTATGGATGTGTGCAGGTGGATTAATGGATGGGTGGGTGGGTGGGTGGGATGGGATGGGTGGATGGATGTGGGTGGGTGCGTCTATTTCATGCATCATATTTATTCAGCCATCATATTTAATAAACACCTGATGAGTGGATGCATCATATTTAATAAACATCTGATGTGTGTATGGATGTGTGCAGGTGGATTAATGGATGGATGGGTGGGTGCTGGGGGATGGGATGGGTGGATGGATGTGGGTGGGTGCGTCTATTTCATGCATCATATTTATTCAGCCATCATATTTAATAAACACCTGATGAGTGGATGCATCATATTTAATAAACATCTGATGGGTGTGTGGATGTGTGCAGGTGGATTAATGGATGGATGGGTGGGTGCTGGGGGATGGATGGGCGGGTGGGTTGGATGGGTCCTGGTGGATTGATGTGTGTGGGTGCAATGGGTGGATGGATGTGGGTGGGTGGGATGGGTGTATGGGTGATGGTGGATTAATGGATGAGTGGGTGGGTGGGTAGGTGGGATGGGTGGATGGATGGATGTGGGTGGGTGGGATGGATGTGGGTGGGTGGGATGGGTGGATGGGTGATGGTGGATTAATGGATGGATGGGTGGGTGGGTGGGATGGGTGGATGGATGTGGGTGGGTGCAATGGGTGGATGGATGTGGGTGGGTGGGATGGGTGTATGGAAAAACACGGAGTACAAGTTGCGAACAGTCTAGCTTCCGACAAAACGGAAAATTGGAACTCAAGAAAGGAAAAGGGGCGAAAACACATAAAACCACGGACAAAAAACATAGCATGTATAGAAACGGAAACTGTTACAAACTAACACATAGCCTGACGGATAGCTCTGCTGACCTTGGTGTTTGTCAACCACAGTTCGAGCCCCCTATCAACTCGCAAAACAGCGCTACATTAGTTTTAAACTACTGGATTAGGGCTGGATGGCAAACTTAAAAAGTGCAGCGCTACATTACATTTTTATTATTGGATTATGGGTGGAGGATGGTTGTCAAATGCCTTATGGTGGATGGTTGAATGGATGGGTGATGGTGGGTGGATGGATGGATGTATGCATGCATGAATGGATGGATGGATGGGTGTATGGGTGGATGGATGCATGGATGAAGATACAGATGTTTGGGAACTAAAATATAACGGTATCTCGTCAATACCAACAAGAAGAGAAAGTATGTTTTCTGCAGTGAGCATTCTGTGGCCTGGTA
The DNA here is from genome assembly GCF_964263255.1 of Lissotriton vulgaris. NCBI lineage: Eukaryota > Metazoa > Chordata > Amphibia > Caudata > Salamandridae > Lissotriton > Lissotriton vulgaris. Next base: position 891,744,065 of record NC_141685.1, on the reverse strand, counting down.
GCTTACCTTATGGGGGGGGGGGTGTCCTGTTGGTTGGTAGTGTATATTATTGGTTACTTACTTTCTGTGTGCATTCGTGACACTCGTTTATTTTTTTGCAGTTTGTGTGTATGAAAGAGTTCAGTATATTACGCCCTTTCGATCTCTCTTTAAACTACTTCATTCATATTTTAAACATATTGCAATCTATAGAAGTCTCTGACTTCCTGGATCGTAATTTTGACGTTTTGTGGAATTAAAAACTTCAAAAGATGTGCTTAATATGTTCAGGTGATTGTCCGTAGTGAGCAGAGGAGACTGGACTTGGTTTTCATCAACAAACTCCGAGCAAGAGAAAGAAAGGAAGAAATGGGAGGAAGTAGAAGGAAAAGAAAGATACGAAACGGTGACGGAGGGAGCTGAAAAAGAACCTGCAGGTGTAGGATAAAGAGACAGGAAGCGGATGAAAGAGACAAGGCTGGGAACTGATGGTATCCGGCAACCCTAGCACCTGTCAACACAAGGCTCCAAAGAAAAACTAAAGGCCACAAAACGTACATATTTCCTGATGAATGGTTTAATGAACCATTCACAGAGCGCATTGACTCAGCACTAGTTTACTTCACGCCACAATTTGCAGCTCTTTGATATGGTTTGAGGTGGATGTCTGTGCCGAGCCGTTCTCATGCTACACCCCATGTTTTAGACGTCAGTGCCACTTAACTTGTCTTTCTGCTAACCGGTGCTGTAGGGGGTTTGGGTACATGTGTAGGGCCTGTGCTCGGCATGCCATATCTTTACTGTAATCGCCTAGGGTCCTGGGGATGTCCCCTCTGCCATCTTTGCCAATGCTTGTTTTTTCCCTTACCGGTAATATATTTTAAACTGTAACTGATGGAATAAAACATATTCAAATGTGCTCTACAGCAGGCCTGAGGCGAATTCACGAGGAGCATACTGTACTCGTCAACACTGTTTATTTTGCATTAAAACTGATCGAGGATGAACATTTTGCATGTGGTTCAGGTTTCAAAGGATGTCCGCAGGGAAAGACACAGGCACAAATGGCGGAAAACACGGTGGGCAAGACGATATATACCCCCCACCCCCCACAAACCCATTGGATGGCAAAATTTGTAACCGATGTGAAACAACGCGTTGTCATGTTGCGCGATGTTATGTCGCCGATGTGACACGCAATCCTGTTTCAAGGCCGCATTTGCGGCGCAATGTCGTGCGATGAGAAAATTGCCGATGTAAGTGCCATTGCGATGTTTTGTCCGCGATGCGAACGTCCGCGAGGACGTTGCACGCGATGGATCGTCATACAACCGGCATTGTGTGGCATGGACTGCAGTGGCATTATGTGGATTGGAGTTGTGGTGTTGAGTGAAATGGAGTGGCATTGAGCAAAGTGGAGTGGCATTGTGTGGCATGGAGTTGAGTGGTATTGTGTGGCGTGGAGTCGGGTGGGGTGGAATGGCAATAAGTGGAGTTCAGCGGCATTGCGTGATGTGGAATGGAATGGCATTGTGTGGCACTGAGTGTAGTGGAAGAAAGTGGCATTGTGGGACATAGAATGGCAATGTGTGGCTTGGAGTGGCATTGCATGGAGTGGAGTGGCAAAGTGTGACATGTAGTGGCACTGTATGGCATCGAGTGGCATTGTATAGAGTGGAGTGACATTGTGTGAAATGGTGTGGCACTACATGGCATGGAGTGGCATTGTGTGGCATGGAGTCGAGGAGCATTGTACGGCATGAAGTGGCACCAAGTAGAGTGGAGTAGAGCGGCACTGATTTGAGTCAAGTGGCATTAAGTGGAGTGGCATTGAGTGGAGTGGCATTATGTAGTGTGAAGTGGAGTGGCATGGACAGGAGTGGCATTGTATGGGGTGGAATGACATTACGTGGAGTGGAGTTGTGGTGGAGCAAAGTGGCATTGTATGGTGTGGAAGAGAGTGGCATTGTGTGACGTGGAGTCGTATTGTATGGAGTGGAGTGGCATTGTGTGAGTTGGAGTGGCATTGTGTGGTGTGGAGTATAGTGGGGTGAAGTGGCATTGCGTGGCATAAAGTGACATTATGTGGCAAGAAGTAGCATTGTGTGGCACAGAGTGGCATTGTGTGACGTGGAGCTGCATTGTGTGGCATGAAGTGACATTGTATAGAGCGGAGTGGCATTGTGTGGAATGGAGTGGCATTGCATGGCATGGAGTCGCATTGAGTGGAGCTTCATTTTATGGCGTGGAGTGGCACCAAGTAGAGTGGAGTGAAGTTACACTGCATGGAGTCAAGTGGCATTAAGTGGAGTGGCACATAGTGCCATGGAGTGGAATGGCATTGTTTGGTGTGAAATGAAGTGGTATTGTGTGGCATGGACTGCAGTGGTATTGTGTGTCATGGAGTGGCATTGTGTGGAGTGGAGTTGAGTGGAATGGAATGGCAATGAGTGGAGTGCAGTGGCATTGTGTGACGTGGAATGGAGTGGCATTATGTGGCATTGAGTGTAGCTGAAGAAAGTGGCATTGTTTGGTGTGAAATGGAGTGGCATTGTGTGGCATGGACTTAAGTGGCATTGTGTGGCATGGACTTAAGTGGCATTGTGTGGAGTGGAGTTGTGGTGTTAAGTGAAGTGGCGTGGCATTTAGCAGAGTGGAGTGGCATTGTGTGGCATGGAGTTGAGTGGTATTGTGTGGCGTGGAGTGGGATGGGGTGTAAAGGCAATGTGTGGCATGGAGTGGCATTGCATGGAGTGGAGTGGCCAAGTGTGGCCTGGAGTGGCACTGTATGGCATGGAGTGGCATTGTATAGAGTGGAGTAGCATTGTGTGGAATGGAGTGGCTATATATAACATGGAATGGCATTTTGCGGCATGGTGTGGAGCTGCATTGTATGGCATGGAGTGGCACCGAGTAGAGTTGCACTGAGTGGAGTCAAGTGGCATTAAGTGGAGTGGCATTGAAAGGAGTGGAGTGCCATTGTGTGGTCGGAAGTGGAGTGGCATTGTGTGGCATGGACTGAAGTGGCACTGTGTGGCATGGAGTAGCATTGTGGTAGAGTGGAGTTGTGGTGTTGATTGAAGTGGAATAGCACTGAGTGGAGTGGAGTGACATTGTGTGGTGTGAAGTTGAGTGGTCATGTGCATAGTGGAGAGGGCTGGGGTAGAATGGCAATGAGTGGAGTGCTTTGGCATTGTGTGACATGGGATGGAGTAGCATTGTGTGGCAGAGGTGTAGTGGAGTGAAGTGGCATTGTGGGTCATGGAATTGAGTGGCATTATGTGGCTTGGAGCATAGGGGCATAGTGAGGCATTGAGTGGAGTGGAGTCAAGGAAACCATCGAATGGTAAGGAATGGGTGAGCACCAAGCCACTATAGTAAACAAAACCCCTCACAAAGTGACAGTGCATGCACTGTCGGAAGGCGAGACCGAAAAAGACCTTATCAAAGTTTCTAGTGGATTAAGGAATGCTAGGAGCTCAAAAAACCTAATTGTTACCAAAGGTTTGCACACTTTAGTAGTAGTTAAAACCTCCTTCCCGAGGCCAAACAACAAAAGTCTTAGCCTCAAATGGGCACAATGAGCTTGCATGGCAGTGTAGTGAGGATTTAATTTACAAATTCTATTAACACGAAATAAATAATGCATGGTTGTACATTATCCACGTAATCTCACTTAAGTGTTCTAGACAAAGCGTGTCATGGAAGAGTATACCCGCCTGATGCGTGGAAGTCAACTTCTACATGAGGTCCATCAGGCAGTTTTGAAGACGGATGCTCTTCTGGCAACTTATTGCAGTTGTTATTACCACAGCCGGACCAAGTCTCTCCAGGAAGGACCACCTTTTGAAGAACCACATTTTTGAAGGGAGGAGAACAAGTCTGTTTCACATTCTGCTCTGAATAATCTACCCTCAGGGAACCCACAGCAATGACAAACTTAGAATATTCCAACCTGTTCCGAGCTTTGCAACTCAACTCAGAATTTAGAGAGAAAATGCAGGTCCTTGAGAGGTAATCTGTTTCAGGATGCTGCCATAGATCTTATAATCCAAGGTGAGAGGATCTGAAGTGTGTTGCAGACTAGGGTGGGTGGAAAATTCTGCTCTGTAATATGTGAGTACTGTGGAGTTTTGCCAAAACTCTGCCTAGTGCCCCACGGCAGAGCTTTTTCCAGCGCATCACTCGCCAAAGTTAAGTTGGCGAATAAGGATTTGCATCCCCTAGCATGATTTTTGAGTGCTAGAACGCCTCCTGGCGAGATTTTCTTAACTCGGGCAGTCGTGGCAGGTCATGAAAGTTCGGGTTCAGAAATCAACTCAAGTGGCAGAAAGAAGCAGCACGTTCTGGCGCGCCGCCTGGTGTCACTCATGCTGGTTTTACAGAGCAGAAGATGCTACTGGTGCTAAAAATCAGCAGGAGCAGTGCGACCTGCAGAATTCCATCCTTTCGCAGAACTCTGCAGAATTTACCAGAGTTTTTATGTAACTCTGTGGAGTACAACTCAGTGAGCTCCATCCACCTCTACTGCAGACTTCTCTAGTTACACTCATTGGCAATGTCTGCTTGGTCTTCCTATGTCAATAAAATGACTTGGAAGTTTCAGAATGGAGAACAGTTTTTCCAGTAATATGCTATCATTCAGGGCATCGTGGAACAGGACTGACTCATTAGTCTGATATATATTTAAAAAACCATCCCTAGTTTAGACTATTAATTTGGAGCGTGAAGGAGGTGAGTGAGTGAAGTAGTTAGAACATTTCTCCTTTGGTTGACATAGTGGGACATAAATGATTTCCCCAGCAGATAAAACCAGCAATGCACACTGCTTCATATTTACACTTCCCTGTTAGATTCATGTACTTTTTTAAACAGAAAATGCATGTTCACTGCTGTTGCCCTGGATGCTATGGCACCAATAATATATTAAATGACCAGGAAAGCCAAAGTAGGTATTGCTATTCATCTGATTGACACAGGCTGAGTGGGCAATCTGCTTTGGGCTTAGAATACTACTTGTAGAAGAGATGCATGATTATGGCCAGTGATGACTTTTGGGAGCTGAAAATTGTCAGACCCCAATCAGGGGGGCAACAGGGTAAGCAGGGGGCCGTGGGCCACAGCCATGGGGGCTGAGGTCATTTGCCTCTGATGTCCTGGGGTCATTCCTCCTATATCTCTACAAACTGGCCCAAGTACAACCCTTAATGCACTTTACTCTCAGTGGTAGTGATGGTGAATTATCACAGGCTTCTCAAGAAGGTTAATGTAGGGGTATGTATGGATTTGTCTGCTTAGGTCAGTTAAGTTCCACAGAGTCTGCATGGAGCATTACTCTGAAGGAACAAATGCCCTCACACACCTTGATAGGTGCCATGCTTCACCATTGGGTTTTTGCTCCACGTCGGGCCGGCGGTGGAATGCCCAATGGGCGCCCTAAATGGGGGCTCTTTACCGTAGATCTTTTCATAAGTCGTAGTGTGGGTGTGTGGGTAAAGTAGTAGATTGGTGTATTTTAAGTAAATATGTGAAAGAGTGGGATACAAGTAGGACAGGGGGTACTCTACATAAATAGTTTAATGATTGAGTCCTACTGCCTATGTTAAAATATGTGATCCTCCTGCTAGAAGTGATTATCTATGATAGCTGAAGGTCGACATGTTTCAAGTCTAATTTAGTCATGTGAATAATCTAGTGGCTATTCTTAAGGACATTAAAAACCTAAACTACACAGTGACCTGGGTTTCGATATATTAGTTAATTTGTGTTACTCCCAGCCCCCTATACTTCTTTATGTGTCAATATAAGTAAATCAATTTTTGAGATGACCCACTGAGGGTATAAATCAGGACTCCTGGAGTAGTTTGCCTGGTGAAACACTTATTAGCATGGAAATTCTGTATATCAGCATACTGGAAGACCTACTCATGCTGGCAGCTTCCTTCCATCAACCTTTAATCTAAAGGTTCTCAGTGACACGGGACTTCAGGTGCAACACTGGTGTAACTTGTGCACTGGGTTTCAATAATGGAAGTGGCTATTTATTCAGTCAGACAGTATTAAATCTCTGTTATTTCTCTGGCCACTGGCCATGTAGTACATAATATTTACTATTTTGCTGGCTAAGTAACTGAAAACTTCACTATGTATCTGGCTGATGGATAAATAGCAGAGATTATATATTATTAGACCAGCAACCGAATAGTGTGAAAGGGGTCTTTCTTTTTGCCAGACATGCATTTGCCATAAATATCTCCTAACAAACAGGGGGTTCTAGACAAGGTTTGGTGGAGGCCAACTTAGAGTACAGGTTGAAATAAGCTGTGAGTGGAAATTCCCATAAATGTTTTTCCTGTTGGCCTGTTGATGAAATTAATTTAGCATTTTATGTCCTGTCCATATATGATTGAGGTTATTTTTAATGTATTGTAAATCCTAAATAGGTAAATATGTATTGTGGATTTTTATGACAATGTATGTACATTATATCAGTGTATACTTTTATGACTCCTTTGTGGATTCGAAATAAAGTTATTTGAATGAATGGAGTACAGGTGCAGGAAAGGGTGTCAAAGATGTTGAAGTGCATGTACAATAGTATGCTCACAAGTAAGCCCATGAATCAAACTAAGTTATCTTGTGATAAAAGAACATGATAACTGAGATTTTGACCATATACATTTATAGAAGTATAACATTAAGATAAGAAGCATAGAAATCAGTGGCTGCAAAGTACTGCTTCTGGAGCCTCTGCTTATAGCAAAACAAGGGTATTGTTCTACAGTCTCGGTATTCTGATTTCCTGTAAATCTCTCACTGCAAAGAATAATGAGTATGGGGTTGAACACATTTTAAATAACTGTTTTCTTAACGTGTGGGACTAAATTGTTCTTTGGGTTTCTAGCACCACTTTAAAGACCTTTTATGAATGTTTAGGGCTAGTCTCACTTTGGGCATTTTATGGTGGGATGTGTGCTTCCTTTGGACTTCTTTTATGGACAATTGCACTTATTTTAAATGTCAGACTGGGCAAAACAGAGGCTATAGATAAATAGCAGAAAACAGGGAGTGCAGAGATACAGGGGGCACCCGGGGCAAATATGATTGAGGCAATTTCATAAGGGCAACCTAGAGTGGAGACATGAAGATATGTCATTTTGGGTGCAGAGGTAGTAAGAGACAGGGAATGAGGAGACTAGGTTGAGTTCAGTCAGACACCTGATTTTGCAAGCAGTGCATAAGGCTGGGGGTTCTGTGGAATGGTCACAGACTGACAGGGAATTTGACCACAAGCAAAGGCCTGCATGAGAGGAGTGGGATTCATAGACCCAACTTCCCATGGAGCTATGGTCTTTAAGGGCCTCAAGGAGGCTGTGTAGGACAGACTTGCAGGGGTCAGGTAACTGGGCTCTGAGGACCGTGGCTGACAAATGTCAATGGTGAATTGGTCAGAGAGAATGGAGTGAAGTCTGATGGGATTTAAGGGCCAGTAGATAGGTTTGGGTATATTAGTGTTTGAACTTTGGCTATGAGACCATAGAGTCCTGAAGGTTGACAGAGTGAGTCTCAACTGCCAACTAAGCTATTAGTACACGTTGTAACTTTAGCCAAGCATGCCAGTTTAATCAACTGCACAATGCATCCTAGGAGGCATAGTTTCACTTATAACAAGTTAAGCAATGCTTTGAGTGAAGTGGGTCCTCCTGGTGCTCAGCATGAGAAAAGAAAAGTATGGGTCTTGAGACTAGTGTCTTTGGGGCCTTCTTATTCTGTACAAAAAAACATAGTCCCAGCCTTGGATGCGTTACATGGCTGAAGACCAGGTGCACGCGAGTCTGGAGAACCTGACAGACATAGACCAGCAGGGCCAGAACGAAGGGGACCAGGATAGATAGATAGCGCCATATAACCTTTGCATATCAAATAAACTACAAATTGGCTTTTCCTGAACGCTGAGACCTGAGCAACATGGCTGATGACCAGTGGAGCTGCTTGACAGCTAATGAGGAGTCTGGCCCTAGTTTTCCCCTTGACAGTCACCTACCCAGCCGGACATTGGGCATTGTTCCTCCTCGTCTCCCCGTTATTACTCATTCCTCCTCTCCCTCCTTCGACTTACTGTAACATTGTTTTATATGTACTGTTCATTACTATGCTTTTGTATCTGATGTAACTTGTAACGCAACAATCCTAAATGTAAAGCGCTCTGATAACCTCTTGGGTCAAGTTCGCGCTAAATAAAACTTTATAAATAAATAGAACAAGGTGGACTAGACGCAAGAAAACCAGAACCAGAGGGCACAAACAGAGGAGGAAAAGGACTAGGAGGTCGAGAGTCAAGAGATTCAGGACAAAGATGCAGAGGGCTCAGACATATAGGAACAAGCGGGAGTGGGCGGAAGGATCCAAGTCAGTACCAGTTCTCATACAATTTACCCACAAAAGTAGAAACTAACACTTTGAAAAAATATATTTCTCTTTTTTTATTATAAATATTGTAATTGCAAACACAAAGACATACACAGCTTGAAAATATGGCCGGACTTTGATCATAAAGACAATGTATTCTTATTTAAATGCAAGTCCTTTACATTTGATAAATGTTATACCTTAGACCTATTTCTTTTTTAATTTCTAAATTTTTTATGGAATTTTCAAACGGAACTGAAGTAGTACAAAGTACTCAATGAATGGGATACAGATTGTACTGTGACCATTACACAACATAATAATAGTCTCTTTAGGGTATTGATGAATGTCTTCTGTTTGTGATATTGTATGCAGGGGTCTCCAACCAGTAGCTCGGGGGCTACTGGTAGCTCACCAGCACCCTCAAAGTAGCTCTCAGAGGTGAAGCCAAACCAAGCCAATCTGGGAGATTCTGTGTATGTTATAGAAGGCAGCACTGCTCATTTCACTACCCTTAAGATTTACAGACTGCCAAACCAATGGCAGGGCCTGTTGATAACACTCAAACACATACTTTGGTAGCCTATCAATCAATTAATCAGGGATTTGTAGAGCGCACTACTCACCTGTGAGGGTCTCAAGACGCTAGGAGGGTGTGTGGAGGGGATTTTGGCAGCTCAGGTCATTCGAAAAGCCAGGTCTTGAGGCTCTTCCTGAATGCTTGGGGCTTCATCTGATGCTGAGGGGGAGTTTGTTCCAGGTCTTGGCCATGATGTAGGAGAAGGGTGTGCATCCTGTTCTGGTTCTGTGGATGCAGGGGATCTTGGCCAAGGCCCGGTCAGCGGAGCGGAGGTTTCTTTTGGGGGTGTAGAAGGTGATTCTTTCATTGAGGTATTGGGGTCCGGTGTTGTGGAGGGCTTTATAGGTGTGTGTGAGCAGCTTGAAGGTCACTCTTTTTTCGACGGGGAGCCAGTGGAGGTCTCGTATATGCTGGGTAATATGGTCTGGTCGTGGGATGCTGAGGATGAGTCTGGCTGTGGCGTTCCAGACAGTCTGAAGTTTGTGGAGTAGAGATTTGTTGATTCCGGCATAGAGGGCGTTACCGTTGTCCAGCCTGCTGGGGATGAGTGTATGGGTGACGGTCTTCCTGGATTTGGGGGGTGGGTCCATTTGAAGGTCTTGCTGAGTATGCGGAGGGTGTTGAAGCATGTGGAAGCTCCAGCGTTGGCCTATAGGTCTGCCACATGAACCATCTTTATCCACTGTAAATCTACCTAAGAAAGAGATTGGCCATTCTATCCGCCCTGCTCGATCAGTCGCACTGTATGTGACATCAAAGTATAGTAGCAGCAGTAACCAGGGCTGACACACCAAAGGGTGTGACTGCAAAAACTAAAGTGAAAATGTGTTAATTGGGAGCATGATCAACCAAAGAGCTAAGGAAAAGAGAGTATGCAACCAGGGCAGAGAAAATTAAAAGCATCACATTCATTTTTGTGTAGGTGTGTGACATTGTGTCCTTCCCAAATAAACAGTGTTGATTCCTTAAAGCTAGTCCTAGCGTCAAGGACTGCCAAATATGTATGCTGGTCTCCATCATAAGAGTATTATCTCTGACGCAATTGTGCCCATTCATGGTATAATTGTGCCATAGCCATAATATTTTCGTCCTTGACTATTTTGGGTATACAAGTAGAGTAATTACATACTTGCTGCCATCACTGACTTATTAAGAGCATGACTGGCCTGCTTTTAGCCATTCCTGACAGAGTGGCAACCGCTTCTCCCACAATAATGGCCATAACTGATATATGTTGGGCATCCAGCTGTGGCACAGTGGTAGCCCCGGTTTAATGGAGGGCATTATTAGCATAACAGAGGCATTCTTAGTGTTATGGTGAGTAACCATGACCTACGATTCCGATACCTGGGTATTTGAAGCATAATTTGTCCATGAGAGGCATTTTTACATGGCGGTATTCAATGAAAACTAAAAGCTGATGTTTAGGGACTGTGTATTTTCTAACAATGAAAACTGATTGGAATTTTAAAGGAAAAAATTATGCTTTTTCTGAAAAGGTTTTTCGTCTGGAAAATTGAAGTGGAAAGGGATTTTGATAGAAAAGTATGTGTATTTTCAAAAACTAATATGCGAATGAAGACAAAATATTGCAATTCTAAAACACATTCAAAGTTGTTCGCTGAATGATCATTCAATTTGAGTTGGGGAGACTTACTGCTGTGGTAATACCCTTTGTGGCACACAGCATGTGATGATTTGAATTTTACTTGATTACAAGCATTTAATATTGATGAACGTTTTCCTAGCAATCTGCTGATAACTTCACCTGGAATTTTTGGGTGGTTACTACTGATAATTGTGCTTAGGGTGGTCATAGTGTAATGTTAATACACATCATCGGCATTTTACAGTGATAAAATATGCTAGTAATCAGCAGGACTTTCCTAGATCAGAATTAGCTCTTACTACAGAAAAGGTTGGAGACCCCTGGTTTAGTGGATCGGACCATATTGAAGTTTTTTCGGTCACACCATCAGCTCATATATACTGTGGGGAAGCGTGGGGACACACTAGTGAGTGTAGCCATGCACACTATAAGCTTACTTATTATCTTTATTATAGTTGGCAGAGATAGTCCATCTAAGATGTGTGATGTTGTCTTGTTGTTGAGTATTTTGTATAAGAAATAAAGACAAGTCAACCTAAGAGATGGAGCTAGGGAAAGTTGGAGAGGGGAAAGGTGAATGCAGAGAGCTAAAGAGGCGACAGTTGGAGAGTGGATGCTGGATTGAGTGTGGCAATCATTTCGAGTCTTCCAATCAAGACAAGCCTATATTACCACCTAGTGAGTATGTGTATGTTAGTTTGTCTAGACTCTGAATATATTTTCCTAGCGAGAGAGAATATGTCTTCTGCAATGATTCTTGAGTGGTTTGTTTTTTCGTACCCATATCTCGATTCTAGTCCATGGCTGACTTGAGGTATGCAGTGAGTGTGTTTTCGAGTAACGTTAATTGTCTCCGCTTCTGATGAGCATAGCCAGGCCCACCATGTTTGAGAGGTAGTGGATACTAAATGTTTTTAATGAAGTACTGACTTTTAAGCTGTTATGACATGAATGGGGATTTCCAGACCTTATTCAAGGCTGCCATTGATATGGGTTTCTTGGTATGATTTTCGTGGTGCATGTTCTTTTTGTTAATTAGTCTTTAAGTTAAAGAGGCTCTAATTAGGGCTAGTATTTTGTAAACTTTGACTGCTACGTGTCCTATCTTTGTAAGTGTTTTTAAATACAGAGGGGAGGTCCTGATTAATTTTTCCACATTTCTTGAGGGCAACTTTGAGTTTGAGGAATTTATAGACATCCATATTAGGTAACCTATGTTAATTTTGTAATTCTATGCGTAAGCCTACCTACAAATGTACTATGAAATAATTGGAGCCTCCCTCTGAACTTCCCATATGACATCTCATGCCTTTCATGTAACCCAGACACCATACCGATAACCAACCAGCCAAGCATAATTGCTCAGATCGTATTTGTTTGAAAATGCAAATCTCTCTCTCTGCTTCATTCCCTGCTTAAGAGCAACCACCTATTTGCTACAATATGAGTGGAGAGCATGACTAACCTCAAGCCCAACACCCAATGTCTCTCTCATATGGGCCACAAAATACCAATCCTTAGCAACAAACAGGATAGGTTTTTATTTGACAACCCAGAAGTGCATGAGGACATTATATGGGGTATGAAGTACTATATGAATCCTGCACTACAAAAGATCACAGTCCTGGATAAATGGTTCTTCCTTTGATGTCCAGCTTTTTCAGGACTCTCAAGCCAAAAGTCATATGTCATATCAATGTGGACAGGTCAAGATTGTTTTGCTGATTCCAGGCCAGACAGAACTCTCCATTGCTCTGAACCCATTACATTGGAGACCAGTAGCAACACAGGAAGCTGAGAGGAGTGGGTTCCACTAGAGCTTGATGAATCCTGATCTGACAAAGGGAATTGGATAGCAGCATTCTCAAAATCCAACAGCTAGATCTGGTTTCAGAGTGGGGGACCTAGGAAGCAGGATGTGTAGGCTAGTATGCCCATCATGGCTAAGGAAGTCTGCCGATAGAGGGCCACCATCATGTACAGCATGCAGCTGTTTTCAAATAGACTCCACCATTCAGCTAGTATCAGTAAACCTAAAATATGCTGAAGCTCCATACATTGTCATGGCAAGAGGACCCAGTTGTAGGAGAGTAGGGTCTGCTTCCTATGGTCACCCCACTTTTTGCTGTGATTCTCTGGTTTTTCGACTTTAGTGTGGCTGTGGACCTGCTAATCACACCCACAGCCCAGCTGTTCTCTCTCTAAATTGATACCATGTACTTTAGGTACATACCAGATTGGTTACTGGGTCACCCTTGTGAGCCCCTGTATAGTGTATCCTAGGCACCCAGGGCATAGGTGCACCTTAGGCCTACCAGGGGCTGCAGTATGTATTGTGCCACCCCTGGTTTGCCTTCCAAACTGACACCACAGGTCTGTTCACACAGCCTGGGTAAGGTGGTGTAATCACCCCTTACTTAAATATAGTATACCTATATCTACCTTTATATATAGACACGTATACACCTATAAGCCACTCCTATGGTAGGGCTCGACAAACCTGAAGGCAGAGTGCTTGGTTTTATGTGAGAGGGTGCCCTAGCATAAGCTGAGCCCCTCTGCAGCTTTCGGAACCATTTCCTTATAGCTGTTCTATGATATAGCCATACCATATACTCTTAAGTGCATTATAATCCTCGTGGTTAATGCTAACTTTGGTTTGGCTTTATCAAAACATGTTGTGTAAGGTGTCAAACACTTTGGAATACTACCCCCCGCCAGTCCTGGTGGCAGGGGTAGCATTCCACCCTTCTAGAGGGAGAAGACATGTAGTTACTGCTTTGCCCGGTTAAAGTTAAACAGAGTCTCAGCATCACAGAAATGGATGCTGCTGCCACAGACACGAGTCTGACCTCCTGCTGCTGGACGAAACTCCGGTAGGGGAGGCCTGGGCAGTAGGTTTCTTGTCCAGGGAGGTGCCAGCACCTCCCCAGATAGGGTTTTGTGTATTGGGGCAGGGAGGGCTGCATCAGCCGATGCTTTTCTAGACACTGCCTGGGGCACACAAGGTGCTCCATGCATAGCCCGGTTCAAACCTTTTGCTGGGGCACTCAGCCCCAGATTTGGCATGAAACTGGACAAAGGGAAAGGGGTGTTACCACCCCCTTCTCAGGTTCACCCATAGGAGGGACCTAGTCAGGTAATCCAGCCCCCATTCTTAGTATAGAAGCTGTGTCCCCAGGGCTTTAGATTATCCTGGACAAATCTTCAAAAGACATATCGTGGACCTTCGACATTCCATTCTGACTGGAAGATGGAAGACATCTCCCTTGTGGTCAAGGAGTGACCACCTTGTGCAAACAGACACCAACAGCAACTTCGCCAGTCTGCAGTTTCAAGGCTCCCATTGGAACTCGAAGACTCTGCGACACAAGAACTGGACTTCCAGACTTCTCTGACCCCGACCCACATCCACAGCAAAGCTGAGACCTGTGGCAGACACGAGAGACGTGGGACCAGACATCTTGGACATCCTGCATTTTGCTACCTGCACTCCTTTCCTTAAGCTGCAGCAAGTTATGCATTGGAGTACAAGAAGCCCCAGCCCCGAGCACCATTTGCACTAAATCCCAGGCCCCCACACTCCGTGAGTGTCCCGTGGGCCCCACCTTTGCATTTGATGCTTGATGCATCTTCCTGGTTCCTTGCCTGTTGGTTAGTGAGCCCCCTGAAGATGCCATCTTGAATTTAACTTGCTGTAGTGGTTGCCTCAGGCTTGCTTCAGCTTTCCTGAAAAGGAGAAGCACCACAGACCTTGCTGGTCTGCAACAGAGCCAATCTTGATATCCTGCATGGGTTGCAGTTGCCAAGGCTTGTTGGGTCCAATCTGGATACCGATACTGCAGTCATCTAGAACCATTGTGGGACAGCTCTAATCCAGCGCCTGGTCATCGTCGATGCCTCGTGGACCTCGTGGCTGAAGAGAAAAACTCACCTTCTTCACCTTCAAGCAACCAACATCCCCTGATTCCTTCCTGGTACCTTACTGGTCACCTGCTAGTGACCCAGACGCTGCCCTCTCTGCTTTGAGGTTCTTCACATCTCCGATCCACCCTTGGATCCACCTGGACACTTTTTCTCTGGTCGCCTGCAGCACTTCTTTGCAGCTCTCCATAGAAAACAACAACGAAACCCGACACGAAGAGACACCTATGCACCCGGCTTACCTGGGTGTGGTAACACAAGTACTCCATTGCTCCCAAGGGTCTTGACTCTCAAAGCGTCCTAGTTTAAAGGGTTCCATCCTAGTCCATCCGGAAGTGTCCTTAAATTGCATATTTGCAACTTCTTCGTTTCCCATAAAAAGTCAATTGGAACTTGCGTCTGTGTTTAGACACTGAACGCGTCTCCCGTGGGCCTCCTACTTCCTAACCTTTGGTTGTTTAGTGTAGCCCCAGCGATTCCACAGGCCCCAGGCCTACTTTCTAACTCTCACGTGGTACTTATACCACTTTCTTATATGGTTCGTGAGGCCCCAAGGGCATAACGTATACTGTGCAACTTATCGTATATTAACTGTGACTTGTATTGTATTTTGACCTCTGACCTCATAAAGAGTGCAGAGGGGTTGTGTTTAGATTAAATACATATATATTTGATATATACCTTGTGTGGTGTCCTTTAATTTGGTACTCAAGGGATTATAATTGGTAAAACAACTTGCTTAACTCGCCTACTGAAGTCTTAGCCTGAAGACTGCTGGTTCATGCTACCACTAGGATAGCTTTCTATAAGGTTGACTTTACAACCACCATCAATAAGGGTAGATTAGACTGGTGCAAGGTGCCCATTAGAACTAGTGGACATCATATGCCAGGCTAACTTCTCACACCAGTTACAAGCAACATTTAGATTTAACAACATTGCTTCTAAAGCTAATTATTCTGAAAAACATTCCAAAGCTTGTATGCGTTTCTAACCACATTCTCTTTTAAGACAAAAGTTCTAGTAGGATTAAACACTCAAAATAACAGGACTACAAAATAAGCCTTACATAATCGGTAAACTGTTAGGAGAGAATACCATGTATTTGGATCTTCCCTAGGTACGAAAATTACACTCCAGTCAAACGCTTTCAACAGTCAAAAGTTTTATTTGATAAATTCAGGGCATCATTTATGAGAAACGTCGCATCGCTGCGACAAAGCAGCGATGCAATACTTCTCAGTGCTCCCTCCTTGTGACACCATAGATGTGCCGTATTTAAAGCCCGGCGCATCATGTTGCAAGGAGTTACAGATACGTCAGTGTTCCTGATGTATCTGCATGAGCAAAAGTGGCCCATTGCTGGGGTGTGTCTGAAAACAGATGCAACTCCAGCAATGTGTCCTTTCACATGGGGAAAGCCCATGTGAAAGGGCCTGCACCACCCGTACGCCTGCCATGAAGCTGGCGTAAGCATTTCACGCAATGGTGTCTGTAATGGGTCTGCTTTTCACAAAAAGGACAGACCTTGCAGACAAAATCCCCCTTAGACCAAAATACAACACTTATAACACCTATCTAGGGTAGGATAATTAGAATTTGCACATCACTTGCCAGGAGTGGAACAATTTCCGACTGCTAGGAGGGAATTTGCCGTCCTCTCTATGACAGAATACTTGCCTGGAAATATAAACACACAACCTCCTACGACAAGGAAAAGACGAATTGGTATGTCTGGTAAATATTTATTAGTAAATAAAACCACACGGTAGGCCAAACGCATCTATCTTAGCAGACTCTAACATATCAATAATATGATTGAAACACAGTCAGGGCAAACATATATGTAGAAATATATATGTATAATAAATGTATGGAACCTGAAAGCAGAGAAATAGGTAAGAATAGTAGGAAAATAAGAATTAGTGGAACACTTCACCAACTGCCTGTTCATCCCGCTCCGCTTTGCCAAAGGGGAGTCCGTTTCTGCGGCCTAGCTAGGAAGCAGTGGCAACACTATATGCCCCACTCTCCACAGCCACAAGTCTGCCCTGTGATGAACTTCCACTTGAAAAATCTCGGACACCTTCTTTAGTACAAGTGGTGACATAAGACGAAGCTCCTTGCGAGCCTTGCCTCCTTTTCCCACTTCAAAGCGGAGCGCGCACATACCTCTGACAAGATCCAGGGGCATATTACCAAGCAATAGCGATAATTATCGCTATTGCTTGGTTAGCGGGAAAAATTTACCGCTGAGCTGCGTCGATTTTTACCGCAAATAAACCTTGGTATTACCAAGGTTTATCGCAAATGCGATAAAAATCGCCGCAATGCATGAATATCGCTGAAAAGTGCGTGATATTCATGCATTACCGAGCTAATGCTCTTAGCCATGTTATCCACCTCCCATTGGATAACATGGCTAAGAACTGCTCAGGGCAGGTGTTAGCTTTTGGAGATATTCGCGCTTAGCGCGAATATCTCCAAAAGTTGGTAATAGGAGATAGCGGTGTTAGCGACTGTTTTCAGTCGCTAACATCTTGGCACGCCCACTTTGCATGTCATTAGTGATAAATATCACTGACATGCAAAGTGGGGCCCAAGATGGTCGCTATCTCCTACTAGCTGTCGCTAACTGGTGTTAGCAACAGCTAGGTAATAGGGAGATAATTTTATCTGCGCTTTCTTGGCTTTTAAAGCCAAAAAAGCGGAGATAAACCCCCTTGATAATATGTCCCCCAGTTCTTTCTGGTCAGTAAAGTTTGAAAAACAAGTGATAGGGAAAACATACCCTTCTCACCTTGTGAAGCTTAGAAAATGGTGACAGCCAAGAAAATGGAGTCACTCGAACATAGGCCTCTATTCACGCAAAGAAGCAGAATTAGTATGCAAAATGACATAAGATCATGCCAAAGCCAATAGCAAGCACTGTCGTTAAGCAAGATAAAGTCGGAAACTGCAAAAGAATGTAACCAAACCCTACTTCGTAGCTTATTCTTACTAGGCAGGCCGACGCATTACTATGTTATGTTATAATATACTAAATAAACCTGAGATGGTGATGGGCGACGGTCATTACTGGATCACTCATCCACATAAGTGGCCCATTCATTACAGCGTCCGAGAAGTGGCGCACTGAAATCTTATAAATCGTTTCTACGATGCTTTGAGGCGGGGGAACGCCCATCCTACATACATTATACCTGACATATGATGCAGGTATAACGTAGTGCTGCGGTTTACAAAGTGACACATCTGCCTAGATGCATTACTTTGTAAATAGGGCACAATATGGTGCATTTTTTAAGCCACCACTGCATTACAAGAAGTGTCACACCTGCGGCACTAAAGTGTCACAAGGGCTCATAAATAGGTCCCTCAATATGTTACAAACTAGAATCAACCCAGCCAACGTGCTTCATTCCTTACAGGAACCTCATCGGGGTTGTGGAAGACAGGCACATACAATAACATTAAATAATAAATGTACCTTTATCTCTCATATGGTTTCCCTTAAATATCTGATTGTGAATATTGCTGCTCTGAATTATAACCCGTCATTAGCATCCCAAATGTATTTCTTTGAAGTACCTGCATGTACATGTTTTCGCCATATTGGTCTATAACCCCTATTTCCATTGCTTGTTTATTTAATCAAATTCATAGGACCAGATGTACATCCGGGGCATTTAGCGACTCGCAAATGTCGCTAAATTGTGAGTCGCAATTTGAGAGTCACTAAATGCCTTGCACAACAGTGTCAGAGACACTGTTTGTGATTCCTAATGGGGTTGCAAATTGCATGCCTCATCAATATTCATGAGGCACTCGCAATTTGCGACCCTATTGGGAATGGCTGGCCCTCCCAGGTATGGTGGCCTGCTGGGTTCATCAGACCTCCATATCTGTGACTGCTTTTCAATAAAGCAGGTTTTTCAAATGCAGCTTGTTTTCCTTAAAGGAAAACGGGAGGCATTTAAAAAAAAATTACACAATTTTGTTTTCATTTTTAAGGGACTACTGCCTGCCCCTAAAAAATATTTCCCCCTGCATTTCTAAGAGTAAGGGGTCCGCTGGGCACCACTTCCCATTTGCAAGTACATTACCAGCCTCTTGAAGAGGGCAGTAAATTAAGAGAGTTTTGCAAAGCAATTGTGGTTGCAAAACATCCTTACCCAGTATGCAACCCCAACCTTACTGTTTTGCATGCCTTCCGTTGTATTTCTTTAATTCAACACTCTAGTTTTTTTTTTACTGTTTTTAATCTGCAAATCCAGATCTTGAGATTGATGGGTTTTTGGAGAGTTCTTAAGGCTCTTCAATTATTTATTTTTGCTAGCCTAATCAGCCTCTCTTTTTACCACTTAGTCTGGGATGGATTTTTTGGGTGTCTCTGATGGGGAGAAAGATGAACATTTGGCTTAGTACTTGTTCCCAGTTAGTGAACTGATCTGTACTCCAGGACATTGATTTCTGGATCGACATGATTGGATAATCATCGCTCAATTGAAGGAGTTTAAGCTGATTATTAGCATTCCACTTTATAGCTCTCAGATGCATGGTTAGTCAACGATTGGGATGAACAAGCTCCTCTACATACCATACTATACCAGTAATACTGAAATCTGACAATGGATCACCTTTCACAGAATGACTTTAAATATTTTGCTACAAAACTGGCCTCCAAATATGAAAGATCACAACTTTGTGATCTTAAGCTAAAGGAGTAGATGAACATTTGATGGACACCCTCCCAAAAAAGTACTTCAGGTTGTCAGGGCTACTCAGAGCTCTATCTCTGAAATAGTGTGACAAATTCATCCTCACTACAGGCTACACTCCACACAGTACACCACGTATCTCTACAGCTTGACTTATATTTAGGATAGCTCACACAATTCCAAATATTGTGGCAGATTCCTGTATCCCAGTCACTGAAAATGTATAGGTTGTGATGCTGCTTCCAATGAAAATATGAAGAAGAATGCAAAGGATCACAAGAAGGCATGGCACTAGTGAAGACCAGAGACTACCGCAATGCTGACTCGAAATACAGGCCTCAGTCATATATATTAACTTATATCAAAGGATCCTTGTTCAAAGCCTGGCGAGGGAGTCACACCATTGCAAGAAATTTGTCATACTTCAGGACACTCTGTGGACACTCTTGCGAATTACCGTTACCAGAAGGTTTTCTATATGCTGACAACAGCATAGTTGAGAAAGGGGAGGAAAGAGAACATAACGAGGATCAGAGTTATCCTGAAAACTCTTCTACAGACTGCGACAATCAGGTGTTTTATAATTTTCTTTCTTTCTCGCCTCCTTAAAATCCAGAACACTTCCATATTACCCAACTATCCCCTCAACATTTCACTGCCCCCATCTTTCTTCTACCACTCCCATTAGTCTGTTTCTCCTTCCAATCACCTGACATGACCTCTATGAACCATTAAGGCTCTAGCAGGGCTCATCACTGTAATTTTGAACTTTGTATATAAGTCAAGGGATAATAGCTGCTCACACACCTTACTGGCTGAGTTTTTACCTCCCTATTGCAAGACGTGTAATCAGATCTTGCCATTAGTTATAAGGGAGGTGGGGGAAGAAGCCAAGTTAAAGATGCTATTACTGAATTGTAACCATTAAGAAAATGGGGTGACCCATAAGGTGTGGACCTGGGTATTCAATGATATCGAAAAAACAGTGGTCCTAGACCTATTAATTATAAGGAATGACTTAAATCAATTATAGTACCCACAGTATTTTGTAAGCAGAACAACCACAATCAGTCTGCTCTATTGTACTGAAATAACTTAGGGGCATATTACCAACAACTAGCGATAATTTTTGTCTCTAACTTGTTTAGAGACAAAAATTATCGCCGCACATCGGCGATTTTTATCGCAGATAAACCTTGCTATTAACAAGGTTTATCTCAAATGCGATAAAAAACGGCCGAAATGCATGAATATCGCTGAAAAGTCAGCGATATTCATGCATTATCGAGCAAATGCTCTTAGCCATGTTATCCACCTCCCATTGGATAACATGGCTAAGAACTGCTCAGGGCAGGTGTTAGCTTTTGGAGATATTCCCGCTTAGCGCGAATATCTCCAAAAGTTGGTAATAGGAGATAGCGATGTTAGCGACTGTTTCCAGTCTCTAACATCTTGGCACGCCCACTTTGCATCTCATTAGTGATAAATATCACTGACATGCAAAGTGGGGCCCAAGATGGTCGCTATCTCCTACTAGCTGTCGCTAACTGGTGTTAGCAACAGCTTGGTAATAGGGAGATAATTTTATCTCCGCTTTCTTGGCTTTTAAAGCCAAAAAAGCGGAGATAAACCCCCTTGATAATATGCCCCTTAGTACCACAAGATAAACCTACACCACGGTTAAAAGAGATTACTTTTGATTTATTAACTTATTCATCATCTTTTTTTGTTTTTTGTATTTTAACAATTAATTTTTTTACACAATATTTCATTTCCAAATTGATAAAAAACAGAGGTTGCCCAAGAGAGAAACTGTGCAGGAAAAGGGGTGATCAAAAGTGTGAAACAAGTGAACAGAAAAGAAAATTCAAACTGGTGGATAGAAGAAATTATTCACGTTATTTGAAAACAATATCGGACCTATGATTAGCCGTATTGAAACCCTGGCCAACCTTTTTTAGGTTTTTTGAATCTGGACACTGTTATAAGTAGACATATATCTTGAGGATATTTTGCACTATATAAAGTTATTTAATAGTTGGTCCAAGGGTAATTAGAAGATACCGTCGACGTTTCGACTCGTCTTATGCCCAAACGGTGATTTAAACCTGGGGATTGCGAGTCTTCATCAGGACTGGAAAAACAAAACGAAGGCAACCAGGGGATAATAATAACCCTATGAAAGATAAAAATGGAGGTTACAAACCGAGGTGGGTAGGTTTTTTGCAAGGCCGTAGCCCATGAGAGGTATTATGTTCTTACCCATCAAGAATGCGAGAGCAAGAAGAGATGGTCCTGAGTTCCAACTTTCCATATAATCTCCTGTAAAACAAATGGTAGTACCCAGAATTTATCTAGGTCTTACAAATCTCTAGCCCATACAAGTGTTAGAGAAGAGATTATTTCTTCCCTTATTTTCAGATTCCATCCTCACCACATATTGGGAGGGGTACAGTACTTCATGTGTGCATCATGGTATGTTAATACCTACAAATAATTATAGTAGTATCAGTGTATAATTCACCATAGATACAAATTAAAGGCCAGGATTAATTCCCAAAGATTTACCTTTAGGTTCTAGAAGTGCTCCAGTTGATAAATCCAGGTAGCTACATAGGGAGACACAATGTGGTCCTACTTAGAATATGCATTTTACATCAACAAAAAGAAGTACATATTTTGAGATTTAAAATTAGGTATAAGCCCCATTTACCTTATACACGCACTTTCCGATGTATATAGTATGGGCGCCTATTCCTAGGATCAGGTTGCTGTGTGGAAAAGAGACACGACTTGTTTAGTGTCTCACTCGACGTAATGCAATTAATATCGCTACCTCAACCTTAAAATCAAGGCTTGTGAAAGGTATAACCGGCCTCAGAAACTGTTACCTTTCTGCCGGTGTGACGACCCGAGTAATACAGCCAAGCCTCGCTCTGTTCAAGGACGCCGCCATTACTGCTACAGCGTTTGCGCATGTAGTTGTACCTGGCCGCCTCTTCCAGAACGAACATAGACAGAGGACTAGTGATCGCGTAGCGGTACTGCATAGTGTAATGATACAGGTCAATTTGTCTATATTTAACCCGTATACATCGACATGAATTATTTATTCAAGCATTGTGCAGGATATTATTCAAAGTAGTGGGCTTTGTGATATAAAAAAATGTTTCAAAAAATTTTTAGCGATTTTTTGAAAAATATATTGGATGAATTGCAGAGCCCAACTAATACGTGTATATTAGCTGCGATGGATATCGCTTCTTTATACACTAATATTCCACAGAATGAGGCATTGACCTGCATGGAACGTGTACTCAACAAGAGAACTGCACCCCATAGAGTACCAACTGAATTTATTGTCCAACTCCTTGAGATTGCTATGACGTAGAATTTCTTCGTATTCCAAAATGAATATTATATTCAAACTAATGGAGTGGCGATGGGGGCAAGTTTTTTTTTCACAACCATACGATGGGGGCAAGTTTTGCCCCCAATCTTGCCATTATTTATATGAGTGAATACGAGAACAAATACATCTTAAATCAATATAACCCTTACCGCAATAATATCTTATTGTGGGTAAGGTATATTGACGATGTTCTCTTGATCTGGCATGGAAAACAGTCAGAACTCACGGAATTCCATAGCTGGGTGAATACCTGTTCAAATGACATACAGTTCACTTTGGAATCTAATGCGATGACCATCAATTTCTTGGATCTAAAACTTAAAACTGAGGAGGGAAGACTATACACCACCTTGCATAGAAAGAGTAGTGAGAGAAATACCCTCCTTAGATATACTAGCCATCATCCACGCAACCTTAGGGACAACTTGCCTTTCGGGCAATTCCTAAGGTTGCGTCGGAATTGTTGTAAGAAGGATGATTACTTTGTGGAATCGGCAAATCTGATGTCGAGACTGGGTGAACGTGGGTACCCCACTAGACTGCTCAAAAAGGCCAGAAAAAGGGCATGGCATAACCATCGGGAGCACCTTCTCTGTACTAAACCTAAACCTAAGGAGGAACGATTGGTCTGTGTGACGACGTTTAACACAAAAAGCAATGCAATTAAAAAATGTGTGAATCGTCATTGGCATCTGATCAGTGACGAACTAGGGGGAATTCCAACACCACTACACGCATTCCGCAAAGGGATGAATATCCGCGATCACCTAGTCCAATCTCTGTTGCCCAACAAACAGCCTCCGAGTCAATCTACATTGTGGGGTGCACCAACGGTGATTGGCCACAGAAAATGTGGTTCTTGTAAAGCCTGTCCCCTAACAATAGAAGGTAACAGTTTCAATTACAATGAGTATACATACAAATTAACACAACACACTAACTGTAACACCTCATGGCTAATCCATGCAATTATGTGCCCATGTGGGTTTTTGTATGTGGGTCAGACAACGCAAAAAATAAAATGCCGGATTCTGCAACACATGAGCCGGATACGTTGTAAAACCCAAGGGGCCCCGTTGGTAGATCACTTCAGCAGTTTTGAACATTCAGAAACTAGCTTGAGGTGGTGGGTTATAGAGAAAATAACACCAAACCCACGAGGAGGTAATCTACACAACACCCTGAATAGAAGGGAATGTAAGTGGATATACACTCTCAATACTGTTAACAAGGGACTCAATGAACTTGAGGAGATGAACAAACAAGTGGCACTGTTGGGAACGTGAGTATTTTAAGATTCGTACATCAGTACCACTGCGTTCAGGTGACCTGAAAAGAATGTCTGTCTCCAAAATTGTCTCATGTGATTATTACAATGAATAATTATGCATTATAACATTGTTTGTGTTCATTTGATTTTATCTCTCTGATATATATGCAGTGTTGTTATGACCAAACGTGTATATATATGCATTCATGTACCAATTGTATGTAAGCAAATCAAATAATTATGATATCTATGAAGTACATATAACTATGACCATTCTTCTCATTCTTGTAACAGGTCTAGATGTCTACAATGATTGCTGCTATAGGTATAACTATGCCCATCTCAATGTCACATAATCTTATGATCCTAAGCAGCCTACCAGCCAGAATTTAAATAGAGCTAGGATCTCCATATTTATTAACTATTGTCCTTGACCGCTAATACACTTAAGCGTCATTTTTGGTGAACACCAACAGTTGAGTAAGAGACATAACACAGGCTCAGCCCCTGACAAGTGAATTGTCCTTCGTTTGTTTCTTTCACGAAGTTGATACTTCGGTGATTGAATCGGATTATCGTGTCCAGGACTCCTCTAATGCTGATACCATCTGAGTATACTTTAGTTGGGCTCTGCAATTCATCCAATATATTTTTCAAAAAATCGCAAAAAAAAATTGAAAATGTTTTTAATACCACAAAGCCCACTACTTTGAATAATATCCTGCACAATGCTTGAATAAATAATTCATGTCGATGTATACGGGTTATATATAGACAAATTGACCCGTATCATTACACTATGCAGTACCGCTACGCGATCACTAGTCCTCTGTCTATGTTCGTTCTGGAAGAGGCGGCCAGGTACAACTACATGCGCAAACGCTGTAGCAGTAACGGCGGCGTCCTTGAGCAGAGGGAGGCTTGGCTGTATTACTCGGGTCGTCACACCGGCAGAAAGGTAACAGTTTCTGAGGCCGGTTATACCTTTCACAAGCCTTGATTTTAAGGTTGAGGTAGCGATATTAATTGCATTACGTCGAGTGAGACACTAAACAAGTCGTGTCTCTTGTCCACACAGCAACCTGATCCTAGGAATAGGCGCCCATACTATATACATCGGAAAGTGCGTGTATAAGGTAAATGGGGCTTATACCTATTTTTAAATCTCAAAATATGTACTTCTTTTTGTTGATGTAAAATGCATATTCCAAGTGGGACCACATTGTGTCTCCCTATGTAGCTACCTGGATTTATCAACTGGAGCACTTTTAGAACCTAAAGGTAAATCTTTGGGAATTAATCCTGGCCTTTAATTTGTATCTATGGTGAATTATACACTGATACTACTATAATTATTTGTAGGTATTAACATACCATGATGCACACATGAAGTACTGTACCCCTCCCAATATGTGGTGAGGATGGAATCTGAAAATAAGGTAAAAATAATCTCTTCTCTAACACTTGTATGGGCTAGAGATTTGTAAGACCTAGATAAATGCTGGGTACTACCATTTGTTTTACAGGAGATTATATGGAAAGTTGGAAATCAGGACCATCTCTTCTTGCTCTCGCATTCTTGATGGGTAAGAACATAATACCTCTCATGGGCTGCGGCCTTGCAAAAAACCTACGCACCTCGGTTAGTAACCTCCATTTTTATCTTTCATAGGGTTATTATTATCCCCTGGTTGCCTTCATTTTGTTTTTCCAGTCCTGATGTAGACTCGCAATCCCCAGGTTTAAATCACCGTTTGGGCATAAGACGAGTCGAAACGTCGACGGTATCTTCTAATTACCCTTGGACCAACTATTAAAGAACTTTATATAGTGCAAAATATCCTCAAGATATATGTCTACTTATAACAGTGTCCTGATTCAAAAAACCTAAAAAAGGTTGGCCAGGGTTTCAATACGGCTAATCATAGGTCCGATATTGTTTTCAAATAACGTGAATCATTTCTTCTATCCACCAGTTTGAATTTTCTTTTCTGTTCACTTGTTTCACACTTTTGATCACCCCTTTTCCTGCACAGTTTCTCTCTTGGGCAACCTCTGTTTTTTATCAATTTGGAAATGAAATATTGTGTAAAAAAATGAATTGTTAAAATACAAAAAACAAAAATAGATGAAGAATAAGTTAATAAATCAAAAGTAATCTCTTTTAACTGTGGTGTAGGTTTATCTTGTGGTACTAAGTTATTTCAGTACAATAGAGCAGACTGATTGTGGTTGTTCTGCTTACAAAATAGTGTGGGTACTATAATTGATTTAAGTCATTCCTTATAATTAATAGGTCTAGGACCACTGTTTTTTCGATATCATTACTGAATTGTAGGTCTATGAAGAAACACAAAGTCGAGATATATGATCTACTGGTAAACAGAGACCCGGACGCCATGTTTCTGACAGAGACATGGTGTCAAGAGGACTAACCTGAACTCCTATGGTCTGTGGGGGCGATCAAGCGAGGGTCTTCAGAAGATAGGTTCCCAGCTCCCAATTGCCCCTGCACCCAGATTCCTCTGAGCCCAGGAACGAAAGGGAAAGGGGAAGTGGATGACAAACAAGAGAGGCTGCCACACCCTGGTGTCGTCTAGGTTTGGTTGAGTTTAGGACACCTGCAAAAGTAACCACAAATTAATACGTCCCTTCAAGGAGTGGAATTCACCATTCGCAATACACAGTCTAGCCACTTTACTCTTCTACGTTATCACTGTTTCGAGCTGTACCTGATAAGAGTGTGGAATGAGCTGCTCTCCTTGGTTGACTCAGATGACAATAGAGAATGACGTCTTACTCTGCAAATGCCAGGACCTTCTTGGTGTGTGTGTGTGGATAAGGGTATAACCTATATGCGCATATATTATAACCCCTAAACACTTCTCCGACTGGATACAGTTCTAGGATGAAGTGGATACACCTGATGGATATGAGAAATCCCAACTGGAGGTCCGCAAGAACAATTCTTAAAGTCTCTGAGGTGAATAGTTGAACGCTCTAATGAATCGAACAAACAAAGTCTCATATGACTCTTAGCACCAGAGTTCAAAAGTACGCTCATATGAAGAGTTCAAGTACTGGCCGCTGACGGAGAAGCTGAAGGAACTGAACTGGTACGATTACTGACGAGAACTGACTCAGCAACCAGTTCCACAAACTCTTTAATCCAATGAGCAATATATGTTTGACGTACTTGGTCGAGGAAATCCAAAACTGAAGGATCATCCGCTAGGAGCTGTCCGTAGCGGCTTACCTCACAACTGCTGAGGCGGAGGGTCAAAGCAGGACAAAAGCTGCGACTCCAGAATGACCCTAAACAGGCAGTGAGGAGCTGACAAAATAGAATCCTCTTCGGAATGACAAAGTCCAAAAGAACGGCAACCAGAATGAGAATCTGAGGAGACTCTCCGGAATGCTGCCGCTCGCTTCAGTATGACGGTTGAAGTGCGCAGTACTCAGGAATGGAGCGCACAAAATGGCCGCTCGAATCGTGAAAGGCTAGAACGCTAACCTTGCGCTAAAGCGGCACAGCGCTGCCTTGAACTGCCGGGTATACCGTTCTTGCCTCAATGAATTTCTGCACCCACAGGAACGGTAATACCATGGAAATTCTTTGAGTCTTATTCCTGGCAGTGGGGCACAGCGTGTAGACACCAGGGCGGGCTTGACAGTACCCCCCACCAAAACCCCCCTTCCAGGTTTCAAAGGGAACATCTTGTGGAAAGCTGTCACTAATCTGGGAGCATGCACGTTATCACTAGGCTCCCAAGATCTCTCCTCAGGACCATAACCTTTCCAATCTACTAAGTAGAACAATTTTCCCCTCTTAATCTTAGAATCAAGGATTCTTTTGACCTCAAACTCTTCTGAAGACTGGATCGAAATTGGTGCTGGAGGAGTTTCCCGCCTTAATTGGGGCGGACTTTTCTTGACCAACGAAACATGAAAAGTGGGATGGATTCTCATAGAGCTGGGGAGTGAGACTCTAACACTGACAGGGTTTATCATCTTGACCACCGGGAAAGGGCCAACAAACCTCGGTTGGAACTTCTTAGTTCCCCCAAGCCTCATGTGTTTAGTAGAGATCCAGACCAACTCTCCCGCTTTAAACTGAGGACTGTCCCTTCTTTTACGATCAGCTGACCTTTTATAATTAGCTTTGGCTTTAGAAAGATTAGCAAAGGCCATCTGATAAGCTTGTTGCAAGTTTGATAGTACCTCTTGGGCCGCTGGGACCTCAACCTCAGCTCTTCCTACTCTCATGTTTGGATGCCTACCGGAGTTCAAAAAGAACGGGGAGAAACCTGTGGCCGAATGGACGGAATTATTGTACGCAAATTCCGCAGTACTGAGTAAGGAGGGCCAGTCGCCTTCCCGATCCATAAGGTACAAACGGAGGTATTGCTCCAAATCTTGGTTCACCCGCTCAGTCTGTCCATCCGTTTCCGGATGAAAACTGGTGGACAGGCGAGAATCCACCCCCATTCCTTTTAGAAAAGATCTCCAAAAACGGGACACAAATTGAGGCCCACGGTCCGAGATCACCACCTTGGGAATCCCATGTAACCTGACTACATGTTGGACAAACAACTCGGCTAGTTGAGGAGCTGTTGGTAGGGATTTTAACGGAATGAAGTGACTCATCTTGGAAAACTGATCTACCACCACCCAAATAGTTGTGCTACCTTGACTGGAGGGGAGATCGACAATAAAATCCATGGAGATGGTATGCCAGGGGGAAGGGGCCACAGGGATGGGTTGGAGCAGGCCTTGTGGGAGTTGTCTCATGACTTTGCCTTTGACACATTGCTCACAAGTGGCTATGAACTGTCTTACCTGAGCTTCCATGCCAGGCCAAATGAATTCTCTCTTGATCAACTCCGAGGTCTTAGCAACTCCCTTGTGGCCGGCTAACAGATGGTCATGAAATTGCTGAATTATCCGGACTCGAAGATCTTCACTGGGAACAAACATCTTCCCTGACTGGTAAGGCTTCCCTTCTTTGACTTCTCGATCAGGACCTTCATTCACCCAATCTTCAAACTTCTGCTGTGAAAATTCCACCCGAATCTTGTTTTCCAAATCGTCTTCAACGGAGGTGGCCACAATCTTCTCGGTGGGAATAACAAAACCTTTTTCCTGATGCTCAGCTTCACTTCCAAATTCCAACCGGGACAAGGCGTCTGCTTTAGCATTAGCGGCTCCAGGCTTATAGGTTAGGACAAAGTCATAGTCTGCAAAGAATAGAGACCACCTTAGTTGTCGAGGGGTCAAGGTTCGAGCTGACTTCAAAAACTGGAGATTTCGGTGGTCTGTGAATACAGTAATGGGATGTTTGGCTCCCAGAAGATAATGTCGCCAGACCTGAAAGGTATCCTTCACTGCTAATAACTCTTTATCAGCAATTGAATAGTTAGTCTCTGCAGGGGTGAGTTTTCGTGAATGATAAGCAACTGGATGGAGCTGACCCGTGTTCTTGTGTCGCTGTGATAAAATTCCTCCTATAGCCAGATTCGAGGCATCTGCCTCCACGAAGAATGGAACATTTAAATCAGGATGCTGAAGGATCGGTGCGGTGGTGAATGCCTCCTTCAAAGATTGAAAGGCCTCTTCCGTCGCTGAATTCCACACAAATTTTTCGTTCTTCCGTAACAATTTAGTGATTGGGCTCACCTTGCTGGAAAAATCATGGATGAACCGTCTGTAGAAATTTGCAAATCCAAGGAAACTTTGTATCTCTTTGACGGATCGAGGAGCTGGCCAACCCTTGATGGCTTGCAATTTGGTGTCATCCATGAACACTCCTTCAGGAGACAGAATGAATCCCAGAAACTCTACCTTGGATGAGTGGAAGACACACTTCTCAAGCTTCACAAACAACTGATTTTCGAGTAATCTGTTCAGAATGGCTCGCACATGGTTTACATGTTCTTCTCGACTGTTTGAAAAAATCAAAATGTCGTCAATGTACACGACTGCGAAACGATCCAAATATTCCCGAAGGATGTCATTTACAAAATGCTGGAACGCAGCTGGGGCATTACAGAGCCCAAAAGGCATCACTTGGTATTCAAATAGTCCCAGCCGGGTGCGGAATGCCGTCTTCCATTCTTCTCCTTCTGCCATGCGAACCAAATGGTAAGCTCCTCTGAGATCGAGCTTTGTATAAATACATGCTTCCTTGACCTGGTCCAAGAGCTCCGAAATGAGGGGCAAAGGATAGCGATTCTTTTTTGTGACCAAATTGAGTGCTCGATAGTCAATGCAGGTCCGCAGAGATCCATCCTTCTTAGGAATAAAAAAGAGCGGAGACGACACTGGGGACTGGGATGGCCGTATAAATCCATTGGCTAAATGTTGCTCTATGTATTCCTTGAGGTGTTCGTTCTCTGGTTCTGAAAGGGCATAAATGCGACTGCACGGGAGTGCTGCTCCAGGCTCCAATTCTATGCGACAGTCGTAAACACGATGAGGAGGTAACTTCTGCGCCTCCTGTTCATTGAACACCTCCTTCAAGTCTAAATATTCTTCCGGAATCTCAGGTATCTCCAAAGAGCAAATTGTTTGGACTTGACCCGCCAGACTAGAGGACAGGGACTGCTGAAGTTCCCCCGGAGAGGATGCCTTACAGTGTTCTTGACAATATTCCGATGACATCTCCAGTGTGCGCTTGGCCCAATCGATCTTGGGATTATGTTCAGTGAGCCAAGGCAGACCAAGAATTAGCTGAAACTGCGGAGCGTCAATTAAATTAAATCGCACCAAACTCCGATGGCTCCCAGGACCAAATATGGTAATGGTCTCTGTATCTGCTACGATGGGCCCCGAAGACAGGTTTGTTCCGTCAACTGCTCGCACCAACTCCGGCTTTAATTTCTTCTCAAATCGAATTCCCAAGGCTTTAGCAAATTGAATATCGCAAAAGTTCCCAGTGGCTCCGGAATCAATCATGATTGAGACGTGATGGTGAACATCTTCTCCAAACTGGATCCTACTGGACAGAATGAGATGAGGTGCTGCACATTGTAAGGTGTTTGCCAAAGACTGCGATTTTGGGGCTGACTCTTGTGTCGCTTCCACCAGGGCAACCCCGTCTACTGGTGAAGCCGATCTTTTACCATCGTAGACTTCTTCTGTCTCTTAGGGCATTCACGAACAAAATGGCCCGGCAGACCACAATACATACACAGTTTTCCTGCTCGACGCTTCTCTCGTTCTTCCATACTGAGAGGACCCCGTACTGAGCCGATTTGCATTGGTTCCTCAGCCTGGGTGACTTCATGACTCTTACTGACCTCGGTTCGAGCTCGATCCAACCTTGGCGGGACTGACCTGAAATCCTTGCGTCTCTCACTCCGCCTCTCAGACTGGCGCTGATCGATGTGTAAGACTAAGTCGATCAACTCCGACAAATCCGTTGGTCTCTTAGGAATTTGAGCTAGACCATCCTTGAGCTCATCTTTAAGTCCTCTGTAAAAGATGGCGGCTCTCTTGGCCGCGGGCCAGCTGGTCTCGACAATGAGTTGATTGAATTGTGCTATGTAAGCAACCAACTCCTTATTGCCCTGCCTAAGATCCAACAATTCGTTATCGGTGGCCTGTGAGATGGTTCTCCTATCGAAAATGCGTAAAAATTCTGCTTTGAAATCTTCAAACTTGTAGAGTACCGGATCGTTTGCTGATACCAAGGGTAGAGACCATGCTGCTGCATCTCCACTCAGATAAGACAGAACAAAAGCCACTTTGGACTGATCCTCCTTAAACAAAATGGGTTTGCACAAAAAATGCAACGAGCATTGTGTCAGAAAAATTTGGGCCTTATGTGGATCCCCTTGAAACCTCTCTGGAGGAGCTAATGGAATTGTGGGTGACATGGCATGTACCACTTGGGTTGTTAACTCTGAGGAAGATGAGGAAGAAGCAAAACTCTGAAACTTCGATCTTTCAAAACTGGGATTGGGACTAGTAGCTAACTCGTCTAATCTTTGCCGTAAATAACTAGTCTCCTGATTGGATTTCTTAATCTCCTCCTGAGTGTCGCTCAACTGTTTTTGCATTCCCTCCAGCACTGAGGTCAAAGCCTTCATATCCCAACCCTCAGTCATCTCGCCCAGACAGAAGGCACAATGTGTCTATTGGCACTTCAATCTGTCAAGAGGACTAACCTGAACTCCTATGGTCTGTGGGGGCGATCAAGCGAGGGTCTTCAGAAGATAAGTTCCCAGCTCCCAATTGCCCCTGCACCCAGATTCCTCTGAGCCCAGGAACGAAAGGGAAAGGGGAAGTGGATGACAAACAAGAGAGGCTGCCACACCCTGGTGTCGTCTAGGTTTGGTTGAGTTGAGGACACCTGCAAAAGTAACCACAAATTAATACGTCCCTTCAAGGAGTGGAATTCACCATTCGCAATACACAGTCTAGCCACTTTACTCTTCTACGTTATCACTGTTTCGAGCTGTACCTGATAAGAGTGTGGAATGAGCTGCTCTCCTTGGTTGACTCAGATGACAATAGAGAATGACGTCTTACTCTGCAAATGCCAGGACCTTCTTGGTGTGTGTGTGTGGATAAGGGTATAACCTATATGCGCATATATTATAACCCCTAAACACTTCTCCGACTGGATACAGTTCTAGGATGAAGTGGATACACCTGATGGATATGAGAAATCCCAACTGGAGGTCCGCAAGAACAATTCTTAAAGTCTCTGAGGTGAATAGTTGAACGCTCTAATGAATCGAACAAACAAAGTCTCATATGACTCTTAGCACCAGAGTTCAAAAGTACGCTCATATGAAGAGTTCAAGTACTGGCCGCTGACGGAGAAGCTGAAGGAACTGAACTGGTACGATTACTGACGAGAACTGACTCAGCAACCAGTTCCACAAAGTCTTTAATCCAATGAGCAATATATGTTTGACGTACTTGGTCGAGGAAATCCAAAACTGAAGGATCATCCGCTAGGAGCTGTCCGTAGCGGCTTACCTCACAACTGCTGAGGCGGAGGGTCAAAGCAGGACAAAAGCTGCGACTCCGGAATGACCCGAAACAGGCAGTGAGGAGCTGACAAAATAGAATCCTCTTCGGAATGACAAAGTCCAAAAGAACGGCAACCAGAATGAGAATCTGAGGAGACTCTCCGGAATGCTGCCGCTCGCTTCAGTATGACGGTTGAAGTGCGCAGTACTCAGGAATGGAGCGCACAAAATGGCCGCTCGAATCGTGAAAGGCTAGAACGCTAACCTTGCGCTAAAGCGGCACAGCGCTGCCTTGAACTGCCGGGTATACCGTTCTTGCCTCAATGAATTTCTGCACCCACAGGAACGGTAATACCATGGAAATTCTTTGAGTCTTATTCCTGGCAGTGGGGCACAGCGTGTAGACACCAGGGCGGGCTTGACACATGGCTGGAAGAAACATCCTCCCCGGTTGTTCTCGAAGCTGTCCCCCCTAGTTATAGTCTACTTAGACTTGATAGACAAAAACAGCGAGGAGGAGGGCTAGCATTAATTTATAAATCAGAACTAGAGTGCACTTTACTTAAAACTACCCTACCTAACAGCGAAAGTGGCTTCTTTACCATACAAGTAGGTTCCAAAAACGTTGTTAGTGGATTACTGATATACCGCCCACCAGGAGGTGTTGTTCAGTTTGGAGACCAACTTATAGAATTAATAACTCAATCAGCTATTAGATACAAAAGCTTTCTCATTCCTGGGAGATTTAAACCTCCACTTTGAAGACACAGATTGTAGAGAGGCACAAACGGTGGCTGCAGCACTGAACTCCGTGGGGGTCAGTCTGCTTTCAACAGCCCCCACGCATCAGTTAGGCCATCTCCTGGACCCTATTTTTTCTAATTGGGAAGGCATTAAGGTCTTACCCCCGGTCCCATTGATTTGGTCGGATCATAGCATTGTTCCGTTTAAAATAGAAGATGAACCCCCAGGAATCAAATTAAAAAAACCCTTATTACAAAAGCGCAGAGTTTGGAAAAAATTTACTCCAGAACTGTTTAAAAGCGCCTTATCAGAACATCCTCTGCCCCTAGGTAACACTTTACAGGAGGCATGGAATAGTTATGAGAATTGGATGTCGAATGCATTAGACAAGGTAGCACCTTGGACGCTCAAACCACCGGTAAGGCAATCTAGAACTGCCCCGTGGTTTTCAGAAAAACTTAGATTGGCTAAAGCTCAATGTAAAACTGTGGAGCGGAGGTGGAGGAAGAACTATGCCCCAGAACTCAAATTATGCTACAAAACGGAGCTAAAAAAATACCAGAAATTGGTGAGACTGGAGAAAAGTATCCACTACAAAAGTAGAATTGAGCTAGCAGATAACCCCACCAGAGAACTATTTAGTATTTACAAAGAATCTAGATAATTAGGAAAAGTGCACAGCTCAAAATTGTTCATAGAATCTTTTTTATTCTTTATTTCAATGTTGTGGGTGCTCTGTGGGAGGTTACCACGTCCCTGGGTACCAACTTAAATCGCAAAACAGTGTCTGTAGTGGGTCACTACAGACATCCCCTTTAGGCACACCTTCTCTCCTCAATATGTAGAGGATTCCAAAACGAAAAACAGTTTTTTAGTTCAGTTCCTTTATTATACTGTTTGTTGATTCATCTTATGTTATCTAATACATTCTTCCAACCATGAATTCAGTTCATTCATGTTAATTCATGTATGCATCAACGACACAAGAGTGATTATAATCCAATGCATTTCGGGCATGTCAATACTGCCCTTCATCAGGGAATCGTTTTTATAAAAATAAAAATAATACAAACAATAAACAACCTGTGGCATTAATGTGTCACACTTCAACCATCAATTACATTTGTCATAAGCATACTGTTTCAAACGGCATGTGTGTATAACCGCTATCTCATAAGGTGTTCACCGTTAGCTACCCATGTTCGTAACAGACGCTACAGTAACAATGTTAACACTTACGTGTCGCGTATACCAATAACAGAATTGGGGTCCTTCCAACCTTTACGTATTCTGTAAATTACAAAACCAATGTACCAATCAGCACTATGTTAGCACCTCAAATGGGGATTTCAACCAAACGCGCAACGTACATTCTCAATTGCTTTTGGAATGAAACTGACCTTGTGTTAGTAGTGAAGACTACGTGCTGTGTTCTGCCTCAATTCAAAACACCAGGTTACCGCTTACGTTCTCTTAAATTCGAACAACGATCTCCCCTATTGGTCTAAACTCCGATCACGTGACTTAAACACAAAAGAAATACCGAATACTACTCTCGTCTCTCATGATTAAATGGTAGTTTAACTATATTTGTAAAAGCACATAATTGTGAAAACAAAACACATTGGTACACTGCACTTCCTCATGAAGTTCATAATAATTAGCAGGTAGAGTAAAATAGTGTCTAGAGTATCGAACCGGTGTTGCTGTCTCATCATGTTACTAGCTCTTAAACAATAGTGCTATGGTTAAAACATCATAACTGGTCTATCTGTCTCCTGGTATGACATGTGTAATACAGTGAATGCTAATC
The DNA here is from genome assembly GCF_964263255.1 of Lissotriton vulgaris. NCBI lineage: Eukaryota > Metazoa > Chordata > Amphibia > Caudata > Salamandridae > Lissotriton > Lissotriton vulgaris. The sequence goes on along the minus strand of NC_141685.1, from coordinate 891,708,623 downwards.
CAAAAACATTATGCGCACAAAGTGAATTAAAGCATAAACAAAACGGTGGGAGAAGAATACCAAAAGCAGGTTATTCGTTCCAGACATCAGAGCCACCTATATAGTTCATTACATAAATTGTCTATAGGTAACATGATAGTTCCATCCTTTCATTGAGCCCATGAGGGCTCTGGGTACATAGTTTGTGGATCCAAAAATTCTCTCTTTTCAGCATATGCTTTGTATGATCCCTTCCTTCAATTTTTGTCACTGTCTCAAGGATCATGAATTTTAGTTGGAAATGTTATGTTTTGCCTCCAAGAAATGAGTAGACACTGTTGATTTCATGTTTCTCGTACGAATGTTGGACTTGTGTTCGGACAACCTAATCTTTATTGCTCTTTCAGTTTTTCCCACGTACAATTTCCCACATGGGCATTTCAATGTATAGATCACGTTTTTCGTGTCACATGTGGCGTTCACTCTTACTTTGATCTTGTGACCTCTCATCGGGTGGTTTATGGTATTTCCTTTTATAATGCTGTTGCAGTTCCCACAGCTCAGACAAGGATTTGTACCTTTGAAAATAGTGGTAGTTGGTTTAGGTTATTTCAAAAGTTCACCCACGTTTTGAGCTCTAGTGTAGGCAAACAAGGGAAGCTCTTCGAAAGATTTACCAAAGTCTGGTTCAAGTTTTAACATTTGCCAATGTTTGGAAAAGATTTTTTTGTACTTCTGACTCAATGTAGAGTACTTGGAAACCGCTACGATCCGTGCTTCCTCTTTCTTTATGACTGGTTTTAGTAGCTCCCTTCTTTCCATGTTTTCAACTCTTAGTTTTGCTTTATCCAAAATGTCCTTAGGGTACCCGCTCTGTGAAAATCTGGTTGCCATTTCTTCTAGTGAAGAGTGCATTCTTGTGTGGTCTGGAGGAGGAACTTAAACAAACATTGGAAGACATAAAAGCACAAATGGAAAAACATTCAAGGGAAATCAACGAAAGGAAAATTAGAAAGTTTAAAAGGGACACCCTTGACTATAAATTAGGGGAAGTGTATACATGGGCAGACATCTACGCCCAGAAAAGAAGGAACCGTCTGTATTCCCCCAACACTGACACATCCTCTTCGGGTAGCGACACCTCTCAAAGACCTCCACGTTCACATCCAAGTTCCAAACAACAAAGGACAACTGAAACGGATCAAAGATCTCGCACAGAGCCGAGAATCCAAGAAAACGTGTCAACAGAGCAACCAACCACCAGCATACCACCGATCACTCATCCTTTTTTAGAACAGGGACAAGCCCAAAAAGGAGACCCAGGAGAGGACAGAATAAAAGAAAGAGACAAAGAGAAGGAACACCCGAACACAAGGAGCACCACAATCCCGAAGAAAGACAAAGACAAGAAAAAGACTCAAACCTAGTTGGTGATCAACATCAGTGACTACCAACCGAGTGAATATGAGCTAAACCTGTTACAGAGAGGCACGTCTTTCGTGCCAACTACAGGGTCCAACATGTTGGAAATGGAGGTGAGTTTCTTTAAACTCATGCGAAAAATCAGATTGCGTCATTATTTCGACAACATCTTACCACAACAAGACAAGGAACCAGATGATCAACTTTTAGGCCTGCGAGCCAAAAGCAATTTTCAAGCCCCTCTCAGTCACAAAACGTTGGACATGTTTGAAAAGATGGTAAAACAAGACTTATCTCGTTTGAAATTTGACAAATCCATTAAAAAGAACACGACCCAAAAGGATCTGGATTGCTTAAAAAAACTCTCCTTGAATCCCAATCTAAGGTTCACGAAAGCCGACAAGGGAGGAGCCTTGGTAATTATGAACGGTTCCATGTATGAAACCAAAGTTCAAGAACACATTGGTGATGAAAATACTTACATGCAGTTGAGTGGTAACCCAACATTGGAATTTGTGAAAACAATAGGAAACATCGTAGACAAAGCTTATGATATGGGAACCATCAACCTCAGAACCAAAAATTTCTTGCACAAACCCAATCCCAAAAGTCCAGTATTCTACATGATACCTAAAATTCATAAAAATCTGTGGGACCCTCCCCTACGTCCTATTGTTTCAACAAGAGGCAGCATCCACGAACCCATTGGTCAGTTTTTAGACAAACATCTACAACCTACTGTCAAAAACATGAAAACATATGTGAAAGACACAACGGATTTCCTACTTAAACTGGAAACCATAGAGATGGAGCAGGATGAAAACTTAATTATGTGTACATCAGATGTGCGTTCCTTATATACTTCAATACCACACGAGTTGGGTATGGAATCTATTGAAAAAGAGCTACTGAACACTAATTTGGACCTGAACTTTAAAACATTCTTGATGGAGCTCATGACCTTCACTCTTTATCAAAGTTACTTCAAATACAGGGATACATGGTATCAACAACTCACGGGAACAGCCATGGGAAATCCGGCGGCGCCGGTATACGCAAACATTTTTATGCAGGACTTTGAAGAAACCAACTTGCTATCAAAACCCATATGGAACAACAACACAACATTTATAGTGCGGTATATTGATGATATATTCATCATATGGAAAAACACCAAAGAAATGCTACTCTCAGCCTTGGAAGAATTCAACAACACTGACAGTCGTATCCAACTCACATGGGAAATCTCCGACACAACCGTGACCTTCTTGGATGTGAGAGTAACCATCAAAGACAACAAACTTGAGACAAGTATTTACAGAAAAGACACTGACAGGAATAATTTGTTACATTTCGCTAGTTTCCACCAGCCAAGCCTAAAAAGACACCTACCATTTTCCCAAATGCCTAGAGTTAAAAGGATCATTTCAGACCACACAAGAATGCACTCTTCACTAGAAGAAATGGCAACCAGATTTTCACAGAGAGGGTACCCTAAGGACATTTTGGATAAAGCAAAACTAAGAGTTGAAAACATGGAAACCAGTCATAAAAAAAGAGGAAGCACGGATCGTAGCGGTTTCCAAGTACTCTACATTGAGTCAGAAGTACAAAAAAATAATTTCCAAACATTGGCAAATGGTAAAATTTGAACCAGACTTTGGTAAATCTTTCGAAGAGCTTCCCTTGTTTGCCTACACTAGAGCTCAAAACGTGGGTGAACTTTTGAAACAACCTAAACCAACTACCACTATTTTCAAAGGTACAAATCCTTGTCTGAGCTGTGGGAACTGCAACAGCATTATAAAAGGAAATACCATAAACCACCCGATGAGAGGTCACAAGATCAAAGTAAGAGTGAACGCCACATGTGACACGAAAAACGTGATCTATACATTGAAATGCCCATGTGGGAAATTGTACGTGGGAAAAACTGAAAGAGCAATAAAGATTAGGTTGTCAGAACACAAGTCCAACATTCTTACGAGAAACATGAAATCAACAGTGTCTACTCATTTCTTGGAGGCAAAACATAACATTTCCCAACTAAAATTCATGATCCTTGAGACAGTGACAAAAATTGAAGGAAGGGATCATACAAAACATATGCTGAAAAGAGAGAATTTTTGGATCCACAAACTATGTACCCAGAGCCCTCATGGGCTCAATGAAAGGATGGAACTATCATGTTACCTATAGACAATTTATGTAATGAACTATATAGGTGGCTCTGATGTCTGGAACGAATAACCTGCTTTTGGTATTCTTCTCCCACCGTTTTGTTTATGCTTTAATTCACTTTGTGCGCATAATGTTTTTGGATTAGCATTCACTGTATTACACATGTCATACCAGGAGACAGATAGACCAGTTATGATGTTTTAACCATAGCACTATTGTTTAAGAGCTAGTAACATGATGAGACAGCAACACCGGTTCGATACTCTAGACACTATTTTACTCTACCTGCTAATTATTATGAACTTTATGAGGAAGTGCAGTGTACCAATGTGTTTTGTTTTCACAATTATGTGCTTTTACAAATATAGTTAAACTACCATTTAATCATGAGAGACGAGAGTAGTATTCGGTATTTCTTTTGTGTTTAAGTCACGTGATCGGAGTTTAGACCAATAGGGGAGATCGTTGTTCGAATTTAAGAGAACGTAAGCGGTAACCTGGTGTTTTGAATTGAGGCGGAACACAGCACATAGTCTTCACTACTAACACAAGGTCAGTTTCATTCCAAAAGCAATTGAGAAAATACGTAGCCAGTTTGGTTGAAATCCCCTTTTGAGGTGCTAACATAGTGCTGATTGGTACATTCGTTTTGTAATTTACAGAATACGTAAAGGTTGGAAGGACCCCAATTCTGTTATTGGTATATGTGACACGTAAGTGTTAACATTGTTACTGTAGCGTCTGTTACGAACATGGGTAGCTAACGGTGAACACCTTATGAGATAGCGGTTATACACACATGCCGTTTGAAACAGTATGCTTATGACAAATGTAATTGATGGTTGAAGTGTGACACATTAATGCCACAGGTTGTTTATTGTTTGTATTATTTTTATTTTTATAGAAACGATTCCCTGATGAAGGGCAGTATTGACATGCCCGAAATGCATTGGATTATAATCACTCTTTTGTCGTTGATGCATACATGAATTAACATGAATGAACTGAATTCATGGTTGGAAGAATGTATTAGATAACATAAGATGAATCAACAAACAGTATAATAAAGGAACTGAACTAAAAAACTGTTTTTCGTTTTGGAATCCTCTACATATTGAGGAGAGAAGGTGTGCCTAAAGGGGATGTCTGTATTTACAAAGAACTCACGGTTCCATCTAGACTCGAAGCTCAAGACACTTACTCTACTGAGATGTGTGATCTTGTAGCTGATTTCTTTGTAGATAAGGTTGATAAAATTCATGCCACCTTTATAGATAGCAATGATCTCTTAAGTTACCGTGGGGATATAAGAGCCATCTCCACACAGAAATCCCATCTTCCATGCTTCAAAACTCCTGAAAGACATGAACTTTTAGGTATTATTAACAGTATACAATCTGGATCCCCTTGCGACGCGTGCCCACCGGCTCGGTGCAAGGGAGTTATGGAGAGTATATTAATTGACCATATCAGTCACATGGTGACACTGTCTTTTCAGGAGTGTTACGTACCTGAGGGGTGGAAAACAGCTCAGGTCATCCCACTAAAAAAGAAGCCCAATATTCCCATTTCTCAACTCCAAAATCTCCGCCCCATCTCCCTTCTCCCCTTCTGCGCTAAAATTGTGGAAAAGGTTGCTAATAGACAGCTCATGGAATATTTGGAGGAGGAAGCCCTCCTCCACCCCTCACAATCGTGATTCAGAACTGGCTACTCTACAGAGTCGGCCGTTCTGTATTCCACTGAGCGTCTCAGGCAGATAGTGGATGAAGGTGAGACAGCAGCGTTGGTCTTATTAGACCTAAGTGCAGCGTTTGACACCGTGCTGCACACAACGCTGCTGTCTCGTCTCTTGGATATGGGGGCGACAGGATCAGCGCTTGCTTGGCTACGTTCCTTCTTGGCCAATAGAAGTTTTCAGCTGCACTGCCCACCCTTCAAATCTTCCCTCCGGAAGGTAAGCCATGGGGTTCCTCAGGGCTCAAGTTTGAGCCCTACCTTGTTTAATATCTATATGGAACCCCTGGCTCACATTGTGGAGGCTTATGGGGTGGCCATTGTTAGCTATGCCGACAACACCCAGCTGGTGTTTAAGCTAACACCTGACCGTAAAGAAGACGCCATGAATTTTTCAAACTGTTTGTCAGCAGTAGCAGTATGGATGAACAACAATTGCCTGCGTCTGAATGGCGAAAAGACAGAATTACTGGTGGTCCGGAGAGCAGCATCAGCTTGTTCTCGCCTATGGTGGTCCACTGAATTAGGGAGTCTTCCCATTCCTGTGGAGTCGGTAAGAAACCTCGGTGCAATGCTGGATTCAGATCTTTCTTGCAAGGCCCATGTTAGCAGGGTGACGGGGAGGTGCTTTGGCATACTGAGGGTTCTCCGGAAGGTTTTAGATCTCCTCCCTACCGGAGCCAGAAAAACAATTGTCCACGTGCTGGTGACCCCCCATCCCGATTATGGGAATGCCCTGCTGATAGGGCTAAGTCAAAAGGGTCTTCACCAACTTCAGTGCGTACAGAATGCCGCTGCATGCCTCGTACTTGGACTTTCACGCAGAGCCTCTGGAAAGACCGCCCTGGCCAAACTCCACTGGCTTCCGGTTAGGGAGCGGATTAAATTTAAAACACTTTGCTACGCGCATCGCATCGCCCAGGGCAAAGGCCCTGATTATTTAAAGAACCTCCTCACTATACATCGCCCCACTCGGAATTTAAGATCATCCGGTACGATGTTGTTTAAACTTCCTCGTATCTCCAGGGCCAGAATGGGTGGCCGCTCCTTCAGGTGCCTAGCCTCCAAACAGTGGAATGCACTCCCGCTTCATCTTCGGATGGAACCATCTGAATTAAGATTCCGGGGAAAACTTAAAACGTTCTTGTTCCCCATCATGTAAACCCCCTAGAGCTTTTCAATAGCTGCATCTCGAAATTTATCAGCAGTTAGCGCGGGGACACACTGTTCTTTGTGTAGCCAGGCGCTTTACAAATGACTTATTATTATTATTATTATTATAAAGTGTGTATGGAATTTCCTGTTTTCCAGTGTCACTGTATCCTCATGCAATGATATGTGTCTGTCACTGTGCTGGGAGGCGGGTACCAGAAAACCAACAAAGCAGTTGCAACTTAGACAGCACCGAGTGCGGTTGTGAGTTTGTGTGCTCTCTTTTCAAGGCAAATTATTCAACTTCATGATGAGGGATATAATGACAGCTGGAGTTCTGCATTGGATATTTGCATTTGCTACATCAAATAAAGAACAATTTACTTACTATCTGGATATCAATGAAGGTGGGAGGGCGCTAGCAAGAGAATCTAATCAGATTATAATTCAGGACTGAGATTTTTTAAGTACCAAGACAAATGTCTGTAAACCTATTTGAAGCACATGGAAGTAGAATACAGCTAAGCTGCATTCATTCTGCATTCATTCGGTGGTAGTGGGAAGCAAATAGGATGCTCTTCGTGGTAATTACCACAGTACATAGGACACAGATGAACTTACAGTTCTAGGTCTGTGCTCAGGCATGCACAGTATTCATCAGAACATGAATGCCACATGTGCAAAGGAGGGACCATTGTTTGTAAATAAATAACATCTGGTGTGCTTGGTATCAACCATCTGTGCTAAATGCTGAAAGGTCCAAAATATCTCAACCCACCGACTCTCTATATCTAAATATGATACCGGCCTTCTCCTACCACTGCTCCCACCCGATCATCCCCTCAAAGTTTACTCCACCAATTAACCAAAATGTCCAACTAATAGAATATTTTGGGGCGTATTTACAAGCCCCTTGGGCACCAGTACGTCACTTTTTCCCATATTAAATATAACGCACCAGCGGCGCAAGGGGCTTGTAAATAATCCCCAAAATATTGATGTAACAGACAAGCAAGCTTTTTCAGTCTTGAAACCTCATCTTTGTATACCCTAACAACAGTGCAATTAAGGTTGCAAAATTCAATAAAGATTGATTTACAAAAATCAAATATTCAATTAGTAACATATCTTTTATGTATATCAAGTCCAACTAGGCAAACCTGGTAAGCCATGTGGTTGTGTACAGGGGTTGTCTGCCTTTCTGTTTTTTCCTTGAAAGCATATCCTTCTTGCATTCCAAGCCCCTCGCTCAGTTAAGATTGCCCACCTCCATGTTACCAACTTAAATGAGCATGTCGTCCTGGAAGATCTTCATTTCTGAATGTCCTTAAAACACATGTATCATGCATTCAGATATAGGACTTGCAAAGAGATATGGCAAATGCCATCTTTTTAAAGTGTTAGGCTGCTTTGTCTGTTATACAGTTTAAATTGTTTTCACTTTTGATGATGAGTAATTTGATAATATGCATTCAGCAAGTTGAGTTTCAAATACTGTTTAGAGGAAGACTTAGTGACATTTATTGGTATACAAAGAAATCAGAAGCCCTTAGTTGATCTTTTGGCTACTGCTTCTTAATTTAATCCATTTCATACAGGCACATGCATCAAACAAAAATCAGCTCACAAAATTTGCGAATCGCAAATTAAGCCTGTTTGCGATCGCAAATTAGTCTAATCCCATGCCTAAGCCCAAAATCTGTGAAAACACAATAATTCGCAAAAATAAGGAATCGCAAAGAATTCTGAGATATACTTTGCGAATCCATATTACAGAATATAATGTTAGCAATTCTCAAATAGCGATTCTCAATTAAGGAATCGCAATCATATGCACGAAAATTCTCAAATAGCGTTTTTACAGAAATTCGCAATTTTTCAACTGCAATTTAAGAAGGATCACAACCAGGTGGTAATCATGAGTGAAAATACCATACAGCTGAAATTCAACAGAAACCTACTGCAACACACCCAGAATGCCTCTGAACCTTTCACAATGGCAGCGCTTTACCTGATGGCGAGGAGGATGAGTCTCCAGGCAGCAGCACATAGAAGGAGGAGAATACAGGAGCGCATCTTCAAGTCTGCATTACAATGCTAGGACAAACAGATGAGGAAATATACGAGAAATATAGGCTTAATGGTGCCATGATCCTTGACTTAATAGAAGAATTGGATCCCATATTGTGGCATCAGAGTCGTAGGACCTATGCAATACCCACTCATGTGCAGGTCCTATATTGCCTGCACCTACCTGTGTCAGGCAGTTTTCAGGGGTAGTAGCTGTAGTTGGAGGGGTGTCACAAAGCGCCCTTTGACGTTTTTTTCAAATCATTTCTTAATGCCATGATGTTATGTTGTTATTTATGTTATGTTATTTATATACTTCTATAGCGCACGGCCACTCCACGGAGTATCCCAGCGCTTTGGATGTCAAGGATTAACTACCACATTAGCTTCCCCACAACCACACATGAACTGAATAAGACCAACAGGAATTCTATCAGCTAGCCCGCTTCCCACATGTATTAGGTTGCATTGATTGTACCCATGTAGCAATATGTCCACCAGCAGTTAATGAATATATATTTAGGAATCGGAAATGCTTTCATTCGCTAAACATACAGGTAGTCTGCAATGCAAAATAAATAATTACTGATATTGTGGCACAATACCCGGGAAGCGCTCATGATTTCTACATATTTCGCCAGAGTGGCATACACTGCTCAGGGGTGAATTCGGAGAGGGACATCTGCTTGGTAAACAAGTGTTATGATTTCTCATAGACATTGTAAGTATTCCAATGCATTATCGTCTCTGACCCTTTGCTTACTTCCCTGTAGGTGACAGCGCGTACGCCGTGCATAAACTACATCATGACGCCACAACTCAATCCAACAACCCCCAATGAGCAGAGGTACAATGATGTGCACATCTCCACGCGGAACATCATTGAGCGCACCTTTGGGCTGTTAAAGAGCCGGTCTAGATGCCTATACAAGACAGGAGGAGCATTAAAGTACAAACCCATCCAATGCTGCAGGATTGTGGCTGCATGTGCCATGTTACACAACATTGCCACAGAGGCATTCCCATTGAGGTGTCTGACAGCGAGTCTGACGACGACAACCAGGAAGGGGCACAACAGCGTGCAGCACATGGGGCAAGCGCAGCAGAAGTGCGCAGGAGACGTACAGAAATTGCACAAAATTATTTCTGATGTGAGTAATGATGAGACAATACACAGCATTTTCAACAACTATATTTTTCTCAAATAAAATATCTTGTAGTGTTGAAGCACACATATCAGGTGCACAGTAGCACATGGCTAGCACTTGGGAAAAATTATACAAATACATAATCATTTTACTTTAAAGTCAGTCACTAGCAATGTCTTTGGCAACGGTTACCCCACCATGTATTAATGTCTCTGGACATGCCAGCCTATCTCTTCCTCCCACACACGCCCAGATGCCTTTCGCCTGCTTCATCTCCATCCCTCATGTTGACTACGGAGGGTGTTGTACTGTGCGTGTTGCGCCTCCTGCAAGTTATTTTATGTTATGTTATGTTATGACCAGTGTTCCCTCTAAGGTACACGCCTGTGTGCCCGCGCACCTTTAAGATACTGAGCGCACAATGCTGCTTGTGGAGCACGCACACGTTCTCGCTGCCGCCCCTTTTAAAACGCGAGCGGCGAAACACAGGAATTTTCCGGTTGCCTGAGGCCATTGTGAAAGTATTCCTGTTAATCACAGCGCGGTCATTTGCTGCAATCAACAGGAATATTTTCACAATGGCCTACAATCAGCACCCAGCCATTCTCTATTGAGAAAAGAAATCCAGCAAGTCTGAAAGCACGATGTGTAAAGCACATGTCGTGCTTTTGGACTTGCTGCATTTTTAATGGATCCCGGCTGGGTACTGATTGTGGGCCAGTGTGAAAATATTCCTGTTAATTGCAGCGCATGAGGGGCGCTTTGATTAACAGGAATACTTTCACAATGGCCAACAATCAGCCCAAGCCGGGATCCATTAAAAATGCAGAAAGTTCAAAAGCACGACGTGTAAATCACACGTGCAGATTCCGGGTGCAAATGTGTTAGGGCAGATATTTGTGCAGTATGCTTTGTGCTCGATTTAGCTCTGTGCATGCAAAAATGCTATGCTTGTGCGAATGCTTTAAAGTCCGTTTTGATTCTGTTGTACATTTTTTAAACTTAAACCTACAACTTCCAAGAAGTGTCTGCGCTACACTGGAGCAAACACAGTTTTTATTCAGCTCCTGACCATCACTAGTGCAAACATGGACACAATCGCAGTTTCAGTGACCCCAGAAGGGTTCTTCCCAGGATGCATTTCTCATGGCTATGATGTTATTCTTATCCTGCTCTAAATAATAGTGGGCATTCCTCTGAAACTGAGGCATTATGGCTCTTTATATTTAGGATTGACTGACTTCTGAATGTCAGTGTTGCTAGACAGTGAGATGCCCTGCTTCCAGTGTAGCTGTGGGGGCTGAGGGGACGAGGCCCCGCCCTCTCGCATCCTGGCCAGGAAAACACAGCTTTAATCATCAGAACTTCCCAAGAGCCGGTTGCATTTTATTGTTTTGCACTGTTGCCATTTGACAACAATTGACTCTAGTTTTTATTGTGTTGACAGTCGCAGGAGTTCACAGGACGGGGTGGGCTAGATCTGCACATGACAAGGATGTTTCTAGCTCGATAACCCCATCTTGATCAGATACCAGAGACAATCAGTGCCTTGAAGGAAGAGCCTTCTTGACCTGGAAGCAATCTCCTCCCAGGCTGTCCTAAGTATCTACTGGCAGTCTTTTATTCTGTATAGCCTTATTGACGTCCAATTTCCTGCCTGAAACACCCACCCCTTTCCTAATCTATTTATAGAATTAATAATTTTATATATAGTGCCCTGTTGCCGCGAGGCATCAATGCGCTGCACGGGTCAAACAGACACCTGATAGCAGTACTGCTATACGGAGAAGCGATAGATATGTTTATAACACTGCATCTCCGGGGATTGGCCTTCGAATCAGAGTGTACATGGATGTATTACTGAAAAGCCGTGTTTTTCTGTTTTACTGAGCACGTGCAGAGTGGGGGCAGTTGTAGTTCCTCGCAGTGGCCCCACCTAATGTGTGGTTCATCGCTTTACCATATTTTAATTTAGGGGTTAAACGTTAAAAGACGCTTCCTTGGGTAGTGTGGTTCTGTCCTAAGTTACTTCTCTTTTTTTGTCCATGATGATTTTCAGTTTTCAATTTCCTGTTCCCTTCTAATTTAAAATATTGCACACCTTAAGAAATACTATTCCCCTGAGAGGATTCAATTTTATTGTTGACTTTGACCTCTGAACTCTGCAGCAGTATTGTTGTTCAGATGCCCTGTCATGGTTGCCTCTAACAGGAAAGGCATTGTACGGAAGTCCTTCACAGGAACAATGTATTATTAACAATTGTCATCAGTACTGTAACACCAGATCATGAATGCATTTTTTACGTGATTTTCCTACTTGCCTGTTTGTTTTTTGAGACACAGAACGCACTGCACACAGTTTGCAAGGCTGTAAAATAATAGGGTGTGAAGTTAGTAAGTAACTAAGCCCTGTGTACAGAATATACATGATCATATGTGCATTGCAAAGCCCCCAATGAGGCCCATGAGGAAACATCACATTTGGCTAAAGTTTCACAAACACTGCCTAAAGGCAACAGGCCTGATCCCTACTTGTTCAGCACACCTGTGTGTAATTTCGCTGAGCAGAAAAGCCATTTTCCTTTTCAAATTCCACATTCTGATTCTCAAAATGAGCTGAAGGGGAGTTTCAAACTTGTAAAGTGTGCTCAGGGGGGTGGACATTGCACCATTAATGGAGATTTTCTACTGCTGCAAATTAAGTCCCAAGGTGGGAACATGAATGCTTTCAGGAAGAGGGGCGAAGCGGTTGCCCTTAAAAATGTTTCTAACACATACAATCTGGGACCGTTGCGGACATTCTCAAACATTTGCATTGGCGATGTACACCAAGGTCCTTACATCAACTTACTCACTAAGATGCAATAAATGTATCAATGGCTCCAGAATTACTTTCCCCTACTGTAAATCCTAAATACCTTCTTCGATAAACAGCCTTGACAACAAAACTTTTACAACGCACTACCATTACAATGCGGTCATTACAAAGCAAAGCATTACAACGCATTGCGCTGGGGGGCGCTCTAGGATAGTGAATACGTTTAATTTTCTATCCAACACCTTCCCTAGTGTCCACGGGGACTGGAGTTGGAATAGAAAATTAAACTTTTCACTATCCAGCACCTCTAAGCGCTATGCTTTGTAAAGGTATGCGATGTAAAAACACCGTTGTAAAGGCAGGCGTTGTAATGGCCTGCGTTGTAACGTCATACATCCACCTTCTTCACAAATAAGGAAAAACTGGGTTCGGTAATTCCTCAAAGTGAAAACATTGAAAAATTAGAAGGAATACCTTAGGTTGCCAGAGTAAATACAATTAACTTTTCGTATGTTTTTATGAAGCTAGTGGCTTGGTGTGTTAAGGGGTTGACAACAGACTGTAATAGCAGGGTTTCAGCCCCCTTAACTTCTGCCGCCCTGGGCAAATGGACGAGAATGCCTGGTTGTAAGCTCACGTTTAATACTGTGAGAATGCTTCTCAGACACTCCCTCTTTTTGAGCTTCTGTTCTGCCTGTAAAAGAAAACAAACTAGTTGAAGGACCAAATCACATTTCTGCCTGCCTTACTGGTGGTTATTTTCCACTTAGTTGAATCACACCTTGTGGAATTTCCCACCTAGAGAATTAATATTGGTCAGCTCGAATCCTCCTATTATTAAACACAACTTGATGCAAAAAACAACCATTGACAAAGCCAATAGTCTTGGCTTCTTGTAGGTGTAATGTTACTTGTATTATATATCTGGATGCAATGACAGAAGCAGCAAAATATCAGTAGGGTGGCACACTATGCGATGCACATATTTATAGCTTAATTGCTTTTCAGCCAAACCCTTAATTGCATTGGTTACGCCCCTTTGAAAGATCCCCAAGTATTTTCATCCCACTCAAAGCCCTGGTCTTCACGGACAGTCAGGTTCTTGGTGCACATAGCCTTGACTGCAGTGCACAGAGACCTTACTCTGCCGCACATAGAGGAAAATAATTAGAGGGAACATTGGTTATGACCATTTATAAAACGCACTAATACCCTTAGGTGTCTAGGCGCTTATAGTCCGATGCTGTAAGAGGGAAGTTAATTTTTAAAAAGCCAAGTTTTAAGGTGTTTCCTAAATTCAAACAGTGATGAAATCTTGCTGAGAGAAAGTGGAAGAGAGATCCATATCCTGATAGTACTATGTCTGAAACTCCTCCCCCCCAGTTCATCTTTTTGACTCTGGAGGTGGGCATTAGGAAAGCATTGGCCGACCGTAGTGTACTGCTATGAAAGTACCAGCTAAAAATGTGCCAAAGAAATTGTGGGCCTTCTCTGTAAAGTGCCTTGTGTGCAATACAAAGTGCCTTGAATTTCACGCTCTGGGCGACTGGAAGCCAATGTAACTCTTGAATTCCAGCCCTAATGGACTGGTGTTTGGAAAAATCTAACTTCAAGCAATGCCTACTCATCCAATTGCTTAGGGAGACCATACAATCATGAAGTTTGATGGAGTAGTTAACATCCTTGTCTATTGTTGAAATAACCAATTGTGTGTCGTCAGCTTATGAGGTTGGGATTAGATCGAAACTTCTGATCAAAGGTGCTAGTTCAGACACAGAGATATTAAAAAGCGTAGGGCTCAAAGAAGAGCCCTGTGGTACACCACGAGCCAGGATAAAAGGTGCAGATTTAAAATCACCTGATTGCACTGTCTGAGTTCTATCTGCTAAAAACAATGTTAAAAGCTAAAGGGCCTTTCCTCCCAAACCTATGGACTTTAGACGTTCTATCAACAAGGTGTGGTCCACAGTATCAAATGCCGCGGACAGGTCAAGAAGGATAAGAGCGTCGCCGACCCTCCTCCATCTAAAGCAGTACCTATTTCCACCAAGTGGTGGCAGGCATTGGCAAACTACTGAGGCTTGAGGCCTCCTCACTCCCCTCTCCCCTGTCACACTGTTAGCCTTAACAGTGGCAGCATGCATTTGTTTCACAGCATTTGCTACCTTGACCACATCCCCACTACAATGGGACATCTCAATCTGCAAGTTGACGGACCTACAGGACAGAAGTGCAGTGTTGGTGCTCAGGCGATTGTTTGATTGTGTATAGCTGTCTAAGCACTGCATCAACTGGCGATGGTGTCTCGTCTGTGTCACATGTCCCTCCTTCATCACCCTGGTCAGCTCCAGCATCTGCCTGTTGCCCGCCACCACAGCTGGAATGAGTTCCCTCACGCAAACAGTCAGTACAGCGATGTTACCTGCCATCTTGCTGATTTGTGCCTGCACTAATCACATGTTTTTTGCCTGCAGGTGCTGCACCTGGAGCATCTGGGCCTCCAGACCACCCCAGACATCAGTAGATTGGTCCTCCTGCGGTGTGAAGCGTGACCTTGCTCTGCGCCTCGGACTTTGGACTGTGCTATTCCGGACGTGTGCTTGGGGTGTCCACATGGGTGTACCTTAAGCCTGGCTTGTCTCTGGTATTCTTTGGGAATCATCCTCAGTTTCCATGGTCTGCAGTGGTGGAACTGTTGCCCTGCGTGTGGTGGGAGCACAGGCTGTTGTTTGTGGGACCACAGGTTTGTCTATTTCATCCACAGCTGTAGTATCCTGAGTGTCCATGCAGTTACAGTCCTCAACCTCTCCTAAATCTGTGATGTTAAACAGTGCAAATCTTAATTAATTTTTGAGTGTGATATTATGTCACATTAAGCATCATTTTGCTCATAATAAATTAATGACTGTCACACATTGTTCATGTGTTTTGACTTCTCATTGTGTGTTTGCCTACGAACCTGTCTAAACTGCCTGTGTCTTCCATAATGCACTTTGTTGTGGCAGGAAAATGTGGACTGGGTTCCTTTCTGTGCACTTATGCTGAACTGAGGTGATGTGCAAATTTTAATATGTCTCTTGTAATGGGTACTTGCATGCATCTTACCTTGAGTTGCATTGGCCGCTCCAGATGTGTCCAGCTGCGTCACTCCTACCACAGCTTCCGGCTGGAGTGTGGACTCCACCAGGTCCTCCATGGGTTTGTTCCCAGGCTGTGTTGGTGGTCCCCCTCTGGTCTTCTTTGCTTTCTTCAGCCTCTCAGCAATCCTTTCTTTTGCACGGCTGCGGAGGTCGTACCAACGCTTTTTCAGTTCATCAATTGAGCCGTGTGTGATCCCCACTACATTTACTTTATTCTGGATCCTGAGCCAGATTTTTCTTTTTTTTTGGCTCTGGGACCTTCAGTGAAAGTTTTCCAAAGAACTTTTCATGGCTTATGACTACATCCTGTATGAGTGTGTCAATTTCCTTCTCACTGAATTTGAGTTTGCGTTTCCTTGCTGATGTACTCTTCCCTGAAGTAGTTGGATACATTTTTGACAAGAGACAGGTCTGCAAACAGAGTTGTTGGATGTACTTTTCTGCTCCTGCACTCAGCTTCCTCCTCTCACTGCAACTGAGCACTGAATGAAGCATGGTTGTGATGTCATCAGTATGCATCAAAAAGCAACCTCGCAAATAGCAATTTCACTATTTGCGAATTTGCAAATAGAGAAATCAATAAAATGTGCCTAAAAACACCAACTATGGATGTAGTGAAGAATTGAACAGTTAAAAGAATTAAAAATCCCAATAAATGAATTACCCCCCACCGACACACACACACACACAGACTAATGGTCTACCAAATTGAGATCTAGTGTGGGAAATATCTTGGCACCTGTGATGATGGGGAGAAACTCATATCAATCAATACATATTTTGCTTTAACAAATGTTAAAAATGGTAGGTTAAATATAGACAGGCTACCAGGTTTTGCTGCCAAAATGAAATCATTAATGCAAACCCCGTTACCCAACTGATTTCTAATTTTAATCAAACCATGAATAAAGGTATTACTAGCAAAACACAGAACACATATAGACCTAATGGAGCAAAAGAAATTTCATTTTTGTAATTATTTTATATTGCTTTTCTTCACATCCCTACAGACAAAATACAACAGAATGATAACACAGTAAAACATAACAGAAAGACACTTAAATCATATAAAACATGACAAGAACTTTTAAACAGATGAAAAGAAAGCAAAAGCAAAAAGATGCAAGCCCTCAGGAGAACCTTACACTACTTGCTAAGTACAATAGTCCAAGATCAAATTCCCCTCACAAGCCAACAACTGAAACCATACATATTTTATTTCGAGGTTTCTCAAGGCAAGGACCAGCTGTAGCTCATCGATATCAATAAACTGCTTGCGCTAACTGGCTAACAATGTTGGATTTGTTTTGAGCCAATGTTGTGGTACGAAAAACCTGACAGTAATTATCACAAAAAATGTTCAGAGGGAACAGCCCAAGACCTAACAAAATAATTAGCTGTACACATTGATAGATAGGACTTCAAATGGCCCTGGAAATCGCCTTTTTGGCCCACTTCCATTGCTGAGCCATTCCCCATAAGAACAAAAGATATGCACCATGGCGGCACCAAACGCACCACATTGGAACATTCAGATATCGCCCAAAAACCCGAATTAAATAATCGATTTCATGTAAATATCTTGAAGAACCTTAAAATTATAAGCTTTCAGCCTGGAGAGATTCACATACCGGTTGTTGACAAAAATAGACTTGACAATCATATCAACGTCAATTTGTGTAGGCAAATTACAAGACCATGTAATTGCTAAAGCAGTTACATTATCCAGTTGATCTTTAATTAGTAAATGACATAACAAAAAGTAGTGAACAAGAGTTCAACATAGGGTATACTCCTCAACATCCCCAGATCCCTGATTTGGTTATGAAAAAGTATTTTAAGATACCTATACTAGGAACCGCATGTTTGGTAACCAAATCCAAAAATGGTAATAGCTGGGCCCCCAAACCATGACCTAGACCCATCTTCCATATAAAGATCACGAGAAAAGGAGGGTAACTATAGATTGTATATAGAGATGTATATTGCATTAAAGAAGCTATTGCCAACTTACCTTTAACATTTTTCCAGACCAGTGCAAATACCTGAAGAGACTTAAACCGTGTTCGTATAAAATATGAAGGATCATGGAACCATACTTGTGGACCTAATTGGAAATATAAAGAATGTAAGTACCATGATTCATGAAAGACCACCACTTAGGACAATCACTCAGCAAAAGCTTGCCTGAGGTAGAAACTCAAATTAGGGAATGACCACTCCCTTTTATCTTTTGAAAGCTGTAGAATCCGAATTGCATGCCCAGTCGTTTATCTTGCCATATAAACTGAGTCCATCAATCAATCAATCATGGGTTTATTAAGTGCAATTAATCACCCGAAAGGGTCTCAAGGTGCTGGGGGGTGGGAGGTTGGGTGCAGATCACAAACATTCATGGCCATCAGTCAAAGAGCTTCATGGACTTGGAGAGTTTTGGCATTTGTCAGGGTATGCCCAGACGTGGGTCCCTTGCTCACTTTCCACTGGGTTCAAGCTAGCCTGGCTGATGGCGGCTAATTAGCCAGAAACCGGTCCCAGGATGCTTATTTCCGGTCCAGGGAAGACATGGCTTGGCAGTTCAGGCTAGACTGGTCCCAGGAGGCACAGGGTCAGACTGATTTGCATATGTAGTGGTAGTAGTGGTATGAGCATTTCTAAAGTGCACTGTAACCCTACGAGCATCCTGGCGCTGTGACACCTAAGTTACTGACTAGGGGTGCTGTGCCTTAAAATGGGGAGATTATGCCCTGGAGAAGCGCCAGGTCTTGATTTTATTTTGGAACAGCATTAGATAGATCCTGTATCTGTCTCCATTCAGGTCGGAGGCTGTTCCAGAGGTGGGCAGCTGCCACTCCAAACGCTCTCCCCCCATGGTACCCTCTTTATTTTGGGAATGATCACAAGATTGGCTGATGAGGAGCGGAGGTTACGTATAGGGGTATACCATCTGAACATCTTCTGTATAGGATTGGGGCCCAGTCCATGTAGGGCCTTGAACACTAAACAGAGGGACTTAAATGTACACTTTGAGCCACCGGGAGTCAGTGCAGCTCTGTCATAGCCTGAGTGGAAGATGATCGGCGTGATCTTATAAGAGCAAGTTTTGCTGCGGTCGCCTGGATTCTCTGGAGTCTCTTCAGCAGATATTTTGGGGACTCCAGTAGCAGAGATTTACAGTAGTCCAGGAGGCTCATGATGACGCTCCTGACCACTTATGCTCTGGCCTGAGTGGGTAGTACTTGTAGCACCTTCTGCAACTCTCTAATAAGGTTGTAACAATTTCCCCCCAGCTTGAAAACGTGAGATTTAAGGTTCAGCTTGTCGTTAAAGCTGACCCCCAGGTTTCGTACCGTCCCCACGGGTATCAAAGGCACCTCCATGGGAAAAGGCCAGAAGTTGGTGGGGAGTGCAGGCGGCACTCTACCACACTCCACAGTGCAGAATCTCGGTCTTTTCATTATTAAATTGCAGGGAGTTGTCTCTTAACCAGATAACCATTTCCCGCATGCAGGATTGAAAATTCTCCAGGGCTCCATCCTGGTCCCCTTCCAATGACAGAATATGGCCATGTCTGAACCGGGGTGGCTGATTGAGCTAAAGAAAGATGATGGATTAAACGCAGATCAGTTGACTGGGGGTGAGTGCTTGCAATGTTCAGCACTCCGTTCATCATCCCCTTTGGTTTTGCCGTGATTTTTTTCTGCAGCCGGATTAGGGGGTGTTGATGATGTCGTTTTCTTCTATGAAGGAGGCAAGCTGGCTGTTGACGGCTTTTTCAATGACTTTCACCGGGTACGGGAGTATGGAGATCAGGCTAAAGTTTTTGAGGTTGGTGGGGTCCGCCGAGGTGTTTTCAGGAGCGGGTTGATCTGGGCGTATTTCCAGTCGGGAAGGAGGAGGTCTAGAAGCAGCAGTTGATGATTTGTCGAAGCTTGGGTGATGATGTCAATGGCTCTGTGGTAAATGTGGTGGAGGCAAGGGTCCGTGGGGGACCCGGAGTGGGTTGACCTCTTGGTCTTCAGGGTGTTTTCGATGGTGAGGGCAGTCCACCTGTCAAGTGTAGGCTGCGAGGTGTAGGGAATGGTGGGTGTGGGTTCCGCGTGTAGGTGTTCATCTGCGAAGTTGTCATAGATGGTCTTGATTTTGTGATGGAAGAAGGTGCTGAGTCTGTTGCAGCGGTCCTGGGAGGGGTGGATGTTAGTCGTCTCACTGTTGGGTTGGGCGAACTCTTTAATGATGTTGAAAAGTTCCTTGCTGTTGAGTGCGTGGGCAGAGATTCTGTCTTGGAGTGCTTTCTTCCTTGTGTATCTGATGAGCTTGTGATGGGCGGTGGAGACTGCTTTGAAGTTGTCATGGCCTGCTGTGTTTTTGGAGTTCCTCCATATTTTTTTGAGGCATCTGCATCTTCATCTGGATTCTCAAAGTTCACTGGAGAACCAGCTGGCTCTCTAGGTGTGTGGTATTCTTGAGAGGGGCAATGGTGTTGGCGCATTTGATGATCCAGTTGTGCAGGTTTCAGGCGGCAGTAGTTGGGTTGTCACGTCCACCTGGGAAAAGAAAGCTGCTGTTAAGTAAAGCTGACAACAAGTTTAAAAATTGTCGAAGAATCATCATTTTAATTAAATTACAGCACCCAATAAGACCTGGAGGTAGCCTATTCCAGTGCTCAAAAAAACGCTTAGTTGTACCTACCAATGTCTCGTAATTTAATGATACAATGTCCTTAACCACTGGAGAAAGCCAAAATCCCACCTAAAGAGCAGACTCTACTTAGCACTGGTCATCCTCGGGCTTGACTTGATTATGATGGATTTGTGTCTTAGATATGTTAATCCTATAGCCAGACAAGGCCCTGAATGACAAGGCTATACATTCAATTGCCACAATGGATATAGATGGTTCAGATGTGTAAACCACTACATCATTCACATACGCTGCTATTCTATTGGTTGCTGCATTAATCCTAAAATATACCAGTTCCTCTGAATACGTTAAGTGATGCAGCTATGGTTTAAAGTAGAGATTAAATAATAACAGGGATAGCGGACACCCTTGATGTGTTCCTCTTTTAATGGCGACTTTCTCTGAAATAGAGCCAAAGCAAGACACCCTGGCTGATAAGTTAGAATAAAGAGCTTGAATTCTAGCCAGGATTTGTCCTTCATTTATTTCTTTCTTTTTTTTCTTATTTTTTTTTTTGATTCCACACTTCCAAGGCATGATAGACATTACACAATACACAATTTCACAATATAATTCTTGCATGAAGTTTGTACATTATGTAGCTGAACCTTCTTAGTAAAAGTAATCAAGATAACACGCTGCATAAACATAAATTACAACAAATGACAAAAAATGAAATTACCTTAAAATTGCAAATATCCCCATTTGAACTTTAGCTTAAACATTGTGATTGGCATATTATGTTTAAGACTACTGTTAGTCTTGTGATACATGCCATACCTCCTTGCTATTTGCATACTGATACTCTCAGTTATTCACATGGGCCAAAAAAAGTTCCCAAATCATAAGACCCAATTTCCGTTTTCTTGCCCCTTTTAACGAATATAAACTAAATTCGAACCTAGCTATTCTGTATAGCTTAGCCTTCCAAACCTCGAATCTTGGAGGCTCAGGACATAGACAATCCTCTGCTATACATAAACGGGCTATAGTCATTGCTACAAATAAAAAGAGTCTATATTTATATAAGCACCACCCCTTTGAAACAGCCTGTCCCATCCCTAAAAGCATCAAGGCAGGAGTTATGCGAATAGGTCTCCCTAATATGTCAGATAAGAATCGTTCCATATCTTGTATAAAGGGATGCAATTTAACACAAGTAAAAAAAATATGATCTATGTCCGCATCGGATGTAGCGCATCGAAAACATTTACCATCGTAGCAACTACCCCATTTTTTCATCCGCGCGGGTGTATAGTATTACCTGAATAAAGTTTTAAAAAATTGTATTTGTAGATTTGCTGACATAAGGACTTCCCTAGCTCTTATAATCGCTTCCTCCATTGAAATATCTATTTCGTTTTCACAGAGAGTCTCCACCTAATATGCTTTATGCTTTTCCAAGTCATCATTCTTACCCGAACTTAAAATTTTATACAACCCACCAATTCTACTATGAGCCTTTACAGCCTCCATCAAAGGGTTAGAAATCAGTTTCAAATTATGTTTGACTACAAAGTCCCTAATTTGCAAGAACTTGAAAAACTGTGCTTATGGTAACCCGTGAGCCTGTGCTAGTATTGAGAATTGTTTGAACGTTCCACTTTGGTTATATAAGTCATATAGGGCCCGATGTAGGTGGCCAATACCGGTCGGAAACGGCTGAATTCGGCCGTTTCCGACCAGTATTTGGCCTTTTGTTATGTGGGGAACCTTTTTTTGTCCGATTCGGTATTTTACCAATTCGGTAAAATTACCGAATCGGAAAAATACAGAATCGGTAAGTTTACCGATTTTAAAAATTCGGGATGTAGGTGGGACTACTTTCAGTCCCACAGGCCCTTCAGATTCGGTATTTTAACACCCAATCCAATTGGGTGTTAAAATACCGAATCCAGGTGTGCATGCACATGTGTGCATGCACACCTATGCCATGTGACAGACAGACATGCCCTTAGGGCATGTCTGTGTGCCACATGGCACACAAGCCAGTATTGGGGGTGCTATAGGGTGTCAAAGTGACACCCCCTGCACCCTTGCAGAAATCGGTAATTACCGAATCGGTAAATACCGATTCGGTAATGCCCATTGATTCCTATGGGCTTCAATGCCCATAGGAATCAATGGGCATTACCGATTCAGTATTTACCGAATCGGTAAATACTGATTCCTTCCGATTCGGTAATTTTTTAAATAAAATTACCTACATCTGCCCTTCTCTTTTTTACCACTTCTTAAATACCGATTCGGTATGAATCGGTATTTATGAAGTGGTAAAAAAGATTTACCTACATCGGGCCCTTGGTGCCTTTATCCCTTTTACCTGCCAGGCCCTCGCCACACTGTCCCCACAAATGGATGGGAGCAATTTTGCCGCGTTTAATGGGGTATAATAAGTCAAAGTTCTTAAGTTAATTAATTTGCGTACTTTCTTACAAATTTTACTGGCTGCTGCTACCGTCTTAAACCTAGTTCTTTTGTAATAGCTCCATTCTATCTCTCTGAATAAATTCCGATTAGCTTCCATTCCTAGGGTTAAATGATATATAGAGATGTTAGAGCTTGTTGTTATTGGATTGTCGTCCTCTTCACCGCCCAACAATAAAATGTGCATCCTTTGCAAGAAACAAACATAGTAATTCAACACAAAATCCGGGACCAATAGTCCTCCCCTGCCTTTTGGTAGCGTCATAAGCCTCATAGCTCTTCGCGGTTTTCCCGGGGTCCATATGAATCTAGCACACCAAGCCTGTAGCTGCTGAATTTGTGCTGGTAATAATTCTAATGGTAATGATCTAAAGAGGTATAATACCCTTGGCAAGATGTTCATTTTTAATACATTTGTTCGACCAATTAAGGTGAAATGTAACCTCCCCTACTTCTCCAAGGATTCTGCTATATTTCTATAGAGTGAACCCCAATTAGCCTCAACTACCTCAGACATAGGTGCCCTTATCTTAACCCCCAGATAAGTTGCTTCTACAACTACTCTAGAGTCATTGACTTTCGCCATTTCAGAGCAAACCAGCTGTGTTTTCGCAGCATTTAACTTGTAGCCAGACAATTGACCAAAAATCTTGGCTAGGCGCTCAATTTCTATCAAAGCGAGGGCCGGATCTTCTGTGGTCACCGCAATATCATCTGCGAAGGTTAAAACTATGTGGGGGATGTTACGTACCCAAAAAGGTTTAATGGCCTCACTACTAGAGAGCATACCAATGAAGGGGTTTATATACAATGCAAAAAGCAGGGGAGAACAGGGGCATCCCTGCCTTGTGCCTCTGGTGATCTGGACTATGTCTGAAGTTGCACCCATAGACGCTATTCTAGCTGTTGGTGCCTCATATAGAATTTGCAATGCCATCATAAATTGCCTAGGAAATCCCATATTCTCCATTAGTAGCCATAAATACTTCAATTCCACGCGATCGAACGCTTTTTCAGCGTCAAGTAATATCAGCCCTAAGCTAGGTTTCTCTACCTCGGCTATATCAAACAAAGTAATGACTTTGTTTATATGTGCCACCATTCCTCGACCTGGAATGAAACCATGTTGATCATTAGATACTAGTGAAGTAATGACTTTTGATATACGGTTTGCCAGAATTTTAGAATAAATCTTCCCATCACAGTTTAAGAGTGAAATGGGCCGATATGACCCCGGGAAATCGGTCTCTTTTCCCTTCTTACTGAAGACAACTATAGTAGCCTCGTCCCATGATTTTGGCGCTACCCAAGTTTGAGCAACCCTAAATGTGTCTAACATTATCTCTTTAAGTTCCTCAAAAAAAAAATTGCATACTTCCCCTGGCAGTTGGTCCAGGCCCGCTGCTTTCCCCATTGCTAGTGTTTTTACTGCAATAACTAACTCGTCCATTGATAGAGGTGCCTCCAATAAATCAGCCACTAATGGGTGTAGTTTGACAAGTGTTTCTAGTACAGTGAGGTCTAGCTCCTCCAAGATATTTTGTTCAGTCTTATACAATGTTGAGTAGAATTCATGAAAAATGGCCAGTATGTCTTTGGGTTCGGTCTTTAGGATCCCAGCCTTGTCTTTCATAGACGGTATATTGCGACTAGCGTCTTTCATACGCAGCTTTAAAGCTAAGGGTCGTCCTACTGTGTCACCATACTCTTGACAGATATTCTGTTGTGCTAAGTATTTTCTTGCATTTTCACTGTCCCATACTGCCAAAATGTTTGCCCTTTTCTTTGCAACCTCAACCTCTAATGCTTTCACATCACCCTGAATGGCTATCCCTGCTGTTAACTTCTCCTCTGTCAGCGGTAGTCCCTGATATAGCCTCTCCATCTCTGCTTTTAATTTTCTTTGCCGAGCGAACACAAAGCTTAGGACCTCCCCCCTAAAACAGGCTTTAAATGTATCCCAAACGGTATTGATTGGGGCTGTGTTTCTATTATTGTTAAGAAATTCTCTTATCTACTTCTTCATACACACTGTAAACTCCTCATTGAAACATAGTTTTCGGTCACCATACCCGGTGCCCCCCAACCAGCTATTGACAAGACAATAGGTGTATGATCGGATGAGATGCTTGGATAAACCTGCATTTTAACTTTAGCTAAGTGAGGCACTTCCATGAAAAAAGAATCAAGCCTAACCTTCTTTTTATGGGGATGGGAGTAAAAAGTATAACCAGGGTCCGTCGGAAACAGGGTGCTCCAAACATCCACCAAACCATAATCTTTTAACAGATTAAAGAGGGCCCTACACACCTGCGGTTTCCGACCTTTATAAGCTTTCACTCCCCCAACAATATCATGCGCTGTTAAATTGATATTCATATCCCCGCAGATAATCAAGGAGGTGGCCCAAGCAGCGAGTTCAGCATGTAATTGTTCCAGAACCCCTGAGTCATTTACATTGGAGCCATAAATATTGCATATTGTAAAATTCCTATGCTGCTCCCCACATTCAACCATAGCCCACCTACCATTTGTGTCTGCTAATTTCCGTCGTACCATAACCAGATTCCTTTTTGCTAAAATAGCTACACCCCCCCCCACCCCCGAGGCATGCCGGATTGTTGAGATGAAACTAAAATAGAGAACCCCAATTCTGCTAATACCTGGTGTTTATTCCAAGGGAGATGGGTTTCTTGTAAACACACCACATCCGGAGCAGCATGGCGCAGCTCAGCCGCTGCACCTACCAAGGTCTCGTACTTTAATGATACAATGTCCTTAACCACTGGAGAAAGCCAAAATCCCACCTAAAGAGCAGCATCTACTTAGCACTGGTCATCCTCGGGCTTGACTTGATTATAAAAGATATGTGTCTTAGATCTGTTAATCCTATAGCCAGACAAGGCCCCGAATGACAAGGCTATACATGCAATTGCCACAACGGATATAGATGGTTCAGATGTGTAAACCACTACATCATCCACATACGCTGCTATTCTATTGGTTTCTGCATTAATCCTAAAATATACCAGTTCCTCTGAATACGTTAAGTGATGCAGGTATGGTTTAAAGTAAGACACCCTGGCTGATAAATTAGAATAAAGAGCTTGAATTCTAGCCAGGATTTGGCCTCAAACCTCATAACCGCTAGTGTTGCCCATAAAAAAGGCAGGGATACACATTCAAACTTCGTTTCGACATCCAAAATAATCATCCCTGCAGAGATGCCCAGCACACTATCTACATCAAAAATTGCTACGGTAAGGTTAGCATGTGCTGTGGTGTCTCAATGCAGGACAACCTTATTCCATAGGCAATGCAATTTGTTAGTATTTTTGCATAGATCTTTGCAACACAATTAATCAATCAAAAAGGCCGATAAGAGTTAACATTTTGCAGATCCTTCCCGTTTTCAAAAGTACCATTATGGAACTTTCCACACCAGGATGGAGCACTCCACCAGGTTCCTCAATGTATTTGATGACCTGCAAGAAGTCATTTTGAAGAGTACTTGAGAATAATTTGGAAAACTCAGAAGGTATCGAATCTGGCCCCGCCACCTTCCCTGCTTGGAGCAGCTTAATAGGCCCAAGAATCTTTAGTCCTGAAATTGAAGATTCCATAATCATCTGATCAGCCTCTCATACTAACCCTGGTTTTACCGATGTCATATATTGGTTAATATCTCATTGAGGGCCCGTAGTTAATCCCCTGTATAGCTCACCATAATATGCCTGAAAGACATGCATGTTCCTGTCAGAAACCCTTTGTGCCTTATTGTTCGTTTCTCTAATAAATGCAATTGCATTCCCATTCGCTCTCTTCCGAATCTGTACTGCTAATATGACCCATATCCTTCTTATTTTCAAAAGTACTAAGCTCAGTACTATGAGATGCGTGCACTACCTTGTCCCATATTAACATCTGAATATTGCCTTTAACATTTCAAAGTCTCTGATATATGTTGTGAATGACATAGGCAGACTTTTTTTTAGCCCTATAACATTTGCATGCACATACTCCAAAAGAAGGAGCTCCTGACTCAAAGGCTCACCCTGCCTATGTGCTGCCCTTTTCTTGCAAGAGGCGTAGCTTAACGTAGCGCCCTCCACCACTGCTTTCATGCTATCCCAAACAGCGGCTGGGGAAGCAAAGTCTTGGTCTTATGCAAAAACGTTAGTTAAGGTATCAATCATATAGTGGCAATAAGCTCCATCTATCATCAGAGAGCGACCGAACAACCATCTCTTAAACTTACCCATACCAGCCTCAAATAAAAGCACAATTGTGGCCTGCAAGTAATTGTAATCAGGGAATTTGCTCGGGAAGAGGTGAGTGGAGATACTGCTAACCTTTTCCCGTGAGACGAATATCATTTTCAAGTCTGGAATGGCGCTGATGAGAAAATGAATAATACATATATTCCGATAGTACAACATGTGTACGACACCAACCGCCAATCAACCCATACATGGTCCCCAGCTAATGCAAAGCAAATTGCGTTTTCGCTTTCTGGGACCCAATGCTCCTATATGAACTATCAATATTGGGAAACATAGTCACATTAATATCCCCAGAAAGAATTATCAAATACTCCCACGGTGCAAATTCTGCAAAAAGCTGACACAGAAGTAGTGCATCATCATCATTTGACCAAACCTAACCTTTGTGATAACCCACTGCCCAGAATGATCTATGTGTACTCTTGTACGTTTGTGCATGTCAAAGAAACACCTCTTGCTATAACTGCAACACCTCTAGTTGGTTTCTTATACCCAGACACCCCCAGTAACCAAAATCGTATTCCCTACAGTCTGTGTGACTCTGTCTTTGTCAAATCGATTTCTGCATGAAAATCAGCAATGGATTTATCATTCTCAATGTATGCCTAATCTTACTACTATTAGAGGGAGAGTGCAGCTCCTTGACATCCCAATTTACTATGCTCACCACTTGTGCAGACAATTTAATATTTAAATTGTTCATTCAAACAAATAATACAAACAACAGACACTGTGAGCACCAACCAGCAAAGATAAGAAAGAAAAACTAAGAAGGCCAAGCCCACCGCTCCCCCAACCAGTATCCACAGCTCAAACTGTTCACCATCATCCCCGGTTTAGTGGTAAGAACTTGCCCTACTACCTACTCCATTCCGCGTCTCACAGGGTTACCAACCCTTGTAAGCCCAAACTGCTCCTCCCCCACATTGATGTTTGATTCTGAATTGGGACTTCACACCTGAACTCATTTCCATTTTTGTCTTTTATAGCTAAGTATAAGCACCTTATTTAGATTTTGGCACATGAGGGATATCCGTCGAAAAGTGGTGGATGTCCCATCTGTAATATTGAAAATGCATTGACAGATCTCAATAGCACTCTAAATACAGCGTATGTGACTCCTGACACTTTTTAGTAGGTATCCCACTTCGCCAATATCTAAATATGGCCCTGAACTGTCCCTGTTTTCTATAACATATTTACTGTCATCAATTGCATTTAGACTTTCACTTTTTGGTGACTTGTGCAATTTATTTAATGGAATATTGCCGGTATCGGCCAGAAACTTAATAATGAGGACTGGTTGACTTTTTTGATATTGTGTGCTGCCAGGAATCATGGGCTCTGAATCCTATTGTTTTAATTGGTTTTAAATCTTACTGCAGTGATGCAACATCATCACCAGCAGGAAGAGGATAGTGGGGTCTAGTCATGTTTGTGGCATGTTCTATTAAGACTTTGAGTGTGAAAATTCTGGCATTGAGGCCCTGTTATCAAGTTATAAATCTTAAAATTCCTAGGGGACTAAACATACTTTTAATACATTTTTATTTTTATTTCTTTTCAGCACACCCAATGGCATAATCCTTAAGACCGGGAAATTAGTATTAGATGTTATTTCTTCCCTGAGGAATTCTACCTCAATAATCTGGTCAGGCGATTTTAACCTTACTAACTGCCGGCATAGAGGGCATCGTATATGTGAATTTTCTAATAATGAAGGAGATGATACAACCCATTTTATACATTCATTTTATGGAGAAGCTTTAAACTAGTTGGTACTAACACACAATCTTACATTTGCATCAGATTTGCAGGGAAATAGTACAATAAATGTCTCCACTTTCATAGGAAGAGGCAAGGATAGGATAATAGATGTTATTCTTTTATCTAGGGATCTTGCTCAGAACCTAATGAGTTACAAGGTGCACCCATTTTCTAACAGGGATCTGAGCCATATAATATTATGTTTTTCTGTACCCATTATTTGAGGATTTTCCTGTCGGGATTGAGTCTAAGATCAGTTATTCAATAAATAAGCGGGTACGTTTAAATTGGGCTCCAATGTTTTCATTGAACTGGTCAAGAAAGCCTTCAGCAATATTTTTCACTGATTTCTTTAAAGGCAGCGTTACAACAAACAAATGATGGACGGAATGCTGACAATGCAAACATTCTCCCCCATTCAAAAGATCTGGGTTAAATCCATCATTCTTTTGCCCACTATGCCACCCCAGTTTGGACCCACTCTGTGCCTCATGGGAACAGTCCAGACCGAACTGCCAGGCCAGGTCCTCCCTGGACCGGAAACAAACATCCTGGGACCGATTTCAGGGTATGTCACCCTTCTTCAGCCAGGCTAGCTTGAATCCAGTGGCACAGTGAGAAAGGGGCCCACGTCTGGGCATACCCATCCCACTTAGGGCGAAAAGTGTTACAACAAACAAATGATGGAAGGAATGCTGACAATGCAAACATTCTCCCCCAGTCAAAAGATCTGAGTTAAATCCATCATTCTTTACTCCTCCTTACAGCTCTTCTTCTTGGTAAGGCCATTCTTGGTAGAGCCCTCTTGTTCCTTGAAACAATCTAAAGTCGTGGGGTTTTAGGTGTAATACTCATATCCCAAAATGACTTTGTTCTCTTTGTGGCAAGAGTCTCTGAACCCAGTCTAAAGCAGTTCTCCATTCACTGGTGCAGCATGACCACAGGGGGCGGAGACAGCATTGTGCAAAAGGAGACACAGCCTATTCAGGTATAAGCAACACTCCTCCCACCACTCTAAATGCAGACCCGCTCTATTCAGCCCTGCAATGGGTCATCCAGGCAGGGCACACCTCAACCCCCCACAGTGTCTGTCTAGAGTGAATGCACATCTCAGCTCCTGTCACTCACATACCAGAAGCTGAATACACAAATAGCCAGAGGCACACAGAATGGCAAAGTAAGAAAATGCCCACTTTCTAAAAGTGGCATTTTCATACACAGGATTTAAAAACCACCTTAACCAAAAAGTGTGTTAATAAACTCTGAGTTCAGAGAATCAAAATTTTATTTCCTCATCTTGTCCCTATTGCAAGTTACACAGGCAAAATGTTACAGTGAAACCCCAAGGATAAGCCTACGGGACTTCAACAGTGAAAAATGAAATACACAGAATTTCACTATCAGGACATGTCACAGGTGCTAGTACATGTCCTACCTTTCACATACGCTCCACCCTGCCCATGGGGGTTACTTGGGTCTATCTTAGGTGTGCCTTACATGTAAGGAAAGGGAAGGTTTGGGCCTGGCAAGTGGGTGGCTTGCCAGGACAACATGGTAGTGCACAACTGCGCGAGCAAACACTACAGGGGTAGGTCTGAGAAACATTTACAGGGCTACTCATGTGGGTGGCACAACCAGTGCTGCAAGCCCGCAAGTAGCATTTGATTTACAGGCCTTGGCACACACCGTACACTTTACTAGGGCCTTACCAGTAAATCAAATATACCAATCATGGATAACCAATCATTGCCACCATTTATACAGAGAGCATATGCACTTTAGCACTGGTCAGCAGTGGTAAAGTGCCTAGAATCCTATAGTCAACAAAAACAGGGTCACGAAAATAGGAGGCAAAAGGCAAAAACGTTGGTAATAAACCCATCAAAAGGTTCAGGTCTAACAATGTGATACTCAAGTGAAGTGATTCTAGAACATATATCATAGTTTCCCATAACAGATTAATTGACACCTGTTCAGATTTTTCCCTTTTGAATTAAACCATGACTAATTAGGCCAAACATGATGAATTGATGATACGTGTAGTGGCCCCTCTATTATATATAAAAAAGGTCTATGCTACCTGTCAAATCCCTCTACCCTACCCCCTGCAGCAGAGAAAATCAAGTTTCCTTTCCTTGGTTACTGCCCAGCAAATTAATTTTTGGGAGATGCGTTGTGTTGGGCGCAGCCACAGAGTAAAGTAGGAGTAAGTGCATGATTTGATATCAAGTTTGGAATGTGGGATACACAGTGACTAATGTGCCAAACAAAATCTATATAATCTGTTCCTTTACCTGTAGTGCAGTCTATTAGATTCATTTTCCGCAACATCTACTTACGGCAGACAGGATAATATATTAATATCTGCATTTCATACATGAGGTGTGTGACTGATGTAGTATCTTATTTATTATTCATCAGCCTCTTTGGAACAGGGTAGAAAGAGAAATGCATTTGGCGAAGAGCAGGGCCATTGGAATTAAAAATAGATAATTGTCAACTACAGCTGTAGTCAGTAGCAAACCAGCAGAAGCTCTGGCGGGCAATGAGCATGGCTTCATTATTTTAGCACCACACACAACATGTACTCCATAATAGTGTTTAATGCTATATTCATCAATGAGAAATCATTTAGTTTTTTAACTCAGTGTCTGACTCTGTTTATAGTTACTTGAAAAGCCTTTAGAAAAAAAATAATCCAATCACTGTTTTTTAATCCTGTGATGTTATTCTCTGCATGTTACTTTTCTGCCACACAGTCAGTGCTTTTTTATGTTTGGCAAGATGTTTGGGTAAAAGGAAACATAAAATTGGCCTTGTGATTCTCCTAAACATAATCATCACATCAAATAAATTCCAATGGCCCCAGGGGACAAGCAATATACTGCTACTGTGCCACCCAGTTATTTAAAACAATTGTTTGCACAGAGCATTATTTACAATTTGTCTTTTTTGTTTTTATCAATATAGCTGCTCCTACTGGTCCAGCTGGACCACCGGACAAGCAGGAGAGAGTGTGCCATTGGTGGTGGAAGAGGCTGGATTGTATGAAGACAGAATATCGGCAGCTGGTGGTCCTGGAAGAGGAGGAGGAAGAAATCAATGAACAGCTGCTAGGCCCCAGTGTAGCTGGTCCCCATCAGCCACCAGTCTCCCGGCCATCCCATCGCTGGCGTCGCTGCCAGCCAACTGCTGCCACCCCCCACCAGAATGGCAACAGGCCATAGATGTGCCACATCCTGCAACGGCTGGACACTATCAAGAGCTGCCTTACCTCGATGAAGCAGAGCATGGAGAAGCTCCGGCTCGACGTCCATAATGCCCTCTAATAGCCCTTTTTAAATTTTGGGAGGGGTTTGTTGTTTGTTGGGGCTGGGTGGAGAGGGTGACAAGAGAGTGGGGGTGAGGCTGGAGAGACTTTCTTGAACATTTTGAATTTTGGGGCATGGGTCAGTTGTGTTTGGGAGAGGGGTGGGCATGTTGTTTCAGTGGAGAGGGTAGTTGCTTTGTAAATAATTAAAGGGGGAGACTATTCTTTATAATCTAAATTTATGCCTGAAATAAATTATTTTACCTTTACGTTGCACTGCTTCCTTCAAGTAGTTTTACACAGCCTGTTTGTGTGCTAGTAACTTAAGACTAGAGCTAGAGTAGCACTTAGTTATAGAGTCTAGGCTTTTATTTGTCTAAGTATCTTGACCATTATTCAGAACGCTGCCATGATGAGATGACCTAGGCTATATTGTGTCGAAGTTATGAACTATCTAGATAAAAAACAGTACCAGTTAATTTATTTCTTACTAAGTTAAATCACATCCATCCTAGTTGTTTTACCTGAATAGACGTGAAGCAATAACAGGGGAGGCATCAAAACTTCACAAGTGAAGTTCCACTTCCAGTTCTACCCAGGTAAGCTCCAACTGTAGAATTGATCTGAATGATAGATTGATTATCCATTGTAGGCAAACTAAAGACCTAGTAAGTGGATTATATATTTATCAAAGATTTACAAAGAATTGACACCATCCGAGTACTACATGATGATGACACAAAGAAAATGCTTGATTGTGCTAATATAGAAAAATTAGCGATGCTACTAAGTTTTAGCTAATGTGGAGCTAGCAGTATTATTTATTAAATTCACAATTTATCAAAAATTGACTCAAAGTCTGGACTCGACAAGCTTGGGTTAAGTGTTTACTGTTAGGCAACACAAGGCCTGAATGATGATGATGCTGACAACTGATGTTCATTCTATATCGAAAAAAATATGGATCATTTTTAATGCGCGGGTTGGTAATGGGCTGGTGCGGGCTATTGCTTAGAAAATTGGACAGTAATTTGGTGTTGCTTTCACCACATCCGCCCCACCAAGCGTGTGATCCATTGATGGTGTAAATTAAGCCATATCGCAATAAATCACACAGCTCAGGGGAAGAGGGTTAGGGGTTTGATTAATAGATGGGTAATGGGATTTGGGGAAAGGTTTGACCGAGACAAACACTACAACACAAGGCCAACATTCATCTGGGCAGTAAGAAGCAGCACATGATTTACCATCAATCTGTTGTTAGAAGGAAACAAAGGAATGAGAATGACAGACTACTAATATATGCATTGCAAACAGTCCTTCTGCCGCAGAGACCCAAGTTACCATATATCTAAATGTTCTGTCTTCTAGGTTAGGGAGTGAACCCACTCACCCACTTCTCTTAGTTAATATGCTTGTTAAAAGAAAAATGATACTTTATTGCAAAATAGGGTAGTGCATCTGCATTCTCCTCGGGAATGTCCACTCTTTGGGGCCTGTCTGCACTGGTCCCGTAGGTAAGCAGGAGTGCTGTTGAGCTCAGCTAGCTTTCACATTTCATTTGTGAAGGAGTCTAGATGAAGGCCTGGGAATTGTAAAAGAGAAACTGTATTTAGAGTCAAGCAGAAGGACAGAAGAAGGGTAAGCTTCATGAGAAGCGCGTTAAGAAGACTCAGAGACAGCACCAAAGAAACAAAATGGGGACTCAGAGTGTAACTTTTGGCACAAGTCCAACACACACCGAGCACCATTTCAGAAATGCACCTCTCTCTTTTTCAAACAGCTGAGTACTAGGCCTCAGATGTTTGGTTTACCTTTGAACTCAAGTCCTGCAGCTTTCAGTTCCGCCCTGAGTTCTTTCATGATGCTCTTCCAGTCCTGACTCTGAGTAACCCCATCCCATACCAGTCATCATCATCATCATCATGAATGACGAGGACCCGAGCAAAAAAGACGTGGAGTGCAGGGCACTGTTGTTGAAGAACAAGGAGAGAATGAAACAGAAATGCAGTATTTTGCATAGATTTTTGTTTTATAACTAAAGTGACTGTTCTGGTTTCTGAAGAACCAGAAAAAAGGAGAACACCCCTGCAATTAATTAAATCTAGCTAAGTGGGAAAGGGCTGATCATCACCTACAGGGAAACCAAGTAAACGCCCACACGGAAGCCCCAAACAATGCAAATCAATAATCATATCAAGAAATGTCCCATATTACAGTTCAATATAAACCCTCTCTCCGTGACTGCTACCACATGAATCATCAATCAACTTAACTAATCACTCATGCAATCAGTCACTCACTGTTGCAATATTTGAAGTTACCTCATCCAAACCAAGCACGGGTAGTTCAACTTCAGATAGGTATTCAATCATATTTGATGCAGGCAACACATTAGAATTTAGTTTTGGTTGGCAGACTTGTAGGATAATAAATAATTTTATGGGGCAGCTCTTCTAGTGCTAAGTGATGCAAAAAGGAATAGGCATTAGACAATAGGCATACAAGGGGGCAGGCCTTGTCCCCAGTGTGATGAAGGAATAGTGGAAGGTTCTTCAATGCCCACTGGTCCAACTGTAATCCAGCAATATATATGTGACTAATAAAAAAAGGCGGGACGGCATACATCTGACACAAAAATAATAATGTTACTAATGTAGCTAATTTTGTTTTTTTGCAAAGAAAGAATTAAGTTCAATGAGAACATTTTAAAAGTTTTATTGGGGCGCTGGCATACTTAGTTCAGGAAGTAGAGTTTGTCCTCAAACTCAGGGGGTTCACCCAGAAGTTGGTCAGCTAACACATTTGATTTCATTCCGGACCAATCACCCTTTTCCTCCTCCTGTGCTGCTGTTTCAAGAACGGTGTACTTGTGTGGTATAAAATGATGGTTTATTTACATCATAGTCAATCTCTCCACATTTTGAGGGGAGAGACTGGTCCTTCTCACTGTGATGACTGTACCAGCTGCTCTGAACACATGTTCAGCAGATACACTGGCGACAGGACAAGCCAGATACTTTATTGCCAGTCTCCTGAGCTCTGGCCATCACACATCTTCTCATACCAATACATCAATGGAGAATCCTGTGGCTGGTCATTGTTGCTGCTACTTGCTCTACCTGTTTGCCATTACTTCTGCACTGGACTTGAGTCCTGACAATTGAAACCAATTGAATGCAGAGGTTTGGTCTGGTCCTACTTTTGCTGTTTTACTGGTGTTCTGGTTGATGGTGTTGTCGGCTTCTGTGAGACAAAACTGCCCTCTCTGGAAGTTTAAGGTCGCACCCCATAACTGCGGGGTGGGAATCAAAGTTCCAGCCGTTCTTCTTCTAAGTCTCTGGCTTGCTCTACAATCCAACTCTTGTAATTTAAAACATCCCCTTCAGAATAAGGGATGAAAGTGGCCAGAATTATTTTGTACCCTGGATCAAGTAGTGTGGCGCATATGTACTCTTTGGACTCAATGATATCATGATGCAGCCTTATATTAGAAGCCAAGCGCAGGACTAAACTCTCAACTAAGGCATGTGCTTCTGTGTTTTCATGCACACTTGCAGGGTCGAACCTTTCAGACGCCTTCTTTGCCTGGTGTTGTAGAGGACGCTACAATTCGGATAGCTTGGCCCTTCCTACTGTCCTCCTTGATAACTTCCTGTGTGAAAGCCTCAAAGGGGAGTAGCATCTGTGTCAAGCATTTGACTAGGCCCCATTTGTCTGCATTCATGGTGATAGCTTTCCCAACAACATTCCCTCCTCTTTGAATGACATAGTCATTGATCTGTTTATACTGCTTAAACAGATGTTGCAGCATCTAAAAGGTGGAGTTTCAACATGTTGGCACCTCCTGTATTTGGGCATGTCACGGAAAGCGTGGTGTGATTAGGTTTTTTAGGATAACAGTGATTATATGTTATGGGTTAGCACGAGCACAAAATTTGAAAAAAAAATGCTGTGAACTGCTGAATCACAAGAGGATAGGTTAGTATTTAGCTAGCATGGAGTATAGGAAGTTGCTCACGCTGGTTTTAATGAACGGTATATTAACGTGAATTTGTAGTTTGATTTAGATGCATGCAGAGTGTTATAGTTTAAATGCATTGAGCTTTTATGAATAAACCAGACGCATAGAGTTTGTATAAGTCATTGGAAATGTTTACTATGTTGTTGGTGGCATACACTCGATTTCATTTTAACTAAATGCCTTCTAAATATGTTCGTATTATAGATACCCCTGACGAAGGGAAGCATCCCGAAATGCATTGTTTTTTTAAAAAATAAATATCTTGACATGTGGAACCAACATGTGCTTTGGAGTTTGTTTTAACAGCTTTACAGAAGCATGGTATGGATAAAACAAATTGAATACATAGTTAACAAGCATTGGCATAGCCAATAGGTCTCGCCTTTGGGACCTGCTACATAACTAAATACTTATAAGGTCCAAAAGGCGAGACCTATTGGCTATGCCAATCCTTGTTGTTTTTGGTTACAAAGCAAGATGTTGCAGCTGCAAGAGTTCTTTCTTACAAAATGTCTAACTGCTTGGCCATAATTGAAAAGTAACAACCTAGGCAATTTAACGGTTGGAGTCACATATAGGTAAAAATATTTGAGAGTAGACTACAGCTGACTAAAACACAAAATTTTATTAATCAATTAACACAATTACAAAAGTTCATTTATATGAAATCAAATTACAGTTAAAAATTCACAGTATATATTTGACATTAACATCATAATATACAAATTGACAAACAGTAAAAAGGGGGTAGGTGGCATAAAAATTCAGTCTCTACGCGCGTTTCGGCGGCCAGCGCCTTCTTCCTGGAGCAGCCACACAATATTAATAGGTAGTTTTAGCAAGAAGTTGTTCAAAATAAATTCTCTTTTTCTTGTTAAAATTCTTTCGATGTCAGATTTGATAAAACTGATTGGTTTGGTGATCAAGTAGTTAAGCCCGCCAA
Source organism: Lissotriton vulgaris (assembly GCF_964263255.1). Classification (NCBI taxonomy): domain Eukaryota; kingdom Metazoa; phylum Chordata; class Amphibia; order Caudata; family Salamandridae; genus Lissotriton; species Lissotriton vulgaris. Next base: position 891,671,539 of record NC_141685.1, on the reverse strand, counting down.
CCGGAACCCTTTATGTAGATGGATGCTGGATAGTATTTCTTCCTGGGGTTTTCTAGATTTCTACTAGACTATATATCGATCTTTTTAAGATCTTGACGTCAAGTTTCCAGTTTGAAGGCTGATCTATTGTTGATGCACTTTTGATACACTTCTGATGGCCTAAAAAGTTGGATACTTGTCTTTTTCAGGTCTCAAGGATGTAAGGAGGTTCTTGATCCTTAGATGTGTAGAAAGTAAGGTTAAAAGATCTCCCTGCCTGAAGATGGTCGGCAGGGCTCCCTATGTCCGGTGGCGGGTTGATACGTCTCGCAGAACGGCAAGCGCGGGAAAAGTGATGAACCTAACTGCTTGGCCATTACACAGCCCAGCAATCATAGACACACACATCTTAGTTCTGGTATTTTTTGTAGTTCTTGTGCAGAGCCCTGGCAAACAACTGCTCAGATCACCCAATGCCTGAATCGGAAGAAGGCGGGTTGCAAAGCAGAACTATGTCTTTGCAGACTGGGCCGATGTACAACTACGAGTGCGTGATGCCCTGGCTGTTTCTCAGACTATAAACCTGATGCTTTCTTCCCCAAAATGTAATTATCCAAATAAGCTGGGGGCTGCCAGGCCAGATCTGTGTTCAGCGGGAGATTCACGTATGCCATGTCCCTGAATGACTGACAGTAATTTGTTTACACATCTCAATTTCCTGATCCACGCTTTAATATTTATTCTGTGTCTGTGCACTGTGCAGGCTGCTCTGCCCACTTGGCTGTCTTTAGTCCTTTCCAGCCAATAGCAATCAGCGCACACAGATGCAGTTTTCCTTTCTTGTTATGATATGGTCCTTTCTGTAACATCAGAACACTTAGAGCTGTTCCCTGAGGAGCATGGACTGGCTGTTATCCTTCCTCGTGACGTGGCATTATCTGCCAGCTAGTTTTACGCAATGCAAAGTGTGATTTACCGCCACCAGTCACTTCTCTTCAGGAACAGCGTGTCACAATGAGGCCAGGCTACAGCTAGTAATGGGGTTACTATACACGGTTTGCAGCAAAAGGCACCACAACCAGGTCCTGAGTGGAATAAAAAATGTTCAAACGCATGCCACGTCAATGTATGTATATGGTATTTGTGTAGCACAAACCAAGCAAGCCAAAAGGCATCACAGTGCTATAAATGGTCAAAGATGGGCATTTGCAGGATTTGGGGCTAGACTAGGAGTAGGTCTGGGTCACGGCATCCCACCCTGGTCTGAAAGCAGCCTCCTAGCTTGCAGCATACCGGGGAAACGCTAGGTGTCAGAATGGCAGCTCCAGCCCCCTCCCTGCCCTGGACACTCTCACAATGGATGCCACCAGGTGTGGCTCGAGCCTGTGCTTATGATGTTCTCAAACTACAAATGTATCCACAAACAGCATGAAAGCCAGTGCTCGCCAGACACAGTCAAGTGCAATATTTCCAAGATACAATCTGTCCATGAAAGAGGGCGGTGGGAACCACAGGCTTGCCTTTATTTGCTCTTGCCAAGTATGTGTGCTATTCACTGCATACACAAAACTAGAAATTTACATTTTTCATGCATTATGAAAACATTTCTACAAACTGTTGGTGACAGACAAGTAAAGTTTGATGACTGCATTAATTTAAAATTGAAATGCCATGCGTCCAGGGCAGCACTAATGTAAATATCTTTCCTTTGTGTGAAAAATCAGCACATTGGTCTGAAGTTCTGAGTTAGTGGTATTAATTAGGGGGTATCGAGTGGGATGCAGAAATAAGGATAGAAATTATAACGGTAACTGTAATTCGACTGACAGCCCGCTTGTTTGTAAATGCAAACGTGCGAACATTTAAATAGCTTAACCATAAGACCCAAGTTGTCTCTTTGCAATTCAACTTTGACCAATAATTTCAAAAGAGCAGCTTTATGTACATATACACAGAGACTAAACAACCATGTCACCAGAGAGAGCAGGCACTGTATGGGGATGGAAATGTGAGTTTTTTGTGATCAGAGTGGTCCCCGTGCGGACATGGGTACTGAACTCTGAATTCCCTCTGTATGCTTGCTGTCTTAAAGACCCAGAGAGTCAACCCCGGGCTCTCTCAATATACCAATCACTGCATGTGCAGAGTGATTGTACTCCCAGCTCACCCCAAAGGCCCGTCATTGACTTGTGTAGACACAGATTGATCTCCCAGCTCACTGGATAACCCTTCACCGGCTGTCTATGGAGGTTGGTGTCCCAGGTTACGGAATATGCTGATCACTGCGTGTATATGGAGACAATCGCTCAGCTCTCATGGATATGCTGGTCACCTTTTGTGTATAGTGATTAAACTCTCAGCTTGCTAGATACATATTAGGTAGATAGATATAGGGAGAGGATGTGGTCTCACAGCTAGATTGCCGACTTTGGTGCTGGCACTGGCTGGCGCCCTGGGCTGGGACAGTAGCTGGCCTGCTTGGCGGGCACACTTGACAGACAACGGACGAGACGGCTCGACGCACCGTAACGTGACACAGTTGGAAGGAACTGGATTAATTAATCTGTCAGCAACAGTACAAGTGGCCTGCTAAGGAGATCCGTGGAACCCCTGGTGCTTAGATATTCCACACCGGAAACATATTAAAAAAAGTAAACCGTGAAAGCCACCTACCTCCGATTACGCAGCTCAGTGACAAGAGATCACGATGTGTAAACACTTTAATTGTGGCTGTTAAAGTGACGGTTTTGTTGCGCTGTCAACCTCTTTCCCCCTTCCCCCTTTTCCCATTGAATAGGGCCAAATTTGATTCCAAGGACAATCTGGCACCCCCTGGTGGTGGCTGCTTAGAGGGTCTGGCACAGATACCCCATCTCTCTTTATTGATAACATTGTGTGCAGCTGGAGCAGGCTTGTGAGTTAACTAAATTGTCTTCTCCCGAGTACAACTATTTTTTACCAATCTCCTCGCCTTCTGAATAATATGTGTTTCACGTCTGTTTAAAAAATACTCTTGGCACCGGCAGTCATATCAATCTCGGCATTACCCAGTGCCCCCCATCTCATTTGGACTCCATTTCCCATGCCTCTGGGCCTTTACGGAGTTAGGCCTATAATCCGCCTGACCTATCCCCGCCGCAGAACAAAACTAAAGCAAACATGTCAGAGTAATGATGCTAGGATTTTGGTTTATTGAAAAGGTGATTTATTAATACCTTATTGCTACAAGCTGTGTCTTATCATCGCCAGGGGTCATTGTGGATCTGATTAGATATTCTGATGGCGGAAGAGTAATCTGGAGATAAACCCTCTGCTGCGTCCTTCAGAGTTGTCATGGCAGGCAACATAAACAGCATTTTTAACAATCTCTCCGCGGCGGACGGGCGTGCGCGGGGCTCTGTTTAGCATGCAGGAAATATTCCAATGGGCCACCTCGGTGTGCAGGCTGCTGGGTCTACCGAGAGAGGCCCAGGTTTAATGTGGCGTGTCTATCCCTGAAGATCATGGCGGGGAGCCGATGGGTCCGGGCGAGCAGGGACTGCCGTCTAATTGTTGGGCTGCAGGTAGCGCCTTCAAGCCGGAATTGGAGCTAGTGAAAAAACAAACACGTGCGGCAGGAAGGGGGCCTGAAAGATTCACTTTCGGGAGCAATAATTGCTACCATAAGGTGGCGCTCGCTCCCGCAAGTGAATAGCTAAACGTGCACTTGTTGCCATTGAAGGCAATTGAACACGTGCACGCTTTTAGGGCAAAAGCTGCATCAATGGCTTTAGGTCTTTTTGCCTATGTAGCGCATGCGCGCTGCATAGGCGAGACCTAAAAAAGGATAAAGAATAATCAGATAAAAATATTGATAAAAGGAAGTTAAAAATATGGTTGAATTTAATTAATTGGATTCATACAGCGACATGGTTGTGCAACCCCCCTGATTTGTTTTGATTGCAGCGCAAGAGGCGAAGCGCAGACCAAGTATGCACGCTAGCAAAGTTGAATTGGTTTAAACATGGACTAAAAAGGAAAGAAAAAAGGAGTGCATCTCACCACCTCCATATTTCATAACTTGACTATTTTACTGCAATTGTCCGTGGCAAGAAATCCAAATGTAAGACCTCGGGGTCACAGCCATTCATACACCTTGCTGTTAAATTCCTCCAAGATGGTTACAGCTGTATGTGATTTCTCCATCACAAACATTACCACTGTTGCATGCTGCCAAACTATCGTAAAACTTTCTTCAGGGCCAAGACATGAAGATATCTTTGGCTTTACCCCTGCAAAAGAATCCCACTCCTTCCACAAAAGAAAAAGGGAGGAGGTCCAGCACTAACATTTGTGCCAGCTTCCCATTGTACAAACGTGTGGTAGGGTGGTTTTTCAAGTATGGACCCTCCTGCCTAAACATGCCCATAATAGTAGCCTGGATTTTCTTCTTTTCTTGGGGCACTGACACAGGCATCTTTTGAGAAGTAGATGCTAGTGGTAGACTCAATGTACTTTGTGGCGGTGGGACAGTCACTGTGTGCAGTGGTGACTCCATCATCTCGCTCTGTGTCTTCTTTTGCCATGGTGAAGTCACTGAGGTTGGTGATTCTGCTGGTGAACTTCTGGGGCAGGGTTGTTTTGTGTGAAGATGCCATCCCCTTCTTTCTCATCATCACCTTCCACCATGATTGGATTTGTAGGTGACGTTCCCCGACTCTCCCCACCATCATGACCACGTAGCAATTTATTCAAAGGTGCTCTTCCCACTTGAATGTATAGTGTTTTTTCATATGGGTTGTCTTGCCTCCAGTACCATATTGTGTACCAGCCATACCTCAATAAACATTTGTGTGGCAAATTGATCGTACTGCAATGTGCTCCCCCTCTTTGCTAACTGTACAAAAGTCCCAAACCAGTGAGGAGTATTTTTTTACTGGGCCACTGGCAATGCCTGAAGACAAAATGTAGGTGGGCATGTCGTTGATTGCCTCTCTGCTTCTCCTGAGGCAGGGGGTGGTGCAGGTCTCAGCTGGGGCTTTGCAAATATGGGAGATGGTGGCAGTGCGACTTGTGCCACATCCCTTTAAGCAAGTTGAATAGCAATATCAGATTCCTCTGTATCACCTTCCACCATGACTACCTCATCATCTTAATCCTCCTCTTTATCCCCTTCCATAAGTCTGCATCTTTCTGGAACTTTTCTTTTCCCTTGCCTCTCCTGTTGATTCCTGGTCTCTGTCAGGATCCACTCCATGTCCCTCTCATTATCATCAGAAGTGGTGCTTGGAGAAGATGGTACTATATTACCCTTCCTTTGCCTTGCTGGAGATGTGGTAGCCAATGATTCTAAAAGAGAAGGTTCAACTTCTTGCTCTGTATGAAGCTCACACTACTGTTCTGTTCCAATATCAGACAACTCTATTGCGGGTTGCGGCTGCTGGCCACTTTGCTGTGTTTCCTGACACAATTGTGTACTACTTTGCCAAAGGGACATATCCAAATCAACATAGCTACTCGTCTGCGTTGACATGATTGCACTGGCTTTTTCAATGACTGACATGGTCCTGGGCTTCAGTTGGGGAGGTGGTGCTGTTGATGCAGGAGTGCTGCTCTCAGCCTTTTCACCAGAAGCCGGTGTGGCAGGCACAACTTTCCTGAAAAAGGTTGCGGTCGGCACAACAGTGGTGGAAATCGGCTTCTTCTGCTCCCCACTAGCCGCTTTGGCTACCTTTCATTGGGGCCATCTTGAAGCTGTCAGTTGACAGTGGCATTTAGTTTCACGACAAGCTGAAGCGATGACTGTTTTGCATAGTCTGTCACGCATCATGTGATGTCGTGTACAGGCCTACTGTCTGGCAGTGCTATGGGTGGTGTCTCTTCTCTTGTGAACCTAAAAGCAAACAAGCAAGAAAAACATCAGTAAAATGTGGGATTGTTGAAGTTCAAACAAACAATATCATTTGGTATGGTTACTTAAGTTATTATAAATAATTAGCAATGGTTTACAGTGTTAATTCGTAAAACCGAAAACTACACCAACATAAACTTTAATGGTGTACACTCAGTAAGGATAAGAAAGAGCAACAACAAAACAATACAGCTGTAACTGTATGTAATGGTAACAACAACAAAATATAAAAACAATTAAATGTTTTTAAAAGAATTATAATAAATAATAAAAAATAATAAGAAACTTGAAACAAAATTTGAAAAAGATTAAAAGAAAAATATATAAAAAAAGTGACATTATCCTCAAGCATATCATTCATTTTAATTTATTAAACTGGTATCTTATTGCTCAACCATCCATGAAAGCATAAAGGCAAAGAGCCACACTGGCTGGACACACAAAATGTCTGCCTGCCATTGCCACATGGTCATCAACACCAAAAACACAGACCAAAAAGACATTGGGAATGGGAGCAAAGAGAAGAAGACATGAAGGTCTATTGCAAAAGCAGTGGCACGCTGGCTACCTACACAAAATGCCCACTGACTGACCAGTGCAAACATGGTGAGTCAGCAAGCAAGGAGGCATGGCCACAAAATAGTGATAGAAGAACAACACATGCAAGCCTAGGGCAAAAGCACATGGGGTGCCTACACGAAATGCCCAGCAGCCACACGATCAAACAGCAAGCAAGGAGTCATGGAGAACAAAGAGAAGATATTCAGGCCTGTGGCAAAAGCACAATGGCTGCTAGCCAAATGGTCAGAAGAACAACACAAACCAGCAAGGAAGCATGGTCACAAACAGAGAAGACATGCAGGCCTATGGTAAAAGCACACTGGATGCCCACACAAAATGGATGCCAGCCACATGGTCAAACAGCCAGCAATGAGCCATGGGGAACAAAGAGAAGACATGCAGGCCTATGGCAAAAGCACACTGGCTGGCTACAGAAAATGGCAGTCAGCCACATGGTCACAACAGCAACAACCAGCAAGGAGGCATGGCCACAAACAAAGAAGAAATGCACGCCAATGGGGAAAGCACACTGACTGGCTACTCAAAATGGCCACCAGACACATGGTCAGAACATCAACAAGCAGGAGGCCTGGAAAACAAAGAACACATGCAGGCCTAGGGTGGAAACTGTCAATACAAAATGCCCTCTGGCACATATATACACACACACACACCCACTGGCCAGACAAAAGAGGCATGGCAACACAGAGAACACAGCATTCATTTAGTCATGCTAAAAAGAAAAGTTAACAGAGCTAAAAATGTTCACAACAACACACATCCTCCAAAGGCATTACCCAAACTAAACACTGTTTGCAAGAGAGAACAAAATTTGAAATACCACAAAAAAACACATTTTGTAATTTAATCCAATGTAATCCAGGGCCTAAATGATGTTTCAATTCCAAAAACCAGACAGAAAAAGTTGTTTTCATGCACCCATGAATAGTACGGGCCTACTGGCTGAAAGGCCCATTGGTAGTGAATTAAATCAGTCAATATTGCAAACAACATGGAGAAGAAAATGTACTGAAATGTGCAACATTTTTTGTTTACAAAAGAAGATACACTTCATGCATACTAGGCCCCTACTAAAACTGCAGGCCACCTAACACAATACATTTTAGAAATCAAATAAAAGGACAAATAAATCTAGATTCATGCCTTCAGTCAAACAAACAACACTCTTATACATCAGTTTTTCAACTTACATGTGATATCTCAAAAACAATGTCCTTAAATCCAATGGCAGCAGACAAGGAGAGTGATCCTTCCAGCTCCAAATCTCAATGAAAAGTAACCAGTAGAGGGAGAAAGTACTGGGAGGACCCTGCTGGACAGGAACAGGAAGTTGGAGTCTCTGGGGCACTTCATTCTGGTTTGGAAAAAAAACATTTTAGAAAAATGGCTTCTCGCATAAAAAACAACTCCAAAGGCCAGTTTGAACAAAATATCCACTCCTCATGCCTCTCAGCTGTATTCTCAAGCAGAAAAGCTGCTTGACTGCTCCGTTTGCGATCAGCTCTAAGAATGCTAGATTGGTACCGTCGCGGCTGGAAGCCGTGCATGTGAGTGCAAAGTCTTGCGGAAACTTGCTAGCGGTGTGAGAAGTCTTGCGTGATTTGCAAGCGGCCAGAGAGTCCTGGCGCCAAAAAAAACTCGAAAAAAAACCTCCGCTTCGCGCCCAAACGGTGGAATTCAAGATTTTCGCATTCATCCACAGAGCGCAGAGTGCCCGAATTCTGCAAACTCAGTGAGCAGGAGTTTACCGCCCGGGGTAACTCAAAATATGGCATATGTTCCATCTGGCCTGAAGTCTTATCTTTAATAATTACCAGGTAATTGCTAAAACAGCTCAGCCAGGATTTCCATTTTTCTGCCGATACACCTGGTTAAGCTAATAAAAATAAGGCACATATATATATATATATATATATATATATATATATATATATATATATATATATATATATATATATATATATATATATATATATATATATATACTATTTGTAACTCTACATCTACGGATATATATATATTATATATATATATATATCAACAAGGTACATATATGTCTGGTTACGTATAGTAATCCTTTGCTTACTCATAGAAACTTACTATTACTAACTTTACTATACTTTTGTCCTCAATGTTCTGGACATGATATTTTGCCCACACAAAATGTTCAACTTGATATTTTGTCCCTACACTGTTAGTGAGGCTACCAGCTCCCTGTCCTAAACTGAAGTCAAATTGTGTTCAGAAATCAGTTCCTGTCACTGCTTCAACCATGCAGCTGTGGGTGCTCCAGAGCACTGATTCAATGACTGTACCTGAAACAGCACTCTTTAATGATCAGTTTCAATGCCCACGAGAGGACATTCCAGAAGGGCTTAAATAGACCTTGTATGCTCTTTCCTAATGCTTATGTTTCACTATCTCCTTTGAATGAACCACTTCTCTGAAGGGTGGCACCACTGAACATTCACTTTTACACTCCGTTCGTATCTGGGCAACCTCACGTCAAAATCCTGATGTCTTTGTCAGTAAGTAGAGTAACTACAAACCATGGTGCATGCAAATGTTCCAAGAAAGGAGCCATGGGATACTGTTGTATGGTAAAGCTCCTATTGTTTATTTACCAAAATGCAGTAATATGCCACATGTGCACTGGCAGGTAACATGCCATATATCACTTGGCAAATTGGGACTGTTGTCACCGTTAAGAGCATTCCATAACTGCCCATCTCTCCGCGCCTTTGTGTTCTACATCACTGATAAAAGCAACATTGATGTTGTTTCTTCGTGGCTCCTAGGTGGAGCTGTAATCAGGGTATGTGATCTTTGCAACGTGGGCATTAACACACATTACTTTTGCAGTGCAGCAGTTGGTATGCTGGTAAGTACCATGCATGCTTTTTCCAGGCACTTTACAATGTTGGACTTTATCAAGCAGGTAAGTGTGCTTTTTGGGGACCTGCATCCTGTTTTTAGCGCTGAGTGGTGGGAGTGAGGTGTTCCAGCATTGACTCTCCTTGATTTTCTGCCTCTAGATGACTCTCCTTGATTTTCTGCCTCTCGCTACCTCCTGTCACTGTTTGTCGGACACGCTCCGCGGGTCCCGCTTCACGAGGGAAGCGAGGGAAGCAAGCGAGGGCTGCTGTGGCTTAACGGGGCTGCGAGCGTGAAGGGCAGGGACTCCATTGAACAGGAGTCCCTGCTAGGCCAATCGGAGACACCTGGCCCGCTCTCCCCGGTAGCCACGCCCCCAACACACCGGACTTCTGAAAACCTACCTTCCCTTTCTCAACTGGTGGGACCTGCATCCCGTTTTTAGCGCTGAGTGGTGGGAGTGAGGTGTTCCAGCATTGACTCTCCTTGATTTTCTGTCTCTCGCTACCTCCTGTCACTGTTTGCCCGACCGGCTCCGCGGGTCCCGCTTCACGAGGGAAGCGAGGGAAGCAAGGGAGGGCTGCTGTGGCTTAACGGGGCTGCGAGCATGAAGGGCAGGGACTCCATTGACCAGGAGTCCCTGCGAGGCCAATCGGAGACACCTGGACCACTCTCCCCGGTAGTCACGCCCCCAACACACCGGACTTCTGAAAACCTGCCTTCCCTTTCTCAACTGGTGGGACCTGCATCCTGTTTTTAGCGCTGAGTGGTGGGAGTGAGGTGTTCCAGCATTGACTCTCCTTGATATTCTGCCTCTCGCTAACTCCTGTCACTGTTCGCCGGACCCGCTCCGCGGGTCCCGCTTTACGAGGGAAGCGAGGGAAGCAAGCGAGGGCTGCTGTGGCTTAACGGGGCTGCGAGCGTGAAGGGCAGGGACTCCATTGACCAGGAGTCCCTGAGAGGCCAATTGGAGACACCTGGCCCGCTCTCCCCGGTAGCCACGCCCCCAACACACCGGACTTCTGAAAACCTGCCTTCCCTTTCTCAACTGGTGGGACCTGCATCCTGTTTTTAGCGCTGAGTGGTGGGAGTGAGGTGTTCCAGCATTGACTCTCCTTAATTTTCTGCCTCTCGCTACCTCCTGTCACTGTTTTCCGGACCCGCTCCGCGGGTCCCGCTTCACGAGGGAAGCGAGGGAAGCAAGCGAGGGCTGCTGAGCCTTAACGGGGCTGCAAGTGTGAAGGGCAGGGACTCCATTGACCAGGAGTCCCTGCGAAGCCAATCGGAGACACCTGGCCCTCTCTCCCCGGTAGCCACGCCCCCACCACACACGTTCATCAACCGTCTCATACACGCGCACGCGGGACGCACGCGGAGCGAAGCCCGGGCAAAGGGCGGGCCGTTTGAGGCCGTTCGAGGACCGGAGAGACCGGGACCGGGCCACCACCCCTGGTCGGCTATACTACATAAACTCCATAAGGAACGGATTACCCAGCTATTGCAATGTGCACCAGAGAAACCAGGAGTAAATCTTCCATGGCTGCGGCAGGAGCCGTTTAAGGTACCATTGACAATTATTTTGTTAAAGCTGGATCACTTTTGATAGCGGAAATTGAAGTACTCGAGAGACGAATCTCCCAGGAAATAGATTGGGTAAAGAGATCATCGATGGGCCCAATGGCCCAAGCCAAAACTCCTGATGGAAGGCTAGAAGCCACGAACTGTGAACTGGGGGTTCTGAGGGCAAACCAATCACCTAGCCAATCACCCACTAACCCAGACTATACAATTGAGGCCCCAAGTGATCTTGAGGACATGAGTCTAATGACTTTACCTACAGGCCAAATACCCCAAACTCCACTTGAAACCCCGCTTCCAATTCCCAAACTCAACACACCTGCAGCCAATACTAGCGAGAACATTTCTGATCTAACAAGGGGTGCTAGGGAAGGTGCTATTCAAAAAAGGAAGAAAGGGGGTCATAATAAGGGAGGGAGAAAGCCAAAAAAAAACAAATTAAATCCTTCTAGGGAAAATGGCAGTCTTGGCAGTACTACCTATGCCAATCCGGACAAGGATAGTGTAATGGTTTCACCACTAGTCACTATTCCCATGGTCATACCATCTGGTCCTAACAATATTTCCATGGAAAATTCTAGTGATGATATTACACTGGCAGATATAGGCACACTCTTTAGGTCCCTTTTAAGTCCCCTTGAGGCCCGTCTGATAAAGATTGAAGCCAGACTGGTTAACATTGAAAAATCTACAGTCCAGCTAGCAGACTCCCTGAAACTCGAAATGAAAGGAGCTATAGGGGACATGGACGCAAAGTCTAAAAGGGGAACTGAGTCCATAACAACATTGAAGAAAAAGGGCCCAGCTACTACCCAAGAAACACAACCCAAACTAAATCAACATAAGATCCCTCAACCCCCGGCCAATTCCAATACAAACATCCCTCCCACAAAAACTCAGGCTGCATTGATCCCACCCCCAAATACTACTGCACTCCCAAAAGACACTGCTACATTCCCGAACAAACCACAGAGCGAACTAACACCTCCAGAAAATATACAAAATACTGCCCGGAAAACTAAACCTGTGAATCTACCACCAGAGGCGTCCCCCTACACGGTTATCTTGGCAGGGGTCCCCGAACTAAAACCCACGGCCATAGAATCGACCATTTCCCTCAAAAATAAAGTCATCAGTTGGCTGTCCATATATAGACCTCTCCCACAAGGTATAACTAGTGATGTTCTCATGGTCAGACGGGTTACCTGGGTGGGATACACGAGAAAAACAATCAGAGGAGACTGTGTCCTGGTTACTTTTAGAGAACCGAGTACAGCCTCCTACATCTGCACTTGGGCCCCAGACGATCAAGGTAGTAACATCCAATCCCTTCCTCTCTCATTCTTCTACCCCTCGAACGTATACACTTCAGAAGACCAGAGATGGGGGCACTACCAGGAAATGCTGGGAGAATGGGAGAGCAACCGCAGGGAGAGAAGGGAACAACATCATCACAGGAGCAGAGTCCCTGAATTTTTCTTACGATATGGGGAAGAGGAAGGATGGGAGACTAGCACTAGGAGGAGGGGCGGAGGGGGGGGGTGGCATGAGAGGAGTCCCGGGGCCCCATAGAACCCATTATCCAGCCTACCTCCCTATCCACAATAGATATAGCAGCCTCGAAATGGTTGACTGACAGTTTGAGTATCAAGGGAGGGATCACCTCCAACCCCATTGGATAGATGACAGTGATGAAAGATCTACCCCCCTTGAACAAGTCCCGGTTCCATGGGAACAGAGAGAACCAGCACACCGCCAAGATCCTTAGTGGATACATCCGATATCAATAGCAACATAGGGTTGGGTCAGGGGCAATTGTCACCTCACCCCATGGTCAACTGTGATACAATCGAATACAACCACTTCGATATAGGGTCACCTCCTACTAGACCTCAATCCTTGATCCTGACCTCATGGAACGTGGCTTGGTTGGGCAACAAATTAGACTGTCATAAATGGGTTTCCTTTATTAACTCAAAAAGTATCTGCCTCTTCCAAGAAACCTGGGCGCGAGAAGAGCTCACATTCCAGGGGTTCGCAGTATTTTCTAAACCAGCTAAATGGGGGGGCCGGGGAAGACCATCTGGCGGACTGGCAATTTGGGTAGCATCTCATCTGGGCTGCCAGGCCAGCTGTCTAACTGTAGACTCAGATGATGTACTAGCTGTCCTCCTAGAATGGCCAAACTCCTCCAAACTGGTGGTAATAAACGTGTATTCAAGACCCGTAGCCATGTCACGTGAATCAAATATCATCGAGGAACTTTCCGCTTTTCTAAGTGACATTCCTGTTAGGACTCGGAGCTCTTAGGGCATGTTCTGAGTGTGTTGTATGGTGAATTTTGCCTAACAAGGACTACAAGTCCCAGAATGCCTTGAGGCGTTCTGCAGAAGACCATGCTCCTCGCGCACCAATCAGATGCCGACTGGGTGGTTCTTATGCCTCCTTCCTCCTACCGGCGGTGCTTGGTTTTCTATTGTGGATTCCTGCCTGGGTCCCGGCCCTAGTATCTCTGATACAATTCTTGCTCCTGTGAACTGGTTCGTGTTTTTCCTCGCGCGGCCGCGCTGGCTCTTGAGACCTACTCTGTCTTCCTCTCTCCAAGCGGCATTGTGCAAGAACCCCTCGCCGTGTTGAACAGCGGAATTGGAACCACCCTTCATTTCCCTTTGCGAGCGGACCACAGGTGTGGCGTTCCTAGACGTTACCTTGCCCTGTGAATCCTCGCTGTGTCCCTGCTCCCTTTTACCGGATACTGTGGTAAACTGCAGTGGTTTCTCGGCGTGTCGGTGAACTGACAAGACAATGGCCGATGGAGTTTTCTTTTCCATTATTTTGCTCAAAGGACCTCGAGTCTAATCGTCCGGCTGCTGTTCTTTGGTGGGAATCGCCTGAGAACGGATCTACTGGAGTGAACTTTGTTTTGTTTGCCTTGCTGGCGCGGTGAGAAGTATCACGACCCGGCAATACATTTTCTTTTGAACTCTTCTAGTTGGGAAGTGTTCGAGACTGTGTTTGGAACTTTCTTTTCTTCCGTGGAATCTTTCCTTTGGCAAGAGAGACCTAAGTATCTACCCTTCATTTTTGGTTCGTATTATATTTTTTACGTTGTGGATACCTTTTGGGTGCGATCCAAACGTTGGGCAGGTAAGAGCCTTGCAGCACACTCAGTACAGAAAACTTAGGTTAGCTCTTCCTTGTCCCCTCTTTGTAGAATACTAAGTAATCTGTTTTATGTTTGTTTTCTTCTCTCCCCTGCAGACTGCGACTGCCTATACGTATACTACTGTTGTGTACCCTGTCTTCAAACTAGGAGACCTAAGGGTTTTAGGTCTCTCTCTTTTCTGGCGCCCCCCCCCGCCCTGTGTGTGTTTACTAACCACAGGGTGTGTGGTGTCGTGGGAACAGAGGGGGTCACTGTCTACACTTCTGAGGAGCTGGTTTCTGCCTGGAGCCTGCCGATCGCCCGACAGAAAAACCAAGCCCACGTTTTTATCTCCTCCCGAGTGTAGACAGTCATGGATGACGCTGCCATGCTAGGAGAGGCAGATGAAGTAACGTTAAGAGAATTAGCAACCACAGTGGTGAACTTGCAAACAGAACTAAAGTTAATAAGAAATGAGAACCAAAGGTTACTGTCTGAAAACGCCCGATTAATAGAAGCAAGTAAAACCCCCGAGATACAAGCTAGACATAGAAAAAGTTATATACAACCTTCTCATTTTCAAATGCCTAGCGGTAGCTCCTCGGGAGACTCTCAGGTCTCCACCACTCCTGTACAGGTCACAGTGGTTACCCCACCTCAAACTCCCTTAGCAATGCCCGAAAGATTTAGCGGAGACAGTCAGAAATTCAAGGTCTTTATGAATCAATGCCACCTAATGTTTTTGTGTAAAGCAGCCTCATTCCCGGATGACGCGGCTAAGTTCGCTTTCATCATTTCCTATTTAAGTGGGAATGCTGCCTCTTGGGCGGTGGCTTTGATAGAGAATGACGACCCTGTGTTATATAATCTTGACTTATTTAAAGAGAGAATGAAAAGCCTTTTTTCTAGGCACACATATATGCAGGCAAGTGATAATGAGCTTCTTAACTTGAAACAGGGTTCAAAGGATTTATTGACCTATATCACTGCCTTCAATAGATTAGTGACAGAAACCCACTGGCCGGACGATAAGAGGGCTTCTATATTTTATAGAGGTTTGCGAGACGAACTAAAGGACATCTTATCGCAAATAGTGGATCCTCCAGAAAACTGTTCCGAATTCATTGACCTAGTGGTCAAATTAGACCACAGACTGGCTGAAAGAAAGGGAGAAAAAACGCGAAGTGACCTCCCTAAATTCTTAATAACAAAAACTGAAAAAAGAGAACCCAAAGACACAAGCGAACCCATGCAAATTGGAGGTATTCGTGGTCCCTTAACGCCCGAAGAAAAGGAAAAAAGGCGTAAACTAAATCTTTGCTTGTATTGTGGAAAAGCCGGTCATTTTGCCCGCGAATGTCCTGTAAAGCCCAAAAGCTCCTTGGGCGAAGGGTTACCTAAATATTCTAAGACCATGCCTTCGGGAAACTAGTTGACTTGGGGAGTACCGAGGTCGCTCTTCCAAGTCCCTTACTTTCTCAGACCTCTAAATATGTGGCTAACACATATTCTCAAATTCCTAAACCTTTTACCATTGCGGTTGTGCTAGTGTTGCCTTCACAAGGAAGGCATGCCATGGCTCTTCTTTTGGATTCAGGGGCGACAGGGAATTTCTTGGATATCACTCTAGCCAAATCCTTGGGCATACAGTTCATTAAAAAAGAAATACCTGAAAATGTCAGGGCAGTAGATGGGTCTGCCCTATCCTCTGGGATGTTGAAATACCATACCCCTGAAATTATTGTGTTATGTGACAATGGTCATAGTGAGAGCATATCCTTTGACCTAATCGATACCCCCAATTTCGGTGCTATATTGGGAGTACCCTGGCTTCAGACTCATAACCCCCATATAGATTGGGTAGCCAGAACTGTTACCCTACGCTCTGCTCACTGCCTTACTCATTGTTATAGAGACATCAACCACTGGCATACTCCTGTGTATTGTGCTTCCACCACGATTTGATGGGGCTACTTTACCCTCTGAATATAGACAATTTGCTGACGTTTTTGATGATGTAAAAGCAGTTGCCTTACCGCCACATCGTCCCTACGATTGTAGGATAGATTTGATACCGGGTGCGGATTTACCTGTTAGTCGCATTTATGCGCTAACGGAAACAGAGACTCAATACCTTCAAGATTATCTACAAGACATGTTGGCCAAGGGTTTCATCAGTCATTCCACCTCTCCAGTGTCATCCCCCCTTTTTTTTATTCCTAAACGGGAAGGGGGACTCAGAGCTTGTCTGGACTACAGGGTACTGAATAAAGCCATGATAAAAAACAAATATCCTCTTCCCCTCATTTCCACGCTACTTGATCAGGTTAGGAAGGCCACTATTTTTACCAAACTCGATTTAAGAGGAGCCTATCACCTGATCAGAGTTAAAAGAGGGGATGAATGGAAGACAGCCTTTCGAACGAAATTCGGGCTCTATGAGTACAACGTCATGCCCTTTGGGCTTTGTAATGCTCCCACAGCGTTTCAGTTTTTTATAAACGAGATACTGCGGGAGTATCTGGACATTTTTGTCATCGTGTATATCGATGATATACTGATTTATTCATCTAATGAGTCCGAACACGTGTCCCATGTGCAAGCCATTTTGGGTAAACTACAAGAACATCACCTGTTTGCGAAGCTTGACAAGTGCATCTTCCATACCCACAGCGTAGCCTTTTTGGGGTTTGTTATTTCCCCCAAGGGAATACATATGGATCCTGCCAAAATATCTGCCATCATTTGGCAGATATTTTGGCAGAAAATTGGGATCCTATCATTAAAGACGAATATAAAAAAGCTATGAAAACCTACAAAGTTGCACGAAAATCAGCACAATCATCCTTCTTTAATGAAAAAATAAAAAATGCATCCAACTCTTCTAGAGAGACTTATAAAATTTTTAAAGAGCTACTCAAAACCCCTAACCCACCTCCCTCTGAACAACTCACAACCTCCAGATGCAATCAAATTGCATCCTTCTTTCAGAACAAAATTATCAACATCTTACAATCCCTCCCACCCATAACAAACCTTGATCCCCCGGAGGATAAGATGCCCCCCACAGCGGGTTCAACATTAGATAGCTTTCATCCTCTGTCCACGGAAGACTTCTTGAAAACTCTGTCTAGCATGAAAAGTGGCTCACCCATTGACCCTGCCCCCATTCGTATCCTTAAACAAATTGGCCCTGTCATTTCAGACCCAGCAACAAATCTTATCAATGCCTCCCTCACCCAAGGAATTGTCCCCCCAAACTGGAAACATGCGATCGTCAAAGCCCTTCAAAAAAAGCCGGGCCAGGACCCTTCAGATTTCTCAAACCTGCGCCCAATCTCTCTCTTACCAGGTCTGAGCAAGATTACAGAGAAACTAGTCAACCAGCAACTATCTAACTATCTCGAAAGCAACAATCTCCTACGCGCCTCACAAACAGGTTTTCGTCCCGGCCAGGGGACAGAGACCGCCCTGTTAAAGGTAATCGAGGAAGCCAGATGCATCTTGGATTCAGGGGGATCGGTTTTACTGATCCTCCTGGATCTAAGCGCTGCATTTGACACGGTGGACCATAAGATCTTGATCCAGCGACTACTCAACCTGGGAGTGAGAGACAAAGCTCTCAGCTGGTTTTCTTCGTTCCTGAAGGATAGAACTTTCCAGGTCTGTGAAGGCAATATAAAATCTGACCCTTTTTTCCTCCAGTGTGGGGTTCCACAGGGCTCTTCATTGAGCCCTACATTGTTTAACACCTACATGGCCCCCCTGGAGGATGTGGTAACCCCCTTTGGGATTAAAGCGGTAACATATGCCGACGACACCCAAATGGTGGTGTCTTTTTCCCTTGAAGGCGAAAAAATAAAAAACCTCCATGATTGCCTTGAGGGAATCCACAAGTGGATGTCCAAATCAAGGTTAAAACTCAATGGCTCCAAGACCGAGCTTATGTTGCTGGGTCACCAATCGCCTCTCCCGTCCGCCATGTGGCCCTCCTGCCTTGGTCCCCTTCCTCAGCCCAAGACGGAACTAAAGAGTTTAGGCTTCTGGATAGAACAGGATCTATCTATGAAGACACAGGCTAAAAAAACCGCTGGCACCTGTGTCGGTATACTCCGCTCAGCCAGGAAAATCCTCCCTCTACTCCCTGCCCAATCTCAAAAACTACTTATACAGGGACTAATACTTTCGAGGCTAGATTATGGCAACGCCCTCTTCCTGGCAGCCCCAGAGGCCACTTTTAATGTTCTCCAAAGAGCACAAAATGCCGCTGCTCGTATGCTGACAGGAACATCCCGGAGACTCTCGGCCAAACCAGCACTAAAAGCACTCCATTGGCTGCCGATTCGAGAAAGAGTTACATTTAAGGCCCTATGTACCACCCATAAGGCCCTGCAAAACCTAGGTCCACCACTGCTGAAAACCATGATATATCCGTACAAACCCAACAGATCTTTACGCTCCTCCCAAAGAAACCTGGCTACGGTCCACAGAGTAAAGAAAGCCCGCACTGGAGGACGCCGATTTTCGGTTACAGCCGCTACTCTCTGGAACGCGCTTCCAACTCAGCTCCGAGCCGAACCCAACCACATGAAGTTCCGAAAATTGCTTAAGACGCACCTCTTTCCACAATAATATTTCCCGTTCTTTTTCTTTACTCCCCTTTCTTTTCCTTACCTCAGTGATAGCTGCAATCTCAGCGCTGGGACGCTCACGGGCAGCCATGCGCTATACAAATCCTGCTTTCATTTCATTTCATTCATCATAGAGTGGGCAAGTCCAACTTCAGTAAAGGAGATTCAATCCTTCTTAGGATTTGCCAACTTTTATAGAAGGTTTGTTGACCATTTTTCTGACCTGGTAGCTCCCATTACACGCTTGCTTAAGAAGGGGGTTGAGTTCATCTGGGATGCGGAAGCTGAAAATGCCTTTCAGGCCCTTAAGGTTAGTTTCACTTCTGCTCCCATTATGAAACATGCGGACGAAACACAACCCTACTTCTTGGAAGTGGATGCTTCACAATACGCGGTGGGTGGTGTGTTATCACAACATGACTGCATAAAGGGTACCCTCCATCCTATTGCGTATTTTTCAAAAACCTTGACCCAATCTGAGCAAAACTATACTATAGGAGAAAGGGAACTCCTTGCAATCAAACGCGCCTTCCAGGAATGGCGTCACTACCTTTTAGGCTCCCCCCATGTGATCACTGTTTATTCTGATCATCAGAACTTGCAATACTTCCGATCAGCCAAAGCCCTTACTCCACGACAGCTAAGGTGGGTTGCATTTTTTGCAGAATACGATTTTCTGATTCACTTCAGACCAGGGATAAGACAGGGTAAGGCTGATGCTCTATCCAGACTGGGTAAGGAGAACAAGTGGGTTCAGGAGAAACCATTGCCTCTCATGCCTGAGAGTAGACTAGTGGCTATAGGGGAGAAAATTCCTGATTCACATACCTTCTTGGATCAATTGGAACAGGCTTATGCCCCTTTAGACCCTCTCACCTGGTTACAAGACTCAAGCAACACCATTGTGGACAATCTGTGGTATCATGACAAAAGAATCTTTTTACCTACTACCGAATTGCACAACCTTGTTTTGCAATGGTGTCACAATATGCCCTTAGCAGGTCATCCGGGGGAAAACAAGACCCAGAGTCTCTGTCAAAGATGGTTTTGGTGGCCACAACTATCGCACGATGTTAAGCAACACGTCAAGGCTTGTTCCACCTGTGCCCGCCAGAAGGCCTCACATTCTGTACCTGCAGAGCTACTACAACCCCTTCCAGTGCCCAACTGTCCCTGGACTACCCTTAGCATGGATTTCATAACAGATTTACCTAACATACATGGATATACCACAATTCTGGTAGTCGTTGATCTGTTGTCCAAAATGGCCCATTTTGTACCCTTAAAAAAGATCCCTTCAGCTGTGGAGTTAGCAGTAGTGTTTATCCAAGAAATTGTCCGGTTACATGGATTGCCTTCTGTTATAATATCAGACCGGGGTCCTCAGTTTATTTCCAGGTTCTGGCAAGGGTTATGCAAATCTCTATACATTGATCATAGGCTATCCTCCGCTTATCACCCCCAGACAGACGGTCAAACAGAAAGGACAAACCAAACCTTAGAGCAGTATCTCAGATGTCTGATATCCACTACCTGTCAAGATTGGGTGCAAGCACTACCTCTAGCAGAATTTGCGTACAATAATTCTACTCACACCGCCTCTAAGGTCTCTCCTTTTTTCTTTACCACTGGTTATCACCCCAAAATACTCCCTCTTGAGGTACTCCCCTCTGACACGCTAAACCCTGCGGTTCTTGATCATCACCAAACTCTGTTACAGATATGGGAGCAAGCCAAAACAGAATTAACCCAGGCGAAAGAGCAAATGAAGGCCCAAGTGGACAAACATCGAAGGCCTGCTCCCGTTTATTCAGTGGGTGATGAGGTTTGGTTATCATCAAAGAATTTAAGACTAGAAGGGCCCGCAAGTTACAACCTCGCTATCTAGGACCCTTTGAAATACTAAAAGTCATCTCCCCTGTGGTCCTCAAATTGGTTCTGCCCCCTGATATGCAGATACATCCTGTTTTTCATACTTCCCTTCTGAAACCTTATGTGGCCCCTCTACTCCCTGAACCCCCTCCGCCCCCAGTCATTGTTGATGGAGACATTGAATACGAGGTGCGAAGAGTTTTAGACTCTCGCAGACACAGAGGTAGACTCCAATATTTAATCGACTGGGTGGGTTATCCTCCAGAGGACAGAACCTGGGAACCTGCCGAACACATTCATGCCCCTAGACTGGTGCGTAGATTTCATGCGCTCAATCCCTCCAAACCTAGACCCGTGAGAAGACCATTAGGGGGGGGGGTACTGTTAGGACTCGGAGCTCTTAGGGCATGTTCTGAGTGTGTTGTATGGTGAATTTTGCCTAACAAGGACTACAAGTCCCAGAATGCCTTGAGGCGTTCTGCAGAAGACCATGCTCCTCGCGCACCAATCAGATGCCGACTGGGTGGTTCTTATGCCTCCTTCCTCCTACCGGCGGTGCTTGGTTTTCTATTGTGGATTCCTGCCTGGGTCCCGGCCCTAGTATCTCTGATACAATCCTTGCTCCTGTGAACTGGTTCGTGTTTTTCCTCATCGCTGCTTCAGAGCCTCGCGCGGCCGCGCTGGCTCTTGAGACCTACTCTGTCTTCCTCTCTCCAAGCGGCATTGTGCAAGAACCCCTCGCCGTGTTGAACAGCGGAATTGGAACCACCCTTCATTTCCCTTTGCGAGCGGACCACAGGTGTGGCGTTCCTAGACGTTACCTTGCCCTGTGAATCCTCGCTGTGTCCCTGCTCCCTTTTACCGGATACTGTGGTAAACTGCAGTGGTTTCTCGGCGTGTCGGTGAACTGACAAGACAATGGCCGATGGAGTTTTCTTTTCCATTATTTTGCTCAAAGGACCTCGAGTGTAATCGTCCGGCTGCTGTTCTTTGGTGGGAATCGCCTGAGAACGGATCTACTGGAGTGAACTTTGTTTTGTTTGCCTTGCTGGCGCGGTGAGAAGTATCACGACCCGGCAATACATTTTCTTTTGAACTCTTCTAGTTGGGAAGTGTTCGAGACTGTGTTTGGAACTTTCTTTTCTTCCGTGGAATCTTTCCTTTGGCAAGAGAGACCTAAGTATCTACCCTTCATTTTTGGTTCGTATTATATTTTTTACGTTGTGGATACCTTTTGGGTGCGATACAAACGTTGGGCAGGTAAGAGCCTTGCAGCACACTCAGTACAGAAAACTTAGGTTAGCTCTTCCTTGTCCCCTCTTTGTAGAATACTAAGTAATCTGTTTTATGTTTGTTTTCTTCTCTCCCCTGCAGACTGCGACTGCCTATACGTATACTACTGTTGTGTACCCTGTCTTCAAACTAGGAGACCTAAGGGTTTTAGGTCTCTCTCTTTTCTGGCGCCCCCGCCCGCCCTGTGTGTGTTTACTAACCACAGGGTGTGTGGTGTCGTGGGAACAGAGGGGGTCACTGTCTACACTTCTGAGGAGCTGGTTTCTGCCTGGAGCCTGCCGATCGCCCGACAATTCCAGGGAAACTTCACTATGTGGTTGGAGGGGATTTAAATTCGCACTACGAGCCATTACCAGGCCTTCGTGATGGACCCTCCTTGGAGGAGGATTCACGGTGGTTGATACCTGCCACGGTGGCACCTCCACCAAGAGCTTGGACTCCCCTAGCTCTCCAGATAACCGCCCTTACCCTAAACCAAGGCCTAAGGGCCTGTAATGGGCGCGTTAAATCAGATATTCCAAGCAAATGCACTTATAATAAAGCTGGAAGCGAATCAAGATTAGACTATATCCTCGTTAAATTGTTGTCGTGGTCACAAATCATCGACTTCAAGGTTATTGATAGACGGGATAGTGACCACAACGCCCTGGAGCTCGAATATGCCCTTCCAGGCATCGAGGATACGGGTCGGGGTAAACAAAGTTCTAAGCCAGGCCTCCTCCTGGAAAATAATCGGAGGAGAGTAAGGTGGGCGAAACTAGCCACTAATGGCGACAAGTTAGCCAAACTTTACGCCAGAATTACCCCGCTGCTGGAGAGGGCTTTCGTTATTGGGGAGGAACTGGGTGAAGGGGAAAATAGAGACCTGTTAGGGCAGACCCATGTAGATTTAATAAACACCATGGAGCTAGATCTCTTTGTAAAGGGGAGGGGGGGGTAAAACCAGCGGAACAATCAAGAGGACGTGGTATAATGCCACATGCAGGGAATCCAAACGTGAACTGCTATCTGCAATAAAGGCGCGCAGAAGCAGGGAAGAGATTCAATCTAGGAGAAGGGCACACAAGAGGCTCTTGGTAAATGACAAGGCTGAATGGGACCAACAATACTGGGAGGACCTTTCCAGTGCACTTGCCACCAGAGATTCCAGTAAATTCTGGCGTATAGTGTCTAACAGAACGGAAGAACTATCCTCGGCAATTGAGCCCAACATTCCCCCTAGTACATGGCAAAATCACTTCCAGTCACTGTACGCAACAGTGGATGAGGTTCCGAATGGATCCCAAAATATGATAGTGACTGACCCTGAAGGTGAACTCTTTATGGAAAAAGAGGTGCGGGCGGCCATAGCGGGGCTGTCAACAGGTAAAGATCCGGGGCTCGATGGGGTACCGGGTGACCTATTCAAGCAGGAACCAGGGGTATGGGCCCCCTATCTCCTGCTGATATTCAACGCGGTCCTCAAGGGGATGGAGGTCCCAGATACTTGGCTGGGCGCAGAGGTGGTTCCTATCTTCAACAAGCATTAGAAATGCAATAGGTCTCGCAGCATTAGAGTTAGTGCTTTTAGAATTGTTTATATTTTTTTTGTTGTAAATCTTTTGCATTTTATTTTTTGTAGGCAATGCAAAAGATTTACAAATCAAAAAAGCAATAAGCAAATGTAAAAGCTTTAAGTAAAAATCCTGCGAGACCTATTGCACTGTGTGAGGGTGAGGTGTTGAGGGTGAGTGAGGGTGGGGGTGAGTGAGGAGTTGAGTGTGAGTGAGGTGTTGAGGGTGAGTGAGGTGTTGAGGGTGAGTGTTAGTGAGAGTGAGTGAGGGTGAGAGAGTGTTATTGTGAGTTAGGGTGAGGTGTTGAGGGTGGATGAGGGTGGGGTGAGGTGTTGAGGATGAGTGAGGATGAGTGAGGGTGAGTGAGGGGTCGAGGGTGAGTGAGGGTGAGTGAGGGTGAGTGAGGGTGAGTGAGGGTGAGTGAGGGTGAGGGGTTGAGGGTGAGTGAGGGTGAGGGGTTGAGGGTGAGTGAGGATGAGGGGTTGAGGGTGGGTGAGGGTGAGTGAGGGTGAGTGTGAGTGAGGGTGAGTGAGGGTGAGTGAAGGTGGGTGAAGGTGAGGGGTTGAGGGTGATTGAGGGTGAGGCGTTGAGGGTGAGTGAGGGGTTGAGGGTGAGTGAAGGTGAGGGTGAGGGTGAGTGAGGGTGAGGGGTTGAGGGTGAGTGAGGGTGAGGGGTTGAGGGTGAGGGGTTGAGGGTGAGTGAGGGTGAGGGGGTGAGGGTGAGTGAGGGTGAGGGGTTGAGGGTGAGGGTGGGTGAGGGTGAGTGAGGGTGAGGGGGTGAGGGTGAGTGAGGGTGAGGGGTTGAGGGTGAGGGTGGGTGAGGGTGAGTGAGGGGTTGAGGGTGAGTGAGGGTGAGGGGTTGAGGGTGAGGGGGTGAGGGTGAGGGGGTGAGGGGTTGAGGGTGAGTGAGGGTGAGGGGTTGAGGGTGAGTGAGGGTGAGGGTGAGTGAGGGTGAGTGAGGGTGAGTGAGGGTGAGTGAGGGTGAGTGAGGGTGAGTGAGGGTGAGTGAGGGTGAGTGAGAGTGAGGGTGAGTGAGGGGTTGAGGGTTACACAAGGGAGCATTCGTATTATAGCTGCATTAGTACCTGCAGTCAAGGGAAGTGAAAGTTCCTTCCTCTGGGGCAATGAGCTAAAACAATCTAAGACAGGTGCAGAAGTTTCTATCAATTGCTAATGAGTAGATCTGGAGAACACTGAGAAAATACAGAATAGACAATCCCTGTTCCAAAAATTTGCTGAAGCTTGATAACTATACTCTGAAAAATCTCTATGCATCAATAACATTAACACAACACATTGAAGATTTTCTGGAACGGATGGACCTGGAGAGGTGTAATGAAAAGGGAAATCTGAACAATTTTAATTTGTACAACTAATTGTGTTCTAATACAGGAACAAAAAACAGCCAGTTAAAGGAAACAAAGTGTACTGCACCCGGCGGGAGAATATCATCCAGAGACAGACCTCCCCGAAGTAACAGGTCTGCGCTATGCGGTTTCAGCTACAACTGTAAAATGTGATCATTGCAAGGTTGTCCTAATTTTTTTCAATTCATGACCTACCAACAACATTAACTGCTTCTGCTCTACACCAGTTAAACAGACTACTAGATTGCAATCTCTTTGAAGGACTAACAAATACATTAATTACAATTCTCCAAAGCTTTTTTTTCGAAAATTAACCAAATTTCACTACTGCTGGGACTTTATTAAAATATATATTTACCAATGGAAAGTTACAAAACTCATGTACCATAACCATGATCACATATGAGCATTACTTAAAGTCTGTAAATGGGCAAGCATAAAAAAATAACGCATTCAAGAATTTGACAACTCTAGTCCCTCAGTCCACAGAGCAGTTGGATTTTCAGGAGAGATAACAAACCTGCAGATATCTTGTACACGGTTGTCTTTTAGAATTAGTTCAATATCTTTTCAATTTCTCTAGCTGACTAAATTCCTGTGACATTCCGAGTCCACCGAGTTTGTGTGTAACCGGATGGATTTCGGGTGACAGATCTTTTGGCAAAAACGCATGACCGGCGTGAAGCGAGGCCAGCTTGAATATCCACAGGGCTCTCGGGTGATGCGACACCTTTGGGAGGACCCTTCGATCCATTCAGCGGATCGCGCTGACAGACTTCACTGGCGATTGGTTTCATTTTAAAACTAGGTCCTGCTTTCGCATTTTTTAATGAGACGCTTCATCTTTCGTACAAAAACCTTATTGTCTTGTAGTGAAAGCCTATTTTGTCCATATATCACATGACGCATGCAGCGTGCATAGAACTCAAATCAATTATTTACAGAGGGAAGGCTCAGGCGCCATTTCCTTGGCAACGAAAGCCGAATGCTAAATACTTGCATTTTACTCGCCAAATACTACAGATTACTCATCTAAAGCACGCTTTCTCCTGCTTAAAAGGTCTGTAAATTCAAAACACTCTCTGCTCAGTGTAAGTTAGCTAATATTATCACTAGGATCCCTGGCATACCGGAGGCTTGGAAAAAGAGGGGACCCTTGTTTTTTTGTAGCGAGGCCAAGCCGCATTGCTTAGCAACAGCCCCAGAGGCCCGCTAGAATCCAGCCCTTGTTTTCAACCTTTTAGTTCTGCTCCGCAAATTGCATTTAATGCGGCCTAGCAGGGCGCTGGTCAGCGTTGGGGTCAACAAACCTCTCCCAGTAATAGCAATGAGGCTTTGTTACTAGAAGTCACAGCAGGAAGCCAGAGAAAGGAAACGCCGCATATGTAAACAAGCGCTGGCAAACTTCCTTGCCGAAAACGTGCAGGCGAGGTGCGACACGGCAGGAAGACGGAAGGAAGAGAGGGGAGGGGGAGGAGAAATGCGACACGGCGGGAGGGGGCGGGCAGGGGAGGGGGCGGAGAGGGGAGAGGTGCGACACGGCAGGAAGACGGAAGGAAGAGAGGGGAGGGGGAGGAGAAATGCGACACGGCGGGAGGGGGCGGAGGGGTAAACAAAGACGGACGTGCACGCGCCCGTGACTTTTAAGGTCAATGCGCATGCGCATAAGCTTAATGCGCATGCGCATTGACCTTAAAAGTCACGGGCACTGCAAGGAATCGCCACGATTCCTTGCAGTGCAGATAAAGTGTGGATAACTCGCAATACTCTCGCCTTGCTCGATGCGCATGCGCATCGACAGGCGAGACCTAAAAAGGGATCCCCTCTGCTCCCAGCCAACTATCGTCCGATTAGCCTTATCGACGTATCCCAAAAGCTCTTTGGTAGGCTGATCCTAGATCGGTTGCAGAATTGGCTGGAGGAGACAGATACCCTGACCCCTTACCAGGCAGGATTCAGGCGTGGGGTGTCCACAATTGACCAAATCTTCAGGCTGAACCTAATATATTGGAGGATAGCATTAATCGAGGGCGGCACCCTGTACACGGTTTTTGTGGACTTACGTGCCGCCTTCGATTTGGTGCCAAGAGCAAAATTGTGGCAGGTCATGGAGGAGATGAATGTCCCGAAAGACATCTTGGCAATCCTGATGAGATTACATCATAACAACTTTGCACGTGTCAGGTGCAGGAGAAGTGGCAACCTAACCGAAAGGTTCCCCGTTCGCAGAGGGGTGAGACAGGGTTGTGTGCTTGCACCGACCCTGTTCTGCCTCTTTGTGAATGGGGTTATTGCGCACCTGACCAGGATTGCCAACACTTATGCCCCAAAACTGACTGACAGCAGGGTGCCCGCAATTATGTTTGCGGACGACACCCTGCTGCTGTCCAAATCCCCGATGGGCATACAGCGGGTCTTGGACGGTTTTCTGGAGTTCTGTACAGAAAGGGGACTTGAAATCAATCCCCAGAAAACCAAATTTATGATTTTTAACCCCATGCCCCTAAACCGCCCAAACCCCTTGCTGGGTACAGTCCGCCTGGAAAGGTCCACACAATTGAGTATCTGGGGATAACCTTAAATGACAATTTAACGTGGTCGGCACATCAGTTAAAAGCAAACATTAAATTGGCACAGATGGCGGGTGGTATTATGAGACTAGCGAGCAAGTCACCATATCGCCCACTCACCCCTGTAATTTACAAGACCCAGGCGCGGGGGGGTGCCACATACGGGGGAGAGTTGGGGGGCCATATTCCAACGCCAAAATTGCTGACCACAGAGAATAAATTCCTTAGGCAGCTCACAGCCCTTCCGTCGAGAACCCCAATTCTGCCCCTAAGGCTGGATATGGGCCTTAGGCCCATAACAGAGGAGCTGGGGCTCAAACCTCTAGCCTTCTGGCGCCACCTTTGGAGCAGTCCGGACCTCTCAACTTATAGAGCTGAGCTGCAGGAATTCTTATCGTTGCCCAACGCCACTAGGACACCTTGGTTAAATTATATCAAGAGAACTTCCGAGGCAATTGGTCTTCCAGATTTATGGTCAGATCCGGTAAATACAAGTAACAGGACGCCCAGAAAGGCGTTATCCAGAGCGTACTACGACCTAACGCTCTTCCGAGCTGTGGATAGTACCCGTGAAGGATCATTGACCAACCAATTTATAAAAAGCAAAGACTCATACAAACTCGAAAGAGTCCTAGATGACATGACTCCGGTGCTAACTAGGAAATTATTCCTGCAATGGAGGTACGGGACCCTTCCCTTGGCATCTTTTACCGCAGCATGGTCTTGTCGGCCTTCTACAGAAATCTGCCCTGCATGTGTCCATACAAAGGAGAATGATGTGCATGTGGTTTTCTTCTGTCGAGCCTATCAGAAAAGCAGGAAATACTGTCTGGTCCCTCTGCTTAAAAATATGGGATTTAGAACATTTTTACCCGCATACAGAGTTTTAAAGACTGATTTATCCCCAACCACTGTATTTGCCCTATCAAAATTTTTAACTGTAATGTGGTATGCCCGAAACCGCTGTATTAAGATAGCTGGGGACTCTCGATAGACCTGAATCCCTGACATGCCGCTACCCATTTTGATCACTATATGTTGTTTAATGCGTTTTATATTAATGACAAAATGATATCCTCTGTATTTTTTAAATAATGTGATGATTTGTATATCTTTTATGATCATGTGATCGAAATAAAGATTTTTGGAATGGAATGGCTTTTCAGGGAATTAAAGAGGGACATAAATGGTTTTAAGGATTTTTGAATGGGTAAGTGTAAGAGTAGGGGGTTGTAATGGGTGCTAAGGGGTATTAAAGAGTTTCTAGGGTTCTGGTATAGGTAACAGTTGGGATAATAAGGGTTTTTAGGGTGCAGTGATGTGCAAGGGTGAGGCTAGTATGGTTTTTTTTATGGTTCAGGGAATGGTCAGGGTAATGAATAGTAAGGGGTTATTAGTGGTTACTAAGATTCAGGGATGAATAAAGGTAATGGATTGTAGGGTTTTTAGGGTTCAGGGCAGGAAGAGGGAGTGAGAATTTTTATGGTTAAGGGATGGGTAAGGAGCAGTAAGTGGAAATAAGATCTCAGAGGTGGGAAAGGGTTTAGGGCAGTATTTATAAAAGTGTGAGGTTTTGGGAAGGTAAACTCCCCCGAAAAGTAACATACATAGTTATAGTTAGATTCAGATTTTACAAACACACAACCATAGAAATTCAGCAGTTATAATTAGAGTTATCTCAATAAATTATAACTTATGCCCTAAGGTACTTATAACTCATGCCCCCAATGCACTGACCCACGTATTACATCACTCATGACATCTTCTATGGCATTATTATTAAAATCAGTTCAGCATTTGTAGGAAAATTATTGATGAGAAAACTGTGGAGAGCGGAGGCACGAGTTACAGTTTATTGAGATAACTCTAACTATAATCTGAAGCTAACTATAACGTCCCTGTAACCTTTGGTTATTTTAGGGAATTATTAAGGGTTTTTAATTCTATTTTCTAACTATAATGTCCCTATACTCTTTGGTTTCTTTAGTGAATATATACCAATAGGTAGTTTTAGTTAGGACCTATTTCCTCCATCGGAAAATGTCTTTGTGTTTTGCCAATACATTTTGTGCCTTTTGATAAATCTTTCCTGAAATATTATGACACTCAGTTTAGCTGATGTGTTGAAAGTTTCGAGATGATTCATCAATAGGGGACTGAGAAAAAGAGGGATCCCAAAATGCTTTTTTCCTATTGATTCCCATAGGGATTCTGAACATGAATACAGCCTGCACCGCTGGATGGCATTACACCAAGTTTGGCAAAAAAGTAGCTATTGGTCCAGAAAAAGCCTTTTTTGATTTTGTTGTAAATCTGTTCAGTAGCTTTTGAAATATTTAAGGAAAAACAAATTTGTATATCTAGGGATGTGGACTCTCCGCATATCTTTTGTGGTGGATCCGCAAAGCCACGCGCCATCAGTAAGGCCCTGGTTGGCTGGCAGCAACCTGAGAGAAAAGATGCATCTATTTAATGTATCGGGTAATGGTCCCTGGGACTGAAATGTAGGCTGCAATTTATACTAAGGGGTCAGGGTAGAGGTTACCTGACCCCATGTTTGTGTTATGTAGGTGTCAAAAGTGGGTATGATGGGCAAGACATGGCCTACAATTTTTTGCCACAATCAAGATCCTCTGATCCACTGTGGGGCTCAGTGTGGCCCCCCATGTATATCCGTGATGGATCAGCGGATTCTGTTCCAAATATACACTCACACACCCACTAACAGACCCACATAGACAGTCACGCACCCATTCAAAGTCCCACACAGACATTCACACACTCATTCACAGACCCATGCAGGCGCTCTCACAGCCACTCACAGACTCATGCAAGTGCTCTTACACACAAATATAGACCTACTCAGACACTCTCACACCCACTCACAGACCCACACAGACATTCTTACACACACTCACAGGCCTACTCAGACACTCTCACACACCCACTCACAGACCCACACAGACACTCACATACCCAGTTCCACACAGACACTCACACACTCACTCACAGGTCCACATGGGTACTTTAACACCCACTCACAGACCAACTCAGACACTCTTACACCTATACACACAGACCCACTCAGGTGCTCTCACACACTCAGACATACTAAGATACTCACACACCCTCTCGCATACCCACACAGACAACCACCCTCTCACAGACTCACACAGACCCTCTAATACCCTCTCACAGACTCACACAGATACTCTCAAAACCTCTCACAGACCCATATAGATACTTACACACCCATTCACGGACCAACAGAGACACTCTCACACCCACCCACAGACAGACACACTCACACACCCACTCATAGATCCATGGAGACTCTTCCACACCCACCGGATATATCCACATAGACACACACACCTACAAACAGACAAATGGAGACACTGTCACACTTACTGACAGACCCACACAGCCACTCACACACTGGCTCACAGACCCACAAAGGCACTCTTATACTCACCTACCACAAGACCCACACAGCATTTACACACCTACTCACAGACCCACACAGGCAGTCTCACACCCACAGAGCCACTCACACACCAACTCAAAAACCCATGCAGGCACTGGCAGACCCATTCACAGACCACCACAGGTACTCACTGACCCTGTCACAGACCCATGCAGGTACTCACATAACCATTCACAGATACATACAGGCACTCAGTGAGCTACTCACACTCCCACATATGCACTCAAACACTCACTTATATACCTATACAACCCCTCACACACTCACTCAAAGACCCCCACATGCACTCATAACCACTGATAGAATCACACAGTCACTCACAGACCCACTGACAGAGCCACACAGGCACTCACACACCCCCTCACGAAATCTATGCAGGCACTGATAATCCTACTTATATACCCATGCAGGTACTCACACACCCACTCAGAGACCCATGTATCCACTTACAGGCCCACAGAGGTACTCCCACACCCACTCCCAGACCCATACAGGCACTCACACACCCATTCACAGTTCTTTGCTGGCATTTTCACACCCACTTAGAGTCCCACACAGGCACTCACAACCACTGAATGAATCACACAGTCACTCACAGACCCACTGACAGAGCCACACAGGCACTCACACACCCCCTCAGATATCTATGCAGGCACTGATAATCCTACTTATATACCCATGCAGGTACTCACACACCCACTCAGAGACCCATGTATCCACTTACAGATCCACAGAGACACTCCCACACCCACTCACAGACCCACACAGGCGCTCACACACCCATGCACAGATACACACACACATTCATACATCCACTCACAAACCCATAGAAGCAAATGATAAATGTGCTGCCTTATAGTGAATGTGCACTTTTGGATCTTCAGAGTCGAGTAAACATTTACAAAAAAGGATTTAAAAAGAAGATGAACCTGTGTTTGGGGGAAAGGGTGGCTCTAAAAAGAGCCTTTCTGTTTATTATGTGTAGATAATAACTGAACAAAACACAGGTTGCAGTCTTTTAAGTTGTTGAGGAACACCCTGTTGCCTTTCTCTGTGAAATTAACTCAATCACATCTATAGATATCAATCATGTTAAAGCGTAAATTGTTGTTCTATATAAAGCCAATGTTATAGTCCCTGAGGAATGTAGAAACTGTTTTATTGACCTGTTTCCTGACTTTGTGTATCTCTGGACAGAATTTGTTTGACCACTTCCATATCTGCCTTTGGCAAATGTTGGAGAACACCCAAGGTGAGGGAAAGTGCTATTAGTTGACCAAAGATATCCTTCATTGGGATTTCCAGTACTACCCCAGGTAGTGTGCCTAGGTCATTGTCGGCACAGTTGCACAATCCTGAGGTCTGCATGTTGGCAATCCACAACGCTTTCAGCCAAAGGCAGCAATTAAAGTCACTTTAACCCTTTCAGGCCAACCCAAATAATGCCCACGTTA
Source organism: Lissotriton vulgaris (assembly GCF_964263255.1). NCBI lineage: Eukaryota > Metazoa > Chordata > Amphibia > Caudata > Salamandridae > Lissotriton > Lissotriton vulgaris. Next base: position 891,639,265 of record NC_141685.1, on the reverse strand, counting down.
GGCATACCCTAGTCCCTATCATGACACTCTTTCTAGCACACTTTCTTGGCCCGAAACTCAAACCTATGACCTACAAGCTGCACTCTAACCATTTTGAAGGCAATGAAGAGTAGCACACAGGGGAAGGTTGCAGCTAAATGAGGCATATTTAAAATGAAAGGCAGTTAAAATGGAGCATAGCACCTAAAATGTAAAAGATCATTTTTGATTGGATGGTATAAATATGTTGGTGGCTAAGCTAGGTGGTGATATTGACTTAAAGGTAAGTACACGTGTGATCGGATTTGGAGAAATAATAAAAAAGTAATGGTGTTTTGGGATATGCATATAAATCTAAACACTCAACCACACCTGCTACAGTTGGTTTAGAAGTTTCTATGCTAGTCTCAAAAAGTGAAATTTTGACTTACTGCTACCAGAGAATGCTTCGGGAGCATGAGGGAAAGGGAAGAGAAAAGACTAGACTGCTAACATGATATGAGAGTAGAGCAAGACCACTGACTCATTGTCAGTGAAATTGCTCTCCCACCCTCGCAGCTCCACCATTAAGTGAGGTGCCCCTGCACTCTTGAGTGTTGGTGATCGAGGCCCTCCTCCACCCGCAGGTTTCCCTGCGCCTCATCCCTGGTGGTCCAGTGGACCTCTGTTTCCTTTCTTTCTTTCTGCTCCTTCACTCGTTTTTCTCCCCTTTCTATCTTTCACCTTTCTGCACCTCTGCTCTTTTGCGCCTTATTTCTGCCCATTTTCCCTTTCTCTACCTCTGCTCCTTCACTCGTTTTCACTCGTTTTTCTCCCCTTTCTATCTTTCACCTTTCTGCACCTCTGCTCTTTTGTGCCTTATTTCTGACCATTTTACCTTTCTCTCCCTCTGCTCCTTCACTCGTTTTCACTCGTTTTTCTACCCTTTCTATCTTTCACCTTTCCGCTCTTTTCTGCATCTCTGCTCTTTTGTGCCTTATTTCTGCTTATTTTCCCTTTTTTTCTTTATCCCTTCTTTCCTCCCTTTACCTTTCCCCGCCGCTGCTGCCCCCTCGGCCCCTCCCCCCCCCACGCGACCGGCCCAATCCAGCTCCCCTCCCCGCTCCCACCTCCCAGCTGTCCAGCCCTCCCCGACCCCTACTTAATGGCGGGCTGCGGGCGCGCGCTGGTGCACCGAAGGTGCGTCAAAGGCAAGCACGTCTGCGCCCATCTGCGACCCATCCGCGACCAGCACCAGGAACCCTGGACCTCCGCCCGCCAACGCTACGACCCAGCAGCACTCCACGCACTCAACCCAGGCTGCAACAACAACTGCAAGCTAGCATCACCAGCCAACACCCATGGACCCTTCTGCTGTCACCGCTGCCGGCACACCTGCAGCACCGCCAAGAACACAGATCCAGCACAACCCGCCCACAAGAACACAACCGAACCGAAGACCCTGCAATGCATCCTCCTCAACGTCCGATCCCTCCACAAACACGCCACAGAAATCTGGGACCTCCTCAACAGCACCACCCCAGACGTAGCATTCTTCACCGAAACCTGGACCAACACCACCTCGGGACCGGACATCGCCATCGCCATCCCCCAAGGATACAAGATCTCCAGGAAGGACCGCCCCACCCACCCAGGAGGAGGAATCGCCATCGTCCACAAATCCTGCCTCCGCATGAGCACACTCCCTGACGAGTCCACAGAACTGATGGAACACCTTCACTTCAAGATACTGGCCAGCCCCACCGCCGCCCTCCGAGGAACCCTCATCTACCGACCCCCTGGATCCCGCGGACCCTTCGACAACTCCATCACGGACATTATCTACCCGCAGGCCATCGCATCCACCAACTACACCCTGCTGGGAGACCTCAACTTCCACCTCGACAATCAACTGAACCCCAACACCACATGCCTCCTGGACAACCTCCACAACATTGGACTCCGCCAGATTGTGACCGAGCCCACGCACTCAGCAGGACACACCCTCGACCCCCTCTTCACTACAGGAAACTCCATCACCTTCAGCCACACCACCGAACTCCCATGGACCGACCATCGTTGCGTCCACTTCACCTTCAGAACACCCACCATCCACAGACACCAGCACCTGCTTCCGCAAAGAAACTGGACCAAAATCACCGATGACCAGCTCACCTCCTCACTCAACAACTCCACCCCAACCATCGCGGAAAACGACAACCCCAACACTGCAGCCCGAACCCTGCATAGATGGATCTCGGACAGCACCAACACCATAGCCCCCCTCAAGAAAAACAACAATACCCGTGCCAAGAAAGCCAGATGGTTTACCACCGAACTTCGAGAGTCCAGGCGCACATGCCGCCCGCTCGCAAAGGCCTCGAGAAACACCAAATCCACTGAAGCCCACAACAACTTCAGAGCCGCCACCAATGCCCACCATCAACTCATCAGAGAAACGAGGAAAAAAGCGATTGAAGACAGAATCTCCACCCATGCACACAACAGCAAGGAACTCTTCAGCATCATCAAGGAGTTCGCCCAACCCACCAGCGAGTATACCGACATCCCACCCTCACAAGACCTCTGTGACAAACTCAGCATCTTTTTCCACCACAAAATCAAGAGCATCTACGACAACTTCGACGAAGACAACCAACACACTGAACCCTCACCAACCACCCCCGACACCCGGAAACCAGCGATTGATGACTGGACAGCCCTCACCACCGAAGACACACTGAAGACAATGAAGTCAATCCACTCAGGGGCCCCCACCACATCTTCAACAGAGCCACCAACACCATCGCACCCATGCTCCGGCAAACCATCAACCGCTCCCTGGCGACCGCCTCGTTCCCCGATGACTGGAAACACAACAAGGTCAACCCCCTCCTAAAGAAACCCTCAGCGGACCCCACCGACCTCAAAAACTACAGACCCATCTCCCTGCTCCCGTTTCGAGCGAAAGTCATCGAGAAAGCCATCAACAGCCAACTCTCCACATTCATTGAAGAACACAACATCCTTGACTCCTCCCAATCCGGCTTCAGAAAAAAACCACAGTACGGAAACCGCCCTCCTCGCCGCAACGGACGACATCCGCACCTTATTGGACAAAGGAGAAACAGTAGCCCTCATCCTCCTCGACCTATCAGCGGCGTTCGACACAGTCTCCCACCGCACCCTAATACGCAGACTCTACGATGCAGGAATCCAGGACAAGGCCCTCGACTGGATCTGCTCCTTCCTCTCCGGCAGGACGCAGCGGGTCAGACTCCCCCCTTTCCTCTCGGACCCCACACCTACCACCTGCGGAGTCCCTCAGGGCTCCTCCCTCAGCCCGACGCTCTTCAACATCTACGTGGCTCCACTTGCCCCCATCGTCAGAACCTACGGACTCAACATCGTGTCATACGCAGACGACACCCAGCTCATCCTCTCCCTATCCAACGAGCCCAACACCGACAGCCGCTACTTTCGAGAAGGCATGGAAGCCGTTGCCAAATGGATGAAAAACAGCTGCCTACAACTAAACACCAACAAAACAGAAGTACTCATCATGGGCCCAAACCCCGACGCCTGGAGCGACACCTGGTGGCCCACTGCCCTCGGAAACCCGCCAACCCCCACAGACCACGCACGCAACCTGGGAATCATCCTGGACTCTGAGCTCAAAATGGACCGCCAGATCAACTCTGTCTCATCTTCCTGCCTCCACACCCTCCGCCTCCTTCGTAAGACCTTCAAATGGATCCCCCTCGAACACCGAAAGATAGTCACTCACGCCCTGGCCACCAGCAGACTCGACTACGGCAACGCACTCTACGCCGGAATAAACAAAAACCTCATCCGCAAGCTACAGAACATCCAGAACGCCACCGCAAGACTGGTCCTCAACCTGCCAAAACAATGCCACATCTCCCAGCACCTGCGCACACTCCACTGGCTCCCCGTCGAGGCAAGAATCACCTTTAAGATGCTCACCCACGCACACAAGGCCCTCCACGGCACCAGACCAGCATACCAGAACAGCCGACTCAAATTCCACGCACCCCAAAGGACCCTACGATCAGCCCAGCTTTCCTACGCCGTGGTCCCCCGCACCAGAAAGACCAGATCGGGAGGCCGCTCCTTCTCCTTCCTCGCGGCCAAAGCATGGAACGCCCTTCCGCTCCACCTCAGACAGACAACATCGCTCCCCATCTTCGCAAGAAACCTCAAAACCTGGCTCTTCGACAGACCCCTCCTTGATGGAATGGAACCTGCACCCCCCCACACCCCCAACCCCTAGCGTCTTGAGACCCTTACGGGTGAGTAGTCGCGCTTTAACAAACTCCTGATTGATTGATTGAGAGTAGTATTTAAAGAAAAGCTAACTAAGGAGAATTAGGATTGAAATTTAGTGAATTAAACCAAGTCATGTATAAATGAGAGTGTTTAGTAGTAGCGTTGTGAAATGGGTTTTCGGGTTCCCGTGTGGATTTGTGGATCTGCTGCAAATTTACATGAGGGCCTGCGCTGAGCGCCACAGCGGATCTACAGTCACCCAAAACCCCAACCAAATTGGGCTTCTTTAGAGGATTCTTAGAAAGTGTTAACAATACTGACCATTCAGAAGTAAAATAACATAAGTGAATATGAAAGGAAGGTTGTGATTTGTTTTCTAATAGTCAAAATAAAGAGTTTCCCTTTGGACACAAATCAAACCTGGCGATCAATCTACCACTACGTTAACCACAAACATATCAACCAGCTGGAACATAGCGGGGCTAAACACCAAACGACAGGATAAGGCATGGTCAAGCTTTGTTTTAGGCCACCATATTATTGCTCTCCAGGAAACCTGGGACACATCCGCCAATCTTTGGTGGGATGGGTTTACCAGCTTTACTAAAGCAGCTGTCCCCAGTCGTATGGGGAGAGCTAAGGGAGGCCTTTTAGTTCTGTTCTCCTTAGACCTGAAGGGAAGTTGTAGGCAGATTAGCACCGACTCCCATAACATCTTAATGGTAGAAAGAGTGACCAACAACACTAGCAGGACCATATATATAAACTTTTACAACTCAGGGAACAGTGACCATAGAGGATGTAACATTGCTAATCTAGATAGCATTTTAAAATTAGCCAGCCAGAATACCAGGTATGACTTAGAGTATATTTTATTAGGCGATTTTAACATTCACCCATGTAACCTAGTCTGTAGGAGAAGTAGCGATGATGGGGACGAAGCACTAGAGGGACCCCACTTCGAACATACTACAGAGGGAGATAAGTTAGACGATTTTCTTGCTAACTTCGATTTGCACGAACCAGATGGTGGCCCCAGATTGCCAACTTTCACCGGTGTCCACCAAGGTACAATAATAGATTATATCTTTGTTACCCAAGGTATTTTAAACCGGGTTATTGCCTATCGTACGGTACAAACACATTTTAGCGATCATAACCCGGTAGTACTTGAAGTGGCATGGGGAGTTCACATGGGGTTACCCCCAACGATAGCAAGGCCCGTTCACCCCCTGAGGACTTCTGACCAAGGCAGGCGTGTGAAATGGGCAAAGGTGGTCCCGGAAAAATTCTATGTAGAAAATTTCCTTAAGATCAAGGACCAGGTCGAGATTTGCAAAAATCCTTGTGCCTAGGGCCAAGAAATTGTAGAAGCATTCGAAGCAATATGTGGGCAGGTGTCACAGGATCTTTTAGCTAAGCCAAAAAAAGGAACCCCAGGAAGTAAGCGCTGGTTTGACTCAGCATGTTCTAAAGCTCACAGATTACTGCTGGCAGCCCTAAAAAATACCCCTAGGGTAAAAGATGAGATCACCAGACTAAGGAAAACTTATAAGCTAGCAGTAAAAAAACGAAAGGACACCATTAAACGTGAAGCGTGGGAAAACCTCCTTTCAGTGGCAGTCCTGAAGGAAAGTAGGAAATTCTGGGAGATTATTAAACAGCCCTTCTTCTCAGATGACAATAACGAACCCATGGACTGTGTTATCCCTGACGAAAAATGGTTGTCTCATTTTAAAAATGTATACGGGGATAATGACGAAGCAATTATAGGTGCTCCGTTGGTAACCTTAGCCGCCCGTCCCATCCTTTTCAACTATCAAGAAGTGGAAAAAGCTATCTTGGCTACTACAAAGCGTAAGGCACCCGGTCCCGATGGAGTCCCTGCTGACTTTTTTATGTACTCACCAAAATTGTGGGCAGAGGTTTTGGCAAAACGTGTTCAATGCAGTCAATGGCAGCCCAGCACCTGCCTCATGGGACACCTCCACCATCGTCCCTATTTTTAAAAAAGGCCAGCGGGATGATCCCGGCTGTTATAGGCCTATATCCCTCCTGGACTCATCTGTAAAAATCTTAGGTAGAGTCCTTTTATCTAGGTTGAGGGAAAATGTTGAGAGCTGTGGTGGGTTGTCTGAGATCCAATATGGTTTTAGAGAAAGAAAAGGGACCATTGAACAGTGCGCCCATTTGCACTTGCTCATCTCCAATACACCGTGTTTCTAGCATTCATGGATCTCTCCTCAGCTTTTGATTTGGTCAACAGGACAAAGCTGTGGGCCATCCTGCTGGAGATGGGTATTGACGAGGCATTGGTTACCTTTATGGCCACTCTGCACCAAGAGCTCTTTGCAGCCGTACGTGTAACGAATGAGGGTAGGTGTACCCCCCTCTTTAAATCATTAAAGGGGGTACGGCAAGGCTGTATATTAGCCCCCTTGCTCTTCACCATTTATATCAACGGCCTGGGCGCACACCTAGGGGAGCAGGAAGCCGACGTCCCGCATGCAGGAGCCGTTAAAATCCCGGCGCTCCTATACGCGGATGACGCCGTACTGATCGCTCGCACGGGTGTTGGCCTCCAGCACCTTTTGAATGCCTTTGGTTCATTTATGGAGCGATTGGATCTTAAGGTAAACGTAACCAAGTCACATACAATGGTGGTGGGTAAGCATGAGCGAATTTTGCGGATCTCGCGTTCGCGAATTTTGCGGATTTGCGGATTCGCAATCCGCAAAATCCGCGAATTCCCGCGAATTTGCGGATTTTTTTTTTTTTTTGTGTTTGCGCGGGTTTCTGCGAGTTCGCGAGGGTTTTGTACAATGTCGCAAATTGCGAACTTACCTGTCGGGTCGCAAGTTTCGCGAACTTGTTGTTTCTACTTGTCCAGCCTGTTTGGGACACTCTTCTTTCATCACTGCCACTCTCTGACTACTCATGCCACCCTCTGGCCCACCCATGCCACCCTCTGTTAAATCAATGCCACCCTCTGGTTCATCATCACTGTAGAAGATGGGGGGGAAAAGCAAGCCCACCTGCCCTGCTTGAACTGACATGAATTAATTTGGGGTTAGTTTATTAACAACACCTGCCCTGCCCCAAATGACAATAATGAATTAGGGGCTAATTAATGTGTCACTGAAAGAATTTAAAGTTCCAGCCTGGCACCTGCTTGTCTGCTCCTTTAGCTGTAAATCAGGACCTTTGTGGCATACAGTTAAGGTCAGAGCAGGGTCACACAATAGTTGCAAGCAGGCAACCGAATTCTGGAGGGCCCCCTCAGGAAGCAGTACAAAGAATCGTTACAAATCATGAGGTTGACCTTTTGCACCTGCTCATTGCTTTTGCTTTTGCTGAAATCGTTTTGCGGTTTTTTTCGCGCTATTCGCGGGGCGCGGCGTCGTGCGAAACCGACCGCGGAAGCCGCCAATTCGTGCGAATGAGCATTTTATTTTTTTGCGGCTTGTTGTTTCGCGAGTTTTTTTGCAGTATTCGCGAGCCGCTTGCAGCGCAACACGCGAATTTACCCCAAGGTCGAGTACGGGCGCGGCCATTTTGTTTGCGTGACGTATTTCCGTTTCCGCCCGCTATGTATAATCTTGCGCAGTAAGCGCATTGCGAGTAGAGGTTCGCACGAGATCGCGCGGGAAATCTAGAGGTTCGCACGAGATCGCGAGGAAAATCTCGCGCGAACTGACTTTCGCGCTCGGAAACGGGCGCCGGCCATCTTGTTTTTCATTCATTTCCTGTGTCTGGGCATGGTGTTTAATCCTCTTGATATCTTTCCCATCCTTTGCTTGTTTTCAGTTTTTTTTTTACGATTTTGCTTCTTATCTATCCCTCTCTTTTCCTAGCTGTATATTTTTGTCTTTTCTGCTATTTTTCTTTACTTTTAAACTACTTTTGTAAACTCTTTTCTTTTCTTCTTCCCTATCCTATTCCTTCTTAATTTTCTACTTCTTCCTACCTTACCTGCCCAGACCATGGTCAAGCCAGGCGCCGTGAAGCTGCCCAGGCACTTGAGGGCCGCAGCGGCGGCGGGGAGTAGTGCTGGACCCAGTGGCAGGACAGCAGGCGTGAGATCGAGGGGGGAGCAGGTGACGCGCCGGGAGATATTCAGCCCGGAGGAAGTGGGCGCGCTGGTCTACTTCGTCCAGCGCCGCCTGCCCAGGACCATCGCGGGAGGCGGCAGGATCGCGGCCGGCGGGTACAACATGCGGGAGCGCCGGAAGCGGTGGGAGAAGGTGTGCTGGGCCATATCCCACCTCTACGGGGTCCAGCGCACCTACAGCCAGGTCACCCATCGCTGGACGGACCTCCTGGACCGCGAGCGCGACCTGCTGGACCAGCTCGGCTTGGAGATCCCCGGGCTTGGTGAGTAGTAGTAGCCATTGGCATTTAATCACTCACTACTATGATGTTTTCTCCTGCTCTGTGTTGTTGTATTGCAAATATTTGTTTTTTACATGGAGCAAGCCAATAATGCCGCTGATGACGATTACATTGTAGTTAAATTATATTTCAAAATCTTCTGTGCATTTCAGGTGCACTGCTCTCCTTCTCAGTGGGGTTGCTACTATGCTTATTTGTTTTCTATTTCGTGGTCTCATTGGCCTGAGTAACTATTATGTATGAGTGTACTTAACAGAACTGCGTAATGCTAGACACTAGGGGGCAGATTACATTTACAAGCCCCTTGCGCCACGTTTACGCTGCCTTGCGTGACGCAACAGCGGCGTAAACGTGCCGCATCGCTGCAAGTCATTTACAGCATGACGCATCTAGGGAGATGCGTCACGTTATAAAGCCATGGGCCTGCACCACAATGGGTGCGTTCCTAGTACGCAGGGTGGGCGGTCCAGCGGCTGTGCGCCTCGCAAAATTGCCTGCGTGAAATCTACAAGATTTAACGCAGGCACTTCTGCGACGCTGCTACGTCAATTCAATTCCTTATATCTGCTCGAAGCAGGCGAAAGGACTGACACAGCATGTAAAGTATTGGGTGGCCCTGAGCATTACTGGAGTTGCATTGCGTTGGCGACGTGACTCCAGCGATGCGCCGCTCTTACGTGACGAGATGCGTCACGCAAGTGCCTACCCTTGCGCCAGGGCGCGCCGCATTGTAAATGAGGCACATCTGCCGTGTCGCAAGGGTAGTTTTGCGTGACGCATTTGATCTGGCGCATCTCTGGAGATGCGCCAGAACGCGTAAGTAAGTATGCCCCTAAGGGGCAGAATTGCAATTACCGTCGCATCCCTGCAAAGTAGCAGGGATGCGCCATTAATTGTGCGGCCCGCTACCACCACCAAACATGGTGCGCCGTATTTGCAATGCGGCGCCCCATGGGCCCAAAACGTCACCGAAGCTTTACTGCTGGAGTTGCGTCGCAACGATGGCGCAGCTCCATCAATGCTCTGGGGTACCCTATCTCCCCAATGCTGGGTCAAGCCGTACGTCTGCTTCAAGCAGGTGCAGGGTTTGTGTGACGCATCATTGTCCTAAAGGTGACTGATTGATATTTTGTAGATTTCCCTCAGCCACTATTAGGATGTGTTCCAGCGCAGGAATGCCCTCCCTTGCGCCGGAACGCCCCCTGATGGCGCAGGGCTTTATAACGGGATGCATCTCCCAAATGCGTCACGTTGTTATAATATTATACGCCGCACCATGGCGCCCTTTTTTGTTTAGCTGCTGCGTCACAAAAGTCACGCAAGAACGGCGCAAAAGAGCCGCAAGGGCTTAAATCTGCCCCTTCCTTTGTAACCCTGACAATAAGAAAAATAGTGGCGGTGGATTGATAGTTTGACTATTTAAATGACTGGTAATGTAGCAGGCAACTGTTAGTGTTGTCACTGATCTGACTGAAAATCACAATGGAGTTTGTCTGTCACTTTGCGTCTTGCCTGCGGACTGCTGCCTGCCAGTCCTAGGTGAACGTTTCAGTACTTTGTTTAGTGAGTTACGTGACTTTCGAAGTCACAGGTCCGCAAATAAATAAAAAGTAACCATAATCAATATAATTTCGCGGAAATATTTTGTTATTGTTCTTTTGAAATGTTTGATTTGGTTGACATTGACAAGCAACAATCATCCATGTTTTCTGTTCTTTCTTTCATGTTGTACGTCAGCTCCCCCCAGGGGCGAGAGGAGGACACAGGAGCAGCAGGCGGTGGATGCTGTTCAACAGGGCCAGGATCGGGCAGGCGAGGGCTCCTCTGCTGGCCCCAGTAAGTTTTCATTTTAGACTAGTACCTATTTTTCCTAGCGTTCCTCATTTGAATTTTTTCAAAATTGTCGTTGCTCTTCTTGTAGACTGTATCTAAATTCTTATCCTGCCTCTACTATGACTCCCTGTGGTATTACTAGATTATTCTTATTAGTCTGTCTGTGTAGCTAACTAAGATTGCACGGTTGGCGAAACTCCCATGATTCTAGTCAGCAATAGCTCTATCAACTTAGTGCAGTTCTCTGGGATTGTCCATAATGTCTTTTGAAGTGTTCTATCTGGACTCATGCTTGCAAAAATTGCAAAACCTTTCGCTCAGTCACTCTAGTCTGGAGGACCCAAAAACACAGATTGTATTTAAGTTTAAAAGCTTTATTAAAAGTAAACACATTTATTAAAATGAAGTCATAATAAAACTAAACGTTTAACTGATAATGGAAAAGTGGTTAGTGCTGACGATTAATTGAAGACATTTCTTGTGGTCGAGCCGAGCTCTCACCTGGTTTCAACTTGATCTTGTTGTTAGAAGTCCATCTTCTGTCTGTGTGGAGAAAAATGGTGCGTGTTAAAAAATCAGCCTTCATCAGTTGTGCCAAAAAGTGCAGCAAGACAACCTTCCCTGGAAAAAGGGACATTTTTTTTAACTTTAACGTAGACAGTCACAAATTACATTGTTTTCACATGTCTTCATTCCTAGACCAAATACTAGTGACTAGTGAGTGCTTTATTCTAAGATTCTTAAATGTACTTTGTAGGTGGAACATCTGGTGGCGGGGCCAGTGTGGTGGTGGTGCTCGACACGGAGGCGGAGGGCGAATCATCAGGGGAGGAGGCGGCGGCGGCGGCTGTGAGAGTTGAGACGGTGGTGGCGGCCAGAGGTAAGCTCTTATATATTCCTTACTTATTGAGATTGAAGACTAGCTGGGAAGGCAAGAATATGAGATGCATGGCTGGGTGAATGATGAAGCAATGATGGGTGGAAGGACAACAGCCTGGGTGGGTGACACAGAAACTGTATGTGTCCATATACCTGGATCATGCTACTATCTGACTCTTAGATAGCATATGTGTATCTAGAGCAGGGGTACTCATAGTACGGCCCGCGGGCCGGTGGTGGCCCGGCAAGCCTTCCTTGGCGGTGCGCAGACCTTGCAGACAATCACTGCTCCCCCGGCCCCCACAGAGCAGAGGCTTTTTTGTATTTCACCTGTTAGCGCCCCTGCATCTCCACTCTGACAATCACTGCTCCCCCGGCCCCCACAGAGCAGAGTGGAGATGCAAGGCCACAAAGAGGTGAAATAGAACAAAGCCTCTGCTCTGTGGGGCCGGGCAAGCAGTGATTGTCAGGGTGGAGAAGCAGGGGCGCTAAAACAAACAAAGCCTCAATAATATGTTAATGGTCTTTTAAAGACCTGTTAAGTACTTTGGTGTTGTTGTCTGTGTGTGCGCGTTGAGGAAGCGGTCTCAACCCGGGCTGAAGGCTGACACAGATAGACACACACACAGTGAGATGACAGAGGGGGAGGGAGAGGGAGGGCAGGAGGGAGAGAGAGATGGAGGGAGGGCAGGAGGGACAGCAGGAGGGAGAGAGATGTATGTAAATGCTGGGTCTGGTGGCTCAGTGGATGAGGGCATCTGCTGCAGGGACCTGTGTGCAACCTCATGGTCACAAGTTATCGTTTTGCTTTAGCCCCGCCCCCTCTGACTCCGCCCCCACCAGTGCGGCCCTCGGCCCCAAACTACACTGTAAATGTAGCCCCTGAGAGAAAGTTTGTGAGTACCCATGATCTAGAGAGAGTAGATGGTCAGTGGATGAACTAAGTGTAACTTTGAAGAGCATGTAACACTGCACCCGCACGTCCGTTCCAGTGTAGGAAAGGCAAGGAAAAGAACTTTTAATTTTGTCCAAATACTACCATAAATAGTAGCAGTAGTTTGTATTGCAAGCACTGCATAGATCCGGTTATTATGGTGGCCACTCCCTACCTCTCTTAATAAGTTTAGTAGTACTCAGTCATTCATGTGTGGATGTATCACTGCCTGTCACTCAATAAAAAGCAAAGCACCTAAAGTCATCCCATATATAAGCAAAAACATCCCATGTGAAGTGATAGATAATCAGATTATTTATCTTCTTCAATTTTCCATTTCTAGTACTCATTTCCACTGTAGGGTGAAAGTTAAATTAATTAAGCAGTAGCCCTTGAGTTGTAACAGAGTATTCTCAGTGCCACCCGTAATAGAAAAGTAAGAGATTCACCACCTGCATGTACTGGACGGGTACAGTAACGCAACGGCAACGCAAGTCTAGGTCACTCCTCATGGCGTGCGTCTCTTTTTCTCGGGTGCAAGTTTACCGCGCTGGCATTATGCCGGCTTGCAGAAAATAACGTACCAATTTTCCAAAACAAGAGATAAGAAGAAGAATAAGACTGGTGTACTTTCATAGTCGACTCCAATGGAAGTCCACAGTGCTCATAGAATTTGTTCCTTAAACTCCCACTAATGTTAGAGCAAGGATGAAGAAGTGTGAGGTTAGATAGATACTGGCCTCAATAGTTATGTAATGCGCTTGCAAGTTGCTAGTTGTACTGCAGCACACATTTCTGCTGAATGATTGAGTTAATCTTAAAGAGCATTGGTTACAGACTATGTCTTTCTTTCTTCATATAGGTTCTCCTTCCAAACGAACAAGGAGGAAGGAGCTGGCTAGAGCGGCCCGGCAACGGAGAATCGAGGCCACTGTTGCGGAATATCGGCGGCTGGTGGCCCTGGAGGACGAGGAAAGTGTGCGGTCGACAACAACGACAACGTCGTCCGCATCGGCCTCCGTGGCCCCACCGGCTGCCACCCAGCACAGTGGTCCACCGAGACTGAGCCGGGCTGCCAAAGGCAAACGCCACCGCCGAGCAGCAAGGCCAACAGCTGCTTCTCACAGGCCTTGCACCTGCAAGGCAGTGAAGGCACGCCTGCGCCGCACTACCCTGATGGTGTCCCGCCTTCAGCAGGAGCTCGCCTTGCTCCGCGAGGAGCATGATGCCCTGGCCCAAAAAGTTAACAGCATCCACCCATAGTGTCCCTTGCCCCTTTTTTAGAGACTTTTGGGGGGTGGGAATTGGGAGTTGGGTTTTTGGGGACTTTTGAAGGACAATCGTTGGGGTTAGGGAGGGTCTTGCGGGAGATTATTTTGTTAGGGATATAAATATACTTTTTCAAACTTTATCTGAGCATACCTGTTTTTTACTGCTTGCCTGGTGGGTGGGGGTTTAACGTTGACTGTTTTCCTGAAAGTTTAGTTCCATTTTCTTCCTTTAAGTGTAAATGCCCAAATGTTTTCAACACTAAGTGCCTCTCACAGACTAAGTGAAGTGAATCCAAGAGTCCTAGGACTTTAGTAGTACTACCTTCAGTCTCTCGTCTCTCGTACTAATACTCCATTATACCCCCAAACCACCAAACGCTTATCTTACCTGTAATTTGTGTTTGAAAGTAGGGCTAGGCCCAGGGCTGGCTCCACGGGAAACACCGAATAACGTTGGCAATCTTGGTCGGATAAAATTTCCTCATAGCGGTGGTACTAGTGGTGTGACACAGTGGCAGTTGCATGCCTATGAAAAAAAAGAAAATGAAATCTGGTTTGTCCTCCTGAGCAATTCAACGGTACAACTGAGAATATAGCAGGTGACAGAAGTACAGTAGAGCAGTGCCACATTGTAGCCTAACAAATGGTAAAGTATAACTACTAATTCGGTTGAAGTTCTTTCACATTAGCAATGGTTCTTTGTCAAGCAGAGTAAGAATATATCATCGACAACTGTGGAAAGAAAGAATGCGACAGTACAGGGCCTGTGTGGAATTATTGATAACTATATTCAACATAAGGTCTCTGTAGCCAGATACCCGAGAGCCTTGCTGGTCACTATAAATCCATTCACAACAACACTCAATGGGGTTGGTCTGGAAGGTGTCACGTTTACTCCCCGTGATCCAGTCGATGCAAATATGGTTCCACCTCCAAATGTCACCAACACCCAGAAGTGTAAACACAGGGTGTTCGAGGCATTAGGCGAGGGAGAAAAATAACAAACTAAAATAAAAAATGTGGGATGGGTAAAGGTAGGGTCAGCAGGGAAAGGATACCTGTAAGAGAAGACAAGACAGGCATCAGTGAAGTGATGTCCTAACATACAAGGGTACTCTCATATAGTCTCACTAAATAGTCTGCAAGTCTCCCGCCTACTCATGGGAAATGTAGTTTCATAGTACGGTAGGCGCTTAGGGGCTGCGTAACCTGACAGAAGGTATAGTAGATAGAAAAGGAGAAATTGCTTTTTTTCTAGGTGTCCCCTCACTCACCAGGGTTGCCCCTTGGTGACATGCTTCATCATTGGGGCCATCTCAGTCCTCTACGGCCTGGGGCGTGCTGCGACTTGCGAATTACGTAGGAGCACTTACAAATGACTATGTGTGGTGCAGATAGTGGAGTGGACTAAGTGATGTGTTAAGGGATCAATGTAGAAGCCGAGAGAGAGCAAAGAAATGCAGTCACAGTCAGAGAAAAAGGCAAGGGATACTGTATCTATGTGGTTGTAGTGGTCCTGTTGGAAGTGGTAAGTAAGTTGCCCGCAGAAAAAAAATCCTCCTATTAGCGGCACTCCTCCATTGCAGCCGACGCTTCGTCCACCGATGTTGGTCACCAGAAGACACCCTGTCCACTGCCTGCCTGATGCTGAATTGTGGCTCGCTACTGTGAAGCCTGACTCCATCCTTTTTTCCCCATTGCAGAGACTGAAACCCGGCCTGTAATTATGCAACGAAAAACAGGAAGTGATATAATATTACAACACCACTGATAAATAAATATAAGGTATGTAGGCTGTGGAGTGCAAAAAGTCACAATTTGTTTTTCCTAGTAGACAGACAGTACAATGTTTTTGAAAGTGCGTACTCTGAGTCACCTTTTGAAGGATAAATAAGTATGGGCAAATTAATGTAGCGGATCTTGCCCCTCAAGCTAGGTGTACTGTAAACTGTGTTTTAGAACAAAAATAGATCTTCCTAGCAGTGCTCCCACCCAAAAAACGAGGCCTAGCAGAAAACTGGAGACAAAACTTACTTTGAAAGTAAAAGTAGGCCGAAGTACCCTAATTACCCATTACCCCCCGTGGATTGCATTCAAACCACTTGCAAGCAACCAAGCAAAAGTAGCCATAGCCAGCATCGCTCCAAGACTCGAAATCCCCCCCACTCAAACACATGCAATAGAAATACTGCTAACCCTAACGAACCCTAAGTTAAGAATAGTGGCAAAGGCTTTCTTTAACTATGCCAAATCCCCCCTTTCCCACCATGGATTTTCTTCAAATGACTTGCAACCAAAATTACACATTCTCACGAGTGCTCTAAGACCCCAGAACTCAGTTTGAAAAATCTAGAACACCCCGATACACATGCAATCCTGCTGCTAGGGCTAACCCTAACGAACCCTAAGTTACAAAAAGTGCCAAAACTAAAGGCTTTTCCGCGCGGATTTTGTCCCAACCACTTCTACCCGGTATTAGACCTTCCCAGGAATGCCCCAAGACCCGGCAACCCACCCGCCAAGAAGCATAACACCCCCAAACAGGACAAAAGCAAAATCTCATACTTGCAATATTTCTGGGCCTTCGGTCCAAACGCGCTGCGTAGCTAGGCCATAAGTCGGGGTTGGCACGACGGACTTCCTGAAAAGCAAATGCAATCAAGATTAGAGTGTCCCAGCAGTGCTCCCAGACCACGAAACTCACCCAGAAACACCAGGAAGCCCCCCAAACAGGCCCCCGAAAACGCTACATAGAGCAAAATGTCAGAAATAGCCCAAAAAAAAATCGGCCTGGATTTAGTCCCAACCACTTCTACCCGGTATTAGACCTTCCCAGGAATGCCCCAAGACCCGGCAACCCACCCGCCAAGAAGTATAACACCCCCAAACAGGCCAAAAGCAAACTCTCATACTTGCAATATTTCTGGGCCTTCGGTCCAAACGCGCTGCGTAGCTGGGCCATAAGTCGGGGTTGGCACGACGGATTTCCTGAAAAGCAAATGCAATCAAGATTAGAGTGTCCCAGCAATGCTCCCAGACCACGAAACTCACCCACAAACAGACGGAACCCCCCCTAAGAGCACCTCAAAGGCAAGCAAGTCATCAAAAACACAAAAAATTTTCCGCCTGGGATTTGGTCCAAAACACTTTTATCCGGTATTAGAGCTTCCCAGCAATGGCCCCAGAGCCGTCAACCCAGGAGAAAACGAGTAGAAGACCCCCAAACAGCCAAAGAGCAAAAGTACAAAAATGGGGACTTAGTCAATTTTTCACAAATTTCCCAAATCACTCCGCGCGCGCTCTGCAGCTAGGCCCTAAGTCCCCTCTGCCACCATGGATTTGCTTCAAACCTCTTGCAAAGTAAAGTAGATATAGCCAGCAGTGCTCCCAGACCACGAAACTCACCCAGAAACACCAGGAAGCCCCCCAAACAGGCCCCCGAAAACGCTACATAGAGCAAAATGTCTGAAATAGCCCAAAAAAAAATCGGCCTGGATTTTGTCCCAACCACTTCTACCCGGTATTAGACCTTCCCAGGAATGCCCCAAGACCCGGCAACCCACCCGCCAAGAAGCATAAAACCCCCAAACAGGCCAAAAGCAAACTCTCATACTTGCAATATTTCTGGGCCTTCGCTCCAAACGCGCTTCGTAGCTGGGCCATAAGTCGGGGTTGGCACGACGGATTTCCTGAAAAGCAAATGCAATCAAGATTAGAGTGTCCCAGCAGTGCTCCCAGACCACGAAACTCACCCAGAAACACCAGGAAGCCCCCCAAACAGGCCCCCAAAAACGCTACATAGAGCAAAATGTCAGAAATAGCCCAAAAAAAAATCGGCCTGGATTTAGTCCCAACCACTTCTACCCGGTATTAGACCTTCCCAGGAATGCCCCAAGACCCGGCAACCCACCCGCCAAGAAGTATAACACCCCCAAACAGGCCAAAAGCAAACTCTCATACTTGCAATATTTCTGGGCCTTCGGTCCAAACGCGCTGCGTAGCTGGGCCATAAGTCGGGGTTGGCACGACGGATTTCCTGAAAAGCAAATGCAATCAAGATTAGAGTGTCCCAGCAATGCTCCCAGACCACGAAACTCACCCACAAACAGACGGAACCCCCCCTAAGAGCACCTCAAAGGCAAGCAAGTCATCAAAAACACAAAAAATTTTCCGCCTCGGATTTGGCACAAACCACTTTTAGTGCTTCCCAGCAATGGCCCCAGACCCGTCAACTCACCTGCAAAGAGGTAGAACAACACCCCCACAAGTGCTGAGTCTTTCTTCATTGGGCGTAAACCAGCCCTCTGCTTTGATGGAAATAGGAGTCTGGAGGAGGAGGATAGAGGAGCATGTTCTTCTGAACTTGTGAACCTGAGGAATGCAGACTGCGGCACCTTCAAATAAATTAGCAAACAAGTGAAGACAGTTCTGCTGATGGGCTTGTCTTTGTGATTATCTGATTAAAGTTTGAATTATATTAACTGTGCACAACAAAGAAAGACAGACACACAGGAATAAAAGTGAATAAGGATGAAAAAGAAAGTTATTGATTCGTTGTCTCATTTTCAGGGCTCGAAGTCGGAATCACGGTCCAGGAATAAGAATAAGGCTTCGTCATCATACTCTGCAAATTCAGCCCGGGTGAGGTCAGTGCCACCTGACAGAGTAGAAATTCCCTCATCTATGGTGCTGGCCACCTCCTCTTCATCCGGCACGCTCTCTCGTACTCTTATATCTGGTGGTATGAGGTGCTGATTCATCTTGATCATTGTTAACCTCTCCACATTTTTGGGCGAGAGGCGGCTCCGTTTGGGAGTTACAATCCCACCAGCCGCACTGAAAACCCGTTCAGAAGACACACTTGCGAGTGGGCAAGACAAGTAGTTTAAAGCCAGGTTGGTGAGCTGTGGCCACAATTCTTTTTTCCCATGCCAATACGCCAATGGGTCAGAATTAACATAGACCTCTGTGGAGTCATTCAGATAGTCCTTCACCATCGACTCAAGGTCCTCCTCCAAGGTTCCTCCACTTTGCGTAGCTCTTGCTGTGCCTCTGACCTTTTGAGAACCAAACCCACGCAGAGCTAGCCAATCCTCTTCAGCCTCCAATGTTTCTGCTGTCTTTCGTGCAGATGATGCGGTTGCCGGTGTCTTTAACGGCTGAGAGGTCACTTGTGCCACAGCCACAGGTGCAGAAGTGGATTGTTTTGACTGGGGATGGCCTGCTGATGTACTGCCATTTCCTTCAATTTCCAGCCGTTCTGTTTCAAACTTCTTGGCTGACAAGGCTAGCCAACGTTTGTACTTTGTAACATCTTCATCAGCAAAAGGAAAGAATGCTCTGCCTGCCAGCGCCTTTTTGTAGCGTGGATCCAGAATAGTAGCACAAATGTAATGCTGTTCTGAGTGGATCTTTTGAAGACGTTCATCACCTTGTAGGAGCTCTAATAATTTCTCAGCCAGAAGCAAAGAGTCTTTCTTTTTGTCATCTTTTCGAAACACAGAACACACCTCCTTCAGTTGGTCCTCCAGCATGTACAACAATGGGATAGCTTTTCCCAAATTAGAGTCCTCCTTGCTGACTGCACGTGTGAAGACCTCAAAAGGACGAAGCATGCGTGTTAGGCTTTCAACTATGTTCCATTGCGGCCCACCCATCCTCAGCTCCTCTATACGCTCTTTCAAGAAATATTGATCGAGTTGCGTATACTGCTCATACAGACGCTCAAGCATGTAGAAGGTTGAGTTCCAACGTGTTACCACCTCCTGGATGAGTGCTTTCACTGGCATTTGACTTTGATATAGCATGCTCCTCAGCTGCTTGCGGGCCTTAAAAGAATGCCTGAAATGCTTGCATATTTTTCGGCAGTTCTCCAATACACTGTACGCTGCACTGCGTTTATTACCCAAGAATTTTTGGACAACCAGGTTTATACAGTGCGCCAAACACGGCACTCTGAAATAGTAACCGTCCCTCATGGCCTTAACTATATTGGAGCCATTGTCTGTGGAAACATAACCAACCTTGCGTTTTAGTGGGGACAGACAGTTAAGGACCTTTGTGTTAAAGACATCCAAAATGTTTTCTGCTGTGTGACGTTTCTCCAAACCAAACATGGCTAGTGTTGCATGTTTCCGAGCACCTTTAAAAACAATGTTAGTGTCAACACCTGAGTTTAGCTTTGCTTTAGCCCCTGAAAAAGAGACCCAGTGTGCAGTGATGCACATGTAATCAGCGCCTGCGCCACTGGTCCACATGTCTGTTGTCAGATGTATAGTGTGAACAGCACTCTTCTGCAAAGCTGCCCCAATCACCTTCAGAACATCTTCATGTAGTGCTGGAACCGCAACTCGGGCAAAATAGAACCGGCTAGGAACCTTCCATTTAGGGCAGAGCGCTGTCACTAATTCTAGAAAACCAACCCCTTCTACAAAAGAAAAAGGGAGAAGGTCCAGAGCTAGCATTTTAGCCAGCTTAGTGTTATACAGACGGGTCATTGGGTGGTTGCGTTCATATTGCGCTTCTGTAAACAACATCTTTTTAATGTTGCCCTGGACCAATGATTTACGGGATGATGATGATCTCTTCGACCCAGTTACGCTCGCTGATGAACTTTTCCGCATTGATGTCTCACTCTCTCCCACACTCTTAGTGTGGCTCCCATGGGGTGTGCTGCTGACATGGGAACTGGGTGTAAGTGAAGTGTTTGAATCGTCTTCTACCTCGTCATCAGCAGATGACAAATCAACGTTTTCATTACGTGCAATTCCGGCTTTCTTGACCGCCTCTAGGTGCGGAAACCATTCGACAGGGTGCCTTCTCTCAAGATGACCTCTCTGGCCTCCGGTACCATAGTTAGAACCAAGCTTACCACGACTAAATCGAAGCTTACAAAGGCTACAAATGGCTACGTTTTCCTTTTTTGGGCAAACACTAAAGAAGTCCCAAACTGGAGACTTGAAATGTCTTCGGGGGCCGGAGGAGGCGGCGATACTGGTGGTGGTGGTCCTGCTGCTAATGACAGATGAAGTGGAGGATGTGGATTGCCGAACTTCAGTACGTTTTGCACTTTCACCACCACGAATTGAGGTCGAGGTGGATGGAGGTCCCTTCTTGCGAGGAAGAAATATGGAAGCGGTAGGTGTTGGTGTACTAGTTAACTCCAAATCTAATGATTGTTGTGTTTCCATTTCCATTGCCTCCTCGTCGACATCATCATCACGCTCAGCAGCTTCTCGGGATAGGGTCAAAATGTCTCTTTGCTGCATGCCCGGTGGGGCTGCAGTGACCTTTGTGATGACTGCCTCGTCGTCATCGTGAGAGGCTTCATCACCAGCAGTATCTGTCACTTCTTGTTGAGCCTCATCACACTCCATAGGTTTGAGTTTTTGGACGACCTTCCTTTTACGCTTAGGTAACGGTGTCAGATCATGGTGTGCCTCTGCCTCACTGTCAGACCGCAGTTGTGGTTCCCAAGACAGATCACTTGCACCAGAACGAGGTGGGCTTGAAGAAGATGTAGACACCCCCCTTGATCTTTTCCTTGCTAGGGATGTGGAAGACAATGAATGATCATCAGGAGGAGTGGCTTCCAATGATACCTCAGCTTCATTGTCGATTTCCAAATGTGCCCCTACTTCGGGAGGAACAACTATTGTGGGCACTTGTGAACGTCCATGCACCTTTGCTTGCGCATCTCCTTTTGCTGCCTCTCCTTCCACATGTACTTGGGCGTGTACTTGCACATGGTGTTGTTGTTGCGGCTGTGGTTGTTCAACACTTGTCAGATGAGTTACAACAACCTGTGTTGATTCAGGGACATTGCTGCTACTTTCTTGCGATGAGCCAACATCACTGGTCGATGGTGATTGGAGAAGTACACTGACTGCCTCTGAAGCACTCAAGGGCTTTGACTTAAGTTGGCGTGGTGGTGGAGGCACTGAACCCAATGGAGCAGGGGTGCTGCTCTCAGGTTGGTCCCCAGCAGATCCTGCTGCTGCAGGCGTACTTTTTTTTTTGCTCCCAAAAAAAGTGGCGGGTGGCACACCAGCCTCCTTGGTAACTTGCTTCTTCTGCTCCTTACTAGCAACTTTCTTGCTAGAGGAGCTACGGAGAACTTTCTTTGGGGCCATCTTCTTCAGAGCAGGTCACACAGCAGGCCGCAGTTGCACGAATTGTAGAGTTGTCTGAGGCCAGACGTGACGTCGCGTGACGTTATGCTGCACACACACACCGCTGCAGGACTTCTTCCTGGCACTGGTGGTTCTCTTGAGTCTTGTGCACCTAAAAAAAATGGAAGACAGAGGAACATCAGTTCAGTTATAGAGCACAAAAAAATCGAAAAACACTGCAAAATCATCACAATACCAATCCATCCATGCCCTCCATAATGTTTAAATTCAAGACAACCCACAGAAAGACTAGGCCCATGCAAGACTCACTACCCCTGGCATAAATAAAGGTTGAAAAGTAGGCAAAATGGTTGGAGGCCTAACAAAGCCTGCATTCAAAATGGCCACTTGCCTGCCAGCACATGGCCAGTGCCTGTAGCTGCACTCAAAATGGCCACCAGCCACATGGCATGTCCCTCCCCATGAACACCCCCAAAAATCGAAAAACACTGCAAAATCAGCACAATCCCATTCCATCCATGGCCTCTCCATGATGTTTAAATTCAAGACAGCCCACAGAAAGACTAGGCCCATGCTAGACTCAAATACCCCTGGTGAAAAGGCCACAAGTACAGGCCCAAAAATCGAAAAACACTGCAAAATCAGCACAATCCCATTCCATCCATGGCCTCCATGATGTTTAAATTCAAGACAGCCCACAGAAAGACTAGGCCCATGCTAGACTCAAATACCCCTGGTGAAAAGGCCACAAGTACAGGCCCAAAAATCGAAAAACACTGCAAAATCAGCACAATCCCATTCCATCCATGGCCTCTCCATGATGTTTAAATTCAAGACAGCCCACAGAAAGACTAGGCCCATGCTAGACTCAAATACCCCTGGTGAAAAGGCCACAAGTACAGGCCCAAAAATCGAAAAACACTGCAAAATCAGCACAATCCCATTCCATCCATGGCCTCTCCATGATGTTTAAATTCAAGACAGCCCACAGAAAGACTAGGCCCATGCTAGACTCAAATACCCCTGGTGAAAAGGCCACAAGTACAGGCCCAAAAATCGAAAAACACTGCAAAATCAGCACAATCCCATTCCATCCATGGCCTCTCCATGATGTTTAAATTCAAGACAGCCCACAGAAAGACTAGGCCCATGCTAGACTCAAATACCCCTGGTGAAAAGGCCACAAGTACAGGCCCAAAAATCGAAAAACACTGCAAAATCAGCACAATCCCATTCCATCCATGGCCTCCATGATGTTTAAATTCAAGACAGCCCACAGAAAGACTAGGCCCATGCTAGACTCAAATACCCCTGGTGAAAAGGCCACAAGTACAGGCCCAAAAATCGAAAAACACTGCAAAATCAGCACAATCCCATTCCATCCATGGCCTCCATGATGTTTAAATTCAAGACAGCCCACAGAAAGACTAGGCCCATGCTAGACTCAAATACCCCTGGTGAAAAGGCCACAAGTACAGGCCCAAAAATCGAAAAACACTGCAAAATCAGCACAATCCCATTCCATCCATGGCCTCTCCATGATGTTTAAATTCAAGACAGCCCACAGAAAGACTAGGCCCATGCTAGACTCAAATACCCCTGGTGAAAAGGCCACAAGTACAGGCCCAAAAATCGAAAAACACTGCAAAATCATCACAATCCCATTCCATCCATGGCCTCTCCATGATGTTTAAATTCAAGACAGCCCACAGAAAGACTAGGCCCATGCTAGACTCAAATACCCCTGGTGAAAAGGCCACAAGTACAGGCCCAAAAATCGAAAAACACTGCAAAATCATCACAATCCCATTCAATCCATGGCCTCCATGATGTTTAAATTCAAGACAACCCACAGAAATACTAGGCCCATGCAAGACTCACTACCCCTGGCATAAATAAAGGTTGAAAAGTAGGCAAAATGGTTGGAGGCCTAACAACAAAGCCTGCATTCAAAATGGCCACTTGCCTGCCAGCACATGGCCAGTGCCTGTAGCTGCACTCAAAATGGCCACCAGCCACATGGCATGTCCCTCCCCATGAACACCCCCAAAAATCGAAAAACACTGCAAAATCAGCACAATCCCATTCCATCCATGGCCTCCATGATGTTTAAATTCAAGACAGCCCACAGAAAGACTAGGCCCATGCACCACTCACTACCCCTGGTCAAGGCCCCAACAACAGGTCAAAAATCGAAAAACACAAAATTTTACAAAAAAAAAAAATCGAAAAACACAGAAAAATCAGCACAATCCCAATTCATCTATGGCCTCCATGATGTTTAAGTTCAAGACAACCCACAGAAAGAATCAGTCCACCCACCACTGAGTACCCCTGGGAAAAGGCCCCAAAACAGCCCAAAAATCGAAAATCCCAAAATTTTAGTTGCAGCAACTGTAATGCCCCAAACAAACTTACTTGTAAAATTTCTAATCCAACAGTGATCCAAAGAAAGTCAAAAAGGCCTCAAATCCAAAGATCCAGCAGCATCCACAAAAGGTAATCCTTCCAGGTCCACATCCGAATGAAAAGTGACCAGGAGATGGACAAAGCACTGGGAGGAGCCTGCTGAACAGGAACAGGAAGTTGAAGACTATGGGGCACTTCCTTCCTCCCACCCCCCTGCCCCCCTCCCCAAAATGGACTCCTCGCTAAAAAAGTGCAGGCAAATGTCAAACTAAGGAGTTATTCACATAAAAATCATCATTTCTAGAAGGTTTATGCTGCTTGCTGGTGGATTTCTTGTGCAGAATTGCAAATTTATATTTTCGCGCGCCGCATCTCAAATCTCGCAATTGCGAAGTACCGCGAGACGTGATCTCGTCGTACTCGCGTTGACAAACTATCGCTGGCAAGCCGCGATGACGTAATCGCGCTCGCCAATTCCCGCGGGATCACACAGCAAGATCCAAAATGGCGCAGCACTCGCAAACTATCGAAAAAAACAACTCGGCAAACGATGATAAACGCCGCGCGCCGCAAAAATTGTATAACCAACGCCGCGCGCCGCCAAAAAAATCCGCTGCGTGCGAATTTGCGGATTTTGCGGGAAATCCGCAAATCTCGCGGATTGCGGATTTCCCGAAAATCCGCAAAATCCGCGAGCGGAACGGATTTTCCGCCCACGCTTAGTGGTGGGCCGTGAGTGTAGTAAGAAGAGAAGTAAAACATTCACATGTAGGGGGGACACGGTTTCCAGGGTATCTACATTTCCCTATTTAGGCATACTGTTTGATCAGAAAGGGACCTGGGGCCCGCAGGTAAGAGCTAAGAGGTTGGCTGTCATTAGATCATCATCAGCACTCTTGGGCTTTGCTGGTAGGCTAGGGGCTAGGCCTATGGAAGCCCTGTTAAAAATCTATAAGAGTAAATCTGTGGCCATTGCGCTATATGGTTCCGCATTGTGGGGTTATGTAAACTTGGAACCAATCCAGAGAGCAGAGAATAGATTCATCAGAACCTTGCTTTCTGTACCACAGTCGACCCCAACCTACTCCATCCATAAAGAAGTGGGCCTACATTTCTTGTCTGACATGCTGAGCATGGCCCCTCTGATCTTTTGGTTAAAAAAACGTGGATGGAAGAAGAACTCCCATTAAATCATAAGATAATGTCTGACGTTCTGTCCCTGGACAAATCTAATAAGATCCCCTGGTTGGCCTATCTGGCTAAGGCATTTTCAGACCTGGGACGCCCGGAGCTTTTTTCCTCCCCCGAGAACATCAAGGTACATGACATCGATTTTGTAAAAAAGTCCTTTATGGGAAGGAAGGAAGCATGCCGTGAAGAATGTGAACTGGCGAAACCGTCAGTGAGGGAACATTGCCTACTTGTTAACTCATATTCACTAGCACCTTACCTTGGTTTTGTCACAATTCCCTTCCATAGGTTTCTTTTAACTAAGTTTAGATTTAATTTGTTACATTTTTATTTAGGCTCTTTTAACAGTTGGCAGAAGCCGGAACTAGCCTTGCCCTGCAGCTACGATCAATTCTCTGTACAAGATACAATGCATTTTGTCATGTTTTGTGGGTTGTATTTAGAGCCAAGAAAAAAATACTTGTTGCCTATCCTTAAAGAGGCTGGCTTCACTCAAGTGAGACCGGCCCTGCTCTTTTTACAATTACTGCCCAATCCCCACATTACTTTTTGTATAGCTAATTTTCTGGTAGCCGCCTCAAGGGTGAAAGCTGTCTGCCTGGATTTGCCTTAAAGCAAATGTTTACTATTTATATTCATTTTTGAATGTAATACTTTTTAATTGTCTGTAATACTTTTTAATTGTCTGTCTGTATCTACCGTTTTTTAAGAAAAAGGAAAAAAACCTTGTATGAAATGTTTTTAACTTTTCCCCCTCTTTGTATGGCTTTTAAATAAGTCGAATAAAGATATTCTGACTGACTGACTGACTGACTGATATCAACCATACGTTAGAACCAAGATCACCAAAATCACCAAACCATTGTTAAATAGATGTTTTTATTCTAATCCAAAGGATATCTTAAAAACCAATCAATATGTGTAATAAATATGTGCAAAATGAGATGTGAACAAAGTTGTATAGTTCAATATTCTATACAAAACTACATGTGCAAGAAAACATAATTTCCTGCCTATTCACAATTCTTCAAGGTGAATTAAATAAAAAAATTAAAACATAAAAACATATACTGCATTTATCAGTGATCTATTCACAATAAATACATTTATTGCGAATAGATCACCAATCAATGTGTTTTTAAGGATATCTTAAAAACATATTGATTGGTTTTTAAGATATCATTTGGAGTAGAACAAGAACATCTATTTTACAATGGTTTAGTGATTTTGGTGATATTGGTTCTAAAGTATGGTTGGTTGGTGTGTTTGTAGTTAATGTAGTGATAGATTGATCGACAGGTTTGATTTGTACCCATAGAGAAACTCTTTATTTTCACTACTGTCACTTTGGTGCCCTGTCCCTTTATGGTGAGTGGGCCCCTCTCTTACTCTTTTGATTGTGATTTGTTTTCTGCAAGAGTAACCTTGAAAGCAAAGATGGAAGGGTTGCCATTAATTCTTCCCTTGTATGAGAGTGGATACCATTCTTATGCTTGATAATCAACATTTTCAGTGAGAAAACTTTCTAAGTGATTCTGACAAAAAAACATTGCATACCAACAAAGACATTTCACAAGTATGTGAATGAGGCTGTACTTTAAAGACAAATTGTGTTTAAAAAAACATGTCTGTCTAGCATGTACAAAAGAGTGAAAGGGAAGCTATAAGGGAGAGCATGTGATGATAATAAGGAACAGTATAGTGGCCAGCAAATGAGGAATAAAAATGTGTAAAGAGTATCAAAACATCTTTTATAAAGTTACTACAAATGTATGTAGATGATAAATATCAGCAAATACGTGATTAGTATAAAGTTTGTACCAAGTGAGAAACTCAAGTAGGTATTTATACAGCTAGTTTCAGTTTTGGAGAAGTGAGTATGAACAGCATACTACTATAGCCATAGAGCCATAACATACTGCATTCAATTTGTCTGTAGCACCACCCTGAGATAACGTTCACTTACACAGCTAGTAAGCCATAGATAGAATGATTTACATACCCTTATAGAGATTTGTAGTGTTACTGAGCAACATAGTCATACAATGACATAGTTACATACAAATCCACTGATACATCCACAGAGGCACTTATGCAATCGCTTAAACATATACTTAAATACTGATACACCTAGTCAGTTAATCATACAGTACTCATAAACATATCTGTAAATTCAAAGTGACACACTTATGCACACACTGATGCATACACTAACACGGATAAGCACACACTCATGCATGATGCATACAGTAACACCTCCAGGAACACACTGCATAGACTGACAATCCCAGGCACACACTGACACACCCAGGCACACACCTATGCCTACACTGATAAACCCTGGTACACACTAATGCATACGGTCACACACCTAGACAGACACTGATGCATATATTGGCACAGCCAGGCAAACAATGATGCATACACTAACACAGCCAGGCACACACTCATATATACACTGAGACACCCAGACACACTCTCATGCACACATTAACTAATCGATACAGTGAGACAAACACTGATGCATACACTAACACACCCAGACCCACTCCAATGCACACTGTAGGACACCCAGGCATACACTGATGCATACACTAACACATGCAAGCACACACTCATGCATGATGCATACAGTAGCAGATCCAGGAACACACTGATGCATACACTCACACACCCAGGCACACAATGACACATCCAGGCGCACGCTTATGAATACGCTGACACACCCAGGTACACACTAATGCATACGCTTACACACTTATTTAATCACCTATACAGCTACTAACTCATTAGCACTAATAAAGCCACACTGATCCAAACACTGACACAGCAAGGCATGCACAGATGCACACACTAACACACCCAGGCTCACACTGATCCATACAGTGAGACACCCAGACAAACACTGATGCAAACATTAACACACCCAGACCCCCATATCCAAGCACACACTCATACATGATGCATACAGTAACACATCCAGGAACACACTTATGCATACACTGACATACCCAAGCACACACTGACACACACTCTGACACACCCAAGCACACACTGATGCATACACTGACACAGCCAGGTAAACACTGATACATACACTAACAACGCCAGGCACACACTCATACATACACTGAGACTCCCAGACGCGCTCTCATGTATCAACTAACACAGTCCAGCACACACTGACGCTTTCTATACAAAATAAATATTTTATATTATAAAAATGTATTTCTTTACATTTTTTAAAACGATAAAAATGTATTTTATTTTATTAAAACTATTTACCAATTACTAAAATAAAAAACTACATTTAAATAAAAAATATATTACACAAACATATATTATTATTGTAAATTAAGTTTAAAAGTAATACAAAATTACAAAGTTTATAGCTACTAAAACATTTCAAAATCTTAAAACAACCATACTGTTAGGAAATGTGAATATAAAAAAAGATTACAAATCACTGAAAAAAAGCCTTTGGTTACAAGGATGTTATAGTTAGGAAAATATATATATTTCTTTAAAACCTTAGAAATTCACTAAAAAAAAGAAAAGTTAATGAGCCTTTTTAGTTAGGAAATGTAAATATCAAAAACCTCAGACATTCCCTGAAAAAAACAAAGGCTACAAGGACGTTATAATTAGGCTATAATTTCACCAGTACAAAACCATTGAAATTCAGCAGTTATAGTTACATCACCGAAATATGATTTACACCCCTGCAATGCACTGCTTATGACCGCACATATTACATCACTAATGACATGGTCAGTAGCTGATGCAAAATATATATGAATATCCATATAAATTCATGTGTATGCACTTCAAAATATATCATGCTTAGATAGATCACATTAACATAAGGCCTGAAGCTCAAAAGGGCTTCCTATCTGGCCTTGACTGGACAAGCTTCAACAAGCTATTCTGTACCCCCTTAGAGGTCACCTTGCTTGTCCCGACTACATGATATTTCTTATTCTGGTTGTGCAAGTTACTTACACAGTGCTGAGCCAGCCTTTCTATTCTGCCCATATCTGGCTGTTTATAATTTGCATGGTGCAAAAATATGGCTAACATATACGTGTTAGCCATATTTGGCTTGGTGCCTTATTCTAGTTCCGCTGACATGTCATTACTCAATGTATATAGCACCCAGAAACCTGCCACTCTGGGAAGAAGCAGTCTGAAGGCCCCTAGGTGGCAGATCTGACTTCTTCCTTGCTAATTAGCAATGATGCATGTTTTTGGTACCAATAAATACATTTCACTCTGTTTCTGAGCAAACCTGCTGTGTCTGGTGAGTTTCATTCATTTGCTCTTGGGAGGGTGCCAGTATTTCCCCATCAAAATGGTGTCAGAAAGTGGGAACATTGGAGGACTGTGATATCACTAGTTGGTAAGTGAGATGTAAGCTATATAACTAACTTGCCTAGCTGCAAGTGACCTTTCAGTCTTTCAAATGTGTAGTTAACACATAGGCCCCATTAGGATGGGGGCGGACT
Organism: Lissotriton vulgaris; assembly: GCF_964263255.1. Lineage (NCBI taxonomy): Eukaryota > Metazoa > Chordata > Amphibia > Caudata > Salamandridae > Lissotriton > Lissotriton vulgaris. The sequence goes on along the minus strand of NC_141685.1, from coordinate 891,609,471 downwards.
TTGCCCGCCTGCCATCCTCGCGGAAAATGGGACCGCCCGTGAGCTGCGCGGCGGTCCCGCCTAGCATATTATGATGCACTTGCCACAGTGGCAGGCGCATCATGCATTTATAACATTGCGGCGGGCGGTTTTCACACCAGCACCCACTGCAATGCTATAAATGCTTGTGATGCATTTGCATACACAAAGCGGCAGGCGCTGCGCAGTGCCTGCTGCATTGTGTATGCAACTGCAGAGGGGTACCAGAGGCACCCCCCATGTGCATCCCCCCCCTCGCCTTCACCATGGGGGCCCATCGGGGGCCCCCAAAGTGAAGACCGCATGCCTTTCCATGGCGTCATAGCCGCCACGGAAAGGCATCTGATCCTAGCCATCCTAATATGGCTGGCGGTGTCTGAAAGACACCGCCAGCCATATGAACCCTTTTCCTCCCCAGCTGCAAGCGACCGCGTTCAACCCCGCCATTGTAATATGACGGGAGGAGAAATGGGTGGCGGCTGGTGGCTGATGTCGAGCGGATCGCCGCCGCCTGGATGGCGGTGGTGATCCGCCCGACATCCTAATGGGCCCCATAGTATTAATTAAAGGGGCATTGACTGGCATTTAAAATAGACAAGGGACTGTAGAGAATGTTTTTAAAAATATTCTCTGTAGCAATACACTAATTGATATGTGGCATACACTGCAGGAGAGCCTGGGTTAGAGAATAATTTATGTGTACCTACACATATAAGAAGTGGTGAAGCAGGTGACTGATAAGTAACTAAGTTACTTTATGTCAATAAATATTGACAAATGGTTTTATAAAATCAATTTTCAGGAGACCCTATGCTAGTAGGGGGTATTGATTTTACCCACAAAAAGAAACCCAGACAGAATATATTGAGTGGAGCTTCTGATGTAAGAATATGAATTATAGAAAATATGTTAAGTGGCTGCACTCAACTATGGACAGTGAAGCAGTTACAACGTATAGCATATAAAAGGAGACTGGATTTGCATACATTGTCCTGTATTTCATAGAAGATATTTTGTGTTTGTTTCTATACCTAATTGATGTATTAACAGGGGTGTGGAAGTTCATAAAATATCTACTTGTCCATGAGGCAGGTTGCTTCATATATTACATGTCCTGTAACAAAATTCACTTGTCTCCTTTGTGCCATGTAATGCTGCAACAAATTATGGCAGCAATATCATTATATAAGAGTTCTATATAACATCTCTGATTATGCCAGGGCTCGTACCATAGTAGGCTTTGAATATTAGCAATTCCCTTATGTTGCCACGTTTCTGCAGGTCTACATACTGGGGCTGAAGTTAGTGGTAAGCAATAGTTCCAGGGTTGGAATTCCCTTTTGAGTCTGTGAAAACCTACTAACTTGCATGTTTAAGGATATTCACCAATTCTTCCTAATTCTTTTCTCATAATGAGAAAGGTTGGAAATTTGCTTTTGACAGTGGCAGACGTAAAACTTCTTCCAGGGTTAGGAAAAAAGTGGTTGGAGTAAAAGAGAGCTTGGAAACATTCAGATTTTCACATGAGCAAATCTGCACATGCAAATTTGCTCATGGAAAAAATGCAGTTCACAAATATTTTCTAGGAGTACTATTTCTTGGCCTAATTCTGTTAATTCTTGTGAATTGAAGGAAACAGTATATATGCCAGGATATATATACAGCATGCATGCACTTTTGAGACTTTCTTTAAGAATTGGGCTTCTAATTGGGCCTGGTGTCAGCCATGACCTTTTGTGTATATTAGAATTATGCCTGTCACTCTCTGTCTCTCTCTCTCTATCAGCTGGCATCACTGTGAGTGACAGTATTCTGCTCTTTCACAAGGAGCATATTGACACAAAAAGTAGTTTTGTACAGTACTCAGAACTCCTGTGGCAATGTGTACTTTTTTTTAAACCAAAAACGATTTTTGCTTTTGCCAATGCTTGTTAGAATGGTGAGGGCCCAGCAGCTCCAACACTGCTATGGATTTACAAAAACCATGCCTAAAAAAAGTTATGCATTGACAAAAACAGTGCTTGTTTATTTTTGTTTTCGATAAATGTATTTAAACTGGTTAAACTGATTTTCCATTATGAATATTTTTGGGAAATATTAGCATACATCATCATGTTACTATATAATGATATAGTACCTAAAATATTACAGTAGTTTAGCGAAATGTTTTTCCTGCTTGCATTTTCTGTGAATGTTTTATTTTGAAAGCAAAGAATAATCACATTTGCTTTCAAGCATCTGCAAATATTTGCATATAATAAGAGAGCTTTCTGGGAGCATTAAACATAGCCTCATATTACTAAAAAACATGTGTATAAATGTATACTGGAACCACCATCAGTAGTGCAGTCAGAGCTTACAACATTTGAGAATCAGAGGATTTTGGCAGCAGCTGTTAACCCTGGACGTGTTAAAGAGGGCAGAAAAGGTCTAGGGTCAGGCTGGAATAGATTTGTAGGGGAGTGGTGATTTTAGGTTTGCGGGCGAGTGGTTTGTTAGAGACAGACATGGTTAGCTCAGTGGGTCTTTAATACTAATTGGTACATGGCAATGCTAATACTGACTGTTCCTAGGAAAAGGCACTAAATTGAAAAAAGTAGGCCTCACAGAGAAAAACGAATTTGTGTGTTTTTACAAACCTAGGACAAAACAAATATTAAATATAGATGCAAAATGTTGCAGCACTCTTATGGTATAAGCACTTTATAATGACCTTTATTGCATGTCTCACAAGTAACATGGCTGTGCACCTACAACCCTGAGGCCGGCAGCATTCAATAAACTTAATTCCTCTCTGATAACACAGCCCTTTAGCCGACAACCCAGGGGTCCGGCGGCGAGTCAGGATTATAGATGTTAATGTTGACAACTTGTGCAGAACTTAATCAATATAAAATGTCAATTACGCTATAATACCCTTAAATATTAATTTGTAAACTTCCCCATCCCACCCTGCTACATTGCACTTAAAATAGCCCTAAAACACATTGAAAAACGCCCAATTGAACTGGGCCATCTCAGATGTTTTTGATGTCCTACACGGAATACACCCACTCAGCAAATAAAGAGGAATAACCATATAATCAGTACAAACACCACACAGTTTGCATTTGAATCTTCCAACACTCTACAGAACATTGCGCATCATGACGATCTGCACATAGATCAGAGCCCCCAGTCCCAACCAGCTTACGAAGGGTTCCCTTATATCCGATGGCCTAGAGCTGCTGGGCAACAGTTCCCAATAGTTTGTCAATTGGTCCTTACAATATACAACCAACCTTATCCAACCCGCCACAGTAGGTGGAGTCAACTTTTTCCAATGCAGCGCTATCTGACGTTTGGCTAGTAACAGCAATAGAGCAGTTAACTTACGGGAACCTCTTGGTACATCCAGGACAAAGCCCAGAAGCGCCACAAGTGGGTTAACCTGCAAATTTATATCTATAATGCGCCCTATATGTCTTATGACTTCTGAACAATAGTTTGCTATTTGACTGCATCGCCACGTTAAATGAAAGAATGATGCCTCCAGCGCCCCACACCTCCAGCAGTTCGCATCGGGTTGAAGTCCCATGCAATATAATTGAGTAGGTGTACGATGTGTTCTATGTAAATAATTAAAGTGTATAAGCCTCAACCTGTAATTTGGTGATTGGTTTTCCAGTTGTGAACAGCAGAATGTCCACTGTTTATCAGTGATTGTAATGCCAGCTTCCCTTTCCCATTCAGTATTGGACGCGCTTAGAACAACCGGGGATGTCTCTTGTGTTATGCTATAGATACGTGTAATCAATTTCCGGGGGGAGTTATTGGGCAAGATATTTTTAAGCTTCGGCAATGAGACTAGCGCACTTGGGAATTCTGAGTATCTCGCCCTACACGCTGCTCTCAGCTGGTAGTATAACAGCATGTCAGACGCCGAGGGCACATCCGGTTCACACATCTTCTGTACGGTCAAGAATTCGTCATCTGGATATCTTTATAATGACATTTCAAGAAAACTCAAAATGTTAGTAGTGAAAGCTGAATTTATCATTGATGTGGAGTAGATTTGACTCTCCTTAGATACACGATATTAAATATTAAAAGGCATTCACATTATATGAGTAACTGGTGGCTGCTCAGAGGATGAGCTGCTGTAAAATAAAAACTGCTAACAATAGAGGAGGAGCTACGCGGGCATCCAAGATGGTCGCGTGAGCAGAGAGCTCCCGAGACCCGCGCCGTCCTTCTTTATCTATCCTTCACCTATCCTGGTCATTTTGACGGGCTTTTGCAGCGCCATCATCGCTGATGCTACTGATCCTTTTCTGGTCAAAATCGGACCCTGGGGACCATTTTTCTGAAATTTGCAACTTTCTGGCCTGCCCGCGGGCGCGACCGGGGACTCGGCTGCCCACTGTGGCCGACCTGTAATTGAACAACAACGGCTGCCTGGCATCTGGCCCGCCGGAGGTGTATTGCTTTCACTTTCGGTTTCCTTCCCTTTGTTCCTGTCTCCTACTCTGCCTCGCCTGCTGCCCTCTCAGCCTGCACTATCCTCCGTTGGACTGGCAAGGAGGCCGCGACACCTCTGTCTCAGTGGCGCATCGGAGTTTCGAGACTTTTCTACCTTCTCGTCACTTCCCCTGGCTATCCGGCCGACTCTGAACGCGAGATGGCAACGAAAGTGGAGGCCGAAAAACGCCGGAAGGCTGCGACCCGGGGGGGATCGATCCAGTCGAACATGATCGAACGCTACACCCAGCCGAGAGGCTCCCCCGGGGCCGTATGCATGGGTGCTGAAGGACTTCAAACGGACACATCGTCTACTTCGGAAGTGTCGCTCCAAGACCTTATGGCTGCCATTACTGGACTCAAGGCCGACATGAGTCAACAATTCGAAGCCGTAGTGACCAAAATAGACACAGTGGCGGTGGATGTGACTCTGATTCGGGCCGACTTGGCCAAAACAAATGAGCGGGTGAAGGCACTGGATCTTAAAACGTCGAGCCTGGTGAACGACATGGCTGAGGCGCAATCCGAAATTGGCAATCTGCGTGCATCGCACGACTTACTGCTCAAGCGGATGGAGGACTATGACAACAGGGCCAGGCGGAACAACATACGCCTTGTCGGAGTGCCGGAAGGTGATGGTGCTGTAGCGACCGATCTTTTGGTCGAGGAACTTATAGTCGCCCAACTGGCTCCGGCAGGACTTAGTAAGTTCTTTGCCGTGGAGCGCGCCTATCGTTTTCCTGGAGGTCAAGTGAAGCCGGGGAACCCGCCGAGGCCTATCATCGCCAGGCTTTTTCACTACCGGGACAGGGATGCTATCCTCCAGGCCGCCCGTAAACATGGTCCCCTGAAGTATGACAATAACTCTGTCTCCATATATCCCGATTTCACTCCTCAAGTGCAGCGGCAAAGATCAGGTTTCCTTGGAGTGAAGCGTCGCCTAAGGGACCGGGGACTGAAATATGCCATGCTGTTTCCGGCCCGGCTCCGGATCGAATATCGGGAGCGTGCCTATTTCTTTGATCAACCTGAACGTGCAGCCGACTGGTTGGACTCGTTGCCGGCAGATGACTTTGGGAGCGGAGGCCCTGGTGGTGCGGAAGGTGGTGCAGCGGCCCAGGAGTAATAGATGCCCTGGAGGTTCCGATTGAGACTATGCAACCTACTGTGTAAATTGACTTATTCCCTAATGACTCTGCCCGTGGCGGTGCGGTAACGGGTGATTTCTCCCTTCCTCCTCGGGGGGTTCTTTGTGTAGAAGTATGGGGCGACAGGCACACTGCAGTTGGGGGTGGCTTTTTAGTCAGCAGGGGTGCAGGGAGGGGGGTGTAGTAACGGGTTTGGGTTTTGGGGTTGGTGTTTGGGGACTGGGTTGTGTTTCGTTTAATTTGTTCTGTCCTCTGTTTCATGGTATTTCATATCTTGCAATGACTTTTCATAGTGGGTCCTGCTGGGGGGTGGGCGTGGAATGTTTTTGTCGCAATGGGGGGGGGGGGGTGAAATGCGGATTCTTTCTTGGAACGTAAATGGTTTGGGTGACAGGATTAAGCGGGGCATTGTACTGCAATTCTTGAGGCGCCACGCCCCTGATGTTGTGTTCCTTCAGGAGACCCACTTGATTGGCAATGCTTGCAAGGCCTTAGACCGCCGGGGTTATCGACTGGTTGCACATGCGGGTTTCACCTCGGGTTCCCGGGGTGTGGGTATTATGGTAAAGTCTTCCCTTGCTCTTGCTATCGACGATGTTATCCTTGATGAGCGTGGGCGGTATGCTGCTGTTTCGGGGAGGTGGGAGGGTAAGCAGGTCGTGTTTGTTGTTGTCTATATCCCCCCGGGACTGCAGGCTACCACTTATGCTGATTTAGGCAGGACTCTCCTTGGGCTGACACCAGGCTTGTTGGTCCTGGGCGGGGACTTCAATTCTGTCATGTCCGGCGACTGCGACCGGCTACCCCCTAGAGTATTGCCACAGTCCCAGATGTGGCTCAGCGAAATGGCTGACACTTTTGGCTTAGTGGATGTCTGGCGCTCATTGCATCCCACACTCCAACAATACACTTTTCACTCTGGTGCGCACGGCAGCCTCTCCCGTATCGATTATTTTCTTATGTTAGCCTCCACTTTGTCCACTGTTCGTGAGATTCGGCATCTCCCCCGGGGTATCTCGGACCACTCCCCCCTGCTGATTACGATTTCTGTGGGCGGTCTGCCTGGTAACAGAGTTCCCCCGATCCCTCCCTGGCATTTTCGAAACCCCCGGCTCCGCTCAGACTTGATTAAGGCAATAGATTGCTATTTTTCTGAGAATCTGGGCTCAGTCACTTCCCCCACTGTTCTCTGGGAGGCCTTCAAGACGGTTATTCGGGGTTCCGCCCTGTCACTCATTGCCACTGAGCGTAGGGTCAAGAGGGAGGCTGTTGTGGCTCTTGAAACCGAAATCACTGCGCTTGAAAGTGAGTTGGGTGGGAATGACACTCCTGCACTGTTGCACGAATTGGAATTGAAGCAAGCAGACTATAAAGCCTGTGTCACGGATGCTGCTAAATTGATGCGGTCTAATCAACTTGGTCGACTGTATGATGTGGGTGACAAGGCTAGCAAGCTCCTTGCGTGGCTGGATAAGACTGAGCGTGCGAGTCGTGTTGTTCCCTCCATTGTTCGTGATTCTGGTGAGACTGTCTCTGATCCGGGTGAGATTGTTGAGTGCTTTGTTGACCACTTCCGTATGGTTTATACGCCTGTTAGTGATCGAGATGAGGCCGACTCCAGGCTACTCCTACGTGACATTGCCCTGCCTACTGTGTCTGATGCGGACTGCCTCGCTCTGGAGGCCCCCTTTACTGTCGACGAGATTGCCCTTGCAATTCGTTCCCTTCGCTCGGGTAAGGCAATGGGCCCTAATGGACTCCCCATTGAACTTTACAAACTTTGCCCCGACAAGATGGCCGCCCACCTGCGTCACATGTTTCTCGAGGCGGTTGAGGCTGGATGCCTCCCCCTTGAGCAGCGCCTCGCTACCATAGTGGTCATTTATAAGGATGGCAAACCTCGTGACCGTTGTGCCTCGTACCGCCCCATCTCCCTCCTTAATGCGGAACCCAAAATCCTCGCTAAGGTGCTGGCCAATCGGATGCTTGCTGTGATTTGTGACCTGATCCACCCGGATCAATCCGGCTTCATCCCCCACAGAAACACTGCTCTTAATTTGCGTAGGCTCCACAGTGTCCTCGCGAGAGCTTCTATTCTCGCCGAGCCGGCAGTAGTCGCTTCCCTTGACGCCACGATGGCATTTGACACTATTGAATGGCCCTACCTATGGGCAGCCCTCGCTAAATTTGGCTTTGGCCCCAATTTCATCGCATGGGTCAAGCTTCTTTATGAACAGCCGCTAGCTCAGGTCGCGGTGAATGGTAGGTGCTCAGACCCCTTCCCCTTGGGCCGTGGCACACGTCAAGGCTGTCCCCTTTCTCCGCTTTTGTTCGCTTTGGCACTCGAACCTCTTGCCGCGTGGCTCCGGTGGGAACCCTCGATCAAAGGGATCCGATGGTCCCCTGACCTCGAGGATCGTGTCTCCTTGTACGCGGATGACATCCTCCTTTATCTCACTTCCCCTCAGAAGTCACTCAATGTTCTCTTCGACGTCCTCACGTCCTTCGGTAAGAACTCGGGACTTGTCATTAATTGGACCAAGTCCTGTGTCTACGCCATAGCTGGTACTCTGCCGCCTCTCCCCCGCAGATTTCCCATCCTGGTAGCGACTGACGGTTTTAAGTATCTGGGGGTCCATGTATCCATGATCTCTTCGGTCCGCTATGAGCGGAACTTGTATGCTCCGCTCCGCAGACTGAAGCAGGATGTTCGGCGTTGGCGCGATCTGCCCTTATCTCCATTAGGCCGGGCGGCGCTCTTTAAAATGATGTCGCTCCCCCGATTCCTCTATGCCCTGCAAAATTTCTTCGACCCTGTTCCAGCCCGCTATTTCCACGAAGTCGAGAGTTTACAGCGGCAACTTATCTGGGACGGCCGTGCCCGCATTGCCTTATCCAAGCTCACGCTCTCCTGGTACGACGGAGGTATTGCGCTGCCGGATATTAGACGATACTACTGGGCCTCGCACCTGAGCGCCATCAACCATGCGACATACTCTCCGGAGCCCGCTCCTGCCTTTGCTTTGGATAAACTGCTGTTGCCCGGTGGCAACTTTAATAGGGCGCTGTACTCTAAGGCCCCCTTCCGACTCCTTACGGGCCCAACGAAATGTGCTGTGCGGGCATGGCGAGACGCTACGGTGGCCACGGGCTGGGGTGGTAGACTGACACGTATGACGCCACTGTATGATTCGGAACGACTGGGCAACCTGTGGAAGACGAAAGGGTTTGAGAAATGGGACATGATTGGGATTAGCACGGTGGGGGACCTGTGGACACGTGGCGCGGTTAAGTCCTTTGAATCACTAAAGCTGGAATACCGGCTCGATGATAGGGAGCACTTCCGGTCTTCTGTCTTCCCCTCCGGTACGGACGTTCCGCAGTCCTCCCCTTTGGAGGATCGAGTTCTAGATGGCCACGTCCCAGACAGTACCATCTCCTTAATTTACAAGAAGCTCATTAATAACAGAGCTGACCAGCTCGAGAAGCTCTGGGCTGCCTGGACGGCTGACGGACTTGAATTGGACGACGAGGACTGGCAGTCAGCTGTGTCCTCCCCTAAGGAGGTGGCTATTCCGGCACGACTTCGCTTTGTCCAATTGAAAATCCTTCATCGCGTGTATCTTACTGGAATGCGTCTGGTGCGAATGGGTTTGGTTTCGGATGGACGATGCAAGCGTGGGTGTGGGATGGATGGTACCTTTCTTCACGTTCTGTGGGAATGTCCGATGATTGTAGCGTACTGGTCTAGGGTGCATGATGTGATGAGTCGTGTCACGGGGGTCCCATTGCTTCCTGAGGCGCGTCGTTGTCTGTTAAATGTGTGGGAACCATCTGACTGCACTGCTGCCCAGACACTTTGGGTTACCCTAGGCAATATGATCGCGAAGAGGGATATTGCGCAGCTTTGGGGCTCCCCTAGACCGCCAGTGCTAAGTGCCTGGAAAGAGAACATGGACTGGTCCATGTTCCGAGAGAAGACGGTATATGAGGCCCGGGGGCGTCCAGGGAAGTGGTCCAGAGTTTGGGCTCCCTGGAATACTTATCGTGGAGACATCTGTTCTCCCCCACTTGACTACGAGGTCCCTCTCCCCTCCTTTCCGTGATTTACGTTCCTCTCCTATTCTCACCACATGCTTTGTTCTCTTGCGCGCGCCACCCCCCCCTCGCCATCGTCGTTTCTCCTACATCCATTCCCCCCCCCACCTCCAGCAACCCTTGCCACTATGATACCATGTGTTTGTTTGTTTGTGTTCATTTCGACAAAAACATAAAATTAAACCTTTCTTATCCTATTTGTATGATGTTACGCTCTTGCCGATAATGTTGATGTGAGAGATTGCTCCAGCAACGTACTGCCTCGTATTGCACTTTTCGCTCAGCCTGTTTTTGTCATAGCGGCCGGCCCTGCGGGGTTGTAGGCAGACGCTGTGTATTGTGCATTTGTAAATAAAGGTTTTAAAAAAATAAAAAAACTGCTAACAATAGATTTAGACTGGTTTGGAATATTTAGCACTGTTGAAAATTATTCTGTGTAAAGTATACATCCAGATTTCATTGTGCACATTAAGATTCATCTGCAACTGGTTAAAATATGTTGTTGTACCACATAAAAAGGTGAATATTAGTTTCTCTAGCAATCAAAATATTACTGAATATTAGGGTACTTACAAAGTTATGCAATGAGTATCTGTACAGACATGAAAATTACATTGCAATCCTTTATGCAGTCTTTTACTTTTAACAACGTAATTCCTTGGAATTAACTTAATTCCTTGGTATTCATTAAATATCCTGATTCCACCATTGTAGGGTACAAAAGTACAGGTAAATGTAAATTTTGCTCTAATGATGTCTAAATATAATGTGCCTAGGGAAATTAGGGTCCAAATTAATTCTCAATTCATGGAAATAATATTAGGGATCTCGCCATTAGTAATTTAACTAAATTTATTAAATAGAAGAATTTACCTAGTTGTTACAATGAAATTATGGCCTTGATTAAGCCTTCCTAGGACTAGATTGGATACCACAGATCTGTTTAGGTACCATTAGTTAATAGATACCAGAGAGTAGATAAAAGTATGGTATCAGTTTAATTGTTGCACTGTGTTTCAGGATGAAGATATCAGACATGCCTAAGGAGAATCTCATATGTCCACTAAGGTGGAACATGTTTCCACTAAAGTGGGAGATAAAGGGATACATTTCACAATTTTAATATAAATAATATATAATTATTTGCAGCAGTATATATATATATATATATATATATATATATATATATATATATATATATATATATATATATATATAAACTTCGGAGCTGAAGCGGTGTGGGGAGGTAAGAAGGCTCTAAATCCTGATGACAAGCAGGAAAACTAAGGCTGCCTATACCATCGGAGTCCTGCATTTCCACCCGACCAGCTGGTTGTACATTTTCCCCATACCTCACCTACCTGAAAGCGGAGTGATGGATTCTGGTCGCTGAAGTCCACGACAACATCGAGAGCTGCAACAGGTGTGAATATATTGTTTGGGTCGGAGCCTAGTTCATTAAAACACTTAAGGCGGCAGGACTTAAACATTTATTTCGATGGGAGCCTCCTGTAAACTTGGGCGCTGAGGAAGGCAAGATTATGCCGAAATGCATTCACCATCTACATCAGAATAAAGTAGCTTCCATACTGTCCCCCTTGTGGCCTCTACTCTTTCAGTGCCGAGCCAGCCTTTCTGGTCTGCCCATATCTGGCTGTTTATAATTTGCATGGTATAGACATTGCACATCCATATCAGCCATATTTGGCTTGGTGCCTTATTTTAGTTCTGCTGACATGGCATTACTCAATGTATATAGCACCTAGAAACCTGTCACTCCGGGAAGAAACAGTATTAGAGCCCCTAAGGTGGCAGATCTGACTTCTTCCTTGCTAATTAGCAATGATGCATGCTTTTGGTACCAATAAATACATTTCACTCGGTTTTTGAGCAAACCTGCTGTGTCTGGTGAGTTTCTTTCATTTGCTCCTGGGAGGGTGCCAGTATTTCCCCATCAGTGACATCCCTGATGACATCAATGATGACCTCTGAATTAATATCGCTGATTATCTCATCCACAGAATTAATTACACTGACATAACCACTCACATACCCTGTGAGACACTCATACAAGCAATTACAGAAAGTCACAACTTCTTACTCACCCACTGCCATACCTATGCAACCACTGGCACACCCAATGAGACACACACATAAACAGTCAGATACCCACTCAGAGACCCATAGAACCACACTCATACCAAGTCACACACCAAAACATTCAAATACTCACTCACACACCCAACATGCACTTGTTTTCCCACTAACACACTCATACAATTGCTTACGCACCAACTGACACAGCCACATAATGATTTGCAAACCCGCTCACACAACCAGTCACAAACGCACTCACGCATTCATAAAACAGAGCAAACAGTAAATCACACACTCATACAACCACTTACACGAGTACTCACACACAAACACAGCTACTCACTTTCTCTCTCACACACAGACACACACTGATATAATTACTTACATACCAACTTACACACTAATATACAACTCACACACCAATTTAGACACCCGCACTAACACTCACTTTTGCCTTTTCTTTGCTTACCAGATCAGCCATCATTGTTTAACTCTCCTAATGTTATGCATATTATTTAACGAACTGACTGTTTTCCCCCTGTTCACTGTTTGTCCTGTCACAGTGGGAACTTAGGCCTGGTTTTTATCTTGGCAGTAAGTATTCTCTGTCATAATGGAGTATACATACCGCCAAGACTGTGGCCTGCCCGTCAAATTTATATGTGGGCAGGCCTTAGGTTTAATCACGGCCTAAACCACTCCATCTCTGCCATGATTAAACCCCTCCAATGGCCCTGTGGAGTAAGGGCCATCGGAGGCAGACCTCTAACTCCACCCACTTTAGAGGGTGAAGTAGTCTCGGCCTGGTGGATGCTAAGTCCCACTAGGTCAACAGAGATTACTCGTCCACCAAAATATAAATTGGGCTTTTAATCTGGTCTTGTTTTGATGACTTCACCTTTAAAGCCCATACTAAGTTGTCATTTGAAGCTACTTCCTCTGTAGACTTGTTTTGTGATCGCTATCACATCATCTTGGTGTGTTAACAAGTTACAGGCTTTCTCTGCCCCCCTCCTTTCACAACATGTTTTTTTCATACTAGCTGGTCATGGGAACTAAGGCTTCCTTCCTTCTGAAAGTAATAATTACTTCATTTCATGTGTGCCAATCCATCAGATAGTCAACATGATATCTGCCTCATCTTTCCACCAAGGGGAGGAAGGCTATAACGTCTGTGTCAGGCCTGTCAGCATTTTGAGTAGTCTTCCCCAAAACTGTTTGCCTTCTCCCCACCTGTTTATTGAAATTCATTTTTGTTGGCGTTGTGACTCTGTGCACTTTATCACTACTAACCCCTGCTAAAGTGCTTGTGCTCTCTCCCCTAAACATTGCAAAATTTGCTTACACCAAATTGTCAATTTTAATTTACCTATAAGTCCCTAGTAAAGTGGTACTACGTGTACCCAGGGCCCATAAATTAAATGGTACTAGTGGGACTGGAGCACTTATTGTGCCCACACTTAAGCAACCCTTCAAAGTATGTTTCATGCCTGCCAATACAGCCTGTGTGCAGTTTTCAACTGTCAATTTGGCTTTTCAAAATTACACTTTTTTCCAAGACTACACCTTCATTTTTAATACCTATAGGTCACCCCTAAGGTAGGCCCTAAACATCCCATTGTGCAGGGTGCTGTGTATTTAAAAGGTTGGACGTGAACTTTTAAGTTTTACATGTCCTAGTAGTGAAAAAGTCTTAAATTAGTCTTTCACTACTTCAAGGTCTACCTCTGCCATATGATAAAATTGGGTTATCTTATTACATGTAATAAGAAATAACCTGTGTTTGGGAACAGGTAGAGATATCATGTTTGGTCTCTAAAGAATTGTAATGTAAAACCCTCTTTAATGTTAAAGATGGATTTTAACTCACAATAATGTACATGCCACTTTTGGGGAAGTTGTTATTTTCTTGTCCTAACCATTTGATACCTGCATTTGATAATGTTATGTTATTTGCTGTGATATGACCACGTCTTCTAGGTTATTTCCCCATGGGTTCATAGGTAGGTTGTTTGCTGTGTTCATGAGCTGCTATTAAAAAGTAATAAAGAGAGCAAAACCTGGCTTCGAGTCCTTTTTTTAATAGCCAAATGTTATTGATTTTATTTTACTTATTACTGATAGTCTTAGAGCACAGTGTAAAAATACTATGAGGTAATGCAATAACCATCGTCCTGCTCAGAAATCTTAAAGTATGGTAAAATGAGCGCACCATTTCCCCCAAATCTTGTGGTGTTTGTGGAGGAAACCCCTGGCCATATGTCACACATTGAGATCATTCATGGTATTTTAGTTTTATTTGAATTAGGGCCACAAAGCCAATCTGACACATAAATCTCTGATCAATATCAGTCGACACCAGATGTCCATGTCATGTCAGGGAAGATGTTTGGCGCAGTGGCCAGGGCGAATGACGCCGGGCGCTGGGTATCACGGTTCGATCCCCGGCACCGACAGCAGGAGTCTTCCCAGCACCATGTGACTCTGGGTAATAGCTTGCTTAATCTTCCCAACGGCCCCCAGCGCCAGGACACCCATGGGTATCTGTGCGCTTTACAAATACTGGATTTACATTTTTATTTTACATTCACCTGTTGCAAAGCCATCCTGTGCCCTGGGAACCCCCATTTTTTTTGTTGCTGACTGGTACTGGTGTTAAATGTCTCTGACTGTCCCTGGGCTCTGTCTAACCAGGCCAAGGGCCAGCGTTATGCTGAAAACACTTACAACACCTTCACACACTAAGGTACACTATGGGTTAGTGTACACCTATGATTCGCATTACCTACCCTGTAAGTCCCTAGTACTTAAGAGGGCATGGAGATTAAAATTACCTTTAGGTCCCTAGTATATGATAGGACATGTCAATTTAGAGGCCAGCATCCCTTTCTGCACTTGCATGTGAGCACTGCTGAGGGAAAGGTCATTTTAAAAGCAGCCTTGTGTGGCAGAACAGCTTAAAATGTAATTGTGCCCAAACTCGACTTTGGCATTAGGGGCACTGAGAAATTGATAAACTACGATACTTGGACACATGAAGTACCCCTAGGGTCTCCCATAGGTCAGATACTTAGAAGAAGGACCGATATATTAGAGGTTTTATATGCCTTGGGGTTAGAGAAACAGCAAATTCCACTTCCCTCAGTGTAGGAGAGTGCTTCCCAAAATCGACTTTTGTGCTAGCAGCACTGTGGAGTGAGGGTCTACATTATTTTTACATGTTAAGGACCCCTAAAGTCTCCCCTAGGTGTCCCTGGGTTGGGGGCCATGGAGATATAGGCAGGGTAGTTATAAAAGCAGTTATATAGGTCCTGGTGTTGGAGAAATTAGACATTTCATTTTTCCCATTGTAGAGCCCCAGCCACATAGGTTAACATTGCAATAGTTTATGAAGTCATATCTCCTGCAAGGAACAACTGGAAAATCATTCAATGACTTCGAATGGTATTGATAAATTCAGCAATATGCTGTTGTTCAATTTCTCCTAACATGTACAGAAAATAAGTTATCAGACTTTATTGTCTGTGAGACAAAATTCAGCCTTCCAGTGATCTGCCCTAATTGGTCAGAGTTAAGTGGATAAGCCATGCTGTTTGGATAAAGTGATAAGTGCCACCCAGTGAGAAATGCTATCCCTTGTAAGAGGACCCTGCTCCACAGGAATGTCAGAGCTTGGGGGAGGGGTCGTAAAGCACTATGTTCAAAGGCAGAGATAGCCAGGTTCATCTACCCCTTTCCACTCGGAACCCAGCCTGATGGCAGGCTTAAGGAATTTGCAGATGTAGGAGGGAGGGGAGCCATAGAAATGTGCCATCCTGGAGGTTGGTTTGACTAGCTTTTGCCTCTCTGCTGAGACTTCAGCCATATTAAATTTCAGAAGAATAGTGCTTTCCGGGAGACAATTGTGCCACACTTTAGATTAAATGTTCATGTTCTGTGGTGTTGCCCTGCACCTCATTGGACAGGTGTACCCTCCTGCTTGACCCAAGAGAACACTGAATACGTACCTGAGAGGGGCAGAGCCTCTCAGCTCTGCTGCTTGAAACTGAGAGAAGAAGAAGGCTTGCCAAGCTGGAAACTTGATTTGCACCATCAGGCCCTGCATTCTGACTTACTGTGACTACTGCATTATCTGGAACTACAGTCCTTTGGATGTACTTTGTTTCAAAATGAGTAAAGAGTGGACGCCAAGCTGGAAACTTGATTTACACCTTCAGGTCCTGCATTCTCACTGACTGAGCCTTCTGTATTATCTGGAAATACAACCCTTTTGATGTACCTTGTTTCAAGAGGAATAACAAGTGGCTCCCTGCAAGCTACAGGTTAACAGAGCTCACCTGTGTCAACTCCACCAAGAATCCCCTGCCTGGAGTGCATCCAGTAAACTTTTAAAGGTTTTGATCAGGTGCAGTATGGGAATTGTGGTCCCAAACTTTCCAGAACCATTTTGGAGCTTACAGAGCCTTGGGCTGTGTTTTGAACCCTCTGGACCCTCAAGAGGAACTTCAGGAGGAAGTTCCAGAAGTTTGGAAAAGTTTGGAGCAACTTTGGAAAAAGATTCCATATGGTGACTACGTGCTAGAAAGTGTTTATTCTTTAAAAAAAATCATATCTCAAGTTCTCTACACTGGATTTTTGTTGATTTAGTGTTGTTTTAAAGATAAAAATATTTTCTATTATTACAAAGTGGTGTTTAATTTTTATTGTGTGTTGTGGCTTAATTATTTACTGAATTGGTGTTTTAAAATGCTTTACATACCTATCTCCTAAGTTAAGCCTGCCTACTCGCAGCCAAGTGTCGTGTCTCTGCACAATAATGACAGACACTGAATGCCTTGATTCACAAGCTTTATTATCTGCGTCTTGCTCAGTCCAGGTCACTACTCTAACTGCCCCTTTCCTGCTCATGCCCCTCCTCTTCCTCCACCCCATAACTCCGCCCACGCCCAACTACTAGAATGCTCAAAACATAACATCTCCCCCTTTGTTAACAAAACGAATGAACTGACTTTATTAAAGTTCTTCAATCAGTCTCTGAGGCCTGTGAATGTCCCTTCTAGGTCGCAGATTCCTGCCACCATCACCCAGTTCAGCTTCAGTCCTCTGATCAGGTCTCTGGGCTGTGCCCGTTTGATTGGGTCCTTGTGTTTCTGGTGGATTTCCATCCTGTTCAAGCGCGTCTTTCAGGCCAGGCGTGCACTTGAAAATGAGACACATTCCTGGAGATCCTTCTATTTTCGGACGCCGCCGTGATCATGGTGCCCTTTTGTTGGGTGACAACCAAGGGTTCGTCTTTGAACGTGCAATCTGTTTTTCGGGATTGTTCTTGTTTGACCACCACACAGTCCCCTGTCTCTACTGAAGGAGACTTGGGTCTCCGTCGAGTGTCCGTATACAATTTCATCTTGTTTTTACTGGTTTGATCAGCCAGGGCCACTTCTTGTTGGACGTGTGTCGGAGACGCTGGTCGCAGAGGTCGCACACGTAAGAGTATTCACCTGGATGGCGAAGAAGCCACTCCCATGTTTGGGTAAATTTGAAACAACTCTCACCCATGAAGACAAGTCTGTGACAGCATACATCCATGTGATTGAGGGCCCTGAGGCTGAGTGCCTCCTCAGCTTGCCGACTGCAGAACGTCTCCGCCTTGTGGAGATCCTGTATAGAGTCAGCGATGATCCAGATATAATCCGTAAGTTCCCTAAGCTATTCACTGGGCTCGGAAAGATGAGTAAATGTCAGATCCGTCTGCACATCAACGATCAAGTGCACACTGTAGCTCAACACCCCCGACGAGTGCCTTTTCATCTTCAGCAAGCGGTGGAAGATGAGATTCAGAAAGGCACTCCAGACAAGGTGCGTTTGTGTGTGGACATGAGACTTCCCAGCACTGCCATAGAGAGGGAGCGTCACCCAGGACCCCACCTGAGTGACATGATAGCCGCCCTGAATGGAGCCAGAGTATTCTCTAAGCTTGACTTGAATAAAGGCTATCACCAGTTGGAACTCCATGAAAAGTCAAGATATATAACCACTTTCGCTACCCATTTAGGTCTGTTTAGATACAAGAGACTAAGCTTTGGCATTTCATCAGCAGCCAAAATCTTTCAGGAAATGATCCGTCAGACCATCAGACACATACCCAACTCACTGAACTACAGTGATGACATTTTGGTATATGGGTCGAATACACAGGAGCATGACAAGGCGCTAGATCGAGTATGCCACGCCCTTCTAGAAGCCAACCTGACCTTAAATAAGGACAAGTGTGAGTTCCACCAATCCACTCTCAAGTTCTTTGGCCATGTGTTCTTGGGAGCAGGCATGAGGCCTGACCGGGAAAAAGTGACTGCACTCAATGCGACCAAGAGTCCTCAAGATGGTAGTGACATTCATTCATTTCTGGGCATGGCAAGCTATTGTGCCAGATACATAAAAGACTACGCCACCATCAGTCATCCACTGAGAACACTCACCAAGCAAGGACAACCGTTTGTGTGGAGTCCCCAATGTGAGAGGGCCTTTCGGGAAATCAAACAGGCCGTTGAGGCTGCGGACAACCTAGCCTACTTTAGCCCCAAGAGAAAGACTGAAATAACAGTGGATGCCAGTCCAGTGGGTCTGGGTGCCATCTTAGCCCAGTACGACAAAGACACTGATCAACGGCACATTGTGGCCTATGCCAGTCGCAGCCTATCTGAAACTGAAAGGGCCTATTCTCAGCCAGAAAAGGAGAGCCTCGCCGTCATCTGGGCTTGCGAGTATTTTCAAATTTTCATATATGGTAAACATTTCACCATGATAACGGACCACCAGGCGCTGGTCACCATATTTGGCAACCCCAATGCCAAGATGCCACCTAGAATCGAACGATGGGGCCTGCACTTACAGGAATACACATACACAATCATCCACAAACCGGGGAAAGGGGAGAACCCTGCGGACTGTATGTCCCGACACCCTCAGACATCCCAGGTTTCGCCTCTGTCAATAGCTGAGGAGTGCATACACTTTGTAGTAGGATCAGCCCGTCCTCCAGCCATTCCATTAGAGGCAATCCAGGAAGCTACTGCCCAAGATAACATTCTTCAGAAAGTGATGTGCCGGCTGGGCTCTCATAGATGGAGGCATGACAGTGAGGAAGAGAATACCGATCCTCAGGTCCGCCAAGAAATGCAAGCGTTCAGGAACATCAGTGATGAGCTATCTGCCACCTCCGAGGGGCTCCTCCTGAGAGACCATTGGATTGTCATACCAAGGCAGCTACGACAAGGAGTCATTAACCTGGCTCATGAGGGCCACAGGGGAGTGGTTGCAACCAAAAGAAATCTCCGTGAGCGAGTCTGGTTCCCGCTACTTGATTCCATGGTGGAGGCCACACTCAAGGATTGCCCCTAGAGCCAACTACTTAGCCATGGAACACCCCCAGCTCCGCTTCAAATGACTAAGTTACCCAGTGGGATATGGCAATAACTAGCCATGGACTTTTACGGACCCCTCCAGTCTGGCAAGTATGTGGTGGGTATCATGGATGAGTACTCGAGGTTTCCGATAGCCCAATTCATGCCCTCCACTAATGCTGCTTGCACAATTGCGGTGCTCGATGAGGTGTTCACTGCATGGGGTGTCCCAAAGGAACTCAAAACAGACACTGGTCCTCCTTTCAATGGCCAGGAGTTTCGCGAGTTTGCAAGGCACCTTAACTTTAGACATCAAAAGGTCACGCCTCTGTGGCCACACGCCAATGGCACCATTGAGCGGTTTATGGCGACTCTGAAGAAAACGTTCAAACAGGCTACGCTCGAGAAGAAAGACTTGCAAGTTGCCCCCAACGAAGTCCTGCGAGCATACAGAACTACACCACATGCCACCACCGGAAAATGTACGGCCATTCTTATGCTAGGGCGACCCATTAGAACAAGGATTCCGACGTGGGAAGGTGCTCTGCGACCAGTGTCTCCATGCATTTGGCGTGTTCCTCCGCCTGATCATGTACCCTTGTCATTTCTTCTATGTCATCAAGATTATGGCTTTTTCTCAGCAATCTCCTCCGCAGTGTCTCAGAGTGGCAACCCTCGATCAATCGTAGTCAGATAGCGTCTTCCGTTGAGAACACATCAAAGTTGCAGTACTGAGATAGTCGACGTAGCCTGGAGATGAAGGTGCTCATTCTTTCTTCTTCATCTTGACTAGCTTGATGGAATACATATCTCTCATAGTCCACATTCCTTTTGTATATGAATTTCTTATTCAGCGCCTCTTTCGCTTTGTCATATGTTCCTTTGTTGTCAGCCGGCAGCCCTTTAATCACCTTGCTAACCTTCTTGCCAACCAAATTACGCAATGCAGTGAGTTTTTCTCTATCTACGGTGACCTTTGACCCTTCAAGATAGTCTTCAAAATCTTCTAGCCACTCCTGCCATCTGGGGCCCATGCTTCCACCAGCCACCAGCGTTAGTGGTTCAGGGGGACGCAGGCTGAGCTGGGGTTGCCACAGTAGCATCGCCACCATTCTGTTGTGGTGTATTTGACATCTCTGCAAGTTATTGTCAGCGTCACCGTTCTTTTCACTGGTGTTGGTTTCGTTTATCAATGCTTGTTTGTTGTTTACCAATACTTGTTTTGCATTTGCCAGGGCTTGTTGTTTTTTTATTTACCAATGCTTGTTTCTATTTACCAATGCTTGTTTTGCATTTGCCAGTGCTTGATTTTGCATTTACCAATGCTTATTTTGCATCTGCCAAGGTTTGTTCTGCTTAGGCCCTGTGTTGCCTGACTCCAAAATGGCCGCTTTCACACTGCGCAGGGGTTTGTCTTTCTAGTTGCCTGGTTCAAAGACGGCTGCCCAACAGAAACTCTCATTCCTCATGGGATTTGGCTGCATTCATTCTCCAGGCTCACCAAGCTTCATTTGGCACTCACCAGCAGCCACTTCCAATGGCACCAGGGCTACAGAAGTGTCTCGCACACCTTTTTGGCCACTCCACCTATCCAGGCAGGCTCGGGTAAGCTCCCGACTTCTTCCTTCATGCGCGTGCTGTTTCTCACGCTTCGGGGTGAGCTTCAGTGTCGGCGATGCAACTCTTTTCGTTCCGACACTCCTCGCAGTCTCCCCGCTCATCCCAAACGCTCCTCACACGTTGGGGCAGCACAGCAGAGTCAGGGTGGGCTCCTGACTTCTTCTTTGTCACTCGCGCCGCCTCCGGTGCACTCGAAGCGCGCTCCCCACTTTTGGCGCGAAATGGCACCTGATTCAAATGTCCTTCAGCGTTCGACCACGCTGTCTGCACAGGGCTTCACGCGATCGACGGATCGCGGAGCCGGGACAATTACCGCTGGCCTTCAGCTGCAGGTGGCGGTCTTATCGGGGCACACGTGTCGCGACAGCGATTTTTCTTCGCGATGCTCAGGGACCGGACAGTGTCGTCTCTTCAGGGTTCATGAACAGCAGGATGCTGATCCCACCCTCGTCGCCAGTTGTCGTGTCTTTGCACAATAATGACAGACACTGAATGCCTTGATTCACGAGCTTTATTATCTGCTTCTTGCTCGGTCCAGGTCCCTACTCTAACTGCCCCTTTCCTGCTCATGCCCCTCCTCTTCCTTCACCCCATAACTCCGCCCACGCCCAACTACTAGAATGCTCAAAACATAACACCAAGCTACACAGGGTTGAGCATGGGAATAATGTTTGAGACCTGAACTGAGCCCTAGACTGGGTTAGTGGCCTTATTGCCAGTGGTAGATGCATATTTACCACTACTAATTACTCACCTTCCAACAGTGCCCTAGTAAAGAAGTGCCACTTTTGAGAGATCTCTTTGCAACCTTCATCGCACACATGTGGTAGATACAAAACCATTATTCCAACACATCTTTCCCTATTATACAGTGTCTGTCTATCTTTAAATCCTCTGCATTGCACCAGGACAGAGAGTAGTTTTAAGGTACCTCTGCATTGGTGCATGGGCGGCCCCAGGCAAAATGTACTATGGCGTGATAAACATAACGTTTTTGTAAATAGGGGTACTGGAAGAAACAAAGTGGCAGCCCTGCCAAGTACCATACATCTGGGGTTAGGCTAACAAATTTTAGGGCTGGTGGCCACATCGCTGCACTAAAATTCATTAGTCAGGCATACAGAGCTTCTTCCCACACTGTGGAGATTAAGGAGGTGCTCAGGTTTTACTTGCTGCGCACTGTTATGGCATTCTGCCTGCCCAGCAATTCATATTTTAATGGTCTCCTGGCTGGGTGTGGGAGCATTCACTCATTGCCATGGTGACCTGGGCTGGCGCAGTCTTAGATTTTTTGTTGGATACAGTGTATCCACCAACCCTGCACAGAAAAAACAAATTGACAGGTGCAGGCTGGGACTCTGAGACTCACATGTGGCATTGGGTCATCCAGTGACGAATTAAGCAGAGGGTGGCCCAGCGCTCAAGCATGTAAGTTTTGTACAGATGGAGTTTATTTTTTATCCACAAATACAATAAAACAGGTAAGCAATATATCAATATCTTCCCAAAAAAACCACTGATAAATTTTGATTGTAGATGTAAAAGTTCTTTATTCTTTTTTTCAATTCTCAAAATTCAAGATCTCTGACGCGTTTTTTCCTCATACGGACTTCTTCAGGGCTTTGCTATACTCTAGAACTTTACTCAACTTGAGAATTCTCTGTGTGATCAGATTAAATGGCATAGCAAGACAGTATAAAACGAAAAGCGCAAATGCGTGAGTAGATGTCACTCCTCTTGATTCGAGTAGATTTTATTTTTGCTTGAATTTCTATAGCAAAAATAATGAGGGATATGTGTCTCCTGTGCGCCCAAGGTATCGTCTGGTTCAGCATCCTGGATGCTGAACCAGACAATACCTTTGACGCACTGGACATACGGGATCTTGCTATGCTATTTGATCTGATCACATACAAGAATTCTCAAGTCGAGTAAAGTTCTCGAGTATAGCAGAGCCCTGAAGAAGTCCATATGAGGATGAAACGCGTTGGCGATCTTAAATTTTAAGAATTGAAAAAAGAATAAAGAACTTTTACATCTACAATCAAAATGTATCTTTTTTTTTTTTAGCTCTATCTATACAAAAACGTACCTGCTTGAGTGCTGGGTCACCCTCTGCTTAATTTGTCTAAGGGGCATCTGTGCAACTTTTCGGGGACTTATGGAGGTCATGTTCTAGGCTCCTTTGCACCAATCAGTGAAGTGATAGACTTTGCCTAGATCGGGTATTTGGACTGGTGCAGGATCTTTAGCCTTGATCCTCCTTCGTTTTGAATTTTTGTCATCCAAAGACGAATGGACAAATAGCAAGACGTTTAGGGTCCGCAACCTCATGTGGATCCTGGTTCCTTCTGTTGTGTTCCAGGAACGGTCCAGCTCACATAGCCGCATGAATAGTCAAGGCAGCAACACTTTGAATTGCTTCGTATTTCCATGCCGCAACCTCCTGGACTATTAGCACTGCCGCTTTCCCAACCCTGTGGTTAGTAACAATCAGAGTCTGCCAACAGCAGAAAGAGGCAGCAGGAGGACGTCACTGTTCAGAGGAAGTGTTTGAGGGCAATGAAATCACCAGTCCACAGGGATCCTCAAGGACAACTAACAGAACAGTGGTGAAAGTGCTCACCCAATTACCATATACTGATGAGCACACTCAGCTCTGGCCTCTAAAAAGTTTCTATTTGAACAAAACTTCATCTCTAATCTGTGCAGGATTGAGCTATTCATGCATGTGACGAAATGGCAGTTTTTATTTATGGCACAGCCGACTAAACTCATTTCACTGAACATAGCCTCATGAGGAGGAGGCACGCACATTATTCGGCTGACCCAGGACCACCTCGCCCTCAGGAGACAACTCAAGACCTGGCTGTTTGAGCAGTAGCGGACCTCTTCCCTTCGCCTTGAGACCCTTCCGGGTGAGTAGCGCGCTATACAAGTGTTATGATTGATTGATTGATTATGCGGTGGGTGCTTCTTTCTGGCACAAGTCCTGTCGACAGCCATGGTCCCATGTTGCTGCATGATTCTTTGACTCATTACAAAATAGTTAAAAAAAAAAAAAAACTCAGCCATCAATGCCCGTCCTAGATGCAAGAATTATGAATAAGCTATTTATTCGTTTGTAATACCAGCCGAGCACCACCCAATAAAAAAGCTGCTGCCTTCGAAAGAATTGCCAAATTTCAGTTCACAGTATGACATTTCTGTAGTGCCAAGATGCATGTGTGGCGTTCGCATACCTTTTCACAAAACATTAGTTCGGAGTCCACCAATTCTTATCGTGCTAAGTTTTTAGAGGCACACAAAGCTGTGTTTTGGGGATTCGTACCCCTTGTACCTGGTTTAGGTTCTGCCCTGTGGAGAAGTAATGTGTCACCTTCCTTATTTTGTCCCTCATGGGACTAGGAGGTGATCACGTTATTGAGTATATCATGGTTCTGGGTGGCCGAATGAAGAATACTTTCAGCATTATTATAGCCTAATCTTCAGCTGTCCCAGTAACATGTAACCACCCCACTCACTGCTAACATGTGCCCCCTCATTCCAGGCAGTGTTCACAATATTAAATGTTTAGGACATCTACAATATCTTCTACTGAACAAAAGTACTCTGAGCCACCTCTATTAAGGTACCTCAACCCTCATACCAGTGCCAGGTGTTCAAAGGTCAGTGCCTCTTAATACAACTCTGCTGAACGTCATCCCTCTTGTTTTGTTGAACCCCAGGGCGGATAAGAGAAAGGAGGTGATGTATGAGATATGCAAATAGAGGATTCCGCAATGACCACTGAAAAAACAGAATTGTAAGTGTTTTATAGAATGAGACACTGCAGATGAAAGGGATGTGAGCAGTGCTTTAAATGGGAAACAATAAGTGCAGGTAATCGTTTGAAAGCTTTTATTTGGTTAAGTAAATCAACCATATAAGCAAAACAATCATAAATTGATCTTCACAATAATAGAATTACAGAAGGAACAAAATAATAGAGAATACATTCATAATATTCATAAACATATAAAATCCTGGTACAATAAATACAAGTACAAAATTCCGATTTAGACCCTGGCAATGTGTATAAACTTGTATAATCCTAATACAAAAAGTACAAGTGCAAAGATTACATAAAATACCCTATGGTTCATGTGATCAAATATCGGTGATCATTGATTTCCTAATGCTAATGACTTTCAGAAGAAATGTTGCTGTATAAAAAGACAATCCTGGTTCCTCTAACCTAAAGAGCAAATTCATAGCATCTTTAGTGGATCTTATGTTATAATATAAGAAGAACGGTTTTAGATAAAATTTCCTAAAATTGGAATACAATTTGCAAAATAATAACATATGACAGCAGCTTTGACGGGAGACTCCATCGCATGGGCATGGCTGGGTAGAACACTGTTTCATAACAGGAAAATTGACAAGATGATGTATAGTACCCAATAAGCATGGGCGGAAAATCCGTTCCGCTCGCGAATTTTGCGGATTTTCGGTAAATTCGCAATCCGCGAACGCTCGCGAATTTACCGAAAATCCGCAAATTCGCACGCAGCGGATTTTTTTTTCTTGGTGATACAATTTTGCGGCGTGCGGTGTAAGTTCGCAATTGCAAACATGTAGGCAGCAACAATCTCGCACTCGCGAAATTACAAAAATTGCAATTCTGCACAAGAAATCCACTAGCAAGCAGCATAGACCTTCTGAAAATGACTTTTTTGGATTTGAGGCCTTTTGACTTTCTTTGGATCACTTTTGGATTAGAAATCAACTTTCACAAGTAAGCTTGTTTGGGGCATTACAGTTGCTGAAATGCTGTTCTGCAGAAAAACGAGTTTTGCAAAAGTGAAAGCATTCAGCAGGTTCAAAAGTTCAAACTCATCATTAGTAACCATTCCCTGTCCTGCTTCCTGACTGGGGCCCCTCCAGAGTTCAGTTGCTAGTTGCAACAATTGTATGACCCTGCTCTGACCGTCACAGCAGGCTCATAGAATAGCTACAAGTAGGCCATAAAAGGTCCTGGAAAAGAAATTGCACTGCAACAGAAAGCAAATTACAGATAAGGAAGCAGGTGCCAGACTGGAATTTTAAAACAGTGACACATTAATAAATTAACCCCAAATTAATTCATGTCAGTTGAAGCAGGGCTGGTGTGCTTGCTTTTCCCCCATAATCTACAGTGATGATGAACCAGAGGGTGGCATGGGTGAAACAGAGGGTGGCAGGGGTGAAACAGAGGGTGCTGGGAACCTGTGATGATGAACCAGACGTAGAAACAACATAATCGCAACCGTTGCGAGCCGACATGTAAGTTCGCAATTGCGAACTGGTACAAAACCCTCGCGAACTGGCAGAAATCCTTGCGAACACAAAAAAACCCGCAAATTCGCGAGAATTCGCGGATTTTGCGGATTGCGAGTTCGCAAATTCGCAAAATTCGCGAACGCCAGATTGGCAAAATTCGCTCATGCTTAGTACCCAACCTTAGTCGTGTTAAGACAAATCAATGCAATGCTCTTGTCACGACTGACAGGTAACTTTGAACCCCTGTTTAAGATCCAATTGCAGATAAAAGATGTAAGTTGTTTGGTTCTTAAGAACACAAGAACAGGCCTCCATTTTGTGAGCTAGTAGGGTTGATTTTATCTCACTTCTAGCAACAAAATCTGCACATTCAGGATCCAATTGAATATCACACTTGAACAAAAGTTTGAACCAGTGAAAGATATAATTAAACCAAGGGATTCTTGAACAATTCTCCATTTTAAGGCAATCCCGTATTATAGATTGAGTAAATAATGCCTCTTCTTTCGACCATATAGATTTCCAGAGTAAAAGAGGGCGCAATGAAGCCAAATCAGAGATATATTTAATGCCCACTTCACGGTGAAGAATTTCCGTTGAGGCCAATAATGGGGCACACAACAAGCGTTTTAAAAATGAATTTTCAGTCTGTTGTAATAGATTACCTTGGCAGTGTCCCCAAACCCCTTCACTGTAAAGTGCGGCAGTGACACATCGTATCTCATAAATTGTTAACATATCTCTGATGCATTGATTGCCCAATTTAGCAGCAATTCTAAAAATACCATTTATATTCCTCAGCATCTTAGCGCGGGCATTATCCTGTTCCTGTGCCCAAGACCCATTCCCTGCAAAGGTAATACCCAGGTAACAAAATGTTTTGACTGTTTGGACCTTAGAGCCTTCTATGTAATATGATCTAGATATAATTGGGTTCCTACCGCAAGCCATAACAAAAGTTTGGATTTATTAATTAAAAGCTTTCTTTTTGCAATAAAAACAGTAAAACTATCAATCAAACGCTGTAACGCAATGGGGGTACGAGAGAGTAAAACCGCATCCTCAGCATATAAAAGAATTGGAATAGGATTCCTGTCCACCCTCGGGGCATCCGACTAACATCTTCAGGGCTGCGTCCACATCATTGATAAACAATGAAAAAAGTAGTGGGGCTAGGACGCAGCCCTATCGAATGCCTCTTTTGACTTTAAAAAAGGGGGTATATTCGCCTGAATAGCCATACCACACATTGCTAGACAATTCCTCATAAAGTCTTGCGAGGAAATAAACTATGTCTTTCGGGGCACCCATTTCTAGCAATAAGGGCCATAGGATAGAGTGGTATACCAGATCGAAAGCGCTGCTAAGGTCAGCAAAGCATAAATATAAATTACCCTCCTTTGCTAGGGTATATTTGCCAATCAAGAGGTCTAAGTTGGCACACTGCTCTAATGTGCCAACTCTTTTTTCTAAATCCGTAATGTACTTGTGTGAGGATCGACTTCTCGATAACCCAGGCTTCTAATCTTGATAACATGAACCGGCTCATGATCTTTATAGAGGAATCGAGAAGGGAAATTGGACGGTAGTTACGGGCGTCAGTTTTTACTGCTTTCTTTTGGATGGGTATTATAATTGACTGACCCCATGATAAAGGGAATTGGGTTTCAGCTGCAGCATTAAACAAGCATTTGCAATGCAATAGGTCTCGCATTAGGAAAGTTTGAGCTATTGGTATTGTAAATGACAATTTTTTTATTTATATGTTGGTTTTGAAAATAGCGAAATTAATAGCTTTGTCATTTACAATGCCAATAGTTATAACTTTCGCAAATGTGACACCTATAGCATTTGTAATGCAATATGTGTTGTATTTACGTGACTTAGATGTATTGATATTGCAAATAACAATGGCTTTTATTATTTTTTTAATAATTATTACTTAAATAAAAGTTATTGTAATTTATAATGGCAATAGCTTAAACTTTTGTAAATAACTTTTGTGAAGATTATGTTCAGTGTATTTTATTGTGACGAAAATCCAAGAACAGAAGTTAAATATTGACATTTTTTGTGACATTTGTAATAAAGTTTGAAACATTGAGAGAACATATTTGAACCAGTTGTTGTTGAATGGTTGCACAGATTCATGTTGTGGTGGCGATGAGTGATGCTGTGGCGTTCAGTGATGCTGTGGTAGCGCATAGTGATGTTGTGGTGCCCCTGAGTGATGCTGTGGTGCCCCTGAGTGATGCTGCGGTGGTGCTGAGTGATGCTGTGGTGATGCGACAGATAGAGTGCAATAGATAGAGTGAGGGCGATAGATAGAGTGAGGGCGAAAAATAGAGTGAGGGCAATAGATAGATAGAGTGAGGGCGATAGATAGATAGACAGACAGACAGACAGACAGATAGATAGATAGATAGACTGAGGGCAATAGATAGATAGATAGATAAACTGAGGGCAATAGATAGAGTGAGGACGATAGATAGAGTGAGGGCGATAGAGAGATAGAGTGAGTGTGATAGATAGATAGATAGATAGATAGATAGATAGATAGATAGATAGATAGATAGATAGATAGATAGATGGTTGTGTGTGTGGTTGTGGTTGTGGTTGTGTGTGGTTGTGTGTGTGGTTGTGTGTGTGGCTGTGTGTGTGTGGTTGTGTGTGTGATGGTGTGTGTGTGGTTGTGTGTGTTGTGTTTGGGGTTGTGTGTGTGTGTTTGTGGGTGTGTGTTGTGTTTGGGGTTGTGTGTGCTTGTGGTTGTGTGCATCTGGTTGTGTGTGTGGGTATATGTGGTTGTGTGTGTGGGGGGGATGTGTGTGGGGTTGTGTGTGGGGGGTTGTGTGTGTGTGGGGCTGTGTGTGTGGGGTTGTGTGGGTATGGGGTTGTGTATGTGGGGTTGTGTATGTGGAGTTGTATGTGTGTGTGGGGTTGTGTGTGTGTGTGGGGTTGTGTGTGTGTGTGGGGTTGTATATGTGGGGTTGTATGTGTGTGTGGGGTGGTGTGTGGGGGGGTTGTGTGTGGGGGGGGTTGTGTGTGTGGAAAGGTGTTGTGTGTGGGGAGGTTGTGTGTGTGGAGGGATTGTGTGTGTGGGGGTGTTGTGTGTGGGGGTAGGGTGTGTGGGGGGTAGTGTGTGTGGGGTTGTGTGTGGTGTGGGGTTGTGTGTGTGGGGGTTGTGTGTGTGGGGTTTTGTAGTGAGCTCAGAGTAACAGTATAGCTGAGAGCAGCATGGTACGACCCCGGCACGGGTCCCAGGAGCCAGCGCGAGGCGCGTCTGAACGCTCTTGTCAGAGTGCGGCGCAGCAATGACTCTGAGGTGCATGATGGCATTTTTGACGCAGGCATTTAGGGGAATGGGCAAATCGAATGCCCGGACATAATGTCAGCTGCATGACTATGTGTGAGAAAAAATATACTATCTTTAAATGGAGATGAACTGGGGAAGAAGATCGATATTACACCCATGTGCATTTTAATAACGATCCAAACTCATAAGGAAGATACATGCCTCAAAAAAAATAATTAAAAACAGGATGAGTGTACTCAGCAAAAAAAAAAAAATCTGTTGCGAATGTGTGCTTTTATAGGAACTGGAGGTTCTGCCATGTTGAGTGCCATCGTTAAATAGAGAACCCTGTGTAGTGTCAAAGTAGCAGGGACACTGTGACCTCCTACTGCTGATATAATACAATAATGCCCCCAAAAGTGCCCTTTTGATAGAAAGGATACGTCTGAGCTGCTCCAGTGAGGTACATCCTCTAACCTTAGCACTAGCCATGTCAGTACCCTTATGCATGAGCTAATATCAAGGTATTAATACTGGAGGGTAATTCCACAAGTTTAGACTTTGCTTCAATGTCTTTTTTTAGGGCCTGGCACATTTTAGACGTGTTTACTCAGTGAACAGCGATTTTTAAGTACATTGCATTAATGACGAAGGGCACCCTAGTTTATGTTTCCCCTGTACTCCATCAACGTATGGTGAAGAGAGAAACGGTGCAGGAAAGAGAGGAAGAGAAATCGCCTAAAACAAACACATGCTCAGTTAGTTGGAGCTGCATAGATCTGGATGGAGAGATGCGGCATCATGAATAGCCTTGCACGGGTTTGCAAACCTCTTGGGCGCGGTGGCCTGAACTACGAATGCCTCAAACCGCGCCTCGCTAGACATTTCATCAGTACTGGCTTTTACATGATAATCTGGAAAGAACAGAACTGACCAGACACTAGAACATATGGATTGATACAGCGCTGACTGTGGATAAAATGGGCATTTTGAGAAGATGAAAACAATGACATCCACCTATATAAACTGACTGGTTGCCGAACATGGCGACGGCAGCAACTCATGAAAAAATAAGGCGCCTGGGCCGGTGGGTACTGGGGGAGGGGAGAGGAGGGGCGAGGGGTGCCAGGGAAGACCAGGAGAGGAGTGATAGGATTAATTCCCCCACAGATGGCAAGCTGCCATTCACGAGTCTCTAGCACACAGTTGTGCACCTAAAAAAGCCTTTGATGCAGCATGGGGCAGAGAGCAGGGGGCGGAGCGGGAAGAGCTGCTGGTGTGGGAGGGTGATTGATGGGTGGGGCAGTGCTGGGGAAACCTTTGATGTGGCCTGGCGGCCGTGGAGAAATGCTGCTGGCAGTGGGAAGGCTCGGGCATGAGATGGCTGGGCATATATAGCTCGACCATAGCTAGGAAGCACCAGTGCTGTGATTTATTAGAGGGAATGGGTGACAATCTAAAAGAAAATGAACATCAAATCGGAAACTAATGGAGAAAAAAAAACTACACAAACACAATTCATGCATTACATTTCATATTTTAGGGCACAAGGAGATTCAGTGGTTTGCTCATAATCATATGATGTGGAGTCAAGCTCCCAGGCCATGACTCAAACCCGTGTCCCCAGTTTCCAGAGTAGACAGCTCTAGCCACTGGGCCACATCCATTATCGGTGTTCAAAACAAGTTCAATATGCTTCTCTGCCAGTATTATAGGCAGATCTGTGATGACTGGTAAAACCTAAAATGTATACAGGGTGTCTCAGTGGGGATTTCTGTATGTCCCGGTATTCTCTGTCCCCAGTAAGGAAAGGCAGAAGTGGAAATCTCTGTGTTTTCAACAATGGCCCTTAGTATATCCATTTCTAATGGCTGATCTGCTTTGAGTGTGACTTGCTGTGTAAATAGATGCTCCCACTGGGTAACTGTGCGGCGAAACCATGCTGACATCCAGTTGCGGCAATTCACCGTGTTAAATGACTCTGAAATGACCGCTGGGAATACAAAAATAAAAACAATCTCCATGTCCCAAGAGTGGACTGCACACTAATCCGGACCGTTCACTAATCCAGGATGATGTTTTGTAGTGAGCTCAGAGTAACAGTATAGCTGAGAGCAGCATGGTACGACCCCGGCACGGGTCCCAGGAGCCAGCGCGAGGCGCGTCTGAACGCTCTTGTCAGAGTGCGGCGCAGCAATGACTCTGAGGTGCATGATGGTGTTTTTGACGCAGGCATTTAGGGGAATGGGCAAATTGAATGCCCGGACATAAGGTCAGCTGCATGACTATGTGTGAGAAAAAATATACTATCTTTAAATGGAGATGAACTGGGGATGTAGATCGATATTACACCCATGTGCATTTTAATAACGATCAAAACTCATAAGGAAGATACATGCCTTGAAAAAAAAAATTTAAAACAGGATGAGTGTACTCAGCAAAAAAAAAAAGAAAATTCTGTTGCGAACGTGTGCTTTTATAGGAACTGGAGGTTCTGCCATGTTGAGTGCCATCGTTAAATAGAGAACCCTGTGTAGTGTCAACGTAGCAGGGACACTGTGACCTCCTACTGCTGATATAATACAATAGTGCCCCCTATAGTGCCCTTTTGATAGAAAGGATACATCTGAGCTGCTCCAGTGTGGTACATCCTCTATCCTTAGCACTAGCCATGTCAGTACCCATATGCATGAGCTAATATCAGGGTATTAATACTGGAGGGCAATTCCACAAGTTTAGACTTTGCTTCAATGTCTTTTTTTAGGGCCTGGCACATTTTAGACGTGTTTACTCAGTAAACAGCGATTTATAAGTGCATTGCATTAATGACGAAGGGCACCCTAGTTTATGTTTCCCCTGTACTCCATCAACGTATGGTGAAGAGAGAAACGGTGCAGGAAAGAGGAAGAGAAATCGCCTAAAACAAACACATGCTCAGTTAGTTGGAGCTGCATAGATCTGGATGGAGAGATGCTGCATCATAAATAGCCTTGCACGTCTTTGCAAACCTCTTGGGCGCGGTGGCCTGCACTACGAATGCCTCAAACTGCGCCTCGCTAGACTTTTCATCAGTACTGGCTTTTACATGATAATCTGGAAAGAACAGAACTGACCAGACACTAGAACATATGGATTGATACAGCGCTGACTGTTGATAAAATGGGCATTTTGAGAAGATGAAAACAATGACATCCACCAATATAAACTGACTGGTTGCCGAACATGGCGACGGCAGCAACTCACGAAAAAAAATAAGGCGCCTGGGCTGGTGGGTGCTGGGGGGGGGGGGAGGGGAGAGGAGGGGCGAGGGCTGCCAGGGAAGACCAGGAGAGGAGGGATAGGATTAATTACCCCACAGATGGCAAGCTGCCATTCACGAGTCTCTAGCGCACAGTTGTGCACCTAAAAAAGCCTTTGATGCAGCAGGAGGCGGAGAGCAGGGGCGGAGCGGGAAGAGCTGCTGGCGTGGGAGGGTGATTGATGGGCGGGGCAGTGCTGGGGAAACCTTTGATGTGGCCTGGCGGCCGTGGAGGAATGCTGCTGGCAGTGGGAAGGCTTGGGCATGAGATGGCTGGGCAGAAATGCGAGTCACGGTAAGGGGAGCCTTTGAAGAGGAAGGCAGGGGGATAGAAGCGCAGTCACGAGCACGTGCACTTCTACAAATCCGGATCGTAAAAGTCAGCTTTGTGGATGGGCGGCAATAGGTCTCTCTGCGAGACCTAAAAACTCTGGTTAAAAACGGGGACCATAGAGCCATTTCATTTTAAAAATGTCTATCGGGACCCCATCGGGTCCCGGTGCCTTACCCCCCTTGCTACTAGTTATGGCCTCAGTGACCTCCTCTATCCTGATTGACAAGGGTATAATTGACCAGTCACTAGGAGGTTGGGTGGACAAAGTGGAGAAGGCATCTCTGTCAGTGGGATTAAAAATGTTTGAAAAATGCTCAACCCAGCAATTACAATTAATGTAGGAGTTGAGTTCTGGGATATGATCAGCCTTCAGAAAGGGACTGTTCACCATATCCCAGAACAATTTACAGTTTTTTGTTTCTGCAGCTTGACTTAGATCTTCCCAGGCAATTTCTTGGAGCTCTACTTTTCTGATTTTAATGGCTGAGGCATATGCTGCACGTAGAACCTTAATTGCATCTGGGTTTCTCGGTTCACACCCAAGGGCTTGTTTAAGGCGTCGTAAGGCCGCAGGACAATTTCCATCAAACCAGCTTACCTTGGGCTTTTTGTTTCCACGGGTTGGTTTCATCAGTAAATTCTTAATGGATTTATTGATCTTAATAAAATTAGCAAGCATCAATTGGGGGTCGACTGCGTCCCTGAAACACACTTGGATTTCATTTTGGCAATGCGTAATAACGTCATGCTGAATTTTAGATGGATCCAAACCAGCCCATTTTATTCGGACACAATTCGGTCTGGTGGGGGCAATGGTAGGACTATTGAAGACATTGGTTACATCTTTAAAACTCCAGCATAATATATAAAGAGAGACACTGTTATGGTCGCTAGTTGGTTGATCCATTATCCATGGTGTCGAAAACAAATGTGCACTGTTACATGAGATTACAATATGATCGATATTAGACATAGCATTCCTTCCTGTAAATGTGGGGCGTTTCACATTATGTTTATCAGTAGCACATTGTAACAGTTCTAAATCCAGCTTATCAATAACAATATTTAAAGCTGTACCATATTCGCAGTGGGGGAAATGCATATAACAGTCATCATCATAATCCCCTCTCCTGAGCCCACAAACTTAAGTCAACGATAATGAACATGCTTGAACATTAAAATCACCAACCCATAGGATAATAATCGTTTTTCTAATAGTGCTGGTCAACCTATCCAGTTCCCTTTCCGGGGCATAGACGACTGGCCCTCAAGGAGAATTAAACACATTATTGTAAAAATTAATCAGAATGACATATTTACCCACGGCAGATATCAGCCACATAATCTGAGAATGGGTACCAACAGTAATACAACCCTAAATCCTACATTTTACCAATTTAGTAGACATCAGAATCAATAGGCCTCCCTTTGCTCTACCTGAAGGGGAGGCCTGGGCTGGGAGCCAATGAGAAGTAAAACCCTCCACATAGATTGGTTCAGTACTCCATGTTTCTTGTAGACATATGATATCATGTTGGGCCGTTAGAAAATCAGACCAAGAAGGCGGGCCTATTTTGTTTTTAAGACCGGAGATATTACAGGTGGTCATTTGATACCCATTACACGTATTAACTTCATAGGCCTCATCTGGTACTTCATGGCCCCTCAGGTCACTAGTAAAGGGTGGTCCTACTAGAACATGGTCTAAATCACTGTAAGTGGTTGGTTTCCGTAAATCATTTGTAAGTAGCACCCCACCCTGCTCTATCATACGTTGGTTGGTCTTGTCAGGTAGGTTACAATTGAACTTAGTTCCCATTTTGGGGTCTTCTGATGCGTGTCTTTCCTGAACTGTCTTCCTGGACTCGATAGACCCCTCACGTCAATCATTAATGTCAAGGTTGTTCATTTAAATAAGTTAGAGGTGTGGCAAATGAGTGGGGCTAGGAGCGGGGCTAAGGGCAAGATATGATGATACATAATGACTTCTGCACCAGTTGCAGCACATATCAAAATGCATGAGAAATGTGTTTATGTAATTACACAAAATAAAAGCCAAACAGGATGATATATTAACATTTCCTTGTTTTGTCATATTTGCTGCTTCTTAATGCCATATGTTATTTGTTGTTGTTTGGCACTGGAGTTCTGGACTTTTTGGTTCCGTCCAGAGGTGTCAGGGTACAACACCCAAAGACCCCGGAGTCCCACCTGCCTTGGTGCACAAATGAACAGAAACACGGGCTTCTCGATGGTGGCGTCAAAGACCAAAGGTTTATTACTGCAGGGACACAGAAGTCACAGAATCTACACACGGGCAGAATCTAGGAGACTGTTCGATTTGTACATTGAGGGTTGCTCCTTATATACCAAAAATTGTGCTCTAGGCAAATATTTCACATGTCGGTACATTCCCAAACCTTTTGTGTCTCTAAACAATAAATATTTGGCGTTACACAGGAACTGTCGATAATATCTGATACCAAACATCACGAAGAGGGGTTCCCACCAGTCCATCACAATCCCTTGTCAATATTGCATTCAAGACCCGGACCGCCTCATCGTAAAGTTCGTTACCTCCCCCTAATAAAGGCCCAGAAGGAAAAGGAGCAGAGCCAGGTGCAGAAGATAGAAAACGGGATAAGAGATGTTTGTGGGTTGTAAATGGGCAAGGCTACCGGCTTCGGCCGCCTAATCATGATCAGGTACAATGGACAGGAAAACCAGTTCAGGTGGGCTGGCCTCGGGCAGAGGAGGCAGCCTTTGTCGAGTCATGCAGCTTCAGCGTGATCTGGTTTAAGGTGCACGTGTCATGTAAGAGGTGAATCTCCGGCTAAGGCTACGTGTCTTTAATCAAAGTGAAGTGAATGAAATGATCAGAGGCTATTGCATATGTGAGGGCAAGGAACCACAAAAATGGCGGCCACGATCTAAGATGGATGCCGTGTGTATATCAGAAATGTGTCAGTGGAAGGAGTGCTCTTGCTCGTAGCGTAGCGAAAACACTAGGATATACTAAATGGATCATTTGCGGTTCGCTGATACTAATTTTATGTATTTCCGACAAACTTGAAAACACGGGTTCAAGTCGTCACGGAACCGTCACGGAACCTCAGACCCTCCTTTTGCCCTTACATAGGCAATTACTCAATCTATGTCTGAATCTAGTTCTATGCTCATCAGGTCAGTGACATGTTGTTGTATCATCATCCTTTCTCGTGTCTTTTCTCCAAATGCAGGTGGTTTCCTAAAACAGGTTGTAGCACAAAGACTACACAGAGCAGGACCACACTGGATAATCAGACAACATGAGAATAGTAATATTAAGATGACACCAATGACCATTAGAACCTTCCATCCCCACGCTGAGATCAGAGTCCAAACCCACTCCATAAAGGACCAGTTTCCCTCATCTACATGTATGGAGTCCGAAATCTTGTGCAACTTAGAGATCGCCTCGTAAACTGTTGGAGCATTATTAGGAATAAAGACACAGCAGCTCGATTGGATCATTCTGCATACCCCACCTCGATCTGCAAGTATAACATCTAGAACCATACGGTTCTGCAATGTCATGAGCCTATCCGCCTGAAGCTCAGCTGTCAGATTGCTAAGGGCACCAGCAGTTTCGGTAATAGTAGATTCAACTACCCGTGTTAGCTGACGTATGTTTCTACTATTGGCCATAGGCCCCCAGAACGGAAGGAAGCCTTTGAAGAAGTCTCCAGCTTCCTGACCAGCGGTATCTTCCTTACTGAAAACACCTCTAGCTACTCTTATTCTGTGGTAATCCGGTGAAGCAGTGTATGGAGCGTGGTGGGCGTGGAGGATAGGTCTCAAGAGCATAAGCAAAGATGGTTTGAAGGGCCTGAAATGATCCATTGTAGCTGAAAGGCAAAACCAGATAGGGAATACCTTTATCCATAGTGTGGGGTATCAAGCCACACACCCAACAGTCTGTCGTGTTAACTACCAGTTGGTGTTGGTGCAAGAGCTGTACAAAAGTATTATTAATGAATTCTGAGCGTCGAGCTTGCTCATGTTCCGGAAACGAGTGAAAAGAGTGTATAGAAGAAACAGTAGAAATAGCAGGATCAAGGGGAGGTACTGTAGATACTGGCACAAAAATCAAATTTATGCTAAAGACAATTCCACCCACCAGTGTTGCTAAAACAATCAAAAATGTAATGGCACATTGCATCAAGAAACATTTGCTATGAAGAATTCTATTTAGTCTGTTTCTGCGAACGTAAATCACATTTTCTCGTTGCAGCGCAGGAAGTTCCATCTTCTACAATCCGCTCGCGACCACTGATGATGTGTACGTAGATGAAAATGCCTCTGTCAGCCCTGGGAGTTCCCAGTACTAACAGAAAGATCGACCTTGTGTCAGACCCCTGCAAATTCAAACTAGGCACACAGCCACGACCCTACGGCTACCCAGACGGCAAGGCAATTTATTAAAAACAATAAACAATAGCAAACTTCCTGGCTGAAAAGCAAAAAAGTCCAATGTATATAAATATCAAAATCACAATATGCAGTTGCCTGCTTTATTAGTTCGTTTTATGGCTTCTAAGGTTGTATCTTTTCCTTGCTGGTACTGTTTGATCGGAAAATAGTGTATCACTAGCAGCTGTTGCAGAGTTTACGTTCGCAGATGGCAAAGTTTCTTCTGATGCTGGAGACAAATGTTCAATGTTCAAAGTAGTCTTTTCAAGAGGAGAGTCACGTTTCAAAGTGTCAGAAATCAAATCGGCATCGCTGAAAGGGACAAATTTTGGAGTTATTTCAGATTCGGAGGCACCAATTCCCTTCTTCACCCAGTCGTCGTAGGGCAGCGGCAGTGGAACACGCTTTACGTGAGAAGCGTGGATCCAGTTCTTCCGGCCAGCAACACGTACAGCTGTCCTCGTTGCCAGCAGGATTTGGAAGGGGCCGATGTAGCGAGGCTGAAGATTCTTTGTCCTCGCGAAGTTCCGGACCACTATGAAGTCACCCGGTTTCAGTTGATGCCCTGGACTCTCCGGAGGCTTTGGCAAAGCATCAAAAACCTGTTGATGAATAAGACTTAATTTAGCAGTCAAGTCATAAAGATAGTCTATCAACATAGGATATTCAATGGAGCAGAATTGTTTAGGCCTTGGCACACCCCAGACATTTGCCGGGCGGCCAAATACAATCTCATATGGAGAAAGCCCTATTCTAGAATGCACTGTTGCTCTCGTTGATAACAAGGCCAAAGGAAGTGCGTCTGGCCAAGCCAAACCTGTGGATGCTTGAATTTTGGCTATTTTAAGCTTGAGGGTGCCATTGTAACCCTCGACTAAACCAGCAGACTGGGGATGGTTCGCACTATGAAATTTTTGTTTCAATCCTAGACCAGCACACACACTCTGCATAACTTTCCCTATAAACTCACTTCCGTTATCTGACCATACAATCCGTGGCATTCCATACCTAGGGAAAAATTCTTTGAGAAGAATTTTGGCAGTTGATAAAGCAGTGTTGTCCTTTAGTGGGTATGCTTCTATCCACCTGGAAAAAGCACAAACTACCACCAGGACGTATTTTAAATTGTTGCAGCGTTCCATGTGAATGAAGTCTAACTGTATTACTTCAAAGGGACAGGAAGGAGGAGCAAAATGACCAGCTGGAGTTGGAGTTCCCTTGCCAGGATTATGCATCAAGCACACCATACAATTTTTCACCACTCTCTCTGCACACTTACTGATTCCCTCATTCTTCCAAACCGGAGCTAACATCTTACATATCCCTTTAGAACTTATGTGCGCCACTCCATGCGCCATCATCACTACTGCAAGCACATACGCATCAGGCAACATCCAACGCTGCTGTTCTGTCAAATCGATCCAACATCCATTCGAGTCCAATTTGCCCGTACTTTCTCTCCATACGCGTTTCTCTTCCTCAGTCGCTTCTTTCTGAATCTCTTTCACACTTTCCATTGTGTCCTCACACATTCCAGACTCAGCAATCCATCTTGCAGACGTAGCAACATACATTCTACTCATCATGTCTCTAGCTGTCTGTTTAGCGGTTTCATCAGCAAAGGCATTTCCCCGACCAACATCATCCGTGATTGCTTTATGAGCACTGCACTTCACAATCGCAACTTCAGTCGGTAAGGTTAGAGATTCTAACAAGTCGTTAACTAGCTGACCATGTTGAATCTTAGTCCCATGGGACGTAATGAAACCCCTTTCTCTCCACAACCGGCCAAAACTATGGGCCACGCCAAATGCGTACTGACTATCTGTAAACACATTCACTCTCTTTCCCTCAGCTAAAACACACGCTCTCGTAAGAGCTATTAACTCTGCAGCTTGGGCAGAATTCTGACTCACTCTTGCAGTCTCCACAATCGTCTTCAAAGTCGTTACCGCGTAGGCAGCAGTCACATCACCATTCTCCAATTTAAAACATGACCCGTCCACATACAGCGTACCATCTGGGTCGGATAGAGGAGTATCTCTCAAGTCGATACGACCTTTTGTCTCTTCCTCCGTTTTGAAATAACAGTCATGTGGCTCAGAATCACTCGACTCTTGATCAGTCGGCAACAATGTTGCTGGGTTCAATACATTGCATCTTTTGATCTGAATATGACTCGCTAATAACGTCAGCTCGTAACCAGATAATCTCGCACTAGTAAGGTGTTGTGTCTTCGTTCGGTTCATGAGTGTGTCCACTGCATGAGGAACCATGACCACTAGCATATTGTTCATCACCAAACCAGCAGATTGTCGAATGGAAGCTGCAGCTGCCGCTGTAGCCCTCAAACAACTAGGCAATGCTCTAGCTACCGGATCTAATGTTGATGAGAAATACGCACAAGGGCGTTGTTTATCACCAAACTTCTGTGTCAAGACACTCAACGCGCAACCTTCTCTTTCGTGAACGTAGAGCGTGAATGGCTTACTGTAATCAGGTGTGCCCAATACAGGAGCTGAACACAAAGCTTTTCGTAATTCAGCAAAACTCTTTTGACATTCATCAGACCATGGCACCGGACTCGGAACATTTTTCCCAGTCAAAGCTACCAATGGCTTTGCTAAAAGTGAAAAATTTGGGATCCATTGCCTACAGTAAGAGGTAATACCTAGAAAGGCACGTACTTCCCTCTGTGTGCGTGGAACACTCATCTGCGTAATTGCTTTTATTCTTTCTGGGGTCAACTTCCTTCCCTCCTTTGACAAGAGATGACCTAAGTAGGTTACTTCTTGGCAGCAATATTGCATTTTGGAAGGTGACACCTTATGATTCAAATTAGACAAATGATGCAATAGTGAAATTGTAGCTGCCTTGCAAGTTTCCTTGTCATCGGCAGCCACCAAAAGATCGTCTACGTACTGTACTAGGGCAGAACCTGGAGGAAGGACAAAAGAATCTAACTGGCTTTTTAAAGCTTGACTGTAAATAGATGGACTTTCACAGTAGCCTTGTGGAGCGCGTTTAAATCTGAAACTGCGACCTCCTAAACAGAAGCCAAAAATATCTCTGCTTTCCTCGGCTATCGGAATGCTGAAAAAGGCATTCTTCAAGTCGATGACTGAGAACCAATTGGCTGTAGCGGGAATCAATGTTAGCAAGGCAGTAATGTCTGGCACTACAGGAAACTGCGGAATTACAATCTTATTAACTTCTCTAAGGTCTATGACAAACCTATAGACTGGAGGCTTTGTAGGATCTGTTCGTTTCAAAATCGGCAATACAGGACTATTACAAACATTTCCTCGCGTTTCTTCAACCACACCTTTTTTAATCAAATCTTGCACAATCAATAAGAGTGCACGCTCACCTTCATTCGATATTTTATATTGAGGAATTCTTGGAAATTTCACATTCGCTTTCAAAGTTACTACATACGGTGGAATCTCTAGTAGACCTACATCATTGGGACCAGTCGCCCAAAGAGAATCAGGGAGTGAACGTAGCTCCGGCGGGAGTTTGTCCATTGACAAGTACATCGGAGAGGTGAGTCTTTTACCCAAAGTAAGCTGTACTCCTTCCGGAGAACAGTACAATGTCGCATATAGTCGTTTTAACAAATCTAAACCAAGCAGATTTTCATTACAACCTGTCGTCAAAATTAAGGGTGCTTTCAATTGACACGGTCCAACAGAAATAGACAAAGGACCAGATATCGGGTTGTACACAGGGGCGCCTGAAAAACCTACGGAAACATTTGTTGAGCCAGACAAAGGTGCGCCAGGGAGTTTCGCATGCATGATAGAACTTTTTGCGGCACCAGTATCCAACAGAAACGGTTCGACTACACCTGATGTTGCTACTGCGACATAAGGCCCACTCTGATCCACTGGAACTGATACTACTCCCTCTCTCTGTCCATGGCTGTCCTAGTACCCATTTTGTTGAAATCCCTCTTCAACTTCACAATAATCCTCAACAAGATATTGCTGAGATCTATTCTGTTGAGCTGACTGTACATTTTGTTGATCAAAGTGATTAGAAGGACGATCATTCGTTTGTGGAGGCATAGCACCTCGTCCCCGACCTCTAGAATTCTGTGCAAAACCACCACGACCTCTCTGAGCTGCTGCCGCATTATTTTGCGCTAAAATCTGACAATCATTTTTATAGTGACCCTCTTTCTTACAGTACGCACACTGATTCCACTGGTATTGAGGCCTGGTCGAATTATAATCTGTCTTTTGATACGAATTCTGTTGCATATTAGTCTGATTCGTGCGAGGCGGATACGCCTGCTGTAAAAGAACTTTAGTCTTTAAATCTTTCGTTTTCTTCTCTGATTTCTCCTTTTCCTCTTTATCCCTATTTTCATAGTACTGTGCAGTCGCAAGTATTTGCGCTGTCGTAGATACAGCCCACGCACTTTCTGAGTCTTTCAATTTATTGCATAATTCGGGTAACAAATTATGCACAAATTTATCGACAAACAATCTCTGTCCTCCTTCAGTGCTCATATCCTGACCACTATGGTCTACAAAAGTCTCTTCGAACCTCGTGAAGAAGTCGGAGACACTTTCGTCTTTCTTCTGCTTGCATGCGGATAATTTATCCCAATTAACACGCAATGCTGGCATCAGAGTCTTCATTAAATCTATTATTCTGCCAGGAAGATTAGCAATTAGGGGTTCGGGTTTCGCACCACCTGTTTGTTGAGCATCTGCTGCAGTGATAGCTGCCCAATCACCACCTAAAGCAGCCTGATGATCCTCTCTACGAATTTTAGCCCACACTGGTTGTGGAACTACATTACCGAACAACATATCAATGTCGGCTAAGTTCATTATACAAGCCTCAACTGTCTGTGTCAATTCCTTGTAATATCCGGCTGGATTCTTACGTGGATCTGGCAAGGCCTGTTTCACTGCTAACACTTCTGCTCGCTTCCACGGAATATGTATCCATACTCTTTGGAACTGTGCTGGAGCAGCTGCAATACCCGCATTATCATCACGTTGTACTGCCTCGCGCCAAATTGGAGGAACTTCCCTCATAGGATATTGGCGACTTGGCTTCATTCTACCTTTCTCTAAATCTCTCGGGGAACGAAGAGATGGATCAATCCTAAAACTCAAAATGAGTTCCATCGCTTCCTTTATATTATCGCCCACTATCATTCCAGCAGCAAACTCTTTTTGAATTTTAATTAAATCTTCCAAATCTGATTCGACATCGTCTTCTTCTATTTCCTCACGCAACAACGAGCACATCTCGTCGAAGACGTATCGCTGCGTTGGCTCTCCCCATTGCATAAATGTCTCTAACACATCTTTCGTACTATATCTTCTAACTTTTGTAATCCATCTGAGAGCTGTGGAGTCTAAAACTCCCCGTTCCTCAGTACTTGGAAGCTGACTCCGTCTCTGAACAGAGTCAGGAGTAGGAGTCTTAATCAAGGTTTTATATATAGGCGACAGCATATTAGTAACAGAATCAGTAATTCTTCGACGAACAGAAAGTGGAGTTAGTACACTCGCAGACATAGAGAACGCAGTAGAGGTAGGAATAGATGACGAAACAGTAGGAGTATCGAGGAAAATAGTTTGAGGACCAATAGGTACAGTGGTAGGTATAGGAGCGGGCAGTGCGGGAAGAGGAGGAGCTGTAGGAACATTTACATTCACCACAGGAGGTATAGGAACTTGATTCTGAGGAACAAGAACACCAGGTTGTCCAGCAACCGGCAATTGAACATCCGGTATAAGTGGAGCCGCAGCACCTTGTGCGTACGGTGGAGGCGACCGTAACAGATAAGATAGCAGAGGATCGTTTTCGGAATCCTCCAGTATCTTAGCCATTTTCGATGGCAAGGCAGGATAGCACTTGTCAATCGCTAAGTTACGCTCTCTAATGGCTACATCTATGGCTTTCTCACACTCGTCAGCCTGCAACTGCTTAGTCGCTTGCTCTAGAGTTAACTCTTCTAGTTCTTTTTGCTCTTTTTTCAACCTTTTCATTTCTCTCTGTTTGGATTCTTTCCGCCAATAACGAAAAGAGTCAAACATTGCCGGCCGGGCTTTCTTCCTAAACAATTTCGCTTCTAAATTGTCGAGAATCTCTTGTTCAAAACTACCATGCAGTGGCCAGCTAAGGACACCATCCTTCTTACAATAACGGACCCATATCTCATTATAAGTTATAGGACCCACACCATACTTACAATATAGGTCATATAGGGGAGTCCCAATCGGAGGAACCAGACAGGAATCCTCTAATTGTGAGTCACTGTTGCAACTAAAACAAGACAACATTTTCCGACTTACCATTCTCAGTCCGGAACACAAAACAAACAAACACGGAACAAATTGTGCACTTGAACCAAGAACTTAGGCCTACCAAAAACGAACTGATGTATCGATACCCAAAACTGAACCAAATAGATTATCGTAACCAGAACAACTAGTGATAATCTTACGAAACCAAACCAAACCAAGAACCGATCAAGGATTTTTAACAATCCTCACAAAAGTAACCAGCTAGCTATCACTAAATACTTAACTGAGTCACTGAAGACGTCACCAAGGAGAAACCCGTCACGTTTCGCTGTACTAAGGACTGCACCACTTCGGGTCCAAGACAGGGCGACGGTCAAGGCAACGGCCCACTGCAGCCGTCCTGAACGGGAACCCTCGTGGAAGAGAACTTCAGGGCCACTTTTGCGATATGCCGGGATCGATGAAGTGGGGCGCCTCCCTCAGGAATCTTCACACGAAGCTTCTCGAACTCTTCAGGCTTTTGGACCGGTACCGAATGACGTCGCCCCACGTTGGGCGCCAATTGGAGTTCTGGACTTTTTGGTTCCGTCCAGAGGTGTCAGGGTACAACACCCAAAGACCCCGGAGTCCCACCTGCCTTGGTGCAC
Source organism: Lissotriton vulgaris (assembly GCF_964263255.1). Taxonomy (NCBI): domain Eukaryota; kingdom Metazoa; phylum Chordata; class Amphibia; order Caudata; family Salamandridae; genus Lissotriton; species Lissotriton vulgaris. Next base: position 891,564,988 of record NC_141685.1, on the reverse strand, counting down.
AAATGAACAGAAACACGGGCTTCTCGATGGTGGCGTCAAAGACCAAAGGTTTATTACTGCAGGGACACAGAAGTCACAGAATCTACACACGGGCAGAATCTAGGAGACTGTTCGATTTGTACATTGAGGGTTGCTCCTTATATACCAAAAATTGTGCTCTAGGCAAATATTTCACATGTCGGTACATTCCCAAACCTTTTGTGTCTCTAAACAATAAATATTTGGCGTTACACAGGAACTGTCGATAATATCTGATACCAAACATCACGAAGAGGGGTTCCCACCAGTCCATCACAATCCCTTGTCAATATTGCATTCAAGACCCGGACCGCCTCATCGTAAAGTTCGTTACCTCCCCCTAATAAAGGCCCAGAAGGAAAAGGAGCAGAGCCAGGTGCAGAAGATAGAAAACGGGATAAGAGATGTTTGTGGGTTGTAAATGGGCAAGGCTACCGGCTTCGGCCGCCTAATCATGATCAGGTACAATGGACAGGAAAACCAGTTCAGGTGGGCTGGCCTCGGGCAGAGGAGGCAGCCTTTGTCGAGTCATGCAGCTTCAGCGTGATCTGGTTTAAGGTGCACGTGTCATGTAAGAGGTGAATCTCCGGCTAAGGCTACGTGTCTTTAATCAAAGTGAAGTGAATGAAATGATCAGAGGCTATTGCATATGTGAGGGCAAGGAACCACAAAAATGGCGGCCACGATCTAAGATGGATGCCGTGTGTATATCAGAAATGTGTCAGTGGAAGGAGTGCTCTTGCTCGTAGCGTAGCGAAAACACTAGGATATACTAAATGGATCATTTGCGGTTCGCTGATACTAATTTTATGTATTTCCGACAAACTTGAAAACACGGGTTCAAGTCGTCACGGAACCGTCACGGAACCTCAGCACCATACTATACATTCACAAGCATGCACACACACTGAGAGCGAAACAAGCTGAATACAAAAGCATTCCCCCCATTCCCTTTAGAATGTCTCCTGAGAGTGTCCTGATTCTCTCCCTTTTTCTCTCACACACACACAAATAGGCACACACAGGTCTGCAAGCACACGGATATATATATATATATATATATATATATATATATATATATATATATATATATTCACTGAAAAAAACATAGGCTTCACACCAGTTATAGTTAGGAATTAGCATTTAAAAAATCTATTAAATTCACAGAAAAAACCATAGGTTTCACACCAGTTATAGTTACCTGGAAATTTTACTGACATAAAACCATTGAAATTCCCACGTTATAGTTAGTTGGACTCACTATAACTTGCGAGTGTAATGCACTGCTGATGACATCACATATTACATCACTCATGACATGGTCAGTGACATCACTCATGACATCAGGATGAGGAATGAAAGGTAGTGACGGAACCAGAGAAAAGGAACAGTGGTGACGGAGGGAAAGAAAATAGCAGTGAGTAAGTAAAAAGGAGTGAAAGAGGGTGGATAAAAGTGAATAAGGGTAAGACATGGGGAGTGACAGAGAGAAAGAACAGAGAGAGTAAAGGAAGGAGTGTCAGAAAGGGATTAAGTGAAGCAGAAAAAAAAGAAAAGAGAGGGAGTATGGGTGAGGAGAGGCACTGAAAGAAGTTGAATGTGGTAGGAAAGTAAGGAAAAGAGAAGTAAATATGGAGGATAAGAATAAGTGAGGGAAGTAGAGTAAGAAAACAGAGGTGAGGTAGAGTGAGAGAAAAGTAGTGAGGTTAAAACAAAGGGTGATGATAAACTACATTTTGTACTCACACTTACCATATAATTAATGAAAACTTACTTGCATCTTTAAACTACACTTTGTATCTGTGAAAGACAAAAGAAAAAACAAGTTATAATTAGTAAAATATATTTTTTTAAATAGAAGAAACAGGTCAAGAGGTAACAAATCTAAAAAGTGTACTAAGAAATAAAGCAATAGTGAAGGATACAAAAACAGAAATAAAGTAATGTAGAAAGAGAAAAAAAAGAGGAAAAAAGAAATAGAAAGAGAACAAATTACTGAAGATAAGTAAGATACTAAAAGAAGGCGAGATACCAAAATGAAATCAGGAAAGAGAAGAAAATAAAAGGAAAATGAGTGGAGAGGAGTCTAAATGAGGAACTATTAATAAGAAAGTGGAATGGAAGATGACTGAGAGTGAGTGAAGGGGAGTCACAGAGTGAAGGGATGTAAGGAATGAAGTTAATATAGAACGATACAGGGAAAAGGAGTGAGGAAGTAGAAGAAAGACAAAGAGAAGGACTGAGTGAACTGCAGTACAATGAGTGAAGATTGCAAAAAGAGTAAAGGAGCAAAAGAAGGAAATAGAGGGGAAGAGAACTAAAGCAGTGGTACTGAGAGAATGTGAGAAAGATGAAAAGTGGTGGAAGGGAGAGAGGAAATGCAGACAGTTGAAATTGGATTGAGGAGTTGTGAATGAAGTGGAGTAAAGGAACAGTGATGAAACAAAGTGAAAGAAAGGCAGTGTAAGTGAATAAAGGGAGCTAAATAAGGGTGGAAAAAGGAAAATGAGAGTGAGACAATGGGAATACAATATAAATTACACAATGCAAAATATAGAATAACTTATACAACATGTTACATCGTTTTTTTTTTGCTGTTCTCAGAATATATTGAATTTCACTTAAATTAGTGAGTTCAAACTCTTCATCATATAACAGCGGGGAAAAAAACACAATCTAAAAGATTGTGTTTAAAAAAAAAAAAAACACTTACAACTCATATAAGTACACTAATCTTTAATTCACTTACTTTTCCGTGAGGCTAAATAGAAGATAGTGAAGGTCCTTTTGGTGGAAAAAAAGTCTGCTGTTCTCTAGAACTTCCATTTCATTGAATTCCTATGAAAAAAAATCTAAGAACATCATACCTTACACTTTCCTTACGGCCAAATCGTGTCTGATATATGAGTATTTTTTACTTTGAGATCTACTTACAGTACCTATATGAGATAAATAATTTAAAACATTAGATTAACTAACTAACTAACTTTTATTATCTATTCCCATCTTCAAAGGCCAATTTCCTTTACTAAAACTTTGGTTTTAAAAACACTAGGTAACAATTTTTAGAGTCATAAGGCAAACGTTGTTTATAAGTCAAATTAGAATCATTGCAGTAACTCCAACCTTTTCACATTTTAAGTAGCATGTATAATGTCCTGAAGTTGGCGAAGGACCGTCATGATAAATAATAGCTTCAGTTGTAAAGGTTCTTCCTGAAATTGATAACTGAGAAGCCACAAAATTTTTGATACAAGTTGACAATTTAGTTCCATCAGGTCTACATCGTTGGAAAACTAAAATGATATACTGACCATAACTTTGTATAAATAATGCAGATAGCATTGGACAGTTACATTGGGTACACACCATATTATGATCAGCTGCTTTAACTAGATTTTTAAATGACACTGATTTACAGTCAGGTAAAGTCAAATATATAAATCTTTCAGTATCTATTCTAGTATTACTTGATGAACTACAATTGTGGCAGTCATGCTGCCATTGATAAGAAAGGCTGAAAAGATTATCTACATCTACACCTTCATCTTCCAAAACACCAAACATATACATTAAAAATTCCTGACAATCCTGCTGAATGTTCTGTGAAAATGTATCTTGACCAGAACACATATCTAAAATATTTCGAATTTCTGTTACACTTTCTATTTTTGCTCTATCACTGCTACATTTCTCAAACACAGAATTCAATAAACCACACAATCTTTGATCCTGTACATGTTGGTACTTAAATAAAAAAAAAACAACAAAAAGAACAATTAATAAACATCCAATTTTTAAAACTGATTCTTTTTTCCCCTTAGTACGCTCCCCGGTGCGCTCCCCGGTGTGCGTACCAGGTGCTCCCCCTGCGAAAATCGGAAAAAAATAATAATAATTTGACCCCGCGGGGCCCTTTTATGGCCCCCACATCAAACCTACGGGGGAAGGGGGGGTCTACCCTGCCCCCTTATGGTCAATTCCCCCCTTTATTTTTGCCACCTCTTGTGTCGCGATTTTACTGAGACACAAGGTGGCGGCCGCACCGGACTGTTTCAAATGTTTACAGACACCCGAGAGCCAATCAGCTTTCTGCGCGCAAGTCGCGTGGCGCGCCCGGTACGCTCCCCGGCGCGCGTACCGGGGGGCGCCTATAGATATATATATTTTTTTGAACCTAAATTACTCAAAATCCACTCGAGCACATATCTTGAGACATAGCAAAGGCACATCAGGCTACCAGTCCCTACAATTTTGCCAAATTTGGTTGAAATCCATTCAGCCGTTCGGGCTAAAAGTGAAATCGACCGCCCTATGGAAATTAACTTGGGGAAAACGCGTTTTGGGACCCCCCTTTTATCTCGGCCCCCGCTTGACGAATCCCCCCCAAACTTTCAGGGAAGGACCGGAGCTCCACGAGGCCATTTTGAGGAAATTTTCAGTCAAATTCGTCAACCGACGCCAAAGTTATTTGCAATAGAATTTTGAGATTTAACATTGAAAAAAATCCTACCTATAACTACCTACTGGCGACCGCCAGTAGGTAATTATATATATATGTCCAAATGCGAAGCGCACCAAACAATTACGGCGCCTCACACCAAGCGTGTTGAAAACCTTTTATTGTGGCACGAGGGCAGGACACCAGCATAACCCTCACTTAGCATGAATAATGTCACCACACGAGTTCCGGGCTCAACAGCCCTTGTTCACTGGCTTCATGCAGGGGAAAACAGCAGCATATGATTTTCGCTGTGATCGTAGCGTCTTAAATATAGATCCCGCCCAAATAGGCGTTGCAGTCCACCAACTGCATTCTGGTCTTAAGAGTCTTTGGTGGAATGTAGTTTGTGATATTGTGCCGCTAAGATCCCCAAATGTCTTACAACCCCGATGGGTTTGCTGTAAAGGGCAAAATGAGAAATGCGTTTATGTAAACCAATCAGGTTAACTTTTTACACAAAATGAAAGCCAAACAGAATGATATGTTAACATTTCCTTGTTTTGTCATATTTGCTGCTTCTTAATGCCATATGTTATTTGTTGTTGTTTGGCACCATACTATACATTCACAAGCGTGCACACACACTGAGAGCGAAACAAGCTGAATACAAAAGCATTCCCCCCATTCCCTTTAGAATGTCTCCTGAGATTGTCCTGATTCTCTCCCTTTTTCTCTCACACACAAATAGGCACACACAGGTCTGCAAGCACACTGATTATATATATATATATATATATATATATATGTCCAAATGCGAAGCGCACCAAACAATTAAGGCACCTCACACTTTATATGTATGTATGTATAAACAATTATTAAAGTTAACAAGAAATGCACAGGATTTTTGACTGTACACACATTTGTATTAAAATGCTATTTCAAAGCCCATTCATGATTTCAGAACTCAACAAATATCTAGTATTTTTATGTGAAAAAAGTGGCAATCCTAACTTCACCTGTCACCTCACTTCTATACAGTCGTCCCTTCCCCTTCCTTCTATTTTCATCTTAACTTACCCTCAACCAAATCCATTTGCCAGTTGTCCAGGAGCTCATTCCTGGAGTGCAGCAGCTTTCCCTGCTGTTCATTTCTCTATTGGAAGGGTTAACTTTACACCCATAGAGCCAGTATTTAGGTCAGTCATGTTATCATACAAAGGCAGCGAATAGTGATGAAAAAAAACGGCTTTGGGGAAGGTAGAGGATTCTGTGACACTTACTTATATTTCCCTAAATGGGACAGGATTACAGACTTGCAGCCCCAGCCCATTTCACACACCTCATTTTACTCGCTTGGACACAATCAGTAGCAGGGGGGAAAAAGGTGCCCGGCCACTGTTCCTTGGAAAGGTTACATGATAATATGACGCCTCTAGGGGTGTCTTGGGATCACCCACTGCCCCCTCCCCGTTTATGCCACGGGACAATTCCTGATTCTCAGGTTGTAGACCTGATGGTGTCAGCCCCTGGTGATGGTTAAGAGATAGCTGTATACGAAGTATCCTTTTCAGACGCCAACACTGGGGTGGGACCCTTCTGCTCCTGCTGGGGCTGCCATCTCATTCAGTACCGACAGAACATTTCACACCACTGCAGCGTACTCTACATCATTAATTCAGTCAGCATGGTCCAATGGTCCAAACCTGCTGTTTATATTAAACCGGAGACCACCCAATGAAGGTTGAAGGTGCAAAGTGCAGCAGGAGTGAATAATTGTCATTCAGGATTGAAGCTTTGCTCTCTCTAAGGCCGATAGGGGGTATAAAAATACCCCAGCTAATGGAGTCAGTGCTCCCTTGCCTGATGAAAATGAAAACCGAATAACAATTGGTGGGCCACAGCAAGGTTCCTGAACTTGATGATTACACAGCCTCCTGGGTGGTCTTTTGTTCCCCTACCAATCCTCCTTACTCGACAGGTAAGAAGAATGTTGTGGGCTTTTGATATTTGATAGCCCCTGATCTTTCCCACCCATATTTAAACACACGTTCTTCAGATCCCCATGAGACCCGATCTGTCCATCTCTCAATGGTGGAACTCCTGTCATCAGCACATGTGGGCAGGCTGGTGGTGGTGAATGAATTATTGGCAGGTTTTTAGTTTCTTTTTTGTGGTGCCTCCCTCCCCTTCTTCTTTGACTCCTATGGCGGCTGCGATTCCCTGATATGAGATTAGATTCGTACTTGGCAGAACTTTAGTCTCCCCACCAATAATTTTCATTGGCAAATTGTAATATGGACCGAAGTTTTTATTGGCGGTACTGTTCCCCTGCTCCTTCTGCCCATCCTGCATGGACATCCAATCAGCCATGGGACCCTGGGACGTGGTTGCTGAATTTGTAGGCATCAAAGCCTTGCTAGGGCACTGTTTGGAGCTATTTTGATAAATGTATCGATCTTCTTCAGTTTGGCAGTTGTAGGGGACAGCAATTAGTGATGAAAAAAACTGCTTTGAAAAGGTAGAGGATTCCTTGACACTGCCACACACTTTAGTACGGCCAGTACATTTCCCTAAATGGTACAGGATTACAGACTAGCAGCCCCAGCCCATTTCACACACTTGATAAAGGAAGGGCCCCCCTGCCCCTCCTCCCCCAACCAGGCCTTAACACTGTAAGCATAATAGCCATTGTGCACCCGATCGACAGTGCACGGTCTGTCTAGACCCTGTACTGTTGATCACAGCATGACGCAAGGCAAGCTCTCTCAGACCCCTGCAGTCAGGGGCCATTCAAGTGAGAGCTGCTGTAATCGCCAGCAGTGATTGTGCAAAAGGCCACTGAAGGGCTCAGTCGGAAGCAGAGCGGCATCTGCCCCGAGCTGGAGGAGAGAGGTAACCTGAGCCTGCTCTGCTCTCAATCAGGGTACCAGTACTCTCCCTGACGTAAGAAAAGTGCCGGTACTGAGGGCCAGAAATTTTGGATGTGCCGGTACACAATACTGGTGAGTAGAGGCCCATTTAAAGCACTGGGTGTGAGAAAGGGAACAGGAGAGATTAAGACTCTCCAACGGCCACAACCCCCTCACCAGACCTAGTATTATTCAATATTCCTCAAATAGTTTTTTTTTAATTCTAATGAATCACAAGGTATCAATGTCAATACCATGGATCTGATACTGCTAACAAGCATGGTCAAAACCCATAGGTCTAGGCAGAGGCGCAACTAGAGTCAAATTTCGGGGGGGGGGGGCTGAATCTTTAGGCAATCGGTAGAGTCGAGCTGCAGGGGCTCTTAGAAGGGGTGAAACAACAACAAAGCCCCATTACATGCACACAGTCTTTTAAAAGACCTGTGAAGTGCTCTGGTGCGGCTGTGAGCGGGCCCGGGAAGTGTCTCATCCCGGGCTGCCACACACGACGGGGGGCTGAAGCCCTTTGAGGCCAATGGGTGTTGCGCGCCTGGGTCTAAGTTGTTTCAGGTGAATGCTCTTTACTGTGTCATATTTCTGAATGCAGTTACGGAAAACTCAGTCACCCACATTCTGGTCATTACTTAAATTTACTTGTGAGAAAGTGTCATTAGAATTGTCACACATTTGAGAGTAGAATGTTACTCATAGGAAAAATGAAACAATAAAAAGGTCATAAATATACAATCCGAAAACGTGGCTTGGGGGTTGTTCACAATGCTACTGTAGCAGCAAAACAGATGATTCAGCAAATCGCAACTGTTATGTTAAGAATAAATGTTTCACATTTCCAAGCCACAGCACCATTACGGTAGCATTTTCATCTTGCACTGCCACTTGCGCTTGCACTAGAGTTCAGTGCTTGCACCGCCCATAATCACAACCGTGTCAATTAACATAATTGCTAGCTTGCTTTCACAAGCGCAGCAGCACTTAACGGTGGTGTAGGAAACCGGCTGGAACTGGTTTCAACCGCTCACATTTGAGATCACAAAGACAGATGATTAACAGGGCTGTTGCTCATTCCAGGAAAGCCAGCAGGAGGAGGAAGTATGAACAAAGAAACACATTCCAGAACAGCACAGACGAACACAAAATCCCAATCTCAGCCCAACTCACTAACAGTAAAATCATCAATGACGTCGAACAGAGCTAATTAAATAATTCCAGAAAGATCGGTGGAGCAATAAATGAATACACAGCTAGTCAAGGAGCAGCCCAGACCAAAAATGATGAGCTGCCGCACAGAACGAGTTCGCGCTACATTAAACTGCCGAAATAAACAAGCAAAAAAAAAAAACCCGAACCAACCAATCGAGAAAAGAAGAGCGAGAAATAGCGGGGAGGAAATCGGATCGCGAGCTCCCAGACGACTAAAAAAACGGAAAAAAAATCACCCGGACCGCAAAAACACAAATTCATGACAGCAGCACAGTTCTATGAATCATTCTAGAAAAAGAAACAGCAAAATGGAGGCACAAATAACTAACTACACATTTGGGTAAGGAGTCAGGCCAGAGGTAGAAATAAAGGACTGGCCGACTCTCAGGTTTTGTAAAACATTCAAAAAGGAAGAAACATAAATAAAGAACGAGAACAAACATTCCAAAATTATAACACAAACAAAACACACACAAAAATTACAGTAAAACGACAACCTCCACATTATTTCTCTACCTGACATTTTATTTTTAAAACATACAGAATGCATGTAATGAATTCATCAATTACATAGTCGCGTGCCAGAGGTCTCCGGTGCGCTCCAGATTCTAACCTACTTAACAACGCCTATTAAGTCACAATCAATCAGCCACCGTTTTAGGCTTCCCGCAAGTTCAGTCAGATAGATCTGGAACACATTTCCGAAATTTAAAACCGTAACTTTAATAAACGGCTCAAGATTAAGAACCGCCGATCCATGGGCTTTGGTAGAATCTACTGACAGATGTGTCAATGGCCAATGTGAACACTTCATTTTGCAGCGAACCAAACTGGTTCCAACTGCCAGCGCTGTCTCACATACACAGAGGCTGGCTGTTAGAACATTCCAGAAAAAAACACAACCAACAAGAAGAGTGAGACTGAGGAATACCAATCATTTAAAGTATTGCTTTAAAAATCTCTCCTTCAAAAAGGAACCAATCCGAATGGTACTAAATACCAGAGGTTCCTAGACGATACTATTTATTGTATATATTGCTTGCTACGGCAGGTTAGCAGCGCTAAAAGTATTATTCAGCGCAATCCCCAAATTCAAATACACACGACGCATGTGGTTCTGCGCTTGGCCAAAATAATTATCACAGCTGGCAGTCGTCCGCCGGCGCCGGAGCTCCAATCCCGTATGTCATTTTAGGAGCTATTTTCTACTCAGCACGCCCACTCTCCTCTGGCAGCAGATCCACCCTCCCCCTCTCACAGGAAGAGCAAACCGGCTACAACTGGTTCTAACCGCCCAGGGCTGAGCCACCGGAAAACATACCCTAACGAAGCTGTTATTCTAGCTCGAAAGATGAAGGGGGAGGGAAACGAGCACCTACAGACTTCGGGTAGTAGCAGCGGAGACTAATTCTCTCTCTATCTCTCTCTTATTCTCCCTCTGTCATATATTGGAAGAAAAACAAAGGGTAAAGCTAAGTTATTGTTAGGAAAACTTTAGGTATTTTGGATATGAAAACCCGATTTAAACTATACAAACTGGAGAAATTATAAAGTTATATTTATAATTTACATTTGTAATTTATGCACCACTAGTTAGATCATACATTTATAATTACGAACCACCGTCAATTTACTATACAGCAGGCGCTCCATACACATTATTCCCGCATCAATCACCACACTACATTAACTATATATAACTCGCCCTTTCTCCATGCACTGATTATACCCTTACATATTATATAACATGCAAAATCAGAGCAGTCATAATAAGACTTATGACAGCTGAAATTACATTATTTCTCAGAACACAGTGCATGGTAGAGTGGCTAGGTATAGTTACTGTGGTGTGGCAACTGATGTGAGAAGAATGTGTGCAGAGGTCCAAGACATGTAGTAAACTGTTGTTTATGGAGGTGAGCGATGTATACTAAATTGAAGGTGGTTCGTAAATTATAAATGTAAATTCTAACGATTGGTGCACAAATGAGAAATTTTACTTACAAGTATAACTTTAAAATTTCTCCATTTTGTATAGTTTAAGTTGGGCTTTTAAAAAAAAGAATTACTTTTTCCTTACTATAACTTAGCTTTTCTCTTTCCTTCTCCGGTAATGCGCCATCCATCTGGAATGCCCTTCCCAAGGATTTACGTTGCAATCCTTCCGAAGACTGCTTCAAAAAAGACCTCAAGCTGCTCCTTCTCACCAAATATTGGGGTACCTAATTATATTGTTTCACTTAATATTTGGTTTCACTGTTTATAAACTTTTTACTTTCTCCATTCATGATCATTTACCTCTCCCTCGATCTTCCCTGTTTCTCTCTTCCCAGATTCTCTTTCACCCTTTTATTTTCATTTCTTCTCTTACATACCCACCCTCCATCAATCACCTCTCCCCGCTTATCAAACCACTTTTCACTTTATTGCATCTCTCTCCCGATCCCCCTTACCCGCTCTTACTGTGCAATTCGTTTTTCTCGTCCTCTGTCACCAACCTAATTTCTGTTTTTGTCTTTGATCTAACTATTTTTGCCTCATTTTTTTGTTGTTGTATTTTACCCTGTTTGAAACTCTGCTGTTTCCAATATGTTGTAAAGCGCTCTGATACTCTTTGGTCCAGCCGCGCTATATAAGACCCTTTAAATAAATAAATAAATAAAACCTTAAATCAAACGCATGGGAAGCGCCAACAACTAGGACCAAGAGCAATTTAGTCCTGATGCAAACGTTGGTGCTCCCTGACTGGAGCTGTCACTGCGGTTTAATCAAACTGAATCAGTAGCATGTGACAAATATTCTTGTAAAAATGACAGACAAGGGTTGTAGTTTCAAAACATTTATATTAAGAATTATACGCGGATTACAGAGCATGTGCCATAAGTAAATTCAGCAGCAAAGCATACAGGTTATAAGTACACAGAACTCAGTATAGTTTTAAATGAAATTGGGCATACATTCACCTTCTAAGAGTGGGGGAAGGGATCTCCTCCCCATAGAATTCTACATATCCTTTTATAGGGCTTTCGACAAAGACGTTCAAGTCAAGTCAAGTCAAGTCAAGTCATAAAATTTGTATAGCGCACTACATACCCAGAGGGTTTCAAGGCGCTTAGGAAGGGGAGGAGGATTATTTGTCAAATATCCACGTTTTAAGCTGTTTTCTGAACGCTAGGTGGTTTTGGGTGAGGCGCAGGTAAGCGGGAAGTGAGTTCCATGTTTTAGCAGCCAGGTATGAGAAGGATCTACCTCCCATGGTGGTCTTGTTGATGCGAGGTACAGTGGCGAGGGCTTGGCTGGAAGACCGTAGATGGCGGGGGGGGGTGTAGAAGGACAGTCGAGAGTTGAGGCAATCTGGTCCGATGTCGTAGAGTGATTTGTGTGCGTGGGTAAGCAGTCGGAAAGTGATCCTCTTATTGACGGGTAGCCAGTGGAGGTCTTTAAGGTGATCAGAGATGTGTTCGTTGCGTGGGATGTCTAATATGAGCCTGGCTGATGCGTTTTGGATTCGTTGGAGTTTTTTCTGGAGTTTTGCGGTAGTACCTGCGTAGAGGGTGTTTCCGTAGTCCAGTCGGCTCGTGACCAGAGCGTGGGTGACTGTTTTCCTTGTTTCGGAGGGGATCCAGCGAAATGTTTTTCTGAGCATGCGAAGAATGTTGAAGCATGAAGAGGATACGGCGTTGACTTGTCTGTTCATCGAAAGTGAGGAATCCAGGATGACGCCCAGGTTCCGTGCGTGGTCTGTCGGGATGGGTGCTTTTCCAAGGGCTTCCGGCCACCAGGAGTCGTCCCATGAAGAGGGGGAAGTACCTAAGATGAGGACTTCTGTTTTGTCTGAGTTCAGTTTCAGACGGCTTTGTTTCATCCATTCGGCAACTTCTTTCATTCCTTCGTGTAGGTTAGTTTTGGCGGTGCTGGGGTCATTGGTGAGAGAGAGGATTAGTTGAGTGTCGTCCGCGTAGGAGATGATGTTGAGGTTGTGTTGGCGTGCGATGGCCGCGAGGGGGCTCATGTATACGTTGAAGAGGGTGGGACTGAGTGAGGATCCTTGAGGTACGCCGCAGATGACTTCAGAGGCCTCGGACTTGAATGGAGGAAGGCGGACTCTCTGGGTTCTTCCGGTGAGGAACGAGGTGATCCATTCAAGTGCTTTTCCTTGGATTCCGATGTTATTGAGGCGTTGTAGGAGGGTGCTGTGGCAGACTGTATCGAATGCTGCGGAGAGGTCGAGGAGGATGAGGGCGACTGTGTCTCCGTTGTCCAGTAGAGTTCGAATGTCGTCTGTTGCTGCGATGAGGGCGGTCTCAGTGCTATGTTTTGCTCGGAAGCCAGATTGTGAGGGGTCGAGGGATTTGTTGGCTTCGAGGAAAGCGGCGAGTTGGTTGTTGACGGCTTTCTCGATGACTTTGGCCGGGAATGGAAGAAGCGAGATGGGGCGGTAATTTTTGAGTTCGGTGGGGTCCGCTGTTGGTTTTTTCAGAAGGGCGGTGAGTTCAGCGTGTTTCCAGTCTTCTGGGAAGGTGGCGGAGTTACATGGGTACATGGTTATCAGGAAGTGCACCAATGGGAAACAAGCAATAAGAAACATTTTACTACAGAATGCATTCGAATATTCTCTCATGGTAGTTCTACATTGAATTTGCAGATGTTCTCACATTTATGTCGGTAATCAAATTAATAAATTGGATGACAATAACCTGAGACAGTTGGAACATCCTTGTTTAGATACAGAGAGAAAACGTCTATAGGAACCTCTCTAAGTTCTTAAGTGTAGTTTTTACAGTTCTTTATTTGGAACATGAAGAACAACAGTTACCATGTGATATTATGGCGTTAATACAAGATGGAGGGCATTGTAAACACATCTTTATTTAACGTGTCAATTTGCGATATGTTTCAGATAGAAGAAATTGAGCCATCAACTCAAGTCAAAGATACTTTATTCGGTTTAGAAAACCATCAAAGCATACAAAAGTACATATTCACAGATACATTCACAGGTAAAACAATATAGCCTCAATAGGTTCATAAACAATAGTAATAAAAGCCAAAAATAGCTCAATCCGGAGTTGCTAATATATTAATCCATTAAAAGCACATACAATTTTAAAATCATATAGTGCAACGTTCAGGATTGCAAAGACTGCAGAATGCGAAATGCTAGTTAAGCTTTAGTTATAGAAACAAAAAACATAAAAAGTGCTAAGGCACTTTTTTTTTTGAAAGCAGGACCAGAATACAATTTCTTGTTAAAAAGAGAGACAGAGTCAATGCAAGCTCATATGATATTCATTAAAATATTCAATTTTCGAATAATTTTCAAACATTCAGTTTCATAAAGTGCCCCAAGTTTAACAGTCTGATAGTGCAGAACCGAAGGACATGGAATGTGAAGTACAAAATATCAGCAAAATTCCAGCTTTCTGCCCTGATAATACATGGACATCATAGTGTACAATCCCAGTGGTAAGCTGGCTATAGCAGAAAGAATAATTCACATCTGTAGCTCTGTACCATACATTTGCCAAATAATGGCTAACAGCAAACCCAATAATAATTGAGGTGTCACTTTTCATGATTCTATGGGCGATAAGGTATCGGGTCACCCCAAGATTCAGACATACATGGCATATCAATTTATGTCAAGACCCTAGCTATTCCAGACAAAAGAACAGAATGTGCTCTTCGGTCTCAGGCTGGACACAAGTTAGATACACAACAGGATATCCACGGGTCTAGTCAACAAGAGAACTCTATTTTAATGTCTAAGAACCACCCTAGGCCTCTAGGAAGTGTAAATCTCTTTAGAAGCACAAAAGTATCTTTAAAAAGGACAGATTTCCATCACTCACCAATGGTGACATGCTTCATCATCTGGGTCTCCTCCTAGTGACACACTAGTGTCACTAAGGGCTGCGACCCTTCTACAAGGGAAGGGGAGCTCACAGATGTTTTCTTAATGTTTCAATTGGAGCGATATAACCCACTAAGTTAGATCCTACAGATGTGAGCAAGAAATATGTATAGGAGTAATGGGTGCAGTGCATATAAGTGAAAGATAGTGATTTAAAATTGAACGGTGAGAGAAAAAAAAATGTAATAGCCTCGGCTATTATCCCATCATGTTATAAATTGTCAGCCCAGGGCTTGGGAGAAGGTCATCATCGGAAATGGGGTCCCCACAAGCATACAGCTTGGTAAAATGAGTGACTCAGATCTCTGGGTGAATGTGATGTTGATATGTTCTAGTATTATCACTACTGCCATGTGACAGTATTTGCAAAAAAGATCTGTTGTAGTTATGGTTAACGGCAAGAAGCAATTCTTGCCAGATTTTATCACCCCAACTTTTCTTGGCATTTTCAAGGGCAGACTTGTAGTTCCCATGAACCCTTTACTCTCACCTGGTACACAGCTTTTCACAGCTGCTCTTAATCTTGTTTTGGCCATTTCACAATCAAGATTGAACCATTTGACCGCCTTCGCTTGTAAAAAGTTTCTTGCTGGATGGAGAAAAACAGTTTGTAAATTGCGAGAATCATGATGGCAGTGCTAGAAGCACTTTCAAAGTCAGATAAAAATATCTCAAACAGGCCATATATCTCTGTGTATAATTTTGGGTTGGACATTACGTATGGCCATGTGACTTTCCTATGGGTATTAGCTTATAGTGGTTATAGCTTATAGTGGTTCGGGTACGACAATGTAACTGACAATATTAGCTCTCCTCAACTCTTCCAGAGTGGGATTGAATCATGGAATCATGATCACTCTCAATGCGAATATTAACTTTTATGTCCTCCAGCTGCGGCCATTACCTAACATCTACCAAAAAAGAATCAATAACACTAATATAGAACCCTTCCCTAAATGTGGGCTCTTGGAGTCTGAATAAGTCCGACCATTTCATACCCTAAAACTCTGGCTCACAATTATAGAAGTCAATTGGAGAGCAGTGTGGGAGAAGTTACCCTGTTGCTTCCCATCTAGCTGGGGAACATTCCACTGTTCATATTTGGTTCTTGTAAGCTCTTTGATATAAGGTGACGGTCCGAAAGATGTGTTAAAATCACCTGTCACTATTATCTTAGTGTCCTGTTGATTCGTTTCAATTGGCCCATATAAAAGAGATAGCACAGGTGACTTGTTGTCATCGGACACTAACCTAACATTTACCTTTATTAGTACCAGTTTCAGCTTTGAGGAAAATTTAAGCGAAACCCCTAATATGTTAGGGGAATCAATCGCCAGGGCTGTGTGAGTACAGTGGCAATCGTTCTTTGTCAATGTGAGCAGCCCTCCACTACCTCGCCCATATTTCCCTAGGGGCTGAGCTTCTACGCTATAGTCAAAAAGCCATTAATAGACACCCTGATTTTCGCCCAAGTTTCCTGAAACATACAGACATCATAATTATAAATATAAGATAGCCATTCCAAATCTACTAGTTTGAGTTTAGCACCAGTCACATTCCATGAAATCAAGGAAAAACCTAATCATAGAACATGATCTGAGTCGTGCCTTAGGTATGGGACTAGAGGAGATTGTAATACTGTAGGAGAGCTGAAAATCATTGTCAATCAGTTATCACAATCGTGTAGTACAGTATAGTGCCATAGAGTCCAGTGTTGTGAAGTGGAATACAGTGGACTGGAGTGGAGTGGAGTGGAGTGGCATTGCGTATGTGGAGTAAAGTATTATATAGTGGAGTGGCGTGGATCGTCATATAGTGAAATGGAGTATTGTAGAGTGGAGTTGCTCGTTATACAGTGGAGTGCCATGTCATACATTACAGGTGAGTGCTGTACAGTGCATTATTGTTAACTGTAGTGCAGTGGAATGTCATTGAATGGCATAGAGTTGAGGAGAGTGTTGTAGAATGGAACAAAGCGCAGAAGAGTGTTGTACAATGCAGTTCTAAGAGTACTTTAGAGTGTTTTAGAGTAGAGCGGTGTACATCAGAGTGTCGTAGAGTGTAGTTAAGTGGAGTGGCATAGCATAAAGGTTCTCAAGGCACTGAGGGGAGGGGTTGCCGCTACTGCTCGAAGAGCCAGGTCTTGAGGAGTCTTCTGAAGGCGAGAAGGTCTTGGGCCTGCCGTAGGTGAGTAGGGAGGATGTTCCAGGTCTTGGTGGCGAGGTAGGAGAAGGATCTGCCGCCGGAGGTTGTTCGTTGGATGCTGGGAACAGCGGCGAGGGCGAGGATGGCGGAGTGGAGCTGGCGGGTGGGGGTGTAGAAGCTGAGTCTGCAGTTCAGGTAGGCTGGTCTGGCGTTGTGGAGTGCTTTTTGTGCGTGAGTGAGGAGCTTAAAGGTGATCCTCTTGTCGATGGGGAGCCAGTGTAGGTCTCTCAGGTGGGGGGTGACGCGGCTGCGGCGGGGGACGTTGGTGATCAGTCGGGCGGAGGCGTTTTGGATGCGTTGTAGTCGTCATAGGTGTTTGGCTGGGATTTCTGCGTAGAGTACGTTGCTGTAGTCCAGTCTGCTGCTGACGAGGGCCTGTTTCACCGTTCTTCTTGTTTCAGTCGGTATCCACTTGTAGATCCTGCGGAGCATGCGGAGGGTGTTGTAGCAGGAGGAGGA
The DNA here is from genome assembly GCF_964263255.1 of Lissotriton vulgaris. NCBI lineage: Eukaryota > Metazoa > Chordata > Amphibia > Caudata > Salamandridae > Lissotriton > Lissotriton vulgaris. Next base: position 891,547,818 of record NC_141685.1, on the reverse strand, counting down.
GACGGCGTTGACCTGTTTAGACATGGAGAGGGAGGAGTCGAGGATGATTCCTAGCTTGCGCGCATGGTCGGTGGGTGTCGGTGATGTTCCCAGTGTGGTCGGCCACCAGGAGTCGTCCCAGGCTGAGGGGGAGGGAACGAGGATGAGTCCCTACGTCCTATCAGAGTTCAGCTTCAGACGGTGACGGCCTTCATTCCCTCGTGGAGGTTGGATTTGGCGGTGTGCGGGTCCTTGGTGAGGGAGAGGATGAGCTGGGTGTCGTCAGCGTAGGAGATGATACTGAGGTCGTGTTGGAGGGCCACTTGTGCGAGGGGGGCGATGTAGATGTTGATTGGAGGGTGTACAGTGGAGTGGCATACAGTGGAATAGTGTAGAGTGGAGTATCGTAAAATGGAGTGGCGTCCAATGGAATAGCATACAGTGGAGTGGCCTAAACTGGAATGCCATAACGTGGAGTAGCATGAAGTAGAGTTGTGTTCATTGGAGTGTCATTGACTGGACTGGTGTACAGTTGATGGTGGAATAGCATACAGCAAAATGAGGTACAGTAAACTAGCATACAATGGAGTGCCATAAATTGGAATAGGGTTTAGTGGAGTGGCTTACAGAGGAATTGCATATATTGGAGTGGCGTACAGTGCACTGCTACAGAGTGGAATAGCGTACAGTGCAGTAGCATACACTCAAGTGATGTACCCTGTAGTGGCATACACTGGACTGGCGTAGAGTGGAATAGGTAGCATGACATAGCATAGAGTGGAGTGACATAGAGTGGAGTTGCATACAGTGGAATTGCTTAATCCACATAGGCGTCCCGTTGAGTAGTGTACAGTGGAGTGTCATAGACAGGAGTTGCAGCACTGGAATAGCTTAAAGTGGAGTAGTATACAGGGGAGTGGGTAGAGTAGAGTGGCATAGAGTGGAGTGGGGTAGAGTGGACTCGCGTACAGTGGAATAGCATACACTGGAGTGGCATACAGTGGAATAGTGAACAGCAGTATAGCGTAAGGAATTATTGCATACCCTTAAATTGCGTACAGTGAAGTATCGTACAGTGGAGTGACATACAGTGGAGTGGCGTACACTGAAGTGGCATAAATTAGAGTGGCATAGTTTGCAATAGCAGTGGAGTGGCGTACGATGGAGTGTTGTACACTATATTGGTGTTGATTGGAACAGCATACAGTGAGTGGCATAGAGGGCAGCAGGTACAGTTGAGTGGCGCTGATTAGAGTGGTGTGTAGTGGAGTAGCATACAGTGAAATATCATACCGTGGAGTGTGGTAGAGTGGAGTGGACCTAGAGACAAGGGCCACGCTCGCTTTATACAGCTTTGAGATTAGTTGGTCCCCACTTGTGCTAGATATTAACAGCGTCAGAGGTGAAAAGGACTCGGGTTCCAGCGGATACTCCATGATTTTGGCGCGGAGTGCACTACGGACTCTAGTAAAAACTAAATGGTCTATAAAGGACGCCTCACCAAACTTCCCCCCCCTGCGCTAGAGAAGACATGTCCGTCCTGGGAACAAGTCAGCGAACTTGGTGAGAGAATGGGATGACAATGTACGTAGGACTAATATCTCCTCCAGAACGGGAAGCCACACATTATTTGTAATTGGGATTTCAGAGGAGTAGAGCGTTGACCCCCCCGTGATTCGCAACAATTCATGCCATTCCCAACTCATTGTTGACACTGTGCATATCATGGGGGACCTGCGGAAACCCCTCAGGCAGGAGAACATGTTGGGGGGTAGGAAACACCAGGTCAGCCTCTGGTTTACTGTAGGGAATTCGAGCATCTAGGTGATACCAGCTATGAACGAAGCTGCATTGTTCAACTAGATAATAAAGCCTGAAGTCTGGGGTGCCAAAGCCACCCTCTAATATGGTAGTCACATATTGTTCCAGCGTACTGTGGGTCTCTTTCCGCCTTACTCAAGCTTGATGAGGTGTAATTTAAGAGTGTCGAAGAATCTATTTGGAAGTGGGATAGGTACAGGAATTTAGGGAGCACAATCATCTTCATTAACACAATTCTACCTGCCATAGATAGCGGGAGTTTCAACCAACGCTCAATCTCCATTTCCAAATTATGTATTGCAGGACCGTAGTTCCGCCGGATAATCTGTTCCGTGTCCCGATGTTTATGAATTCCCAAGTACCTGACTGATTTTTCGCACCATGCCAGCGGAAATTCGCAATCCCATCGAGCCGTTCCTGTCGTCAGAGGGAGAATTTCAGACTTACTCCAGTTTATCCCCAACCCAGAGTAGTTCGCAAATCGGATTACTTCTCTGACTAATGGATCCAAATTTTCCTGGGGGCAGCGGATAAACAGTACAATATTGTCCGCATATAAGGATATTAGGAGCGGACCTGTGTTGAATTGTATGCATCTGTGAAGGTGCTTTTCCTGCATACACCTAACTTATGGGTCAAGGGCCAGTATGAAAAGCAGCAGTGCTAGTGGGTATCCCTGCCTAGTTCTACGCGTGAGAGTGCACGCAGGGGACAATGTGCCGTTCAAACAGAGTTTTGCCGTGGGAGCAGTGTGGAGTAAGGCCGTCAGGTCGATGAACCCCTTGGGGATACCCAATTTTCTCACCACTGCCAACATAAAAGACCATTTTTAGGAGTCAAAGGTCTTTTCTATGTCCATCAAGACCGCCGACGCAGGAACTTCAGGCGCTATCCTGTGCAGTACTGTGAACAGCGTGCGCAGATTCAGTGCTGTAGACCTGTGGGGAACAAATCCCAACTGAGCCAGAGCTATGATCCAATCCAGAAGCAACGCCAATCTTAACGCAATCATTTTAGCAAGGATTTTATATTATAAATGTAATAGTCATAGCGGCCTATTAGATCCTCAGCACAGTGGGTCCTTACCGGGTTTGGGGAGGAGAACAATGACAGCTTCACGCAACGTGGCATGTAGCAACTTTTTCTCTAGGGCTTCATTGTACACCTCGAAGAGGTATGGGGCTAATATGTCTTTGTATGGTTTATAAAATATGTATATGAATCCATCAAGCCCATGGGCAGTAGAGCTATTCAGGGCTTCTATGGTGCTAATTATTTCTTCCTTGGAGAAGGGTTCGCATAGAGAATTCCGATATAAAGGCACCAGTACCAGAACATGAAATCAACGTCTTGGGCCTGCCTGTAACAGCCGCGTTCAATTGCGTAAAGAATTCGGATCTGGAGATAGAGGAAGTAAATAAATCTAGCCCTGGCTGTAAAGTAGTACAAGAACTATTTCCTATTTTCATTTCGGAAAATAAAAAAGAGTACTCTGAGGACAAGCAACAAGTAAACGAAAGAAACGGAAAACATAAAAATAATAAAGGAAACAAAAGGAAACCGGTCCACAAACACAGGAAGAAAAGACAGAGGCGGATAATCTTCCAAAACTCTATAGTTCTTATTGATAAGGAAGATAAAGCCACTGAATCAACCCCGATGACATCAAAGTTGGCTAGTGATTCCAGCCCTCCTTATCGCGGCCCAGAGATCACTTGCAATATCCTGCCTACGAATATGGAAGATCCACCACAAAAGGATGGTCTTGGTTTAAATACCTCCCCAATGTTGGAGATAAGGAGCTCTAATCAAGATAAACTCGGGTCTCTCAACCCTTTGGCCTCTCCCTTTTCTCTTACAGTTGGGGCAGGTGATCACCCATTCCCTCCTTTAGAGCCAAAAAATTTAACGTCTTATGTGGACACTTTTGTTTTGGACTTTCTTCCCTTATTTGATGTAGATTTGCCATTAGACAGAGCATGGTTACTTAAATGCTTCAGTGAGGTGGAAAGTCTCCACCTTATCCAATCAAGTGACATTGAGTTAGTCTCTTTGTTAGGTGGAGATAGTGTTTCACGTATAAGGGTCAAATTTTATTCTAAAATTATTGTAAATCTGATTTTACAGCAAGCGGAGAATTTCCAATGTACAGGTATTGATGTCCTGCCTATTCTTAGCTTTGGTAATATCCACTCTTCCCATAGGATGTCTCAAAAGGGTGATAGACAAAATGGTGTATCCTCCCCACTCAAAGATCTAAAGATTTGGGTTTCAAAAGGGAAACGTTTGGTCTCCCAGGTAAAGCCACTCCCACTGACTCAGAACTCTTCTCTAACAGAGGACAATAATCGGTGGAATTGGCTGCATAATGCCTTATCTACTAAGACCTCAGATAACCCCAAATTGTTTCATCATCTTTAACAATCAATTGAAAATCATTTCTTGGAATGCAGCTGGGATACATAGTAGTCCAGAGAAACTTGAGTTTCTATTTGCGCTGAGAGCAAATGTGATTTTCATACAAGAAACTTGGTGCACCGATAATATTGATGTCAGGAAGGACTACTATGTGTTGGAAGTGCTGGCTGCCCCATCCAAGAAAGGTCACGCCAAAGGGGGAATCGCTTGTTTATTATCTAATAAATTACACTGGAGATTCTCCCACTATATTGACCCAAGTAACCTTTTTCAAGCTATAACAATAGCAAATCTCCCTACCTATTTAAAGAAGCCCTCTGTCGTAATTATTAATGTGTATATTCCTCCAGAAGAGCGTTTTAACGGTTTATTGAAGCATGTAATCCAATATATTGGCCAGATTAAAAATACCTCTCCTTCACCAGAAGTTATCTTAGTAGGAGATTTGAACTGCAAAATTTCTAATACTAGTTTGAATCTCTTTAGAAATAAAGCCAAAGAAGAGGCGCATTTTATACCACAACCCCTGTTTCCTGATAAAATAGTAACCAATAAAAGAGGGAAGATTCTGCTAGAAGAATTATCGGCAGTTGATGGGCTTATTTTAAATGGGAGATTCCCCTCAGATGTGCCTGCGGAATTTACTCATAAGTCCCCTTTTAGACCCTCGATTCTTGATTATGCGATCTCAGACTATGACATTTTCCCTTGCATCCAGGATCTCATGATAGTCCCCACAACGTTGAGTGATCATAACATAATCCTCTTAACTATTTCTTTAAGACCTCCGCCTACCGCGTCATGGTCTCTTAACAGTAATGACGCTACTTTCCATGCATCCTCTGGCAGATGCTTTTGGAACCCATCTGCCATTACTGGTGTGCATGCTACTCTATGCAAAACCATACTAGAATTAAAAGACTGGCACGGTTTGGAAATTGTTAATTTTGAAAGATTTATGCGGAACATTATCCTGGATGTAAAAAAAGGTTAGCTGTCCCATGAAAAGGGTAGTGCTTCCTAGTGCATTGCGCAGCCTGAATAAGGAAATAAATAAACTAGTCTGAGAGCAATTCCTAGGTAGATCTGGTGAACGGGAAAAATAAATATCTAGGTTAAAAAGAAAGAGACTTAGACTAAAAGCAAAAATAAAAAAGGAGAAGGAAGATACAGTTTGGATTAACCTGAGGGAATCAGTTGCGCATGGCAAGATTAGAGTATTTTGGTCCATAATTGGGAAGGGTTGTGGCACTAGATTAAATCCTTGCCCCATACCTATAGCTGAAGAGGTATGCACCTCTTATATTCGGGAGCTTTATGCAGGGAATGGCATTTCTGTGGATGATAGTGTCCCTGATTTAACATCTGAAGGACCAATTAAGTATCCCTCGGAGGAAACAATAGAAATGGCCACAAAGAATATGCGCTCCTCCGGCGAAATGGGTCCTGACGAACTCCCCATGACGGTTTTGAAGCAGGATCCCTCTCTGTGGAGTAAAGTTCTTCACCCATTGTTTAAATCCTGTTTTGACTCTAAAAAGGTACCCGCATCCTGGAGGGAAAGTATTCTGGTCCCCATTTTTAAGAAGGGAACTAGGGATAGCCCCAGTAATTATCGTCTGATTGCTCTCCTCGACTCAATCGGCAAGGTTTTTGCGAAATGTCTTTTAAATTTACTCTCCGACTGGGTTGAGGAGAACAATATTTTGCCACTCGAACAAACTGGATTTTGCAGGGACCACGGCACCCTAGATAATCTCACCACCCTACATGTGATATCGGATAAATACACGCAAGTGAGAGGGGGGGTGGTGTACGCTGCTTTTATTGATTTCTCCACGGCGTTCGATAAAGTGGATCGTAGATCGCTGTGGAGGAAATTAGCAGCTCTTGGGGTACCATCCTACTTATTAGATCTTGTTCGTACACTTCATACGGAAACTTGGTGTAAGGCTCTCCAAGGGGGCGAAAGGGGTCTCTCCCACCGAATTCCATCTTTGAACGGCCTCAAACAAGGCTTTCTTTTGGCTCCTCTCTTGTTCTCCCTATATACGCAGGACTTGCCTGCCGCCCTGTCTGTCTGTGAGGGTATTGCTCCAGTAATAGGGGGGACCCCTATCTCTTGTGTGATGTATGCCGATGACATCCTTGTTTTAGATTTAACGCCGAAAGGTCTTGCAAATCGGCTGCAAGCTCTTCATGCTTTTGCTGTTTCCCACTTTATGAAGATCAACATATCTAAAAGCAAAATTATGTGTATAGCCGGGAAAAAGAAGTGCCGCTCTGAAAACTTTGGATGGTATATTGGTGGCCAAAAACTAGAGGTTGTTAAATCTTACACTTTCTTGGGGAAAATCATCGCGGCTAATCTGAGTGAGAGGCCTCACATCGAACATAGCTCACGGAAAGCCCTCGCCCATGGTAAAGGTTTAAATTCCCTTTACCTTGCCACCGGAAAAAGGCACTTTGCCTGTTTGCTGGAGGTTTATAGGGCTAAGATCCCCGCTACGTTAATTTATGGCATCGAACTTATAGAGTTGAAACATTGGGACTTTTGTCATAAAATTGAAGGGAAACTCCTTATCTTCCCTAAATACCGCGTGCTCTCTGGCCGCTTGTAGACTCGATTTTGGCCTCAGGAGCAGCTGGGTACAGGGACTATGTGCCCTAGTAAGATGGGTGGTTTCCCTGGCTAGAGCGGAACCGGGGACGATGAGAGCCCTCCTCAAAAATGAATTACTGGGCAACTTTAAAGAGTTTTCACAACTTGTAAGGAACTTTAGAAGAGCTGTGACTCTTTTAAAGTTAGATGAAAGTGTTTTGTTCCTGCACTCACCAATTCAACTAAAACTCCTGTTAAAACAGGTTTCGTGGGAACTTTGCTTTCTGACAGATAAGAATACAATACAAGGAAAAGGGGGTTGTGATTTTCTCCTTAATTCGTATGTCATTAAGAGGGCCCAACCCTATGCTATATGGAATTTGCCACATGGCATTCGTAGATTATGGTTCCTCTTACGCTATGACTTATTACCCTTAAATTAACTTTTATCCAAATGGTATGGATCGTCTCAAATGTGTAATCTCTGTAATCTGAGTATTCAGGAGCGTATGCATGTCTTGCTGATCTGCCCTGCACTCCGTTCATTGTGCCTCAAATGGTTAAAACCTATATGCCTCCGTTTAGGTATCTCTAATGTGAATATCTTTGTTCAATCTTTATATTGGCCTCCCAATGAAATGTTCTGCTTTCATATTTTTTATTTTTTTAAAGGCTTTTTAGCTATTTATTAATATGTTATTGGAGAGGACTGACCTTGCTCTTTGTTGTATATCTGTCAATGGATGCTATTTGATTTAAATGTGTTTATTGTATATTATTCTTTGACGTATACTTGTTTTGAATTTGTAGTATGTATTTTATGTGGCCCTCGTTGAGAGCCAAAACATAATAAAATAAATTGTAAAAATTGAAAGAGAAGGGTTCAGCTAAAAATTACTGCATTAATTTCTCCAGCCATACCATAGCTATCTCGCTCAGGTACACCCTGCAGTCCTCATCGCTTTGCGTTATGCAAGTGGAATATAAGTTAGAATAGTAATTTAAGAATTCATCTCTAATGTCGGGAGTGGTAGTGTGAATTTGGCCAGTCTCAGACCAGATGGATTATATGTAGGCTTTACCAATGCAAGGCCTCAGCAGCTGTGCTAGCATGCACCCCTGTCTGTTGCATTCGCCATAACGCCTGGCTGTAGCATATTTCCCAAGAAAATTAGTTTCGCTATCTGCAGCTTCTCTAAACTCAGTCAACAATAGCAATCGGCGGGCTAGCCCGGATGGGGCAGGGTGCTCAAGTTGCTCTGAGTCTAATGCACTCAGTTGTTTTTCTATGCGGGAGATAGAGCTTCTCAGTGACTTTAATATCCCAGAGTATTTTGCGATGCACATCCGTCTAGTGTAGGCCTTAAAGGCTTCCCACAAGGTCACCCATGTGCTAATCTAGCCCATGTTGAGATAAAAATATGCCTCTATAGCTTCCTGCAGTTCTGTTGAGTACGCCGTGTCATTCAATGCACGCCCAGGAAACCTCCACTGGCTTTCACAGCATTCACGCCTAGGGCCCCGCACCTGTGAAACCAACGGGAAGTGGTCTGAGTAAGGTCTGGGCAATTGGATGGTAGACCTGAACCAAGGGCCATGCTATGTGAGACCAGCCAGAAATGTAGCCGTGTCTAGGTGTCATGAGGTGCAGAGTAGAATGTAAATGCCAGATCATTCAGGCTGCACGCCCACCATATATCTACCAAACCCAGTGAATCACAAATGTCAATAAGCGCGTGACGAGCCTGGGGTTTAGCATCAGGGGAATCTGCTGTGCTTTCCCGACCCAGATTGAGGAGGAGATTGAAGTCTCCGCACTTACATATATAATCTGCACCCAAAGGGAGAAGTTGTGTGTAAGCTGTGGAAAAAATCAGGGTCATCAACATCATTTGGCGCATATACACATAAAAAAGCAATGCCGGATCCCACCAATCTTCCAGTGACTAAAGTATAGCGACCCTCTCTGTCATTATGCACCTTATGTAGCTGGAAGGGCAGGCGTTTATGTATTAAAATAGCAGTGCCTCTAGAATATGTGCTGTAGCTCGTAAAGTAATGATGCGTTTCCCAACTAGAGGCAAACAAGTCAGAAGAAGTAGGTAACAAATGAGTTTCTTGCAGAAACGCAATATCAATTTTATGACGCTGCAAATAGTTTAAAACCTTTTCTGTTTCTAGAATTATTCAATCCCCTGACATTCCAGGTGATAAAATTAACGTCTGAGACATAGACAGTCTACACGCCATCATCCCATGCGATATGATCTGTGAATTGTAGATATAGATCACTACGAGTACACAGTGAATAACAGTGAATTAACTTTGTCAGAAACAGTCTGAACCTACCCACAAACTTCGACCCCACCCCCTCCCATCCCTGCTAACCCCAATGCAGGGAAATCCCATATTGATAGCTCTGTGAACAACATCCTGTAAACACCATAATAGAATGAATAGCTGCAAACTAAGATACATCTTCATCTATATAACAGTCAAAACGTGTAACTAGACAGGGGGTGTGGCAACGCCACACCAGAATCCAAAAAGTGCAATATACCTCGAGGTGATTCATCACCACTGCTAACTACAGAACATTATGCAGCATCCACACTTATTTAAAAGTAAATGCCCCAGCACTATTCATTTGAAAAACGTTCCACACTGGCCGCTGATCCACTGTGCGGTGGGGAGCTCCCCTGTTTGTGTTGCGTCTGTGTCCATCCTTTCTCTTAAAGCCTTTGCAAAATTCCTGAGCCACCTGTGGAGAGTCAAAAATGCGAGACCGACCCTCTATGTCCGCACGGAGTCGCGCCGGGTAAATCATGCCGTATCTTAGTCCCAAGTTCTGAAGCGTTGCCTTGACCCAGCCATATTTGCACCTAGCCTCCTGCACCATAGACGTAAAGTCAGGAAACAAAGATAAAGCGGAGCTCTGCCAGGTTAAAAATGCCAAGTTCTCTAGCCAGCCTCAAGGCAGTGTCCCTGTCACGAAAGTTCAGTAGGCAACAATGGGCCTAGACGGACAACCTGGGTTAAGTCTTGGTCCTGGGGAGTGATGGGCTCGTTCTACCAGGAAAGTGGTGGTGAAAGCCTCCATGCCGAACAGGTCTGAAAGTAGAGATTCTACAAACAAGTCCATGCGACCAGTGTTGGTGGACTCTGGGATACCAATAATACGTATGTTATTGCGCCTACTGCGAGCTTCTAAATCTTTGTTTTCTATGGCTATTTCTTTCTGGATTCTCTCTATTTTATCTGGTGGACTGGCCCGCCCCATCTTCCAAATAGGAAGCCCTGCCTTCAGCGTTGTCTAGGCGCTTGTCGTGAATATATAGCGAGGCTCAAATTTCACTGGTACAAAACCAGTAAAATTCAGCAACTATAGTTACCTGCACTAGCTATAACGTATGCCCCCACAATGTACTGCTTATTGCATGGTCAGTCAGATCAATGATGACATCTCAAATGAAAAAGCTGATGACATCATCTAGTTCATGTAAGTATTTCGTAAATGTTCTGAGAGTTAAAGATATATTCTGAGCTACTGCATACGTTAAATTCCTATTATATTATTTGAGTGGGTGAGTGGCTGTGTGTATCTGTGTATGGGTGTCTGAGTTGCTGTATGGGTGTGTGAGTAGTTGTGTGGGTGTGTGAGTGGGGTGTGGGGTTCTATGGGTCTGTAACTGGGCATGTGAGTGGTTGTATGGATAAGTGAGTGGCTTGTAAGTGGCTGTATGCATGGGTGAGTGGATGTGGGAGTTGCTGTATGGGTGAGTGAGTGGCTGTGTAAGTGGCTGTTTGAGTGAGTAACTGAGTGTGTGAGTGGCTGTGTTTGTGAGTGAGTGGTGGTTTGAGTGCGTGTCTGGTTAACTGAGTTGTAGTATGAGTGGTTGTATTGTAGAGTGAGTGGCTGTATAAGTGGCTGCATGGGTGAGAGAGTGGGTGTCTAACTATTTGTATGGATGTGTAAATGGGTATGTAAGTAGTTGCGTGGGCATGTAAGTGGTTGTATCTGTGAGTGAGTGGCTGTGTTGAGAGACTGTATGGGTGAGTGAGTAGGGGTGTGAGTGGCTGTATGGGGGAATAAGTGGTTGTGTGAATGGCTGTATGAATGAGTGAGTGGGTGTGTGAGTGGCTCTATGGATGAGTGAGTGGGTAGAAGTAGTTGCATGGGTCTTTGAATGAGTATGTGAGTGGTTGTGTGGGTGTGTGAGTGGCTATATAGGGTGTGAATGGGTATATAAGTGGTTCTCTGGATGATGTAATTAATTATATAATTTGAAATGTCATCAGTGATGTCACTGACCATGTAATTTTTTTTGTCAAATCTGTTTATTCGCATTTATATTATTTAGGCATTACAATAAGTGCGGCATTTCATACATCACATCTGATTGGTTATGTCAAGCTTTCGTGTATGGGCAGAATAACATGTCCTTTAGGCACTGCAACATTTCATATAGGTTTAGAGTATGTGCCTGGGTATGTCCACAACATTGGGGAGTCTATGCACCCCAGCCCTGTGTACAGAGATGATTTTTATACGACAACTGTAAGAACAATTCTTATCAAATCAGAACAAACAAACTGCGGCATGAGCACAGATATACATTGCGTGCTGACCCCCTACCTTTCCCGCACCCGTCGATGCCCCCCGCGTGCACGCACCTCCAGCCTCCACTGTTCCTGCGCTGTAGCACTGTGTGTTGCACCAAACAAGCAAGTGGTCAGGTGTACAGCCCTCAGTGCACCCCTCGAGCGCCCAATGTGCCCATCTAATCCCCTGTTACCCCTTCGCTCGCAGTTCTTCCTGCTGATTGTAGGGCGTTAAGCATGCGTTCCCAGTGCTCTGCAATAGGATCCCTGCGGAGCCCCACTGTTTCCTCCCGTCGTATGGCAGTCCATTTCCCCCGAGCCCATGCTTGGAGGGACAGGGTCCATGCCCGCACGCTAGGCAGGTCGTGCGCCTTCCACCTCTTCGTGAGGAGGCGCGTTGCCACTACCATCCCCAGATCCAGGAAGCGGGACGATACCTTATGTTTGGGTGACCTCTTAAAATGATGCAAGAGGTATTTAGGCCAGTTACAGGGGATGGTGCGTCCGGTACAGTGCTTGAGTAACTCGCTAATGTCCCTCTAGTAAGTGCCCAGCCCTGGACAATTCCACAGGAGATGGAGAAGATCTGCATTCACCTCACCTCATCTGGGGCAGGACGCATCGGTTCTGTGAAAGTATTTATTGATTAGGTCAGGAGTGAGATAGGCCCTGTGAACAATATAGACTTGGATTTGGTGAAAGCGCATATTTCTGGGAATACACACTGGACTTTTAAGGATGTTCTCCCACTCTTTATCGGCAAGTGCTCACCCAAGGTCCAGCTCGCACTTGCCACGCAGTGGGGCCAAATCCAGTTTCGTATGCGCCCTCAAGGATGCGGCAAACCACCTAATCAGGTGCCTACCCCTCCCCATGACGTGAAGGTATTGCCTGGTCAGGTGCTGCTAAGGCTCTGTTGTAATATCCCCCCACCAAGCCGTCATGTGTGCCATAAGGGAGCGATGCAGTAGGAACCCCCGGGAGTAAGCCCATCGTCAGTAACCAGTGTCTCGTATGGTATCAGTGTTCCATCTCTGTACAGGTCGCCCAGTGTCTGGACGTCTGCTTCATGCCATTGCTCTAACATGTGGCGCGTGAGAAACCCCTCACCTCCCGGGAGCCCTCTAGTGGTACCGCAGGTGCATAGGGGAGCACTGTTCGCGTGAGTAGCAGCGCCCTACGGAAGCATTTGTATGCCACCGCTAACAGTAACGGGGTGGGACGCACCGGCGCCGTTAGTGGATGGAAGAGCATAGTGACCCGCTCCAGAGTGTATGGCGGCTCACCCGTGGCAGTATCTTCTCTTCCCTGTCTGCTAACCAGCGGGCGATCCATTGGAGCTGCGCAGCCAAGTAATAATGCTCAAAACAGGGAGCGGCTAATCCACCTCTGTCTGTGGGATGTCACTGACCATGTCATGAGTGATGTAATTTGTGAGGTCATAAGCAGTGCATTGCAGGAACATAATTTATAGTTAGCTGAGATGACTATAACTGCTGAATTTCACTGGTTTTGTGCAAGTGAAAACTGACCCTAACTAAAACGTCCATGTAACCTATGTTTTTTTCAGTGAATTTCTAAGATTTGTAAATGTTAATTCCCAACTATAATGTCCCTGTAACATTTATTTTTTCCAGTGAATTTCTATGTTTAAAAAAATTAATTTTAGCTATAAGCTGTCACCTTTGAGAGTGGGTGTGTGAGTGGCTGTATAAGTCAATGGGTGGGCATTTGAGTGGCTGTATGTGTCTTTCGTCAGTGAATGTGTGAGTGTTTTGGTGGATGTGTGAGTGGCTGTGGGAGTGGCTGTATGGGTTAGTGAGTGGGTGAGTGGATATAGGTCTTCGAGTGGATGTGTGAGGGGCTGTATGGGTCTTTGAGTGGATGTATGAATGTCTTAGTGGGTGTGTGAGTGTTTCTGTGGGTCTTTGAGTAGGTGTGTGAGTGCTTGTGTGGGCGTGTGAGTGGATGTGTGAGTTCCTGTGTTGGTTTGTGAGTGCCTATGTGGGTCTGTGAGTGGGTATGTGAGTGCCTGTGTATGTCTATGAGTAGGTGAGTGAGTGGTGCTCTGGAGTTTGGGCATTTGCATACACAGGGTATTTAAAAAGGAGAGCCATGGAATCTTCTCTCATCTGGAGACAACAAAAAAGAAACTACTCATCACAGTCCTTACAGATCAGGTTTCAGTCCAACAGAATTCAGCTCCATTAAGGATTTCATACTGTTTTTTAATGTGTAATAAAAGGAAACACACTTGCATTGCCTTTGCCAAGCTTAAGAAGTTAGGATCATATGTGCTTTACAGAAGTGAAGCTTCAACTGGGACACCTGCTATGTTTATATTTGTAAGTGCTACCCATTGAGGTTTAATTTTTGTAAAATGAGCATCAGGGCCATAATGGAACCTCATTTTTTCCAAGAATAGTCCTCAGTTTTGCTGAAAATGTCTATCCAACTGGAGTACTTTCTACTGGTTTATTAATGAGTGCTATCTCTTGGGCAAATGTCTAGTGCATATTCTACACTGCAGCTGCGTAAAGCACCAAAAGGCAATGTCTCCAGTGACCCCGTGTGCATGGTATTTCAGCAATGTGATTGGATTCGTATTCCTCTGCATCAAGAACGCATCACCAAAATAGATGGGAAACATGCTTGGGGGCTTTTGGTTAACTGTGCATCAATGTGATAAAAAGGCGGTAAGACCTTTGCGTACTACTAAGGAAAATGAGGTGGGGTCAAACAAGCAGAGCTTGTAGATGGTTTTGGGTATTTTCATACTCCATACATTCTTTGGGGATTCAGCAAAAATTAATGGAGGATGGGGTCAATTGGCCCCTTCCCCCCTCCCCCGTATGATCTCGGCCCCAGAGACCCCATGCCCTGGGTCCTGGCCTTTTCATGCTGGGAACACTGGAGTACACCCAGGGCACCCAGCCTCCAGCATTGGTGACCGCAGTGGGAGCCTTAATGCCCCCATGGTCCCAGCTTACTCACCTCCAATGAGAGCCAGCATTGCTCCCACATGTAGGGAGCTTCAGCTTCCTGCCTATAGGAGTCATCCTCTCATCTGTTTTTCTCCCTTTCCCCCTTTTAAAGGCCATGCAGCCCCCTCTTGTTATGTTATGTTCTGTTATGTTTTTTTTAAATTGATTTTTTATTGATTTTATGGCAGTGGAAAGTTGAGTACAAAAATACAAACAGAATACAAGATACAAAATACAAAATACACAAATCAATCACATAGGTAATTCATCAGAAAAAAACCCAAACATAGACAAAAATATTTCACAAGGTTGCGGTTGATTAAACTAGCAGAGAGAGTTATAACATAGAGAAAGAAAAAGAAACATATTAGATCCAATTGCTAATCGAGGACCATCATTTTTGACCAAAAATCCTCTTATTTTTGCCCCTTCAGCTTATACACCGCTTTTTCGATCTGATAAATACTTAATAATTTTGATTGCCAGTGATGGAAAGCAGGGGGTCAGTATCTAAGCATCGAGAGGTTATGCAGTACCTATAAACAGACATGGTTATAAAGAAAAAGCCCTCTTCTTCTACAGATTTATTACCGATTTGATCGGTTTGGACTCCAAGTATTACTAATTCTGGTGTTAATTCAAATGAGGTCTCTAAGATGTGATTTAGAAAGCCTTGTATCTCTGTTATAAATTGGGTTAATTTTAAGCAACCAAAAAATATATGAATTGTGTCCGCGGCCATGTGTCCACAGCGGCTACAGCTGATGCCCTTTTTTGCTTTCCATTTCATCAATTTGTTCTGTTATGTTAATGATATTTATACAGCGCAGCGGTTACCCAGGGGTGTCCTGGCGCTAGTTACATATCCTTTAGGCAAGGCGCGGGAAAAACATTTATTGGGCAAAAAGCCAGGTTTTTAAGCTTTCTCTAAAGGCCAACAGATCTGAGACATCTTGTAATTGGAACGGCATATCATTCTAGGCTTTAGCTGCACAGTAAGCAAAACTTCTGCCTTCCCACCATATATTTTTTCATGTGCGGTACAGAGACCCACCTGGCCTCCAGTGACCGGAGTTGTCTCCTTGGTATGTACCAGTGGAGCTGCTGTCTTAGGTATTCTGGACCCATACTGTGCAGAGCTTTAAAAACCAGGCAGAGGGCTTTGAAGCGAACTCTGTTCCTAACTAGCAGCCAGAAAATGAACCCCGGGGAGGTGGTAGTACCCAGGGGTAAAACTTATTTTGGGGGGGACCATATGTGCGCCCCTCCCCTTTTCTTTGAAAATTAGTTTTTTTCTTTAATATCTCTAAAACTACTGAATGGATTTACACCAAAAAACAAAAAGTTTGCTTTCTGAACCAAGACCAACCTTTTTGCCAAATTGGGTGTAATTCCATTCAGTGGTTCCGGTAGTAGTTATATCTAAAATCTCCATAGGAATTAACATGGGAAACACACTTTTTTTGATTCCCCATTTTTCTTGGCCCTAGCTTGACAGATCACCCCGAAACTTTCCATGCACAACTAGAATCAGGTGGTCACTTTTTTTCTGAATATTTTGTGCAGATTCGTCAACTGGCACCATAGTTATAAACAATTCAAAAAACGATTTTCCAATGGAAACTAGGTCCTACCTATAACTCCCTACTGGCATCTATATATATATATCCAAAAGAACTCCTTCTCAATACACAAAAGGAAGGTCGGCACACAGAAAGGCTAACAGGTTGCCAAAACGTGTCCATGATCATTTTGCTGGAGCCAAGCATTAAATTGGACTTATTTACACTTTCTCTGTGCTGGCCTTTGCTTATGTGCAGAAAAGGAGTTACTTTTGGATACTAGGGACGCCAAGTGGTGTCACGCCCCATACAACACTGCCCATGGTCAGGCTCTGGTCGCCAGTAGGTATTTATGGTTAGATCCATATTTCCATAGAAAAAGCATTTGTTGACTTCCCTTCTTTGGCGCCGCTGGATGAATCTTCACAAAGGTTTCCAAAAGTGTCATAGTAAGGATTGTTGTGTATGGAACGTTTTGGGGTGATCTGTCAAGAGGCAAACAGGGGTCAACAAAAAGGGGGGTGTCATTAAAGTGCTTTTCCAATGTAAATTTCCATAGTGGGTTTTGAAAATGACTACAGCCCAAACCGATGGACAGAATTACACTGTAAGTGGTAGAAAGCTAGTTCTTGGTCCGGAAAATGTGAATTCATTCAGTTTTTTGGGAGAAATTACATTTTTTATATAACTATGGGCGTGGATTCTCCAAAGAACCAACACTCCCAGTACTCAAATGTGATTGGCTGTCAGCACTTCAACCAGGAAGTGCTGGCAGCCATCTTGGGACTCAGCTTCAGCCAAGTTCCACAAAAAATATTTCAAAAACAAAAAGGGGGATAGGAATACCCTTAACCCCTATATGTTGTGGTGGGTAGTGTCCCAGAGATACCCTGTCATGACAAAAAAGCATTTTTTGAAAACAACTTCCGCAGGAACTTGGGCTCTTGAGTTTCACTGATGTTTGGTCTCTGGGTTGACCCAGTCCCGGAAGTATCAGCAAATATATGCAGGAGGGTTCCACATTGGGCCCCCTCCTATGACTCTTAAAAGCCCCAGGGACCACCACCTCCCTGGTGCACTGGTTCTAATGTATGTGGGGTGCTCACACGGCACACCATCACGCCCTGGGGAACACTACGTCTCTGGGGAAATGTCAAATAATTGCAGGGTGCCCGGGTAGCCCCCCACAGCCCCAAGGACAGCCACCTCCCCAGAGCACCTAAACGATTGTATATATGAGGGCCCGCTAGGCCCGCCCATGCCCGGGGCTGCCACCTCCTTGAGGCTAAAGGTAATATGAATGTGGGGGGTTATATGGCCTCCCCCGCAACCCCAGGGACCACCTCCTCCCTGGGGTTAATGTTGAACTGAATGCAGGGGGGTCCGTACAGCTTCCCATATCGCAGGGCACCGCCACTTCGTCAGGGCAAACAATAAAATTAATGTGGGGGGCCTGTGTGGCACCCTCGCAGCCCTGGGGACTGCCACCTCTCCAGGGCAATTAATTGAAAATAATGGGGGCCATGCAGCCCTCCGCAGCCCAGGAGTCCACAACCTCCCCAGGGCTAACTATTACAATGAGGGAGTCTGCATGCACCACCCCATTGTGGAGTCAATGATGGCACTGAGGACTGCCACCCTCAGGGCCACTTTTGATACCTGCCGATGTGCCTAACCTCTGGAGGTAGCTGTTTGCTTTTGCTTGGTGAGAGAAGCAAAAGCAAACATAACTACCCTTCCTATATGCCAGAGGTGTCAAACAGCTCTGGTTTTAAGAAAGTGGAGTTTTCATCTGTTTTCCTGCATGCAAATATTCGAAAAATTGCTCTGACAGATAAGGAGCTGCCTTTCAGCAGCTCCCTGTCTGTAAGAGCAATGCTGGCTTGCACAGGAAGAGGGAAGCTGGCTGGGACAGTGGGGGCCTTAAGGCTCCCCACGGTCCCATTACACACTGGGGGCACCCAGGTGACATGGCTGTACCCCCATGCGATGGGGGCCTCAGGGCCAAAATCAGGCTTGGGAGTGGGGCTGCGTGGCCCCTCCATTCAGTATAATGGCGGGTCCCTGGGGGATGGTGTCCCCGGGGCTGAAATCAGCACAGGAAGGGGGCCACACGGCACCCCTCCCCAAATAAAATGAAAAAAATAAAAGGCTGGGACCCATGGGAGATGGGGTCCCTGGGGCAGAGGGGTAGTCCTCATGGCCCTCCCACCCTATTCAATAAAGGCCGGGCCCCTGGTGTGTGGACCTTGGGCCAAAATCAGACCCCCCTCTCCATAGTATAATGGCCTGGCCCAAGGGATGGGGGTCCCTGTGACCAAAATTGGGTCAGGGAAGGGTGCATGTAGCCCCTCCCTTAATAAAAATCAAAAAGGTGGGCTACAGTGGAATGGGCTCCCCGGCTAAAATTAGCCCAGGAAGGGAGTTGCTTGGCCCCTTTTCCCATAGTATAATGGCCAGGCACCAGGGGATGCGTCCCTGGGGCCTGAACTCAGTCTGGGGAGGGGACCTTGTGGCTCCCCTCCTCTCCCCCATTCAAATGTGGCCTGGCCACACCCACACCCACACCTCCTCACAGACCTACTTAGACACTCACAGTCCCACTCACAGACCTGAACAGACACGCACACCCACTCACAGACCCACTCAGATTCATGCACCCACTCACAGACCAACTCCTAGATTCACACACTCACTCACACACCCAGTGAGGCACGTATGCAGCCATTCCCAGACCCACTAAGACACTCACACACCTACTGAGATTCACATTGAGATACTCACTCACACACAAACTGAGACACTCATGCATTTACTCACGCACTCACTCTCCAAGGTTATGGGTTACACTTAGGAAAGAAAATTAATAAACCTTAGAAATTCATTGAAAAAACAAAGGTTACAGGGACATTATAGTTAGGAAATGGAGTTTAAAAAACGTTAGAAAGTCACTGAAAATACAAAGGTTACAAGGGCGTTATAGTTAGGATCAGATTTTACTAGTGCAAAACCAGTGAAATTCAGCAGTTATAGTTACCTGCGCTCACTACAACTTATACCTCTCAATGCACTGCTAATGACCTCACATATTCCATCACTCATGACAAGGTCAGTGACATCACTCATGACATCTCAAATGACGTCACTCATGACAAGGTCAGTGACATCCCTGAGGACATCTCAAATGACATCACTGATAACATCTCAAATTACAATACTGATTACATCATCCAGAGACTGAAAATGTTTTCTAAAAGCTACTGAGTGTTAAACATATATATATATACAAATTTGCCAGGATGCAAGATTTTTGTTTGCAGATAGCGCTTTTTGTTACTTGGTGTAAATCTGTTCAGTAGTTTCTGAACAATTAAGCTCCAACAATATTTGGATACCTGGACAATTGGGCGTGAGGGACTCTCCCAATTAAGATAATAGAGCGTTCTGATTGGCTAAGCAGGGCGCTATTTTTCCCTCAGATTACTTCGCCCTCGACAGAGAGCATACTCTGATTCGCTGCTAGCAACATGAGAACTAGGGACTTAGTCCCCTATCCTGAAGTTTAAAAAAAATAACATGAGGGGGCAGCGTAGGGATATAAAATATTTTTTAGACTCGTCGGGCGATTATGTTATTGAAGAGGAGGGAGTAATGCGGTCCCCCTGACAGACCTGTTTTTATTTATTTATTTATTTATTTATTTATTTATTTCGATTTATATAGCGCTATATAACCCCGGGGTCTCTAAGCGCTTGTCCAGTAAACACCACAGGAACCAAAAGAAACACTACAGGCGATTTATAGCCCTCCCCAAGCTTTCTGGAACAGAACCGTCTTCAGCCTCTTCCGAAAGGTCAGCAAATTGGGTTCTTTGCGCAAGTCCACCGGTAGACTGTTCCAGACCCCTGGAAGGGTATTGGAGATGGCACGACCGCCCACTGTCGCCAATCTGAACCGGGGTTGCGTGAGCATAGTTGCTTCGGCAGATCTTAACACCCTGGATGGTGTGTATGGGGTCAGGCGGGTCTTGATGTAGCTTGGTGCCTTACCATAAAGGGATTTATGTGCAATGCATAACCCTTTAAAAAGCACCCTCTGCCTTACTGGGAGCCAATGTAACTCACGCATGAGTGGGGACACATGCGTGCTCCTGGGTTTCTTGTGAATGAGCCTGGCGGCATCATTCATCACCATCTGCAGTTTGTCCAGAAGTTTTTGAGGTAAGCCCAAATAGAGCGAGTTACCATAATCCAGTCTTGCCAGGATCATAGCAGAGACCGCCCTTCGCAGGGTAGAATGGGACAGTAATGGCGCGATCTTCCTAAGTTGACGCAACATGCCAACACAAGTTCCTACCACCGTGGTGACCTGTTTCCGCATGGAGAGCTTGTCATCCACATAAATGCCAAGGCTTTTTACAGCCACTGCCGGCTCCGGGGGCGGTCCAAGTTCCCTCGGCCAGAATCCATCATGCCATGGGTTGCCGGCGATGGTAACAGGTAGAACTTCCGTTTTCTCCGGATTGATTTTTAAAGAATTCAGTGACATCCAGTTAGCTGTCTGCTTCAAGATGGCTTGCAGATTAGCTGGTGCCCCATCATCCATTTGGATAATGATTTGGGTGTCATCGGCGTAGTTATATACCTGACAATCCATCTGATTCAGGAGTCCAATCAGTGGTTGCAGGTATATATTAAATAACAGGGGCGACAAAGCCGACCCCTGTGGCACTCCACAAGAGATTGGTGATGCCGTGGAGAGTAATTCTCCCAACTGAACTCTTTGTATTCTCCCTTGTAAGAAAGAAGCAAACCAGGCATGGGCTGTGCCCCGGATGCCGAAGTCTCTCATCCGCGTCAACAGTTGTTTGTGACTGACGGTGTCAAACGCCGCGGAGAGGTCTAACAGCACCAGGGCGCCGGGTATCCTCTTATCTGCCCTAGTTCGGAGCTCGTCTATGATGGACAGCATGACCAGTTCCGTGCTGTGGTTTGCACGGAACCCTGATTGGTTTGGTTCCAGCAGGCCATTCCCTTCTAGATGGTCTGAGAGGGCGGCCAGAACGTGCTGTTCCAACACCTTGGCCAGGAAAGGGATCTGGGAGATAGGCCTAAAATTTTTTAGGCATTTCACATCTGCCCCAGGCTTTTTCAGCAAAGGGATCAACCTTGCTTCCTTAAAGGCATTAGGAACCTTTCCCAATGCTAGAGAGGAGTTCAAGAGATTCGATACCTCCTCTTCTATTCCTGGCATGGCCAGTTTGAAAACGTCAGGGGGACAAGGGTCTGCCTGGGAACCCGACTTCACTCTCCCGATAAGCCTGGGCAGGTCCTCCTTCATAATGGGGGGAAGAAGCTCCAGAGGTCTAGCCACCGGCTTTTTGGCCGACGTGGCCAGTGGAGGGCAAGCATGTATGGGGGTACAGGCAATTTCCGAATTAAGATCCGCAATTTTGCTGGTGAAAAAATTCTGAAATCTCTGGCAGTCCTCTAGAGTGAACTCCGGCCTCTGTTCTTTCACTTTTTTAAGTTCATTTAGGACTCGGAAAACTTCTTTTTGAGGGTTTGTCGCTGTGATGATCCTTTCTTCATAGAATTCTGCCTTCCTAGCTGTAATTGCCTGCTTATAATTCGCTAGTTCAAGCAGATAGACGCTTCTCGCCTTCGTATCATAAGCTTTACGCCAGGCTCTCTCCGTCTTGCGCACGACCCTCTTTTTCTCCCTTAGGGCGTCGTTATACCAAGGGGACCTCCGTCCTCTATTCGCTAGATTGACCCTGCGTGCTGGCGCCACATGGTCGACCGCGCTACGAAGCCTCTCCTCTAGGTTATCACAGAGGGCATCAGGATTATCAACTAACCGGGTCTGAGGATAATTTGCTGACAGATGTGCCACCATCTTATCACCATTGATGTTTTTCCATTTCCTCACCAGCCTCTGACCTACTGCTGGTTTCGATTTGAGCAGGTTCATCAAGAGGGCACCCTTCAGTAAGTAATGGTCTGACCAGACACACGGTTGTGAGGTTGTCGATCCCTGTACCGGTATTGACGACCAAACTAGGTCGAGCATGTGACCTTTCACATGTGTCGGTCCCCTTACCTGCTGAGTTAAACCTAGCGAGGACAGTACCTCGTCAATATGTCCAGCCTGCCCTTCTCTTGGGGTGAGCTCCCTGGCCCTGGAGACCCCATCCCCTGGGGTCAATGTATTTAATAAGGGAAGGGTGGCATGTCGACCCCCTCCTGAGCCTAAGGCAGACTGTGTCCTAGGGTCTCACCCCCCCCTTGGACACAATAGTTTGCCTGCAAAGCACAGGCAGGGAAACATGTTTGCTTCCATCTTGCGGGAGTCTTTATTAATCTCCTGCCAAACTGGAGAAAACACTAAATCTAACACTAATACTAACAGACCACATTTTAAACACTCAGGGTGAGAGCAGTGCCGGCTCTCGCACCATGCTGGGAGCCAGCTGGAGTAGCAAGGGTCCTCAGCTTTCCCACATGCCCCAACATGTGCTTTGTGGGTGCCCTTGGTGGGCACTGGGGCACTCACCTCTTTACAATGTAGGCCCTAGGGAATGGGGTCCATGGGGCTAAAATATGCTCAGTGAGTGGGGCTGTGCAGCCCCTTCTTTTCTGTTAAAAAATAGCCAGCCCCAGAGGAATGGGTCAGACCGGGGGCCATACGGCCCCCCATATTTTATGATGTATTTTGCACCTGGAAGCGGGATCCCCCAGTCCCAAGAAGGCTTAGTAAGGAGGGCTTTATGCCCCCTCCGCAATGTAATTGTATTTGATCCCAAGGGATGGGTCCACAGGGCTTTTTAAGGCTTGGTGTGGTAGATTTCATGCCCACCTCCCCTTATTATATATGTTTTGGCCACAGGGTAGGGGTCCCTGGGGCCTGAAGGCCAAACCTACATTGCGCACGCCAAAGGCTAAGTGCACTGTTAGATTGGCAGCATACTGAGGGTTTGGCCATAGGGCCTGGTGACAGGCCAAGCCCTGTGACCAACTTCCAATGCACACAGATATTTGCTAAGTGCAGCGTGAACATGGCTGCCTGTGGGTAGTTGGATGGAAAGTCTAAGCAGCAAGCCTGGCCATGCGGCCAAACTCACAACATACACAACAGGCAGCGTGAGTTTGGCTGCCTGCGGGGGGGGGGGTGTTCGCTGCCTCTGGGTGGCTTTGCAACAGTGCCTTGCCAGCTGTGCACAGCTGAAGACTGGGTACAGTGTGGGGATGGCTGTCTGCAGGGGTTTGGCGACAGGGCCTGGTCGCAGGCTTCAGGCAATGCACAGCTGGGGGGGTTGGCTCTATGGATTGTAATAAAATATTACTTTATGTTCAAAAAGAACCTTTAAAATCGGCTGAAAAAAACAAAGGTTAAAGTAAAGTTATAGTTAAGTTAGGGATAGGAAGCCAGATCTCCTTAATGACACATTTTCTGCACCTTTGGTTTATTCAGTGAATTTCTAAGGTTCTTTTAAAACAAACAATAAAATTACTTTAACCTTTGTTTTTTTCAGAGACTTTCGGAGGTTGCAGCATTTAGCCTAGGTATCCAACACACTGATGGTATTGCAATGAGGCACGTCCTGATGATCATAGTACCCGATTCCATATTCTCATGAACAGAATGCGCATACATCATTTAACCAATAGCCGCCTAACACACTAACAGACTCATCTTGACTGCAGAAAATGAACCTTTAAGGAGGTGTAGCACCCTTAAACCCGTTACTCTCCTGCCCACACCAGACAAAGATAGTGAATATGATTTTGACTATAGCTGCATTGATGTGACCAAACTGTGAACCATGACCAGACATATTGGATGTGCCCCTGGCTGAATCCAATTGCGTATTGTTTGCTGTCAGTTCTTGCCTGAGCGACAGGAAAGAAATATTGAGAGCAGCCTATTCTGTCTGTACGGTGTCTACCTGTGTCATGTAACCTTGGCATAAGCAGCAGAATTCATTGCCCTTAGTAGAGCTTATTGCACCACCAATAGATTGAAAGTCACCATCTACACAGACAGTCAGCATGAGTGTGGAGTGGTGCATAATGTTGGGCAGCTGTGATCACAGAGAGGATTTTTGATATCGCCCGGTTCTCCCTTTACGAATGGAGTGTATGTTGCAAATTTACTAAATGCACTCCATTTTCCAAGGGAGATAGCCGCTGTCAAGTGGGCTGCACACAAGAGTGGCAATGACTTTTTCATCAGAAGCAATCGGTATGCAGATGAAGTTGCCTGATATTCAGCACTTAGGTCCAAGACATTTTACTTGGGTGAACTATGCAGTGCAGACGGAGAGACAGTCTCAAACATGTTGCTGAACACAGTGTAGACCTTTAATGAGCTAAGAGAACTGCAACACAAAGTCCCCAAAATTAAAAAAGCATAATGGGAAAGGACGGGCTGTACAAAAGATGCCAGTGATATCTGGGTGTCGGGGAAGGAAAACTAGTCCTGCCTGTAGGAAGGTAGGATCCTTCTGCATGGTTACCCCCACTTTTTGCCTGGTACTATGCTGTTTCTAACTAGTCTGACTGGGATCCTGCTAATCAGGACCCCAGTCTTTCTGCTTTCTCCCCTAAATTGTTATGGTAAGTACTTAGGTACATCCCAGATTGGATACTGGGATACCCTTATCAGTACCTAGTATATGGTACTAAGGTACCCAGGGTTTAGGTACCCCAGAGGTCCCCCATAGACTTAAGCATGTATTATGCCACCTATGGGAGACCATTCAAACTATCCCTACAGGCCTGTTATTGCAGCTTGGGTATGCTGGGGATAGCACAACTTCAAAAAGATATAGGTTTCCCTATATCTGAAGTCACTGCACTTAAAACCTATAAGTCACCCTTACAGCAGGCCTTTCAATACTAAAGGCAGGCTGCTTGGTTCTGAGTGTGAGTGGTGCCCCTGCATGAGTAGTACACCCCTACAGCCCTCATGGTCCATTCTTCCGGGATGGAGGTGAGACAGCCATATAACATATAGAGGGGCACCGCTTCATTATGCAATGACAGTCTCGAAACTGGATGTAATGAACCCTGTCATGTTTGGTATCAAACATGTTGGAGTAATACCCCTACACCATATACAGTGTGGGAGGTATGATTTTAAGCACTGTAAAGTCCCTACGTTAGGTCCTCAGCGCTCCCGGTACCAGTCTTCTAGACCCGGACAGCAAACTATGGCTGCAGCAAACCAGAGATATGATTTTACCCTCCTGCTGCTGAGCCAAGCTCGAGCAGAGGAAGGAAGAACAATAGGCATCCTGTCACAGGAAGGTGTGACCACCTCCCAGACAGGGTTTAGTGTACTGGGGCAGGGTGGGAGCGCTTGCTAGCGCCACAAGGTCTGCGTGCAGGGCACATTTGGTGCCCTCTATGCATAGTCCAATTTAAACCAGTTTAGGGAGCTGTTGGCTCCAGCTGTGGCGTGAAACTGGACAAAGGACACTAGAGTATCCGCCTCCTTGTCCAGCACTCCTTAGGGAGGGACCCCTGCATCGTCTCAACCCTTTCCTAAGGGTACTGAAGGGCTTGCCTGTGGGTGGGTCCTTTGATTTGTCTTGAGACACAATACAATTCAGACACCACTTCCACTTCGACTGTCTGGGCACTCTGGACTTCGCTGGGCTTCGCTCTGAGCATCAAGGCTGCAACCGGGAAGCCTCCTGCTGCTCCTGATCTCTTCGCCCTGCTTGTCTGCTGCAATGTCCATACCTGTGCTCCATACAGGAACCCGTCCAGGACCTGTGGACTTCCAAGACACTTAAAGGAATCTTGAAGTGAAGGAGTCACTTCCCTACATATGCAGGCACTGCAACTAAGCTGACCGGTTTGCTGATCCTGGGCTCCTACGGACTCCGAAATGCTCAGCAACACAGGTAAGGGTTGTTCACATCCCTCGAGACCTGCCCTGTCCTCTCAACAAGTTTGAGGCCAGTGTCCCTCATCGGAGCCACAGGAACAAAACCCCTGTGCGCCGCATTGACTTGCAGTTGCAAAGGCTTATTGGCTTCCTTCCACCAAGATCCCCAGGCTCCATGTAGCCCCAACCTCAAGCATCTCCAGTGACCAAGATCTTTACCCTCACCACATTACTTGCACCTTGGGCCTGCATCTTTTGTGAGCTGCTCAAGGCCCTCGGCCACTCCAGTGTCTCTAGCCTGTGGGTCCTCTTGAGGGTCACGTTTTAATTATTTGGGCTCCCCTGATTACTCGGGCATGCCCTGACTCCCCTGCTTGTGGTGAGTCTCCTGGAACTTGCTGGTCCCGACACTGCATCATCTTCTACTTCCACGTTGTTTGCAGTCGCCAAGGCTTGGTGGTGATTGATTTGATTGATTTGATTTGTTGATTTATAAAGCACGTGAATCCCCATGAGCGTCTTGGCGCTGGGAAGATGCAGGAGACCAGATAACTGCCAAATTTACCTTTCTAGCTGGCGGTGAACAGCCAGGTTTTTATCTCTTTTCTGAATGAAAGCAGCGAGGGGCTGTTTTTGATTGCCGTTGGGAACAGATTCCATGCCTTAGCTGCATACAGCAGAAAGCTCCTCCCCCCCACCTGACCTGTTTATATCTTGGTGGCACCTGGACCAGTTTTAGATGACTGGATCTCAAGGTCCTAGACGGCTCATACCCTTTCAGGTGAGTTTTCAGAAACTGCGAACCCATCCCTTGGATGGCTTTGTAGGCCTGACACAAGGATTTAAATGTTAATATTTTTCCTATTGGGAGCCAGTGGAGGGATCTCAATCTGTGTGCTCATACCTGGGAATGTCCAACACCAGCCTGGTTGCTGCGTTTTGCAGGCGCTGTAATTTTGCCAGATGCTGGACCTAGATCCCAGCATATAGAGCGTTTCCATAGTTCAGCCTCGATAAGGCCAGCGTTGTTACCACTGTTTTACAGGCCTCATGGGGAATGAACGGCAGGAGTTTCCTGATCATTTTCAGAATGTACCATATGGATGACTCTAATTTGTTAGTCTGTGCCTCATATGGCAGTTTATTGTCTAGGAGTATTACCAGGACCTTTGTGGCCTACTTGTAGCTATTCTATGAGCCTGCTGTGAGGGTCAGAGCAGGGTCATACAATTGTTGCAACTAGCAACTGAACTTTGGAGGGTCCCTTGTCAGGAAGCACTACAGGGAACGGTTACTAATGATGAGTTTGAACTTTTGAACCTGCTTTCACTTTTGCAAAACTCGTTTTTCTGCAGAGCAGCATTACAGCAACTTTAATGCCCCACCAAGCTTATATGAGAAAGTTGATTTCTAATCCAAAAGTTATCCAAAGAAAATCAAAAGGCCTCAAATCTAAAAAAGTGCAGGCAAATGTCAACCTGAGGAGTTATTCTGATAAAAATAATAATTTTCAGAAGGTCTATGCTGCTTGCTAGTAGATTTCTTGTGCGGAATTGCAATTTTTGTAATTTCGCGAGTGCGAGATTGTTGCTGCCCGCCGCACCTACATGTTCGCAATTGCGAACTTACACCGCAAAGAAAAAAAATCCGCTGCGTGCGAATTTGCGGATTTTGCGGGAAATTCGCGAATCTCGCGGATTGCAAATTTACCGAAAATCCGCAAAATCCGCGAGCGTAACGGATTTTCCACCCATGCTTAGCCACCAGTCCTGGGACCAGATTTGCATGTCTGTACCCAACAGCATGACCTTGCTTTTATCCCCATTTAATTTTAGGCAATTGCCCTGCATCCATTGGTTAATCTGTTCCAAGCAGTTTTCAAACCTGCCTGCATTCTCTTTGACATTGTTTGTAATTGACACCACGATTTGGGTGTCATCAGCGGAGGAGACCGAAAGGAAGCCACAGTCCGTTATTATTGCCGCCAGGGGTGCCACATACAGGTTAAATAGAGTGGGACTTAGTGAGTACCCCTGGGGTTAGATTTAGCCTCTCCCAGCTCTACTGTAAACCTCCTGTTAGACAAGTAAGAGGCCAACAGAGTTCGAGCCGACTTGTGCACTCCAGCTTCTGTAAGGCGGATGAGGAGAGTGTCATGATTTACCATCAAAGGCTGCCGAGAGATCCAATAAAATCAAGGCGGCCTTTCCTCCGGCATCCAGTACACTCCTAAGTTCCTCAGTAGCCATCAACAGGGCTGTTTCTGTTCCATGCCCTCCTCGGAAGCCAAATTGCGAGTGATCTAAGGCATATGCCTCCACGAGGAGTTGAGACTGCTGTCTATTCCGCTCGTTTTTCTCAACAGAGGCACCGACGGACAGAGCGGGGCCTCATATTCCCGAGCGGTTGCCGGGTGAGGTGAGGTCTTCATCCACACAAAGCTGGGAAGAAGATGTTTTCCTTTTCCTTCCAGTGGGCATTCAAATGTGATGGTTCCTGGTAGATATGTACCCATGTTAAGTACATTGTCTCTTGTTGATATAATATTGTCAATCATGTTTGCAGTAGCATTTCTAGTCATGGTCCTGAAGAAAGCCGGGGCAATGCCCCTGAGGCTGAAACATGTCGACCGATTCACACAACGCCAGAGGGTAATCTTATTACTCGGCGTGTTTTTTTACTCTTGACACAAGGATTGAGTTTTGAATATTTTACAACGCCCCTGTAGTCAATTTTATCTCACTATTATTATTTGAGCACTGCACTTTAGTAAACATCACTTCATGTTGAATATCACGGCTAGTTTTCTGACATCCGTTTCCACATCGACACTACTGGGTCGGTTGTGTTTTGGAATGATCAGTAGATATCCCACATGACGCAAATTCCGCCACAATGGGTGGTCTGATGGGATTTATCTAGTCAGTGACTCTCAACATCATCTGTCCATGCATGCATCCATTCTTTGCACTTTCGCAAGTACAGCTACACACTGTTTCCAGACCTGGTCAGCTCTGTTGGGTGTTATATATCGTCAATTGGGGGACGAGCAGACAGGTCATTAAATATTCCCCGTGACCCTCCACATACGTGTATTGTTTTTTAGTATTCAGTAGTTTCACCAGAACTTTAGCGGCAAACAGAATTCTAGCAATGGGTCTGTAATTACCCGGTTCTTGTGGGTCTAGGCTAGGTTTTTTTTAATAGCAGCAACACTGACACTGTTTTCCATGCCTCTGCAAAGTTTCCGGATTTAAATATTTCTGTGAAAAGCAGACCTAATTGCTCACTCAGTAGGTCAGGGAATAGGTGCATCACTTTAGGTGGGCAACGGTCAGTTGTACCCCCAAATTTAGTTGACCTAACTACCTGGAGAATCTGCTCTATTGAAGGTGGCTGAAAGTGAAATGAGTGGTCCCGTGTTAGAGTTAAAATTTCATCCTTCGGTTCAGTGTTAGGCAGCGTGTGAGTTGGATATACTGACCTCTTGAAGGACTCATATAACATGGAGACTTTATCTACGAAAAACTGGCCCAGATTGTTACAGAAATCCGAGCTTATTTCTGTTTGAATGGAGCTGTCAATTTTCGTTAGTTTTTTAACTGTGGAGAAGAGTTCTTTGCTAGAATTGTTTGCCTCCTCTATTTGTTGCGTGAATTATTTGTTTTTTTCTGCTTGTATTAGTTTTTTGTAGATGGCCAGCGAGGTTTTGTAATCCTCTTTTAACCCTTGATCATAGTTAGACCTCCATCTTTTTTTTAACTTTTTACAGTGTTGCTTTTGTGTCTTTAGTGCGTTCGTAAACCATGGTTGGGAAGGGGTTTTCCTCCTTGACGTATTATTTTTTTGAGGAACTGCAGCTTTAATGGCCGAGTTGATCCAGCTCGAAATTTGGTTTGTGGCTACGTTGCAGTCTTTGTCTAGTTCTGGGATTGACCTCGTTAGATGTTCCTTTAGGATAGGGGAATTAGTTTTTTACCAATTAAAGAATGTAGCTTGCTTATGTGGGAGCGCAGATACCGCTATATCCTTTTCTACGTTTATAGCAAATATTATTGCCTTATGATCTGACCAGTGCACCAGTAGGACTTCTAGAGTTCTAATGTTCTTGTTGGAAGTGAAAATCCCATCAAGCGTGTGTTCTGCCTCGTTGGTGTTCTGCATTACAATCTGTTCCATGGCTAGGTTGGATAGTGCATCTGAAAGTGTTGTTAAACTGGTGTCAGAGCTCTTTTCTAGATGCAAATTAAAGTCTCACAGAACCGTAAAATCTGTTAGGATTTGTGCACAGCAAAGAGCATGTCCCCTCTCATTGCACTAGTGGTCTCTGTAATAGCTCTCTTTAAACATACTATTGAAAGCCTTTCTTGTTATCTCAACCCCTCCCTAAGACTTCTGTGTATGTTGCTCAATGTATTCACACGTTTGGACATTGCTGTTTTGTTTGCACATTGGACTTGCTTTTACCAAGGCTTATTTAGAGCACTCCTCCCTAGGCCATGTGTTACTTCAACTCATTAGCATAATAACTGAAGCTCTGCACACCTGCTTGTGAGAACCACACCCAGTTCTTCGAACCACACCCAGCTCTTCGAACCACACCAAGCCCTGTCTATAAAAGGCAGCCCCTGAGCCTCACCCAGTGCTTGTGCTCGTCTACCTCCCACTTACCTGAGAACAGATCCTTTGGCGCTGGCACTCCTGCTCTCTCCAGACCTTCATTGGCTTCAACGGGCGCGGCTGCTGGCTCTTCCTTCTTCCGGTTTCCGGCTTCTTCTTGCCTTAGCCCCTCTTCTGTCCACTGCAATTGACCTGCAAAAGAGAAAGAGGTCAAGGTTAGACTGATCAGTATCCCTTTTCAGCAACAAGTAAGTGCAGAACCTTTTATTACCTGAAAAAACTTTGTCGGCGATTTCTGGATTCATGTAAAGACAATTTGGAACAAGATATCTCCCACGAACTTTGTGGTTCAAACCCTTTGTTACAAGAACACTTTGTGGAACTTTGTGAAATAAACATTGTTTTACATGGAACTTTTTAAAGAATCGAACAGAGGAAACCATTGACAGCAAGTCAAACAGTAAATAAAGGACTTGCACAAATTACCTGCTGTATTTTGATGTAAAAGTACAGTATTTGTTTTTATAAAAAGTCTGGAATTGTGTGAAAAGTGAGTTTGCTATTAAGAATTTAGGCATTAGTATATTAAGGTGAATGTTAGACATCGGTAATTCTGATAATGATATTCGTTTGATTTTACAGAAGTGTTACAGTAATAGAAAGCACATCCCAGAACAGTAACACATTCCAAACCTGGAAGCTTGAGACTAGTATCCAGGAGGTACTTTTAGAAGAGAATTTCTAATAGATTAAGGTTTAGTCAGGAACACATTTAGGGACTGTCTTCAACCTCCATCAGAACTGAACAGAAACTCAGGCGAGCTGGGCTTGGACAAAATCTTGAGTTGTTCACTCTAGATTCCAGAAATGGGCTCAACAATTGTATCAGTCGTGTTTTTACCCTAGGCGGTCGGTAAATCAGAAGGCCTTTAAACGTATGGTTGTTGGTAATGTTTATTTGAAAGTGCTGAATCTCACAATCTGGATTACTGCCCTGGTTTAAACCCTTGGCCCTTAACTCATTTCTATGGATGATGGTCAGCCCCCCCCACACTTCCCCTTCCTGTCTGCCCTGATGATTGAGTATCCTTCAGGAATTGCTAATGCTAGATCAATATCAGAGGCCTCGACACCCACGTCTCAGTGATAAGGATAATGTAAAGGTTTTGGTTTTCTATGAGTTCTGCTGCTACTGAATTGTGTTTGACTAGTGATTAGCCTAGTCCTGATGGTCTTGGTGATTGGCCTGTTACTCTGAGTACACCGAGTATTCAGACTTTCACTCTGTGTGAGATTCAAGGATATGTGACATATCGGGCACTCTCTCTGGTGCTCCTGCCAGACACCAACCCCTCAACTCTCAACATCCAATGTGGAACAGCTTGTATACAGCTCCTGGTCTTCCAGAGCATCACCTGGCCCACACAGCTGCAGTTCCAAGGACACCATCAACTCTTTTACAGCACCCGACATCTGTGGGGGTTTGTCTTCTGTGCCTCCTATTCACTTCAGACCTCCGCTTTCAGGTACTTCTCAACTTGAATCCACCTTTGGGTTCCAGCGGACACTTTCACCTTCTCCAGCAGCTGCACTTTCCTGAAGTCTTCCAATGGGTTCGACAGTGGTTTCTTACGCCCCTTCACACCTATGCAGCCGTCTCCCCTATAGGGCAAGTATCCTGGTTCCTGAGGTATCCACTGGTGCGGTGGCTCTCCAACCTTCTGTCTTCAATGAGATTTCTTCAGGGTCCTTCTTCTTTAAAATTGCAACAGCGACTTACACATTGATTTGTACGGAGAACGCGGTTGTGTTCCCACAATGCACACAACCTTTGTGGGGCTCCTAAATACTCACCTTGGGGTTCCTTGGGTCCACAGCACTTCTACGTCCTCTGAGTATTGTCCTGACTCAATTCGTGGTTCTCATACCACTGTTTTAGTATATCATTTGGTCCCTCCCGGTGGCCACTGTATATACTGTGCAACTTACCTGTTTCTATTGCAAAGTATTGTGTGTATTGGGTATATCGCCAGCTAGGAGATATGTACTTGTGTTAGTGAGTGTCTTATGATAAATAGATATTTTTATGAATACACTGTGTGGTTCTTTTTCATTTAATCAATACTTATAATATCATATTCTGGTAAAACAAGCTGCTTTACACTCCTTCTGGACTACGCCTTAAGGCTCCTCTCCACAGCTACCACTTAGAGAGCTTTCTAAGGTTGTCTATGGCCACGAAAATCACCATAAGGGTTGCTGAATTGGTGCAGGGTGCCAACTTACATAAGTGTGTATCATATACCAAGCCAGCCTCTCACATTTGTGTGCAGCAGTTGGGATTTAAGCCTGCATTGTTTTACCAGATAACCTTGGTGTGGATTAATTGAAAAACCATCACTAATATTAGGCACATATAATACAAGCTTAGAATAAGTAAGTTCTACTGAACTTTGGGTTGGGTCTAGCACAACACTTTCTCCAACCATAGAGAATTTAGTTCCCACTAGGTTAGGAAGGTGCGACACCGCACCACATCTAGTATGTCTTCTAAAGGAGATGCCAGTGGCTCGCTTCCTTCTAGATACAGTGACCTCATGTTCCAGTAACTGAGGGCCCTCTGTTCCTCTAGAAAGCTGAAGACAGGGAAAGGCCCTAATACTCAACGCCTCCTAGAGGTGTTACTGTTAGATGACCTACAGAAAGCTAGTGGGTCAGATGAAAAGGACAGAGTGGGTGGGCCCGGGGCATAAGATGGGTCAGGGGGAATCCCCTTGTGACCTTAATTCTGATCCTGACCAGGAAGAGTCTCATGACTCCCACCTGGAGAACTCAGATCCCACAGAGGATAGTGCAGATGGCACAGAGGTGCCCCCAGAAGTGTGTCACACTTTGTTCCACCTGGAAGAGTCCAGAGTAGACCAAAGAGGTCTAGATCCTCCTCTAGAGAATCCAATGCTTCAGGACATTCTATAGGGACCTCTATATCTAGTAAGTGGGGCGACTCTTTTGGCAGGGAGTACCAGCTGTTTGAACTTGAGAAAGCAAGACTAACGCTTTGACAAGACCAGATGCCCTTGACATAGAGTCCCTAGAAATCCAGAAAGCTAGGAGGAAACTAAGACTAGAGTCCCATGGTGGCAGCAACAGTGTCCCTAGGAATAGAGAAACCTCTTTTGGCCATAGGAACCTGAACAAGATAGTCCCTCCTTACCAGGAGGGGGGTGATATCCTTAAATGAATCACTGCTTTGGAGAGGCCCTGTAAAGTTTAAAGGGTACCTCAAGAGCAATGGGCAGCTATTTATTGGCCCTCCTTTGCTGACAAAAGTAGAGATAAGCTCCCCACTGTTAGGGAAGAGGGTGCTGACAATTACTCAGTACTGAAGAGTGCTCTCATAGATAGGGTTGGCTTAACCACTGAACAGTAAAGGATTACGATCAGAGACACCCAGAAGGCACACACCCAAGACTGTCTAGATTTTGTAAATAGTGCTATTAAGGCTCTTGAAGACTGCCGTCATGGAAGCAAGGTACAGGGCTACCAATGATTGTACAATTTGATTATAAGGGAGCAGATCCTTAATAATTGTTGTAAGCAGCTTTTACATCAGTACCTGGTGGACTCTGACCTGACCTCTCCCCAAGACTTGGGAAAAAAGGAAGACAAATGGATAAGAACCAGGGTTAAGCAGAAGAACCATGGTGGTGGTGGTGACTAAAAGAAAGATACTTCCAAAACCCAAGAGAAAGGTGGGGATAACTCTAAAGAGAGGTCCTCTGAGGTCCCCAAAAGTCTTCCTCTGGGGGTGGGTCCCAAACTCCTTCTTCACTTGGAAAGAAACCATATTGCTTTGTTTGCAAACAGCAGGGCCACAAAAAATATGATTCTAATTGCCCAAGGCCAGCAATAAGGATACTACTAATACTACTACAACATCCCCTAGTGCCTCAATAGTAGTCCCGAAGGTGGTAGTAGCACACCCAAAAGGTTAGTTGGGTTCTCATGGGGTACATGAGGTGGATACTGGCCCAGCCAGATCCCCTACACAGGCCACATTAGTCTGTGATGGTGGCATGGGGTTTGCCACTTTTACTATAAGTCTCAATACCTTTGGCAAGTACAGACAGGAGCGTCCGATCAATGGTCAGAAACCTAAAGCCTGTAGGGACACAGCTAGTGTAACCATGGTGACAGGAAAACCGGTGTCCCCACTTCAGCTTTTACCTGTATACATGTACCAGGTGATCAACACTGATGGTGTTAAAACAGATCATCCCATGGGAATAGTCAATCTCAGCTGGGGGGGGGGGGGTGTCATTGGCTCTAAAAGGGTTGCAGTGTCCCCATATGTGCCTGTAAATTGCCTCTTGGGCAATGATTTGGAAACTTCAGCCTGGGCTGAAGTAGAACTAAAGGCCCATCTACAAATGTTAGGCCTCCCTGAGGTTAGTGTGACCCTTAGGGGCCCAGTAAACCCCAGGGAAATTCAGGAACAGTGGAGCCTGAAAGAATGGCCCACACTGCCCCCACAGAAAGCAAAGGAGAGGAAGAAAAGTATTTCCCTCCAAAACCTTAGGTGAGGGTCAGCCTCCTGAGGGGACCGGTCTTACCCTTGTGAAAAAACTGCCCAGAGCAGGTCTGGCCTGTCCTGGCAGAGTCACTAAGGGCAGAGGAACCTACTAAGGAGCTACCCAGTCTGAAGCAGGTATCCTGCCCCTCTCTACCAGGCCTTGCTCAGCCTAAGGCCGGCGAGACCAGGGATGTCAGAGGACCGCATGGGGCCCACTGACAAGAGGAATCCCTCAATCACAGATTAGGGACCCCCAACCTAGTAGTGCTAGCCAGGTGGATACTCCTCAGCAATCTGGGAACCCTCTTACACTTAGCCAGTGACATCCCCAGATGACTTGTTGGGCAAAGTAAAACCTGGGACAAGGCTATCCAAAACCTTTACTGGCCCTCCATTGTTCTAGCCAGACAGGATCAACCAAAAGCTATGGGATTTAAGCCTGCATAGTTTTACCAGATAACCTTGGTGTGGATTAATTAAAAAAACATCACTAATACAAGCTTAGAATAAGTAAGTTCTACTGAACTTAGGATTGGCTCCTAGGGATAGGTACAAGTCATCCTTGGGGAGAAGGCCTCAATGGTTACCAGTGCTCTAAGGAAGTTGAGACCAACCCTAGTAGGGCCTCACTTCCCTAATCAGATACCCCACCAGCCTCTTTCTTGGCTCAAACAGCTGACAGATAGATGCCCCAAACCTTTGAGACGATCCAAGACCCTACAGTAGAGGAACTTACCAGTGGACCATAAGATAGGGAGAATTTATGCTAGCGCAGGACCCTCCTTATATGGCCACTTAGGAAATAAAGACTCAACTGGTAAGGTTAGCCTTATCTCCTTTTATTTAGGGGATTATGTAGGAAGGTAGGATCCTTCTGCATGGTTACCCCCACTTTTTGCATGGTACTATGCTGTTTCTGACTAGTCTTACTGGGATCCTGCTGATCAGGCCCCCGGTCTCTCTGCTTTCTCCCCTAAATTGTTATGGTAAGTACTTAGGTACATCCCCGTTTGGATACTGGGATACTCTTATCAGTCCCTAGTATATGATTCTAAGGTACCCAGGGCATAGGTACCCCAAAGGTCCCCCATAGGCTTAAGCATGTATTATGCCACCTATGGAAGACCATTCAAACTATCACTACAGGCCTGCCATTGCATCCTGTGTAAGCTGGTGATAGCACCACTTATGAAAGATATAGGTTTCCCTATGTCTAAGGACACTGCACTTAACACCTATAAGTCACCCCTAGCACAGGCCTGTTCAATCCTGGCAGGGTGCTTGGTTCTAAGTATGAGGGTGCCCCTGTTTAAGCAGGATACCCCTATAGCCTTTGGAGTCCATTCTCCTGGGTTGTAAGTGAGAAAGCCATATAATATATAGAAGGGCACTGCGTCATTAGGTGATGACCATCTCGAAACTGGCTGTAATGAACCCTGTCGTGTTTGATAGCAAACATGCTGGAATCAGACCCCCACACCGTAAACAGTGTGGGAGGTATGATTCCAAGCACTATAAAGGCCCTCCATTAGGCCCTCAGTGCTCACTGTACCAGACTTCCAGACCAAGACATCAAACTATGACTGCTGCCGACCAGAGACACAATTCTGCCTTCCTGTTGCTGCGCCAAGCTCGAGCAGAGGAAGGCAGAACAATAGGCCTCCTGTCACAGAGAGGAGTGACCAACTCCCAGACAGGTTTTAGTGTATTGGGGCAGGGCGGGAGCACTTGCCAGCGCCACATAGTTTGTGTGCAGGACACATTTGGTGCCCTCCATGCATAGTCCAGTTCAAACCAGTTCAGGGAACTGGCTCCCACTCTGGCGTGAAAATGGACAAAGGACAGGGGAAGTATCCTCCCCCTTGTCCATCCCCCATTAGGGAGGCACCGTTGTATGGTCCCAACCATTTCCATAAGGGTGGGTGCGTCCCTCGATGCGTCGTGGGACACTACAATTTAGACACCACTCCCGTCAACTGTCTGGGCACTCTGGACTTCGCTCTGGGCATCAATGCTGCAACCGGTCAGACTCCTGCTGCTCCTGATCTCTTCGCCCTGCTTGCCTGTGCTCATAAAGGAACTCTTCCAGGGCCCATGGACATTCAAGACACCTGAAGGAATCTACCTTGAAGTGAAGGAGTCACTGCCCTTCATCTGCAGGCACCACAACTAAGCTGACCAGTCTGCTGATCCTGGGCTCCTACGGACTCCAAAGGCTCAGCAACACAGGTGGTGGTTCTTCACATCCCTCAAGGCCTGCTCAGTCCTCTCAACCAAGTTTGAGGCCAGTATTCCTCGTTGGAGTCTCAGGAACCTAACCCCTGTGCACCTCATTGACTTGCAGTTGCAAAGGCTTGTTGGCTTCCTACCACCAAGATCTCCAGGCTACAAGTAGCCCCAACCTCAAGCATCTCCAGTGACCAAGATCTTCATCCTCACAACATCACTTGCACTGTGGGCCTGCATCTTTAGTGAGCTGCTCTAGGTCCTCTGCGACTCTAGTGCCTCCGGCCTGTGGGACCTCTTGAGGGTCATTTTTAGTTATTTGGGCCCCCCTGATTGCTCAGGCATGCCCTGACTCCCCTGCTTGTAGTGAGTCTCCTGGACCTTGCTGGTCCCAACACTGCACCATCTTCTACTTCCACGTTGTTTGCAGTTGCCTAGGCTTGTTGGTGCTACCGACAGACACCGACCCCTCAAATCTCAATATCCAATGTGGGACATCTTGTGTACGGCTCCTGGCCTTCCACAGTGTCGCCTGGTCCACACAGCTGCAGTTCCAAGGTCACAGTTAACTCTTTAACAGTGTCAGTGGGCAATCATCTTCCATGCCTCCTGGTCACTTCTAAGTGGCATAGACTCTGTTCCGCTTTCAGGTACTCCTCTACTTGAATCCACCTTTAGGTTCCACTGGACACTTTCACCTTTCTCCAGCAGCGGCACTTTCTTTAAGTCCTCCATTGGGTTCAACGGCAGTTTCCGACGCCACTTCACACGTAAGCACCCGGCTCCCCATGGGGTAGGTATACTGGTTCCTAAGGTATTCCCGGGTGGGGTGGATCTCCAACCTTCTGTCTTCCACTGGGTTTCTTTAGGGTCCACTGACAAGGGTCCTTCCTCTTTAAAATTGCAATGCGACTCACACATTAATTTGTACGGAGAACGTGGTTGTGTTCACACACTGCACACAACCTCCGTGGGACTCCTAGATGCTCATCTTGGGTGATTCCTTGGGTCACCAGCACTTCTACGTCCTCTTAGTATTGTCTTGACTCGAGTCGTGGTTTGCATACCCCTATTTTAGCATATGGTTTGGTCCCCCCTGGAGACCACTCTGTATACTGTGCTACTTACCTGTTTCTATTGCAAAGTATTATGTGTATTAGATATATACATATTTTTATAACTAACTTGTGTGGTTCTTTTTCACTTAATCTGTACTATAA
Organism: Lissotriton vulgaris; assembly: GCF_964263255.1. Taxonomy (NCBI): domain Eukaryota; kingdom Metazoa; phylum Chordata; class Amphibia; order Caudata; family Salamandridae; genus Lissotriton; species Lissotriton vulgaris. The sequence continues at coordinate 891,509,314 of NC_141685.1, read as the reverse complement.
GATTGCCTTCTGGTAAAACAAGCTGCTTTACACTCCTTCTGGACTAAGCCTGACTGCTTCTCTCCACAGCTACCATTTAGAGAGCCTTCTAAGGATGTCTAAGACCACTAAGATCACCATAGGGGTTGCAGGATTTGTACAGGGTGCCCACTTACATAAATGTGAATCATATACATAGGCAGCCTCTCACATTGCCGTATTCCATGTTGTTGCCATGGTGAGACATAAGCATGGCCTGACCCAAATTGGTCAAGAAGAAATGGTTTAGACCTTTAAGAAGTATTGGTGCAATCTGCATTTCTGAATCCTTGCTGAGAATCTGTTTCAGAGATTCATGACATGTCAAAGTCTCGAAGAAATACCTAAGTTTGCAAAGGTGATTTTAGTTGATTGTGTTTTTTTTCAAATCTTTAATTTACAGGCTCTGTGCGAATTGTTAGCTCATAGGAACAGAGAAGATAATGAAGCAAGTTTAAGGCTTCAAGGGGCTATCCAGTGTGGAGAAAATATAAACCTTCTCAGGCGTCTAACATATACACCTGGTCCTTTTAAACCAACAAAGAAGAGATTGGCACAGAAGCTGTAATATAAAGAAAACATATTTATTGACCTCACATGAGGGAGACTACATCAGACAGTACCCTCAGGCAACTGTAGGAGGTATTCTGAGAAGTACAGAAAACAGGGGCCTTATATATGTATAGGTTACATTATTCAGCATAAAACCATGGGGAGGTCCTGGCACATGTAAGCATGCAAAATGACTAATGTGGGTATGCAAAATTTGCTTGCCCAACAAAGTGGGAGGGGAGACATTTCTCCTTACATCAGCAAGAATAGCCTGACAGTTCTATTCTAGGTGCATGCTACTAGCTTGGCCCCTCTGAGCATGTGCAATGCTCTGGAAGAGGGAAAAAGCACATGGCAAGCACCTAGCTGACTAAGTTGGCTGCCAAGTGCAAAATGGCTTTCAGCTCATGCTAACAGATCCCTGCAATCTTTAACAAGTGAGTCAAAAGCAAGACTAAGAAAGTGATAAAAATAGAACAACCGAAAACCTTAAACGAAATGCATGGCTAATTAAAGACAAGATAAGAAAATTGAGATAAAAAGACAAAGGCAACTAGAAGACATAAAGAAAAAAAGTAGAAAGTTCTGTCCTAGATATCCGTTCCTCCTGAGGGAAGAACCTACAGAGAAAGAGAAGATAAGAAACATTACCAACAGCGAAGATCAGGTGAAAAAGAGCCAAGAAAGGACAAACTGAGACTTACAGACTATAAGATTTGGGAAATCAGAAATAAAGAAACTTTACTTCCTTCAGAAGGCAACCACAGTAGTCCTGAGTCTTCTACTAATCAACCCAAGCTTGCAGTTTGTTTTCCAGTTGGGCGAAGGCCTATCCCACCAGGAGATGTATTAGTCTGACAGTCGCCAAACTGTTCCTGCCTGAATTAATTTGTCTATTTGGGATGTCAGTTCATCTTGGATCAGATCAAGTGGCTCAATTCAAGAATGAAGCAATTGAGCTACTTTGTACAGTCTTAGAGATTAACCAGAGTTTTCATTGTAGTTACAAACTAGAAGCTTACAGTGTTGTAGAGGAGGAAGATTGGAAGATCAAGACAAAAGCTGGGTAGAGCTTGTGCTTCAACATCTCTCAGTTGGCCAGATGCACTGCCCTTGGTACTCTCAGTCATAGTACTCCATCCAGAGGAAAACCTTACTCTCCCCACATGAAGTGTTGATGGGAAGAGCAATGAGAATTCCCACTGTTTCAGCAGCGGCACGTGTGACTATCACAGATGACCTCGTTCTCGAGTAGTGTTAAGGACTTGCTGATGGTACGCATTTTTTCTCTTACTAGGTTAATATTGCAATACCAGCTGTGAAGGCTGTCCCCACCGTGACCTCAACCCCGGTGACTGGGTTCATATCAGAAGACATATTAGCAAGTTGTGTCTGGAAAAATCTTGACGAGGGCTGTATCCGATCATCTTAGTGACCACACTGCTGTAAAGTGTGCACATTTACCTAACACGTCACATCTAAAGAGAGCAAGGCAGTAAGTGGAAGAAGGGGAGCCAACATCCGATAATTCCTTGAGTCCACTTCAATATAAAGTTTCTGAAGCATGAGAAAACCAAGAAGAGGGTCAACCTGAGAATCCTCAACGTAGCACACATCAGAGTCACGGTCTGATCAGGAACCTTACAAGGAAGCAGAATCCTCAGCAACAGCAGTGAGCAACGTTTTATGGCTGAGACTTCGATGACGTTGAGACTCCATAAAACACCTGGACTGAAACAGAGAAGGGTGAAGGAAGTTCCTCAGGAACTGAGATCAAAACTGAAGAAATTTCAAGAGAAGCTCTGGCCTCTGACCGTGCGCTAGTGTCTCCTGAGATATCGAGTGCCACAGAGGGAAGACTGCAGTGTGAAGGAGTGTCCAAAGGCTGTAAGTAGAAAGAAAAGAGTACTGCCTAAAGTGATGAGGCCAGCAACAATTGACCAAGAGACTGAAGACCCAGAAGACCAAGGAAAACGGAAATCAGTGACTGATGATTGAAAACAGATAGGGAGCAAAAGACCAAATAGAGAGAAGAAGCTCAATCAGAAGTACACTGGTCCTGAAAGGACTTATCTTGTGAAAAACGACACTGAAGCAAATGAGTGCTTGACTGACACCGATGAACCTCCATGAAATAAGCTGCATTGACAAAGGCTTTCAGAACATCTCAGATATTCTCACAAAAGACTGACAAAAGTCAAATAAGAATAAGCAAGATTCGCGTAACAGTCTAAGCACCTTAGAGCCTTAGGCCACAAATTGTTGTAGCTGATTATTAGCATAGATCTCGCGATAGACTAGAGAATAGACATAGACTAAGAATAGAGGAATGACATTGCAGGAGATAAAAATATACTTCTTTCCCCCATGGTCTGGAGTAAGATTAACATGGAGTTTAAAAGCTGTAAAATTGTCCAAGTATGATTGATAGTTGCTATAGCAGCGCCATAGTTGGGTGTATCTTTGTTTTCTATCTCCTGGAGGGAAATGCTTCACCAAACTTGATTAATGTAACTAAAACAATTCCAGTTAAGAAATAAACTCATGTAGGTAGAATTTCTCATGTTCCACAGTTTGACAGTATTAGTGATTATAAAGTGTATTTCCAAATGTTGGCTAAATATGTCAAGTTATTCAACATTAATGACTGCTAGGTGTGCTTCTATCTTCCAATGACAGCAGCAGAATATTCTCCTTATCGCCACATCTTTCATACACTTTTTCCTGTGGTGTGTTTTTAAATTTATGTTATCATCGGGGTTCAATTAAACTGCTTTATTTCAAATATGCATATTTTTAAGAAAATGTCCCTGCGTCAAATGGTTCAAATGTATATTTGGGCAACAAAACAAGCCTATTGATTTTTGAACTAATAATATAAATGGGGTGACCCAGAAATAGTCAAAGGACCTGAGTATCAATTAGTACATTAAAAAAAATGGTCCTAGGCACTAATATTGAATGTTACAATAAATGATAAAGGTATTTTATATTTCTTATGCAATTAAATCATGCAAAAGAAAAAGAGAAACAAAAGCCAAATACATCCGCAATTGAAACAGTACCCACTGGTATAGTTAATGCCGAAGGCACATTAAATTGTTTTTGGGCAAATATTCACATTAAATTCAGAAACAACAATTGAACATATATTGAGTGTTGGTGTGTTGAATAAAGACGGTGTCCGCAATGATCGGAACAAAGAGAGCAGAGCTTAAATTTGAGGAAATGCGTGGTGACTTTTATGACGAGATGAAGGAATTGGAAGGAGTCAATTGAAAGAGTGCAAAGTTGATGTCCTATAATAGCATATATGTGAAATATGATGGAGGCGGAGCTAGCCACACTAGGAAACGGCTGAGCCATAGGAGAGCTCGTCAGATTGAGCCACAATCCTGAATTTATTCTGTGTGAATAGCCCACAGACGGAGCTAGAAAACCAAGCGACTGCATAGCTGAGGGCACCAGCTACATAATCAGGTGTCTCTCTCTGATATATTTCTGCCCAGGGTGCCATAGAACAGTGTAGCGGATTTCACTGAGCAGCGGCTGGAGGCCTGTGGCCACGTACGTCGCGACACAGTCTGCGCGCAAGCCCGGGGCAAACTGGTGCAGTGAAGGACTAAGGGTGGAATCGGCGCTATGGTGCCCGGCGGGTGGCGTGAGCTGGGTGGCGGAGAGCGCTCGCACCACTTCTCGGCCTGCCGCTAAACTGCTTGGGCTTGCTGACGGCCAGGTACAGGCAAAAAGGTTGAGGCCGCGGCTGTACGCAGCGACCGCGGGCGGAATCCAGCCACGTTCCACTAGAGAGCACGAATTTCCGCCGGTGCTGAAGCAGGGATCCGTATGGACGGTAAGAGAACCTGCGGTGGCACTGGCAGCGTTCAACACCCAAAAACTGCCCCAGACTCGATCAGGAGCGGGGACTGAGAGCGGAAGAGCAGTGGTGGGGTGGGCACAACCAGCCACTGCCAGTTCCTACAGTTGCCAGACACCAAAAGGCAATACTGTGATGCTGAGCATTGTCTGGATTTCCACTGGGTTTTATAAATGTGATAGGGCCCATCATAAGGCACGCTTCTACTATCTGGGAGAGAGGTGGCTGCAAGTGGCTGCTATTCATGCATACCTCTGACCTCTCTATTTACTTGCAATATAAACCGTGCTAAACAGGCCACCTTGCAGAGATATCCTTGGTGGGTAGGTGGCCACGAACATCCAGCTGCCTATCTCCTTTAATAAATGTGGCGCTGCAACGAGACAGCACCACTGTGGACCTGGACGCCTGCTCCTTCTTTGTATCATGACTTGCCCACACCCCGGTGCCTAGACTGTCAGCCTAATACAGGGGTGCACTGCAAAGCATAGTGCAAACTCGAGCACAAACTGCCTAGCCTATATGGGCGGAACAGTACTCCCAGAATCCTACTATATATCAAATCCAGCTTCAGAATGTCAGTCAAACAGTCATAACTGCGCACAGCATTCCAGATTGTTCTGAGGACTTTCCCAGGTTGTGCACCTACAACTTTAGCAAGCGATCATTCAAGACTCCATTGCATTTGCAAAGAGCTTTTGCAGTCAATCAAGATAACCCCCAAAGTTCAGTGAGATGTGGAAACTGGATAAAACTCAACCTAAATTGCATTTCGAACAGCAGGGAAAAGTGGTGGAGATAAGCGCTGAGGCCCCTGACCGGAGCCAAGTAAACACGACTAGACCAGGAACCGACACGACAGTGGATTTCCAGTCAATGTTTGCAACAATTCAATCAACTCTGTCCGACATCGACGGGAAGATAGACTCTCTGACGTACCGCGTTGATTGTATGCCGGAGCGCTTGGATAAACATACAGAGCGTATAGACATGGCAGAATGCTGAATGTCGGAAGCAGAGGACTCTCATCATCAACTTGAACTCAAACAGACAAAAGCGGACAAGGTCCTACAGTCCCTCATGGGTAAAACTGAAGATTTGGAAGCCAGGTCACGTCGCTGTAACCTACGCATTATGGATGTGGAAGAGTCAATGCGAACAGGAAACATGGAACAATACATCAAGATACTGTTAACCGCTCTCCTCAGTAGAGACACTTTTTCTGATGAATTTATTGTGGAAAGGGCCCACAGATCTCTCGCACCACAGCCAGTGCCTGGCGTTCGACCCGCCCCATAATCGCCAAAATCCTGAACTACAGAGATAGAGATGCAGCTCTTCGTAAAGCCAGGGAACTAGGCACATTAAATCATGAAGGGATGACTATTTCCATCTACCCAGACTTAGCATCGCAAGTGCAAGAGCAAGAAAGAAATTCATGGATGTGAAAAGGAAATTGAGAAAGAACAATATCTCCTATGCAATGATATACCCAGCTCGCTTGAAAATCCCAGACGACGGTAAGAGTACCAAGTCAAGTCAAGTCAACAAGACTTTATTCGATTTTGATTCAAACCATAAAAGTGCATTTACAGTGTTAACAAATGTAAAACATATTAGAACACACAATAATTAAAATACATGAGCAATTAGTGCAAAAGTGCAGGGTACAACAAATTTCATAAAAAGTAAGTTCATTTAGTACAGATAGTCAAATCAACAGAGATACCATCATTGGTCCAAACAATTTCTCATCTTAATGGACAATTTTAAAAATTCAGTAACTTGAAGAATACTGTCACTGTGCAAAAGCTGCAAGTACAATAATGCTGGTCTGACTTGATTAAAATTGAGTTTCTTTAAAAGACTGGCAAGATAGCGTTTACGGGGATATTCATAACATTTACATAAAAATATAAAATGCAGCATATCCTGTGGAGCCATACCGTCGCAGCCACAGGGAGCTGTAGGTTTAATAAAAGCAGCATTTTTAGGTCTAAACAGCAGATGATGAAAAAGGTTTAATCTGAACCTCGTTTGCAGGAACTTCTCAAGTTAGCGATCTCATCAAATAGGGCTCCATCATATCACCTATTTTTAACATGGCATATCTTCTTACACTTGGTTTCAGGAGCTCAACACCTTCCCTTTCAAGTTTTCTATCCATAAAGAAGGCTCGCTTAAATGCATCCACATCACCCTTCACTATCCCACTCGGGTGCTCGAACAAATCCAAGCGACCAAGCTTTAAAAAATTTAGTTTCAAATATTTTAACCAGGGTGTACCCATTGCCTTATCCAGAGACAAGTAATCCTTCATAATCAGGTGGGTCAATGGTATATCTTGGTTCAGCCACAGTTTTAACCAGCAGGACATCGGTCGTAATGAGAGAATATCACAAAGATATTGCGACCCCAGCTCTTCCTGTACTACTAGATTAGATGTAGCTGCTGGAACACACAAAAGGCATTTCATAAAAAAGTTTTCAGCAGTCTGTAGCTGTTCACCGACCACATAACCCCATATTTCGCTGCCATAAATGGCAGTTGCCACAGATCTTGCATTGTAAAGTTTCATCATGGCATTATTAGGTTTTTTCCCTAGTTTTGATGCAAAGTTAAAAATAGTGGCATTTGCCCTTACCAATTCCTTTTTCTTTGTATCAAGGTGTGGGCCCCAACTCAGTTTGGAGTCAAAAGAGACCCCAAGAAACGTAAATGTTTTTGTGATAGGGATTACTACATTATCTAATTTAAATAAGAAGTTCCTTGTTGGCTGTCGGCCAACATGCATAATAAAGGACTTAGAGTTGTTGACCAAGAGGTCTCTTTCTGTCATAAAATTCTTAAAAGCATTTAGTAGAGCTTGCAGACCTCTCTCTGTTCTCGAGATTAAAACTTCATCATCTGCATATAAAAGAACAGGAATTCCTCCCCTGCCGACTCTGGGGCAGTCAGCCTTTACTTCCTGCAAAACGCTATCAAGATCATTAATATAAAAGTTAAAAAGAAAAGGGGCAAGAATGCATCCTTGACGCACGCCCTTCCCTATGTTAAAATTATCAGTTACACACAGCTTTTGAGAGTACATAACATTAGCACTGGTGTTACTATGTAGATCCGCAAGGAAGTTCACAATCCCACTGTCTACACCCTTCTCCCCCATGGAATGCCACAGCTTTCTCCTGTTAACACAGTCCAAAGCTGATGACAGATCCATGAAGGCAAGGTGCACAGTACCCTTTTGGGCAACGGTGTACTTACTTAATATTAAAAAGAGGTTAAGGCACTGTGTGATTGTAGAGCGGCCACTGCAGAAGCCGTACTGGGAAATGGACATAAAGCTATTTTCCTGCGTCCAATCAGAGAGCCTCCGCAGTAGAATTCTGCCCACTATTTTGACTATGGAATCAATTAATGAAATAGGTCTATAACAATGGGGGCTACCCTTGTCCCCCTTCTTAAAAACTGGGACAATTGTCGATACCCCCCATGATTTCGGGCAGCCGATGTTAGCAGCTGCATTAATGACCGATTCCAACATTGGTGCCCAAAAACTGGGGTCAGACTTATATAAGTCTGGCGGAATCCCATCAGGTCCCGGTGCCTTCCCAGCTGTAAGCCCCATTATACCCTCAATGACCTCACCTCTATCAAACCTAAGATAATCACCGCTATTGCCTGAAGAGGAATTAGAGTTAGCATTCAACGTACCACCGTACAATTGCGAAAAATGTGTTACCCATTCCTCCTTTGTTATGCAGCATTCCAGTCCATCCCCTGGGTCCTGGGTCAAAAAAGGTCTTTTTACTACCGCCCAGAATCTAGAGCTGCACTTCAAAGTAGAGGGTTCAAGAATCTCATTCCATGCCTCCTCTCTTAAAAACTCCTTTCGTCTGTTAATAACAGTTTTGTATTTCTTTCTGCACTGTTGAATATTTTCCTTAATTCTGGGTTTCATTGACAGGGCTGTCCTTAAATTACGTGAAGCCCTAGAGCAGTCATGATTAAACTATCTTGGTCCCAAGATCTCAGTGCGTTTTACTGGTGCTGACATCAAATGAGACACCTTATCTGTAATACTTTGAAAAGCACTTAAAACCTGACTTGGATCTGGTCCTTCCTGAGTACATTTAGCAATTTCCTCAGTACAGTGTTCCTTAATATCTTTATACAACCGACCTGTGATCATAGCCCACTTAAGGCGCCTCCTGCCATCAGTGGTACTCAGTTTGCCATTGATACAGTTCCGTCCCTCTTTGGTTACCCAGGGGCCCTTAAAGTGTACAGTCAATGGGTTATGATCGCTGAATTCACTGTGTTCAATGATAAAAGAGTCCACAAAAGTCTGCATTGACACAGAGAGCAAAATGTAATCAATGAAGGTACCCTTCCCATGACCCCTAAACGTAGGGGTTTCAAAGCGTTTATGCGGATCCCTCAAAGCCATTGCCAGTGATAGATCCAAGTTAGTTAATAAATCGTTGAAAGCTTCTCCGTCCAATGTATGTTCCAAGTGTAATCCCTCAGTGCGATCACAATGCAAGTCTGACAAGTTTTTAAACATGGGATCCCCACATGGATGGACATTGAAATCACCCATTATTATAAGGTTATGAAGACATTCCTTCATAGAAGTGCTAATAAATACATTTAGTGCTAATATAGAGTCCGGAGCCGAACAATAGTTAACTGCATTATAAAAATTTACCAGACCCAACAGACAGTTATCTCCATTTAGTACTAGACCAATGATTCCAGGGTTAACTGTTAAAACTCTACGTGTTTTACAAGAGAGTGTTACAGATATAAACGTTACCAGCCCCCCTTAGGTCTACCTCTGCTAGATGCTGTCGCAGGGACATAGAAAGCCTTGTACCCCTCAAGAAAGAGGTCACAGTCCACTGACCAGGTCTCTTGCAGACAAATAATCTGGAACTGCTTAATGTAGGTCACCCAATTACGGTCTTTCATCTTAGTGCCCAATCCTGCGATATTCCATGAAATTACATTGTTTCCCTGCGGTTTCGCCTGGATATTTGTCATTTGAGCCACATTGCCAGAATTACCATTCCCTTGGCCCAAAGACTCCTCCCGTCGATCACATGCCTCTAAGCCTGAGAGCAAGTCAAATCTATTCTGTGTTTCCACCATGAACCCATTCCCATTTTGATTAACAACATTGTATAGGTATGGTGGTGTTGGAGCCAAGGGCTGAGGTTGAAACAGTGGCCTAAAATTCCTGTGTCTAGCAGGGGCTTTAATCAAGTGAGTATAAAAATATCCAAGTGGACGGACACTAATGCTATTTGCATCGGACAATAAAGATGATGCTCTCAGTAGAACTGTTGCCACATGTTGGGGGTGCCTAAAATTGATAACAATGCAATCCCCATTGTTTAACTTTTTAGATGGGCCAATCCAATTTACCCTTCTTACTGAGAGTATTTGATCTGAATATGCTGTTGGAAATCCACAATTAGAATTCAACCAGGCTACTGCTTTATTTTTTAATGAATCATGAGTTTCCCCACGCGGCTGGACAGGATGATCTTCTATAGTTGGAACATTAGTCAAGACAGCCACATAAGGTGCGCATTCAGGTGGGAGATGATAAAACGGCTTCTTCTTATTTGCCTAAAATCTGACCTACCATCCTGTTCTACAGATGTTATCACAGTCAGGTCGGTTTTTGGAGAGGGTTTAAGTGGAGCGTTCTCTGCTACAGGAACTTGCCGACAGATCTCCTGTGCCGGCTCCCTCAAAGGGCCATGCCCTGTTACCACAGCCCTAGAACTGACAGACGGGGCCACAGGCTGGTGTATTGATTATAGGCCACCTAGCCTATCTACCTCTAGGGCTAAGGTATCAAGCTTACTTGACAGGGGTCTAATCAGCTCTTCAATTGTTGCCATCATTCTCCCTTCTAGGGTACTTAACAAGAGAGTAAGTTGTTCAATTTGTATTTTAAGACCACCCTCATTGTTTCCGTCAGAAGGACAAGAGCCTGTGATAGGGCCATTACTAACTGGTGTAGCTGAATCTGCTCTTTTTATATTATGCTTCCCCCCCCCCTTTTAAGCTGGTGTTTTTCTACAATTTCTCACCGGTCTCAGTACTGGCGGTACCAGTTCAATTTCCTCAGTGGAAGTATCAGGGCAGTCTACGTGTATCTCTACGTAACCCTGAGCTGTAGTTAATACAACATCCCTATTACTGACATCAGGGGTATTATAATTATCAGGCATAGGTATATCCACTGCAGCAAGAGGCGCCTCATCCTGTAGTAGGGGAGCACTACCGCGTCCCAGAGAAGCCCTTCTCTCATTATTAATCTGGTTAACCTTTTTCACAAGAAAATTGTCCATGGTACCCATCCCAGAGGTAGCTTTATCTACTTTACCTCTAGACATCACGTTTACTCACTTTAAATCTTAAAAAACTATTAAATAGTACAAACACCAAACTGAATTGATACAATGCACTTTAAGCAAAAACACCCAGAGTGACAACATTAAAGCTTACTTCTATGATTAATGTCCTTAATAGCGGAGACAAAGTCTATGGCCCAGTCCAGTCTCCTCAGGCCTCTGAGGGCCACAGAGGGCCCGCCCTTTGCCCGGGCTTAGCCCGGCGACGCCCGCGCGTGTCCGCGATGCGGAGGAAGCTTCCGTGCTTTAAGCGCCTCCTGACGCGCTACGGGCGGAAGTGGGCGGTCCAACAAAGCAGCACTGCAACCTGGGAGCTGCAGGCTCCCCCCAACTGCGGCCGTACAGCGATGGAGGAACGGCGGCAGGGGAGACCGGCAGCGTCAGGGACCCAGGAGTGGTGCAGCAGGTGAGGCGGTGATGAAATGACCGCAAAATGCCCCAGCGGTAATGCCCCCGCAGTCGGAAGCGTCTCCCCGCTCCACCGAGGGAGCTTCCGTGCTTTAAGCGCCTCCTGGCGCGCTACGGGCGGAAGTGGGCGGTCCAATAAAGCAGCACTGCAACCTGGGAGCTGCAGTCTCCCCCAACTGCGGCCGTACAGCGATGGAGGAATGGCGGCAGAGGAGACCGGCAGCGTCAGGGACCCAGGAGAGGTGCAGCAGGTGAGGCGGTGATGAAATCACCGCAAAATGCCCCAGCGGTAATGCCCCCGCAGTCGGAAGAGTACCATCTGCAATGATCCTAAAGAAGTTCTTAAATACTTGCAACTGAACCAACCGCAAGCTCTTTGACATAAATCTTCAAGGGAACTACATGGGTCACACCTCAGATGTTGAATAGCGGCTGTACTTCTTGAAACTTTACGCATAGCAGCAAGGAACTGTGTGGTATGCCTTTGCAGGACCTACCCTTTTTTCCCCTGCATTTTATGTGCCACCGTTTGACACTTCGAAAAACAACGATTATGTAAGTAAGGTTAAATGGTTAACTGTTGTAGATTACTTTATCAAAGTGTTGCTATGTTTGAGTCCTCCATTGTGGAAGTAACTGATTTCCTTATATGGGCTATGACACGCTTATCATATGATCTCACAGATCTATGTGATTGTGGCTAGATCCCCCAACTGCGTTACTGTTGGGGTTGCTAGCTGGCCGCTTCCGCCCTCCTGTGTATGCCACAACTCTTGTTTCTTTTTCTTGGTTCTTAACCAGGGGACAGGACTGGGCTGGGATAGTTTTTTTGTCAGTAATTTAAGGGAATTGGCTTTGCCATAATTGGGATGGCAAAGTGGGTGGGGGGAGACAGAAGAAGGGATTTTGTTATATTGTTGGTAACATATCTACTGGGATCAGATGTCCATGGACACACACATGTATCACCTTCAGGTTCAGCACACACCAGCAGAAATAAGCAGATACAGACACATGCAGCATCAGACCTATTCAGTATAATTGGAGATAAAAAAATCTCATACTATGGCTAAAACTACACCCCTGCAATTTATAACCTGGAATGTCAGAGGCCTCAATAGTCCCGGGAAGATTAGGCAAGTCTTTGCCTACCTTGATAGACAACACGATGATGTAGCACTGCTTCAGGAAACGCATTTACTTCAACATAAAGCAGATACATTAGGCTACAGATGGGCCGAACTTGTGGCATCAGCAACATACTCCTCATATGCACGGGGGGGTGACGACCATTATATGTAAGGGCACTCACTTTCTATTAGACCAGACGCTCATTGATACACAAGGAAGATATGTCAGGCATACTCAGAGGCACCAAAGTGGGTATTTTTAACGTGTATTGTCCAAACATGGACGAACCTGACTTCTTTATGACTCTGTAGGCGAAAATACGTGACCTGCTGCCTTTGGAGCTGATATGGTGGGAGACTTAAAGGTCGCATTGGATAATACACGAGACAGATCTCAAAACACAACAGAACACCATAAGCGTGCAGTCTGAAGAAATCAAAACTCCTTCTCAGGGGTCTCACTGATACTTAGTCCCTTTAAACTAATATAGAAGAATTTGGCACAGAAGCTGAAATATAAAAGAACATCTTTATTAAACTGCGTCACACAGAAGCCTTAGCAACTGAATGAGGCAGTCTCAAGAGTACAGAACACTGGGGCCTTATATATGTGAAGGTTACATACTCAACATAAAAGCAAGGGGCAGTCCTAGCTCATGCAAGCATGCAAAATGCCTAATATGGACATGCAAGATCTGCCAAATATTAGCCAATATGAAAACATTCAAAACAAGGCATCATGTAACCAGAACGTCCCCCTTGAGTTGTGTTTTTACCCAACTCCATAAGTCAATCAATGACAGCACCTATAGGTCAATCAGTAATGGCAGGACATGTTTGTGTGCTTCAAAGGACAACTTGCAAAATAAGATAATGCGGGGAAAGAATACCGAAGGCCAACAGATAGGATAAGGCAGGGAAAGAATACTGAAGGCTAACATATAGTTGGGACAAGGATTAGTCAGTCTAGACAAGAATTAGTCAGTTTGGCTAGTTCCTGGAATTGGCTTAATAACAAGGAAGGGGAGGTTATTTGACACGTGGCAGTACAAAGGGCAAAACACTCGGTTTACCAAGCTGCCTGAGTGAGGGCAACACAAAATGGTGACGGAATACAAAATTGTGTTGAAACTGAATTACCTCAAGTCTCAATTATTTTAAATGGCATGACAGAGTTCTGCTTGCATGACATAAGGCGCATACGACTACGACACCCGACCACACTGGAAAGCACTCTTTCATTGACAGTACATAGTCGCTGGTCTAGGCTTGATTATTGGCTCCTTAATGACCATGCCTCCACATGGGCTAAGGACATAACTCATTTCCCCAAGACGTTATCTGACCATAAACCTGTACTAATAGCTCTACAGATAACGACATATATACCCCTGCCATTTGTGTGGCGCTACAATGCCACTGCACTTTTAGACTCCATCTACACAAAAACAATACAATCAGCGATAGAGGATTATTTTGTAAACACTGCACGCTCAGTTGACAGTGCAGGAAAGCTGTGGGGGGCATTTAAAGCAACTCTGAGAGGCATCTGTATAAGCACAAATAGCAGCATTTTAAAAGATATTAGAACCCAATTGACGAAATGCGAAGACCGCATAAAATTTCTAGAAGCAGAATATGATACCACCCGTAGTGCACTTACTCTTGGCAACCTACGGGACGAGATAAATCAATACAACACACTAGCAGATGATGAAATAAGATATACTTCCTGACGTCATGCAGCACGCAAAATGGGTGAAGGGGGTAGACCAGGTTGAACATTAGCACAGAAAGTGCACACTGAGCATAGACAACTTACTGTTATGCAAATAGAGGACAATAGCGGGCTGTTATACTGTGACACCCAAGGTATACTGACCACATTCGTGGAAACGTACGAATTTTATAAGATACAGCATACAGTACTAGAGCTGGAAATTTTGCAATACATTGAAGACATAGCGCTGGTATGGTTATCCAATGCGCATTGAGAATACCTAGCCCAACCTATAACGGAGGAGGAAGTACAGCTTGCTATAAAATCATTGCCAAATGGTGAGTTACCTGGTCCTGACGGATGCACTGGGGAATGTTATAAAGCATATTCAGAATTATTGATTCCGCATCTGCTTGAAATGTTTGCCGAAGCCTATCATAATAAAGTCCTTCCTCCAACGCTTGCTGAGGAGCTCATAGTGACACTGCTAAAGCCAGATACAAATTCTGAAAAAGCGGAGTTTTATAGACCCTTCTCATTAATAAATTCAGACGTCAAGATATTAGCAAAGATCATTGCTACGAGGCTGCAACCGCTCATGTCCACTATAGTCCTACCCGAACAATCTAGATTTATTCCAGATCGTTCAACCATACATAATCTACGCACCATATTTGCCCTTTTGCATCAACTAAATCTGGAATTACAAGCCGTGGCGGTGCTGCTAGATGCAGCTAAGGCCAGTTTTTAATCCTGTTGAATGGCCCTAGATGTTCATGATTTTACAAAACATTGGCTTACCGCCTGTGCTTACCAACTGGATTGCCCTTCTGTATGCTAAACCCACTGCCCGAATCAAAGTTAATAGTTATATATCAGAAGTAATACCAATACAGAGTGGCACTAGACAGGGCTGCCCACTATCTCCGCTACTCTTCTCTATTGCAGTTGAGCTGCTGGCTTGAGAAATACGTCAGAAATACGCACACACAGCTCTGCGGTTTAATTTGAGACACATTAGTATATCATTGTATGCGGATGATATGGTACTATACCTACGAGACCCTGAAGAGAACCTATCATCACTTTTGCAAGAATATATCACATTTGGGCGTCACTCGGACCTGCAAATTAACTGGAGCAAGTCGGCGGTGGTACCATTACCAATGAATACTAAAGCACCACAAATGGAATTCCCTCTTGTATGGCAGGAGGATCCAATTAAATATCTCGGAATCTGGATACACAGAGACTGAATTAGTACTTAGATACAATTATAGCACCGCAACTGATCACATAGAAACACAAATAACTAGAAGGATCACTCTCACCCTATCACTAGCTGATAGAATTTCACTAATAAAGATGGTGCTGTTACCTAAGCTACTATACCTCTTCATTAATATCCTAATACCACCACCTGCCTCAATTTTTAAAAGGCTATGCATGAACCTCGTTAGACTGATGTGGGCCGGTAGACCGGCCCGAATAAGTCTCCAAACCATGAAACTCCCATATGCCGCAGGCGGCTTTACAGTTCCTGATGTCTATTTATATTATCTATGTGCCCAGGCACAATATGCACACTATTAATATTACCCAGTTCAATATTTGCTGCATCTAGCAGTAGAAGACGGTGACGCTGACCCAGTGCCACTATCCAGCATTCTCATGCATACACAACATCATTTATCAATGCGAGAAATAAATACGATATGGACAACCTAACAAGCCTCACAAATCATCAGTTAATTAGCAAACAAAACTCCCAAATACACCCCGAATCTGCTGCTGACGCATCTCCCTGCGCTATCAGTCACACAAGAACAGAAAAGCATGATGATTTTGAAACAAGTGGGGGTGGCACAGATGGGCAATCTATACCCGAATTGTACCTTAATTACTCCTGATGACCTGGCATATATCAGCACCAATCACTATTATTCGGATTTATTTATCATAGACTGAGAGCTGCTATGAAGGTACTGTACCCAACCTATCCCATCGAAACTCCTGCCTTACAGTCACTACAGACTATGATATCTACCCCTACTCACTCTAATATAATTTTGCAGCTATATAAACTGGTACAGGCAGAAATTGGAGCACACACCCTCAAGGCCTGTGACAACTGGAATACATTGTTAGACATCTCCCCAACGGACGAAGACTGGGCTCCCTGCTGCACACTCACTACACTACTCACGCCAAATGGCAATCTCTGCATCATCCATTACAAATATACACATCAAGTTTACCATACTCCAGCCAAATTATATAAGTATGGACTTCGTGAAAATACGCACTGTAAGAGATGTGTGAGTGACCAAGCAGATTTCGCACATCTTGCATGGAGTTGTGGTCCAATAAAGAAATATTGGAAGGCTGTGATTTGCCATTTAGGCATACTCATATCATGTACACTGTCATGCACACCACAATTATGCCTATTGGGCCTTCACATACCTGTGAAAACTACAAAGAAGAAATTAGTTGCCATAATGTTGCTGTTAGCAAAACATAGAGTAGCGATGCATTGGGACAGTAAGCTAACCCCTACTCTAACAAGCTGGATACTAGATGCTGTCTAATAGATGCGGAAGAACTTCCAACTGCTTCCAAGCCCTCAGATATTTGGGAACTGCTTACTATATATCTACGAGAATGCAGTCTTTCTTAACATCAGGACATGCCAAGAAGCACTGGCCGTATGCATGAGGGGCGACTCACCTCAGATGGCGACGCGCTTTGTAAAATTTATTTCTGAAATTATCTCCCTGATCACACCAGATGACTAAGACTGAGCTTTAACTTCCCAAAGTGGCACCTTTTCATCCCACGTATTTACTGTCTTTTTATCAGAATTGAAAATTGTCTTTTTTTAACTGTTATCCACGATTGTGTAAATTGCAATGATTAATTGTGCAAATAAACTTTTACTTACTTACTTACTCTACGAGAATGCCCTGATTTACTTAAGGCTAATTATTAATTTGAACACTTGAATTTTCAATGAGAAACTGCCATGCTGTGTAACTGCTCAACTGTGTATTCTTTGAAAATTTGATGTATTGGATACCTTACTGTAATACATTTCATGGGATTGCTACAGATGTTACCACTTTTATGTATGACTACCAAAACCTTTACAAAAACATTTAAAAAAAAAAAAAAATATATATATATATATATATATATATATATATATATATATATATATATATATATATATATATATATATTCACTGAAAAAACCATAGGTTATAGACCATATATAGTTAGGGATTAGCATTTACAAAACCTTATTTTACTCACACAAAACCATTGAAATTCACATATATAGTTAGTTGCACTAACTATATATCGCGCACCCGCAATCCACTGCTGATGATGTCACATATTACATCATTCATGACATGGTCAGTGACATCACTGATGACATCACTGATGACAACTCAAATGACATCACTGATAACATCACTGATGACATCATTCATGTGATAATACGATGAACATCTTCAGACTCTAATATAACCTTAGATACACTCAGTGTAAACAGACACTCACAGATTGTCACTCATCCATGGAGTTACTCATACACCTAGTCAGTCATGCAAAAATCAATCACACCTCCATTTCCTCAACTATTATACAGTTATACACACCTTACTTATTCAAACATATTCTAACACATATGTACTCTCTTATACAATCACTGATACAAGTTTACAATGATCCATGCAGCCACTCACACATTCACTGGCTCTTATACACAGTTATTTATATATGTCAACTCTCACATGTACTGTGTTTTACAAATGTACTTACTTTGACATGTAGCACTGAGATATCCATTCACTCACCAATACACTCATGCACACAATCAACCACCCATACAGCTGTTTCCACATGCAGTTTTGAACCCATACATCTAGTGAATCAACTGTTCACACATCTATGCACAGAGTCACACACCTCCCAGCCACCCACACACACACACACACTCACTCTCCCATACAAATACTTGGGCAACCAATCAATAACCCATATAGTTACTCATATAGCTACTGATCAACACATGCAGCAGTTTACAGAACAACAGATATAATCATGCACAAATTAAGACAGTTTAGTCACTAACCCATGCACTCAGTGAGACACATTTAATCACTCTCTCATTCAGTCAGTCATGCACCTACTAAATCCTTCATCCAGACACTTATACATCCACTCATTCTTCAATATGTAAGACATATTTTAACTTTACAGAAACATACAGTCACTGGATGTTGTCATCAGTGATGTCATTTGAGTTGTCATCAGTGATGTCATCAGTGATGTCACTGACCATGTCATGAATGATGTAATATGTGACATCATCAGCAGTGGATTGCGGGTGCGCGATATATAGTTAGTGCAACTAACTATATATGCGAATTTCAATGGTTTTGTGTGAGTAAAATAAGGTTTTGTAAATGCTAATCCCTAACTATATATGGTCTATAACCGATGGTTTTTTCTGTGAATTTTCAAGGTTTTGTAAATGCTAATTCCTAACTATATATGGTCTATAACCTATGGTTTTTTCAGTGAATTTCAATGGGTTTTTAATAGCAAATATCAAAAGCTGTAAAATGTATTCTTCTTTTAAATGAAAAATATATTTTATATGTTTTTATTATAATTTTTTTATGCATCTGCCAAACCCTGACCTCTTAATAGTGCACTGTGGTGGAAATGATTTTGGGACTATGACTGGGGTTGGTCTGGAAATGCTTTTAAAGGACACCTTTCATCAATTGATGACACTTTTTCCCCAAACTGCCTTAGTATATTCCAATATATGCCAAAGACAGAAATGGAACTGTTCCAACCAATTTTGTCCACAATTTGAGAAAGCACGGAAACACGTGAATAAATCTGTTTCTGCTTACATGAGAGACTTTAGAATGGGTTCAATATACAACAATAACTTGCGTTACAACATGCAAGACATCTACAGAGGAGATGGTGTGCACTTCTCAGATGAGGGGAATAGAATATTCCTCCTGAATTTTAAACTGTGCATTGAAACCTACCTGTAGGTACCTATATCAGCCACAGAACCCAATAGCTCTTTTCAGAGCTACCCTACCTCTGATCATTCAAAACATTTATCTTTTTCTAACTTTTTTCACTATTTTTCACCAAAGTACGCTCCCCGGTTTGCTTACCGGTGCGCGTACCGGGCGCTCCCCGCGCAATTTATTTTTATTTATTTTTTTGCCTATATGAGCGTCCTAAGCCCCCCTCAGAAAACCTAGAGGGTCAGAAAGTGTCTACCGTGCCCCCTTCTACCCATTCCGAACATTGTTTCCCGTCCATCTTGTGTCTCAATTCTACCGATACACAAAATGGAGGACTCCCGAAACGCTGCCGGTACGCGTACCGGGGCGCGCACCGGTGAGCGCTCACTAAAAAAAGGTGGGAAAGTAATTTACAGAAAAACCACTGGAGACACTTTCATCAAATATAGAATAGGCCCTACTACATAGCAGTCCCTACCATTTACCCAAATTTGATGGAATTCCATTGAGAAAATTATGCTGTAGGCCTGACTAAATATCCTGAGGTAAATTACATGACAGAAACACATATGAAGTGTTAGAATTGACAACCAATTAAAATGTTACTTTCATTTTCTACTATTATTTCAAGACATTTGATTGGTTATGTACCTTAATATATATAAAGAAAGAGAGAGAAACACAGCCATTTTGACTACTACTTCCTGAAGTACATTTCAAGAGCATTTTCACTGTCAACTTTAACTTCTTTTTCAAAGGTAAGATATCATTTTAAAAATTTGAAAGGAGAACTATGTTATGCACTTTAAATTAAATAAGGAAAACGTTTTCAGATAGTTACATACTGTCCCTCTATAAGAGCTAGTCATTGAGAAAGACTTAATTATTTAAATTATTGTTTGAGTTAGGCTTCTGTGGTATACTTATGAATTTACTTAGGCTTCATCACAGGCACTTTTTAATAGTTCTACTTCCTGCCTGAAACCATGCACTGCCCAAAGATTACTTCACTGTTAAAAACTCACAAGCACCTGTCTGAACGTAAACCCAACAGTGCCCTATCTCCACTGATATATTTTTTTAATGCAATTTACAGCAAGAAAATGGAAGCACAGCAAAAAGAAAATACAATTTCATTTGAAATTAAGATTGAAAGCAATCCAAACCAAGAAAAAGAAGAACTAGACTTTATGGATGAATCAGAAGACCAAGAATTATTAAAATGTGCTGAAGAATGTGAATGTGATTCTTGGAATGAAAAGGAGGACATTCCTGATGATTTAATGTTACAAATTCTCTTAGATTTTGAAAAATTAGAACAATAAATTTAAATTTTAAAAGTTAAAATTGTTTGAGACATTATTCTTTTTAATATGAAAATTATGAAATAGTACCCAAAAAGATAAAATATAAACTGAGACTTAAAATATACTATGCAACTTTTTTGTGTTACATAGTAAGTTTGCTCATGGTTACTTCCTTTCTCCCACTATATTATCTCCAATGTGTATTTAACATCTCTTTATCATCTCCTGCCTCCATGTTCTTTCTGCTTTCCTCACAAACTATGCTATGAATTCCATATACCACAATAACTTCTGAAACAACATGCAAGATATCTACAAAGGAAACGGTGTATATTTATTTTTAGACTCTGCATTGGTACCTACATGTTGGTACTTAAATAAAAAAAAAAAAAATACAACAAAAAGAACAATCAATAAACATACAATATTTGAACATTCTTTCATTCTTTTTTCCGTATATTACGCTCCCCGGACCGCTTCCCGGTGCGTGTACCAGGCGCTCCCCCGGCAAAAAAAACGATAATAGTTTTTATTTTTTTTGCCCCGCGGGGCCCTTTTAAAGCCCCCTCATCAAACCTAGGGGGTCAGGGAGGATGTACTCTGCCCCCTTATGCTCATTTCCCCCTTTGTTTTTGCCACCTCTTGTGTCTCGATCCTACCGAGACACAAGATGGCGGCCGCTCCGGACTGTTTAGAATGTTGACAGTCACCGGGGAGCCAATCCGCTTCTCCTCGCGAAGTTCCATTACGCGTCAGGTATGCGAACCGGGGCGCTAACCGGGACGCTGTCACAGATATATATATATTTTTTAAAACGTTCATTTCTCAAAATCCACTGGAGCACATATATTGAGACATAGCAAAGGCACGTCGGGCAAATCATATCTACAATTTTGCCAAGTTTCGTGTAAATCCATTCAGCCGTTCGAGCTAAAAGTGATTACAACCGCCCTATGGAAAAATGAATGGGAAAAACGCGTTTTGGGACCCCCCTTTTTTCTCGGCCCCCCCATGACAAACCCCCCCAATTTTTCAGGGGCCGCTCAGAAACAAAATGTGCCATTTTCCTGAAAATTTCAGCCAATTCCGTCCACAAACGCCAAAGTTATTTGACATAGAATTTTCAGAAATCCCATAGGAAAAAAATCCTAACTATATATACCTACTGGCGACCGCCAATAGGTAATATATATATATATATATATATATATATATATATTGCACAACTCTCGTCTCTGTATCCACAGGAAACCTTTAAAGAAGATTGCACTCTTGAGCCAAATATGATTTTCGAAGTAAAAAGATAGAATTTATTCAGCCGTTAATACAGCAAAATTGACAGACGTATTTCAGCCTTGCCGCCTTCGTCAGTGTCAATGTGCACTTAAAATCACAGTGTATAAATAAAGAAAAGAAAAAAGGGGTTACTTTCATAGACCTAGAAAGAGTCCGTGTAATTCATAGCAATTAAAGAAGGACTTGTTTTGCATCGGCCATCTTGTAATGGTAAATTCAAATGATTAATAAAACAATGTTACATCACATTGTGCCAACCTATTTGTAAGATACATTTTGCAAGCACATCGCAAATACCAATTAGAAATTTGAAATACGAGTTCATAAAATAATTAAGTGCTACTTGATATATATATACACATTCAATCAAATGAACATAAACAAATATGATGGCAATCAAGTAGAATGGCCGTTGTCCCAAAATTGAGCCCTGAATGGGCTTATCCTTTCTGTACAGCTGTACTCATTACGTTGCAAAGGTGCATGGACTTTTTTTCACTAAACAAACAGCATAACATTAATGTTTACTATACGTAACAAAAAACATGATTGAAAAGAAAGAAGAAAAAGAATTATCCAGAGTTGTCTTCAGTTAGAATCAATTTTCCAAAGTTTAACCTACATGTACCCACATCTCTTCCTCATTATTGAGTCCCATAGGTATTTTAGTTTGCAATTTGATAATGTATCTGGACTCAAGTGTGCGGAGTTTTCTTATATTGTCACCCCCTCTTTCTGATTTAGTAATCTGATCTAGGCAGAAAAATTTCAGGAGACTGCTGTTGCTATTGTGTTTCTCCTCAAAGTGTCGGGCTACCGGATAGTTATGGTCTTTGTTATTGATAGCCCGTAAATGTTCCAGGATTCTATTTTTTGTTGGTTTAATTGTGCTCCCTATATATTTCTTATTGCAGCGACAACTCAAGCAATATACGGTGTGATCTGAATTACAGTTCAGTAATTTGGTAATTGCCACCTTTGCCTTTTTTCCTGGAACAGAATAGTCTTTCACTTTGTGGCTAAATCTGCAGGCCTTACATTTCATGTAAGGAAAAATCCAGTTATTCCTGAGGATTTTTTCTTTTTCTGTTGATAATGACTGTTAACCAGATGGTCCCCTATAGAGTTCCCTTTCCTATATGTAATTAAAGGATATTCTGGTAACACTTTCTCTACTACATTGTCAGATTTGATGACCTTCCATTTCTTATTGAGGATAGTGTGAATTTCAGACGATTTCTCTGTATAATTCGTTATCAATCTGATTTTTTGATCAGTTTGCTTGACTTTCTCTGTCAATAAGAGACATCTTTCTGTATTGCTACATTTAGCTTCCGCTTTTTGAATCAGGCCTGAACTATATCCTCTTTGTCGAAATCTTTTCTTAGCCTGAGAAATTGCTAGTTCAAAGCCAGATGAGGTGGAACAATTTTGTTTAATTCTTAAAAACTCGCCTGCAGGAATGTTACTTATCATTTTCTTGGGGTGACAGCTTTCAGCATGGAGGATTGTGTTCCCTGCTGTTGCTTTTCTGTGTAGTGACGTTTGAATTTTGTTTTCGTCAATGTATACCCTCAAGTCAAGGTAGATCACTTCTCTGTTGCTGATGCAACCCGTAAATTATAAATTTAGCTAATTTTGATTAAGAGCCTCCACGAATTGCTCAGCATCGCTCTTCGGACCACGCCACAAAATGAAAAGATCATCTATGTAACGCATCCAAAGAGCGATATTTTCTGTCCACCTCTCATTGGTGCCCGCCCAGGCCACGTGCTTCTCTCTCTCTCTATATATATATATATATATATATATATATATATATATCCAATAGCAAATGCCCTTGAGCTTCGGGCATGAAGGAAACTAAAGGAGACATGAAAGGCAAGCAGCTAAGAGGCGCGCAAACCAGATGGTGAGGTCAGCTTTGGGAGCCCTCTGTAAGCTCAAGGGCATTTGCTATTGGATATATATATTACCTACTGGCGATAGCCAGTAGGTATATATAGTTAGGATTTTTTCTCTATGGAACTTTTGAAAAATCTTTGTCTAATAACTTTGGCGTTTGTGGACGGAATCGGCTGAAATTTTCAGGAAAATGGCACATTTTGTTTCTGAGCAGCCCCTGAAAATTTGGGGGGTTCAGTCAAGGGGGGGCTGAGAAAAAAGGGGGGTCCCAAAACGCGTTTTTCCCATTCATTTTTCCATAGGGCGTTTGGCCTCAGTTTTAGCTCGAACGGCTGAATGGATTTGCACGAAACTTGGCAAAATTGTAGGGACTGTCAGCCCGATGTGCCTTTGCTGGGTCTCAATATATGTGCTCCAGTGGATTTTGAGAAATTAAGGTTTAAAAAAACAGATATATCTGTGACAGCGTCCCGGATAGCGCACTAGTTCGCGTACTATTCGCGTAACGGAGCTTTGCAAAGCGAAGCTGATTGGCTGTCCGGTGTCTGTCAACATTCTAAACAATCCGTAGCGGCCACCATCTTGTCTCTCGGTAGGATCGAGAGACAAGAGGAGGCCAAAACGAAGGGGGAAATGAAGGAAAGGGGGCAAGGTAGACCTCTTCTGAACCCCTAGGATTGATGAGGGGGATATTAAAGTGCCCCGCGGGGCCAAAAAAAAAAAAAAAAATTGCGATTTTTTGTCGTAGAGGCGCAAATCGGTACGTGAACCGGGCAGCTAACCGGCAGCGTAACAGGAGTCTGAGGAGAAGCTGATTGGCTGTCAACATTGTAAACAGTCCGGAGCGGCCGCCATCTTGTCTCTCGGTAGGATCGAGAGACAAGAGGTGGTGAAAAACGAAGGGGGAAATGAAGGAAAGGGGGCAAGGTAGACCCCTCCTGACCCCCTAGGATTGATGATGGGGTTATTAAAGTGCCCCGCGGGGCAAAAGAAAAAAAAAGAAAATTGCGATGTTTCGCGGTAGAGGCGCTTCCCGGTACGCCAACCGGGCAGCTAACCGGCAGCGTAACGGGAGTCCGACATCTTGTGTTTTTGGAGCGTCCGGTTTGCGTACCGGGTAGCTTTCCGGTAAGCGTAACAAGGGGAAAACCAAGAGAAATAGTAAAATAAAATTTAAAGGAATAGATTTCCACCAAACTTGGCAAAATTGTAGGGCCTGTTTGTTTGTTGTGCCTTTGCAAGGCCTCAAGATATGTGCACGTGTGGATTTTGTCTAATGAAGGTTAAAAAATATATATATATCTGTAAGCGTGCTCTGGCGCGCTTACGTTACGGGTTTTGTTTGCGCTGCAGTGACGATATGTCACGTTTATGCGACGCGTCATGAGGCGTCTCACGTGGCTACGTGATACGTCACGTAATAAAGAATATATTTTACAGCTATAGATATTAGCTTTTAAAAAACTAATGAAATTCACTGAAAAAACCATAGGTTATAGACCATATATAGTTAGGAATTTGCATTTACAAAACCATGAAAATTCACTGAAAAAACCATTGGTTATAGACCATATATAGTTAGGGATTAGCATTTACAAAACCTTAATTTACTCGCACAAAACCATAGAAATTCGCATATATAGTTAGTTGCAATAACTATATATCGCGCACCCGCAATCCACTGCTGATGATGTCACATATTACATCATTCATGACATGGTCAGTGACATCACTGATGACATCACTGATGACATCTCAAATGACATCACTGATGACATCTCAAATGACATCACTGATGACATCACCGATGACATCTCAAATGACATCACTGATGAAATCACTGATAACATCTCATTTGACATTACTGATCACATCACTGATGATATCATTCATGTGATAATACAATGAACCTCTTCAGACTCTAATATAACCTTAGATACAATCAGTGTAAACAGACACTCACAGACTGTCACTCATCCATGGAGTTACTCACACACCTAGTCAGTCATGCGAAGAATCAATCACACCTCCATTTCCTCAACTATACAGTTATACACACCTTATTTAATCAAACATATACTAACACATGTTTACTCTCTTATACAATCACTGATACAAGTTCACAATGATCCATACAGCCACTCACACATTCACTGGCTCTTATGCACAGTTATTTATATATGTCAACTCTTACATGTACTGTATTTTACATATGTACTTACTTTGACATGTAGCACCGAGAAATCCAATCACTCACCAATACACTCATGCAGATAGTCAACCGCCCATACAGCTGTTTCCACATGCTCTTTTGAACCCATACATCTACTGAATCAACTGCTCACACATCTATGCACAGAGTCACACACCTCCCAGCCACCCCCACACACACACTCACTCTCCAATACAAATACTTGGGCAACCAATCAATAACCCATATAGTGACTCATATAGCTACTGATCAACACATGCAGCAGTTTACAGAACAACAGGCATAATGATGCACAAATTAAGACAGTTTAGTCACTAACCTATGCACTCAGTGAAACACATTTAATCACTCTCTCATACAGTCAGTCATGCACCTACTAAATCCTTCATCCAGACACTTATACATCCACTCATTCTTCAATATGTAAGACATATTTTAACTTTACAGAAACATACAGTCACTGGATGTTGTCATCAGTGATGTCATTTGAGATGTCATCAGTGATGTTATTTGAGATGTCATCAGTGATGTCATCAGTGATGTCACAGACCATGTCATGAATGATGTAATATGTGACATCATCAGCAGTGGATTGCGGGTGCGCGATATATAGTTATTGCAACTAACTATATATGCGAATTTCTATGGTTTTGTGCGAGTAAATTAAGGTTTTGTAAATGCTAATACCTAACTATATATGGTCTATAACCAATGGTTTTTTCAGTGAATATATATATATATATATATATATATATATATATATATATATATATATATATATATATATATATATATATATATTCACTGAAAAAACCATAGGTTATAGACCATATATAGTTAGGGATTTGCATTTACAAAACCTTATTTTACTCGCATAAAACCATTGAAATTCCATATATAGTTAGTTGCGCTAACTATATATCGCGCACCCGCAATCCACTGCTGATGATGTCACATATTACATCATTCATGACATGGTCAGTGACATCACTGATGACATCACTGATGACATCTCAAATGACATCACTGATGACATCACTGATGACATCTCATTTGACATTACTGATCACATCACTGATGATATCATTCATGTGATAATACGATGAACCTCTTCAGACTCTAATATAACCTTAGATACAATCAGTGTAAACAGACACTCACAGACTGTCACTCATCCATGGAGTTACTCACACACCTAGTCAGTCATGCAAAGAATCAATCGCACCTCCATTTCCTCAACTATACAGTTATACAAACTTTACTTATTCAAACATATACTAACACATATTTACTCTCTTATACAATCCCTGATACAAGTTCACAATGATCCATACAGCCACTCACACATTCACTGGCTCTTATGCACAGTTATTTATATATGTCAACTCTCACTTGTACTGTGTTTTACATATGTACTTACTTTGACATGTAGCACTGAGATATCCATTCACTCACCAATACACTCATGCACACAGTCAACCGCCCATACAGCTGTTTCCACATGCACTTTTGAAACCATACATCTAGTGAATCAACTGCTCACACATCTATGCACAGAGTCATACACCTCCCAGCCACCCACACACACACTCAGTCTCCCATACAAATACCTGGGCTACCAATCAATAACCCATATAGTTACTCATATAGCTACTTATCAACACATGCAGCAGTTTACAGAACAACAGACATAATAATGCACAAATTAAGACAGTTTAGTCACTAACCCATGCACTCAGTGAGACATATTTAATCACTCACTCATACAGTCAGTCATGCACCTACTAAATCCTTCATCCAGACACTTATACATCCACTCATTCTTCAATATGTAAGACATATTTACACTTTACAGAAACATACAGTCACTGGATGTTGTCATCAGTGATGTCATCAGTGATGTCACTGACCATGTCATGAATGATGTAATATGTGACATCATCAGCAGTGGATTGCGGGTGCGCGATATATAGTTAGCGCAACTAACTATATATGGAATTTCAATGGTTTTATGCGAGTAAAATAAGGTTTTGTAAATGCAAATCCCTAACTATATATGGTCTATAACCTATGGTTTTTTCAGTGAATTTTCAAGGTTTTGTAAATGCAAATTCCTAACTATATATGGTCTATAACCTATGGTTTTTTCTGTGAATTTCATTGGTTTTTTAAAAGCTAACATCTGTAACTGTAAAATGTATTCATCTTTAAATCTTAAAATATATTTTAGATGTTTATTAATAATTTTTTTTTTAATATTTTTTTTCTTCGCTTCCAGTTCGCGAACCGGGAAGCTTTCCGTTAGCTCATCTTGATGCCGCGACCTAGTCCGCGAACCGGTAAACGTTACGTTAGCGGAACTGTGACGCGTCGCGGAAGCGCGACGTATCACGTTGTCGCGTAATGCGTCTAATGACGCGCCGCGTTAGCGCTCCCGGAAGTGCTCCGGACCGCGAACCGGAAGCGATCCGAGACGCGGCGCGCACCGCGTAACGTAAGCGGAACAGGTCATGTGACTTGTTTATCAAAGTTTTCATTGGTTCATTTCACTTTTGGTTTCCAAATGATGTATGACTAGGTCATGTGACCTAAAAATAACACTTTTCATTGGTTCAGAACTTTTGCTTTTCCCAAATCATGTAAACCCCTCCTTCTTTCCTCACTCTGACTTTCATCTTGGTGAGAGAAAGACCATTTTCCTGGAGTTCAGCAATGGCTTCTATACTTGCTGCAGCTGGTGCACCCCCACCACCACCTCCACCTCCTCATAAGAAGAGAGGACCACCAAGTCAATTTATCTCCAACAGAGAGGAGGAAGAGGAGGAAGAAGAAGAAGAGGATAGAGATCAACCAGAATTTATCCCGGAGTTGCCCCGTGTTTCTAAGACATATAAGCCTCCTCAGCCACCCTCAGAAAACCTAGGGGGTCAAGATAAGTCTACCATGACCCCTTCTACCCATTCTAAACATTATTTGCCCTCCATCTTGTATCTTAATGCGACCGAAACACAAAATGGTGGACTCCCGTGACGCTTAAGGTTCGCTAACCGGGCCGCTTTCCGGAAAGCGGTCCTAAAAAAAGGTGGGAAAGTAATTTACAGAAAAACGACTAGAGACACTCTCACCAAATATAGATTAGCTCATACTACATAACAATCCCTTTCATTTTCACAAATTTGATTGAAATTCCATTTAGCCATTAAGCCTGTAGACCTCTCTAAGTACCGTGAGGTAAATTACTTCACAAAACACATCTGAAGTGTTGGAATTGACAACCAATGAAAATGTTACTTTCATTTTCAATTTTTTTTCCTGACATTTGATTGGTTATGTACCTGAATATATATAAAGGAAGAGAAGGAAACACAGCCATTTTGACTACTACTTCCTGAACTACATTTCAAGAGCCTTTTCACCTCCCTGAAAATTAAATTGATAATTTGTAAGTGGCACTTTAAATTAATTTGTAAAAACGTTTTTGATAATTATTTACTGTCCCCCTGCTATAGTTCTCTGTTATATTTATTGATTGACTTACACTTCTCTGCTATAATTATGAATTTACTTACTTTAAGTTCACTGTTAAAAAAACAGAACTACCTGTCTGAACTTAAACCCAACAGTGCCCTAACTCTTCTAATTTAATTATTTTTTTTATGCAATTTACAGCAAAAAAATGGAAGGGGAGCAAGAAAAAAGTAATGTTTCCTTCGAGATTACATCCGAAGACATTGTAAATGAAGAAAATGTGGATGACGATTTTATGGATCAATCTTTTGACGAACAATTTATTCAAACCTTACAAGAGACAGAAACATCCATGTTTGACGAGATACCAGATGATATAATGCTGGAAGTTTTAATGAACTATGAAAATAATAAATAATTTTTTTTAAATCAAAATAAATAAATAAATAAATAAACGAACAAAAACAACAAATAATTAACATACAGTATTAGAAAAGTCTATCATTCTTTTATCCTTAAAGTTCGCTGCCCAGAACGCTTTCCGGTTCGCGAACTTGGCGCTTACCACGCAAAAAAAAAATTTTTTTTTTTGGACCCTCCTAGGCCCTTTTAAAACCTCCACATAAAACCTAGGGGGTCAACGAGG
Organism: Lissotriton vulgaris; assembly: GCF_964263255.1. NCBI lineage: Eukaryota > Metazoa > Chordata > Amphibia > Caudata > Salamandridae > Lissotriton > Lissotriton vulgaris. The sequence goes on along the minus strand of NC_141685.1, from coordinate 891,479,278 downwards.
ATCTACTATGCCCCCTTATGGTAATTTCCCCCTTTGTTTTGGCCTCCTCTTGTCTCTCGATCCTACCGAGAGACAAGATGGCGGCCGCTCCGGACTGTTTAGAATGTTGACAGACAGCGGAGGGCCAATCAGCTTCGCATCGCAAAGTTCCGATACGCGAAAGGTTCGCTAACCGGATCGCTGCCCGGAGCGCTGTTACAGATATATATCTTGATTTAAACGTTAATTTCTCAAAATCCACTGAAGCACATATATTGAGACCTAGCAAAGGCACATCGGGCTAACAGTCCCTACAATTTTGCCAAGTTTCGTGCAAATCCATTCAGCCGTTCGGGCTAAAAGTGAGTCCAACCGCCCTATGGAAATTAACATGGAAAAAACGCGTTTTGGGACCCCCCTTTTTTCTCGGCCCCCCCTCCACAAAACCCCCCCAAATTTTCAAGGGCTGCTCAGAAACAAAATGTGCCATTTTCCGGAAAATTTCAGCCAATTCCGCCCACAAACGCCAAAGTTATTAGGCATAGAATTTTCAGAAATCCCATAGGGAAAAAATCCTAACTATATATACCTACTGGCGACCGCCAGTAGGTAATATATATATATATATATATATATATATATATGAGTTCAAAAAAGGTTGCCCTTGAGGAAACAGCCACGAGGTGAGTTGTAGAGTATTCCAAATTTTTATTCAATAAGCTGCTGCATTCAAAGGAGCGCAGGACTGCAAACATCAATGGAAATTATTGCCAGACCGGTTTCGGGAGTCCTTCCCTTCATCAAGTGGCTTCAGCTTGCAAACGCCGGTTTCTTGTGATGCACTAGTATTTCATTATCAAGGTGTGCCCCGGTGGGCGTGGCCGTATGCACAGCTTCCTGGACCTTGAAGTGCAGAAAGTTTTAACTTCAATGAGTTCATGACATTGTGCAAAAATTAAAAGTTGAAAGTTGATTGAAGTACCCCAGTGGGTTAGACGCTGCACCCTGCTGCTTGCCCTTGATGTATTTTTCAGCAGCTTACATGGAAACGCACCCCCCCTAGCGTAACGGCACCGGAGTGGTGTCATTACAGGTCCGCAGCGCGGCAGGCTTTTTCCGCGACCGAGCAGGCCGCTTAAACTTGAGTTCAAAAAAGGTTGCCCTTGAGGAAACAGCCACGAGGTGAGTTGTAGAGTATTCCAAATTTTTATTCAATAAGCTGCTGCATTCAAAGGAGCGCAGGACTGCAAACATCAATGGAAATTATTGCCAGACCGGTTTCGGGAGTCCTTCCCTTCATCAAGTGGCTTCAGCTTGCAAACGCCGGTTTCTTGTGATGCACTAGTATTTCATTATCAAGGTGTGCCCCGGTGGGCGTGGCCGTATGCACAGCCTCCTGGACCTTGAAGTGCAGAAAGTTTTAACTTCAATGAGTTCATGACATTGTGCAAAAATTAAAAGTTGAAAGTTGATTGAAGTACCCCAGTGGGTTAGACGCTGCACCCTGCTGCTTGCCCTTGATGTCTTTTTCAGCAGCTTACATGGAAACGCACCTCCCCTAGCGTAACGGCACCGGAGTGGTGTCATTACAGGTCCGCAGCGCGGCAGGCTTTTTCCGCGACCGAGCAGGCCGCTTAAACTTGAGTTCAAAAAAGGTTGCCCTTGAGGAAACAGCCACGAGGTGAGTTGTAGAGTATTCCAAATTTTTATTCAATAAGCTGCTGCATTCAAAGGAGCGCAGGACTGCAAACATCAATGGAAATTATTGCCAGACCGGTTTCGGGAGTCCTTCCCTTCATCAAGTGGCTTCAGCTTGCAAACGCCGGTTTCTTGTGATGCACTAGTATTTCATTATCAAGGTGTGCCCCGGTGGGCGTGGCCGTATGCACAGCCTCCTGGACCTTGAAGTGCAGAAAGTTTTAACTTCAATGAGTTCATGACATTGTGCAAAAATTAAAAGTTGAAAGTTGATTGAAGTACCCCAGTGGGTTAGACGCTGCACCCTGCTGCTTGCCCTTGATGTCTTTTTCAGCAGCTTACATGGAAACGCACCTCCCCTAGCGTAACGGCACCGGAGTGGTGTCATTACAGGTCTGCAGCGCGGCAGGCTTTTTCCGCGACCGAGCAGGCCGCTTAAACTTGAGTTCAAAAAAGGTTGCCCTTGAGGAAACAGCCACGAGGTGAGTTGTAGAGTATTCCAAATTTTTATTCAATAAGCTGCTGCATTCAAAGGAGCGCAGGACTGCAAACATCAATGGAAATTATTGCCAGACCGGTTTCGGGAGTCCTTCCCTTCATCAAGTGGCTTCAGCTTGCAAACGCCGGTTTCTTGTGATGCACTAGTATTTCATTATCAAGGTGTGCCCCGGTGGGCGTGGCCGTATGCACAGCCTCCTGGACCTTGAAGTGCAGAAAGTTTTAACTTCAATGAGTTCATGACATTGTGCAAAAATTAAAAGTTGAAAGTTGATTGAAGTACCCCAGTGGGTTAGACGCTGCACCCTGCTGCTTGCCCTTGATGTCTTTTTCAGCAGCTTACATGGAAACGCACCTCCCCTAGCGTAACGGCACCGGAGTGGTGTCATTACAGGTCCGCAGCGCGGCAGGCTTTTTCCGCGACCGAGCAGGCCGCTTAAACTTGAGTTCAAAAAAGGTTGCCCTTTAGGAAACAGCCACGAGGTGAGTTGTAGAGTATTCCAAATTTTTATTCAATAAGCTGCTGCATTCAAAGGAGCGCAGGACTGCAAACATCAATGGAAATGATTGCCAGACCGGTTTCGGGAGTCCTTCCCTTCATCAAGTGGCTTCAGCTTGCAAACGCCGGTTTCTTGTGATGCACTAGTATTTCATTATCAAGGTGTGCCCCGGTGGGCGTGGCCGTATGCACAGCCTCCTGGACCTTGAAGTGCAGAAAGTTTTAACTTCAATAAGTTTTAACCAATGTTTTTTTCAGTATATATATATATATATATATATATATATATATATATATATATATATATATATATATATATATATATATACATATGAAATATTATGATTATGGGAATCATCATGGGGTAGGGAAGCAGAATCGTAGAAAATTAATGTTTAAAAGTGCAGAATTCATGCTTTAAATGGATTATGGGAACTTAGCGTCTAATGTCTATTTTTGATTTTACATTGTACTACATTATGTGATTACCAGTGCTGCTTCATTTTCTACTTGAATAAAAGTTATTAGGCTTTACGAAACAAGCAGAAAATTCTGTTAAATATTCTGAACAAAATGTAATTCTCTCATGGCTGAATTTAGCTGTCTCATACTGAATAACATACTATGTAACCATTGCAACATCATGTAATAGACTGTTTGAATATAGAATACCATGTGATATAAATGTGGGAAAATCTTCAAATGTATTCTGTTGCAAATGTTTCACATTACTTGGTTCCTATTGGCCACAAGCCTGAGAATTCCTGGACTACTGCTGTGGATGTATACATCTTTTGTGTAAAATACTATAAAATAATGTTATTTTAGGAGTCAGGAAGCTGCCCTTATCCAACTCTTAGAGGCACAAAATCTCTGGCAATTTATTGCAGAACTCTTCTGAGCTCTTGATTTGTGTGACCGTTGTGCCTAATATGTTTATTGAATTTATTTGACTAATTGTAATTTGTGCCTTTGCACTTTACATATTTAGAAGTAAAACTTTAACTTGAGACTTTTGTGTCTGTCCTTTTTGAACCTTGTTGGAAATGGGGGTCTCTAGTTGGCATGGGCTTGCACCTTTGTCCAAGTAGGGACCCTTCTTCCTAATCAGGATAAGGGGGTTACAAATAACCCCTGCTCACCCCCTTGGTAGCTTGGCACGAGCAGTCAGGCTTATCTTAGAGGCAGTATGTAAAACATTTGCACATAACCAACAGTAATACAGTGTAAGCACTACAAAAGAACACCACAGCAGTTTAGAAAAATAGCCAATATTTTTATACACAAGACCAAAAACGATAAGAATCCACAATAGAGAACTTAAAAATCTATTTATCAAAATACGCTTTAAAAACAGTTCCTTGATGTCGATAGCTCCGCCTGGGGCTATCACGACGTCGTGAACAAACAAATCCAAACAGTTCAGTCTGGTCGAGGCTAGGCCTGGGCGGTAAATTCCGTTCCGCTCGAGGAATTTGCAGAATTTGTGTAATTTTGCATTCTGCAGAGAACACGGAATTGTCCAAAATTCCGCGATCTGTGACTTCGCTGAATTTTTTGCTTGTCCGCACTTTCAAAATCCATGTTCATGAGATATTTCTCCCCGAGCAGGCAAACAGCGTTCGCGTACAGGAAAAAAGCATCGCGTACCGGCAGAACAAGCAATTCTGTGTGTTCGCGAAACTTTTGCGTGCTCGTGGAGATTTTTTACCATTTCGCGGACCTTTGCGTAAAGCGACTATGCGAATTCCACCCACCCCTAGTTGCAGCGTCGCGGACCAGCTACGGTGTCGGGAAGCCCCACAAACAGTATCTGTTAGAGATGCAGGGCGCTGAGGCCCTTGAAGTCACATGCGTTGCAGGTCGAGCTCCTTTCTGTTGGGATCAGGAGCGCTGGTGTCGGCAGGCATTGGGTGCTGCATTGTGACATGCAGCAGTGCGGCGTGCAGTGCCCTCAGGTCTCGGTGCGAGCAGCGGCTCGGTGGCGGCATCAGATGGCGTCATTAGTGAGACCAGGGTCGCAGTGCGAGGCGAAGGCAGTGCTCGTCACGGTGTTGGTAGGTCACGGTGCAAGCAGCAATGTCGTCGTTGCTGAAGCGCTGTCGTCAGCTGACGAATGGTAGTCGATGGTGCCGGCATCGGTAGGCCAAGGCTGTGGTGTGGGAGGAGGGTGGTGCATCGTGTAACTTTACCAACAGTGCCCTCGAACCATGGTGCAATCAGCAGCGTAGATTATGGTGTGGAGCAGCGGCGTCAGGGAGGCCAAGGTGTGGTCGTGAAGCGAGGCGGTGCAGAGTGCTGTGCCCACAGGTCGCGTTGTGAGCAGCTGCTCAGTGGCGGCATCAGCAGGCATCGTTGGTGAGACCAGGGTTACGTTGCGGCGTTGCAACGGTGCTCTCTGTGGTGCCCAGGCTTCAGCGCGAGGCGGTACGGAGTGTGGTGCCCACAGGTCACAGTGCGAGCAGCGGCACAGTGAAGGCATCAGCAGGCATCGTCGGTGAAACCAAGTTCACGGTGTGGCGTTGCGGCGGTGCCCTCTGCGGTGCCTTCAGGACAAAGAGTCGACAGCTGCGTTGTAGACGCCGTTGAGTTGACTTTCTTCTGTCGTAGCACAAAATACACAGTGCCCAGTGCTGAGGGCAGAAGAGCTTGAAGGATTTACTGTTCCTGAGACTTTTTGAAAAGGGGGCCAGCTCTGCCTCAAGCCCTTGGAGAACCTCACAAAAGTATATTGCAGAAAGTTCAGTCCAGTCCTTTCACTGCCCAAGACAGAAGCAACCACTCTAGGCCAACACAGCAAAGCACACAGCCAAGTGGTAGTCCCTCCTCACAGCTTTTCCAGCTCTTCTTCTTGATCCAAAAGAGTTCTAAAGTTCAGGGGACTGGTCCCCAGTATTTGTATCCAAAAATCCTTTGATCCTCTAGGCAGAGGGTGTCTGTGCCCAGCCAGAACCAGCTCTGGTTTCTCTGGTGTGATTTCCCACCAGGGGGTGGAGACGGCATTGTCAGAGGCAGACCAGGCCCTTTGAGGTGCGAGGAAATCTCCTCCCTCTTCCCCATAGCAGCCCAGGTCTATTCAGCCCTTTCCTGACCTACCTAGACTATCGGGAGCCATTCCTTGCTTCCTAGCGATCTGTCATCCAAAACCCAGACAGGCAATACACATTCCAGCAGAGGCACAGGGGATGACTGAACAAGAAAATACCTACTTCCTAAAAGTGGTATTTTCAAACACAGACTGTAAACATCACCTTTACTAAAAGATGCATCGTTAGATTCTGAGTTCAGGCATACTAAATTTTATTTTCCCACCTAGTTCCCAGGGCCAGTTATGTTTATAAGATGTTATAAACAAACTTCCCATTCTGTCCTATGGGGAACAGGTGGCCTTGCAATAGTGAAAAACAAAATGGGCTGTAATTCACTATCAGGACACCAGGGCATGTCCTACCTTTCACAAACACTGCACAATTCCCAAAGGAGTACTTTGGGCCTACCCTAGGGGTGCCTGACATGTAAGAAAAGGGAAGGTTAGGGACAGGCCAGTGGGTGCACGGGCCAAGTCAACATGACAGTTACAAACTGCATGCAGACTCTGGAATGACAGGTCTGAGGTACCTTTTGCTGGCTATTCACGTGAGTGGCACAATCCGTGCTGCAGGCCCAAATGTAGCATTTGATTCCCAGGCCCTGGCACACTAAGTGCACTTTAGTAGGGGCTGACAAGAAAACCAAACAGCCAATCATGGAAACACCAATCCATAACATACTTTACCACAGGAGCACTTGCAGTTTACCACTGATAAGCAGTGCGAAAAGTGTTCAGAAACACTATGCCAGCAAAAACAAAGTAAAAACCGGGAGGGAAGGAACCAAAAACTCAGGGGAAACACGCCAAAAGATGCCAAGTCTAACAAACCTCTTATGTGATTTAAATCTTAATTTGCATACACAAGAAATACGGGTCCATCAGGAGCACCAAAGTCTGGATCGGGACTACACCGCACCACAGAGAGGAAATCAGCACACCCGGGGTAAAGTGAGGTGTAGGTTTCTGCATTGACAAGTGCCTTGTGAAACATATTCCTATATTGTCATCTCAAAGTTCTGTTGTGTGTCGATTTAGATACCGTATATAGGTAAGAACTAATTTACTATGCATGAACATCTGTTCCTTAGGAGTTCATTCATGACGTTCCTCTGCCAGACTTTTACGTCAATACTGACATTCCTAAACACCTTCGAGGTATACTTATACCTTCACTTGCCATGGCAAGGCGCGGCTACCTTCTGGCTGCATGACTGTATACTTGCACGGCTCGACTGCGGCTCGCCACGGCAAGTTCGGGAGGAATCCGAGTCCCCGCCTGACGCACTGACCAGACGTTGTCATCCTCCTCGCAGAGAATCCAGCTCCAGTGTTTCTGACTCCCCTTGCGGGATGTTAGAGATCGAGACCCGGAAAGAGATTCCAACCTCTCTCATTCTAACGTATGGAGCAGACTAGAACCTAGAGGGACTCTTGGCAACTCTGGCAAAACTAAACTATAGCTAGCTATACTTTAGAAAACAGCACCTACTTCTTACCTTGTACTACACTTAGGTTAGGTACACTGGGGTAGAACTATTTAGAAGCACCAGATGAGTATTCACATTTTATCCTGTGTTATTTATGTATGTATTTTTATGAATATATGTCATAGCTACATACCATGCTATTGCAGTATTATTTTATCGTACTGCTTAGGCTGTACGTATTATACTTCACACTCTGTCTTACGATTGTAGCAGCTCATATCTCTTGCACGAGAAAAAAAGACTGTTTAATAAACCCTTTTTATTGAAACGCCGTCTACCTATTTCTGTGCAAACTCTGTAGAAATTAAGCATGCACGATTGACTGAGTGAAACTGTTATCTATTGTTTCCACGATTCTGAGACTGTTCCGATTCTAAGGGAAACAAAGTTGTCATGTTTATGCGGTTGTCAGAAACTAATCCCTTCTTGTTCATTTGAGAAGTTTCTAGTGACCTCTGAGTTAGCTGGAACACACAAGTAATTAAGTTTAATGTACTCGATAGAGGTATACTGACCTTAGTCCTATGCCAAAACTATAGTGTATATTATTTCAATGCGCAGAGCCTATCAGGGATATAGGAACAACACTACATGGCGGCCAACGGTTTGATAATGCACAAATGTAACGCTAGATGCTGAAGTTACTCAGTCGTGCTTTTCACAGAGACCCCTACTCATTGTACTCCATAAGACGTCTGGAGTGGGTGGGGATAATATCCACCATAGCTGAGTAGGATGAGAGTCCTATGTATTAGCTGTTTGGTTTGTTCAACGTTGAAGGATACAGTGTTCCAAAATATTGTGCACCTTATCTTTGTTTCCTTGAAACTTGTTCTACATTTTTCATTAAACAAATGTCCCAAAACGGGGATAATAATACCGTGACCGATGAGGCTGCGGCTCATCCAGTCGTAGGAGCTTTTAATCAAACAGGTTTTAGTGAAACCGATGCGGATGCGATTCCTATCCATCCAAATTTAACGAAAGCCATCACTCTAAAACTTATAAAACATGGTCCAACACCTAGAGGTGGTAGAGCAGTTTTTTGTGATAGAGGCACATGAATTTTTTCAGACAGAGGTATTCTATTCATGGATAGTATTCCCTGAATCACAACCAGTAAATAACATGTTTCACTTCTTCAAAGAAGCTGAACCACCTGAGCAATATATTCCTTTCGAGGATATTAAAATTCCACTACCATACCAGGAGCATCAGCACTGGTTTAAAGGCGCCCTAAAACATTTCAATCACATTATCAGGCTCGGTCCACTAGGTAGACCAGGAGCAACATGGCCGATTTTAGCCAGCTACACACCTCATCCTGACATTGAATCAATGTCGGATAAAGAATTACTTAATCAAATACAAGAATTAATAGAATTACACAGTTCAAAAGAGAAACGTTCTCAATCCCGAGGTAGGTTTTCTCAAAAGGAGTCCTCTGAAAGAAGGTATAAACTCAGGTATAGGGATAATTTGAGAAAACCTGATAGGTATCAAGATACTGATACACGTTCCTCTCGTACCTTTCAGATATCATCACAGACATCCGAAAGGAGAGGACTGTCAGATCAAAAAGAACACATGAAGTCCAAAGACGATCAACACATTCAGAAAAACAAATCAAAACCTCAATTCTCCAAGAAGAACGTAGCAGGTCTGAAGATCAGACATGCCAAGAATTCTGAGAACACAACTCAAGAACGGAGAATGGGCTCAGACAATGCTGGACAGTGCAGCAGAACTAATATTAGCTCATCAGAACTTGAAGGAAGTTCTGGAGACTGTGGACTTGAATGAGTACATACAAGTAGAGACTGTAAACACCAGGGTTAGTTCTCCACAAAAGTTATACGAAACAACACTCCGGATGGAGGGAGACATACCAAGAAAAGTGAAAGTACTCTTTTAGGAAAGACTTTCAAAGGGTTATAATATATTTCTAGCAGAACAGGACTGGCCACCAGACTTTGTCAGAGAGCGCCCACATGGCAAAGACATCATTATGCCTGCTTTCTCCAACCATGTTCCAGTACATTTAAAATATACATATGCCAGGAAATGGGCAGTTACCCAGGCCCCAGCATTATATAAAATCATGTCGGATGGGATGAGGATTCACCTCATCATAAGATCCAGTTAAAAAATCAACCAACTGCACAAAGGCAGTAACCAATTAAGCAAGAAGCTAAAAAACAGTTCAGAGAGATCTTAGATCAACTTGAATACCAAGGGGGATTGAAACATGCACCTCATCAATGAACAATCATTTGTTTCCTTTTTCCAAATCAGACAATACATACAGTCTAGTTTTGTATTACAGACACCTAAACTCTTGTTGTAAAACATTTGCAGTGCAAAATGCACACAGCACGGCATTAATGAATAACATTGTGCGTAAAAAATATAAAACCACATTAGATATTTCTAAGGGTTTCTTTTGTCAAAACATAGCACCTGAAAGCAGGTACTTGACAGCTTTCTCAATAATTGGGAGCCGGTGTCACTTCCGTCGACTCCCACAAGGGTTCAAGTACATCCCGGGGTTATTCTCAGCAAGAGTAACAGAGTTACTACAAATTTTTGATGACGAGGCATTGTCATATGTCGTTGACATCTATCTGACAGACGATGACCTGAATAGGCACTTGAACAGGGTGAATACCATTATATTGGGCTTCGCCTCTGAGGGTTATGAATTCAATTTAAAAAAATCAATAATTGCCAATCTCAACGTCCTTTTCCTAGGATATGAACTATCAAGTGAAGGCTAAAGCCTGTAGCCAACTTTTTAGAAAAGTCCGAGCTGCTCCAACCTCCAAAAACGCTGAAAAACTTACAGTTGATTCTTGGTTTCCTGAATTTTGGATTAACATGCATTCTAAACTATGCAGATAGGGTTAAACCTCTCTACGAATTATTCACACCTGATTTTAAAATCACACATTGGAAAAAAGAAAGCAAAACCACTGCACTCCTAATTATACTGTGTAAATAACACAATGTTCTCAGTTTCTCTGCTTAGGGTGCTCAAGGTGATCACCTCCTGTCCGGTGAGGTGCAAATCATAAAGCTCAGAGAAACCTTACGCGTGTAAGGATAATGACTCGAGCACACCTGCAGGAAAGATTAATTGCTGAAGTGGCAAAAAGTCAATAAAACATTGTTGGTAATTCAGTAAGAGTTTTGGCTTTAATTCAACCAATAGAATTAATCATATTGCGTCATATGATACATGATCCATTAGATGACTTGGTCAAATAGTGGTAATGAAATCACAATGGTCACAACATGTAATCACTTCGCTATTTTTGCAGGAAACCCCAATGCATTCCGAGCCGTGGGCTCTTCTTCAGGGGACATATGTCTAAAAGGAAACAAAAATGTTAAAGGTGTATATTAAGAGGCCCGATGGGAATGCATCTAAATGATTTTAGGCGTGCAGGTGATAAAACACTTCCGTAGTGGATAGAGGGTGAAAAGAACAATATGACCGTGAAGGGGTGCAATATTTGGTAAAAAAGAAACAAAAATCTAAGAAAAACTAAAGAGAAAAAATTCTGCGCGATAGTCAACAGTGCAGCCTTCTCGTAGTACCTACTCGAGTACAGTCCTATCTTCGGCTGTGATACAGGTGCCGTAGTGAGCATGCCGATTAAGAAAATGAAAAGAAGGAACAACCATCTGAACATGAAGTTAGCGTCATGTGCACGCTAGGCGTGGTCCTGTAAGGGAGTTAAATGATGGTGCTGTAATGAGAAAAGAGCTGTGGATGCCAGTAGTGGAAAGTGCATAAACCAACGTTGAGACCTAAACTGGCTCCTAGTTAAGGAAACTAGAGCGGATGCTTACGGTCAGTGAAACGTATACTAAACATGAGCATAACTGAAATTAAGATGTTACACACACGGTGCAATGCCAGAGGTTAAATAAGCGACAAACGCTTACCGTATACTAAATTGCAGGGAACTGTGCTCAGTGTTCCGACGTTACCATCGCAAAGTGTTGTGTGTAGATAACCTGGGAAACGTGACCGTGATGTATTAAACACAAAAGTAGCCATAGAAAGAGAGCTGCGGGTGCGGTGTGTACGAGAAGAGACACACGAATAAAGTTGCAAGTACAGTGAATGGTGAAAGAACGATACAACATGAACTGATAATGGAGAGATAGGAGAAAAAGAGTATGTGAAAAGTAAGAAAAACTGGTGAAAAGGAACTAATTAAAGTGAGGAAAGATCAATGATAACGAGGAAATTAGAAAAAAAGGCAAAGAGAAGAAAGGGAAATGCGAATAAAACTGAAAATCAAATGAAAATGAAATGGTGAGAGAACAGGATAAGGGTAGTCACAGGGTAAATGAACAGATAACAATAAAAATATGACTGTTGAGATGTACAAAAACTAAAGGTATAAGAAACAGAGAGAAATCAGAAGCAGGGTAGCACTGCACAAATTGAAGAACAGCCACAGGAAACTACTATATTCTAGTCTATCATTGAGACCCATTGGGTGTAAAGAGTTCAGCTTGTGCATCCAATACAGTTCGCACTGCGAAATACATTTTTTGTGGTCTCTGCCTTCAGTTTTCTTGACGACCTCCAATCTCACGAACCGGATTTGGCTAACATTATGAGCTGTATTAACGTAGTGTGCTGATTTTAGATTTTTCATCCAAATGTTGCTGCGATGTTCAATTAGTCAAACCTTGATTTTCCGTTCAGTTTTACCCATGTATGGTAGGCCGCACAGGCATTTAGGAAGGTACACAACATTAGTGGTGTCACACGTGGCATTTACCTGAAGGTGAATGGGAGTTCCTTGTGTGGGATGCATTAACGTAATGCCAGGTATAATGCTGTTACAATTACCACAGTTGTGGCAAGGAACTGTACCTTTGTATGTTGTGTGAGTGGTGTTACATGGTTTCAGCATTTGTTGGATATTCTTTGATCGTTGGTAAGCAAAGATGGGTTGACTCTGATTGATGTTATTAAAATCGTGCTCAAGTTCCAGCAGCTGCCAATGTTTAATGATAGATTGCTTAATTTTCATGCTATGGATGGAATATTTTGAAACAAATACACAGCGTGTCTCAGTAGCATCTGTTTGGATTCTTCTGGTTAAGAGTTGTGTACGGTCCTTAGATTGTACTCTTTCTTCCGCTGCTTTGATGATATTACTGGGGTAACCTTGTTGAATGAATTTATTGATTATCTTGGAACTGTCTGTTTTGTAAGATTCCTCAGTAGATGCCATTCTTTTGGCTCTCAAAAGTTGGGAATAGGGTAAATCCCACATTGGACACAGGAACACACAAATATCACTGCAAACAGATATGTTAGCAACAAAGCACTTACAAACACATGTAAACGTACGCAACTTAGCGATCCGAATCTTTCCGGGTCAATGCGGATTCACCTACTTAACTTTTAATGAAGGTGAAAAAGTACCAATTGCATACAAATCACATTTGTATACACAAGCGGAAATGCGCTTCACTTTACTGGAAAAAATTCTGACAGCAGTTCAAACCGCTGTAGCAAAAGAAAGAGCCCTAGCACAGGGGAGACGCATTATGGTCGTAACTCCTTTACCAGCCTTAGAGGCAGTTACAAAAGCGAGCATTCCGAATGAAAAGCTTTAGATACAGAAATGGATGCAATGGGGTAATTCTCTTGCTGCATCTGATGTTGATTATGTTTTTGATCCTTATTTGAAAACACAAGCATTCCTGCAATATAAACACAAATGTCCTCTGCCTACTGAGATTCTCCCTCTTGATCAGTACGAATTTATAATTTATACTGACGGATCTACACAACCCGCTACGGAGGGTAAGCAAGCTTATAGTGCAGCGTGCGCGATCGTTAAAGGTCGTATGCTTGATGGTAAATTCCGACCGATGGTCACAAAAACGCAATCTCTAGGAGATTGTACAGCTCAGCGAGCTGAACTACAAGCATTCAAAATGGCACTTGAAAATACGGATCGCGAATTCCCCTCACTCATAGTGTGCGATTCTTTTTACTGTGTTCAATCATGCAATGAATATTTACAGAATTGGCTTCAAAATGGTTTTAAAGATGCAAAAGGTGGCACAATCAAGCACAACGAATATTTACAGAATTGGCTTCAAAATGGTTTTAAAGATGCAAAAGGTGGCACAATTAAGCACAAAACCCTTTGGGAACAAGTAATTCAGTTGCGAAAGGGACTACAAAACACTCACGTTATACACATGCTGAGTCATCAACGTGATGGCATTCATATTGAAGGGAATTCATTGACTGATGAAGCCGCAAAGGGGGCTGTGCAAACGACTTCCGTAGCTGCAATCACTCATGCAAAAACGAGAATAGACAGTGAAAGAACACTGTCTGACAATGCTTCAAGCAAAGGCAGCGGTGCAGTGTTACCTAAAACGTTTCCACTCAAATACTTGTATATAACTGATGTGAACAATGTTCTGTTTGCTCGAATCCCTAGAGTGGGGGATAGAGTAATTCCAAACATGGAACATAGATTAGGACTTATCCGAGCAGCACATGAAGGGATCACCTCTGCTCATGCAGGTGTTTCCGTCACAGTATCATTATTAAAACAGAGATACTGGAGGCCCAGCATTAGGAAACAGACTAGAAACTATGTTTTGGACTGTAAAATTTGCCAAAATATGAAAGTCTCTACTGTGAAACGTCCTGCGCAGACGCCTCTGTTAGTTTCAGATAAACCATTAGCTTGTGTTTACCCGGACCATTGTTGTCCCTTACAAAGGGATGGCAAGTATAAATATATCATGGTCACAGTGGATTCGTGTTCAAGGTTCCTATGGATGTGGCCTCAGCGCTCGGCTGACGCTCGAACTGTTATAAAAGATTTGCAAGTCTTTATCAGCACATATGCAATTGGCACACTACACTCTGACCAGGGTACTGTGTTTAGCTCTTGAGCCTAAAAAGAAGCAATGGCCAGTTTGGGCGTAGCATTGCATTATTCTTCTCCATTCCATCTTGAGGGAAATTCTGTTGTGGAAAGAAAAAATGGGGACATGAAGCAGTGTATAACAGCTAGGGTATTAGGTTCGGGTGATGGGTGGGTCAAACATCTTCATGGGGTCCAACGCTCATTAAATAATTTGCCAAGAAGTTCTCTAGGGGGTGTCACTCCATATGAGGTCCTATTTGGGACTAGAATGTTGGTACCGGACCTTCACATGAAAGGCACAGTGGTGGAAAATAAATAAGTTGATATCAAAGATCATTTGGCTGTTTTACAGGACTTAAATGAACTAAGATCGAAACAAAGCAATGTGCTCCTATAGCCAACCACCTCTGTGGAAAAAACAGCCGTCCCAGCAAGGCCTGTCTGGATCCCAAAGCTTGGTGATCTAGTCAGAGAAAAGATCGCAGACAAGAAGGAATGTTGGCCTTCTTACAGACAACCTGTACCTGTCGTAGCAATCCACGGATCAAGAACAGTACTTTTGCCGCCCCTTGCTGGTAAAAAGGAGAAAAGATTTGTGCCCATCGACCTGATCAAACCACACTATGTGGCCGATACTAAGCAGGAGGCCAAGTGGACTGCGACAATGTAGCAGACGCACACCTCTAGCTACAATCCAAGAGGTTCAAACTGAGAGACTCATCGCCTTTGAAGATTCTACAGTAAGAAATGAAGGACTAAGCAACAATGCTATGGAACTCGTTCTTCTTGAAACCCAAATAACGGTTCGTCCTGATATACCTGTCTACAATGAAGTAACAAGTGATCAAGTGGTCCCAGCGATTTCAACTAATCCTGATGCAATTCCAACCATTGACAGAACTGCCTCTGGCTTTTTCATTAACTTTGATACTTGGAAAAATTACCATTCACGGTGGCAGAAAAACCAGCTACTGAGTTGATCATACATGGTAAAATGACTCTGCCTGTTACAACTTTCCATTTTCAGTATTGCCTAAAACATATACCAGAAGGCAAATATGAAAGGTTGGGTAAAGCACAAATCAAGACATCCTGGGATTTACCTTACACCTACAGATGTTGGAGTGGGGGGCGTGAAGTGTTTCTTAGTGTACAAACTGTGAATATGTACTAAGCGGTTCTCTCCTATGCCAGGGTATTAATTTACATGGGGCCTGTGATGGTGTCACTTCAACCGTATCCTGCCACCTGCAAGGTTCACCGGCTGCAGTGATTAATCCAATTTTTGGACAACTTTCAAATGGAAGTTACCTCATGTTGAATGATCACAGCTGCTGTGGCATGTTGCCAGGTATCCCATATCTAGTAAGGGTTACATCCAGGGTCAGTTGCTGTATGCAAGTCTTGTTCCCCCAAATAGAGACAGCCAGGTAGTCACCTTTATGGCCTACACTGTACATCTCTTCTATACGAATTGATACTCTAAGCAGAATGCAATCTATTCTTTTACAACAAACAGTGCCTCTGATCTCGGCCAAAGAAACCTACGATCTACAAGTCGCAAGGACTTTAACTGAGATACATGCCCTTTTGAATACAAACTGCCCTATACATTTCTCAGAAATGTTGGGACGTATCTAAAACATGTCTGACACGAGCGGTATTATACATGCATTTAAGGAACGTGTGTTCAGGACTGTTAGCACCTTTTCAAGCAGTCCTCAGAATATATCCCGACTTCGTGCACTCTGTGTTTGGTGGACTGCCGATCCTTTTGGCACTCGTTGCAGGGATCCTGTTTTTGCTCCTACTGCTACGATATGGCAAGCTAATCCACCGCTGTCAGTCCCAGCACAGTAGAGAAAGCTCTCCTGGAAAGGAAGGGTCATGATCGCATCGTCCACATTTTGAGTTTACCTCGTCTACGAGAATTAAATACTAAGCATGGGTGGATTTTGCGGATCCACGATCTGCGAATTTGCGGATTCGCGGATCCACAAAATCCGCAAATTTGCGGATTCGCGGATTTTGCAGATTTCTTTAATGGGGGGGGGGGTCTTCTCCTGTGCGGCCTCGACGACGCTCACGATTGTTTTTGGGCTGATGAATGAGTCACGGAATTTGAGCTTCAACTAGTTCCAGCGACCATGTGTGTGTTACTATGCAATCGCCCGAAAGGGCGCAGGGGTCCCTTGAGTGAGCTGTCCATCATAGTGGGTAAATGGTGGGAAGACGGTGCACAGCCCGAGTGTGTGAGCGGGGCCAAACTGGCGGGGCTTCCATGCGAGTTCACATGCCTCTTGTGTGTATAAAAGGTCAGAGACCGATCAGAGCAGCAGATCAAGAGAAAGAAGCTCCTAGTCACGGGAACAGGACGAGGATTGCGCTCGTGAAAGTCAAGGATGCAAAGGCCTCTATCCAGCATCACAGCTGATTTTCGTTGGTAGATTTGGGAAGAAGGCACACCTGCCAAGCCTCGACGACTCTCCCTTGAGTGAGCTGTCCATCCATCATCTTCCTGTAACTTTTTTAGGATGGCGCCGGCAAGCTGCCAGTGCCATCCTAAAATAGTTACTAAATTAGCTTCACTAATAGATAAAATAAAGCAGGTGCTCGAGCACCTGCTTTATTTTATCTATTAGTGCTTCCTGTGCTTCCTGTTCAAGCTAACTTAGTAACTATTATAGGATGGCGCTGGCAGCTTGCCGGCACCATCCTAAAAAAGTTACAACAACAACTTCAAGCTTGAAGGCTTGAACTTTTGCCCCCCGAATCCGCCGCTCGCGGATTTGCGGATTTTCGGTAAATTCGCGGGAGTTTGCGGATTGCGGATTTACCGAAAATCTGCGAAATTCGCGAGCGGAACGGATTTTGCGCTCACGCTTAATAAATACCACATGGTTTCTGTCATTCAGTCCAATCTGGCAAGATTACATCTTACCTGTTCTACGCTGCCTGCTTTGCGGTGAAGAATGCGTGCTAGACATCTGTCTAACACTTCCATCAGTCATGCCAAAGAATATATATCTATACTCTGCTGGACCCGGTAATGGCCATGCTGTGTGTTGACCCCAGCGGCTACCAATCCTAATGGCGGCATTCATTGAGATCTCACAGATGCAAATTGCTGCTGCTGAGGTACAAGAGGAAACAGTAGGCATGCAGGTAACATTGGAAATTAACCTTGCTGACGCTTCTAATGCTTAAGGCGATGCTTCGCATCTATGTGTAGTTAGTCTTCTAAACGAGGTAATACAATGGTAGACAACTTTTTGTCTACACAAATAGAAGATTTCATGTTTTCTCCAAGCCCTAACACTGTCTTTTGATTCAAGCACACAGTGTACCGGAGAGACTCTGAATTTGGCCTTCATTTTTCAAAAAACAAAGACTAAACTTGGAACTTTTTCCTATGATTAATGTTTTTTCTCCAAATTTCTATTTTTCATTTTTGGTAAAGTAATCTGCTTATAGTAGAACTATTCAAAGAAAACAGACTTCTCTGAAAAATTTCCAGAGACAATACGTCACCTTGTCAAACAACAAATTGTATTATGTAACCTGACATGAAATAATTTCGGCTTTATATATGTTTATGTTTCATTCATTTAGCATTCAAATGCGAACTTACGCTTAGAATGAAACATTGCTTTAATATGTACAACACCATTGCAATTTTTATGCATTGCAACAGTTTTAAATGCATTTTTTAGAAATATGTTATTAGCTATGCTTTTAGCAATCCATGTGTAACTATATTTTAGATATGTTTAGCATGTTTAGAATTTAGTATTGTCGTTCATAAGAAACTGGAGTGGGTGTTGTTTGTTGATTTAGATACCGTATATAGGTTTCCAAATTTATGCCCTTATATAGGCACAATTCACATTGCCCGTATTTAGTAATAGAAATCCAACCCTTATTTAGGCATTATCCATGCTAACCAAATACAGGCATGGTCATCTACATCCATCCATCCATGTCACAACGAGTTCATGGAAAATCAGACTCTTAAGCCTTTAGGACTTCCCCTTGCTTAGATGATTGATTTCTCCGAGAACTCATTTATTATGCATGAACATTTATTCCTCAGGGGTTCATTCATGATGTTCCTCTGCCCGACTTTTATGTCAATACTGGCATTCCTCGAAATACCTTCGAGGTGTGCATATACCTTCACTTGCCATGGCAAGGCACGGCTACCTACCGGCTGCATGACTGTAAACTTGCACGGCTAGGCTGCGGCTCGCCAAGGCAAGTTCGGGATGAATCTGAGTCCCCTT
The DNA here is from genome assembly GCF_964263255.1 of Lissotriton vulgaris. NCBI lineage: Eukaryota > Metazoa > Chordata > Amphibia > Caudata > Salamandridae > Lissotriton > Lissotriton vulgaris. The sequence goes on along the minus strand of NC_141685.1, from coordinate 891,460,814 downwards.
CTAATGCACTGAACAGACGCTGTTATCCTCCTCGCAGAGAATCCAGCTCTAGTGTTTCAGACTCCCCTTGCTGGGTGTTAGAGATCGAGACCCGGAAAGAGATTCCAACCTCTCACATTCTAAAATATGGAGTAGACTAGAACCTAGATGGACTCTTGGCAACTCTGGCAAAACTAAACTATAGCTAGCTATACTTTAGAAAACAGCACCTACTTCTTAACTCGTACTACACTTAGGTTAGGTACACCGGGGTAGAACTATTTAGAAGCACCAGATGGGTATTCACATTTTAGCCTGTGTTATTTATGTATGTATTTTTATGAATATATGTCATAGCTACAGGCCATGCTATTGCAGTATTATTTTATCGTACTGCTAACACTGTACATATTATACTTCACATTCTGTCTTATGATTGTAGCAGGGATATAGAAACTACACTACAGTTTTGGTAACATCTACAAATGACTCATCCTTCGGCCTCGCAATTTACAATGTCAGCAGTATTCCTAAGTGAAAAATATGGCTTGTTTGTAACTTTGGTACTGTTTTCCAAATCTACACAAAACTTTTTTTAAAAAGTTTTGGTGTGATTCGTCACGTGAGGGCCAAGAAAAAGTGGGGGTACCAAAATGCAATATTCTCCATTAGAAAATTAGGAACAGTTTTTTTTTTTGGAACACATTTTTATTATGATTTTGTCATAGTAAAACATACAAGAATACCATCAGGACATACAGACCCCCCTTAATAAGCATTTCAGATCAACAACCGATACATGTTTGTACATCGTAAACCAAATAACATGGATATTAGAGCAACTTGAAGCGATAACTATTTCCAGTGTAGGAGCGATGTCATTTCGTGCAATCACATCTCATAGTCCTTTATAACCGTGAATAGTTCTTACCAAGGTCCTACTGATGAGTGGTGAGAGTGCAGCTGTTCATGTAGTCTCTAGGACAGGCATAACGTCTCTTCACATTGTCCATGATAGTATAGTAATGGCACTGTTATGACCTATTCGCTATTCTTGCAGAATCAGTCCCTCTGTAAAGTATCAGTACTCCGAACAATAGTTCCGAAGGACTTTGTTACCCAACTCCCAACAGAACACACAGCGCCATGTTTCGTATTCGTACCAGGCGTTACAACAACTTAAGCATCATCCCCACTCTCGTCCAGCTGTTGTGTCTTCGCATCCAACAGATAGACCTGTAACGGACCCCATATGTCTTTGGGTCTATTGCGTACTGGCAGTAACTCTGCATACACATTAGATTGATCTTGACAATATATAACATCAGTTAGCCAGTCTTTAAACTCAGGAGCTCTCCCCCTGCCCCAGCGACAGGCTATCCTACGTTTGGCCAACAGCAAGGCAACGTCCAGGAATCGTCTCGTTGCTCTGGGGGTGCGAAGTGTGAAGCCCAATAGCATTACAAGTGGTGTGAACTCAATCTCCCCCGTTATCATTATCTGCAACGCTGCGTGGACCTGTGTCCAGAAAGCATATACACCCGGACATGCCCATGCCAAGTGAAAGAAACCCGCAGCTTCAGCACGGCACCGTATCTGACAATTTGAAACGGAATTTCAGGGCAGGTGTATAGTAGAGCCTCTGAAGATATTTGAAATGGATTATTTTCAGTCGGCAACTCGACGATATATGGGCAGTAATGCCACAGCAATATTGCCATTGAGTTCAGAAATCTCCACCTCAATGTCCACACCCCACTGACTGCACGCCTTGCCTTCTGGGCATTCAAGTTGTGTTCTGATGGTTTTGTATAACTTGGAAACCAGATGGCGTCCATCCGACATCAACATCCCATGTAATGGCAAGACTATGACCGGTTCGTCCGGGAAGTGCGGCAGTACCTCCCTTAACCCTTGCCTCAGTCGCACATAATAGAAAACTTCTAATGGTGTGGGTTGAACATGTTGGAACAGTTGTTTGCATGTACGGAGTTTCCCAATAATAAACAGGTCCCCCCATGTTGTGATTTTCAATTTTGCACACATCAGGTGGAAACCCTTCTCTTGCAACAGCGACAACTGGGGATGGTATGTAAGTGGCATATGTGGGGAATATAGCAATTTGAAATTCAATATTTTCGCGATCCTCTTCCAGGCATCCATCGTGCACGTCACTGTCGTTGGTGGTATATCAAGGCTCTGGACAGTACCATGAATCAGTCCACTGAGGGGAAGCGGATGTGCTACCCAGTCTTCCGCCGCTATTTGTGGCATATAAGGAAGTGGTTTGACCCAGTAATATGTATAATGCACCTGCACGCTTAAATAATACGCCTCAAATTCTGGCACATCAAACCCTCCCTTAACATATGGAAGAGTAATGACAGACCACTTTAATCTCAGTTGTTCCCCCCCCCCCCAGAACAATCTAATCAGTATCGATCTAAGCTGTTTGAAGAAGAAGGTGCCTGGGTAGTATGGAATGTTCTGGAACAAGTACAAAAATCGCGGCAACACCATCATTTTAATGAGAGACGCTCTGCCAGCCATAGATAATGGCAAGGCCAGCCATTTCGTGACCGTGTCTTCCAATTTGGTGATAGCCGTCCCGTAATTTAGTCTCAGGGTTTCCTCCCTATCCCGCGATACCACGATGCCTAGATATCGACAGTCTCCCTCACACCATTCTAGCGGATAGTCTAATTGGAACCGCATCACCGCTGGAGTCAATGGAAAAAACTGCGATTTCTTCCAGTTAATTTCGACACCCGATAAGTGCCCAAATACTATAAATTCTCGTGAGATAGGATTGAGATGCACCTGTGGATCTTTGACATAGAGAGTAATGTCATCGGCATATAAGGAAAGGCCTATCTGTCGCTGGAAGCAATTAAATGCAGCTTCCTTATACAATTGTCTCACCCGGCATGCAAGCGGCTCTATTGCGATGGTAAATAGCAATGGCGATAGCGGGCAACCCTGACGAGTTCCTCTTGTGATGGTAATCTGAGAGGACAGCTCCCCATTGATCATAACCCTCGCCACCGGTCTGGTATAGAGAAGTTCCACCCATGTCACAAACAGTCTAGGGAACCCCATTCTATTCAAAATTGTGAATAGGTACTTCCATTCCACAGAATCAAACGCTTTCGTAGCGTCTAGAAAAAAGGCCGTGACAGGAAGATCCGGGGCAATAGTGGCAATTAGGGAAAACAGCGTACGCAGGTTATGAGTAGTATCACGCCCGGAGATAAAACCCACCTGATCAGGCAACACTAAATCCGTCATGATCAAGGACAGGCGATTTGCCAACACCTTAGCCAGTATTTTGGCATCACAATTAATGAGTGAAAGAGGACAGTATGAATCACAATGCCCTGGATCCTTACCAGGTTTCAGCAGTGAGGTTATCACTACCTCCCTCATTGAACCGGGCAGTACCCCTATCTCCAGCGATTCCCCAAACACATTCTTTAGTACAGGTGCCATTATAGTAATGTAACATTTGTAAAACTCTGCTGGAATGCCATCCAACCCACTTGCCTTTCCATTATTCAAGGACATAATGGCATCCCTGATCTCATCTAGTTCTAGGGGGGCGGCAAGAAATCTCCTCTGACCGTCGCTTAACCAGCATAACGCAATATTGTCCAGGAATCCGGCATAGTCGACCTCTTGTATCTGCCGTGACGAGTACAACCCTGCATAATATGACTTAAACACCTCCTGTATTTCCATCGTAGACTGACACCTGGCACCATTTGGACTGTGTGTTTCAAGTATGTATGTGTTAAATCGTGGGTTCCTCGTGACTGCCGCTAGCACCTTTCCGGGTCTACCCCCCTCACAATATCTCCTGGCTACCCAATGTTTACCCTTAAAATTAGCTTCTCGGGCTGCCTCCTCCTCATACTGCGTAGGTTTTTCTCTAAATAGACGATGCGCTGTGGTACCTGGTGTCTGCACCATCTCCCCCTCCAAGTCCTTCAAGTCCAGCTCCAGTTTACGTAGAGTCCCCTGTATATCTTTCAGCACCCCACAACTTTCAGATATGCAATAGCCCCTAATCGTTAATTTAAATGCCTCCCAGACTGTCTCAACACTTTGGACTGACTCCTTATTCCTGGGAAAAAAGGCCTCTATTTCTTCACCCAGTTCCATGCTGAACACCGGATCTAACAGAATAGTAGGTAATAGTCTCCATGGGGCCCTGGTCCTTCCGTACCCTGGGATCCGTACTTCTACCAGCACTGGACAATGATCCGAATAAGTTCTAGCCAAGTGCAGTACTTTTCCTAAATCTACACTCAGTCCCCGAGTTAAAAAACAGTAATCCAGCCTAGCCCATGTGTTAGAGTATGCCGTGAAGTGTGTCCCTTCTTGCCGTGTTGGGTGAACAAATCGCCAGCTATCTATCAATCCTTCATCCTCTATTATAGCCTTGAGACTGTCACGTGCCAGTCTGTTATGCTGCGCACTACCTGTCCGGATCTGCTCCACGGAACTCGATCGTAGCTTACAAGGGTCCACCTCCAAACGTCACAAGCCCTCTAGTTTTAATCACACAGAGGCCTTGAGCCATTAGGCGAGGGATAAATGAACCAGGAAGGGAAAGGAAGGGGACAGCTGGGAAGGGATATACCTGAAACGACAGAATGAGTTTGAGTTTGAGTTTAAAATTACTTGTAAAGCGCGCATACACCAGCGGTTTCTTGGCGCTACAGCTAACAAGATCCGGGGCTAGAAGACAGGGGAAGCTGTTGGGGATTTAGTCAAAGGACTTTGTGAACAGATGGGCCTTGAGGTGTTTACGAAATTGTGGGTACAGAGTGATGGTTCGGAGTTCAAGGGGAAGGGAGTTCCAAAGGATCGGGGCAAGGGTGGCAAATTTCGAGCCTCCCCACTTCTTTCTCCGGTAGCGTGGGATGGTGAGGAGGGACTGGGAGGACGAGCGAAGTTCCCTGGTGGGAACGTAGGGGGTGATCTCAGAAGAGATGAACGCTGGTGCCAGGCCCAGTCGAGCCAAGAAGGTGATGGAGGCGAGCTTGAATTGGACCCGAGCTCGCACAGGGAGCCAGTGTAAAGATTTCAAGAGGGGGGAGGAGTGGTGGAATTTCGGAAGATTGAAGACCAGGCGGGCCGCCTGGTTTTATATCTGCTGCAAACGCCATAGGCTATATGCAGGAATACCTGCATATAGGGCGTTGCCGTAATCCAGGCGGGACACCACCATGGCCAAGATGATAAGTTTGAGGGCAGAGAAAGTAAAGAAACGGGACACCCTGCGTATAGTGCGCAGTGAGAGGAAAGAAGAAGATACCAAAGAGCTAACCTGGGAGTGAAGGGTGAGTTGAGAATTGAGTTTTATGCCTAGGGTTTTGACAGAGGTAGTGGGTACAGGAGAGGGGCCAAGAGAAGGGGGCCAGAAAAGAGAGGACCAGGGGCTGGATGAACCACCTGTCAACACCAACTCGGTCTTATCGGGGTTGAGTTTCAGGTGATTGTGGTTCATCCAGTCCCAGATATGGAGCATGACAGATTGGAAGTTTAGAACAGAAGAGGGGGAAGAGGACAGGTTGAAGACAAGCTGGAGGTCATCCGCATAATTAAATACGGCGACCTCCATTTGTTGAAGAGAAAAGATAAGAGGGGCGACATAAAGATTAAACAGGAGGGGGGAAAGGGAGGAGCCTTGGGGAACCCCGCACTGGACTTTCCCGACGTCCGCTGTGAAGTCACCCAGGCGGACGGCCTGGGTGCGGTCACTCAGGAAGGACGATAGCCAGACCAGAGCAGTCCCCCCAATCCCCGCCGCCCTGACATGGGAAAGTAAGATGGTATGATCCACCGTGTCAAAGGCGGCTGAGAGATCGAGGAGCACTAGGGCCTGGCGCTGGTTGGTATCCATACCCTCCCTGAGGTTGTCCAAGACCGAGATGACACCAGACTCCATGGAGTGTGCGGGGCGGAAGCCGGCCTGGCGGGGAGCAAGAGCTCCTTGCATCTCCACAAAGGAGCTCAGAGCGCTGGTGACATGGCGCTCGAGCACCTTTGCCAGAAATGGCAAGAGGGAGATGGGGCGGAAATTGGCAGGGACAGAAGGGTCTGCCCCGGTTTTTTTGAGAATCGGCACAATAATCGCGGACTTCAAGGGGTTCGGTACTACACCTTGAGCCAGAGAGCTGTTTAGGAGATGAAGGGGGGGTCTGGGCAGGTGACAAAAATATGGCGGAGAATGTGAGCAGGACAGGGGTCAAGTGGAGAGCCAGATTTAACCAAGGGTACAAGGGAAGTCAGAGCTTCCTTAGATATGGGGGGGAGGGTGGTGAGTTCTCCCTTGGGAGGGGGACATTGGGGGTCAACAAAGGAGGGAGAAGGGGGAGGGATGTTGGCTTTATTGGTAGCAATTTTGTGAATAAAGTAGTTATTGAGGGAGTGGCAGAGTTCTTCGGACGGGGTAGGCTTAAGGGTTGTTCTGTCCGAGAACGCCAGGTTATGAACAATCGTAAATATCTCTTTAGACTGGTTTTCTGCAGCAAGGATTTTGGAGGAGAAGTAGGTGGTTTTGGCCTCCAAGATGTCTTTTTTATACTGGGTAAGGATGTTGGTGTACTCCAGTCTTAGAATGGGGCAATAGTTTCTCCTCCAGGCCCGCTCCGAGCGGCGTACTGTTAGTTTGGTGGCCTTAAGCTCTGCATTGAACCACCGGTTGGCATCCTTATCACGTTTGGAGGTAATACGTTTGAGCGGGGCAACAGAGTCGCAGCCAGAGGAGAGCCACTGATCTATGGCCTCAACCTGGGAAAGGCCCTGCAGGGAAGGGAGGGAGGTGGTAAGAAGGGAAGAGAGATCTTCCGGGTTAACTCGGCCCCATGCCCGGACCCAGATGTTTTTGGGGCGAGGGGGCTTGGCTGGGGGGTGAATGGGTAGGGAGAATGAAATCAAGTAGTGGTCAGACCATGTGCAAGGCGAAATAGAGAGAGATTCCACAGGACAGTTCAGGGACCAGATCTGGTCTAGCGTGTGACCTTTGATGTGGGTGGGGGAGTGAACATGGGGGGTGAAGTTGAGGGATTGGAGGGTTTCGGAAAATTCCTTTGAGGACGAACATTCAGCTGGGTCGGAGGGCCAGAAGTTGAAGTCGCCAAGGAGTACAATAGAGGAATTGCTGACTGTTGTAGTGGCCAAGACTTCCAAGAAGTCAGAGAGAAACTGTAAAGGGGTTTGAGGAGGTCGGTAGGTAAGAAAACAGGTCAGAGGGGGAGTGGTGGAGGTGGTGCGAATCACCAGATATTCGGTGGTCGCGATGTCAGGCAGGGATAGGGTTTGAAAAGGAAGATCGGTGCGTGCGATGACCGCCACGCCGCCCCCAGCTCTGCCAGTAGGGCGATCTGCCCGAAGGGCATAGTAGGTAGCCGGTAAGGTGGCTAGTAGGGCGGGGAGGGAGTCATCGCAGAACCAGGTCTCCGTTAGGAAAAGGAGATCTGGGGCATGAAGATCCAGCAGAACTGAGAGTTCGTGCGCATGGGCGACTGCGGACCGGGTATTAAGGTAAAGAGCCGTAAGGGCTTTGGGGGTTGTAGGAAGAGCGATGCCTCTAGGCGAGAGAGAGGGGCCAGCTATAGGAAGGGGAATGTGAGGGGGAACGGCAGGGGAGAGACCGAGGGAGGAAATGTGAGAACAAATAGAGGCTGCGATGGGCCAGGGTCCCTGGAGGCGGCGCAGCTGGACCGGGGTATAGGTGATGAGCGGGGCAGCGTGGCGTGCCCCTAGCCCCGGACAGTCGCGGACGGGCGCAGATGGGCTTGCCTTAGGCGTGCCTTCGGCACGCATTCGTCGCGCCCGCTGCGCCTCCGGCCCAAGCACATCCTTTTATGCGGGGATCAGAGGGAGAGAGGGAAAGGAAGGGGCGTGGCCTGCAGAGTGGGCGGAGCTTACTCGCTCGCGGTGGATGGCGGCAGCGAGGGAGGATTCCCCAAGGCAGCGCCCAAATCGGCTGTCTGGGACCTCCTGTGCAGGCAAGGATCTTGGCGAAGTGCCGGTAAGGTTGTAAACACACAGCAGTGCAAAATACAGTTTTTTTAAAAGCAAGTAAAAGCAAGTAAAATGAAATGAGCAGCGCTCCCGGCTTTCCGCCTCAGGAGTTTGTTAGAAGGACGCGCTAGTGGTCAGCGCGCCCTTTTAACCGATGGAAGGGGGCGTGGCCTGCAAAGTGGGCGGAGCTTACTCGCTCTCGGTGGATGGCGGCAGCAAGGGAGGATTCCCCAAGGCAGCGCCCAAATCGGCTGTCTGGGACCTCCTGTGCAGGCAAGGATCTTGGCGAAGTGCCGGTAAGGTTGTAAACACACAGCAGTGCAAAATACAGTTTTTTTAAAAGCAAGTAAAATGAAATGAGCAGCGCTCCCGGCTTTCCGCCTCAGGAGTTTGTTAGAACACATACTGAGCTATTAATACTTCATCAATCACAGTCTACTCTCATTAAGTCTCGCTAATATGTGCTGTAGATACCTTATAAAACAGAAGAAACAGCCGCGGTACAACACCGCAACCTCTCTTGACACCCTATGTACCTACAGGGACACATAAACATAGGTCAAAGAGCTGTTATCCTCAAAAGACTCCCTTACAGTAGGACTCAAACCCCTTACGTCTAACATACCAGGAAATGAATGCCAGAGAGTGGTAATTTGGAATCTGTTATGAAAGGTAATTCAGAAAAGAAAAAAAACAATGATCTGTATCCAAAACAGGAAATCCTCTCCTCCTTATTTGTAGAATCAGCAGTGCGTGGGAAGCAAGAACCACAGCACTCCGCTCTACTGTGCATAAGGACGACTTGAGCCCAAAGAAAGTTTGTACAAGACCATCCGTAAAGTTACTGGTACAGCCGTAACCAGTGCAAGTCACTGATAGAGGAAGTAATCCATTGCTAGAACATCAAACAGTGGGGGCACGGAAGCGTGTGGTTGTCCTTCACCACTGCGCTCTGCGACCCTGCACCCAGGGAATTCCAAGAAGGACTCCTCGTAGTTCATGCACTACGCGATGGAGACAAACGGCAATGCGTGGCAACCTACCACCGCGCTCCGCTTTCTCTGCAGTGAGGCGACCTGAATGCAGCAAGAACGCTCGCCGATCAGGAACCCCACCACTGCTGTAGTCCCACTCCTACCTCGAATGAAGGTCTGTGGGCAAGGTCCTATGCTGCGGCGAAAAACAAACCCGCTACCATCAGGATCCGTCCTGTGCAGCGTCAGGGAAACGGCGTCTCAGGCAGGCGTCACCTGGAAGCGGAAAAGCCTAGAATTACACGCACCAGGAAGGGTGCGTGTGACCAACAAATACTCTCTACCATGCCGGGAGTTCTGGGTAATGTAGTTCTGGCTCTGTTTGTGACTACAGAGTTCTTGACGCTCTCGCTCGCGCTACGAGAACACGGTATTGCAGGCGCGACCAGTAGAATCCTGACAGTATGTCCTCCCCCCTAGCGCCTATTAGAGCCAGGCCGTCGAGGGTATCGGCGGTGATATGCCCGTACCGCCACAGGAGCATGGATATTCTGCACAGGCTCCCAGGAATCATCCTCAGCTGAGTACCCTTTCCAGGAAACCAGATACCACAACACACCTCTCCTGTACTTTGAGTTTTTAATGCTCCTAACCACATACTCAAACCCATCGTCACACAACACAGGAGGAGGAGCGCGCCTCCTGGCATCGAAAGCAGGTTTCAGCAAATTACAGTGGAACACCGGATGGATTCTTAGAGACCCAGGAAGTTTCAACTTGTATGCCACCGGGTTCACTTGTTTCGTGACAACGTATGGACCAATGTATCTAGGGTGAAAAATGCTGCGCAGTTTGAAGCGGATGTTTTTGGTGGAAAGCCAGACCTTGTACCCTACTGCGTAAGTTGGGCCTGCCCTCCGATGTTTGTCCTCACCTCTTTTGTACTCAGCTTTTGCTTTCAGCAGGTGTGCTTTGATCTTACTCTGTACCGCATGTACCTTGTACATTTGCTCCATCACCGTAGGTTGCTCAGCCACCCCATCAGGGATGCTAATGGGGAGAATTTGTGCGTCAAAACCATACGTGGCGCAGAAAGGTGAAACCCCCAATGAACTGTGCCATGCGTTGTTGTATGCCACTTCTGCCATCCACAACAGGGAGACCCATGACTCTTGTGCTTCCGCGGCATAACACCTAAGATATTTCTTCAGCGTTTGGTTTAACCTCTCCGTCTGGCCATCTGTCTGCGGATGGAAGCTAGTGGATAGGGAGGACTGTATCTGCATTGCCTTGCACCAGGCCTTCCAGAACCGGGCAATGAACTGTGGACCTCTGTCCGAGATGATCACCTCTGGTACCCCGTGCAAACGGACCACATTGCTCAACAATAACTGAGCGGTTTGACTGGCTGTGGGGAGGTTTATACAGGGAATGAAATGACCCATTTTGGTGAGACTGTCAACCGTCACCAGGATTGCCGTCTTGCCTTGATCAGGGGGTAACCCCGTAACAAAATCAACACTGATGGTTTGCCAGGGTCTGTTTGGTGTCGGTAGTGGCATCAGTAGCCCTTTCTTTTTTCCTGTCTCGAGAACACTCCTCAAATTTTCTTACCCACTCGAATACGTCGCCTTTGAGGGTGTCCCACCAAAAGTGCCGTTGCAATAACTGCACTGTTTTGGTCACTCCAGAGTGACCTGCCAGTACAGAATCATGACACCATGAAAAGGCCTTTTTCCTTAAGGCTACACTAGGGATGAATAGCTTGGCTTCCTGAAAAGGCAGTCCCTGTTGTAGAGTGCGATCCTTCTCCAAAGCAGCCCAAGATACCCATGCATCCCGGGATCTGGAGTTGCGTATCAAATCCAAAAAGGTGTTCGCCTGTACAACACAAACCACCTTCCCTGGATCTACTATCGACTAAGGGCTTGGTATCTGCAATTTCACCAGGACGTGACTGTCGGGACAAGGTATCAGCCTTCTTATTTTCTGCCCCAGGCCTGTAAGTGATGATGAAGTCGTATTCGGAAAAAAACAACATCCACCTCATCTGTCTTTGTGTTAGGTTCCTTGCGGTCTTCATGTATTGAAGGTTTCTGTGATCCGAGAACACAGTGACCGGGAAAGCTGCACCCCACAGGTGCTGACGCCACTCCTGGAATGCCTTCTTTATTGCCAACAGTTATTTTTCTGCTATGGTATAGTTTGTTTCTGCTGGACCCAGTTTTTTGGACAGGCATGCTACTGGATGCAGTTGTTCCGTGATCTGATTCCGCTGGGACAAAATGGCCCCTATTGCTGTGTCAGAAGCATCCGCTTCCACTACAAACGGATATTCAGGTTTGGGATGAGCCAATATGGGTGCAGAGGTGAAGGCATTCTTCAAAGTGGTGAAAGCTTTGTCTGCTTCTAAAGACCAATTAAACGAGATCCCTTTTCTGAGCAACTTTGACAGAGGAGATGCCACCAAGGAAAACTGTGCTATGAACCTGCGATAATAATTCCCAAAGCCCAAGAAACTCTGCACTTCTTTCACGTTGCACGGCACTGGCCACTCCTGGACAGCCTTCACTTTTCTGTCCGACATTTGTAACCCCGTAGGACTTAGGATCACCCCCAGGAATTCCACCTCTGACACCCCAAACTCGCACTTACTGAGTTTGCAAAAGAGTTTGTTTTCCTCCAGTCTCTGGAGAACTTGAGAAACATGGCGTTGGTGGTTTTCTATCCTCTCTGAGTAGATGAGAATATCGTCGATGTAAACGACCACACATACATCCACAAACTCCTTCAGGACATCGTGAAGGAAATACTGAAATGCCACCGGGGCGTTACACAACCCGAACGGCATAACAGGATACTCATATAACGCATAACGAGTCTTGAATGCAGTTTTCCATTCGTCACCCTCCCTTCCACGCACCAGATGGTACGCCCCTCGCAAAACCAAGCGGGTGTATATCTGGGCATCCCTCACTTGGTCTAACAAACCCGTTATAAGTGGCAAGGGGTATCGGTTTCGTACGGTGTTTTTGTTTAATACCCTGTAGTCCACACATGCCCTCAATTCTCCGTTCGCTTTTTTAATGAAAAACAAAGGTGAGGCTGCAGGGGATCTGGATGGTCTGATAAACCCTATCTTGACATAATGGTCGAGGTATTCTTTCAAATGTGCTGTTTCTGGAACTGACAGGGCGTAAACACGACATGAGGGCAACGTAGCTCCCTCCACCAAATCAATCCGACAATCAAACAACCGGTGTGGGGGTAGTTGTTCTGCCTGACTCTCACTAAACACGTCCTTGAAACTCCGATACTCTGAGGGCAGGATGACCTCTTTCTCCGCGGCAGTAGCCACTACCACCGGAAGAAAGAAAGCTGCCGTAGGCTGTGTCTGAGAAGAGTCCAGGTGTTCCTTACATGTCTCCGACAAAAACCGCACCTCCTTTGTAGTCCAATCAATCTAGGGGTTGTGGTAGCTTAGCCAGGGCATTCCCAGAATGACCTCGTATTGAGGGGCCACTATTATGTTCAGAGACAGTTTTTCTCTGTGCCATCCCTCTGGCCCTCTGAAAGACAATTCAAGCACATCAGTTTGTTCCGTAATGAGACCTGATATTAAAGGCTTCCCATCCACGGCTAACACCTCCTCAGGGATCGCTCTGGTGACTCGGGCTAGTGACAACGAAGCCACTAGGCTACTGTCTATGAAATTCCCTGTGGCCCCGGAGTCAATCATGACTTTGACCTGATGTACAGTCCTCTGGCTCTCCAAGCTCATGGGAAGAACGATATGCGTCTCTGTTTCTTTTAAAGCCAAAACCGTTAAGGAAGGGATTTTCAAAGGTTGGGATTCCCTAAGGTCTTTGTGTCTATCCCCTGGAACTGTTTCTGCCTCACCAACCAAAGAGACCGCTATACTCTTACTCTTGTTCCACACCCCAGAAGACTTAGGCTTATTGGGGCACTCTTTGACAAAATGTCCTTTTTTCCACAATATAGGCATAACCCCAGGGCTCTACGACTTTCTTTTTCTGCTCTGGACAAGGGTGCTCTTACGGCTCCTACCTCCATGGGTTCCGAGCCTGGATCAGAAGAAGGCAATGACTTTTTGGGAACATACTCAGACCCCCCGGGAACACGGTCCCACCATCTTCGCTCGACCCCTCTTTCGCTTTGTCTACCATCTAGTCTTAAGGTTAGATTGATCATGTCTGAGCAGTTAACTGGCTGGGGATCTATCTGGGCAATGATGTCCTTTAATCCGTCTCTTAACCCTTGGTAAAAAAGCGACATCCTTTTTTCCTCTGGCCAGGACGTCTCAGCCTCCAATCTATTGAAGTCAGTCAAATAGGAAATCAAATCCCTCCTACCCTGTCGGAGGGTGAGCAACTCTGTGTCTGCACTAAAGGTCGTGGCAGGCCTATCCAATACCCTCTCGAATTCGGCACGAAACGCAGCCCAATCCGAGAGGATGGCGTCATTCTTTCTCACCAAAGGTACAGCCCAATTGGGTGCATCTCCGATCAGGTAGGAAATGGCGAAAGCTACCCTTGAATGATGATTCGGAAAGGAGGCCGGCTTGCAGACGAAATGAAGCATTATTTGCGTGAGAAACACCTGCGTTTTAGCTGGATCGCCCGAATACCTTTCCAGGCTAGCCAACGGTATGGGAGGGGGTACTGTAACCTGCACCTGTGCAGTAGATGCATCAAAAGGGTTTCTACTCAATCTGTCCACCTTGTCTCTCAAGGCGGCCGCCTCTGTCTTAGAGGCTGCTAGCTCTTGCTGCACCAGCACCAAGGCATGCAGTACATCCTCTAATGTAGCCATTTTAACCACAATCGAGTCGGGCGGAGCCTATATCGTGGGCGTGTAATTCTGTCCGGATCTGCTCCACGGAACTGGATTGTAGCTTACCAGGGTCCACATCCAAACGTCACAAGACCTCTAGTTTTAATCACACAGAGGCCTTGAGCCATTAGGCGAGGGATAAATGAACCAGGAAGGGAAAGGAAGGGGACAGCTGGGAAGGGATATACCTGAAACGACAGAACACATACAGAGCTATTAATACTTCATCAATCACAGTCTACTCTCATTAAGTCTCGCTAATATGTGCTGTAGATACCTTATAAAACAGAAGAAACAGCTGTGGTACAACACCGCAACCTCTCTTGACACCCTATGTACCTACAGGGACACATAAACGTAGGTCAAAGAGCTGTTATCCTCAAAAGACGCCCTTAGAGTAGGACTCAAACCCCGTACGTCTAACATACCAGGAAATGAATGCCAGAGAGTGGTAACTTGGAATCTGTTATGAAAGGTAATTCAGAAAAGAAAATAAACAATGATCTGTATCCAAAACAGGAAATCCTCTCCTCCCTATTTGTAGAATCGGCAGTGCTTGGGAAGCAAGAACCACAGCACTCCGCTCTACTGTGCATAAGGACGACTTGAGCCCAAAGAAAGTTTGTACAAGACCATCCGTAAAGTTACTGGTACAGCCGTAACCAGTCAAGTCACTGATAGAGGAAGTAATCCATTGCTAGAACATCAAACAGTCTCTTTACAAACGGGGGCACGGAAGCGTGTGGTTGTCCTTCACCACTGCGCTCCGCGACCCTGCACCCAGGGAATTCCAAGAAGGACTCCTCATAGTTCATGCACTACGCGATGGAGACAAACGGCAACGCGTGGCAACCTACCACCGCGCTCCGCTTTCTCTGCAGTGAGGCGACCTGAATGCGGCAAGAACGCTCTCCGATCAGGAACCCCACCACTGCTGTAGTCCCACTCCTACCTCGAATGAAGGTCTGTGGGCATGGTCCTATGCTGCGGCGAAAAACAAACCCGCTACCAGCAGGATCCGTCCTGTGCAGCGTCGGGGAAACGGCGTCTCAGGCAGGCGTCACCTGGAAGCGGAAACGCCTAGAATTACACGCACCAGGAAGCGTGCGTGTGACCAACAAATACTCTCTACCATGCCGGGAGTTCTGGGTAATGAAGTTCTGGCTCTGTTTGTGACTACAGAGTTCTTGAAGCTCTCGCTCGCGCTACGAGAACACGGTATTGCAGGCGCGACCAGTAGAATCCTGACACTACCATCTGAGCGATCCAATCCAGGGACCAGTGCCACATTAAAGTCCCCTCCCCATATCACATGTGATGAACCTATTTCCACTATCTTACCCCTAAGATTTGTAAAGAATTCCGGAGTGTCCACATTTGGTGCATAACAATTGACTATAGTTACTGTGTCCGTGCCCAGTCTGCCCCAAAGCACCACATATCTACCTTCAGCATCAACCGCACTCCCCAATTCCTGAAAGTGTATTGAGTTTTTGACTAATACAACTGTACCTCTGGCATATGCTGAATACGAGGAGAACTTCCTCACTCCCGCCCATCTCGCAGCAAACCCATGAGGTGTACCCGGCTTTATGTGCGTCTCTTGCAATAAGGCGATATGGACGCCGTGTCTATCTAAATATGCTAACATATTGCGACATTTCCTTGCATTATTTAGTCCCCGGACATTCCACGTTAGGATCGATACTCGTCCCCTGTCATCATTGGCCATAAGTATTCAGCAGTATCCCATAACATTGCATTGAAATACGGCATTGATTACATTCTACTCTCATAGTTGCTCTGATCAATATAATTCGAACATGTAACAGGTTCCATGCTTCCCTGAAAATCATTCGCTTAAACCTTACATTTCGGTGTACACTGTCATCCTGTCCCCGCCACCCACTGACATACCCCAATCCTGTCAAACCAAAGCATACGAAACTCCTCCCCAACCTTTTGCCCTCTCTGGGTGTCTTCAACCTGTCCCTGCAATGTATTCCGTTTTTTAATCCAAACATCCCCAACTGTTTCAGCAACCCTCCCCTGAAGTGTTAGCAAGTTCAGCAAGCACTCCCTTTCCCTCTCCTCCATACTCTCCCCAACTTTATCTGTTGCTCTTCCTCCCCCCACCCACTGTAGCATCCCCAACTTGCCAGTATCCCAGGCCCACCCCCCTCCCATGTGTCGTCCCACAATCCCCAACATCAACAGAAAGTAAACCAAAGTTCGTGGGGTATACCCGTTGGGGGTCATCTGACGTTCACGCTTTACCACCCCCAACTCACCACTCCACCAGAAAAAGTAGACCCTTGTGTCTCTGTCCGGAGGGAAAGTGGTGAGGGGGTGGGTGCCTGGCATACAGTACCAACTGCGATCCATACCCGTCCGTGGTATCTACCGATCAGTCCTTTATTCTCAAGTCCATACCGACATTGTTCATCCCTGTGGTACAATGCAATATCAGCAGCCAGTCATCAACCTCCGAATGGAGGTCAGTTGCCATCCAGATCCGAGCCCACTCCATTTGGCCATCATCCCTTTCCCTCTGCCTGCCTTGTCTAGGCTTGCATAGTGTTTTGATGTACTCCTCCACTTGTTGCGGGTTAACAAAAAAATGCTGTGTCCCCTGATGGGTCACACGAAGTTTGGCTGGATACAAAAGGGCGTAATCTATTTGCAGGTCCCGTAGCTTCTTTTTGACTGCTATAAATTTCTGTCTTTGTTCCTGTTCCACTGGTGTGAAATCCGGATATAAAGTAAAAGACACTCCATCATATGAGAGATTCTGATTAGTCCGTGCTGCGCGCAGCACCGTGTCGTGGTCCCGATAGTTGAGTAGGCGAGCTATTATCGGCCTCGGTGGGGCTCCTGGCTTGGGCCTAGGTCCAAGTGAACGGTGCGCACGTTCCACAATAAACTGGTTGGAGGGGGCTTCCGCTCCCACCGCAGCAGTAAGTATTTTCTCAATATAAAGTTCCATCCTCCCCGTGTTGGTCGTCTCTGGTATTCCAATAATGCGGATGTTATTGCGTCTGCTGCCCGCTTCCAACTCCTCGTTTTTTGCTGCTATCCCCCTTAATATATTATCCATCCTAGAAAGCCGTGTATCATGTGATGCAGTAGTATCATCATTGTTCGAGACTCGTCTCTCCACTTCAGTAAGTCTTTCTTCGTGGACATCCATTTTCTGGACTATGCCGTCCATTCTAGAAGAGAGTCTGTCTACTTTGTCAACAATGGTCGCAAAGCCTTGGTGCATCTCCTGCATCATCATATGGAGGGCTGGTGCCGCTAGGGCTGGCGCAGTCCCTGTTGTGGGAGGACTCTGGGCATGGCCGCTGTCCACTGTGCTCCTCGTCCCTTTTTTCTGAGCTGCGGGTTCGAAATTCAGTTTGGGCTGTTTATTGTCCTGTTTCCCCATTGTATTTCATTTATAGGGGCTCGCCGCCGTGGGTGAGTGGCGTTTTTCCTGAGTAGCTATGGCCAGGGAGGGGCCACCAGTCATCAGAGCTGTGTCTTCTTGCCCACCATTCACTGGAATTCTTCGAGTCGCAATGTGCTCGGTGCAATCAACAGTAGTGCTACCAGTGCGTTCGAGCCTCATATATCACGAGGGCCCCTTACGCACGTGTCTCCGCTCCTGATACAGGGCACTCTGAATATCTCAGGCGTCCATGCATATGCGTTTCCCAATGCATATCAGAAATGTCCCGACCACTCGTGAGCCTCACGCCGGCTCAGGCCAATGACCACGCCACACTTGTGCCCACAGGTAGTCCTCAGTTGCCTGTCAGCGTCTTATGTTAATGCCCAACAGCACCGGGCCTTGGAGTAGCGTGATGCGTTAGTTACGGTCAAATACGTTGTTCCCACGGCTCATGTAGAAGGGCCCATCAACACCGCCCCACAGCCCGTAATCAAAACTCCTCAGCCTGCCTTTTCACCCAGCGCGATCCTGCCCTCTGTGCAAGTTGTGGTTCCGCCGCGTTGTTCCAGCTAAACAGCATAAGAGGCAATGGGGCGGGAGTGGGGATTCCGGCTCTCAAAAAAAATTCGCCGTTTATAATTCTATATTGGGTCCCGGTTCATTTATCAATAGTCATGTAGCTCATCCAGTCCTCCGTTACACACCGTTCATCGCCCTACTTCGGATTGGCGAAGTGTGTCACCGCCGTTCCGCTTAATGGCGTTTTTCAGCAGCTTGCACAGTTCCCAAGGCCGCAAGCCTCCGCTCCACACCACGGCTCAGCAGTCACTTGCAGGCTCTCCGCTCACCTTAGCGCCGATTCTTGTGCAGCCGCTCGTCCGCTGCCGCCCACCCTGAAGCCGGGGGGGGAAGTCTTCCATTTTCTCCGCCGGGCCTATCTCCCTCGTGGAGAGCCGCGGTGTCAATTAGCTCCCCGAGCCGCCGTATGCTTCCACGGGGTTTCGCCACTCCACCTGGTCGGATCTTCCGACGCCTCGAACTTCGTCGCTGCGGGTCCTAGAGTGCCCAAACTTTCACAGAGTGTCGCTCAGCTGTCCATGCACCTCGGGAGAGATTTTCGTCCGGGCAGGAGCAGATTTAACAGGATAAATAGCGGATTATGATGCCAGGCTGCTGGAGCCTCACACAGATGCAGCCATTCAGCGCGTGCGCCCTCTAGCACCCCAAAAATTAGGAACAGTTACAACCAAAACAGCTGAACGGAATTACAATAAATTTAACAGAATACTAGATCTTGGTCCAGATATTGTGTGTTGGTGATTTGGTATAAATCTGTTCAGTAGTTATTGAGAAATAAATGTTTAATCAAAGGGGAGGATCTTGTCCCCACCAATCCTCATTCAGACCCTGGGACCCTTCTCCTGCAGCTGAGTTACAAATTAAGGGGAGGGGGCACACCCCTCCTGGATCCATACTATGGCCTCCGGGGCCCCATCCCCTGGGGCTAGCTCCATTGTGGTGTCCTGGGGATCCAACCAACAGATATACAAAATCTTCTCCCTGCCATGCTCTTGCAGGCAGGGAAATACAGAAATGCGCCTCACCTGGAGGAGCAAAAGAAAAGCTGCTCCCTCTAGGTGGAAGCAATGTTGGCTCCTGCCGCATCTGGGATGGTTGCTGGAAGGGGACCCAGCACGGCTATAGTGGCATTGGGCTCCCCCCGCAGCATCCAACCTTAAAAATGCTGTGGGGTGCCCAGGTGGGCACAGGAGCACCCTACTATTTTTTTTAATGACAGGCAAAATGTTGCCAGCTCCTGCATGGCATGGAGCTTCCCCCACGACCCCCAACAAAATTAATAGTTTGTAGTACCCTGAGTGGGCACTGGGGCGCCCCAGTAAAAATAGAAATAAACAATGTGTTATATGCTCCAGTGCTAGCAGGGAGTCAACGGGGTCACTCAAGCCACTGAGCTCCCCCACCAGCCCCTAAAAAGAAAGAAACATGTTTGAGTCCCATGTCAGCATCTGGACTACAAAAAATAAATAAATACATGAATAAATAAATGATAAACTAGTGTCAGAAGCCGCTTATTTATTATTCACTGCTCCAACCAAGGAGAGCCTCCTGATGCCCTGCAACAGTATCTTGTTTACATTTTGTAGATCCTGGTGGTGCCCCTAAAAGGGGAAGGGCATCACCAAGCATAATGTTATATGTTGTGGTAGGCTATAGGAAGTGCTCCTAGGTCATCAAATCCATGATCCTAGGAGAGTTTCCTATATTTGTTTAGGCACTCCTAGCTGTAGCTTTTCAGCAGGAGCGCAGGGCCTTCTTGTGTTTGTTTTTATAGCTGCATGTTTTGGGTTGAAAAATTTTGAAAGAAAAACTCAAAGATATGTTTATGTTTTTTAAAATAAAACTTCATAATTTTTTAGGGCAATTAATGTATTGAACATTGCACTGTGTGAATTTTTTAATAATTGTTTAATTGTAATTATTGGTGATTTTTGTCAAAGGCAATAGGTCTGCATTATATATGTTGATATGCTGACCACTTCATAAAGCCAATAGGTTCACTTTTTATATTTTGGTTTGCTGACCCTTTGACAAAGTCAGTAGGTCTGCCCTACTTTAAATGAAACCCTTCATATTGTAACATCACGTAGTCAGCAAAGTGCGCCCATGGGGGTTTAGGTGCCAGGCCCTGAACCCAACCCCACACTGTGCATGAGGGATGGGTGCAGGGCCTGGCCTGCAGAGGGTATAGGGTATAGGCACCAGGCCCTGCACCCAATGCCCCATTGTGCCAAAACAACATATGTGCCATGGGGCTTGGCTGCTTGCAGGGGGGTTGACGTTATGTATGATAATAAAATATTACTTTACATTACAAATCGCTAGCAATTCACTGAAAAAAACAAAGGTTAAAATGACGTCATCATTAGGTATGTTAATATTATCTCACTTTGCATTAAAACATTGTTTTAAAATTCATAAAACTAAAGAAATAAAACCACTAAAACGTACCGGCTAAACTGTCATACAGGTTAGTTAAAGGGAGTGGCGTAGCATAGAGAGAACTTAAGTATCATATAGTGGAGTGGCATCTCGTATAGTACAGTGCTGTGGAGTGTAGTACACTCTAATGGTGTAGCATATAGTGGAGTAAAGTGTTATGGAATGGAGTGGTGTGGTGTGTTATACAGTGGAGTGGTATGCCGTGTTGTAGAGTGTGCCGGACTGTTGTAGAATGTAGCACAGTGTAGTGGCATAGAGTACAGTGTTGTACAGTGTAGTTAGGCAGACTAGAGTCTGGTACAATGTGCTACAGTGGAGTAGCATTTAGTGTTGTAGATTGTAGTGGCATACAGTGCCGTTAAGTGGAGCGGCATACAGAGGAGTGGCAACAGTGGAACAGTTTAGAGTGGAGTGTTATAGATTGGAGTGGCTTCAATGAAATAACACATACTGAGTTGGCATACAGTTCAGTGGCATACACTGGAGTGGCATAGAGTGCAGTAGTGTACAGTGGAGCTGCGTTTAGTGGAGTGTAATTGACTAGACTGAAGTTAAGTGGAGTGAGTTAGAGTGGAATTGTATACAGTGGTGTGGGATACAGTGGACTAGCGTACAGTGGAGTGCAATAAAATGGAATAGCGCATACTATAGTGGCGTGGAGTGGCATACAGTGAAACAGCATACAGAGGAGTAGCATACAGTAGAGCGGCATGCAATGTAGTGGCATACACTGGAGTGGCGCGTTTGGGAGTTTAGGGTAGAGTGAAATAGCATAGACTGGAGCGGATTAGAGCAGAGTTGCATACAGAGGAATAGCGTAGAGTACACTGGCTCAGAATGGAGTAATGCACAGTGAAGTGTCATAACCTAGAATGGCAGACAGTGGATTAGTGTACAGTGGAGTGGTGTTCAGCGGATAGCATACAGTAAGTGGCATACAGGGGAGTGGTGTACAGTGGAGGAGGATAAAGTTTGGTGGCTTAGAGTGATGTAGCGTAGAGTGGAATAGCGTACATTCGAGTGGAGTACAGGGGAGTGGAGTACAGGGGAGTGGAATACAGGGAAGTGCCATACAGTGGCATAGCATACAGTAGAGTAACATACTTTAAAAAAGCATACCGTGGAGTAAGCGTACAGTAGAGTGGCATACAGTGGGGTATAGTGCAATAGCATACATTAGAGTGGCGTACAAGGGAGTGGAATACAGTAGAGTGCCATAGAGTGAGATAGCATACAGTAGAGTAGCATACATTGAAATGGAGTACATTGGAGTAGCGTATATTTGAGTGATATGCAGTAGAATGGCATACACTGGGGTGGCATACACTAGAGTGGCATACAGTGGAGTAGCATGCAGTAGAGTGGGGTGTAGTGGAGTAGTGTACAGTGGAATAGCATCCAGTGGAGTGTTGTAGAGTGGAGAGGCATAGAGTGGAGTAGAATACAGTGCAATAGCATGCAGTGCAGTAGTGTAGCATGGAATGCGGTATAGTGTAATAACGCACAATGGAATAGCACAAAGTGCAGTGGCATAGGGTGGAGCGGTGTACAGTGGAGTGAGGTACAGTGTAATAACATACAGTGGAGCAGTGTACAGTGTAGTTGGGTAGAGGGGGGCAGGATAGAGTTGAATAGCATAGAGTTGAGTGGCATTGAGTGTAGTTCTGTACAGTGTAATAGTGTATACTGCAGTGGTGCAGAGTGAAGTGGGAAGCAGTGGAGTGGGAACGAGTGGAGTGATGTGCAATAGAGGGATGTAGAGTGGAATAGCGTACAGTGGTAGTTTGTAGAGTGTAATGGCATGGAATGGAGTGCTGTACAGCAGAGTAGCATCCAGTGGAGTGGCGAAGAGTTGAGTCATGTAGATTGGAGTGAGGTAGAGTGTAATTATGTACAGTAGAGTAGGATACATTGCAGTGGCATAGAGTGGAGGGGCACCAAGTGGAATGGTGTACATTAAGTGGCATACAGTAGAATAGCATAGAGTGTAGTGTAGTAGAGTGGAGTAGCATAGTGGTGTACAATGGAGTGGCATACAATGAAGTGGTGTATTAAGAAATAGTTGGCCAGATGTGCGACCATTCCAAATTGGGACTCGCAATTTGCACTCAATCTGGAATGTACAACGGTGTCAGAGACAATGATTGCGATTCCCAATGGGGTCACAAAATGCAAAGCTCATGAATAATAATGAGCTACTCCCAATTTGCGGCCCCATTCGGAATGGCTTGCCCTCCTAGGGATGGTGACCTTCTGGGCTCATTAAACCTCCATGTCTGGGACTGCTTGTCAATAAAGCAGTTTATTTTTAAATGCAGAAAGTTTTCCTTAAAGGAAAACGGGATGCATTTAAAAAAAAAAAATGAAACATATTTTTCATTTTTTAAGGGCAGGTAGTGTTCTCTGGGACCACTGCCTGCCCTTAAAAATATTTTTGGAGCCATTTGCAACTCCATTATCACCTTCTTGAAAAGCGTGGTAAATTGCAAGTGTTTTGCTACCGCAATTGTGGTTGCAAAACATTCATCCATGGCTAGAGACTCACTATTAGGAAGGGAACACCCCCTCCTAATAGCGAGTCACAAAACACTATTTTGCGAATCGCAAAATAATATTTGTACATGGCCAGGTAGATTTCTGCCTGCACAAACGGGTCGCAAACCCGTTGGCGAATGCAAAAACTGGTCGTACATATGGCCCATGGTATAGTAGAGTGACGTAGAGCAGAGTAGCATGTCATACAGTGGAGTTTCGTACAGTGGAATAGTGTAGATTAGATTGGTGTACAGTGTAGTGGCATACAGTGTGTTAGCATAGACTGGAGTGCTGTACAATGGAGCAGTATACAGTGGAATACCTTACAGTGGATTGGTGTACTGTGCAGTGACCTAGAGTGGAGTGTAGTAGAATAGACAGGTATTGCGTAGAGTGTAGTAGCATAGAGTGGAGTGGCATAGAGTGCAGTGGTGTAGAGTGGATTTCTGTAGAGTGGAGTGAGGCACAGTGTAGCGCCGTACAGTAGAATAGAGTACACTGCAGTGGCATAGAGTTGAATAGTGTACAGTGGAGGGGAATACAGCGGAATAGCGTACACTTGAGTGGTGTAGAGTGGAGTGATGTACAGTGGAAGGACATAGAGTGAAGTGGCATACACTATGGTAGCATAAAGTGGAGTGGCGTAGAGTGTTTTGAGATGCAGTCTATTGGTGTTGAATGAAATAGTATAGACTGGAGTGGCGTAGAGTGCAGTGTGTAATAGAACACTGCAGAGTGGAGTGTTGTAGAGTGGAGTGGGGTAAACTGTAGTGGCGTACTGTGTAATAGCATATTTTGAAGTGACATACTGTGGGTTATTGTAGAATAGAGTGGAGTACAGTGAAACATCATGGGGTGTAGTGGTGTAGAGTGGACTGGCATACAGTGGAGTATGTACAGTGGAGGGGTGTAGAGTGGAATAACAATTAGTTTATTGGTGTATAGTGTAGTGACGTAAAGTGGAGTAGCATACAATGGAGTAGAGTAGAGTGACGCAGCGTAGAATAACTGTAATGGAATAGCTTAGAATGTGGTAGCATAGAGTGCGGTGACATAGAATGGCATGGCATAGAGTAGACTGACATAGAATGGAGTAGTGTAATAGTGTACAGTGGATTGTCGTAGAGTGGAGTGGTGTATAGTGGAGTGGCAAATAGTGGAGTCGCAAAGAGTAGAGTAGCATACACTTGAATAACTTATAGTACAGTGGTGTACACTGAAGTTGTGTACAGTGGTGTGGAATAGAGTACAATAGCATATACTGTAGTGTTGTAGAGTGGAGTTGCAGATAGTGAATTAGCATACAGTGGAGTGCCGTAGTAGAATGGAGTGACGTAGAGTGGTGTAGATTGGAGTGGCATAGATTGGAGTTGATTAGAGTGGAGTGGCATGCAGTGGATTAGGGTAGAGTGGAGTGGCTTGTAGTGGAGTGATGCAGAGTGGAGTGGTGCAGAGTGTAATAGCGGAAAGTGGAGAGTTGTAGAGTGGTGTGACATAGAGTGGAGTGGCGTGGAGTATGGTAATTGAACCAGATGTAGCGTGAAAGTGTGTGAATGCATGTAAATGGTATGTTTGATTGAATGTGTGAATAGTGTAAGTGGCATTAAAGTTACAAGTTAAAAAAATTAGTTAAGTATTGTGCCACGGTATATGGTTGTAAGGTGGTGGTACATGCGGATGAGAAGTCAGTATGTGATTAGCTAATTGGCTGTGTTTACCAGAGGTATAAGGCAGCCATGAAGTTTTTACCACAATTTGGCTACATTCTGCATTTTGATGTGTGTGGGTTTCGGGCTTAGATATAGGTAAGAAATAGGGTATATTGTTGTTCACTACCTATTACCATTTTGTTATTTTATTTCTACATTTATATATATATATATATATGTATATATATACATATTACAGCAGTTTAGATTTTTTTCACGATCTGCAGTAATTTATAGGTATTTTAATGGTACTCTGTCTTTATAAATGTTTTAAAAATAGAAAGTACACTGTAGGAGTTACATAGGAACTATTTTAGGATATACTTTTTATGGCAGCAGGTACAATTCACAAAGGAGGTGCTGTAGATAGAGAACAATGTATGAAGTCCAAATGAGACTGAATTTCCGCAATCATGGAGAAATGGAAAGGGGAGTGGCAACATGTAATTTGGTTTCTACTGAATAAACCGTGGTACGGTTGATCATTACATGTTTACACAAAACACACAATATGTAGTCTGTTTTGTGCAGTCGCCATGTTATGGAAAACCTATGTTTGACAGTGGTGATATCACTACCATAGATTGAGTATGTAAACGGTTACAAGAAGGCATCTCTGTGAGAGAACGTAGCGGTATCCTGATTCCTCACCGTTCAATGCCAAATCGAGATTGA
Organism: Lissotriton vulgaris; assembly: GCF_964263255.1. NCBI lineage: Eukaryota > Metazoa > Chordata > Amphibia > Caudata > Salamandridae > Lissotriton > Lissotriton vulgaris. The sequence goes on along the minus strand of NC_141685.1, from coordinate 891,435,600 downwards.
CACTTGGAGGACAGCACCTGAACATCTCTAATGAAGTAGGAGGAGACGGGGCAGAACTCCAACCCACAAATCAAGGCAAGTAACTAAATTCCAATGACTGTGCTAACATTAACAGGGGGCAGATCTGGGTCAGAGCAATTGACAGATAACCCATTGAAAGAGACTCCCTCAATGGCCCCAATCCATGAAGACCCAGGGGCAGGCCAGATCAGGGTGCCATTCAATTGGAGGAAGTGACTCCAGCCACAGAGTACAGTACGGCCACATCAGAGACATCGTGCTCCCCATCATGTTACAAGGTAGATCTTGAGACAAATGCATTAATAAAGGAGGTCGCAGGCCTCAGGTCTCTAGAGGAATCTCTGGATTTAGGGGACAAGTTATTTTCCGTGACGGATGGTTCCAATACGAGTGCTGCAATATCTGAGGGGGAGAGTGTGTCTATATCCTCTAGCTCTGACCCTGGCAGCCAGCGGGTTGGGTTCAAAACGGTACTTGCAAGAAGAAAAATCTCTGTCAAAGCAAAGGGCCTCCCAGGGTCTGGATAAGGAGGGCTCAAAGAAACAGGGAAGCCTCACTTTAAAGTGGGATTATTCTGCATCGTGAAAATCATACAAGGAGCCCTATACGGAGGTCAGAAAGGGACAACATAATCAATGCCATGAGGAACCGACCTCGAAATTGATATATGATTCGATTAAACAACACTAGGTAGAGGTGGGGTGAAACGGCAACAAAAATGCGTCTGGCAACCAAGAAATTACAAGGGGGTGTCAGAAAGGTAGTGAAGGTCTGTCTTAAAATCCAGAAAAGATATACAGCGGTAGAGGTACGTGAGGCAGGCCTAGAGAACGAAGTGGCAAAAGTTCAAAGCCAGAAGCTCAGGGAGCACAAATAGGGGATATGCAATGGAAGTGTTAAATCAGGATCACAAAGGTTTAGTAGAGAATGTAGTTTATTCGTGGATAAAAGGAAGCATCTCCCAGAAACACGTCTTAAGGCATCGGTCAGCATACAGCAACTGACTCTACATCTCATAACAGTACAACGGCCCGATAACAGATCGTGCCATGGAGTAATGATAACACATTTGAACAATAACAAGTTATGCATTAAAACACAAAGCGCGAGAAGACAGCGCGCAGGAGAGACAGCACGCGAGAAGGAGCGTGCGTGCATGCGCAGCATACACAACAGGAAGCTCGGGGAGTATGAAAATCCACTAAGACGCAACAATCCTGGGTATAGAAGAAGGCACTGAAGGAGGGGACATCAGAGGCTAGCTCTTAAAGCTGTTGAAAGGGGATTTTCCAAAGCTCAAGTAGTGGAACTGGGACATGGAAATCGAACAGGTCCATCACCACCCTCTTATGCTTAAAAACCCCAGGCCGGCCCACTCAGGGGGTATGCAACAACCAAGAGCCATCGTAGTGTACTTCGGGAACTTCTAATTACCTAAAGCAGTATTCCTTTAAGCTCACCCGGACTCTACACGATCATATGAAGGACAGTCATTCTTCACTTGACCTGACTTCTGCCATGTGACTGCAGAAAGACGTTGGCGCCAAAGACAGCTTATAAAACAATGTCGAGCGTAGGGGGCAGAGGCGTACTAAATCCAGCCCGCCTGAAAATAATTTACAATAGCAAAGTGAGAGTCTTCACATCCAAAATGAAGGCAAAGGAATATCTGGATGAAATACGGAAGTAAAGACAGAGCAAGAGTAATGAAATAAGACTGTAATTTGTATGATGAAGGGATAAAATGGGGCGACAAGGAGTGGTTTTGCTCAGGCGCTCCCAGATATAAAGATTGGTCGTAGGTGTGGGTATTGAGTAGTGGGGGGAGGGACACAGGCCCCATCGCCCACACCTCACTAGGTCTGTTTGTCTCACTATTTGGGTGAGGGGAGGGAAAGGGGGAAGGAGGGGAAAGGAAGGGCCTCTGGGGAGGGGGAGTGGGGGGAGGGTGGGGACAGGTTTAGGGGAAGCCAAGCCAGGAAATGGGGCACAACAAGCATCAGGGAGATCTCAGGTTAGAGCAGCTGTAAAATCTTGGGAGAGGAAGAGTAAGAATAGAGAATTCAATGGAGGGAGGAAATTTCCCCTGGAGGAAGAAATACGTTTATCATGACTAACTTAAGGATAGTATTGGTTAATATCTGTGTCTTAAGTTACCCTGGTAAGCGGCTCAGGGTACCAGAGGACCTGAAAATGCTGCATTCTGATATTGCCTGCCGCCAGGAAACGCACATTGTGGGTGCAGAAAAAGATCAATTGGGATATAATCTTATAACTCAAACCACTCAAGGTACCAGAACTAGAGGGGTAGCTATTCTAACTTAGAGAAAAGAGATTGTATCTAAGAAGCAACTGGCTGATAAATATGGACGGTAGGTTATAATAAAGCTACATATTTTTGCATTCTCACTTACTTTGTGTTCAATATATGGGGCAACGGGGGATGACTCTGAGGTTTTCAATTTTTTCAATGTGGAATTAGTGGGGTGGCCGACCCTGATTATAATGTGTGGGGATCTGAACATCCACTGGATTGGTGTGCAGTGGGGTGACAGCCCGGGGTCATATAAAGGCTGGAAGCCCAGGGTCAGTAGGGCTCTGTCTCATTTGGCTGAGGGAATGAGCTATTAGATGTACAGAGGAATCTAAAATCTAAAAACGGCAGACTCCGATTCAGGAAGTACTTATTTTACGGCCCCTCACAAAGCAGTTACCCGTTTGGATTACTTTTTTTGTTTCTCAGTTTATAATTAGGAAATGTCATATTGAAAAATATCCCTGCGTAACGTTGGACCATAATAACCTAGTGCTAGGAATAATACAGATCGGGATAGAGAGGACACAACAAAATTGGACCTTCGAAAGGGGGTTGCTAGTGGATGAGGGCTATATTGCCCACATGAAGAATTGGATAGAAGATTTTTGGGGGAAATACCAGAGGGAGTGCCTATATTGGAATGGTCTGGGATGCCTTAAAGGCTGGTATTCGTGGAGAGACACTGAGTTTAAGCCTACACCGCTCTAAAAAGCAATGACAAAAACTAACTGAATTGTATCAAAGATTAGGAGTAATTGAAAAAGAACTAGTTGGGGCGATAAAGGCTGGAAATGCTATGGAGGGTATATTGGGTAGACATGCTCTAGCCAAAGAGGCAATAGGAGATGTAGTTATAACAAAGGTTACAGAGTACTATATGATTTGAAGGGATAAATGTTATGAGTGTAGTGAATAGGCAGGGCATATATTAGCATTGCGTACTTGACAGAAAAATATGCGGAGCGAGATAACAGCAATTCAGAATGAAAAAGGGAATCTGGTTACTACAGCTCCGGGAATCCGAGAGGAATCCGTAGGTTGTATATGAAATTATACGATTCTGAGAGGGTCAGCGGGGAGAATAAAATTAGTGAATATCTAGCTTCTGACTACTGGGAGAAATTCTCCACAGAGGACCGAAAAGCCATAGTAACTGCTTTCCTACCCAAGGAAATATTCAGAGCACTTAGTCAGCTTTCAGCAGGAAAGGCCGCAGGGCCGGACAAAATCCTGCTCGAGTTTTATAATGTTTTTTGGCCATCTCTTGGGGTAGACTTTTCTAGTATGCTCCACCAGGTACAGATGGGGGAGTGTATGAGCTGCTGTGGGTTTGGTATGTACAGGTGAAGGGCGCTCAAACAGTGCGGGTAGAGTATGGTGATGGATGAAAATAGGGTAGGACGGTGCAGACAGTATAGAGGAAAACCCTATAACCTCTAAACAGTGTTCAAGCAAGTGGTGCTGGAACACTATAGAACGTACAGACAAAAACTGTGCACACGTCAGGTGAGCAATTTTGTATACATATGTTACAGGACAAAAGGAACTGAAGCTGTTGTTTTGATGAAAACTTTATGTGTTCCGCGTTAAGTGCTTGTCTGGATAGGATATATCAGGGGCAGTCGGGTACAACTGTCGTCCGAAATCGCATGATCATGGCAGCAGCATCGCTCCTGCGGTGTATGGCTGCCATACACCGCAGGAGCGATGCTGCTTCCATGATCATGCGATTTCCAGACAAGCACTTAACGCGGAACACTCCCGTCATTCTCAATCACTCTACCGTTTCAATTGATGACCCTGCCACGCCAATTAAAGCCCTGATGAATCACAGGCTTCGTCCTGCTTGATGAAACACGTGTCGGCTGGCGTCTATACTCTCTAAAAAGAATCACATAAAGTTTTCATCAAAACAACAGCTTCAGTTCCTTTTGTCCTGTAACATATGTATACAAAATTGCTCATCTGACGTGTGCACAGTTTTTGTCTGTACAGATGGGGGAGTGTCTCACGGATTTTTGGGCACAGGCTAGTATTATTTTATTCTTGAAAAAGGGGAAGCCAGCCACAGATCCAGGGTCATATCGGGTCATATCAGCCAATCACTCTGATGAACACAGACACCAAAGCATATTCTAAGGTCTTGGTGAACCGATTGAGCCCGGTTATCGGACTTGTAATAACGCCCAGACAGCATACCTGGGAGGGAGACCACAGACCATGTCAGAAAAGTTATCACGCTTATGACACTGCTTTAGTCGCAGGAGACCCTATGGCACCCATATTATTAGATGCATAGAAAACATTTGCTAGGGTCTCCTGGGACATTCTGTGACCCACCCTTGAAAGTCTGGGGGTCAGAATGGGTTTTATTACAGCTATACATGCTTTGCATGCCTCTCCTACAACCAGATTCATATTGATGGGAGGACAAACAGAGGACCTCAAGATTAAAAGCGGGACCGGGCAGGGCTGCCCTTGTTCTCCATTATAGTTTGCCTGCTAAATTGACCCTCTAATACGTAGGATCGATGCCAACCTAGGAATAAAGCCCATAAGCTATCACAGGTTTGAAACTAAGATTTTAGGCTATGCAGACAACCTAGCAGTCGTCACATCGCTTCCGGAGTCGGAATTGGCAGAAATAACGAAAGAAACACTGGCTTTTGGGAAAATATCAGAGTACTTACTTAATCAACATAAAACACACATTTTAATTAATGATCATCTTGGATTGAACGACCCTCGGGTCACTCAGTCAGCAACATATCTAGGGGTACATATATCACCCAATATAGGTCAAATTGTAGACTTGAATCTAGCCCCTGTCATTCAGAAGGGGTCACAGGATTTTGCTGAGTAATCTTCACTTATCACTGATTGGTCGCTGTAATGTGGTGAAAATGATCTTTCTGCCTAATTTCTCTTTTTTTTTTAGATCAATACCTTTGATATTTGAGAAAGTGTGGTTCAAGAAGCTAGAGGGGATGGCAAAATGGGCATATGGGGAGAGAGCAGGATTGACTATTCCAGATTTTAGATTATATTACCTAGCACCAGCCCTGCAATATATGTATGGACCAGTTGGTGTAAACCCTTTTGATCCTAGGAATCAGGAGAGGGTACTGGACATCTATTAGCTATTGGTAGGGATAATTGCAAAAAACCTCGGGCATATTATCAAGCCCAATATCGCCGCTTTAACAGCCTTTTTTGTCCGAAAAGCAGTGATTTACATATTTCCCTATTATCAAGGAAAGGCTAACAGGTTTTAGTGCGTGTATCCTTGAGATAGTAGCCGTTTATTATCTCACTTTACATGTCAGTGATATACATCGCTAATGACATGCAAAGTTGCCAAACCTCAGCAAAACTACATGAGAAACACTTGCGAAATTAGCTTTGCGATATTTACAAGGTTGTAGCGGACCCCAGATGCGGGAATAAAAGGTGCGCTAAGCCCCCATTATCGCAGGATTTATCTCCTGCTAGAAACCTGACTTAGCCATCTCCTCAATGGCACGTGGATTGATGGGCTATGTACACCATTGCGTATCATCAAGCATTCCCTTTAAGCTCTTGATTTACCGCAGGTTTTCACCCTTTTATCGCCGTCTATCGCTGGAATTCACATCGACTGTGAGCAGCGCGTTGATAATACGCCGCTAACAGCGCGATGTATTCCAGCGATATATGCGGCGATAAAGAGAACAGCGCTATAGTCGGTTTGCGATAAATATCGCAGATCCTTGCTAATATGCCCCTCTATTTTAGATTTACCAAGCCTAGTTATTACGAGAAGGTGAGGTTTAAGACTTTTTTAGAAGCAAGCCAGGTTTGGAGGACAGTAAAGAAAAAGATGGGGATAGGAAGAATAAAGTATTACATACCCATTTATATGAATCCATCACTACTGATAGTCTTTCATGATAATACAGTGAGGTGGTGGAAGGGCCTAGGGGTAGAAACGACTGAGGATTTAGTTAGAGCAACTAGAATCAGGTCATTCACCAAGATACATGATAGATACGGTGTAGACAGGAAAGATTTCTTCAAGTATTTACAGATGAGTAGTTTCCTGGGGAAGAAAACAGGGGGACAAAAATGATTGACCAAAAACATTACCTTGGATGGGCTAAAGACAAAGAAGGCTATAGCATCAGCAGGATTTAAAGCGAGCTAATAGCCATGCAGCCAGATGATTTAGAGAGACAGGCGGGCAAATGGGATCAAAGGCTCAGGATAAAAGGATCAGGCTGCCTCGATTCCTTAGATAAGGGACACACTATACTCTGTTCATCAAAATTACTGGCGCAGCATTTTAAAACGATTTTAGATTTGTACTACGCGCCAGATAAAATAGAACAGCGGGACGGATCAGTGGGTATCAGCTGCCTTCGCTGCCAAGCCCTCAGGGCAGATGTGGTGTACACGTTTTTGACCTGTCCGCAGCTCGATACCTTAAAGAAAGACATATAGCAGTTCCTAGAGCCAACCTTGAAGGCGTATGTGGTCTTAACCCCAGAATTAATGCTATTGGGGTAAGTAGCTCAGGTTCAGATGGTGCTCAACCATATTTTATGGTTCTGGCGATGGCAGTGGCTGAAACTGTATTGCTACAGCCTGGTTGGATCCTGTGGCCCCATCCTTTTTTAAATGGCTCGCCCGGCTCCTCTCTACTTTCAATCTGGAGAAAGGAATTTATGACAGAAAAGGCCAAAAGTCCCAAAAACGGAGAAAAACAATCTGGGCTCCAGTCTATAGGTGGAAGGAAGAGGTCGGGGGATCCTTAAGTAATAATGAATTGATATACTGTGTATGAAAGTAATGCTGCATTTAATAGAATGTATAGGGTTTTACCCCAATGCTTATTTTATGTCTATGAAATCTCTCTGTATAATTATCTGTATATGAATTTATTTATGTGCCCCCATCCAAAAATACTTTAATACAAATATATATTTAAAAAAAGATATCACTACCATAAATATGGAGGTGAGGGGAAACAAGCTGAACCATTTTGGTTTTATAATTTAAAATTGGTAAGGGACTGTGTTCTCAAGTCAGTCCTTTTATATTAAGCTAGTAGAGGTAGTTTGTGCTCAGCTTATTTTGCTAGCTAAGCATCACTGGTGTTGAAAACAGTTTTGGAGTGGGTTTGCTGGCCATAGCCATCACCAGACTTAAGTGCCTTGGCTACTTTCCATGCTTTCCATGCTGCATTGAGATCTTTATGAAGCAACTGGCTTTATTTATGCAAGGGTTAGAAAACCTCAGGATAGGATTCATATTAGATTAAACCAATCTTAGGCATCTGTACCTGACCTGTTCCCCACCAAGAATTTATGTAGTTAAAATTACAAAGTAGCCCATGCATGAAGATAATGGAATAATAAAAACAGCTTTTCGTTTTAAATGAATTAGCAGTACTATGTCAAACGAAGTTGTTTGCCATGCCACAGTTGTTACTCGAACAGACATTAAATGCTTCAAGAATAACAAATAATGAATTATTCTTTATTAGCTCTAGATCTGAACTCCGTTGTATTTATGCTAGCTGTGACTCCTGTAGTGCTGTTAGCACTCTAGTCGACGCACGCCTCACGCACCCCTACATCCGCAGGCCAGGCGTGGCCTGCGGGGTTGAATAAATGGAGGGCGTGCGCTCGGGCAAGTCACTTCCGACTGGCACTGTGTGTATGGCTGAGTCATTGCTGCTGCGCGTATCCACCCCTGCGCAAGCGACTGAACCCCCAAACTGGCCACACACACTGCCACACCACATTGGCGACGAGCGGAGGGGGCCCAACCCTCGCCAGTACACCTCAGACCCAGCGGATGGTCTGCTCTTTTCCGCGGTGCCTACCGCGTATGACCCGGCTGCTGCACCCGATCCACAGGAGCCGGCGCGCTCCTCCCTGCTGGCTTCCCACCTGCTGGGCAGTGACCTTCCTCTCCCCTACTGCCCCGCGGAAGGAGCATGTGTCACCGTTGGCCGCCACCGCGCCTTCGGACCGCATACAGCGACAGGTTGCCGTCCGCCACGCATCTCGCGTGGTACGCGAGGCCGCCGCACCCTGCCATTCCTCACGCTTCTCGAGTGTGAAGCGGGAAAAACGCCGGCGGAATCCCACGCATCCTGCGTGCAACGCGTTTTCTGGCCTGCTGAGGCCTGGGGAAGCCTGGTGACACCTGGAGAGGATACTACTGGCGCTGGTGGCCTGGAAAGGAACCCCGGAGCGCCCCCGACCCTCCCACCCCTGACCAACCACGAGACACGGGGTACGGACGGAAGACTCCGCGAGAGGAGGACAAGCTGAGCGCCTCCCTGCACAGGTACACGCGCTGCCACGGCCTCACGAGGGGACTGTCTGAACTGGGGGCCTACCCTCACCTTAATTGGGAGTCGCCACCATGGGGGATGGAGATGCTGCGGCGCCTGTCATCAATATTCCCTTCCAGCACGCTGCAGCCGGGGTACTGCCACCCTTCAGCGAGGCGGTTGACCCAGCTACGGCCTCGCCTCGATGGAAGATTTGGCTGGAAAGGTTAGACAATTATTTTGTGGTCACAAGGGAGACGGATGACGCAGTGAAAAGGTCCCTACTTCTCCACTACGCAGGGGACGAGATATTCAGACTTTTCAAACACCTCCCTAACACGGGCGCAGCGACCACTTATGCCGCCGCTGTTACCGCCCTCAACAACCATTTTGATCCCCAGTCAAACGTGGACTTTGAAGTATTCAAGTTGGGGCAAGCACGCCAATGGGACGGAGAATCCATGGACCAGTTCCACACCCGAGTCAGGGAGCTAGCCAGTTCCACCGACGAGGATCAGCCAAGGGCCATAAGGAGACAACTCATCCAGGGGTGCCGGGACAAAACGCTGAGGGGCCAATTCCTGCGCAAACCGGGGATTTCCCTGGAAGACATCCTTATTCTGGCTAGGTCTCACGAGCTCTGAGACGCCAGAGCGACGGCCATGGAACAGGCCCTACACAAAACCCCCATCAAGACCGAAACTGTCAAAGTAGAACGCGCAGACGCTGTGCGGCCTCAGACACGTGGCCAGGCACAGAAAGGATACCGGAGAACCTTGCCTCAGGCCCGCCGTGGATACTGCGGACATGAACCCCATGCCGCAAAGGACTGCCCAGCCCAGGGACAAACCTGTGGGAACTGTGGGATCCCAAACCACTTCGCGTCAGTCTGCCGTAGGAAGAACCAGTCCAGGAATCCCAAGAAGTCATGGACGCCCACAAAAGCCGTCCGCCAGTTGTCGCTAACTGATCCGCCCCTGGAGAAGACAGAGAAACACTTACCCACGATCTACGACAATTCGGACTCGGAAGACGAGGAAGCATACGTCATTTCTTTTGCCCGGGAACTGAAGCAGAGACGACGGCCACAACGACATGCGTGGTGCAAATGGGACAAAATGAGGTAAAAGCCATTATCCACACGGGTGCCACCGTCAACGTCATGGGACTTCAACAGTTTAACAAGCTACGCCCTCGGCCAGAGGTCCTACGGTCCAAAACAAGAATCTTCACCTATGGAGCGGATACACCGGTACCTCTCAAAGGAAAAATTGTGATACCCATCCGAGCGGATGAGGCGGAAATAATGGCAACAGTTCACATAATTGACCGGGAAGCCGACACCCTGCTCAGCAGCCACACTGCAGAGGACTTAAAACTGATAGTTTTCGCTAACCGTATCCGAGCCCACCAGGTGGATGAACTGCTAGAGCGCTTCCCTGAATTGTTCAAAGGATTAGGCTGTATAAAGTGCGACCCCATCAAACTCCATATTGACAAATCTGTCGCCCCCACAGCCCTACGCCACCGCCGGATACCGTTCCACCTCCGCCCACTGGTGGAGAAAGAACTCGAAAAACTTGAGTACCTTGGTGTTATTGAAAAGGTAACGGGACCCACCCCATGGGTTTCACCCATGGTCATAGTCGAGAAGCCCAAACAGCCAGGCGAGATTCGCCTGTGTATCGACATGCGGTTGCCAAACACCGCCATCCGGAGGGAAAGACACCTAACGCCCACGATGGACGACATAGTGGCCGATGTAAACGGTTCGAGATGGTTCTCGAAAATCGACCTCAATGCAGGATACCATCAATTACCCCTTGCAGAGGAGAGCCACTTCATCGCCACATTCAATACTCATCTTGGCCTCCGGCGATACAAACGCCTCAACTTTGGAATATCCTCGGCGGCTGAGTTGTTCCAAAATACAATCAGGGAACTTCTGTCTGGATTGCCGGGGGTAATTAATGTTAGTGACGACATTTTAATCCACTCTGCCACCGCGTCCGAACATTACAAACACCTTCGAGATGTATTGAAGAGGCTGAGTACACATGGAGCGACACTCCACAAAGATAAATGCCAATTCTTTCAATCCTCAATTGAGTTCTTCGGTTATGTTTTTAACCAAGAAGGAATTCAAATCGACCCGAGGAAATCTAAGTCCATCAAGGATGCTCCAGCGACAAAATCACCAACGGAGGTGAGGAGCTTTCTCGGGATGGCCACCTACTGTGGCCGGTTCATACCAGGCCTAGCCACCCGCAGTGAACCCCTACGAGCGCTAACGAAAACAGACGCCAAGTGGCAGTGGGGCCCGAAAGAAAATGAAGCCTTCCAGGGGATTAAGGATGCCCTCCTGGAGAATGCTTTATAAAAAAAGAGGAAGGAACCCACACTTCATTGTATTTCACACCATTCAATTTTGGATGAAAGGATAAACAAAACTTAATTGCCCACATGCATCAAGCATTTTTGGAATCGCAAACGGTGCGATTCCTTAAAATCGGCCGTTTGTGATTCCAAAAATGCTTTTTGGGATGCATCATTGCTTTTCCATGAAAATCGCTAATTTTGCGATTTTCAAAAATGCAATTGCATTTAAGGAATCGCAATTTTGCGATTCCTTAAATGCAATGCATCATTCTTTGAATACATTGCGATCTTGAAGATTGCAAGTGCAAATTACCACGAGGGTGAACCTCGTGGTAATTTGCAAAAAATGTTTAAAATGCTCAAATTAGCATTTTAAACACTTTCATGTTACAGACACACATGTCCTTAGGACATGTGTGCGTGAAACATCCTTTTTAAAAAACATTTCAGGGGTGCAAGGGGGGGTCCTTTGGACCCCCCCCTGCACCCATGAAATGCATCAACATTTTGCGAATTCCAATTTGCGAATTCGCAATTCCCATTGATTCCTATGGGCCTTTTGGCCCATAGGAATCAATGGGAATTGCGAAATCGCACATTTGAATTTGCATAATATTTGCGATTCGGTAAAAATTGCGATTTTTACCGAATCGCAAATATTATCCACTTTCAATGATGCATCCCGTTTTGCGATTCCATATTTGCGATTCGGTAAAAATCGCAAATTTGGCATCGCAAAACGGGAGTTTGATGCATGTGGGCAATAATGTTTAACAAGGCGATTATTTACGCCGTTTTATTCATCAATTTTGTGAAAAAAGCAACTTTTGGTGGATATTATTTATGTCAAGAGAAATACCACTGCTATTTACGTACTGACCAAAAAAGTCGTGATGCCTATTCTTTACAACACAAAACATGAATCAAAATACATTAACAATATGGAGACATATGACTAGTATAAATAATTTACAAAAAAGTGATAACATTTCAAAAAGAAGGGAAAGTTGTCAAAGTATTTTTCAGTAACATCAATATAAGCATTTAAGCAAACATACATTTAATCACAAAAGCAATATTTGACCACAACGCAGCCTTCCACTGAGTCTGCGTGAAAACAAATAACCTCTCGGTAGAAATGTTTTTAGGCTATGAATTCCTAAGTATTTTATCTTGATCCTGTTCGCCTACGCGTTTCGAGTTTGGGGGATTTCTTCGCAAACTCTCTTCAGGGCCAAATGAATTCTTTCCCCTGTTCCTTAACCTAATAGTAAAAACACAAACAAATTGTGGACACTCATTATAAATTGCTCCCCTCAACCTGCTCCGTCCTTCTCATATGTACAGCTTTTAAAATGAAACATACCTCTGGGGACTTGAGGTAAGTTCAGTTCATCCAAAACACTTAGATGGATTTGTCGACTCTGTGCGCTTTCTAAAAAAACACGGGATTTTATGTCAGGTGCTGGTTGTCCGAAATTGTTTTGCAAATTGAAGTGAAGGTAAAAAAGACCAATTTTCTCATACCTGGATGTAAGGCAAGGAGGGAACCAGTTGTTCGCTGCGGTTTTCTGTTTTGAATTATAGGTTTTTAATGCTGTGCCACTCGTTTTTCACATACAATCGCTGCAAGTAAAATGAACGTATTACTTGCTTGTAGGTAATGGATTTGACTTAGCCCAAGAGTGTTATGTGCTTGGACACACAGTCACTTACTGGAAATCTTTTCAGCCATTCAAAGTTGTGGAGGTGGGCAGTGCGCGGTGGCTTCCAAACCGCCTTAGTTTCCGGAGGATCCCGGAGTGGGCCGGTTCCCCTTTCAAGCTTCCATCAGATTCCGTGATTCTATCTAAAGAAAAACGGGCGCTAGTCAACCAGCGCGCGTGTCTTTTGTGACACAATGACTGAAACCGATGTAAGCGTTCGGCTTTGAATAAACCACAAGCGACGCCGCGCCACTCGTAAGCTCACTGAACGACTGCGTTTTAAATAACTAGCCATGGTGGAGGATTATGTGAAGAACTGCATGTCCTGCCATCCCGAGAGACCGGCCCCGATAATCACGGACGAAGCATGCACGACCCCGTGGACCAAAGTCAGTTTGGATTTCGGGAGCTTTCCGGGAGAAGGACACACATTGGTGGCTATCGACTCGTACTCAAAATACCCGCTAGTCGAGAGAGTCAACTCCACGGCATTCACGCATGTGGGGCCAGCACTAGAAAAACTGTTTTCCATGTTTGGTTACCCGGAGGAGATAAAAAGCGATAATGGACCACCATTCCAGGGAGCGGAGTTCGCCACCTTCCTGAAGGCCCGAGGTATCACACACCGGCGCATCACACCCCAGTGGCCGCAAGCCAACGGGGAGGCAGAAAGATTCATGTGGACCCTCAACAAGATGTTCCGGATAGCGGTGGTAGAGCAGGCCGATCCTGAACAAAAACTACATGACTTCCTAAGGGAGTACAGAGGAACGCCTCACTGCACCACCTGGAGGAGCCCGTGGGCCCTCATGTTCCAAGGCCAACGCCGAGACCTACTTCCCGTTGCCCCGGAGGCGGTGCCGGTTTCGGATAACATGGATGAGGCTCAGGAACGGAGACGGCAAAACAACCAGCAAGCGAGCCAGCGCCGGAGAGTGACACCACGACGACTGTGCCAAGGAGCTCAAGTAGTCATACGAAATAGACGCCCTGGAGGGAAGTTCCAGACTTTCTACGAACCTGGCCCATGGACCGTAACCGCCACGAAAGGGACCATGGTGACCGATAGAAAGGAGGGGGAGCAAGTGTAGAGGAACACCTCCTGGTTCAAAGTGATATCTCCTGGACCGAGGACAAACACAGAAATTGTGGAGGGAACCAGTGAATCACCCAGGGCCATGACACAAGAGGATGAAGGCAACTCATCAGCAGGGACCCGAGAGGTGGTGCCTGAGTCAGAGTGTAGATCCCCAACTATGTCCACACCCACCCGGCACACACCCCGCAACAGAGAATGCGGCAGAAACAACATACCGAGGTACAACCTGCGGCCCAACCCACCCCCAAGTCAGAAGTTAAAAGACTATGCCTGTCAGCTGAGACCCTGAAGTCGTCACCAAGGGACACGCAAGTACAGAGCACCGTATTAAAGTTGTTGTATACACTGGGCATCAAATGTGTGGACATTGTGGAAAATGTTTATATAGTTGGATAGGAATGTAGTGCTGTTAGCACTCTATTCGATGCACGCCTCACGCACCCCTACATCCGCAGGCCAGGCGTGGCCTGCGGGGTTGAATAAATGGAGGGCGTGCGCTCGGGCACGTCACTTCCGACTGGCACTGTGTGTATGGCTGAGTCGTTGCTGCTGCGCGTATCCACCCCTGCGCAAGCGACTGACCCCCAAACTGGCCACACACTGCCACACCACAACTCCCATTATGGTAGTTGCATAACATTGTCGTGCACAATGGGCCTTAGAAGGTTTTGGCTAAGGATAGGAGTCTGCATCGTGTGAAGAGGGTCCTGCTGCAATTCAGCTGGTGTGGTGCTCGTCAAGGGGTCCAACCTTGCTGCCCCGTGATGTAGAGTGAGATGAGACGTGGAGCTATGACAGGGAGGCTATGTCTGGGAGGGGCCTGTGCTGTGGTTGCCCCTAGGAGACAGAGCAAGTTTGTGTCCCCACCTGACCCCACCTCTCTACGAGTGGATTGGAGGCTCCCATGTGATCGCGGGGAGAAATGCAGCAGGCAGAGGGCTGACACGTAGATGACTCAGCTACGGGGGCCCCGGAGGACGTAAACCTTGCAGTGATGCAGCTGAGCAGTGGGGACAACATTACCTGCAGTGTGGAGGAGCCACAAGAGAGGGGTGTTATGTCGCACCCGTGACGCAACGGTTGCGCTTAATAGGGTGCCCGACCTTGAATATAAGGGAGGGGTGCTTGGAGCTTTGCCCCTTTGGAATTGGGCCAGATAGTATGGCCCAGTTCACGTGATGCAGTTTAATAAAGGGACTGCTGCGTACGTGACGTCAGTGATGTGCGTATGCGGCAGCCAGAAGTAACGCACCACAGGCTCCGTGTATTTAACGCAAAGCGCGCTGTGTCTCCCCACCACACCTCAGGCCTAATTAGCAGAGGTGTCTCTCCTAAGATACCACATTGGCAACGAGGGCAGGCGTGTCCCCGCCGTGCTCCTGGTCTGTGGTGGCCGTGTGCGGTGCTCTCGGGCCCTGCAGTGCTCGTGCTACTGGGATTCCTGCATCAGCGGCCCAGCGGCGCAAACTGATCAGCTACGCTTGCAGGATCTGTGGTCCACCTCGCTGGTACGATCGAGACGGCCGGACCGCTACCATCGGAGCCTACGCATCACTCTGCTAGTGGCCCATAGCTGTGGAAGATGCGAGTTAGAGTTCTTTGGACCTCTAAGGCATCATCGGCTCCACTGTGTCCCATACACACGCTCTCGCTGCACTAGTGAGTGAGGGGGAAAAGGTAACAAGGCAATCCCTGTCATATTTGAGACGAACATCCTGACCCTAGGGCGCACCAAAGAATTGTCCAAAGCCAGGGCGGCTCATATGGAGGTAGCGCTGCAGTTGCCTGTCAAGGTGGAACCAGTAAACGCAGTTGCGACAAGGCCCACATACCGACCTAACAAGTTGGAACCAGCAAATAACCCACAGGGGAAACAGTAAAACTGAAGCTATTGTGGGGGACCACTTCACAAGGCAGCTGAATGCCCAGCAAAAGGCAAGTGATGCACCAGATGTGGCAGGTTCATCCACTTGGAAAAATTATGCCGCTCGAAGAGATACAGAAAACCCAAGCCCACGGTCAACCTAGTTCCCGAAGGGGGCAGTGACACAAGTGACATGAATGATGATGAGGAGGAGGAACGAGCAGTACCCAAAGTGCACATGATCGGTGGTTCGACAATGACTCAGATGGCTTCCTCAGTGCCACATTCAAGTCAGACAACACAATGTCACGGCTGTTGTGGACACAGGAGCTACCATAAACATAATGTCATTGGTTCTACATGAAACCATGCACCCGGCGCCCACACTACAATCCACAATGATCACAGTCTTCGCCTATGGCCAGGACAAACCACTGAAAATGCGAGGAAAATTCAAGATGGCTGTGATACACAGACCAGATCAGTCACCACCATGGTTTACGTCACTGAAGACAGGCAGTGCATGATCTTGGGATGCCGAGCAGTGGAAGACCTAGGCATCGTGACTTTTGCATTCGGGATTCATCAGAAATCTGTACAGCACATAGACCCCACTGTGCAGCCTGTGGCCCTACGGCATAGACGAGTGGCTTTTCACCTACGCCCGATGGTTGAACAAGAATTGATCAAGCTGGAACGGGCTTGCATAATCAAAAAGTTGACAGGACCCACGCCATGGGTCTCCCCAATCATCGTCACCCGCAAACCCATGCTGCCTGGGGCCGTAAGAATATGTGTTGATATGAGATTGGCCAATGCCGCTATCAAAAGAGAACGCCATATCACCCTGACCATTGATGACTTGATCAGAGAAATGGCTGGAGCATGCTGGTTTTCGAACCGCGGCCTGCGGTCTGGATACCACCAGCTCATCCTGGATCAAGCCTCCAGGAACAACACAACATTCTCCACGCACGTTTGAGTTTTGGGTTAACTAGTGCTGCTGAGGTTTGCCAAAATGTGATCCACGAGCTAATCATGGACATCCCAGGAGTCATCAATGTAAGTGATGATATCATGGTGCATGCCAAGTCCATCTCTGAGCACAAGTCCCGCCTATTTGAAGTACTCCAGAGAATCCAAGACGCTGGCCTCACCCTACACAGGGAGAAATGTGAATTCCTCAAAATTAAACTGCAATTCTTTGGCTACACCTTCTCGGCAGAAGGGATGAATATGGACCCATACAAAGTCTGTGACATCAAGAATGCCCCAGCACCTGCCAACGTCACAGAAGTCCTCAGTTTTCTTGGCATGGTTAATTATTGCGGGCGCTTTATCTGAGACATCACGACCCCCACTCAACCACTGAGGGATCTCACCAAGGACTCCATTCCCTGGACATGGGATGAAGAACAGGCCAAGGCATTCCAGGATATTAAAGATGCTTTATCAGCTGCCACCCCCTTGGCATTCTTTGAACCACTAAAGATGACGCTGTTCGCAATAGACGCAGGTCCGAAAGGACTGGGGGGCATACTAATGCAATGCTGCAATGCTGAAGAAGATTGGGCCGGGTGGCCTTTGCAAGGAGCTCACTCACCGACACGGAACTGAGGTACTCACAAATCGAAAAGGAGGCAATTGCCATACACTGGGGGTGTCGCCACTTTCCTCTCTATGTGTACAGCAAGCCGTTTGTGGTGGCCACCGACCACAAATCACTGTTGTCCCTCTTCTCTGGCACATCGTTGAAGGCCCCTCCTCAGATTGAGAAGTGGATGCTGCAACTCCAAAACTACAACTGTTGAGTTGAATACCAGCCAGGAAGTCGCAATCCAGCCGACTATCTATCTCGACATCCGAGAGAGGCCACAGCCCTTGAGGAGAAAGACACTGCATGTACGGAAGAGTATGTCCGATGCATCACAGCAAGATTGTGCCCTCTTCCTCTCCATGGACATCCTGAAGGATGAAACGGACAAAGATGAGTGTCTCCAGAGAGCCAAACAAGCTGTAAAGCATGGGAACTGGCACCGAGCCTGAGAAGAGTGGAATATACTCACAGTGGATGCGCAACGGATCCTGGAAAGCCTATACCACATCCGTGAAGAACTAACCGAAGACTCCACAGGATGCCTAATGAGAGGACACCGGCTCGTGATCCCTTATTCCTTGACTGCCCGAGTAATTCAACTTGCCCACAGTGGGCACCAAGGAATGGTCAAAACCAAGTCAAGGCTACGACCAAAGGTATGGTTTGTCCTAATGGATGAGCTTGTGGAAGCCGCCGTCCGTGAGTGCCAGTGGTGCCAGGTGACCGGTGAAGCTCCTAAGTCCGCTCCCGTAATCACGGAGCCAAGGCCCCCACATCCCTGGGCGAGTGTCAATCTTGATTTCGGAAGTCTTTCAGTTGGGAGACACACCTTTGTGGCCATCGATGACTACTCCAAATATCCGAAGGTGGAGATCATCCACAGGCTGAGTGCCGCTGAAATAATCCCTAAGTAGGAGAAAGTAATAGCAACTCATGGCATCTTTCAAGAACTGAAAACAGATAATGGACCTCCCTTCCAAGGGCAAGAGATCGCCACTTACCCGGCATCCCTGGGCATAAGACACCGGAGGATCACCCCTTGCCTGCCGCAGGCCAACGGGGAAGTAGAGAGATTCATGCAATAAGGTAATTTGCATAACCCATGAATGCCATCAGCCTCTGGAGCTAGCAGTGTTCACGTAACATGCGGAATTATCAGCAAACTCCTCACACCACCACTAGTCTTGCTCTGGGGCATCTGGCGATGGGGCGAGTCATGACGACTCCATCCCACATCACTCCCAGTGGCACCCGACATCCCCTGACGACCACCCGATAGATGAACAGAGACGTTGGGTGCATGCTCAAGTCAGTCAACGGTGGAGAACCCAGCAGACACATCTGGAATGAGGTGACAAAATCCTCATCAGACACTGCCTGACCAGCAGCAAGTTCAGTCTTCCATATGAACGGCGCCCCTGGACTGTCATTGGAGTAAAGGGCACTCAGGTGATAGCCAGACGAGGTGGGGAAACAATAACCCAAAACATCTCACACTTCAACAAATTTCACGTCTCTGAGACTGCATCCTCAGACTGTGACACCTTGAGGTTGAACAGGCCCTCTGAGGATGCCCGGCTAGCAAAAGATCAACCGGACGGAGCTGTTGACTCTACTCAACAATTAGTTAGTCAGCACACTGACCCATCTCCTGAACCTGACATCAGCGCGCCAGGAGACGCAGAAGTGCAGGGGAGCCTCTCCGAGGTCCAGCGTCTTGCTTCGAGTAGCAAGGCGGAAGAAGAATCGGATGGGCGCGGATACTCCCAGTACCGACTCCGACGAAATCCTGAGCCGACCCGTAAGCTGAAAGACTACTTCACGTAAGACTGTTCCAATTGTTCTGAACATTGTGATTGTTGTCATTCTCCATGGTTAACTTGAGTCTTATTCTGGTGAACTCTTTATTTTGGGGAGGAATGTTATGTCGCTCCCGTGACGTAACGGATACCCTTAATAGGGTGCCCCGACCTTGAATCTAGGGGAGGGGTGCTTGGGGCTTTGCCCCTTTGCAACCTGGCTAGATAGTATGTCCCATGTCACTTGATGGCATTTTAATAAAGGGATTGCCGCGGATGTGACGTCAGTGATGCATTAACGCGGAAGCCAGAAGTAACACACAACAGGCTCTGTGTATTTATTGCAAAGCCCGCTGTGTTTCCACACCGCACCCTGGGCCTAATTAGCAGAGGTGTCTCTCCTCAAGACACCACAGAGGGGCTGGATAAAGGAGAAGCCCTCTGCCTGAGTTCCCCACAATACTAACGTTCACAGCAGCCTGCGGGACCGTTGACTATCAGAAGCAGGCCAGACAAGTTATCTTGTTTGCTGCCCCTGCACCGCCTGGAAGTGGGTGACTGGGACTGGTGCTGGGACATCACAGGAAGACCTACGGTAAGTGACTAGGGAGCCCCTGCGCAACATACAGTTTACTGGAGCCGCAGAGAGGGAGTGCTCACTATAGGTGGTGATACAGCTGACGAGGGCAGGGAGGAACTGTTCCCTGCCAGCGGTGGTCTCTTTCCATCTAGATGCTGTTGGGCAAAGTGACATTGCACGCTGAAGACCAGCGGGACTGAATGAGTCATCAGTCTCATAAAACACGGTTGTTTGCACCGGTGGCCACTCAGGAGGTTGAAAAAAGGTAAAGACAGAGTACAACGTGCCACCCAGCAGGCAAACATTTACCAATTTCTGACCTCTTGTCTTGGGGGGGCCCTGCTAGCTGACAGCAGGAAGAGGCTGCATGACCCACAGGACCCACAGGCCCACAGATCTTGGCAGGGATCGTGGCCTCCTGTGTGAATGTGCAAACAAAGATTGACTCAGTCTCCACCGATGTGAACTTGCTGAGGGTGGACTTATGCAAGGTTGCAAAGAGATCCTTGGTGATGGAACAGCAAGTCACTGACACTGTTTGGTTTATGCAGGGTAATGATGTACTGTGCCCCCATTGGTGGAGTGCAAGGGCGATGTAGCTGCTGTGGGTGTGTTGTAAGCAAACCTCAGCTAGGCCTACTTAGTGCAAGGGGTTTGCCCTTCTCTGCACGGAGTCCTCAGACCATAGGAAGAAGTTGGCAATGAAACTGGAAAATACAAAAGCAAAGTTTATTAAAACTTTAAAGGTGGTACTACAGTCCACACAACACCCTTCAGTATTTTATTAGCACACCGAACTAAAGCACATGGCCCCTTTTATACACAATAAGGGGGCTTAAAAGAAGGCGGTACAGAACGCAAGAGCAGTTTCATGACCATACAAGGACATATTGGAAGGCACAATCGATACATGGGCGGAGTTAACAGTCTTCGGAAACTAGTAAACACATTCCTATCTGGAACTAATTAGTAACAGCCGTAGACCCTACTGGGCATGTCTGGGCATGCTGGAAGTGGGGGTTGTTAAATATAATCTGTTGCCGGGCAGACTTCAGGCGCAGTTAACTAGGAGGTAGGACAAAGCATATGATGAGCGCATGGCGATGTATGACATACAAAATGGCCGCTACAAATACAAAATTTGCTACGATAATGGTCAAATACAGCATGTGTTCTGCTAATGCTTAACCCAATCGCCGTTGATTTACAACAGACGACCCTTTTAGCATTAGCTGAAGACATTCGACTTCCTGGGATAAGCTAGATACTCATCCCTTATATCAATGACCATCATATCAGCTATCTTTTTATTCCAGTTATTCTGCATTTTGACTTCTGCAACATTTCTTTTGGTCGGTATGCAAGCAGTAATACACATAGAACATATCATCGGACTACACTGAATACACATACAACAAGTGAAGATTATTGCAATTATTATACATAGAGTAGTCAGTACTTTCCAGCCCCAGGCAGAAATTAGAGTCCAAAGCCACCCTGTAAAAGTCCACGTACCATTTTCTGTATGGAGGTCTACAGCGATTTTATGAAGTTTATTAATCGCTTTATACACTGATGGTGTGTGATCTGGAATAAACATGCAACAACTACTACCTATAATGCGACATGCACCACCTCTATCTGCTAGCATGATGTCCAGAACCATTCGGTTCTGTATACCCACAATTCTAGCAATTTGCAATTTTTCAGTGAGGTTTCCTGGAGCTGCAGTTGTTTGATCTGTAACAGCTTCTACAACTCTAGTTAATCATCACACTTTTCTGCTATTTAATGCAACACCCACAAAAAAGAACAATCCTAAATTAAAATCTATATATTGTTGTAGGCTAGTATCAGTTTGGTCTACGTTATCAGTATTCAAGGTCCTCCTTTATCGATTTACAGTAATCTTGTTGAACAATTTAAGATTTCGATGGTACAATGGAGGTGCCAGAAACACAGGGGGCAACAAAAATGAAACATAGCAGATTCCTGTCCACCCAGCTGGTAATCGATAATATCCACGATTCCCACACACAGAATAGGTGTTATGTGAAGCCAAAAAGGTACTATTATTTAACCCATCTATATTCAAAAAAGTGATACAGTCGCTGATCCCAACAGGGATATGTCCAATGCTCTCTACACATAATTCCGCTTATGTTTGAGTAACAGAGATAACAAAACGTTCAGCATTAATGGAGTCTCTTGTGTTGGTGAAGATATATCGCGTTGAAATATTGTCCGGTCGATATTCCTCCCACTCCCATTTAGTTCCATTCGCTTGGGATACCCATCTTTGTCTTGATGGCACTCTTTATTCAACCGGAAAAGCAGTCTGCCCACTGTAGGCTTCCTAGTCGCAAAAAGCAAAGTATACCAGGCTCAACAGGAGCCATTATGTGAAAAAGGGAGAGGTATAAACAGTGTACCTCCTTTCTTTAGATGCGCAGGCATCATCCCACAAATCCAACAGTTCGTGGCATTCGTAGCAATATGGGTATGATGTAACATCTGAATAAAAGTGTTATTGAGGTAAGATTGTCGATGCTTCAATTCTTGATATGGGAGCGTAAATAAATAATGCTCCTCTGGCGTTGGTGTAGTAACAACAAACAACTCACGAGCAGGAGTTGTCTCCTCAACAGACCATGTTATTGTTGCCGCAATCACCAGGACAACAACAAACCCTACAGCGCAAAAAATCTTCTTCTTTTCCATTTTAATCAAAGCACAAAACAATTCATCCAGAAACTAAAGTAGTTGTCAGAGCTCTTACCCCTGGGTAGCCGTTGATTTCTTCACCACGGGCCAAGACGAGTGTCACTACTCGGGCTGATCCCCCCTCCCTTGCCACATTAGCTCTCCGTTTCACTGACCCAGGGAATGCTCAGACAACTTTCTCAAGCGCTGCAGATTTTTCTCTCGGTCTCAAATTATATCTCGTTGCTCCAGGGACTGTCTGGTCCGGGAAGAATTCCTCAGATCCGACAGGTGTCACAGCATGGCCTTTCTCCGCAGTCAGAACCTCTCGATGGTCAGTCAACACAGCAGGCTCCACCAGGGTAGGAAGTACTCGCCGGCAATGAGTGCTGTGAATCCAATTTTTCCGATTCGTGACTCGAACTGCCATCCTCGTGGCAAGTAGCACTTGTTCTGGCCCACGCCACCTTGGCTCCAGACTGCTCGATCTCTCAAAGGACTTCAGGAGAACGAAATCACCAGGTTGGAGATTGTGGCCTTCACCTGTGGATCTATCAGGAAGTGCTTCTCGAACCTGTTGATGAATAGAAACTAAGTTATCAGTTAACTGTGCCAAATAGTCATTCATTAAGACACAAGGTATATCATACACAGAACTCGGTTTAGGAATTCCCCAGATATTCTTGGGCCTACCAAATAGGATCTAATGAGGTGTGAGACCTGTTAGGGAATGAGGCACTGATCTAATAGACAACAATGCCAGTGGCAACGCATCTGGCCAAGTCAGAGAAGTAGAAGCCTGTATCTTGGCTAATTTCAGCTTCGGAGTAGCATTGCATCTTTCCACCAATCCTGCTGATTGTGGGTTGAACACTGCATGGAACTTTTGTTTAATCCCTAATCGTTTCAAGACATACTTGATAACGTCCCCTATAAAATGAGGTCCGTTATCACTCCGCAAAAATCTACAAACACCATAGCGAGGGAAGAATTCCTTCAAAAGCACCTTTGCTGTAGTAATTGCAGTGTTGTCCTTTGTGGGGTACGTCTCAATCCATTTACTGAAGGCACATACCATCACCAGGACATACTTCAGATTGTAACAGCGTTCAAGCTGAATATAATATATCTGCAAAACTTCAAAAGGTGCAGTCGGTGTAGCAAATCCTCCTGCTGGAATTCGTGTCCCTTTTCCAGGATTGAATTGTAGGCATATCATGCAGGACTGTACTACTCTCTTAGCTGTGCTAGCAATTTCTGGATGCTCCCAAACTTGTCTAAGCAATTTCACTATTGCTGAAGCTCCCACATGTGCTAGCCCATGTGCCATCTGAACCATAGGTTGTACAAAAGCTATAGGCAACTTCAATCTATCCATCTGTTTGTTTCACCAACATCCTTCATCATCCAACTCTCCATCCTTGGACCATTGCTCCCGTTCTTTGTCAGAAGTGGTCCTCTGTATCTCTAATACTTCCTTCCTAGCATCATGCCACCGCTCAGCTTGTGACTTCACTACATACATAGAAGTAGTGCCAGGCTGCATCGCAGTCTCACGTGCCACTCGATCTACAAAAGCATTTCCTTGTCCCACCTTATCAGTCACTTTCTTGTGCGCACTACATTTCACTATAGCTATCTTCTTTGGATATGTCAATGCAGTCAGAAGACTATGCACTAGTTCTCCGTGCATTATCTGCAACCCGTGTGATGTCAGAAAACCTCTTTCCTTCCAGAGCAGGCCAAAATCATGCGCCACTCCAAAAGCATAGCGGCTATCTGTATAAATGTTCACACGCAAACCTGTACTAAGCTCACACGCTCGTGTCAAAGCTATTAGTTCCGCTGCTTGTGCTGACTTCTGTGGTATGCGAGCTGCCTCCACTATTGTGTGAAGCGTAGTAATTGCATATGCGGCTGAAGTTGTAACTTCAGATAAGACCCATCAACCCACAATTCTCCATCTACATCTGGAAGGGGCGTATCTTGGAAATCAATACGAACCTTTGTCTGTTCCTCAGTCAAGAAAATACAATCATGTGTTTCTTGCGCCTCAGGCTGAGTCGCCGGAAATGGCAACAAAGAGGCTGGGTTTAGTGTTGCACATCTCTTCAGTGTAATATGAGGAGCTAACAGCGTCAACTCGTATCCTGTCAGACGAGCGCTAGTTAAGTGCTGCGTCTTTGTTTGATTCAAAAGGGCATCAACAGCATGGGGTACCAGCACCAACAGCTTATGTGATAAGACTATTCCTTCACTCTGGCGTATTGACACAGCTGTGGCTGCAACCGAACGAAAACATGCAGGCACCGCTCGAGCAACAGGATCAAGTACTGCTGAAAAATATGCACAAGGGCGTTGCTTATCACCACGTGTCTGTACTAAAACTGACAAAATGCACGTACAATGTAAAGAGCTTCGTGTAATCTGGAGTACCTAACACTGGTGCTGAACAAAGGGCTTGTCGTAACTGTCGAAAAGCATTCTCACATTCATCTGTCCAAGGAAGGGGTATTGGAGTATCTTTTGTCAAAAGTGCTAACAAAGGTTTAACAATGTATGAAAATCCCAATATCCATTGCCTACAAAAAGAAGTAAGACCTAAAAATGCTCGAACCTCTTACTGTGTAGAAGGTACTGGTGTGTCTAGAATTGCCTGAATGCGATCTGATGTGAGTGCACGCCCCTCCTTAGATAAAAGGTGACCTTAGTAGGTTACCTTTGGTCTACAATACTGCAATTTCTTTTTCGATACTTTGTTGTGATGTGAAGCAAGGAAAGAAAGCAAAGACAGAGTACACTTTTCAAATTGTTCAGGGGTATCGGCTGCCAACAAAATATCATCAACATATTGTATGAGCTCCTCACCTTCGGGTAGAACAAAACAATCAAGTTGTCTTTTCAATGCTTGGCTGTAAATACTAGGACTCTCAGTATAGCCTTGAGGAACTCTACAAAATCTATACGATCGATTATTCAAAGTGAAACCGAACTGGTATCGGCTATCAGGATGAATAGGGATCGAAACAAAGGCGTTCTTCAAGTCTATAAACGAGAACGTAGTTGCAGTAGGTGGAACTAAAGTAAGAAGTGTCGTGATGTCAGAAACCACTGGATATTGTGGCACCACTATCTTATTCACCTCCCGTAGGTCAATTATAAAATGATAAATCCTAGTTTCAGTATCTTTCTTCAAAATTGGGAGGATCGGACTGTTACAAATGTTAAATGGAACTTCTTCAACAACCCCAACTTCAATAGGATCTTGTACAATTCGTGTGAGTGCTTCCTCACCCTCCTGTGAAATTCGATATTGAGGCAAATGTGGCAACACAGCTCCCTCCTTTACACTAATATGCACCAGGGGAATAACTATCTGTCCCACATCAGTATCTGAAGTAGCCCACAAAGTTTTAGGTAGGGAGGCCAATGCAGTATCCTCTTAAACAATGCAAATTCTGTCTGTTACTGGATAATTGTCATTCAAAATCACACACACACCTTCAGGGTAACATCTTTTTGTGGCTCTGAAATACTTGAGCATATCAAGACCCACAATATTGTCTGGTGTATTTGGGGAGAGCAAAAACGGGCTTGGAGCAGTAAACTTATCAACATGAAATGCAAGTGGTTGTGACAATGGGCTAAGGGAAGGTGTTCCATCGAACCCTATCGATGTAATCGTTAAGCCAGACAGGGGAGCACTCGGAACCAATTGTTTAGAGAAAGCGCTACGAGTAGCTCCTATATCAACCAGAAACTTATCAGTAGAACCCAAAACATGTGCTGTAACATAAGGACCCATCTGATCTACTGGAACTTCAACTGATTCCTTACCCATCCTGCGCAATCCTATGGATAAACAGGATCATGCAAATCAGGCTGCACAAAATCAGACATCTGGTATTGGTTGCGCCGATCAAAAGTGTTGAACCCATTTTGTACCCACACATTAGAATCAAACCTAGCACGATTGTTCGTAGTGCCTCTGGGTCCTAAATTTCCTGCGCGATTTCTCATTGATCCTCGGCCACAGACATAGCGCTGTGAGCGCAACAACGGACATTCATCTGCCCAATGGCCAAATTTCCTACAATACGCGCATTGATCAACAGCCAAATTCGAACGAGTTTAAGAGGAAGCACAAAATCCTTGTCCGCCTCGATCGTTACTTGTAGGAGGTGGACCATAAAACTGAGATAACATAACCTTTGTTTTTAATTCTTTAGACTTTTTATCCTCACTATCCTTCGGTTCTAATTCCTGACGCTCGTAATATTGAGCCATCGTCAGGAGGGATGCCGGAGAAGAGGTAGTCCAAGAGCTTTCACTAGCTTTTAAGCAGCTAGCCACTCCTGGTAATAGATTGGTAACATACTTATCTACGAACAAATGTCGGCCTGTATCGTCCGTTAGCGACTGGCCACTAAAATCATGAAAAGCTTCCTCGAAACGCGTAAAGAAATCTTAAACTGATTCATCTGCCTTTTGCTTACAAGATGCTAAAATAGTCCAATCAATCTCTTTAGAAGGAATAATCGTTTTCAACTTAGTTAATATTGCACCGGGAAGATCTAAAATCAACTGACATCGCTTTTTCGCTGGTTCCGTATCCTCATCTACCTCCTCTATCTCCTTCCATAATGCCCCATACGCTGCGCGATCATCAACTTTACGCACGGATCTACGCATATAAGGCGGCAATATTAGCCAATGTCATGGTACAGGAATTTATGGCTCCCTCATATTCCTCATAGAAAGCGGCTGGATTTTTACTCGGATCAGGCAATGCAGCTTTAAGTGCCATAACATCTACCCTATTCCAGGGAGTATACACCCAATTATAAATAAAATAACCTTTAGCATCTACAGAAAACTTATCGTCACTTGTACCCGCTCCCTTAGGAGGAACATATAAAGGCGCGGCCTCTCGCATAGGCTTTGCATGCACTATTGCGGTCTTATCTGTTTCAAAGATAGATGATTGTTTCCTGGCGACTGATCCCGTCTGTCCATCCGTTTTAGCTTTCCGTTTCTCCTACCGTAGACGAAGCGCCTCAGTTCGAAGTTTAAACAGCCGCCTGATCACATCAGTCACCTGGGGGAGAGTAAAAAGACCTTTACGCAGTTGCTTACAATTGGTTGCTACATCATCAGGTTCGAAAACATCAGAAACTTTTCGGAACATTTCAACAACTTCTTCTGCAAAATGCTCAGTAAAATATATTTGCTCTCTCTCTTGCCATCCCTGTAAAGTATCTAAGATACTAGAAACAGTGACAGTATCCTGAAGTGCCCGATGGGCAATCTTTCTAAGTTCAGCTGCGCGGTCGGCCCACATCATGGAGCGAGTATCAGGTTTTGTTTTATCTGCCCCAGAATCCTCATCTTTGCCAGATGGAGCGGACGGAACGGCATACGGAGGCGGAGGGCAATCTAACAATGAAAAATCATCTTGTGATTTATTAAGGACAGGATAAAGAGGTTGTCGAACAGCATATTGGCCAGATATCTGTAATCTGCGCTCCTTCTCCTGTCTCTCTTCCAATTCTTTGACCTTTTTGTTACTTAATTCTTGTGCTTTTTCATACACATTCTTCGGTTGTTCTTTTTCAATCAACGCTTGCTCACGTTTCTCACGCTCACGTACTTCTTTCACCCACATTCGTACACTCTCAAACATGTCTTGTCTAGATTTTCACTCAAACATACACTGTTCCACTGAGGTTCCGTGACGATTTGGACCCGTGTTTTCAACATTGTCGTAAATACATAATTTTGGTATCAGTGAACCGCAAATGATCCATTTAGCATATCCTGGTGTTTTCGCTATGCTACGAGCAAGAGCACTCCTGTTATGAGCACATTTCTGATCTACCCATGGCATCCATCTTAGACTACGGAAGCCATTTTGTGATTCTTGCCCTCACATAGACAATGGACACGCAGTGACCTCTTTCACTTAAGGACACGTAAGCTTTAGCCGGAGATTCACCTTGCCAGTGACACGTGCACCTTAGAACAGAACACGCCATGGCTACATGACTCGACAGAAGTTGCCTCCTCTGCCTGAGGCCAGTCCAGCTATACTGGTTCTCGTGTTCGTTGGCCTGATCATGATTAGGCGGCCGAAGCTGGTAGCCTTGCCCATTTACGACCCACAAACATCTCTTATCCTGCTTTTCTATCTTCTGCACCTGGCTCTACTCCTTTCCTTCTGGGCCTTTATTAGGGGGAGGTAACGAAATGTACGATGAGGCGGTCCGGCTCTTGAATGTAAAGTTGACATAAGATTATGATGGAACAGTGGGAACCCCTCGTTCGTAATGTTTTGACATCAGATATTGTTGACGATTCCTGTGCAACGCCAAATATTTATTGTTTAAGACACAAAGGTTTAGGAATGTACTAACATGTAAAGAATTTGCCCGAAGCCTAATATTTAGTATATAAGGAGCAACCCTCTTTGTACAAATCGAACAGGCTCCTAGATACTGCCCGTGCGTAGTTTCTGTGACTTCTGTGTCCCTGCAGTAATAAACCTTTGGTCTTTGACGCCACCATCGAGAAGCCCGTGTTTCTGTTTATTTGTGCACCGAGGCAGGTAGAACTCCGGGGTCTTCGGGTGTTATCCCTGACACCTCTGGACGGAACCAAAAAGTCCAGAACTCCAATTGGCGCCCAACGTGGGGCGACGTCATTCGGTACCGGTCCAAAAGCCTGAAGAGTTCGAGAAGCTTCGTATGAAGATTCCTGAGGGAGGCGCCCCACTTCATCGATCCCGGCATGTCGCAAAAGTGGCCCGACGTTCTCTTCCACGAGGGTTCCCGTTCGGACGGCTGCAGTGGTCCGTTGCCTTGACCGTCGCCCTGTCTTGGACCCGAGGTGCAGTCCTTAGTACGGCGAGACGTGACAGGTTTCTCCTTGGTGACGTCTTCAGTGCCTCAGTTAAGTATTAAGTGGTTGCTAGTTGGTTACTTCGTAAGGGTTGTTCCTGTTAGGATAAAATCCTTTTTAGTTCTTGGTTTGGTTTGGTTTCGTAAGATTATCACTGGTTGTTCTAGTTACGATAATCATTTGGTTTAGTTTTGGGTATCGATACATTTGTTCGCTTTGGTAGACCTGAGTTCTTGGTTCAAGTGCGCACCTTTGTTTGTGTTTTTGTCTGTTCTGTGTTCCGGATTATAAAATGGTAAGTCGGAAAAATTGCATGTTGTCGTGTTTTGGTTGCAACAGTGATTCCCGGTTGGAGGACTCATGTCTGGTTCCTCCGATTGGAACTCCTCTTTATGACCTGTATTGTAAGTTTGGAGTGGGTCCTATATCTTATAATGAGGTGTGGGTCCGATATACGAAGAAAGACGGTGTCCTTAGTTGGCCACTGCATGGTAGTTTTGAACCTGAACTTCTTGATAATTTAGAAATGAAATTGTTTAAGAAGAAAGCCCGGCCGGCAATGTTCGATTCTCTCCGTTATTGGCGAAAAGAATCTAAACAGAGAGAAATTAAAAAATTGAAGAAAGAACAGAAAGAGCAAGAGTTGACTTTAGAACAGTCTGCCAAGCAGCTGCAACTCAACGAATCTGAGAAAGCAATGGAGGTGGCCAATAGAGAGCGTAATTTAGCGATAGACAAGTGCTATCCTGCCTTGCCATCGAGTACAGCTAAGATAGTAGAGGACCCCGAAAACGATCCTCTGTTGTCTTACTTGTTACGGTCACCCCCACCGTATGCAAAGGGTGCTACGGCTCCACCTTTACCGGTTGCTGGACAGCCTGGTATACCTGCTCCTGCTCCCCTGAATCAAGCTCCTGTACCTCCTGTGGTCAATGTTAATGTTCCTTCGGCACCCCCTCTTCCAGTGTTGCCGGCTCCTTTACCTATACCTGTATCGCTTATACCTGTTGTTTCACAAGCTACTTTGCCGGCTACTTCTACTGCTCCTGTTTTATCTGTCCCAACTGCTACCTTACTTACTGCTTCTGCTAGCGTTATGACTCCACTTTCTGTTCGTCGGAGAATCACTGATTCTGTCTCTAATATTCTATCTCCCTTCTATAAAACTTTAATTAAGACTCCTGCCTCTGACTCTGTGCAGAGACGTAGTCAGCTTCCCAGTACTGAAGAACGGGGAATATTAGATTCCACAGCTCTTAGATGGATTTCGAAAAGTGGAAGATATAGTACTAGAGATGTATTAGATACATTTATGCAATGGAATGAACCGACACAACGATATGTGTTCGATGAAATGTGCTCCCTTTTGCGTGAGGAATTGGAAGAGGATGACTCTGAATCAAATCTAGAAGAATTAATTAATGTTCAGAAAGAATTTGCTGCAGGCATGATAGTTGGTCAAAATATAAAAGAAGCGATGGAACTGATTTTAAGTTATAGGAATGATCCATCACTTCGTTCACCGAGGGAGTTAGAAAAACGTAGTACGAAGCAGAATCGCCAATATCCAATGAGGGAGGTCCCTCCAATTTGGCGCGAAGCTGTGCAAGCAGATGCGGTTCATGGTATTGCTGCCGCTCCGGCGCAATTCCAAAGAGTGTGGATACACATTCCGTGGAAGCGAGCCGAAGTGTTAGCAGTGAAACAGGCCTTGCCAGATCCGCGTAAGAATCCGGCAGGATATTACAAACAGTTAGCGCAGACAGTTGAAGCTTGTGTGATGAATTTAGCGGACATTGACATGGTATTTGGCAATGTAGTTCCGCAACCAATTTGGGCTAAAATTCGTAAAGAGAATCATCCAGTTGCCCTAGGTGGTGATTGGGCAGCTATAATTGCAGCGGATGGTCAACAAATAGGTGGTTCCAAACCCGAACCTCTAATTGCTGATTTACCCGGTAGAATAATTGACTTAATGAAGACCTTGATGCCAGCATTGCGCGTTAATTGGGACAAATTGTCCGCATGCAAGCAAAAGAAGGACGAAAGTGTTTCCGACTTTTTCACAAGGTTTGAAGAGACTTTCGTAGATCATAGTGGTCAGGATATGAGTACTGAAGGGGGACAGAGACTATTTGTCGATAAATTTGTGCACAATCTATTACCAGAACTTAGTAATAAATTGAAAGATTCTGAGAGTGCGTGGGCTGTCTCTACGACTGCGCAAATACTTGCAACTGCCCAGTACTATGAAAATAGGGATAAAGAAGAGAAGGAAAAGTCAGAGAAGAAGACAAAAGATTTAAAAACTAAAGTTCTTTTACAGATAATTTTATCGAATGGCAAGAGGGGTACTTTGCGCTTGTAGTGTTATTATTAATACGGATAGTCAATCAGGCTTAGTATTGCTCAAAGGTTGAGATACAGTCCCTGCCACACTGTAAAGATAGACAAATAAATCTGTCTATATAATAAACATTATACAATTCTCTTCCTGAGCAGTTACCAAAGCAATATTTTAGAATTAATCAGCAAGAAACGATCAAATTATATCTAAGCAAATCAGAAGAGATGAGTCCAATATGTATCAAAAACTTCTTCTTTATTTTCTTCTTTTCAGTCACTCAGTACTTTTCCTTTCTTTTTTCTTTGCCAAATTTGATCGTTTCTTGCTGATTAATTCTAAAATATTGCTTTGGTAACTGCTCAGGAAGAGAATTGTATAAAGTTCTTTTACAGCAAGCGTATCCGCCTCGCACGAATCAGACTAATGCACAGCAAGGGTCATATCAAAGAACAGATTATGGTTCTCAGAGACCGCAATACCAGTGGAATCAGTGTGCATATTGTAAGAAAGAAGGGCATTATAAAAATGAGTGTCCAATCTTAGCGCAAAATAATGCTGCAGCAGCTCAGAGAGGTCGTGGTGGTTCTATGCAAAATTCTAGGGGTCGAGGACGAGGTGCTATGCCTCCTCAAATGAATGATCGCCCTTCTAATCATTTTGATCAACGAAATGGACAGTCTTCTCAGCCAAATAGATCTCAACAGTATCATGTTGAAGACTATTGTGAAGTTGGTGAAGAATTTCAGCAAAGTGAGTACTAGGACAGCCATGGACAAAGAGAGGGAGTAGTATCAGTTCCAGTAGATCAGAGTGGGCCTTATGTCGCAGTAGCAACATCAGGTGTAGTCGAACCGTTTCTGTTGGATACTGGTGCAGCAAAAAGTTCTATCATACATGAGAAACTCCCTGGCGCACCTTTGTCTGGCTTAACAAATGTTTCTGTAGGTTTTTCAGGCGCCCCTGTTTACAACCCCGTATCTGGTCCTTTGTCTATTTCTGTTGGACCTCGTCAATTGAAAGCACCATTGATTTTGACTACGGGTTGTAATGAAAATCTGCTTGGTTTAGACTTGTTAAAACGCCTATATGCGACATTGCACTGTTCTCCAACAGGAGTACAGCTTACGTTGGGCAAAAGAATCACCTCCCCGATGTACTTGTCGATGGATGCGCTCCCAACAGAGCTGCGTTCTCTCCCTGATACTCTTTGGGCGACTGGTCCTAATGATGTAGGTCTTTTAGAAATTCCACCATATGTAGTTACTTTGAAAGCGAATGTCAAATTTCCACGAATCCCACAATACAAAATCTCTACTGAAGGTGAACGTGCACTTTTATTAATTGTGCAAGATTTGATCAAGAAAAGTGTAGTAGAAGAAACTAGAGGAAATGTCTGTAACAGTCCTGTATTGCCAATTCTGAAACGTACTGATCCTTCAAAGCCTCCAGTCTATAGGTTTGTAATTGATCTTAGAGAGGTTAACAAAATTGTGATTCCACAGTTTCCTGTGGTTCCAGACATTACTGCATTGTTAACGTTGATTCCGGCAACAGCCACATGGTTTTCAGTTATCGACTTGAAGAATGCCTTTTTCAGCATTCCGATAGCCGAGGAAAGCAGGGATATTTTCGGCTTCTCTTTAGGAGGTCGAAGCTTCAGGTTTAAACGTGCTCCACAAGGGTATTGTGAGAGTCCGTCCATTTACAGCCAAGCATTAAAAAGTCAGTTAGATTCCTTTGTACTTCCTCCTGGTTCTGCTTTAGTGCAATATGTAGATGATCTTCTAGTGGCTGCCGATGACAAGGAAACTTGCAAAGCAGCTACGATTTCCTTATTGCATCATTTGTCTAGTTTGAATCACAAGGTGTCACCTTCAAAAATGCAATACTGTTGCCAAGAAGTGACCTACCTAGGTCATCTCTTGTCAAAGGAGGGAAGAAAGTTGACCCCAGAGAGAATAAAAGCAATTACGCAGATGAATGTTCCTAGCACACAGAGAGAAGTACGTGCCTTTTTAGGTATTACCTCATACTGTAGGCAGTGGATCCCAAATTTTTCTCTTTTGGCAAAACCGTTGGTAGCTTTGACTGGGAAAAATGTTCCGAGTCCAGTGCCATGGTCTGCCGAATGTCAGGAGAGTTTTTCTGAGTTACGAAATGCACTGTGCTCAGCTCCTGTGTTGGGTACACCCGACTACAGTAAGCCATTCACGCTCTATGTTCACGAGAGAGAAGGTTGTGCGTTAAGTGTTTTGACACAGAGATTTGGTGATAAACAACGCCCTTGTGCGTATTTTTCATCAACATTAGATCCGGTAGCTGGAGCGTGGCCTAGTTGTTTGAGAGCTACAGCAGCAGCTGCAGCTTCCATTCGACAATCTGCTGGGTTGGTGATGAACAACATGCTAGTGGTCATGGTTCCTCATGCTGTGGACACATTCATGAACCGAACCAAGACGCAACACCTTACTAGTGCTAGATTATCTGGCTACGAGCTGACACTGCTAGCGAGTCATATTCAGATCAAAAGATGCAATGTATTGAATCCAGCAACATTGTTGCCGACTAGTCCAGAGTCGAGTGATTCCGAACCTCATGACTGTTGTTTCAGAACCGAGGAAGAAACAAAAGGACAAATTGATCTTAAAGACACTCCGTTGTCAGATTCAGATGGCACGTTGTATGTTGATGGGTCTTGCTTTAAATTGGAGAATGGTGATGTGACTGCTGCTTATGCAGTAACGACTTTGAGTACGATTGTGGAGACTGCAAGAGTGAGTCAGAATTCTGCCCAAGCTGCGGAATTAATTGCACTAACGAGAGCGTGTGTTTTAGCTAAGGGAAAGAGAGTGAATGTATTCACAGATAGTCAGTATGCGTTCGGCGTGGCCCATAGTTTTGGCCGTTTGTGGAAAGAGAGAGGTTTCATTACGTCCCATGGGACTAAGATTCAACATGGTCAGCTAGTTAATGACTTGTTGGAATCTCTAACCTTGCCGACTGAAGTTGCGATTGTGAAGTGCAGTGCTCATAAAGCAATCACGGATGATGTTGGTCGTGGGAATGCTTTTGCTGATGAGACCGCTAAACAGACAGCTAGGAATATGATGAGTAGAATGTATGTTGCAACGTCTGCAAGATGGATTTCGGAGTCTGGAATGTGTGAGGACACAGTGGAAAGTGTGAAAGAAATTCAGAAAGAGGCGACTGAGGAGGAAAAGCTTGCATGGAAAGAGAGTATGGGTAAATTGGACTCGAGTGGGTGTTGGATTGATTTGTCGGAAAAACAGCGTTGGTTGTTGCCTGATGCGTATGTGCTTGCGGTAGTAACGATGGCACATGGAGCAGCGCATATCAGTTCTAAAGGGATTTGTAAGATGTTGGCTCCAGTCTGGAAGAATGATGGGATTAGTAAGTGTGCAGAGAGAGTTGTGAGAAATTGCATGGTATGCCTGATGCATAATCCTGGCAAGGGAATCCCCACACCTGCTGGTCATTTCGCTCCTCCTTCTTGTCCCTTTGAAGTGATTCAGTTAGACTTCATTCACATGGATCGTTGCAACAATCTAAAGTACGTCCTAGTGGTAGTTTGTGCTTTTTCTAGATGGATCGAAGCATATCCACTGAAGGACAATACTGCTTTGTCCACTGCCAAAATCCTTCTCAAAGAATATTTCCCCAGATATGGCATGCCACGGATTGTATGGCCAGATAACGGAAGTGAGTTCGTAGGGAAAGTTATGCAGAGTGTGTGTGCCGGTTTAGGGATCAAACAGAAGTTCCACAGTGCGAACCATCCCCAGTCTGCTGGTTTAGTTGAGGGTTACAATGGCACCCTCAAGCTGAAACTTGCTAAAATACAAGCATCCACGGGTTTGCCCTGGCCAGATGCACTACCTTTGGCTCTGTTATCCACGAGAGCGACTGTACATTCTAGAGTAGGGCTTAGCCCCTACGAAATAGTATTCGGTCGTCCCGCAAACGTTTGGGGGGTACCTAGGCCAAAGGAATTCAAACAGCTGGAATACCCAATGTTAATTGATTACCTTTTCGACTTGACTGCTAAATTGAGTCTTATTCATCAACAGGTTTTCGATGCATTGCCAAAGCCACCGGAGAGTCCAGGTCATCAGCTGAAACCAGGAGATCAAGTGGTCATCCGTAATTTTGCAAGGACGAAAAATCTCCAACCCAGATTCGTCGGCCCATTCCAGGTGTTGTTAGCAACGAGAACTGCTATTCGTGTGGCTGGACGAAAAAACTGGATTCATACAACGCACGTCAAACGTGTGCCCCTGCCGCTTCCTTACGACAACTGGGTGAAGAAAGGAATCGGTGCCTCTGAAACTGAACAAATACTCAGGTTTATCCCTTTCAGCGATGCAGAACTAATCACTGACACATCGAATTTTGACGCTCCTTCTGAAACTGCTCTTTTTAACTCTGAACATTTGTCATCTACATCAAAAGAACATTTGCCATCTGCGAACTTGAACATTGCAACGTCTGCTGAAAATACACTGTTTCCAGATCAAACAGCTCCTGCAAAACTGAGATACAATTTACGATCTCGTAATATGGACAAATAAAGCAGGAAACTGCCTATTTTACACATTTGAATTTTGATACATTGCCTCCAGCCAGGAAGTTTGCTAAAACTTTGTATTGTTTTGTTGTTTTAAAATTGCCTTGCCGTCTGGGTAGTAAGCGTGTGCGGAAAATCCGTTCCGCTCGCGGATTTTGCGGATTTTCGGGAAATCCGCAATCCGCGAGATTTGCGGATTTCCCGCAAAATCCGCAAATTCGCACGCAGCGGATTTTTTTGGCGGCGCGCGGCGTTGGTGATACAATTTTTGCGGCGCGCGGCGTTTATCATCGTTTGCCGAGTTGTTTTTTTCGATAGTTTGCGAGTGCTGCGCCATTTTGGATCTTGCTGTGTGATCCCGCGGGAATTTGCGAGCGCGATTACGTCATCGCGGCTTGCCAGCGATAGTTTGTCAACGCGAGTACGGCGAGATCACGTCTCGCGGTACTTCGCAATTGCGAGATTTGAGATGCGGCGAGCGAAAATATAAATTTGCAATTCTGCACAAGAAATCCACCAGCAAGCAGCATAAACCTTCTAGAAATGATGATTTTTATGTGAATAACTCCTTAGTTTGACATTTGCCTGCACTTTTTTAGCGAGGAGTCCATTTTGGGGAGGGGGGCAGGGGGGTGGGAGGAAGGAAGTGCCCCATAGTCTTCAACTTCCTGTTCCTGTTCAGCAGGCTCCTCCCAGTGCTTTGTCCATCTCCTGGTCACTTTTCATTCGGATGTGGACCTGGAAGGATTACTTTTTGTGGATGCTGCTGGATCTTTGGATTTGAGGCCTTTTTGACTTTCTTTGGATCACTGTTGGATTAGAAATTTTACAAGTAAGTTTGTTTGGGGCATTACAGTTGCTGCAACTAAAATTTTGGGATTTTCGATTTTTGGGCTGTTTTGGGGCCTTTTCCCCAGGGGTACTCAGTGGTGGGTGGACTGATTCTTTCTGTGGGTTGTCTTGAACTTAAACATCATGGAGGCCATAGATGAATTGGGATTGTGCTGATTTTTCTGTGTTTTTCGATTTTTTTTTTTTGTAAAATTTTGTGTTTTTCGATTTTTGACCTGTTGTTGGGGCCTTGACCAGGGGTAGTGAGTGGTGCATGGGCCTAGTCTTTCTGTGGGCTGTCTTGAATTTAAACATCATGGAGGCCATGGATGGAATGGGATTGTGCTGATTTTGCAGTGTTTTTCGATTTTTGGGCCTGTACTTGTGGCCTTTTCACCAGGGGTATTTGAGTCTAGCATGGGCCTAGTCTTTCTGTGGGCTGTCTTGAATTTAAACATCATGGAGGCCATGGATGGAATGGGATTGTGCTGATTTTGCAGTGTTTTTCGATTTTTGGGCCTGTACTTGTGGCCTTTTCACCAGGGGTATTTGAGTCTAGCATGGGCCTAGTCTTTCTGTGGGCTGTCTTGAATTTAAACATCATGGAGGCCATGGATGGAATGGGATTGTGCTGATTTTGCAGTGTTTTTCGATTTTTGGGGGTGTTCATGGGGAGGGACATGCCATGTGGCTGGTGGCCATTTTGAGTGCAGCTACAGGCACTGGCCATGTGCTGGCAGGCAAGTGGCCATTTTGAATGCAGGCTTTGTTGTTAGGCCTCCAACCATTTTGCCTACTTTTCAACCTTTATTTATGCCCAGGGGTAGTGAGTCTTGCATGGGCCTAGTATTTCTGTGGGTTGTCTTGAATTTAAACATCATGGAGGCCATGGATTGAATGGGATTGTGCTGATTTTGCAGTGTTTTTCGATTTTTGGGCCTGTACTTGTGGCCTTTTCACCAGGGGTATTTGAGTCTAGCATGGGCCTAGTCTTTCTGTGGGCTGTCTTGAAATTAAACATCATGGAGGCCATGGATGGAATGGGATTGTGCTGATTTTGCAGTGTTTTTCGATTTTTGGGCCTGTACTTGTGGCCTTTTCACCAGGGGTATTTGAGTCTAGCATGGGCCTAGTCTTTCTGTGGGCTGTCTTGAATTTAAACATCATGGAGGCCATGGATGGAATGGGATTGTGCTGATTTTGCAGTGTTTTTCGATTTTTGGGGGTGTTCATGGGGAGGGACATGCCATGTGGCTGGTGGCCATTTTGAGTGCAGCTACAGGCACTGGCCATGTGCTGGCAGGCAAGTGGCCATTTTGAATGCAGGCTTTGTTGTTAGGCCTCCAACCATTTTGCCTACTTTTCAACCTTTATTTATGCCCAGGGGTAGTGAGTCTTGCATGGGCCTAGTATTTCTGTGGGTTGTCTTGAATTTAAACATCATGGAGGCCATGGATTGAATGGGATTGTGCTGATTTTGCAGTGTTTTTCGATTTTTGGGCCTGTACTTGTGGCCTTTTCACCAGGGGTATTTGAGTCTAGCATGGGCCTAGTCTTTCTGTGGGCTGTCTTGAATTTAAACATCATGGAGGCCATGGATGGAATGGGATTGTGCTGATTTTGCAGTGTTTTTCGATTTTTGGGCCTGTACTTGTGGCCTTTTCACCAGGGGTATTTGAGTCTAGCATGGGCCTAGTCTTTCTGTGGGCTGTCTTGAATTTAAACATCATGGAGGCCATGGATGGAATGGGATTGTGCTGATTTTGCAGTGTTTTTCGATTTTTGGGGGTGTTCATGGGGAGGGACATGCCATGTGGCTGGTGGCCATTTTGAGTGCAGCTACAGGCACTGGCCATGTGCTGGCAGGCAAGTGGCCATTTTGAATGCAGGCTTTGTTGTTAGGCCTCCAACCATTTTGCCTACTTTTCAACCTTTATTTATGCCCAGGGGTAGTGAGTCTTGCATGGGCCTAGTATTTCTGTGGGTTGTCTTGAATTTAAACATCATGGAGGCCATGGATTGAATGGGATTGTGCTGATTTTGCAGTGTTTTTCGATTTTTGGGCCTGTACTTGTGGCCTTTTCACCAGGGGTATTTGAGTCTAGCATGGGCCTAGTCTTTCTGTGGGCTGTCTTGAATTTAAACATCATGGAGGCCATGGATGGAATGGGATTGTGCTGATTTTGCAGTGTTTTTCGATTTTTGGGCCTGTACTTGTGGCCTTTTCACCAGGGGTATTTGAGTCTAGCATGGGCCTAGTCTTTCTGTGGGCTGTCTTGAATTTAAACATCATGGAGGCCATGGATGGAATGGGATTGTGCTGATTTTGCAGTGTTTTTCGATTTTTGGGCCTGTACTTGTGGCCTTTTCACCAGGGGTATTTGAGTCTAGCATGGGCCTAGTCTTTCTGTGGGCTGTCTTGAATTTAAACATCATGGAGGCCATGGATGGAATGGGATTGTGCTGATTTTGCAGTGTTTTTCGATTTTTGGGGGTGTTCATGGGGAGGGACATGCCATGTGGCTGGTGGCCATTTTGAGTGCAGCTACAGGCACTGGCCATGTGCTGGCAGGCAAGTGGCCATTTTGAATGCAGGCTTTGTTGTTAGGCCTCCAACCATTTTGCCTACTTTTCAACCTTTATTTATGCCCAGGGGTAGTGAGTCTTGCATGGGCCTAGTATTTCTGTGGGTTGTCTTGAATTTAAACATCATGGAGGCCATGGATTGAATGGGATTGTGCTGATTTTGCAGTGTTTTTCGATTTTTGGGCCTGTACTTGTGGCCTTTTCACCAGGGGTATTTGAGTCTAGCATGGGCCTAGTCTTTCTGTGGGTTGTCTTGAATTTAAACATTATGGAGGGCATGGATGGATTGGGATTGTGCTGATTTTGCAGTGTTTTTCGATTTTTTTGTGCTCTATAACTGAACTGATGTTCCTCTGTCTTCCATTTTTTTTAGGTGCACAAGACTCAAGAGAACCACCAGTGCCAGGAAGAAGTCCTGCAGCGGTGTGTGTGTGCAGCATAACGTCACGCGACGTCACGTCTGGCCTCAGACAACTCTACAATTCGTGCAACTGCGGCCTGCTGTCTGACCTGCTCTGAAGAAGATGGCCCCGCCCCCAAAGAAAGTTCTCCGTAGCTCCTCTAGCAAGAAAGTTGCTAGTAAGGAGCAGAAGAAGCAAGTTACCAAGGAGGCTGGTGTGCCACCCGCCACTTTTTTTGGGAGCAAAAAAAAAAGTACGCCTGCAGCAGCAGGATCTGCTGGGGACCAACCTGAGAGCAGCACCCCTGCTCCATTGGGTTCAGTGCCTCCACCACCACGCCAACTTAAGTCAAAGCCCTTGAGTGCTTCAGAGGCAGTCAGTGTACTTCTCCAATCACCATCGACCAGTGATGTTGGCTCATCGCAAGAAAGTAGCAGCAATGTCCCTGAATCAACACAGGTTGTTGTAACTCATCTGACAAGTGTTGAACAACCACAGCCGCAACAACAACACCATGTGCAAGTACACGCCCAAGTACATGTGGAAGGAGAGGCAGCAAAAGGAGATGCGCAAGCAAAGGTGCATGGACGTTCACAAGTGCCCACAATAGTTGTTCCTCCCGAAGTAGGGGCACATTTGGAAATCGACAATGAAGCTGAGGTATCATTGGAAGCCACTCCTCCTGATGATCATTCATTGTCTTCCACATCCCTAGCAAGGAAAAGATCAAGGGGGGTGTCTACATATTCTTCAAGCCCACCTCGTTCTGGTGCAAGTGATCTGTCTTGGGAACCACAACTGCGGTCTGACAGTGAGGCAGAGGCACACCATGATCTGACACCGGTACCTAAGCGTAAAAGGAAGGTCGTCCAAAAACTCAAACCTATGGAGTGTGATGAGGCTCAACAAGAAGTGACAGATACTGCTGGTGATGAAGCCTCTCACGATGACGACGAGCCAGTCATCACAAAGGTCACTGCAGCCCCACCGGGCATGCAGCAAAGAGACATTTTGACCCTATCCCGAGAAGCTGCTGAGCGTGATGATGATGTCGGCGAGGAGGCAATGGAAATGGAATCATTAGATTTGGAGTTAAGTAGTACACCAAAACCTACCGCTTCCATATTTCTTCGCAAGAAGGTACCCACCTCGTCCTCGACCTCAATTCGTGGTGGTGAAAGTGCAAAACGTACTGAAGTTCGGCAATCCACATCCTCCACTTCATCTGTCATTAGCAGCAGGACCACCACCACCAGTATCGCCGCCTCCTCCGGCCCCCGAAGACATTTCAAGTCTCCAGTTTGGGACTTCTTTAGTGTTTGCCCAAAAAAGGAAAACGTAGCCATTTGTAGCCTTTGTAAGCTTCGATTTAGTCGTGGTAAGCTTGGTTCTAACTATGGTACCGGAGGCCAGAGAGGTCATCTTGAGAGAAGGCACGCTGTCGAATGGTTTCCGCACCTAGAGGCGGTCAAGAAAGCCGGAATTGCACGTAATGAAAACGTTGATTTGTCATCTGCTGATGACGAGGAGGTAGAAGAAGACGATTCAAACACTTCACTTACACCCAGTTCCCATGTCAGCAGCACACCCCATGGGAGCCACACTAAGAGTGTGGGAGAGAGTGAGACATCAATGCGGAAAAGTTCATCAGCGAGCGTAACTGGGTCGAAGAGATCATCATCATCCCGTAAATCATTGGTCCAGGGCAACATTAAAAAGATGTTGTTTACAGAAGCGCAATATGAACGCAACCACCCAATGACCCGTCTGTATAACACTAAGCTGGCTAAAATGCTAGCTCTGGACCTTCTCCCTTTTTCTTTTGTAGAAGGGGTTGGTTTTCTAGAATTAGTGACAGCGCTCTGCCCTAAATGGAAGGTTCCTAGCCGGTTCTATTTTGCCCGAGTTGCGGTTCCAGCACTACATGAAGATGTTCTGAAGGTGATTGGGGCAGCTTTGCAGAAGAGTGCTGTTCACACTATACATCTGACAACAGACATGTGGACCAGTGGCGCAGGCGCTGATTACATGTGCATCACTGCACACTGGGTCTCTTTTTCAGGGGCTAAAGCAAAGCTAAACTCAGGTGTTGACACTAACATTGTTTTTAAAGGTGCTCGGAAACATGCAACACTAGCCATGTTTGGTTTGGAGAAACGTCACACAGCAGAAAACATTTTGGATGTCTTTAACACAAAGGTCCTTAACTGTCTGTCCCCACTAAAACGCAAGGTTGGTTATGTTTCCACGGACAATGGCTCCAATATAGTTAAGGCCATGAGGGACGGTTACTATTTCAGAGTGCCGTGTTTGGCGCACTGTATAAACCTGGTTGTCCAAAAATTCTTGGGTAATAAACGCAGTGCAGCGTACAGTGTATTGGAGAACTGCCGAAAAATTTGCAAGCATTTCAGGCATTCTTTTAAGGCCCGCAAGCAGCTGAGGAGCATGCTATATCAATGTCAAATGCCAGTGAAAGCACTCATCCAGGAGGTGGTAACACGTTGGAACTCAACCTTCTACATGCTTGAGCGTCTGTATGAGCAGTATACGCAACTCGATCAATATTTCTTGAAAGAGGGTATAGAGGAGCTGAGGATGGGTGGGCCGCAATGGAACATAGTTGAAAGCCTAACACGCATGCTTCGTCCTTTTGAGGTCTTCACACGTGCAGTCAGCAAGGAGGACTCTAATTTGGGAAAAGCTATCCCATTGTTGTACATGCTGAAGGAGGTGTGTTCTGTGTTTCGAAAAGATGACAAAAAGAAAGACTCTTTGCTTCTGGCTGAGCAATTATTAGAGCTCCTACAAGGTGATGAACGTCTTAAAAAGATCCACTCAGAACAGCATTACATTTGTGCTACTATTCTGGATCCACGCTACAAAAAGGCGCTGGCAGGCAGAGCATTCTTTCCTTTTGCTGATGAAGATGTTACAAAGTACAAACGTTGGCTAGCCTTGTCAGCCAAGAAGTTTGAAACAGAACGGCTGGAAATTGAAGGAAATGGCAGTACATCAGCAGGCCATCCCCAGTCAAACAACAGAAACATTGGAGGCTGAAGAGGATTGGCTAGCTCTGCGTGGGTTTGGTTCTCAAAAGGTCAGAGGCACAGCAAGAGCTACGCAAAGTGGGGGAACCTTGGAGGAGGACCTTGAGTCGATGGTGAAGGACTATCTGAATGACTCCACAGAGGTCTATGTTAATTCTGACCCATTGGCGTATTGGCATGGGAAAAAAGAATTGTGGCCACAGCTCACCAACCTGGCTTTAAACTACTTGTCTTGCCCACTCGCAAGTGTGTCTTCTGAACGGGTTTTCAGTGCGGCTGGTGGGATTGTAACTCCCAAACGGAGCCGCCTCTCGCCCAAAAATGTGGAGAGGTTAACAATGATCAAGATGAATCAGCACCTCATACCACCAGATATAAGAGTACGAGAGAGCGTGCCGGATGAAGAGGAGGTGGCCAGCACCATAGATGAGGGAATTTCTACTCTGTCAGGTGGCACTGACCTCACCCTGGCTGAATTCGCAGAGTATGATGACGAAGCCTTATTCTTATTCCTGGACCGTGATACCGACTTCGAGCCCTGAAAATGAGACAACGAATCAATAACTTTCTTTTTCATCCTTATTCACTTTTATTCCTGTGTGTCTGTCTTTCTTTGTTGTGCACAGTTAATATAATTCAAACTTTAATCAGATAATCACAAAAACAAGCCCATCAGCAGAACTGTCTTCACTTGTTTGCTAATTTATTTGAAGGTGCCGCAGTCTGCATTCCTCAGGTTCACAAGTTCAGAAGAACATGCTCCTCTATCCTCCTCCTCCAGACTCCTATTTCCATCAAAGCAGAGGGCTGGTTTACGCCCAATGAAGAAAGACTCAGCACTTGTGGGGGTGTTGTTCTACCTCTTTGCAGGTGAGTTGACGGGTCTGGGGCCATTGCTGGGAAGCACTAAAAGTGGTTTGTG
The DNA here is from genome assembly GCF_964263255.1 of Lissotriton vulgaris. Taxonomy (NCBI): domain Eukaryota; kingdom Metazoa; phylum Chordata; class Amphibia; order Caudata; family Salamandridae; genus Lissotriton; species Lissotriton vulgaris. The sequence goes on along the minus strand of NC_141685.1, from coordinate 891,391,594 downwards.
CCAAATCCGAGGCGGAAATTTTTTTGTGTTTTTGATGACTTGCTTGCCTTTGAGGTGCTCTTAGGGGGGGTTCCGTCTGTTTGTGGGTGAGTTTCGTGGTCTGGGAGCACTGCTGGGACACTCTAATCTTGATTGCATTTGCTTTTCAGGAAATCCGTCGTGCCAACCCCGACTTATGGCCTAGCTACGCAGCGCGTTTGGACCGAAGGCCCAGAAATATTGCAAGTATGAGATTTTGCTTTTGGCCTGTTTGGGGGTGTTATGCTTCTTGGCGGGTGGGTTGCCGGGTCTTGGGGCATTCCTGGGAAGGTCTAATACCGGGTAGAAGTGGTTGGGACAAAATCCAGGCCGATTTTTTTTTGGGCTATTTCTGACATTTTGCTCTATGTAGCGTTTTCGGGGGCCTGTTTGGGGGGCTTCCTGGTGTTTGTGGGTGAGTTTCGTGGTCTGGGAGCACTGCTGGGACACTCTAATCTTGATTGCATTTGCTTTTCAGGAAATCCGTCGTGCCAACCCCGACTTATGGCCTAGCTACGCAGCGCGTTTGGACCGAAGGCCCAGAAATATTGCAAGTATGAGATTTTGCTTTTTGCCTGTTTGGGGGTGTTATGCTTCTTGGCGGGTGGGTTGCCGGGTCTTGGGGCATTCCTGGGAAGGTCTAATACCGGGTAGAAGTGGTTGGGACAAAATCCAGGCCGATTTTTTTTTGGGCTATTTCTGACATTTTGCTCTATGTAGCGTTTTCGGGGGCCTGTTTGGGGGGCTTCCTGGTGTTTGTGGGTGAGTTTCGTGGTGTGGGAGCACTGCTGGCTATATATACTTTACTTTGCAAGAGGTTTGAAGCAAATCCATGGTGGCTGAGGGGACTTAGGGCCTAGCTGCAGAGCGCGCGCGGAGTGATTTGGGAAATTTGTGAAAAAGTGACTAAGTCCCCATTTTTGTACTTTTGCTCTTTGGCTGTTTGGGGGTCTTCTACTCGTTTTCTCCTGGGTTGACGGCTCTGGGGCCATTGCTGGGAAGCTCTAATACCGGATAAAAGTGTTTTGGACCAAATCCCAGGCGGAATTTTTTTGTGTTTTTGATGACTTGCTTGCCTTTAAGGTGCTCTTAGGGGGGGTTCCGTCTGTTTGCGGGTGAGTTTCGTGGTCTGGGAGCACTGCTGGGACACTCTAATCTTGATTGCATTTGCTTTTCAGGAAATCCGTCGTGCCAACCCCGACTTATGGCCTAGCTACGCAGCGCGTTTGGACCGAAGGCCCAGAAATATTGCAAGTATGAGATTTTGCTTTTGGCCTGTTTGGGGGTGTTACGCTTCTTGGCGGGTGGGTTGCCGGGTCTTGGGGCATTCCTGGGAAGGTCTAATACCGGGTAGAAGTGGTTGGGACAAAATCCGCGCGGAAAAGCCTTTAGTTTTGGCACTTTTTGTAACTTAGGGTTCGTTAGGGTTAGCCCTAGCAGCAGGATTGCATGTGTTTCGGGGTGTTCTAGATTTTTCAAACTGAGTTCTGGGGTCTTAGAGCACTCGTGAGAATGTGTAATTTTGGTTGCAAGTCATTTGAAGAAAATCCATGGTGGGAAAGGGGGGATTTGGCATAGTTAAAGAAAGCCTTTGCCACTATTCTTAACTTAGGGTTCGTTAGGGTTAGCAGTATTTCTATTGCATGTGTTTGAGTGGGGGGGATTTCGAGTCTTGGAGCGATGCTGGCTATGGCTACTTTTGCTTGGTTGCTTGCAAGTGGTTTGAATGCAATCCACGGTGGGTAATGGGTAATTAGGGTACTTCGGCCTACTTTTACTTTCAAAGTAAGTTTTGTCACCAGTTTTCTGCTAGGCCTCGTTTTTTGAGATTTGATTGGGGGTCTTCTACATTTTTGCGACTGGCTTTAGTAAGGGTCTGGGTGGGAGCACTGCTAGGAAGATCTAATTTTGTTCTAAAACACAGTTTACAGTACACCTAGCTTGAGGGGCAAGATCCGATACATTAATTTGCCCATACTTATTTATCCTTCAAAAGGTGACTCAGAGTACGCACTTTCAAAAACATTGTACTGTCTACTAGGAAAAACAAATTGTGACTTTTTGCACTCCACAGCCTACATACCTTATATTTATTTATCAGTGGTGTTGTAATATTATATCACTTCCTGTTTTTCGTTGAATAATTACAGGCCGGGTTTCAGTCTCTGCAATGGGGAAAAAAGGATGGAGTCAGGCTTCACAGTAGCGAGCCACAATTCAGCATCAGGCAGGCAGTGGACAGGGTGTCTTCTGGTGACCAACATCGATGGACGAAGCGTCGGCTGCAATGGAGGAGTGCCGCTAATAGGAGGATTTTTTTTCTGCGGGCAACTTACTTACCACTTCCAACAGGACCACTACAACCACATAGATACAGTATCCCTTGCCTTTTTCTCTGACTGTGACTGCATTTCTTGGCTCTCTCTCTGCTTCTACATTGATCCCTTAACACATCACTTAGTCCACTCCACTATCACATCTGCACCACACATAGTCATTTGTAAGTGCTCCTACGTAATTCGCAAGTCGCAGCACGCCCCAGGCCGTAGAGGACTGGGATGGCCCCAATGATGAAGCATGTCACCAAGGGGCAACCCTGGTGAGTGAGGGGACACCTAGAAAAAAAGCAATTTCTCCTTTTCTATCTACTATACCTTCTGTCAGGTTACGCAGCCCCTAAGCGCCTACCGTACTATGAAACTACATTTCCCATGAGTAGGCGGGAGACTTGCAGACTATTTAGTGAGACTATATGAGAGTACCCTTGTATGTTAGGACAGCACTTCACTGATGCCTGTCTTGTCTTCTGTTACAGGTATCCTTTCCCTGCTGACCCTACCTTTACCCATCCCACATTTTTTATTTTAGTTTGTTATTTTTCTCCCCCGCCTAATGCCTCGAACACCCTGTGTTTACACTTCTGGGTGTTGGTGACATTTGGAGGTGGAACCATATTTGCATCGACTGGATCACGGGGAGTAAACCTGACACCTTCCAGACCAACCCCATTGAGTGTTGTTGTGAATGGATTTATAGTGACCAGCAAGGCTCTCAGGTATCTGGCTACAGAGACCTTATGTTGAATGTAGTTATCAATATTTCCACCCACGCCCTGTACTGTCGCATTCTTTCTTCCACAGTTGTCGAAAGTACTAATTACTTTTAACTGACATGCATGCAGTTACAGTAGTGTATGCACTTTCAAAGATTGATGGATAGGTTTGTACCCAAAGATTTGTTTATGTTCACAATTGTTCGTCCATGCTGTGCTACTTTTTCTTGTCTCCCAAAACCTTTCCCAAAAACCCCCGTACCCATCCATTTTTCAAACCCTAACCCTCTTCCCCCGGGCTGTGTGGTTTTGATTGATGTGTGACTAAATTACAGCAATAAATCCACACACTTGCTGGGGAGGATAAGGTGATAGCAACAGGCTGGTGAAGAAATCCGAGGATATATTCTTACTCTGCTTGACAAAGACCCATGGCTAATGTCAAAGAACTTCAACCGAATTAGTTATACTTTAACATTTGTTAGGCTACAACGTGGCACTGTTCTAGTGTACTTCTGTCACCTGCTATATTCTGTATTGTACCTTTGTATTGCTCAGGAGGACAAACCAGATTTCATTTTCTTTTTTTCATAGGCAAGCAACTGCCACTGTGTCACACCACTAGTACCACCGCTATGAGGAAATTTTATCCGCCCAGGATTGCCAACCTTATTTGCTGTTTCCCGTGGAGCCAGCCCTGGGCCTAGCCCTACTTGCAAACAGAAATTACAGGTAAGATAGGCGTTTGGTTGGAGGTAGTATAATGGAGTATTAGGAGAGACGAGAGATTTGATTGACGGTAGTACTACTAAAGTCCTAGGACTATTCAGGAAAACAAACTTACTGTTATGTTAAACCCCCACCCACCAGACTCAAAAGCAGTAAAAAACAGGTATGGTCAGATAAAGTTTCAAAAAGTATATTTTTATAGCCCTAACAAAAGAATCTCCCGCAAGACCCTCCCTAACCCCAACGATTGTCCTTCAAAAGTCCCCAAAAATCACAACTCCCAATTCCCACCCCCCAAAAGTCTCTAAAAAAGGGGCAAGGGACACTATGGCAGGGTGCTGTTGGAATTAGCAGCCAGGGCATCATGCTCCTTGCGGAGGGTGGCAAGTTCGAAGCGGAGGCCCTCCACCACGTTCTTATAATTATGGACCTCCTGCTCCAGGTAGGACAGTCTGAGGGATAAGCGGCGCCGGTGTGCCTTGCAAATCCTGTGAGGGGCAGCTGCTTTCTTTGCTGCTGGGCGGTGGCGTTTGGCTTTGGTAGCCCGGCTCCGTACCGCTGGAGCACTGCGCTGGCTGGCAGCCCGCACGGAGGAGGAGGCAGCTGTCCCAGTGGACGTTGTTGTTGTTCCAGACTGCGTCTCCTCCTCCTCCAGGGCCACCAGCCGCCGATATTCAGCAACAGTGGCATCCAGCCTCCGTTGCCGGGCCATTCGAGCCAGCTCCTTCCTCCTTGATGGTGTCTTGGATTTGGAAGGAGCAACTACATGAAAAAAGAAAGACATAGTCTGTAACCAATGCTCCTTAAGATTAACACAAAATTATTGAGCAGAAAGTTGTCACAGTACAAGTAGCAAATTGAAAGCACAGTGCATAACTATTGAGGACAGTATCTATGTAACCTCCGACTTCTTCATCCTTGCTCTAACATTAGTGGGAGTTTAAGGAACAAATTCTACGAGCACTATGGACTTCTATTACAGTCGACTATGACAGTACACCACTCTTATTCTTCTTCTTCTCTCTTGTTTAGGAAAATTGGTACGTTATCTTATGCAAGCCGGCATAATGCCAGCGCAGTGAACTTGCACCCGAGAAAAACAGACGCACACCATGGTGAGTGAGACAGACTTGCGTTACTGTACCGGTCCAGTACATGCAGGTGGTGAAGCTCTTACTTTTCTATTACGGGTGGCACTGAGAATACTCTGTTAAAAGGGCTACTGCTTAATTAATTTAGCTTTCACCCTACAGTGCAAATGAGTATTAGAAAAGGAAAATGAAGAAGCTAAATTATCTGATTATCTATCACTTCACATGGGATGTATTTGATGACATATGGGATGACTTTAGGTGCTCTGCTTATTATTGAGTGAACAGTGATACCCCCACACATGAATGACGTACTACTACTAAACTAAAGTTATTAAGGGAGGTAGGGAGTGCCCACCGTAATAACTGGATATATGCTGTGCTTGCAGTTGCAATACAAACTACTGCTACTATTCATGGTAGTCTTTGGACAACGTTACAACTTCTTTTCCTTGCCTTTCCTACACTGGAACGGACGTGCGGGTGCGGTGTTACATGCTCTTCAAAGTAACACTTAGTTCATCCAGTGACCGTCTACTCTCTCTAGATTCACATATGCTATCTAAGAGTCAGATAGTACCATGAATGATCCAGGCATCCATCCATTCAAAGTATATTGCACACATACAGTTTCTGTCTCACCCACCCAGGCTGTTCTCCTTCCACCCATCCTTGCTTCATCATTCACCCAGCCATGCACCATACCATTTTCTTACCTTCCCAGCCACCTCGGGGACCAAGCAAACACATATCATTCTTCTTTGCCAGTCATCATTACATTTCTCGTGCTTCCACACTTACTTACACCCTTCTTTCGCTTTTCGTTCATCCCATCCATCAAGTTCACCTCAGATCTGATTGGGATTCTTCTCGCCAAAAACTTCACAGCTAAGTCGAAGTACATTTAGAGGAGGCTACTACCTGCTTTTTTTATAATACACCCGTGCAGAAAGCACACTCTGCAGTCTTCAATCTCAATGACTAAGGAATGTATAGCTTACCTCTGCCCGCCACCACCGTGTGAACCCTCACAGGCATGTCCTTTTCCGGCACTTGCACCGCCTCCTCCCCAGAGTTGTCCTCCACCACCTCCGCGCTGGCCCCGTCTCCAGATGTTCCACCTACAAAGTACATTTAATAATGTTAGAATACACCACTCACTACTATATAATATTTGGTCTAGGAGGAAGAAAGAAATGTGAAAAAAAGTGTACAATTTAATAATTTTTGTACTCTAGAGTAAAAATGTCCCTTTTTCCAGGGAAGGCTGTTGTCTTGCTGCACTTTTTGGCACAACTGATGAATGTTTGCTTTTTACTTTTTAACACGCACCACTTTTTCTCCTAACAGACAGAACCTTGACTTCTAAGAACACGAGCAGGATCAAGTTCAAACCAGGTGAGAGCTCGGCTCGACCACAAGAAATGTGTCCAATTAATCGTCAGCACTAAGCACTTTTCCATTTTCAGTTACACGTTCACTTTTATGACAAACTTGAATTTAATAAATGTGTTTACTTTTAATAAAGCTTTTAAACTTAAATAGACTCTGTGGTTTTTGGTCCTCCAGACTAGAGTGGATGAGCTAAAGGTTTTCGAATTTTTGCAAGCATGAGTCCGTGCCTCTGCCATCGGTGACTTTGGGAGCTAAATGACTCTGCCACACTATCTAGTCAGTAAGGAGATTGGGGGTTCAACTACAAAGTCTGTTATCACTGAGGTATGTGGAAAGTCTAACAGTTACAGCACCTATTATAATTGATAAGCTAAGCGATGCATTATTTAGTGTCCATAGTTCTGTTTGTGCAGATTTGTTCCTGCAACAGTAGTAGAATGGATTGTCCTATCCAAACCAAAAGTAAAGTAGTATCTTATTATTTCTTGGTGGTGGTCATTCACCTTTTTATTGTTGGCAATGGTCAAAGCATAAACATTTAGAATACTTGAAAAGACATTATGGACAATCCCAGAGGACTACACTCAGTGCATAGAGCTATTGCTGACTAGAATGGGAGTCCAATGGAAATGCCAAATGTGCAATCTTAGTTAGCTACACAGACAGACTAATAAGAATAATCTAGTAATACCACACGGAGTCATAGGGATAAGAATTTAGATCCTGTCTACAAGAAGATCAAAGACGATTTAGAAAAAATCGAATGAGGAACGCTAGGAAAAAATAAGTACTCTATATTAAAATTAAAACTTACTGGGGCCAGCAAAGGAGCCCTCGACTGCCCGGTCCTGGCCTGCATCGACAACAGCACCCTCCTCCTCCTCCTCCTGTGTCCTCCTCTTGCCCCTGGGGGAAGCTGATGTACAACATGAAAGAAAGAAAAACAGAAAACATGGATGATATTTATTTCTCAACCAAATCAAACATTTAAAAAAGAACTAACAAAGTAACAAAATATTTTTGCGAAATAGCAAATAGGGAATGACTCCACGGGATATATTATTGACCAATCTCATGTGGTCGACTACGTCATTACTTTAGTATTGCTTGATTTGCGGACCGTCGAATTGGAAACTACCCTATGTAACTCACTAAACAAAGTACTAAAAAGGTTTGCCTAGGATTGGCAGGCAGCAGTCCGCAGCACGCAAAGTGACAGCCAAAGTCCATCGTGATTGAAGATCAGCGACAACACTAAAGTTTCCTACTACATTCACCAGTCATTAAAATACTCAAACTATTAATCCACCACCACTATTTCTTCTTATCGCCATGTGTACAAAGGAAGGACTGGACTTGAGTCTGTAGGGGCTGATTTATAAGGCCCTTGCGGCTCTTTTGCTCCATTGTTGCGTGACTTTTGTGACGCAGCGACAGCACAAAAGAGGCGCAATGGTGCGGCGTATATTAACAACGTGACGCATCTGGGAGATGCATCACGTTGTAAAGCCCTGCGCCAATAGGGGTGTTCCGGCGCAAGGGAGGGCGTTCCTGCGCAGGAACGCATCCTAAAAGTGGCTGAGGGAAATCTACAAGATTTCAATCAGTCACTTTGAGGACAATGATGCGTGACTCAAACCCTGCGCCTGCTTGAAGCAGACGTACGGCTTGACGCAGCATTGGGGAGATAGGGCACCCCAGAGAATTGATGGAGCTGCACCATCGTTGCGACGCAACTCCAGCAATGCGCCACCTTTACGGCACAGATGCGTAACGCTTTGGTGACGTTTTGGGCCCATGGCGCGCCGCATTGTAATACGGCGCACCATGGGTGATGGTGGCGTGACGCACAATTACTGGCGCATCCCTGCAACTTTGCAGGGATGCGCCGGTAATTAAAAATCTGAACCTTAGTGTGTAGCATTGCGCAGTTCTTTCAACTACACTCATACATAATTTCACAGGCCAATGAAATGAACACAAAATCTAAAACAAATAAGCATAGTAGCAACACTACTGAGAAGGAGAGCAGTGTACCTGAAATGCACAGAAGATTTTGAAATAAAATGTACCTACAATGTAATGAGCAGCATTATTGCTCTTGGTAAAAAACAAAAATTTGCAATATAATAACACAGCAGGAGAAAACATAGTAGTAAAGACATAGCTACTACTACTCACCAAGCCCGGGGATCTCAAGGCCAAGGAGGTCGAGCAGATCTCGCTCACGGGTCAGGACATCCGTCCAGCGGTGGGTGGCCTGGTTGTAGGTGCGCCAGACCCGAGAGTGGTGGTAAATGGCCTGGCACACCTTCTCCCACCGCTTCCGGCGCTCCCGGGCCCCGTACCCGGCACTGATCTTGCCGCCTCCCATGATGGTCCTGGGGAGGCGGCGCTGAACATAAAAAATGAGTTGGGCCACCTCCTCCGGGGTAAAGATCTCCCGTGGCATCACTAGCTCCCCCCTCAAACGCCCGCACGGGAGCCGGACACGGGGTGCGGGACCCTTCCCCTTCTCGGGATGCTTCCCGGCTCCCTTCACCATGGTCTGGGCGGAAAGGAATAAAGAAAATAGAATAGGGAAGAGAAGAAAAGAAAAGAGTTTACAAAAGTAGTTTAAAATTAACCAAAAGTAGCAGTAAACACAAAAATATAGGGCTAGAAAAATAGAGGGATAGATAATAAGTAAAATAGATAAAAAAAAACTTCAAACAAGCAAAGGATGGCAGAGATTGACAGAGGATACAAAGACCATGCCCAGAACCATAGCAATGAATGAGAAACAAGATGGCCGCGCCCGTTCACGACCGCGCGGGTAAGTTCGCGCGAGATTTTCCTTGCGAACACGCGCGAGACTGTACTGGCAAACCGCGGACTTTGCGAGATTACACTTCGCGCCCGGAAACGGAAATACGTCAGGCAAACAAGATGGCTGCGCCCTTGAACGACCGCGAGGGTAACTTCGCGTCTTGCGCTACGAGCGGCTCGCAAAAACGCACAAAACCTTGCCAACTAACACGCCGCAAAAAAAACAAATTGCATATTCGCACGAATTTGCGGCTTCCGAATCCGATCTTGCGCGTGTTCGCACCCCGCGAACCCCGCGAAATTGCAGAAAAACGAGTTTTTCAAAAGTGAAAGCACTCGGCAGGGGCAAGAGTTCAAACTCATCATTAGTAACAATTCCCGGTAGTGCTTCCTGACTGGGGCCCCTCCAGAATTCAGTTGCTAGTTGCAACAATTGTATGACCCTGCTCTGACCCTCACAGCAGGCTCATACAATAGCTACAAGTAGGCCACAAAGAAGGTCCTGGGGAAAAAAAATGCACTGCAACAGAAAGCAAAATTACAGATAAGGAAGCAGGTGCCAGACTGGAATTTTAAAACAGTGACACATTAATAAACTAACCCCAAATTAATTCATCTGAGTTGAAGCAGGGATGGTGTGCTTGCTTTTCCCCCCCATAATCTACAGTAATGATGAACCAGAGGGTGGCATTGATGTAACAGAGGGTTGCAGTGGTGAAACAGAGGGTGCTGGGAACCTGTGATGATGAACCAGACGTAGAAACAACATAATTCGCGACCGTTGCGCGACGAAATGTAAGTTCGCAATTGCGAACTGGTACGAAACCCTCGCGAACTGGCAGAAATCCTTGCGAACACAAAAAAAAAAAAAAATCCGCAAATTCGCAAGAATTCGCGGATTTTGCGGATTGCGAGTTCGCAAATCCGCAAATTCGCGAACGCGAGATCCGCAAAATTCGCCCATGCTTACTGGGTAGCCGTAGGGTCGTGGCTGTGTGCCTAGTTGAATCTGCGGGGGTCAGACACAAGGTCGATCTTTCTGTTAGTTCTGGGAACTCCCAGGGCTGATAGAGGCATTTTCATCTACGTACACATCATCAGTGGTCGCGAGCGGATTGTAGAAGATGGAGCTTCCTGAGCTGCAACGAGAGAATGTAATTTATGTTCGCAGAAATAGACTGTACAAAATTCTTCACAGCAAATGCTTTCTAATGCAATGTACAGTTACGTTTTTGATTGTTTTAATAACGTTGGTGGGTGGAATCGTCTTTGGTGTGCATTTGATTTTCACCCCGATAACAACTACAGTACCTCCCCTTGATCCTGCTACTTCTACTGTTTCTTCTATGCATTCTTTTCACTCGTTTCCTGAACACGAGCAAGCTCGACGCTCAGAATTTATTAATAACACTTTTGTACAGCTCTTGCATCAACACCAACTGGTAGTTAACACTACAGACTGCTGGGTGTGTGGCTTGATACCCCACACTATGGATAAAGGCATTCCCTATCTAGTCTTGCCTTTTAGCTATAATGGATCATTTCAGGCCTTTCAGACCATTTTTGCCTATGCCCTTGAGACCTATCCTCCGCGTCCACCACGTTCCACTAAATACAACTCTGCCAACAAAGCTTTAGTCCAGGGAATTATTGACATGATTAAAGACGTCAATAATACTCCATCGTACCCTAGAGATGAATTACGGGTATATTTGAGTTGGAACTCCACAGAGTATCGCCTTAGTTTGGGAGAAAGCAAGCGTAAAAGCTCCACTCCAGTCTGGGTCGTGCCTCACCGAGGTCAAGTCTGTTTGCAAGGAAATGGGAGAAATCCGAGAGCTCAGCTAGGGAGGAGTGAGTGCGTTGAGACTTACGTGTTTCCGTCTAACTCTTCCCCTGCCTTTCTTACTGCTAGGGGTACCTACTTCATCTGTCAAGACAGAGCGTATACATGGCTGCCTGCTGACTTTTCAGGTTCATGTTATATTGCTCGACTGTTGCCTCCAACGTACACTGCTTCTTCAGATTATCACAAGACCAGAGTAGCAAGAGGTGTTTTCAGCAAGGAAGATACCGCTGGTCAGGAAGCTGGAGACTTCTTCAAAGGTTTCCTTCCGTTTTGGGGGCCTATGGCCAATAGTAGAAATCTGCGTCAGCTAACACAGGTAGTTGAATCTACTATTACAGAAACTGCTGGTGCCCTTAGTAACTTAACAGCTGAGCTTCAGGCAGATCGTCTCATGACGTTGCAGAACCGTATGGTTCTAGACGTAATACTTGCAGATCGAGGTGGGGTATGCAGAATGATCCAATCGAGCTGCTGTGTTTTTATTCCCAATAATGCTCTGACCGTCTATGAAGCGATCTCTAAGCTACACAAGATTTCCGACTCTATACACGTAGACAAGGGAAACTGGTCCTTCATGGAGTGGTTTTGGACTCTGCTATCAGCGTGGGGATGGAAGGTTCTGATGGTCATTGGTGTCATCCTAGTATTCCTGTTCTCATGCTGCCTTATTATCCAGTGTGGTCCCGCTTTGTGTAGTCTCTGTGCTGCAACCTGTTTCAGAAAACCACCTGCGTTTGGAGAAAAGGCGCGAGAAAGAACGATGATGCAACAACATGTCACTGACCTGATGAGCATAGAAATAGACTCGGACATAGAGTAATTGCCTATGTAAGGGCAAAAGGAGGGTCTGAGGTTCCGTGACGATTTGAACCCGTGTTTTCAACATTGTCATAAATACATAATTTTGGTATCAGTGAACCGCAAATGATCCATTTAGCATATCCTGGTGTTTTCGCTATGCTACGAGCAAGAGCACTCCTGTTATGAGCACATTTCTGATCTACCCATGGCATCCATCTTAGACTACGGAAGCCATTTTGTGATTCTTGCCCTCACATAGACAATGGACACGCAGTGACCTCTTTCACTTAAGGACACGTAAGCTTTAGCCGGAGATTCACCTTGCTAGTGACACGTGCACCTTAGAACAGAACACGCCATGGCTACATGACTCGACAGAAGTTGCCTCCTCTGCCTGAGGACAGTCCAGCTATACTGGTTCTCGTGTTCGTTGGCCTGATCATGATTAGGCGGCCGAAGCTCGTAGCCTTGCCCATTTACGACCCACAAACATCTCTTATCCTGCTTTTCTATCTTCTGCACCTGGCTCTACTCCTTTCCTTCTGGGCCTTTATTAGGGGGAGGTAACGAAATTTACGATGAGGCGGTCCGGCTCTTGAATGTAAAGTTGACATAAGATTATGATGGAACAGTGGGAACCCCTCGTTCGTAATGTTTTGACATCAGATATTGTTGACGATTCCTGTGCAACGCCAAATATTTATTGTTTAAGACACAAAGGTTTAGGAATGTACTAACATGTAAAGAATTTGCCCGAAGCCTAATATTTAGTATATAAGGAGCAACCCTCTTTGTACAAATCGAACAGGCTCCTAGATACTGCCCGCGTGTAGTTTCTGTGACTTCTGTGTCCCTGCAGTAATAAACCTTTGGTCTTTGACGCCACCATCGAGAAGCCTGTGTTTCTGTTTATTTGTGCACCGAGGCAGGTAGAACTCCGGGGTCTTCGGGTGTTATCCCTGACACCTCTGGACGGAACCAAAAAGTCCAGAACTCCACCACATACTCAATCTTTCGCATATCAAACGACCCATACTTTGGCCAACGCAACTCAGGATCCTTTCACGTGTATTTCTTCCACAATGTGCTGTACATTATAGAGCAAAGACCATATTTTAGGTACATATCTCTATGAGGCGTCCTCTGGGGGAGCCGGCTGCGATTCCTCAAGACTAAACTGGTTATTTCAACAAAAGCAGCACATCCTACGAAGTGCGCAGAGAGCAGGCATGCCAAAAATAGTGCAAAATATGCAGTATTATAATCAAATTAGCACTTAAGGTATGTGTAATACGTTGTGCTGTTCAAATGAAAATTGCACTGTAGAGAAAAATCTCCTCATTACCTGCCTATATGTGTTGCAACACATATATTTCACTTACACATACTCATACACATCATGACTAGTCATACCAAACCAAAATTGCCACAGCAGGCGTATCCTAAAACTGCCCTGCCAATCCCAGGCTTCCAAAACCCACAGCAAGTACTGTACAACTGTTCTTACCAATCACAGGGCGTCCAGATTCCAACTGCCAAGTTCTAAATTCGACCAAACGGCCACTGCACGGCAAGCCAACAGAAGAGATCTCAGTCGAGGACCGGCACCACCTGGATGGTCAGATCGGAAAGAAAGGAAAAAACGCCTTCGAAGCCAAGACTCGGGTCTCTTCTGGCATGCGATCGCGTCCGCAGTGAGATTCCAATCCTTCGTCACGACCACTCCTTCGAGCATCCGAGGCGCCGATGAGCCCCACGTGTCGGGCGCCAATTTGTTGTAAGCAAACCTCAACTAAGCCTACTAAGTGCAAGGGGTTCGCCCTTCTCTGCACGGAGTCCTCAGACCATAGCAAGAAATTGGCAATGAAATTGGAAAATACAAAAGCAAAGTTTATTAAACCTTTAAAGGTGGTACTACAGTCCACACAACACCCTTCAGTATTGTATAGAGTAGCACACTGAACTAAAGCACATGGCCCCTTTTATACACAATAAGGGGGCTTAAAAGAAGGCAGTACAGAACACAAGAGCAGTTTCATGACCATACAAGGACATATTGGAAGGCACAATCGATACGTGGGCGGAGTTAACAGTCTTCGGAAACTAGTAAACACATTCCTATCTGGAACTAATTAGTAACAGCCGCAGACCCTACTGGGCATGTCTGGGCATGCTGGAAGGGGGGGATGCTAAATATAGCCTGTTGCCGGGCAGACTTCAGGCGCAGTTAACAAGGAGGTAGGACAAAGCACATGATGAGCACATGGCGATGTATGGCATGCAAAATGGCCGCCTCAAATACAAAATGGAGTCGGTGCGTTTGATACGATAATGGTCAAATACAGCATGTCTTCTGCTAATGCTTAACCCAATCGCCGTTGATTTACAACAGGTGCCGGAGCTGGAGGCGGGGAAGAGACTGTTATGAGCAGGTGGGATTGGGGAAACAGCTAATATCATGTTAGAGCACATGTTTATGTTCACTTGGAATGTGAGGGGACTAAACTCATTTGTCAAATGATACAGAGTGAATGCCTATGTGCAGAAACAAGGTGTCCATATAGCAATGTTTCAGGAAATGTATTTGACAGAAGGGGGGGGGCACATCAATTGCCAAAGAAATGGAGGGGCCAATTTTACTTCTCAATGCCAGGGTAGTCTCGAACTGGATGGCGCTAAATGTCCCATTCCAACTGAGCACTTTCAAAGCTGACATAGCAGGCATATATGTTTTGGTGTATGAGATGTTGGGCGGGATGGAAATGTGCTTACTCAATGTATATGTCCCTAATGAGGATGACACTGAGTTCTTCTGTATGCTGGAAAGGTAATTGCTCCTGTGTGTGGCGATGGCCATTATTTTGGCTTGCAACTTCAACTGTGTGCTTGACGGTGTTCTACAGAGACAACCCCCCTGACTTATGGACTAAGCCTATCATGACAGCTAAATTGTAGGAGACGATGGACAGACTGAATTGCAAAGACCTTTGGAGGGAGCTTCACCCAAATGTTGGTTAGTTTTCCCGTTTCACTCCTGCACATGGTTCACACATCCGATTTGATAGCTTACTAATGTAAGACAATGGTGTGATATATATACAGGTGGCTCGGTATTTGGTTCCATTCCTGTCAGACTACGTGCCTTTACTGTTAGAGTGCGAGTTGGGGCACAACCCCCTGGAATACCTTTGTGATACCTCAGGATGAAGGGGCTTGGGGGCCCCCTTTACAAGCAAGACAGCTGGACAATACTGCAGGGGTATTGCGAGATCAAATGGAACTCAACATCGCTAAGAGTGACAGAATGGTGTCCCTGCAGGTGGTGGTGTGTGGAGAGAGCTTTTCCAAGGGCGATGGCACTAGATGGAGACTGGAATAGGACCTGGTGGATGAGATAATGACTCATCTCCAATAACAGGTGAGGGACCAGCAGATGGCAGATAGGGCAACACAGAGATAAATCTGGGTGACTATTGGCATGGTTGCTTAAAAGAGAGAGATCCCCCGTTGATTCTATCATTGACCCATGGAAAAAGCACTCCCATAGTGGTTCAGGGTGTTCGGGGCACTGACTAAAAACATAATGAATGGGGTGGAAACCCAGAGGCAAATAATTAGAGGGGGAGTTCCAGATGGAGGAAATGCAAGCAGCTGTACAAGACATGGCTAATGGGAAGTGCCTGGGTCCTGATTGTCTCCTGATGGAGTATTATCAGGCTTACTCTGATTACTCTGATTTACTGGTACCCAATCTCCTAGAGCCATTTTTGGAGACCTTTTGGAGGCCAAGCACCAAGGAATATTGCCACTGCCATGTGTGAGGTCCTTATCATGATGCTGCCTAATCTGGGCACAGGCCTAACTGATCCGGGGTACTACAGGCCATTGTACATGCTGGATGTGGACAGAAAGATACTTTCCAAGGTGCTGGCAACGAGGGGGACTCCATCCATGTGGTCTCAATGTATGCTGACAACACATTCATATACCGGACTTGGCTGAAGAACTCACTGCCAGTGCTACGGGGTATAATGGAGGACTTAGTATGGGCATCTGGATTGCTTGTCAAGAGGCTCAAGATGATCCTCTTTTCCTTAGCAGGCTTGGCGGCACGACTGTGGTCTGATCTCCCCAAAGTGGGAATGCCATGGGAAACAGAGTTCAGAACATTGGGTATACAGGTAGCACATGACCCAGGCCCTCAATATGGCCTTAACATTGGCAAGATTGTTGATAATCTGAATGCTTCCATATGATTCTGGTAGATGCTGCCTGTGTCCATGAGGGTCAGGGTAACCATGAGTAAAATGGTGCTGCTGGCTCGGTGTCTAGACACGAATCAGAACTCCCATTGTGAACTACCAAAATCACTGTTTACAAAACTCAATAGCCTTCTGGTGTTATTGGTGTGAGCTAGTAAGAGGAGTAGAGCCAAACTAGATATCCTCAAACAAGACCTGGCTGAGGGCTGATTGGGACTCCCGGATCTGCAGTTGTATTGCATGGCTGGGTCCTGCAATAGACAGCATTATGGTGGGTGGATGGTCATAATTGGGAAAGGGATCCTCTGACTGACCTGGTGGAGGACAGTGACCTACTCATACTGTTGATGTGCCGCTGTGGGGTACCAAAGAACAAACCATATCTAGTGCGGCAAGTGGCGAGAGCATGAGAACAGGCGGTAACATTAATTTTGTGAAGATCCACATATGCTAAGCTTCTCTTTCTCTCGTGGTTGCAGCCTTTTCTGCAAATGCAATCACTGATGGACATGTCCCACTAGATGCTGATTGGTTGTCATAATGAGGGAGCGCTATACATGACTGGCACCTTTGTGACTATATAGGAAGATGACCCCTCATTCCAGGTGGGTGCAAGTCAATTCCTGCAATACGCCAAACTTTGCCATACAGCAGCCCAGGAGATCTGGGTGACATTTCCAGAAGAGTCAGAGAAGCCCTGCACTCTGAGGCCTCGGTTACGAGCCTGGCAATCCACGGGTCACCAGACTCGCAGGGGTGCGACAGTTGCAGTCTCTCGACCGCCATAACCATACCACAGCCATCAGCAGGTGGCCAGGAGGCAGTAATATGCTTGGTGGGACCGCAGCAGTCCGCCAAGCCTATCACAAGTTGACTCTCGGTTTCTATGGTGGTTCCTATGCCATGAAAACCATGACGGAGAGGAAACAAAAGGGAGCCTACAGGGCTCCCTTGTGCCTCATGCCCTGTGGAGGCACACTGGGGGAATTCTGGTACAGAATATGTTGGCTACATGGGCGACCTGGTCTGTGCCAGTGTAAGATGTAAAAGATGGGAAAGAAACTAGATGGCTGCCACCTCTCAGTGCTGCCTAGCCTGAGCATCTCATGGTCTGTAAACCGCATTTGTATATTGGGGAACATGCTGCACTGTTGAACTGTTGATGTGGTTTATTCTTTTTGTCTTTTCATGTGAAATAACAATAAAGACAATTAAAGAGACTAATAAAATCTGTGTCCTAAAAGGGAGTAAGGGAGTCCAACACCCATCACTGTGCCCTAAAAGCGAACCTGTAAATGGGTGCAAAACACATTCCTGTGCCCTAAACACTAATCAGTCACCCAGAGCAATACCCACCCCTGAACCATAAAAAGTAATCACTAACCCAGCAGCATACCTATCTGTGCGCCCTAACACCTAATTAGTAGCTGGTGCAATAACTATACCTCCACGCTAAACACTAAGGGGTATATTACGATGGCACCGACCGCCAGAGGTGCGGCGGTCTCACCATGACAATTAGGATGTGACCGCCACCCTGGCGGTCGCATCCTGCATATTTCACATTGTGGTGGGCCGTGCTGTAAGCAGCACCCGCCGCAATGCAAAATATGCATGTTGTGCATTGGCATGCACAACGTGACAGGCACCGCGCAGTGCCTGCTACCTTGTGGATGCCAATGGAGGGGGGTATCATAGGTACCCCTGAAGTGCATTCCCCCACCCCAATGGGGGCCCAATGCCAATCTCTGCATGCCTTTCCATGGCGGAGACTCCGCCATGGAAACGCAGGCATCGTAATATGGACCATATTGAGGGCCTTTTCCGCCCGGCCGGCAATACGACCGGCAGAAAAGCGGCAGACGGTCTTTCCATCTGCCGCGGTAAATCAGGTATGGATGGCGGGCGGATCGCCACCGCCGGCACGCCATCCTAATAGACCCCATATTTTTAAAACAATGTAACATCCACCAATCCACTCCATAAACCTACGAAATAGAGCAAATGGTAACATTCCCGATTTAAAAATTGTAAACATAATTTTTTTAGTAATGCACTTTATTACACCCCAAGAAACCTTCTAAAACCCAACAACCCAATAAAACAATGACATAAATAACATATACAATATTAATAAAAGCATGCACTAAATTCAAATTACAAAAACGAAATAAATGTAAAATTGTAATTACAATTTAAAATGTAGTAAACTACCCACCCAAACCCCTAGGAAACTCAAAACACTACAAAAAACATAACATAAAAAAATAATGAAAATATAAATTTAATTTAATTTAATAACAAAATAAATAATTGCAATTAAAACTATGATACACTCTGCACCTAAAAAATACCTATATAAACCAAAGCATGAACTATAAATGATATAATTATAATTTTCACTTATAGAATTCCCAAAAATATTTATAACATTAATAAAATATGAATCAATAAATCACACAGCCAAATGCCCAAATTAGTCAACAATCCCAAAAATATATAACAATTAATGAAACAAAAAATATGATTAATTTCTGAACATAATTTAAAAAAATACAATTTAATACAGTAAGCACTCAAAAGCTTGACCAACAAAAAACATAGTTATATTTTTATATATAAAGAAATGTAAACACATACATAACATTGTACAAATGCAAATAAATAAACCAAAACCCCCAAATAACCAAGTCTAAATAATAATAAACACAAATAAATATTAATTAATTCATATAAATAAAACAATTCAAACATATTTAATATACTACCCACCGTAATCCCCTACAATTCCCAACACCCCAAAACGAAAATTCATTATTTAAAAAAAGTTAACATTAACAATTTATATAAAAAACAACATATATTGTATTATATTGGATTGCAGCATTTATATAGCACGTACTACCCCCAATGTGGGGCGCTGAAGTGTTTGCCGGCATGAGTAGCACTCTGCCCCATGTAGGGTGTAGGGTTGGAAAGATGTAGTGTTTGTTTTGAACCTATGTGGGAAGTGGTCCCATGCTTAGCGTAATGCCACACTGAGATGCAGTTATTGTGCTATGGAATTCAACATGTAAAATTGTGGTGGATGATGAAGTGTGAGAGATAGCTACGCAGGTTTATGTATTTTAGTATCCTAGTAGCTGTGAACAACTCTGCAGGTCCCTTTATGGTACATCTTTTGACACTGGGGCCAATTACGACTTTGGTGGTGCAGCGCCGGCTCTGCGCTGGCTTTGCACCAGCTCAGCATCGCCAAATCAATGCAGGGACTGCCTGTCAGATTACGAGTCAAACTTGTGTCTGGCAGGCTTTTCCGGTCTTTACTTTTGCAGTTCCCATATCGGTGCCCTGAAAACAGGCACCGCAATGGGAACGCAAAAGAAGTTCCAGAATGGCGTGTATTGTGAAGTCCATCCCATCCTGGAACTTGGAGTGCATTCAAATAGGGGGGCATATGCTGTGCCCCCCTGAATGCATCCCCATGGCAGCTGAAGTTTGGGGGCCTTGTAGATGGTGAGCCCGCCATTAAAAGGCTGGTGGAGGGGAAACTCATAATATACTCAGCGGACCTATTAAAGGTTGCAGGGATTGCTGTTAGCAAGAGTGAAAGCCCTTTTGTATTGGCAGCCATCTTAGTTAGCCATGTGCTTGCCATGTGCTTTCTCCCTCTGACAGAGCTTTGCACATGCTCTGAAAGGCCTAGCTATTAGAATGCACCTGCTCCTAGTATAGAACTGTCAGGCTATTCTTGCTGATGTACGGAGAAATATCTCTCCTCCCTCTTTGTTGAGCAAGCACATTTTGTATAGCCATATTAGTCAGTAAGCATGCTGTTATGTGCCAGGACCTCCCCTAGCTTTTATGCTGACTATGTAACTTATGCACATATAAGGCCCCAGTTCTCTGTACTCCTTAGACTGTCTCATACAGTGGCCTGAGGATACCTTATGACGCAGTCTCCCTCATGTGGGGTCATTAAATATGTTTTCTTGATATTACAGCTTCTGTGCCAATCTCTTCATTGTTGTTTAAAAGGACCAGGTGTATCAGTGAACTCCTTAGGAGGCTTATATTTCTTCAGACCGCGGCGGTCCAGCCTTGCATATTATATAGGCTCTCTCCACTGCACCACCACCAGCAAAAGAAATTCCCTGGTGCAGCCGACGCAGCCAGCACAGCAGTGGCTGGTCGTAAAAGCTGCCTCATAATTTGTCCGACGCAGGACTGCCACCGTGACTTGATTTCAAGTCTGGCGGTCAAAGTCTGCTTTGCTGGTTACTACTCTTGGTTGTCCAATATGAGATGTTTTCTATCGTTGTGATACTGTGCTGGCATGGTTAGCGAGCAAGAAAAAAGTAGAGAGCTTTTGTTGGGATGGGCTATATTATTATTATCCCATATCTGAGTGTCTTTGCGAGCTGTAAATAAGTGGTAGGGCTGTATCTATATTTGGGATCTGCAGCGGGGGCTATATTGAAGGCCTCCAAATTGTCCAGCAATGTGTGACAGTCTCTTAAGTATTTCAATGCCTGTTCATTTGATTATGTTAGCTTTGTTCTTCAGTGGTGGTGATGGACAATCCTCATAGAAGATATGCCCTATGTGAATTTTGGAGGTGTAAGTTGCGGTTTGCTGATGACTGCTGCATATTATGGTCTTAGTAATGTTGTGGACCATGACTTTTATATATGCAATTAACTATATAATGCCATGGAAAACCAATGGTTAGTCCTTCTGAGCTTACCTGCATATTGAAAACTGGTGGTTGAGTTGTTTATAATTCATTGGCTGTAAGCTGAGGATTGTTCTTGAGGATACAACTGACTTCTGGCCTCTGGTATTCAGGATGTGGGTGGTGCAGTTATCGAGGAACTAGCCATGGTTTCAACTGTCTTCAGAAGAGTATATGTTCCTGGGTGCTTCTAATGTTGCCTTGTAGTGAGTTCCAGAGCTTAGCGGCTTGTACTGAGAAAGCAGTGCCTCCTACGGATTTCCTATGGCAATTAGGGGCGGGTGAAAAATGCCGAGTTCAATGAGTTTTGCAAAACCCAGCAAGTGACGCAGAGTGTCAATTTTTTCTCTTTTTCGGCTGGCCAATGTTAAGTTGGCAAGCGCAAGTGAGAAAAACCGTACGCTAGACCTCATCCCAATGAGATTCCTCATAGCGGTCGGTCGCGACTGCTCACATTGAAAAATCTGCCGCTCGCGTTGAAGAAGCAGATATTAGAGCAGAATAGTTACTCTAGTGGCAGAAACATGCAGCACCCTCTTGTGTGACACATAGTACCCTTCGCAGTGATTTGACAGCACGGGAAAATCTTGCTGCGCAAAAAAATCAGTATGAGCAGCATGACTCACCACACACTGCCGCTCGCGAAAATCAGTTGAGCAATGCAGAGTATTTTTGGCACTTCGCAGAGTTTCCAGCAGATAAACTCCATATACTCTGCCCAGGCCTAAATTGATAACACGGTATGATGAAAAGTTGTGCATGCTTGGAAAGCAATGTTCTGTATGGTTTGCATTGCTTGAATTTAACTTGCTTGTATAGCGGTCCTTTTCATTGGGAGGCTCTGCGGACAATTCAGAGTGCCTTGAACATTGCCTTCCAGCTATAGATAGCCAGGAGTGATTGTTGGACTGGAGTATTGAGTTCTCATGGTAGAAGTAGCCTTGCAGCAGCATTATGGATAACTTGTATCTTGTGTATGATGAATGCAGGTGCCCAATGTATAAATATATATCAGCAAAGATGATGTCAAACATTGCATAAGCAGTTTTTCTAAAAATGTGTGACCCCTGGAAGTTAATTAGAGGTAGATGAAGTATCATGTGCTACTCCTTACTTGCCCTCTGGTACCCCTTGTATGCCCTTCCCTTATTTCCTTTGGTCATGTGTTCATAAATGTGTCAAGAAGACAAGATAACCTGGGATTTTACCATCCTGTTACCTGTTGGCAGTTCGTACTCCCTACCCATCTAGTTGCCTCACAAAGAAACCAGGAAGCTGTTGAGGGTCTGATTATGGGATATGGGCCAAACCTGTGTCCTCTGCGATAGACAATGGGTGCATGATCTCACTTCCACGACTCTTGGCATTTTGAAGAGTCAATGACCCTTCTATGGCCTGGGACTGAAATATGAAAGGAAAAAGCTCTTGAGAGAGTGTGTTCAGATATGTCCACTCCATGTTTAAAAATCATTATGCGTCTCTAATACAGCATTGAAAGTAGAAGAATTAAGGGTACATATGTAAAATATGGTGCAGGCATAATCTGGATGCTTTAGAATTTAACTCTGTTAAGAGTAATTCACATAGCAGCACAGTCACAAAAACGTATGAACAACAGTTTTAATAATGATTAATTGAAATACAAAATGTTGCAAGTCCCTCAGGGAAACATTGTTTATTCTGACACAATGCTCCAAACTTGCCTCTGAATCTTTTGTACCAGCTGCCACTATTTCAGCTGACTTGACAGATTAATATCTTACAAACCAAACACAATGAGATGCTCAGATGGAGCGATGAACTTTTCAGACACTGACCCCCCGTCAGAGATCTGGGTTGAATCCATCCTCGTTCTTTAACTCACTTCGCCACCCCTGTTCAGACACAGTTATATGCAAATTGATCCCTGTACCTCATGGAACAGCCCAGCCTGAACTACCAATCCATGTCCTCCCTGGACCAGAAACAAGCATCCTGGGACTGGTTTCGGGCTAACAGTCTTCATCAGCCAGCCTAGCTTGAATCCAGTGGCAAAGAGAGCAAGTGACCCACGTCTGGGCATTCCCTGCCAACTTAGGGCAAATAAAGCAAACACAAGGAGATGATGGATGGAGCGCAGAAACTTTTCAGACACTCACTGCCATTCAGAGATCTGGGTTGAATCCATCATTGTTCTTTAGCTCACTTCGCCACCCGAGTTCAGACACAGCTATATGCAAATCAGTCTTGACCTGTGCCTCATGGGAACAGTCCAGGCCGAACGGGCAAGCCATGTCTTCCCTTGACCGGAAACAAACATCCTGGGACCGGTTTTGGGCTCACAGCTCTCATCAGCCAGGCTATCTTGAATCCAGTGGCAAAGTGAGCAAGGGACCCACATATGAACATACCCTGCCAACTTTGGGTGAACAAAGGAAACACAAGGAGATGATGGACGGGACGGAGAGCTGAAACTTTTCAGACACTCACCCCCAGTCAGAGATCTGGGCTGAATCCATCATTGTTCTTTAGCTCACTTCTCCACCCCAGTTCAGACACAGCTATATGCAAATCAGTCTTGACCCCGTGCCACATGGGACTAGTCCAGCCTGAACTGCCAAGCCATGTCTTCCCTGGACTGGAAACAAGCATCCTGGGACCAGTTTCAGACTAACAGCCCTCATCAGCTAGGCTAGCTTGAATCCAGTGACAAAGTGAGCAAGGGACTCACGTCTGGGCATACCCTGCCAACTTAGGGCAAACAAAGCGAACACAAGGAGATGAGGGACGGAGCCCTGAAACTTTACAGAAACTCAACCCCAGTCAGAGATCTGGGCTGAATCTATCATCGTTCTTTAGCTCACTTTGCCACCCCAGTTCAGACACAGATATATGCAAATCCGTCTTGACCCTGTGCCTCATGGGAATAGTCCAGCGCGAATTGCCAAGCCATGTCTTCCCTGGACCAGAAACAAGCATCCTGGGACCGGTTTCAGGCTACCAGCCCTCATCAGATAGGCTAGCTTGAATCTAGTGGCAAATTGAGCAAGGGACCCATGACTGGGCATACCATGCCAACTTAGGGCGAACAATGCAAACACAAGGAGATGATGGACGGAGTGTTGAAACTTTTCTGACACTCACCCCCAGCCAGAGATCTGGGTTGAATTCATCATTGTTCTTTAGCACACTTCGCCACCCCAGTTTAGACACAGCTATAATCAAATCAGTCTTGACCCTGGGCCTCATGGGAACAGTCCAGCCCGATCTGCCAAGCCATGTCTTCCCTGAACTGGAAACAAGCATCCTGGGACCGGTTTCAGGCTAACAGCCCTCATCAACCAGGCTAGCTTGAATCCAGTGGCAAAGTGAGCAAGCGAACCGCAGCTGGGCATACCATGCCAACTAGGGCAAACAAAGCAAATACAAGGAGATGATGGATGGAGCGCTGAAACTTTTCAGACACTCACCCCATCAGAGATCTGGGTTGAATCCATCCTCGTTCTTTAGCTCACTAAACCACCCCAGTTCAGACACAGCTATATGCAAATCAGTCTTGACTGTGTGTCTCATGGGAACAGTCCAGCCCGAACTACCAAGCCATGTCTTCTCTGAACCTGAAACAAGCTTCCTGGGACCGGTTTCGAGCTAACCGCCCTCATCAGCCAATCTACCTTGAATCCAGGGGCAAAGTGGGCATGGAACCCACGTCTAGGCAAACCCTGCCAACTTAGGGTGAACAAAGCAAACACAAAAAAATGATGGACAGAGCGCTGAAACTTTTCAGACACTCACCCCAATCAGAGATCTGAGTTGAATCAATCATCATTCTTTAGCTCACTTCGCCATCCCGGTTGAGCCACAGCTATACGAAAATCAGTCTTGACACTGTGCCTCATGGGAACCGTCTAATCACCCCCTAAAAGCGAGGAGAGGAGGGAACCGTCAAGTAGAAAGAAGGAAAGAGAAGAGTGCTGGGGATGTCCCTAGAAACAGAAACAGAAATTAACAACGGGGGTAATCTATGGCTATATTTTGTATGGAAAATGAGGTAAGAAAGTGAGAAATATACAACCATTAGGTTAGTCTCAGCTACTTTTCTCCTTTTCCAAATGTAAAAGCCTGAGGGAGATAGGGACACAAGACCTCAAAGAAGTGGATTTCACGAAAAATAATAAAGGGAATGAAATCACAACTATATTCCAATATGGAGAAATTGGCGCTAATGAAGGCATATGAGGAAGTGTTGAAAGAAGGGATTAGACTAGTGCCGGAGGCAGAAATAACCACACATAGCAACCATCCAAAACCTTTTCCTTAGCAACATGCTGGGCTGGGACCTAGGCAGGTTAGGTTAATAGAACAGGAATAGTGAGAGAAAGAAAGCAACAAAATCACTGTGGAAAAAACTGATCAGAATAAACAAAGGGGTGGGTTGATCACTGGAAATAAATATAGGGCTCTAGAAGCGCCTTATTATATAGAAGATGGATGGTTGAGTGAGATAGATTAGGATAACGAGATACCGCACAGCCTCAGGGTATTAACATGGAATGTTAATTGTTAAAGAAAAATTATGAAATCAGAAAGTTTTAAAAGATACATAGAATCATGCAAAACTGTATGCCTACAGGAAACATGGCTGTGTGGTGAGACCCCGAGAATTGATGGGTTTGTAAAGATGAATAAATCTGCTAAGAAGAGCCAACAGGGGCACCCATCTGGGGGACAAATAATCCTGGTTTCCACCAAAATAGCTAAGAAAGTAATACCTCAGAAAGTGAAATGTAACTGGTTAGTGGCAGGGAGAGTGCAACTCCTGGACCCAGGCCCAAAATTTAACTGCATGACTATAGTTAATGTTTATATGCAGTGGGGAGGGGGGAAGGATATAGGGTAGAATTGGGCAAAATAAATGAAATCTGTTGGGGGACTTTAACCAAACATTTAACCCATGTAGGGTCGACATATGGAATAAAGAGACATTTACAGCATATCAGAACAATTATGCTAGATTCCCCAATGTTGAAATGACTGTCCAAGATATGGCCTCAGGAAAATATTTGGGGTCTAAAGGGTTATTTTGTTTGAATGGAAGAATGGAGGCAGATTGTCCAGCTAGGTGAACAAGAAGGGACAACAACCCTGCCCAATAGATTATATCTTCATGCATGCCTGGAATATTGATACAGTAAGAAGGTTTGACATGCCTCAAGTTCGAGGGAAGCTATCAGTTCCCCCTAAAACATAAATTAGAAAATGAGGAAAAGATACCAAGAGAAAAGTGATGCCTGATACTAAAAGCACAAATCAGAAAAGGGTAAAGAAACATTGAGTGAAGGTATGATTTGAGGAACTATAACAACCTGCAGAGGATAAAGAAACAGTACAGAAAGTTAATTAGAGATAAAAACAGAAATCATAAGGAGAAATGATAGGGTAATCTTCTATAGGCAATAGAAACGAAAAAGTAACAAAAAAACTGGGAATTAGTCCAAGATTGCTCCGGCAGGGTGCAGAGAGCAATGAATTGTGTGGTGACAGAAGAGGCTTGGAAGAAGCATCTGGAAGAGATATACTGGTCAAGGGGAGATTATGCGACAAGTTCGGTTAATTCTTGGAATGATAAAGATATTAGTACTTTTTTTTATGACATGCAAAATTAGACACATTTTTGCTAACGTAAACTTAACTAGGGAAGCAGGACTAGATAATTTGCCAGCTTTAATCATAAACACATGGCTAGATTGGTGGGAAGAATTTTTCTCCCAAGTGTTTAGGGATTTTCTTGAGATGCGACAGATACCGGTAAGCTGGAGAGTGGCGATTGTTAGATCCATCCACAAGCAAGGTGATATAAATGCTCCCAAGAATTACAGATTAATAAATCTGTTGGATGTAGGGGAAAAAATCTCCCCCAAAAATATATTGGAACAAGTAAAAGATTGGTCAGAAGCACATCATATCGTGTCGCTAGAGCTGGGGGGCTTTAAAGAAGGGAACTCTACCATTGATCATTGTTTTGCACTTTTGCCCATTGCACGGAAGTCGGTGGAAACAGGGGGTGGACTATATTGCTGTTTCATCAACTTCCGGGCAGCTTTTGATCTGCTGGATCATAAAAACTTATGGGAGACTCTAGCAAGGTGGAATATCCCAGAGTAACTCCTAACTATAACCCAGGAGCTACACAGTTATAACCAGGTGCCAGTCATCAGTGACCCAGAGGAAACCTTGACAGAGAAAATATTAATTCAAAATGGTCTCTGCCAGGGATTTGTTCTGGCTCCTTTCCTTTTCTCCTTATTTATAGCCGACCTGCCATCTGTCTTGAGGGAAGCTGAGGGTGTTAGCCCCAAAATGGATGGCAGACACGTTGCTTGCCTCCTTTACGCAGATGACCTGGTAATTTTTGATCATACACATACAGGCTCACAAAGAAAATTGTACAGATTTATGGAATCCTGTAAGCATAAAAAATTGGTAGTGAATATGGAAAAAACAAAAGTTCTGTGTTTAAGTAGAAAAACAACAAAGTTCAGCTGGTACCCTGGCCCCACTAAACTGGAGACAATCAGGAATGTAAGTATTTTGGGGTCTGGTTAGACAAGTCACTTCATTTCAAATCCTTTATTCGATCTTTACACATAAGATCATAAAAGTATTTACAGTCACAGCTTTAGAAAATATATTGATAAAAATAGCATAGGTCCTGATACTTAAAAATGTGCTAACATCCAAGTCATTAAAATGGGATGTCCATCTGGAATTATTGAAAGGAAGGGCTTTGACCTCAGTTAGAGGCCGGAAGAAATGTTATGAGGATTATGGGGAAATGTCGGATAGGCCAGCGCTGAAAGTCTTTGTAGCCATGATTCCAACACAATTCCTATATGGAAGTGAACCGCTATATTTAAGATGGGTCACAGAAGAGGAAAAATGTCTAAAACATTTACTGTTACTACCTAGCTCGTTCATGATCCAGGCTATAAGAATAGAGATGTGTAGGAAGGTAGGACCCTGCTTCATGGTTACGCCCACTTTTTGTCTGGTGCTATGCTGTTTCTGACTAGACTGACTGGAATCCTGCTACTCAGTACCCCAGTCTTTCTGTTTTCTCCCCTAAATTGTTATGGTAAGTACTTAGGTACATCCCAGATTTGATACTGGGGTACCCTTATAAATCCCTAGTATATGGTACTAAGGTACCTAGGGCATAGGTACCCCAGAGGTCCCCCATAGGCTGAAGCTGTTATTATGCCACATATGGGAGACCAGTCAAACTATCTCTACAGGCCTGCTGTTGCAGCCTGTGTAAGGTGTTGATAGCACCACTTACAAAAGATAGAGGTTTCCCTATATCTCAGGTCACTGCACTTAAAACCTATAAGTCACCCTTACAGCAGGCATTTTCAATCCTGAAGGCAGGGTGGTTGTTTCTAAGTGTGAGGGTGACCCTGCATGAGCCAGATACCCCTACACCCTTTGGAATACATTCTCCCTAGTTGTAAGTTAGACAGCCATATAACATATGGAGGGGCACCGCGTCATTAATTGATGGCCATCTCTAAACTGGTTGTAACGAACCCTGTCGTGTTTGGTATAAAATATATTGGATTCATAACCCCAAACCATAAACGGTGTAGGAGGTATGATTCCAAGCACTGTAAAGGTCATCCGTTAGGTCCTCAGTGCTCCTGGTACCAGTCTTCTGGACCCGGAGAGTGCAACATGGCTGCTGCTGACCAGAGACACGATTCTGCCCTCCTGCTGCTGAGCCAAGCTTGAGCAGAGGAAAGCATCCTGTCACAGGGAGGTGTAACCACCTCTCAGACAGGGTTTATAGTATTGGGGAAGGGAGGGAGTGTTTCCAAACGTTCAACATAGTCTGCATGCAGTGCACACTTGGTGCCCTCCATGCATAGTCCAGCTTAAACCAGTTCAGAGAGCCGTTTGCTCTTGCTCTGGCATGAAACTGGACAAAGGACAGGAGAGTATCTTCCCCCTTGTCCTGCCCCTTCATAGGGAGGGACCCCAGTATCATCCCAACCCTTTTGTTGGGTACTTAAGGGCTTACCTGAGGGTGGGTCCCTAGATTCGTCATGGGACATGCTACAATCCAGACACCACTTCAACTTTGACCATCCGGGCACTCTGGACTTCGTTGGACTTTGCTCTGGGCATCAAGGATGTAACCGGGAAGATTCCTGTTGCGCCTAATCTCTTCGCCATGCTCATCTGCTGTAATGTCCATGCCTGTGCTCCATCCAGGAACCCATTCAAGGGCCTGTAGACATCCAAGACACCTGAAGGAATCTCCCTTGAAGTTAAGGAGTCACTTCCCTGCATCTGCAGGCACCACAACTAAGGTGACCAGTCTGCTCCTATGGACTCCGAAAGGCTCAGCAACACAGGTGGTGGTTTTTCATATCCCTCAAAGCCTTCCTGTCCTTTGAGGCCATTATACCTCATCAGAGCTGCAGGACTGAACCCCTGTGTTTATGCATTGACTTGCAGTTGCAAAAGCTTGCTGGCTTCCTTCCACCAAGATCTCCAGGCTCCAAGTAGCTCCAACCTCAAACATCTCCAGTGACCAAGATATTTGGCCTTGCACTGTGGGCCTGCATCTTCATGAGCTGCTCAAGGACTTCTGCGACTCCAGTTCCTCCGGCCTGTGGGTCCTCTTGAGGGTCACTTTTGAATTTTTTTGGGATCTCCTGATTGCTCTCGGCCTGCCACGACTCCTCTGCTTGTGTTGAGTCACCTGGACCTTGCTGTCCCAACATTGCACCTTCTTCTACTTCCATTTTTTTTGCAGTTGCCAAGGCTTGTTGGGGCTCCTACCGGACACCGACCCCTCAACTCTCAACATTCTGAAGTGGGACAGCTTGTGTACGGCTCCTGGTCTTCCACAGCATCGTCTAGTCCACACAGCTGCAGTTCCAAGGTCACCATCAACTCATTTACAGCACCAGCATCAATGGGCATTCAGCTTCCGTGCCTCCTGTTCACTTCCAAGTGGCATAGACTCTGTCCCCTATGCTTTCAGGTACTTCTCAGCTTGAAACCACTTTTGGGTTCCACCAGATTCTTTTGCTTTCTCCAGCAATGATACTTTCCTGAAGACCTCCATTGGATTTGACGTTGGTTTCTGATGCTACTTCACACCTATGCACCTGGCTCCACTGGGGCAGGTATCCTGGTTCCTATGGTATCTACGGGTGGGGTGGCTCACCAACCTTCTGTCTTCCATGGGCTTCTTCAGGGTCCACCAGGAAGAGTCCTTCTTCTTTAAAATTGCAACCATGACTTACACGTTGATTTGTGTTGAGACTGTTGTCATGTTCCTACACTACACATAACCTCTGTGGGGCTCCTAGATACTCACCTTGGGTTGTTCCTTGGGCCCCCAGCACTTCTACGTCCTCTGACTATTGTCTTGACTCATGCCGTGTTTTGCATACCACTATTTTAGATTATGGTTTGGTCCCCTGTTGGACAGGCCACATGAAGGGCCGCTCTCCCCCGGCCCAACCAGGCCTGAGCCCAGTCCCGCAAGTACCACACACCACCATTGCACGTCCTCCGTCCCCTCAGGGACCCCTGCCCTCGAGCCTGCCGACCTCGAGGGTCCGATCCACTGCCGGCCCACGCGCCCAGCCTGGGGCGCCATCTTGGACACTCCACCACGAGGCCGCCTGGCCCCCGATCGACCTCAACCCTGGGCCTGGCCCGGCCTCAGACATTCCGGCACCACCTGCCACCCAGGAGGTGAGCGGGCTACTTGGCAGGTCCATGGGAGAAAGAGGTGCCAATGGCTCTCCCCCACCAAGTGCCGCTCGCCCATCGCCTCCCCGGGCGCTGGCTCCACCCCCCTGCTGGGTGTCTGGACTCCCCCATCCCGGACCTCCCGACCTCCAAGTGCGAGGGTCCGGACATCAAAGCACGCCAGCCCTATAACTGGGGCAGCTCCAGAGCAGGAAGGCAGTTGTATCTTGGAGTCGAGAGACGTAAAGAGGAACTCATCCTGGACGGACTACTGGCGCTGCCATAGCTCTGTCCTGTGCACCATCGTCCTGCCTGTTGGCGCTGCCACAGCCGTCGTAACCTTCATCCTTCATCGTCGTCGGGATCTGCTGGCGTGGCCGCGGACCGTTGTAACCGTCATCTTCCACCGGGACCTGCAGGCTCCGCCGCGGACCGTCGTCCTTCCTTCATCCATCTCGGGACCTGCTTGGCTCCTCCACGGCCCGATCATCTAGAACGCCGAGCTCGAGGATTGAGAGCTATTTTGTACTCATTGGTAACTAAGACTGTCCCGCTACCCCTTTCCTAAACCAGAGACTAGAACCGAGGGGACCCCTGAGTCCAGACCTCCTTGTATCCATCCTCGTAACCTAAGAATTGCATATAAAGTCTCGTTAACCTTCAACCTTGTGTGGTGTCCGTCTGTGGGGGGGAAGTTACTTATCTGTACAGTCGTTGGAGACGGCTCTCCCTGGAGACCTCTCCCCGTAACCTCGGCCGACCCTCCCGGTCCGTCTAACATTGGTGGCCAGCGGCGCGATCCGAATCCCCGCATAAACGTACAGAGAGTAGCTCACCCCACGACGAAGTCACAATGACCACGAAAGAGAGCGGATCAACCGAGAAATTCCAAATGGAGAAATTGGAGGAGTACAACCATCGTGAACTTAAACAATTCTGCATCGAACTGGGTATCGCTACCACCGGACTGAGTACCAAGGACGATTTTAAGCATGCCCTAGAATCTTGGGCAGAAACCGGGGCTGCCGGAACCCCTGATCAAAGCACCGTAGAAAAAACGACCACGGCCCCGGAAGGGCAAAGAACGGGTCTCTCGCAAGGCGAGATCCAGGAGAGAGAAAGGACCCGACTACACGAACTAGAAATGGCCCGACTTAAAATGGACGTTGAACTTAAGTTGGCCGAACAAAAAATCAACTTAGAGCACCTGCGTCTCCGAGAAGAAAGAGAGGAGAAACAGAGACAAAGGGAGCTCGAGGAAAAAAAACTAGCGTACGAACACGAACGAAACCTAGCCGAGATCAACCTACGCAAGCAGAATAAAGAAGCAGGGGTACCCGAGCGACCCCCCTCCTCAGGGGCCACAGACAAAAAGGTACACATCCCCAAGGATGTTGTCCGAGAATACTTCAGAGAGGACGACATCCAGCAATGGTTTAAAGCCTATGAAATCGCTATGACTGCACACCGGATCGATAGAAGCGACTGGGGAGCCGGTCTCTGGGGAAGATTCCTCAATGAGGGCCGCGACACCCTACTACAGCTCCCGGACCACCAGATGACCTCCTACGACCATATGAAAGCGGCCCTCCTCACCCGCTATGGTCTCACACCCGAGATGTACCGTCAGAGGTTCCGAGACTGCACCCGCATCCCGGGTACAACTTGGGTGGACTATGTAACATACTTTAGCCGAGCCTTCGAGGGCTGGATCCGAGGAAGCAGCGTCACGACCTACGAGCAACTATTTAACCTAATGGTATGGGAGCATCTGTCGAACAATTGCTTCATTGAACTCCGCCAACACCTCCTCGACAGCAAGTTAACGGATCCCCGGCAGCTCGCAGCCGAAGCTGACCGGTGGGAGATCACCAGAGTGGGCCGGAATGGGTCCTACGAACAGAACCGGAACAACAATGGTCAGCACCGACCCAGAGGAGGAGGAGGGGGCCAAGGGCGAGGAAGAGACAACGCCCCGGTCGCCCCCGCTACCAACACCACCCCCCCGGCCAACCGGGGCAGCACCCCAGCGCGACCGGGGTACAGAGCCAATGTCACGTGTCACCGATGTCAACGAGTCGGCCACTATGCGAACGACCCAAACTGCCCGCAGTACCAGAGCCCAAGACCCCGCCAAGTGGCCGCTGCAGCCCTAGGGGAAGAACAGATCTCCGAGGAACAGGAAGAGTACGAACAAGAGCATCAAGAGTGGGAGCCAGCCGCCATGACTCTAGCCTGCTTAGGGGGGAAAGACATGGTCCCGCGGGTCCCCCTACCCGCTAACACCCAGAAGTACAGCCAATGGGTGAGCATCAATGGACACCAGGCCGAAGCCCTTCGTGACACCGGGGCCAGTGTAACAGCCGTCCGCTGTCACCTGGTGGCCCCAGAACAGTATCTACCGAACATTCTCTGCCCTGTACGATCAGCCGATAACTCGGAGAGCCTGTGTCGGATGGCCTGCGTCCCCTTCGAATGGGGGGGGGTCTCCGGCATGTTGAAAGTGACGGTCCGAGACGATGCCCCCGTAGACTGCCTCCTGGGCAATGACCTGGAAAGCTCTCCGTGGGCCGCCGTGGAGCGAAAGGAACACCTGGGGATGTTGGGCGTCCCAGACTGGGCGTGCGTCACCACCCGTTCCATGGCCGCCCGTGCCAACCACCAGCCAGAAGAACCCGAATGGCCGGCGCCACCGCCTTCGGTCGCCCCGGCCGAAAACACCGACCGTAACATTCCCGCCGAACCAGCTCAACCTACCGACCTCGCTAACCTCGACCAGTGGCCTCAAGAAGGAGGGCCCACGCAAGAGCAATTTCGCAACGAACAGAAGACCTGTCCCTCCCTCGAGGGACTCCGCCAGCAAGCGCTCGCCCAAAGCGCAGGGGATACCCCCGGAACTCATTGGGTCTACTGGGACAATGATCTGCTGTACAGCGAGCAAAGAATCGCCGAGCTGGGAAGCAACCGAGTACTAGTGGTACCCCTCCGTTTCAGAGACTTCCTGTTAAACCTGGCCCACGATGTCCCCCTGGCAGGACATCTGGGACAAGATAAAACCATCCGTCGCCAGTGGGATGTGCTGCTGCCGTGCCTCCTCTTCGCATATCGAGAAGTCCCCCAGAAATCCCTGGGCTTCAGCCCATTTGAACTGCTATATGGACACCCAGTGCGAGGGCCGCTCAGTCTCGTCAAAGAAGGCTGGGAGATGCCTCCGCTAAAGAACCCTCCAGATGTCTTCCGGTACCTCCTCACCCTCCGCAACCAGACCCGGCGGTTCCGAGAACTAGCGAAGGCCAACCTAGAGGCCAGTCAAGAGGACATGAAAAAATGGTATGACCAGAATGCCTCATCCATTGAATTCGAACCTGGCCAACAGGTATGGGTGATGTCCCCCACTGAGCCATGCGCCCTGCAAGACAAATGGACGGGGCCCTTCAAAGTAATAGAGCGCAAGGGTCCTGCCACTTATCTCATCGACATGGAATCCTCCCGGAACCCTCTCCGGGTCCTCCACGCTAACAGACTAAAGCCCCACTTTGTACGAACAGAGCTCAGCCTCCTGATGGCCACAGACACTGGGGTTGAAGAAGACTCCGAGCCTCTCCCTGACCTCCTACGGACTCAAGAGCAAGACGGCTCCGTGGATGGGGTCCGGCTCTCAGAGGCCCTCACCAGAGAACAACGCCAGGAGTGTCAAGCCCTCCTATCACAGTTCGCCAGCCTGTTCTCCCTCACCCCGGGTGTCACTTCCTGGTGTGTGCACGATGTGGATACCGGGGACAGCCCCCCTATCCGCCACCGGGCCTACCGCGTGCCAGACCGGGTACGGGCCTGCATCCAGGAAGAAATAGCCAAGATGCTCACGATCGGGGTCATCGAGCCCTCAGACAGTCCCTGGGCCAGCCCTGTCGTACTGGTCCCCAAAGCAGCTGCCCCCGGCACCACACCCGAACTCCGGTTCTGCGTCGACTACCGGGGCTTGAATGCGGTCACCAGAACAGACGCGCACCCCATCCCCCGGGCAGATGAACTAGTCGACCGAATGGGAGCTGCCCGCTACCTCAGCATCTT
The DNA here is from genome assembly GCF_964263255.1 of Lissotriton vulgaris. Classification (NCBI taxonomy): domain Eukaryota; kingdom Metazoa; phylum Chordata; class Amphibia; order Caudata; family Salamandridae; genus Lissotriton; species Lissotriton vulgaris. The sequence continues at coordinate 891,357,036 of NC_141685.1, read as the reverse complement.
CGACTTGACAGCAGGCTATTGGCAGATCGGCCTCACACCCCGGGCACAAGAACGTTCTGCCTTCTCCACCCCCGATGGCCATTACCATTTCACGGTCATGCCCTTCGGCATGAAGAATGCCCCAGCAACATTCCAACGGCTCGTCAATCAGGTCCTGGCGGGGCTCGAAGGATTCAGCGCCGCCTACCTAGACGACATCGCTGTATACAGCCACCATTGGACCGAGCACCTCCACCACCTCCGAGCAGTGCTGCAAGCCCTTCAGCGAGCTGGCCTCACGATCAAGGCCAGCAAGTGTCAAATTGGGCAAGGGTCTGTAACCTACCTCGGACACCAGGTGGGAAGCGGCCTAGTGGCCCCGCTACAGCTGAAAATTGCCGCCATCCAGGCCTGGCAGCCCCCCATCACCCAAACCGAGGTACGAGCCTTCCTGGGCCTCACGGGCTACTACCGAAGGTTCGTAAAAGACTATGGTACCATAGTGGGGCCCCTCACAGAACTCACGTCAAAGAACCAGCCCAAGAAAGTCACCTGGACCCCAGAGTGTCAAACTGCATTTGAACGATTAAAGGCCGCCATGTGTTCCGCCCCTGTGCTCCAGGCCCCAGACTACAGCCGGGAGTTCGTCGTCCAGACGGACGCCTCCGACCAGGGCATTGGGGCAGTCCTGTCTCAAGTGAACACCGAAGGCCTTGATCAACCGGTGGCCTTCATCAGCCGGAGACTCCTACCACGGGAGCAACGCTGGAGCACCATAGAGAGGGAAGCCTTCGCTGTGGTATGGGCCCTCAAGAAGCTCCGGCCCTACCTTTTCGGCACCCACTTCCGGGTGCAGACCGACCACCGACCCCTGCAATGGCTGATGCATATGCGGGGGGAGAACCCAAAGTTGCTACGCTGGTCCATCTCCTTGCAAGGTATGGACTTCACAGTCGAACACCGGCCTGGGCCAGATCACGCCAACGCGGATGGCCTGTCCCGGTTTTTCCGCCTCGACGAGGAGAGTCCCCAAGAGGATGGGTAACTCTCCCCGCCTTCAGCTGGGGGGGACGCATGTTGGACAGGCCACATGAAGGGCCGCTCTCCCCCGGCCCAACCAGGCCTGAGCCCAGTCCCGCAAGTACCACACACCACCATTGCACGTCCTCCGTCCCCTCAGGGACCCCTGCCCTCGAGCCTGCCGACCTCGAGGGTCCGATCCACTGCCGGCCCACGCGCCCAGCCTGGGGCGCCATCTTGGACACTCCACCACGAGGCCGCCTGGCCCCCGATCGACCTCAACCCTGGGCCTGGCCCGGCCTCAGACATTCCGGCACCACCTGCCACCCAGGAGGTGAGCGGGCTACTTGGCAGGTCCATGGGAGAAAGAGGTGCCAATGGCTCTCCCCCACCAAGTGCCGCTCGCCCATCGCCTCCCCGGGCGCTGGCTCCACCCCCCTGCTGGGTGTCTGGACTCCCCCATCCCGGACCTCCCGACCTCCAAGTGCGAGGGTCCGGACATCAAAGCACGCCAGCCCTATAACTGGGGCAGCTCCAGAGCAGGAAGGCAGTTGTATCTTGGAGTCGAGAGACGTAAAGAGGAACTCATCCTGGACGGACTACTGGCGCTGCCATAGCTCTGTCCTGTGCACCATCGTCCTGCCTGTTGGCGCTGCCACAGCCGTCGTAACCTTCATCCTTCATCGTCGTCGGGATCTGCTGGCGTGGCCGCGGACCGTTGTAACCGTCATCTTCCACCGGGACCTGCAGGCTCCGCCGCGGACCGTCGTCCTTCCTTCATCCATCTCGGGACCTGCTTGGCTCCTCCACGGCCCGATCATCTAGAACGCCGAGCTCGAGGATTGAGAGCTATTTTGTACTCATTGGTAACTAAGACTGTCCCGCTACCCCTTTCCTAAACCAGAGACTAGAACCGAGGGGACCCCTGAGTCCAGACCTCCTTGTATCCATCCTCGTAACCTAAGAATTGCATATAAAGTCTCGTTAACCTTCAACCTTGTGTGGTGTCCGTCTGTGGGGGGGAAGTTACTTATCTGTACAGTCGTTGGAGACGGCTCTCCCTGGAGACCTCTCCCCGTAACCTCGGCCGACCCTCCCGGTCCGTCTAACATCCCCTGCCCCCGTGACCACTGTGTATTCTGTCCTACTTACCTGTTCCTATTGCAAAGTATTGTGTGCACTGTGTATATCTCCGGCTAGGAGATATCTGTATATGTTAGTGAGTGTTTTATGATAAATACATATATTTATAAATACACTGTGAGGTTCTTATTCATTTAATCCATACCTATAAGATTGTGTTCTTATAAAAACAAGCTGCTTTACACTCCTTCTGGACTAAGCCTGAAGGCTAATCTCCAAAGCCACCACTTAGAGAGCTTTCAAAGGTTGTCTGAGACCACTAAAATCACCATAAAGGTTGTCTGGATTAGTGCAAGGTGTCTACTTACATAAGTGCACATCATATAGCGAGCCAGCCTCTCACAAGACGGAACTAGTTTCATGGAACATAATGGCCGGTATGGCATTGATACGATATTGGATGCACCTATGCTCTGGAGAAGAGAAGATCGCTTTGTGGTGTAAAAACAAAATACTGCACAGTGAATTAAAATAGGCCAGGGATGTTAAGAAAACTATAGTAAAAGTTTGTAGAGAGATTAGAATCAAGCTACCCTTGGAAGACCTACAAATTGAGACTACCAAGAGTGAGTTAAGAGCTATAGGCTGGGAGCTATCTAGAGAAAACGGCAGAGGGTACCTTGAGGAAAAAAAGTAATTTCACTTTATGTCTGGTCCATGGAAAAAGGATGCAGGCTATCCATACATAGGGGTCTATTAGGATGGTGGACGGATCGCCACCGCCATGCAGGCGGTGGCGATCCGTCCGCTATCCTTGCCCGTCCGCCACCTTTCTTCCCCCCGCCATATTACAATGGCGGGGGGACTATGGCGGAGCGGAAGACCGTCCGCCGCTTTTCCGCCGTGGTTGCCTTGCGACCGCGGCAGAAAAGGCCTGAAATGGTGGCGGTGTCTATCAGACACCGCCAGCCATATTAGGATGGCCTGGGAGGAATGCCTTTCCGCCGCTACGAAAAGGCATACGGTACCTGCTATTGGGGGCCCATTGTGGACCCCCAGGGTGAAGGGGTGTAGGGGGTGCACATGAGGGGTGCGTTTCATAGCACAACATGGCAGGCAATGCGCGGTGCCTGTCATGTTGTGCTGTGAACGCAAAACAAGCATTTTTCACATTGCGGCGGCCGGTGCTTTAAGCACCGTCTGCCGCAATGTTAAAAATGCGGGATGCACCCGCCACTGTGGCGGGTGCATCCTAATTGGGGGCACGGTTGCTCTGCCCTTGTGGTGGATTGTACCAGCCCCCAACAGGATGGTGGACGGACTTTGTCCGTACGCCATCCTAATGGACCCCATAGATATACTCCCAGATTGCCGCCTAGGAAGGGAAGTGTTAAGAATAAGGATTGGGGGGGCGTGGCTAGTGACCAGGCAAGATGGCTGCAGCTTAGGAAAGCTCCAGGACCCTAGAAGCCTCCCGCCGAAATCTGAATACGAATCCTGCCTGACACTGGCACCTACTGCGCAGAATTGAAAATCTGAGCACATCCAGTTCCTAAAGCGCCAACTTGCGTCGTCCACAACCCTCCACAGGCGATGATCTGCCAAGGTGAACTTTGAGGCCTACTGTTCCCGCTGGAGCCGGGGTCTCGATTAGCTCAGAGGCCGGCAAAACACTGCAACTGAGTGGGAGACCGCCCCAAGTGTCCGCGGCGGGCTAGAAGCGGTCAATGGGACAGTAATAATAAAAATATCACCACGGGGGCCAACACCTCAGGGTCTGCGACCACGGTACAAGCAGTCTGCAAGTACCCCTGAGGGCTGCAAACGCCAGGGACAGCGGACAATGGGCTGGTTGGGGGCCCCCCGAGATCAGTGATCCCCTCCCCCCCCCCCCGAGGAACGCTTGGTGAGCAACAGTACACGGGCCGTGAATCAGGCAGGCCCGTCACCCCAACAGCGCTATCATCAGCTCAGGAGGCGCGTGGTGAGCGCCCCTCAATTACCGCGACACCCACTCCAACCCCTGAGCGGCAGAGGGGGAAGGGCACAGGCCCCAAAACTAGACAAGTATGCCTACCACAAGGATGGCGCCGACACAGCGAAAGGGAATACACCGCAGTCATCCACACAACTACCGCCCAGCCCGGGGGGCACGGGTGAAATCACTTTAAAAGACGTCATGGCGACACTCTAGTTGATGCAGACCTCCATGGGCATGATCTCAACTGATATTTCCTTCATGCGAGCAGACCTCGCCAAAGTAACGGACCGTCAAGGAGAAGTAGAGAAAAGAACGGCGGGGCTGTGGGCGGATACAGCGGACCTGCAGATCAGAATGCACAAGCTGGAGCAAGATAACATGACGCTGAAAGCCAAGCTGGACGAACAGCAAGGTAGATCCAGGCGCAATAATGTACGCCTGGCCAGCGTGCCGGAGACAACGGGAGACTCGGCCCTTGACCTCTTCGTGGAGGATCTTATCCAAAACCAGGTGAAACCGCGAGGCCTGTCGAAATATTTCTTGGTGGAACGGACCCACCGAGTGCCAGGTGGGACGCCGCGCCTGGGGAAACCTCCACGACCCATTCTGGCGCGCATTTTCAACTTCAGCGACCGGGACGCCATTTTACAAGCGGCAAGAGTGGCCCCTCCAATTAAGATTGAAAACTCGGAAGTCGCCTTCTATCCAGACTATACAACGGCAGTGGCACAACAACGGAGGAGCTTTATGGAGGTTAAAAAAGAATTGCGGAGTACTCAATGATCTTCCCAGCACGGCTGCGAGTAGAATCAGAAGCGAACACATGGTTCTTTGATCCCCAGGGGAGGCGAGAGACTGGCTAGAGGGTTGGCAACCAGCGAGAGGCCCTAAACATCGAGGACCAGCCCGTGACGACCCGGAGGAGGGCAGACGGCGTCCACTGGATGAACACTGAAGATGTCACCCCGGTGGGTTGCAGAATAACCAAGAATATATGACTGAACTGGTGATCCCGTCTGCATTGTCACTAATACCAACAGAGACTGGTGGGGGGGCAATGGCAGGGATGGGGGGGTCCATTGTACAATTGACATATGCCGCAAACCTGGGCGGACACAGCCGACCAAATTGTGAAGACAGCAAGAGGTAGGAGATATCGGACCTAATACGCAATAATGGGACTAATTCCGTATGGGGGGCTGAATGGGGTCAACGAGGTCTCATCCTCCCGAGTTATGCAGGTTAACGGGGAATGTAAGCACTCTGCTCAGTTGGGGAGGTGGACAGTTGTGAATCCACCGGGCAGGGAGGCAGAGTGGGGGGTACGGGTTCTGAGTTATGCAAAGTTTGTATGCATATGTTTACAGGTTATGGTTACGCAGTCTCTCCTCAAACTGATAATAAGATGGTAGGGAGCGCAGGGGGCACATCAAAGACTGAAATACACTGACAGCGACATCGCTCGCAACACTCCACATCACGAATACTATGCAGAGCACCGAACTGACGGGATGTAATCCCCAAGCACCTCGAATGATCACCCCCCTCTTGACAGTATTATCGTGGAATGTCAATGGTTTGGGTCATAAAATCAAGAGGTGTTTAGTCCTGCAATATTTAAAGCGGAAGACCCCTACAGTGGTTCTACTTCAGGAAACACACTTAACTGGGCTGGCGTGTAAGGCACTCAACCACTGGGGATTTTAAATGGCCGCACATGCGGAGTTCTCCTCCGGTTCCAAGGGAGTGGGCGTCTTAATACACAAGAACTCCCCTTTAGTGGTCACGAGAACATGGGCAGATGACTATGGGAGATTCGCAGCACTCGTCAGTGGGAGGGGCGCAGTTATAACATGGTCTCTGTATACATTCCCCCAACACTTCATCAGGCGACACTGCAGGATCTTGGTAAATTCCTATTAGACTTACCTGAGGGCGAATTAATCCTAGGTGGAGATCTCAATGCAGTATGCGATACTACCAATGATTGTAGCCCGCCCAGAGACAGTAATAAACCCAGTCAACTCCTTGGAGAATTTCTTGGGGCAGTGGGTCTGACCGATATGTGGAGACTGAAACATCCCACGGAGAGACAATACACATACTACTCGGGGGCACACAATAGTCTCTCCCGCATTGACTACATCCTTACACTGGCGATATCCCCAGAAAACATCACAGCAATAGACCACCTAGCTCGAGGTATTTCTGACCACTCCCCGATACAGCTTACTTACACTATTCACCGCTCGCGGCGGCAGCACATATACCCGTTGTACACTGGCTTCCTCCATAACCGTAAGATCGCTAAGACCCTGGTAACAGCCACGGACATGTACTTCGCTGACAATACTGGGTCAGTAGATTCACCATGCACGCTATGGGAGGCATATAAGTCGGTCATCATGGGGCACGCAATCTCAACTATCTCCCGGCACAGGCAGGAACAGAAACAAATCATGGACTCCCTAGAGGAGAAGGCACTACAGGCGGAGACGGCACATGCACTAGATCCCAACGACACCACAGCACAGACATAAACACTAGCAGGGCAGGAGTTTCGGGCATATGCTAAAGATATGGCCAAAGCGAGACACACAGCAACAAGGCACAAAGTATTTGAGGTGGGTGACAAGACAGGGAAAATGCTCGCATGGCTAGAAAAGAAGGAAAGAGCAAGTAGGTGGATAGCGCAACTGACACTGGCCGATAGCACACTGACACCGGACCCTCAGTTAATTGTCAAAGAGCTGGCTAGGTATTATAAGACGGTTTACACACCTCGAGCACAAGCATCAGAGGATGACTGTAGGCAGTTATTGGACAGTATACCACTACCAACGCTACAGGAGGAGGATACGGAAACGTTAGAAGCCAACCTCTCGGCGGAGGAGGTGGAGAAAGCACTAGGAGCACTACTAAGTATGGGCGGAAAATCCGTTACGCTCGCGGATTTTGCGGATTTTCGGTAAATTCGCAATCCGCGAGATTTGCGAATTTCCCGCAAAATCCGCAAATTCGCAGGCAGCGGATTTTTTTTTTCTTGGTGATACAATTTTGCGGCGCGCGGCGTTTATCATCGTTTGCCGAGTTATTTTTCTTGATATTTTGCGAGTGCTGTGCCATTTTGGATCTTGCTGCGGGATCCCGCGGGAATTTGGCAAGCACGATTACGTAATCGCGGCTTGCCAACTAACGCGAGTACGCCGTGATCACGTATCGCGGTACTTCGCAATTGCGAGCTTTGAGATGCGGCGAGCAGCAACAATCTCGCACACGTGAAAATATAAAATTTGCAATTCTGCACAAGAAATCCACCAGCAAGCAGCATAAACCTTCTTGAAATGATGATTTTTATCTGAATAACTCCTTAGGTTGACATTTGCGAGGAGTCCATTTTGGGGAGGGGGGGGGGAGGAAGGAAGTGCCCCACAGTCTTCAACTTCCTGTTCCTGTCCAGCAGGCTCCTCCCAGTGCTTTGTCCATCTCCTGGTCACTTTTCATTTGGATCTGGAGCTGGAAGAATTACTTTTTGTGGATGCTGCTGGATATTTGGATTTGAGGCCTTTTTGACTTTCTTTGGATCACTTTGGATTAGAAATTTCACAAGTAAGTTTGTTTGGGGCATTACAGTTGCTGCAAGTACAATTTTGGAATTTTCGATTTTTGGGCTGTTTTGGGGCCTTTTGCCCAAGGGTACTCAGTGGTGGGTGCACTGAGTCTTTCTGTGGGGTGTTTTGAATTTAAACATCATGGAGGGGCTGGGTGGCTTGGGATTGTGCTGATTTTTCTGTGATTTTCGTTTTTTTGGCCTGTTGTGGCCTTTTCACCCGGGGTAGTGAGTGGTGCAAGTGCCTAGTCTTTCTGTGGGTTGTCTTGAATTTAAACATCATGGAGGGGCTGGATCATGGCATGGGATTGTGCTGATTTTTCTGTGATTTTCGTTTTTTGGGCCTGTTGTGGATGGACAGGCCATGTGGTTGGGGGCCATTTTAAGTGCTGCTACAGGCCCTGGCCATGCGCTGTGATGGAAGGGGCCATTTTGAATGTAGGGAGTGTTCTCAGGCCTGCACCCATTTTGCCTAGCTTTCATCCATTATGCCCAGGGCCCAGGGGTAGTGAGTGGTGCATGTGCCTAGTCTTTCTGTGGGTTGTCTTGAATTTAAACATCATGGCATGGGATTGTGGTGATTATTCTGTGATTTTCGTTTTTTGGGCCTGTTGTGGATGGACAGGCCATGTGGTTGGAGGCCATTTTGAGTGCTGCTACAGGCCCTGGCCATGTGCTGTGATGGAGGGGGCCATTTTGAATGCAGGCAGTGATCTCAGGCCTGCACCCATTTTGCCTAGCTTTCATCCATTATGCCCAGGGCCCAGGGGTAGTGAGTGGTGCATGTGCCTAGTCTTTCTGTGGGTTGTCTTGAATTTAAACATCATGGCATGGGATTGTGGTGATTTTTCTGTGATTTTCGTTTTTTGGGCCTGTTGTGGATGGACAGGCCATGTGGTTGGGGGCCATTTTGAGTGCTGCTACAGGCCCTGGCCATGTGCTGTGATGGAGGGGGCCATTTTGAATGCAGGCAGTGTTCTCAGGCCTGCACCCATTTTGCCTAGCTTTCATCCATTATGCCCAGGGCCCAGGGGTAGTGAGTGGTGCATGTGCCTAGTCTTTCTGTGGGTTGTCTTGAATTTAAACATCATGGCATGGGATTGTGCTGATTTTTCTGTGATTTTCGTTTTTTGGGCCTGTTGTGGATGGACAGGCCATGTGGTTGGGGGCCATTTTGAGTGCTGCTACAGGCCCTGGCCATGTGCTGTGATGGAGGGGCCATTTTGAATGCAGGCAGTGTTCTCAGGCCTGCACCCATTTTGCCTAGCTTTCATCCATTAAGCCCAGGGCCCAGGGGAAGTGAGTGGTGCATGTGCCTAGTCTTTCTGTGGGTTGTCTTGAATTTAAACATCATCGCATGGGATTGTGCAGATTTTTCTGTGATTTTCGTTTTTTGGGCCTGTTGTGGATGGACAGGCCATGTGGTTGGGGGCCATTTTGAGTGCTGCTACAGGCCCTGGCCATGTGCTGTGATGGAGGGGGCCATTTTGAATGCAGGCAGTGTTCTCAGGCCTGCACCCATTTTGCCTAGCTTTCATCCATTATGCCCAGGGCCCAGGGGTAGTGAGTGGTGCATGTGCCTAGTCTTTCTGTGGGTTGTCTTGAATTTAAACATCATGGCATGGGATTGTGCTGATTTTTCTGTGATTTTCGTTTTTTGGGCCTGTTGTTGTGGCCTTTTCACCAGGGGTAGTGACTAGTGAGTATTGCATGTGCCTAGTCTTTCTGTGGGGTGTCTTGAATTTAAGCATCATGGAGGGCATGGGATTGTGCTGATTTTTCTTTTTTTTCGATTTTTTTGGGGTGTATAACTGAACTGGTGTTCCTCTGTCTTCCATTGCTTTTAGGTGCACAAGACTCAAGAGAACCACCAGTGCCAGGAAGAAGTCCTGCAGAGGTGTGTGTGTGCAGCATAACGTCACGCGACGTCACGTCTGGCCTCAGACAACTCTACAATTCGTGCAACTGCGGCCTGCTGTCTGACCTGCTCTGAAGAAGATGGCCCCAAAAAAAGGTCTCCGTAGCTCCTCTAGCAAGAAAGTTGCTAGTAAGGAGCAGAAGAAGCAAGTTACCAAGGAGGCTGGTGTGCCGGCCGCCGCGTTTTTTGGGAGCAATAAAAAAAAGTACGCCTGCAGCAGCAGCAGGATCTGCTGGGGACCAAGCTGGGAGCAGCACCCCCGCTCCATTGGGTTCAGTGCCTCCACCACCACGCCAACTTAAGTCAAAGCCCTTGAGTGCTTCAGAGGCAGTCAGTGTACTTCTCCAATCACCATCGACCAGTGATGTTGGCTCATCGCAAGAAAGTAGCAGCAATGTCCCTGAATCAACACAGGGTGTTGTAACTCATCTGACAAGTGTTGAACAACCACAGCCGCAACAACAACACCATGTGCAAGTACAAGCCCAAGTACATGTGGAAGGAGAGGCAGCGCAAGGAGATGCGCAAGCAGAGGTGCATGGAGGGTCACAAGTGCCCACAATAGTTGTTCCTCCCGAAGTAGGGGCACATCAAGAAATCGACAATCAAGCCGAGGTATCATTGGAAGCCACTCCTCCTGATGATCATTCATTGTCTTCCACATCCCTAGCAAGGAAAAGATCAAGGTTGGTGTCTACATCTTCTTCAAGCCCACCTCCTTCTGATGATCACATTCTGGATGAAGATTGGGAACCATTATCACGGCCGTCTGAGAGTAAGGCACACCATGATCTGACAAAGGTACCTAAGCGTAAAAGGAAGGTCGTCGAAAAACTCATAGCTATGGAGTGTGATGAGGCTCAACAAGAAGTGACGGATACTGCTGCTGGTGAAGCCTCTCACGATGACGACGAGCCAGTCATCATAAAGGTCACTGCAGCCCCAGCGGGCATGCAGCAAAGAGACATTTTGACCCTATCCCGAGAAGCTGCTGAGCGTGATGATGATGTCGACGAGGAGGCAATGGAAATGGAAACACAACAATCATTAGATTTGGAGTTAACTAGTACACCAACACCTACCGCTTCCATATTTCTTTCTCGCAAGAAGGGGCCTCCATCCACCTCGACCTCAATTCGTGGTGGTGAAAGTGCAAAACGTACTGAAGTTCGGCAATCCACATCCTCCACTTCATCTGGTATTAGCAGCAGGACCACCACCACCAGTATCGCCGCCTCCTCCGGCCCCCAAAGACATTTCAAGTCTCCAGTTTGGGACTTCTTTAGTGTTTGCCCAAAAAAGGAAAACGTAGCCATTTGTAGCATTTGTAAGCTTCGAGTTAGTCGTGGTAAGTTTGGTACCAACTATGGTACCGGAAGCCAGAGAGGTCATCTTGAGAGACAGCACGCTGTCCAATGGTTTGCGCACCTACAGGTGATCAAGGAAGCCCGAATTGCACGTAATGAAAACGTTGATTTTTCATCTGATGATGACGAGGAGGAAGAAGACAATTCAAACACTTCACTTACACCCAGTACCCCTGTCAGCAGCACACCCCATGTGAGCCACACTAAGAGTGTGGGAGAGAGTGAGACATTAATGCGAAAAAGTTCATCAGCAAGCGTAACTGGGTCGAAGATATCATCATCATCCCGTAAATCCTTGGTCCAGGGCAACATTAAAAAGATGTTGTTTACAGAAGCGCAATATGAACGCAACCACCCAATGACGCGTCTGTATAACACTAAGCTGGCTAAAATGCAAGCTCTGGACCTTCTCCCTTTTTCTTTTGTAGAAGGGGTTGGTTTTCTAGAATTAGTGGCAGCGCTCTGCCCTAAATGGAAGGTTCCTAGCCGGTTCTATTTTTCCCGAGTTGCGGTTCTAGCACTACATGAAGATGTTCTGGAGGTGATTGGGGCAGCTTTGTAGAAGAGTGCTGTTCACACTATACATCTGACAACAGACACGTGGACCAGTGGCGCAGGCGCTAATTACATGTGATTCACTGCACACTGGGTCTCTTTTTCAGGGGCTAAAGCAAAGCTAAACGCAGGTGTTGACCCGGACATTGTTTTCAAAGCTGCTCGGAAACATGCAACACTAGCCATGTTTGGTTTGGAGAAACGTCACACAGCAGAAAACATTTTGGATGTCTTCAACACAAAGGTCCTTGACTGGCTGTCCCCAAAAAAACGCCAGGTTGGTTATGTTTCCACGGACAATGGCTCCAATATAGTTAAGGCCATGCAGCTGGGTGACTATTTCAGAGTGCCGTGTTTGGCGCACTGTATAAACCTGGTTGTCAAAAAATTCTTGGGTGATAAAGACAGTGCAGCGTACAGAGTAGTGGACACCTGCCGAAAAATGTGCAACCATTTCAGCCATTCTTTTAAGGCCCGGAAGCATCTGAGGAGCCTGCTATATGAACGTCAAATGCCAGTGAAAGCACTCATCCAGGAGGTGGCAACACGTTGGAACTCAACCTTCTACATGCTTGAGCGTCTGTATGAGCAGTATATGGTACTCGATCACTATTTCTTAACACAGGGTACAGCTCAGAAGGAGGACCTGAGGATGGGTGCGGCGCAATGGAACATAGTTAAAAGCCTGACACACATGCTTCGTCCTTTTGAGTTCTTCACGCGTGCAGTCAGCAAGGAGGACTGTAATTTGGGAAAAGCTATCCCATTGTTGTACATGCTGGAGCACCAACTGAAGGAGGTGTGTTCTGTGTTTGAAAAAGATGAAAAAAACCAAGACCCTTTTGTTCTGGCTGAGAAATTATTAGAGCACCTACAAGGTGATGAACATCTTAAAATGATCCACTCAAACCAGCATTACATTTGTGCTACTATTCTGGATCCACGCTACAAAAAGGCGCTGGCAGGCCAAGCATTCTTTCCTTTTGCTGATGAAGATGTTACAAAGTACAAACAGTGGATAGCCTCCTCAGCCAAGAGGTTTGAAAGAGAACGGCACAAATTGAAGGAAAAGGCAGTACATCAGCATCAGCAGGCCATCCCCAGTCAAAACAATCCACTTCTGCATCTGTGGCTGCGGCACAAGTGACCTCTCAGCCGTTACAGAGACCGGCAACTGGATCATCTGCACCACCAGACACAACAGTAACATTGGAGGCTGAAGAGGATTGGCTAGCTCGGCTTGGGTTTGGTTCTCAAAAGGTCACAGCAACAGCTAAGCAAAGTGGAGGAACCTTGGAGGAGAACCTTGATTCGATGGTCAAGGACTATCTGAATGACTCAACAGAGGTCTATGTTAATGCTGACCCATTGCCGTATTGGCATGGGAAAAAAGAATTGTGGCCACAGCTCACCAACCTGGCTTTAAACTACTTGTCTTGCCCACTCGCAAGCGTGTCTTCTGAACGTGTTTTCAGTGCTGCTGGTGGCATTGTAACTTCCAAACGGAGCCGCCTCTCGCCCAAAAATGTGGAGAGGTTAACAATGATCAAGATGAATCAGCACCTCATACCACCAGATTTCAGAGTACGAGAAAGCGCGCCGGATGAAGACGAGGTGGCCAGCAACATAGATGAGGGAATTTCTTCTCTGTCAGGTGACGCTGAGCTCACCCTGCCTGAATTCGCAGAGTATGATGACGAAGCCTTATTCTCATTCATGGACCTTGATACCGAGCCCTGAAAATGAGACAACGAATCAATAACTTTCTTTTTCGTCCTTATTCACTTTTATTCCTGTGTGTCTGTCTTTCTTTGTTGTGCACAGTTAATATAATTCAAACTTTAATCAGATAATCACAAAAACAAGCCCATCAGCAGAAATGTCTTCACTTGTTTGCTAATTGATTTGAAGGTGCCGCAGTCTGCATTCCTCAGGTTCACAAGTTCAGAAGAACATGCTCCTCTATCCTCCTCCTCCAGACTCCTATTTCCATCAAAGCAGAGGGCTGGTTTACGCCCAATGAAGAAAGACTCAGCACTTGTGGGGGTGTTGTTCTACCTCTTTGCAGGTGAGTTGACGGCTCTGGGGCCATTGCTGGGAAGCTCTAATACCGGATAAAAGTGGTTTGGACCAAATACGAGGCGGAATTTTTTTTGTGTTTTGCTGACTTGCTTGCCTTTGAGGTGCTCTTAGGGGGGGTTCCGTCTGTTTGTGGGTGAGTTTCGGGGTCTGTCAGCACTGCTGGGACACTCTAATCTTGATTGCATTTGCTTTTCAGGAAATCCTTGGTGGCAAACCGGACTTATGGCCTAGCTACGCAGCGCGTTTGGACCGAAGGCCGAGAAATATTGTAAGTAGGAGATGTTGCTTTTGGCCTGTTTGGGGGTGTTATGCTTTTTGGCGGGTGGGTTGGCGGGTCTTGGGCCATTCCTGGGAAGGTCTAATACCGGGTAGAAGTGGTTGGGACAAACTCCAGGCCGATTTTTTTTTTGCTATTTCTGACATTTTGCAAAATGTAGCGTTTTCGGGGGCCTGTTTGGGGGGCTTTCTGGTGTTTGTGGGTGGGTTTTGGGGTCTGGGAGCACTGCTGGCTATGGATAATTTACTTTGCAAGAGGTTTGAAGCAAATCCATGGTGGCAGAGGGGAGTTAGGGCCTAGCTGCAGAGCGCGCGCGGAGTGATTTGGGAAATTTTGGAAAAAATGACTAAGTCCCCATTTTTGTACTTTTGCTCTTTGGCTGTTTGGGGGTCTTCTACTCGTTTTCTCCTGGGTTGACGGCTCTGGGGCCATTGCTGGGAAGCTCTAATACCGGATAAAAGTGGTTTGGACCAAATCCGAGGCGGAATTTTTTGTGTGTTTTTGCTGACTTGCTTGCCTTTGAGGTGCTCTTAGGGGGGGTTCCGTCTGTTTGTGGGTGTGTTTCGGGGTCTGTCAGCACTGCTGGGACACTCTAATCTTGATTGCATTTGCTTTTCAGGAAATCCTTGGTGGCAAACCGGACTTATGGACTAGCTACGCAGCGCGTTTGGACCGAAGGCCGAGAAATATTGTAAGTAGGAGATGTTGCTTTTGGCCTGTTTGGGGGTGTTATGCTTTTTGGCGGGTGGGTTGGCGGGTCTTGGGCCATTCCCGGGAAGGTCTAATACCGGGTAGAAGTGGTTGGGACAAACTCCAGGCCGATTTTTTTTTTGCTATTTCTGACATTTTGCTCAATGTAGCGTTTTCGGGGGCCTGTTTGGGGGGCTTCCTGGTGTTTGTGGGTGGGTTTCGGGGTCTGGGAGCACTGCTGGCTATGGATCCTTTACTTTGCAAGAGGTTTGAAGCAAATCCATGGTGGCAGAGGGGGGTGAGGGCCTAGCTGCAGAGCGCGCGCGGAGTGATTTGGGAAATTTTGGAAAAAATGACTAAGTCCCCATTTTTGTACTTTTGCTCTTTGGCTGTTTGGGGGTCTTCTAATCGTTTTCTCCTGGGTTGACGGCTCTGGGGCCATTGCTGGGAAGCTCTAATACCGGATAAAAGTGGTTTGGACCAAATCCGAGGCGGAATTTTTTTTGTGTTTTTGCTGACTTGCTTGCCTTTGAGGTGCTCTTAGGGGGGGTTCCGTCTGTTTGTGGGTGAGTTTCGGGGTCTGTCAGCACTGCTGGGACACTCTAATCTTGATTGCATTTACTTTTCAGGAAATCCGTGGTGGCAAACCGGACTTATGGCCTAGCTACGCAGCACGTTTGGACCGAAGGCCGAGAAATACTGTAAGTAGGAGATGTTGCTGGCGATCCACAAGAACGGCACAGCAGTGGCAGCCAATTTTCAGGAAGCAATGATTGCTGTCAGTACGTGGATGTCCTCCAACTGCCTAAGGCTCAACTCGGATAAAACCGAGGTTATGACCTTTGGCAACCTCGCCCCAGAATGGTCTTCCATCTGGTGGCCCAAACAACTGGGCTCCCCACCTGTCCCAGTGATAAAAGCGAGGAACTTGGGAGTCATCTTCGATAGCAAACTAACTTTCAACCTTCATGTTAACAAGGTTGTCTCCTCTGCCTTCTTCACGCTAAAGAAAATAAAGAAATTGCTGCCTTATCTCCCCTCCTCTGCCGGGAAGACTTTAGTTACCACTCTGGTATTCTCCAAAATGGATTATGGAAATGCCCTCTTCCTCAACACCCAGAAATCTGTGCTGTCGAAGTTACAGTCGGTACAGAATGCGGCTGCCAGGACTCTTTTAAACATCCCTCGCCGCCAGCCTACTACCCTTGCCAATCCTCCAGCTTCATTGGCTCAGAGTAGAGAGCCGTATTAAGTTCAAGGCCCTCTGCATTGCCTACAAGGCAGTGCATGGCACAGGACCCAAATTCCTGACTGAGGCACTCCAGCTGTACACCCCCAAAAGACTGTTGAGATCTGCCAACACTTGCCTTCTTCCTGTACCTCGCACTAGAACGGCAACTTGGGGAGACCGTCGCTTTTTAGTGGCCACACCAAAACTCTGGAACCTTCTTCCATTAAATATCAAAAATGCCCCTAACCTGATGAGCTTCCGGAGGCTCGTAAAGACATGGCTGTTTGACCAGTGAACTCTATTATTATGGTCCTGCTAGCTCACACATGCGCCGAGACACCCCAGGGTATTTGTTTGCGCAATAAAAATCTCAAAAATAAATAAATAAATAAAATAAATAAATAAATAAATGTTGGCCTGTTTGGGGGTCTTATGCTTTTTGGCGGGTGGGTTGGCGGGTCTTGGGCCATTCCTGGGAAGGTCTAATACTGAGTAGAAGTGGTTGGGACAAAATCCAGGCCGAAAAGCCTTTTGGCACTTTTTGTAACTTAGGGTTCGTTAGCCCTAGCAGCAGGATTGCATGTGTTTCGGGGTGTTCTACATTTTTGCAACTGAGTTCTGGGGTCTTAGAGCACTCGTGAGAATGTGTAATTTTGGTTGCAAGTCATTTGAAGAAAATCCATGGTGGGAAAGGGGGGATGTGGCATAGTTAAAGAAAGCCTTTGCCACTATTCTTAACTTAGGGTTTGTTAGGGTTAGCAGCATTTCGATTGCATGTGTTTGGGTGGGGGGGGGTTTGAGTCTTGGAGCGATGCTGGCTATGGATACTTTTGCTTGGTTGCTTGCAAGTGGTTTGAATGCAATCCATGGTGGGTAAGGTGGTATTTGGGCCTACTTTTAATTTCAAAGTACGTTTTGTCACCAGTTTTCTGCTAGGCCTCATTTTTTGCGATTTGATTGGGGGTCTTCTACATTTTTGCGACTGGCTTTAGTAAGGGTCTGGGTGGGAGCACTGCTGGGAAGATCTAATTTTGTTCTAAAACACAGTTTACAGTACACCTAGCTTGAGGGGAAAGATCCGCTACATTAATTTGCCCATACTTATTTATCCTTCAAAAGGTGACTCAGACAGAGTACGCACTGTCAAAAATATTGTACTGTCTACTAGGAAAATCAAAGTGTGACTTTTTGCACTCCACAGCCTACATACCTTATATTTATTTATCAGTGGTGTTGTAATATTATATCACTTCCTGTTTTTCGTTGAATAATTACAGTCCGGGTTTCAGTCTGTGCAATGGGGAAAAAAGGATGGAGTAAGGCTTCACATTAGCGAGCCGCAATTCAGCATCCGCCAGGCAGGCAGTGGACAGGGTGTCTTCTGGTCACCAACATTGATGGACGAAGCGTCAGATGGAATGGAGGAGTGCCGCTAATAAGAGGAATTTTTTCTGCATGCAACTTACTTACCAAATTCAACAGGACAACTACAACAACATACAGATACAGTATCCATTGTGTTTTTCTATGACTGTGACTCATTTCTTGAATCTCTCTCTGCTTCTAAATTGATCCCTTAACACATCACTTAGTCCACTCCACTATCACATCTGCACCACACATAGTCATTTGTAAGTGCTCCTACGTAATTTGCAAGTCGCAGCACGCCCCAGCCCCTAGAGGACTGGGATGGCCCCAATGATGAAGCATGTCACCATGGGGCAACCCTGGTGAGTGAGGGGACACCTAGAAAAAGAGCAATTTCTCCTTTTCTATCTACTACACCTTCCAAACCAACCTCATTGAGTGTTGTGAATGGATTTATAGTGACCAGCAAGGCTCTCAGGTATCTGCCAACAGAGACCTTATGTTGAATATAGTTATCAATAATTCCACACACGCCCTGTACTGTCGCATTCTTTCTTCCACAGTTGTCGAAAGTACTACTTACTTTTCACTGACATGCATGCAGTAGTGCATGCACTTTCAAAGATTGATGGATAGGTTTGTACTCAAAGATTTGTTTATGTTCAATTGTTTGTCCATGCTGTGCTTTTTTTACAGGGTGTCTTCTGGTGGTGACCAACATCGATGGACGAAGCGTCAGCTGCAATGGAGGAGTGCCGCTAATAAGAGGATTTTTTTTCTGCATGCAACTTACTTACCAAATTCAACAGGACAACTACAACAACATACAGATACAGTATCCATTGTGTTTTTCTAGGACTGTGACTGCATTTCTTGGATCTCTCTCTGCTTCTAAATTGATCCCTTAACACATCAATTAGTCCACTCCACTATCACATCTGCACCACACATAGTCATTTGTAAGTGCTCCTACGTAATTCGCAAGTCGCAGCACGCCCCAGCCCGTAGAGGACTGGGATGGCCCCAATGATGAAGCATGTCACCAAGGGGCAACCCTGGTGAGTGAGGGGACACCTAGAAAAAGAGCAATTTCTCCTTTTCTATCTACTACACCTTCCAGACCAACCCCATTGAGTGTTGTGAATGGATTTATAGTGACCAGCAAGGCTCTCAGGTATCTGGCAACAGAGACCTTATGTTGAATATAGTTATCAATAATTCCACACACGCCCTGTACTGTCGCATTCTTTCTTCCACAGTTGTCGAAAGTACTACTGACTTTTCACTGACATGCATGCAGTAGTGCATGCACTTTCAAAGATTGATGGATAGGTTTGTACCCAAAGATTTGTTTATGTTCACAATTGTTTGTCCATGCTGTGCTTTTTTTTCTTGTCTCACAAAACCTTTCCTAAAAACCCCCGTACCCATCCATTTTTCAAACCCTAACCCTCTTCCCCCGGGCTGTGTGGTTTTGATTGATGTGTGACTAAATTACAGCAATAAATCCACACACTTGCTGGGGAGGATAAGGTGATACCAACAGGCTGGTGAAGAAATCCGAGGATATATTCTTACTCTGCTTGACAAAGACCCATGGCTAATGTCAAAGAACCTCAACCGAATTAGTAGTTATACTTTACCATTTGTTAGGCTACAATGTGGCACTGTTCTAGTGTACTGTCACGTGCTATATTCTCTATTGTACCGTTGTATTGCTCAGGAGGACAAACCAGATTTCATTTTCTTTTTTTTCATAGGCATGCAACTGCCACTGTGTCACACCACTAGTACCACCGCTATGAGGAAATTTTATCCGCCCAGGATTGCCAACCTTATTCGCTGTTTCCCGTGGAGCCAGCCCTGGGCCTAGCCCTACTTGCAAACAGAAATTACAGGTAAGATAGGCGTTTGGTTGGAGGTAGTATAATGGAGTATTAGGAGAGACGAGAGATTGACGGTAGTACTACTAAAGTCCCAGGACTATTCAAGAAAACAAACTTACTGTTAAACCCCCACCCACCAGACTCAAAAGCTGTAAAAAACAGGTATGGTCAGATAAAGTTTCAAAAATTATATTTTTATAGCCCTAACAAAATAATCTCCCACAAGACCATCCCTAACCCCAACGATTGTCCTTCAAAAGTCCCCAAAAAACCCAACTCCCAATTCCCACCCCCAAAAGTCTCTAAAAAAGGGGCAAGGGACACTATGGCAGGGTGCTGTTGCCTTTAGCAGCCAGGGCATCATGCTCCTTGCGGAGGGTGGCAAGTTCGAAGCGGAGGCCCTCCACCAAGTTCTTATAGTTCAGGACCTTCTGCTCCAGGTAAGAGAGTCTGAGGGATAAGCGGCGCCGGTAGGCCTTGCAAATCCTGTGGGGGGCAGCTGCTGTCTTTGCTGCTCGGCGTTGGCGTTTGGCTTTGGTAGCCCGCATCCGTACCGCTGGAGCACTGCGCTGGCTGGCAGCCCGCACAGAGGAGGATGCAGCTGTCCCCGTGGACGTTGTTGTTGTACCAGACTGCGTCTCCTCCTCCTCCAGGGCCACCAGCCGCTGATATTCAGCGACAGTGGCATCCAGCCTCCGTTGCCGGGCCATTCGAGCCAGCTCCTTCCTCCTTGATGGTGTCTTGGATTTGGAAGGAGCAACTACATGAAGAAAGAAAGACATAGTCTGTAACCAATGCTCCTTAAGATTAACACAAAATGATTGAGCAGAAAGTTGTCACAGTACAAGTAGCAAATTGAAAGCACAGTACATAACTATTGAGGACAGTATCTATGTAACCTCCGACTTCTTCATCCTTGCTCTAACATTAGTGGGAGTTTAAGGAACAAATTCTACAAGCACTATGGACTTCCATTACAGTCGACTATGACAGTACACCAGTCTTATTCTTATTCTTCTCTCTTGTTTAGGAAAATTGGTACGTTATCTTATGCAAGCTGGCATAATGCCAGCGCAGTGAACTTGCACCCGAGAAAAACAGATGCACACCATGGTGAGTGAGACAGACTTGCGTTACTGTACCGGTCCAGTACATGCAGGTGGTGAAGCTCTTACTTTTCTATTACGGGTGGCACTGAGAATACTCGGTTAAAAGGGCTACTGCTTAATTAATTTAGCTTTCACCCTACAGTGCAAATGAGTATTAGAAAAGGAAAATAAAGAAGCTAAATAATCTGATTATCTATCACTTCACATGGGATGTATTTGATGACATATGGGATGACTTTAGGTGCTTTGCTTATTATTGAGTGAACAGTGATACCCCCACACATGAATGACGTACTACTACTAAACTAAAGTTATTAAGAGAGGTAGGGAGTGTCCACCGTAATAACCGGATATATGCTGTGCTTGCAGTTGCAATACAAACTACTGCTACTATTCATGGTAGTATTTGGACAAAATTACAACTCTTTTCCTTGCCTTTCCTACACTGGAACGGACGTGCGGGTGCGGTGTTACATGCTCTTCAAAGTAACACTTAGTTCATCCAGTGACCGTCTACTCTCTCTAGATACACATATGCTATCTAAGAGTCAGATAGTACCATGAATGATCCAGGCATCCATCCATTCAAAGTATATGCACACATACAGTTTCTGTTTCACCCACCCAGGCTGTTCTCCTTACACCCATCCTTGCTTCATCATTCACCCAGCCATGCACCATACCATATTCTTTCCTTCCCAGCCACCTCGGGGACCAAGCTAACACATATCATTCTTCTTTGCCAGTCATCATTACATTTCTCGTCCTTCCACACTTACTTACACCCTTCTTTCGCTTTTCGTTCATCCCTTCCATCAAGTTCACCTCAGATCTGATTGGGATTCTTCTCGCCAAAAACTTCACAGCTAAGTCGAAGTACATTTAGAGGAGGCTACTACCTGGTTGATTTATAATACACCCGTGCAGAAAGCACACTCTGCAGTCTTCAATCTCAAATGAGTAAGGAATGTATAGCTTACCTCTGCCCACCACCACCGTGTCATCCCCCACAGATTTGTCCCGCACTTCCACCGCCTCCTCCCCAGAGTTGTCCTCGTCTAATGCCACCACCACCTCGGCGCTGGCCCCGCCTCCAGATGTTCCACCTACAAAGTACATTTAATAATGTTAGAATATACCACTCACTACTATATAATATTTGGTGTAGGAGGAAGAAAGAAATGTGAAAAAAACAGTATACAATTTAATAATTTGTGACTGTCTACTGTAAAGTAAAAATGTCCCTTTTTCCAGGGAAGGCTGTTGTCTTGCTGCACTTTTTGGCACAACTGATGAATGCTTGCTTTTTATTTTTAACACGCACCACTTTTTCTCCTAACAGACAGAAGCTTGACTTCTAAGAACACGAGCAGGATCAAGTTCAAACCAGGTGAGAGCTCGGCTCGACCACAAGAAATGTGTCCAATTAATCGTCAGCACTAAGCACTTTTCCATTTCCAGTTAAACGTTTACTTTTATGACAAACTTGATTTCAATAAATGTGTTTACTTTTAATAAAGCTTTTAAACTCAAATAGACTCTGTGGTTTTTGGTCCTCCAGACTAGAGTGGATGAGCTAAAGGTTTTGGAATTTTTGCAAGCATAAGTCCGTGCCTCTGCCATCGGTGACTTTGGGAACTAAATGACTCGGCCACACTATCTAGTCAGTAAGGAGATTGGGGGTTCAACTACAAAGTCTGTTATCACTGAGGTATGTGGAAAGTCTAACAGCACCTATTATAATTGATAAGCTAAGCAATGCATTATTTAGTGTCCATAGTTCTGTTTGTGCAGATTTGTCCCTGCAACAGTAGTAGAATGGATTGTCCTCCTATCCAAACCAAAAGTAAAGTAGTAACTTATTCTTTCTTGGTGGTCATTCACCTTTTTATTGTTGGCAATTGTCAAAGCATAAACATTTAGAATACTTGAAAAGACATTATGGACAATCCCAGAGGACTGCACTCAGTGCATAGAGCTATTGCTGACTAGAATGGGAGTCCAATGGAAATGCCAAATGTGCAATCTTAGTTAGCTACACAGACAGACTAATAAGAATAATCTAGTAATACCACACGGAGTCATAGTCGAGGCAGGATAAGAATTTAGATCCTGTCTACAAGAAAATCAAAGACGATTTAGAAAAAATCGAATGAGGAACGCTAGGAAAAAATAAGTACTCTATATTAAAATTAAAACTTACTGGGGCCAGCAAAGGAGCCCTCGCCTGCCCGGTCCTGGCCTGCATCGTCAACAGCACCCTCCTCCTCCTCCTGTGTCCTCCTCTTGCCCCTGGGGGAAGCTGATGTACAACATGAAAGAAAGAAAAACAAAAAACATGGATGATATTTGTCAACCAAATCAAACATTTCAAAAGAACTAACAAAATATTTTTGCGAAATAGCAAATAGACAACTACTCCACGGGATATATTATTGACCAATCTCATGTGGTTGACTACGTTATTACTTTAGTATTGCTTAATTTGCGTACCGTCGAATTGGAAATTACCTTATGTAACTCACTAAACAAAGTACTAAAAAGGTTTGCCTAGGATTGGCAGGCAGCAGTCCGCAGCACGCGAAGTGACAGCCAAAGTCCATCGTGATTGAAGATCAGCGACAACACTAAAGTTTCCTACTACATTAACCAGTCATTAAAATACTCAAACTATCAATCCACCACCACTATTGCTTCTTATCGCCATGTGTACAAAGGAAGGACTGGACTTGAGTCTGTAGGGGCTGATTTAGAAGCCCCTTGCGGCTCCTTTGCTCCATTGTTGCGTGACTTTTGTGACGCAGCGACAGCACAAAAGAGGCGCAATGGTGCCGCTTATATTAACAACGTGACGCATATGGGAGATGCATCACGTTGTAAAGCCCTGCGCCAATAGGGGGCGTTCTGGCGCAAGGGAGGGCGTTCCTGCGCAGGAACGCACCGTAAAAGTGGCTGAGGGAAATCTACAAGATTTCAATCAGTCACTTTGAGGACAATGATGCGTGACTCAAACCCTGCGCCTGCTTGAAGCAGACGTACGGCTTGACGCAGCATTGTGGGGATAGGGCACCCCAGAGCATTGATGGAGCTGCACCATCGTTGCGACGCAACTCCAGCAATGCGCCACCTTTACGGCACAGATGCGTAACGCTTTGGTGACGTTTTGGGCCCATGGTGCGCCGCATTGTAAATACGGCGCACCATGGGTGATGGTGGCGTGACGCACAATTACTGGCGCATCCCTGCTACTTTGCAGGGATGCGCCGGTAATTAAAAATCTGAACCTTAGTGTGTAGCATTACGCAGTTCTTTAAACTACACTCATACATAATTTCACAGGCCAATGAAATGAACACAAAATCTAAAACAAATAAGCATAGTAGCAACACTACTGAGAAGAAGGAGAGCAGCGTACCTGAAATGCACAGAAGATTTTGAAATATAATTTACCTACAATGTAATGAGCAGCATTATTGCTCTTGGTAAAAAAACAAAAAATTGCAATATAATAACACAGCAGGAGAAAACATAGTAGTAAAGAAATAGCTACTACTACTCACCAATCCCGGGGATCTCAAGGCCAAGGAGGTCGAGCAGATCTCGCTCACGGGTCAGGACATCCGTCCAGCGGTTGGTGGCCTGGTTGTAGGTGCGCCAGACCCGAGAGTGGCGGTAAATGGCCTGGCACACCTTCTCCCACCGCTTCCGGGGCTCCCGGACCCCGTACCCGGCACTGATCTTGCCGCCTCCCATGATGGTCCTGCGGAGGCGGCGCTGAACATAAAAAATGAGTTGGCCCACCTCCTCCGGGGTAAAGATCTCCCTGGGTACGACCTCCTCCCCCCTCAAACGCCCGCACGGGAGCCGGACACGGGGTGCGGGACCCTTCCCCTTCTTGGGATGCTTCCCGGCTCCCTTCACCATGGTCTGGGCGGAAAGGAATAAAGAAATAGAATAGGGAAGAGAAGAAAAGAAAAGAGTTTAAAAAAGTAGTTTAAAATTAACCAAAAGTAGCAGTAAACACAAAAATCTAGGGCTAGAAAAATAGAGGGAGAGATAATAAGTAAAATAGATTAAAAAAAAACTTCAAACAAGCAAAGGATGGCAGAGATTTAGAGAGGATACAAAGACCATGCCCAGAACCATAGCAATGAATGAGAAACAAGATGGCCGCGCCCGTTCACGACCGCGCGGGTAAGTTCGCGTGAGATTTTCCTTGCGAACACGCGCGAAACTGTCCTGGCAAGCCGCACACTTTGCGAGATTACACTTCGCGCCCGGAAACGGAAATACGTCAGGCAAACAAGATGGCCGCGCCCTTGAACGACCGCGAGGGTAACTTCGCGCCTTGCGCTACCAGCGGCTCGCAAAAACGCACAAAACCTTGCGAACTAACACGCCGCAAAAAAACAAATTGCATATTCGCACGAATTTGCGGCTTCCGAATCTGATCTCGCGAGTGTTCGCGCCCCGCAAATCCCGCGAAATTGCAGTAAAACGTGTTTTGCAAAACTGAAAGCACTCGGCAGGTGCAAGAGTTCAAACTCATCATTAGTAACAATTCCCTGTAGTGCTTCCTGACTGGGGCCCCTCCAGAATTCAGTTGCTAGTTGCAACAATTGTATGACCCTGCTCTGACCCTCACAGCAGGCTCATAGAATAGCTACACGTAGGCCACAAAGGTCCTGGAAAAAAAAATGCACTGCAACAGAAAGCAAATTACAGATAAGGAAGCAGGTGCCAGACTGGAATTTTAAAACAGTGACACATTAATAAACTAACCCCAAATTAATTCATGTCAGTTGAAGCAGGGCTGGTGTGCTTGCTTTTCCCCCCCATAATCTACAGTGATGATGAGCCAGAGGGTGGCATTGATGTAACAGAGGGTTGCAGTGGTGAAACAGAGGGTGCTGGGAACCTGTGATGATGAACCAGACGTAGAAACAACAGTATCGCGACCGTTCCGTGCCGAAATGTAAGTTCGTAATTGCGAACTGGTACGAAACCCTCGCGAACTGGCCGAAATCCTTGCGAACACACAAAAAAAAATCCGCAAATTCGCTAGAATTTGCGGATTTTGCGGATTGCGAGTTTGCAAATCCGCAACATTCGCCCATATTTAAGCACTACACACAGGCAAAGCTATGGGGCCTAACGGGCTACCGGTGGAACTTTTTAAAAAGGTGGCAAGAGTCATGGATTGGCAGCAGCGCAGGCTCACACACGCCACTAACCTTAGCTCAGGGTGTCCGGCAGAAACGACTTCGGATGCTAAGCTCTCCTCCCCCCGCCAGACACGGAACCCACAGTGGAAGCAAAACACACTGTGCGCACACGTACCTAGCCGGGAAAGGGGAAGTGGATAAAATAATAAATGGGTAGCGATGATTCCTTGGGATCCCCCGGGAGTCTGGTCACCAAGATGCGTAGGACAGCAGGAGAGGACCCACCTGATTAGGGAAGAGTAATGAACACCATCAACACTACACTTCATGTGTCTCGGACAGTATATTAATCAACTCTTAGGCACCTCACTCACCGGAATCATACAAAACCCAGGCAGTGAAGAAAAGCACCACAGCAAGCCTGCAAGATCAATGACTCGTTCTGTCAAGAGTTCAGGACTGTGGCATGCAGTAGTCAAAAGGATATTGAAGATAACGGTTGTTAATTGGCACAAACCGCTCTCAGAGTTCAGCCACAATTTGAGTACAAGGAACCAACAAGGAACATCACTGGAATAATGTCTCTGTATCTTGTGGCAGGGATTGTCCGTTGAAACAAAACAAAAACAATTCTGAAACTACGTCTCCCAGAAACCCTCTCTGGGGAGAACGTACACGGAATATTAGCGCAGCGCGTCTTCAAGCAGAACGCTCCCTAATAAGAGGTAGATGAACAAGCGATACGTCCCAGGACTGCCCTAATCTATCTAGCTAGGGACGATCAAACAATAAAGTAGAAAACGAAAGCGAGCCCGCTTTCGTGCCTTGAGTACTTATCCGAAGAGCGCCGTGTGTGCCAAACGCTGGGTGAATCACAGCTTCTCACTCCTGGAATCTTCTAGCTTCTCGCTGGAATCCGGCGGGGAACACCTTCCGCCACTCCGACCTTCTCTAGAATCAAAATTGACAAGCACCGTCCGTGAGGATGGGAGGTGCTAATATGCCTTAGGTCTCATGGCTCTTCCTGCTTGCCCCTTGGAATGCTGGTCAATGTAGTTCACTCTACCTCTTCTACACACGTCCCCACACGCATACCATCTTCGGGATCTCGATAGTAGAACCATCCCTCGTCCCCCGGGCACCGCAATCGCTACAGAACCCCCTCTCGAGGACTGCCGACTCGGCGGTCGACCCGGCTTGCCCGGATGCAGGGCATGAAACCGGTCAACAAGCTCCGGACAGTGCAGATTCCCCAGAGGTTCCCAGGATCGATCTTCCGGGCCATAACCTTTCCACTCCACCAAATACTGGATTCTGCCCCTCACCATACGGGAATCTAGAATGGACTGCACCTCAAATTCCTCCTGACCATCCACATCAATAGGAAGAGGAGCTACCGGGAGTCTCATACCGGGAGGGCAAGGAACTAGAAGGGAAACATGGAACACTGGATGTATCTTCCAACCCACCGGGAGCAGGAGTTTCACAGCAACAGGGTTGATCACTTCAACTATACTGTAGGGGCCCACGTATTTGGGTGTCAATTTGGTATTCCCTTTAATGTGGAGATTCTTGGTGGAGAGCCACACCTTGTCTCCTACCCCATATGTCGGTTCGACCCTCCTTTTCCTGTCAGCGAAGCGTTTCTGCGCGGACTGGGCATCGGCCAGGCTGTTTCGTGCGTCCAACAACACCGCTCTTAGATGGGCGTGGTGTTCGTGGATGCTAGGAACAGGGGAATGGACAGGCCACTCAAAGGGAAGGATGTTTGGATGATACCCATGGAGGCAAAAAAAAGGCGAGGTGTTGAGTGCACGGCATTGTTGTATGCGAATTCGGCCATCCAAAGTAACACAGTCCAGTCCATATCATTCCTCAGAGAGAAACAACGAAGATATTGCTCCAGGGTCTGGTTCAGGCGCTCCGTCTTTCCATCCGTCTGGGGGTGGTAGCTGGAGGATAGACGGGCATCGATGTTCAAGGTGGTACATAACGCTTTCCAGAACCGAGAAGTGAACTGAGAACCCCTGTCGGTGATCAATACACAAGGAAGACCGTGGGCCCTGACTATATGTTGAAGAAACACTTTTGCTAATTCCGCAGACGTGGGGACATCCTCCAGAGGTATGAAATGGCCCATCTTCGTCAAGTGATCGACGACAACTAATATCACTGTCATTCTATTACACGGGGGCATCTCGACGATAAAATCCATGGAGAGAGTGTGCCAAGGTTGGGGAGGTATGGGCAAGGGTCTCAGCAGTCCCACCGGTCGAGCATGCACAGCTTTTCCTTGCGTACAGATGGCACAATTCCTCACATAAGACCGGACTTCCTCTTTTAGTTGGGGCCACCAGAAGGAACGTTCCACAATAGCAATGGTTTTGTACATTCCCATGTGTCCCCCCAGAACCGAATCATGAGACCAAACCAATACTCGTTGCCGTAGGGCATCGGTGGGGATAAACAGCGCAGTATCCTGGTAGGCGAGATCATCCTTTTCTGTGCGATGCTCCGGATCCTCTTGTATCCATTCAAGTACGTTCATATCTGCAAGGGCTATTTTCACGTCCTCAAGAAAGTTGTTTGACGACAGGAGAGCGACAGATCCCACGCTTGCAGTTGCTTCCTGAAGGATCAAAGGTGTTTCTATTTCTTCGGTCTTTCTCTGTTCTCCATCCTCCAAACGTGACAGAGCATCTGCCTTCCCATTTTGGGGTCCGGGTTTGTATTTGATAATGAAGTCATAGTCAGAGAAAAACAGAGACCACCGTAACTGTCTGGGAGTGAGGGCCTTAGCTGTCTTCAAGAATAACAAATTACGGTGATCAGTATAGATCTCAACTGTATGTACCGCGCCTAGTAGATAATGACGCCATTCCTCACACGCCCTTTTGATAGCTAAAAGTTCTTTGTCTGTTATGGCATAGTTCACCTCACAGGGCGTGAGCTTCTTGGAGAAGAAGGCAACAGGGTGTACTTGGCCTGTACTAGGGTGTCTTTGGGAAAGCACTCCACCCACAGCATATTGTGAAGCGTCGGTCTCCAGTATAAACGGTAGTTGCGAGTCAGGGTGACGAAGAATAGGAGCTTGAGTAAACTGCTTCTTCAGGTATTGAAAAGATGCATCCGCATCCTTACTCCACACAAAAGGCATATTTTTTCTTAACAAACAAGAAATCGGATGTATGATTTTGGAGAAGTCCTTGATCAACCTACGATAGTAGTTTGCAAAACCGAGAAAGCTTTGTACAGCTTTCACGGTCTTCGGTGTAGTCCAATTGAATATCGCCTCCACTTTACTCGAGTCCATTTGAAAGCCCTTCTCGTTGATGATGTACCCAAGGAAGGACACTTCCTGGACGTGGAACAAGCATTTCTCCAACTTGGCGTATAGAGAGTTATGTTGTAATCGGTCTAGCACGGACTTCACATGCATGACATGTTCTGAAAGAGTGGAGGAATACACCAGGATGTCATCGATGTAGACTATGCAATAGGTTTCCAGACATCCCCGCAGAACCTCATCCATAAAAAACTGAAATGCGGCGGGGGCATTGCACAGCCCAAAGGGCATTACCCTATATTCGAACAGGCCCAGCTTCGTTCGAAACGCAGTCTTCCACTCATCCCCTTTTTTGACACGCACCAGATGATAGGCTCCACGCAGATCGAGTTTGGTGAAGTATCTGGCTCCTTTGAGTTGGTCCATGAGCACTGGTATCAAGGGGAGAGGGTACCGGTTTTTGATGGTCACACGGTTAATGGCTCGGTAGTCTATACAGGGCCTTAATTCTGCGCAATCCTTCTTGGGAATAAAAAACATAGGGGATGAGGCAGGAGATGATGAGTGTCTGATGAATCCCGATGCTAAATTCTCTTCAATGTATGTCTTCAGATAATCTGTCTCCTTCTCGGTCATGGCATAGACACTACTACATGGAATATCCGCTCCTGGTATGAGGTTGATTCGGAAGTCATATACCCTGTGTGGCGGCAAATGGGTAGCCTGTTGTTTGTCAAACACAGGGGAGAACGACTGATACTCCAAGGGAAGTATCGTGGCACAACAGTATCGCTCTGGAGGACATGCAGCCGCCAGACAAAGAGAAGATGAGAGTTCTGTAATGCAGGGAACCGAAGAAACCTGAGTACAATGTTCCTGACAATATTCAGATAACAAGGTGATAGTGCGTGCTGCCCAACAGACCTTTGGATCATGAAGGGTTAACCAGGGCATTCCCAAGATGAGCCGAAATTGGGGGGCATCAATGAGATCAAACTGGATGTATTCCTGATGATTGTTTCCGGTTTGCATTAGCATGGGACAGGTGTGGTAGGCCACTGGACCCGACGATAAAACAGTTCCATCCACGGCTTTCACCAACTCCGGTTTTTCTTTTTTCTCACAGGCGATCCCGATCTTCATGGCGAATTCCTGATCAATGTAGTTTCCGGTGGCTCCTGAATCTACTAATGCATCTATATTCAATGATTTATGAGGGGTGACCCAGAGGATGATTTGAAGGTTCATATGCGCCACTGCAGGATGCAATGTGTTTGCAAGACATGGGGAGATCATTTGCGGCAAACAACCCAAGACAGAGACCTCTTCCTGGTTTGGGTTCTTCAGTTTTCCGTCGGTTGATCGGACTGTACTAGGGCTTGCATCCTTGGGACGGGGTTTCTGGCTGGAACTGTATTCCGGGCTCTACAGTCCTTAATGAAGTGACCTCCTTTCCCGCAATAGAGACATTGCTTCAAACGCCGTCTTTTCTCCTTCTCTTCCTGTGTCAGCGGTCCACGGATACCACCGATTTGCATGGGTTCAGGACCTTCGGAGGGTTTGGAACGTTCTTCGATAGGACCCCTAAAGCGAGGGTAGAAAGGGCGATTGTCTCCTCGTGATCTATCCCCTCTTCTCTCTAGGAGCCTGTGATCCAACTGGACTGTTAAATCGATGAATTCTTCACAGGTATCGGGTAACTGTACCACTTGTGCAAGGACGTCCTTTAATTCCCCACGAAGGCCTTGATAAAATAATGAGATGCGTTTTGCAGGGGGCCAATCGGTCTCTACCACCAACCTGTTGAATGAGGTGATATAAGACAACAAGTCCTGAGAACCTTGACGTATGGTGAGTAGTTCCCTATCCAGGGTCAACATATGGGATTTGCAATCAAAAAGCTTGCGCAACTCAACACAAAAAGCAGAAAAATCGTGCAGCCCTGGGTCGTTCTTCTCCAGCAAGGGGATATTCCAGCTGGCAGCATTACCCCCCATATAAGACATCATAAAAGCTGTCTTTGCAGAATCGTCCTGAAAAACCCCGGGCTTACATAAAAAATGTAACCTACATTGATTCAGGAATGTTTCAAACTTACGGGGGTCTCCGTAAAAGCGTTCAGGGGAAGCTAAAGGAACGCCTACGGTCTGCACCACATGAACGGTATGAGCGGCTTCAGCCGAGGGGGCACTAGAGGTGGCTATTTGAGGGGGATCAGAGAACCCACCCCCTTCCGCTTCCATGGGTTTTTTAGAGCCAGGGGGAGGTAATGTAGCCGGTTTAATATAAGGACTCCCTCCTGTTCCTTTCTGGACTAGTCCTGCGACTTCCCTTCTTAAGGTGCCCACTTCCTTATACAGGGTTTGATTTTCGGCTCTGGAAGTGGCTACTTCCTGTTGTAAGGAGGCCATGCCTTCCACCAGGGAGGCCAAGACTGCTTCAACATTCATCGTTCGGGCCGGTGTGTCAACTTGGGCTTGTCAATCTGTCATGGATTGGCAGCAGCGCAGGCTCACACACGCCACTAACCTTAGCTCAGGGTGTCCGGCAGAAACGACTTCGGATGCTAAGCTCTCCTCCCCCCGCCAGACACGGAACCCACAGTGGAAGCAAAACACACTGTGCGCACACGTACCTAGCCGGGAAAGGGGAAGTGGATAAAATAATAAATGGGTAGCGATGATTCCTTGGGATCCCCTGGGAGTCTGGTCACCAAGATGCGTAGGACAGCAGGAGAGGACCCACCTGATTAGGGAAGAGTAATGAACACCATCAACACTACACTTCATGTGCCTCGGACAGTATATTAATCAACTCTTAGGCACCTCACTCACCGGAATCATACAAAACCCAGGCAGTGAAGAAAAGCACCACAGCAAGCCTGCAAGATCAATGACTCGTTCTGTCAAGAGTTCAGGACTGTGGCATGCAGTAGTCAAAAGGATATTGAAGATAACGGTTGTTAATTGGCACAAACCGCTCTCAGAGTTCAGCCACAATTTGAGTACAAGGAACCAACAAGGAACATCACTGGAATAATGTCTCTGTATCTTGTGGCAGGGATTGTCCGTTGAAACAAAACAAAAACAATTCTGAAACTACGTCTCCCAGAAACCCTCTCTGGGGAGAACGTACACGGAATATTAGCGCAGCGCGTCTTCAAGCAGAACGCTCCCTAATAAGAGGTAGATGAACAAGCGATACGTCCCAGGACTGCCCTAATCTATCTAGCTAGGGACGATCAAACAATAAAGTAGAAAACGAAAGCGAGCCCGCTTTTGTGCCTTGAGTACTTATCCGAAGAGCGCCGTGTGTGCCAAACGCTGGGTGAATCACAGCTTCTCACTCCTGGAATCTTCTAGCTTCTCGCTGGAATCCGGCGGGGAACACCTTCTCTAGAATCAAAATTGACAAGCACCGTCCGTGAGGATGGGAGGTGCTAATATGCCTTAGGTCTCATGGCTCTTCCTGCTTGCCCCTTGGAATGCTGGTCAATGTAGTTCACTCTACCTCTTCTACACACGTCCCCACAGGCATACCATCTTCGGGATCTCGATAGTAGAACCATCCCTCGTCCCCCGGGCACCGCAATCGCTACAGCAAGCAAGATCACTCCCCACTTGATAAACATTTATAATGACAGCCTCACGCAGGGAACCCTGCCTGAAGACCAGAGACTAACGACAATTGTCACAATACACAAGCCGGGCAAGCCCCCGGACCAACCCTCGTCTTACCGGCCCATATCACTGATTAATGCGGAAGCAAAATTATTGGCCAAGACACTGGCGTTACGCCTACAGCCCCATTTGGCGACGCTGGTCCACTCAGACCAGTCGGGCTTCATGCCCGGCCGTAACACCTCCCTCAATTTGCGGCGCCTGCACGGGGTTCTGGCGCGCACCCACCTCCCCCAATGCGATGCAGCCATCCTCTCCCTAGATGTAACAATGGCTTTCGATCAGGTGGAATGGCCATTTCTGTTTGCCGTCTTACGACGGATGGGTTTCGGCCCAAAATTCTGTGGCTGGATTTGGCTACTTTATACGGCACCAATGGCACACGTGGTCGCCAATGGTCATATCTCGAGGGCGATTACGTTGGGCAGGGGGACGCGGCAGGGCTGCCCACTCTCGCCGCTCCTCTTCACCTTGATCTTAGAACCTTTGGCAGCCTGGACACGCACGACACCGCTGTTTGGAGGGATAGTGTGGGAGACGGGTTGGGAGGACCATATCTCCTTGTATGCCGATGATGTGCTACTCTACATGACATCCCGGACAGAGTCCATGCAAGCCCTACTGGACATCCTTACAGTATATGGGGAGAAATCAGGCTATATGATTAACTGGACAAAATCACTACTATACTTACTACACAGACAGGCACCGACCTTGCCCCAAGACTGTCCAGTACAAATAGTGACCAGAGGGTTCAAATATCTGAGAATTTATATCACACCTCAAGCGGCCACCTTTACAGAAGAAAATCTCATGAAGCCACTACACAGATTAAAATCAGACGTAGCCCACTGGCGGTCCCTCCCGCTCACTCTGCTAGGTAGGGCAGCACTTTTCAAAATGTTAGCACTCCCTAGGTTCCTTTACGCGCTGTAGAATACACCTTTCCTGGTTCCTCTCTCCTATTTTTGGGCCCTTAATGCCGAAGTAGTGGCTCTGCTCTGGGATGGAAAGCCGGCTCGCATAGCACACACGAAGTTGACGCGCAGCTGGTATGATGGAGGCATAGGGCTACCAAACATCAAACTGTACTACTGGGCGGCACAGCTAGTAATTGTGAATCAGTGGCTACACACACCACACGGTGACCCAGCCTACCGGTTAGATAGGGAGGTGCTACCGGCTGATCACCTGATGCGAACCCTATACACAACAAAGAGACGCCAAGCATTGACAGGCCCCACAGGCCACACATTCAGAATATGGCATACAGCCCAGATGGCACTATGTTGGGAAGGAGTGCTTACGCTGGCTACCCCACTCTAGGAGACAAAACGGTTGGGCACACTGGCAAACACTAAAGGGTTCAGGAACTGGGACCTAATAGGTATTACCAACATTGGTGACTTATGGATAAGGAGTCAAATTATGTCATTTGCCACCCTCAAAGACAAATACGGTATGGCAGACACGGAGTTATACCGATACACCCAAATCCGGCATGCACTACAATGCGCTATTCCCCCAGGAACTACCCTGCAAGACACCTCACCACTTGAGGATCGGCTCCCCACTGACCACCTAGACAAAAAAGCCATATCACAAACATACAGAAAATTGATCAACAATCTCCCTGACCCCACGGTAGTGCTGCACAGCAAGTGGGAGGTGGAACTAGGGGACATAGACGACTCGGACTGGATGGAGGCGTTGGCATCAGGCAGGGAAGCAGCGATCCCATCCCGCTTAAAATTAGTACAGCTCAAAGTCCTGCATAGGGTTTATTACTCACGCACCATGATACACAAATTGAGGCGAGCGCCTGACCCACTTTGCCTACAGGGCTGCGGACAAACTGGCACATATTATCATACCCTATGGGATTGCCCCAAAATACGATCATATTGGGAACAAGTGTTGGAACAAATCTCAGAGGTGAGCAGTGTGGAAGTCCTGGCAGACCCCAGATGTTGTATTCTAAACATATGGCAGCCAACAGACCTCAATGTGGTGCAGAAAGCGTGGGCAACATTGGGAATGGCCATTGTAAAAGGAAATATAGCGCGGAACTGGGGCTCCGGGGTGACACCCACACAATCACATTGGGGAAATGATATGGACATCGCCATGGTAGCGGAGAGAGCGGTCTACACGCATAGGGGTTGCCCCAAAAAGTGGACACGAATACGGAGGAAGTGGAACGAATCCCAAGGGAACATATGTGAGCCACCATGTACAGAGATTACACCTGAAAGCAGCCCGTGAAAGAGGACGGTCCCTGATGTAGCAGCTGGGAACACAACAGAATGCCATAGAGGGGGAAAGGCGGGTGTAACCGAGTAGTGGGATAGTTAAAGTAAATGTGATGTTCTTCAACCTTGCTGCGTTAAAACTGCCGGATCATAATTCATCGATCACTGTAATAGAAGGAGACTGTACTTGATTGTTTCGTATTGTATGTTGATGAAATGAAAATAAAAACTGTCTAAAAAAAAGAATAAGAATTGGAATCAACGATTGTTATAGTAGTGAAAAGATAAAAATGGTCATAATTGATAAGAAGGAGAATTGTAAACGTGGTCTAAACACTAAAAGCGATTTTTTGCACATTCTACTGGATTGCCGTAAAGTATTAACCAAGCGGAAAATGTTTTTATGCCCAAACTACCTAAAATATGAGATTAGAAATCGACCCCAAGCTATGGAACTATAACTGAAATGCTATCCTTAGATATAGGGTGTGCCATAGGGAGGTTTATGATTGCTGCTAAAAAGGTTTATATGGGTGCATAGATTTTAATGCAGAAATATAAATACAGCATACCTTAGGTGTTTACTAATGCTTATTGCAGCTGATTGGAAGAGCTGCAGCGGGAACATACTATTTGCGCTGTCGCCATTGGCCAGCGGATACTGACCACGCCCCCTTTTAAACAGGCCACGCCCCCCACCGAACCTTCAAATCACGCTGAAAGCGAGCGCGCAGCAGAGACACACTAAACACCTGAGGCGGAAAGCCGGGAGATAGCTTCACTAGTGTTTTTAACAATTGTGTATTTTGAATTGCTTTTAAACTTACTCACTCTCCCTTCTGGGCACTGGTTTGGGAAGACCTTTGGGAAACTTTGGCAGTCTCGCGCAGCTGATTGGAAGAGCTGCAGCGGGAACATACTGTTTGCGCTGTCGCCATTGGCCAGCGGATACTGACCACGCCCCCTTTTAAACAGGCCACGCCCCCTTTTTATAAATCATGTGCTTTCCCCGTACGCGCAGCGGACGGGCGCAGCGGGCGCGCCGTCAGCGCGCCTTTGGCGCGCCAAAGGCAAGCCCGTCCGCGATCGGACTGCGACCGCGGCCAGCCATGCAGCTCGGGAGGTGCCTGTTGGGAGCCGGATTGCCTGGTCATCTGCAGACATGTGTGCGTTAAACATCGACCAAGGCTGCCGAGCTCATTTGATGATGTTGGAAGCGAAGTCTTCACCCAAAACATGTGAGCGCTGCGGGTTTACCCTAGGGGCCTACGGCAAGGTGGTTGGTGAGATACCTGCAAAAATTATAGCGCCAAGGTCCGTTTGCTTTAAAGCAGCCCTTTTAAATTGCAGATCGCTGCCTAGGCAGGCGGACGATATTTGGTTGCTACTTGAGGATCATGAGTGGGATGCTCTGTTTTTAACAGGGACCTGCACTTGCTATACCTACGGGCTATAAAATGTGTTTTGCTAATCGAGATGAGGACAAGAAAGGAGGAGGTGTAGCAGTGATAATTAAGGCAGTCTTTACGCTTACCTCATCTACCCCTATACAGATATCAGGAGCTGAATACCTACATTTTGGTATCCAGATGGGCGCACAGGTCACACTAGCGGGGTTATTAGTATATCGCCCCCCGGGAGGTTCTATTTCCAGCTTGGAATCATTGCTGGATATGATTATTCAGAGTTCACTCTTACACTCCCATTTTCTTCTTCTAGGGGATTTTAATGTTCATGTGGATACATATAATTGTATCCTAGCTGAAACTTTACGGTCCACTTTGTTGACTGCTAATTTGATGCTTTGTGATGAGGGCCCTACACATAACGCTGGTCACACGCTAGACCTTATTATTAATAATGGGGATATTGTAAAGGTTGAGCCGGCCATGCCGCTGACTTGGTCTGATCATTTAAATATTCCGTTTATGGTGGAAATAGTTACGTCTAGACCGGCTATGAGTAAATGTACTTTTATTAAAAGGCAGTGGAACAAGCTAGTCCCTGCGGCAATGGGCCCGGCCCTGGGCCTGAAAAAACCTGTTTTAACGGCTGACAGTAACACTGATGCGCAATTATTCAATGATTGGATCAAGAACATGGTGGACTCAGTTGCACCCGCCAAACATGCAACCTCACAAAGGGAGTCCCCATCGGCCCCCTGGTTCTCGAGTGACCTCAGAGCCGAAAAGAAGGCATGTAAAAAATTAGAGAGACTATGGAGAGTAAGCTATGGAGAGGCAGAAAGGGACCTTTATAAGGAGGCACTAAAAGATTTGCAAAAGTCAGTGAGAAGGGCCAAGAAAGCCTTCTTTGCAACCTCTATTCGAGAAGCTGAGCACTCTAGTAAGGAAGTTTTTAAAGTGGTACAGTCCTTTTTTAAACCTAGCTGCATAGAAAGGGAGGTTTCCCCATCCTTATCATTGTGCAACAGTATCTCTGAGTTTTTTGAGGGTAAGATTCAAAAAGTGTTTGACTCCTTTGGCCCGGAGGTCAGGACGGAGAAATCAGATACAGTAAAAAAAACAATGCCAGGGGTAGCACTCGAGCAGTTCCTTCAAATAGATTTGGACTCAGTTACCAAGGAGCTACAAAAATGTAAATCGGGCTCTCCCGATGATCCCTG
The DNA here is from genome assembly GCF_964263255.1 of Lissotriton vulgaris. NCBI lineage: Eukaryota > Metazoa > Chordata > Amphibia > Caudata > Salamandridae > Lissotriton > Lissotriton vulgaris. The sequence goes on along the minus strand of NC_141685.1, from coordinate 891,319,871 downwards.
TCCGCCTAAACTTTGGAAATCTATAACTGAATTTGTGGCTCCCACCCTTCAGTCCATCTGGAATGGGTCCATTACTTCAGGAGTATTCCCTGACGCTTGGAAGCATGCCACTCTTCTTCCACTAAAGAAAAAAGCAAATGGGGATCCGCTAGACCTGGGTAACCTACGCTCAATTTCTCTCTTGGCGGCCCCAGGAAAAATGCTCGAGAAGTTAATCCAGTGCCAGCTTAACAAATTTATTAAGGACAATGATGTCCTACATGAGACTCAATGAGGCTTTAGACCGGGCTTTAGCACGGAGACTGCACTCATTGAAGTAGCAGAATCTGTGAGGTGGTCGATGGATGCAGGGGAATCAGCTATGCTGGTTCTCCTGGACCTGTCGGCCGCCTTCGATACGGTGGATCATGATAGGCTCATACAACGCCTAGCTGAGATAGGGCTAAAAGATCAAGCACTTGGATGGGTTCAGTCTTACCTATCACTGAGAACACAGAAGGTGGCATTGGGTCGCATGGTATCTAAACCCACCAAGATAAAATGTGGCGTTCCTCAGGGGTCGGCCCTGAGCCCGCTTCTATTTAATATTTACTTGACACCTCTGTTCACACTCATCTCAAACTGGGGGGTCAAGGCAATATCTTATGCGGATGACACCCAGCTGGTGTTCCCATACTCGGAGGTGTCGGAAGAAGCTTTCACAACTTTTAAGGGGTGCCTCCGAGATGTGGCCATTTGGATGAACGCTAATAAACTTAAATTGAATGCTGAGAAGACAGAGGTCATTTTCTTTGGCAAGGGATCGCCCCCCCTGCAGAGTTTTGGTGGCCAGTGGAAATGGGGATGTCCCCGGCGCCGAGCCAGAGCGCAAAAAACCTGGGAGTCCGCTGGGATAGCAGTCTCTCTTTTGATTCTCATATTCGGCAGGTAGCAGGATGCTGTCTATCCAAGCTGAGGAATCTGCGCAAGATCCTGAGACTTCTACCAGAAGAGTGTCGTAAGACTGTAGTCCATGCCACAGTTACATCGAGGCTGGACTACGCCAACGGACTCTATCTAGGTCTTCCCCGATATTCAATCCAGCGCCTACAGTTGGTGCAGAATGCGGCTGCGAGACTGTTGAGGTGTATTCCCTTCAAGCACCCTGTCTCTCCGCATCTTCGGGCACTGCACTGGCTTCCGGTGGCCAGTAGGATCAAGTTTAAAACCTTGACGTTGGCCTTCAGGTCCCTGTATGGCATCTGTCCTAATTATCTAAGAGCCAGGCTGCCTAGGTATCACCAGTCGAGGACCCTCCGTTCCAATGGGCGGGTGCAGCTTGTGGTCCCCCGAGCGCGAAGAGTGCGGCTGGGTGGAAGAACGTTCTCGGCCAATGTGGCGGAGCTATGGTACTCTCTCCCTCCTGCATTACAACAAGCCCCTTCTGAAACTTGTTTTAAAGGACTGCTAAAAACCTGGCTATTTACTACACTATGCTAAGATCTGCCACCTGACTCATGGCTAGTATGTTCTCATAGCGCCGGGACACCTCCATGTGAGGTAGCTGTTCGTGCTCTTACAAGACTCATTATTATTATTATTATTATTGTAAGGGAGCAAGACGTGGCCAACTACTCATAGGCCACAGGCTAACGGGATACACACATAAGATACTGAGATCACACACTGTTACTGGTTACATGGACCGGAAGCCACGAGCGACCACCGTCCCTTTATTTAAAGCCTCCTGGCCATGCCTGGCCAGAAGGTGTTACAATGTTTGCAGGTGTTTCCGGGTCTCAGCCGAGACCCGTGAAACACTAGAACGCTACATCCCTTTCCAACTTGGTATTTTATTTTCTTCTGAAACAATATAACATAGTCAACATGTAAACGCAGCCAGCCTCGAATTAGGTCTGGGGTTCGGTCGAAGATTGTGACCACCTTTTCCTCTAGTTGCTCGAAACTCAGGCTCTGGCATTCTCGGAGAACTGGGTATGTCACTAGAGTCTTCTGTGTGGATGATGTTTTCTGGCTGTTCCGCCGCATCGATGTTTTGCCTTTCACTACTTGATGGATTTTCGCACATTGCTGGAATGCGTTTGAACCACAACACATTCCTGGTGACTTCTGTCATGATTTCCCAGACACTTTTCCCTTCTTAAATGTATAATCCTGAGGTACACCTTTAAAAAGGTATAATTCTAGACTTTCTTCTTCATTGAAACCCATCCCTGTCCTGTGCACCCAGCACTCCAGTTATTCATGTATTTAGTTATTTTGTAAATATGTTTGGTACCAATGCTTGTTGTTTCTAAATCATGTCAATGTCTGAGAAGGTGCAGGTTTTATATCAAAGTATTTGTGCCAGTGACTGATCTTTGCATGTGATAACTGCGAGCTATGTTCTGGGCATAAAAAGGTCAAAATCGGCAAAAAACGGCAAAAAGAAAAAAAGATGCACTTTTAAATTCTGCACGTGTTCATGAGGAAAGCTCTCACGCTGTGTGCTGTGCAAAATTGCGTAAGGGCAAAAGGCATGCGTGCATCTTCTAGAATATCCTGGGGTGTGGCAGGGCTATAAAAGCCACACCCAGGAGTGCAGAAGGTGCTTAGTCTTCCAGCTTCAGCCTCGGAGGAACATCGCGCTTGAAGACTTCTCCAGCAGAAACCCACGAACCGGAATTCAGGCCTAAGACTTCAGTGATTCATCTGGAAATCGTCTTGCAGTAATTCTTCCTTTGACAAGAAGAAAAGCTAAGTAGCAATTATTCTTTTTTTTGAGAAAATAAGAAAAGGCGCTCAACTCTAGCAAAAGAACACTTGTTGGACATTCTAACTGAAGAAAGAAAATTTCGACATGGATATTTTTGGAGACTTATTTCCTGAGAATAAAATTCAACGTTCTTAAAGGATAATATGTTTAGAAGCCATAATGTTGATTTTGATTAAGCACTAAGAGAAAACTTGTGTAGGCATGGTATATTCGAATTTGTACAATTTCTTTATTTCGAAAGAGAGAAAGCGTGAGAACAACAACAGGGGATTGTTAAGTGAGTAGATTTAAAGGAAGCTTTGATTTGTAGGTAAAAACTATTTTAAGGGAAAGTGCAAATTATTTCTTTTGTTATTTTATGCAGAATATTTTACATTCAGTCTAAAGATCGGGGGGCGGACAGTTCAACCACCTTCGGACTTAAGAGAACAGCATCTCTTCAAAGCAGACTTCACCAAAAGACGACTTCCAGGACGCGAAGCCAAGTCTAGTAGATCGCAGGTAGGAATTTACAACTTGACGTAGAACTATTTAAAAGAGAGCTAAAAGAAGTAGGAAAGAGAACAAAGGAGGAACTAAGTCTAAGGCATTTCTTGTTGCTTCGCAGGTCGACTACAAGAACATAATAGCGTCAGATTCCGGCCTCTTTCCCTGATTTCTATCCATCACCCTGCTGTACTAAGAAAGATCACAGGTTGTAAGGTAGGGTTTCTGGGAGTTTGGCCCATAGCGTCTCTGCAAAACCGATCAAAGCACCTTACAGGTAAGAGATCGTGAGAACACAGGGAAGAGTGCTTTGATCCGCCTGACAGAAGACTAAGCCCACGGAAAAGGTTTGCCCAAACGCTATGGACGAAAGTCCACAGATATCTCTGCAGGATATAGCTGCAGTATTATTAGAAATTAGATCTGAAAATGCTGAATTGAGAAGAGATTTAACTGCAATTCAGAGTAGGTTACAGCCCCCTAGTCCTTCAACTTGGACCTTCACCTCAGACAAAAAATTCTATATAAAACCTCCAGTTTTTCAACCAACCATGCAAACCCTGTATGGTGGGAATGCCACATCTGAGCCTTCGGCTAGTACTCAGATTCAGGTAGTAACCCCAATTTCTGTACCTTTAGCACATCCAGATAGATTCTATGGAGATTGCAATAAATTTACGATATTTTTGAACCAATGTCAGTTACATTTTGTGGCAAAACCTCCTGCATTTCCCGATGACTCTTCCAAGGTAGCCTTCATATTATCCTATTTAGGAGGTGATGCCGCCTTGTGGTCAGTACCATATGTGGAGAGAAATGACCCGCTTCTAAATGATTTTAGACGTTTTAAAAGAGCCATGAAAAAATTATTCGCTAAACATGTCTTCGTTCAGTCAGCAGATCATGAACTACTTAATTTAAAACAAGGCTCTTCTGATCTTTTACATTATATTTCTACTTTTAATAGACTAGTCATAGAAGCTGAATGGCCAGAAGAAAAAAGAATATCTCTGTTCTATCGTGGTTTACGTGATGATTTAAAAGACATGATAACACAAATCTTAGATCCACCAACCGATTGTGAGGACTTCATTGATCTCGTTGTAAAACTGAATCATAGAATCTCCGAAAGAAAGGGTAAAAGAGGAAAATCAGATTTCAGGATGATGGTCTTTAAAGAAAGGGGGACCTCGAAACCAGAACCTTCCTCTGCTAAATTAGACCCAGTAGAACCAATGCAAATAGGGACAATTCGAGGACCTCTTTCCAAAGACGAGAGGGAAAAGCGTAGGAAATTAAACCAGTGCATGTACTGTGGGAAAGCTGGACATTTCATAAAGGACTGTCCCACTCGACCCGTAAGACCAAAGGTAAAAACTTCCGAGATAGCAGCAATTCAGCAGTCGGAAAACTAGGAAACTCGGTAGACAATGAGGTCAATCTATCGAGTGCACATACCAGTTTGGCCTCTCTAACCCCAACTGCCACTCATTGTCACCTCAGTATGCAAGTTCTTCTTCAATCACTAGAGGATAAAAATCGATCTTGGCCTATTAATGCTTTAATAGATTCTGGAGCTACAGGTAATTTTATTGACACTCAATTATTCAAAAAATTTGGTCTACAAAAGGTAGTAAAAGACTCTCCAGAAATCGTTAGAGCGGTAGACGGAAAGGAACTCACTTCTGGACCAATTCAACATCATACTGAGAAATTAACGATGACTTGTGCTGAGAAACATAAAGAGGAAATAACTTTCGACATAATTGATGCTCCTCAATTTGGTTTAATACTGGGCATTCCTTGGTTAGTGCTTCATAACCCGTACATTGATTGGACTAACAAAAGTATATTATTTAAATCTGATTATTGTCATGCCAAGTGTTTTCAACAGTACCCAGGTTCAGAGTTGTTAATACAAGGTTACGATTTTCCCAAAAATTCTAAAAGTGTTTTGGTTGTTGCTGGAGTACCTGAAGAGTATCAAGACTTGGTGGAAGTGTTTGATAAAAAAAAGGCTAATACCTTGCCACCTCATAGGGATTTTGATTGTCAGTTAGATTTAGTTCCCGGGGCAACCTTACCTTGTAGCCGCATTTATGCGTTAACAGAAAAAGAAAATGAGCATTTACGTAACTACCTTGATGAATTCTTAGAAAATGGATTTATTAGACACTCTAAGTCTCCGGTCTCTTCTCCTCTCTTTTTTATTTCAAAAAAAGGGAGGAGAATTGTGCACGTGCATTGACTATAGAGCGATTAACAACGTGACAGTGAAAAGTCGATATCCATTACCGTTAATACCCACACTATTAGATCAAATCAAAGACACCACTATTTATACAAAATTAGATTTGCGAGGAGCATACCATTTGGTGCGAGTCCGAGAGGGAGACGAATGGAAGACAGCCTTCCGTACAAAATTTGGATTGTATGAATATCAGGTTATGCCTTTCGGACTCTGCAATGCTCCAGCCGCATTTCAGTTTTTCATAAATGAAGTATTAAGAGATTTCTTGGATATCTGTTGTATTGTCTATATTGACGATATACTTATTTATTCAAAAGAGAGATCTGAGCATGTAAAGCAAGTATGAGCCATCCTTCAACAGCTTTTACAAAATTCTTTATTTGTAAAACTTGAAAAGAGTCTATTTCATGTTAGCACTGTGGACTTTCTGGGATACATCCTTAGTCCTGCAGGTATAGAAATGGACCCAAAAAAGGTTCAAGCAATCATAGATTGGCCAAGTCCTACGACAGTGAAACAAGTCCAAAATTTTCTGGGGTTTGCACATTTTTATAGAAGGTTCATAAACAATTTCTCACAAAAAGTAACTCCTATCACTAAATTGCTAAGAAAAAATACGAAATTTGAATGGACCTCAGAGACTGAATTGGCCTTTCAGGATTTAAAAAACCAATTCATGACAGCTCCTATATTAAAACATCCTGATCCCTCTCAGCCTTTCATAGTGGAAGCGGATGCCTCCCAATTTGCTATAGGAGGCATTCTGTCCCAAAGGAGTAAAAATACCGGACAAATGCATCCAATCGCATACTATTCCAAAAAGTTATCTCCCACAGAACAAAATTATGCCATTGCTGATAGAGAATTATTGGCCATAAAAGCTGTGTTCAAAGAATGGCGACACTACTTGCTAGGGGCTCGTTATCCTGTCACCATTTATACTGATCATAGGAACTTGCAGTCCCTTAGATCTGCTAAAGCTCTGTCTCCTCGTCAATTGCGTTGGACTCTGTTCTTTAATGATTATGACTTTATCATCACTTATCGCCCTGGTAAAGATAATAACAAGGCTGATGCATTATCCAGAATAGGTATAAGCGATGATTTGAGCGCTAAAAAAGAAACTGTACATCCAATTATACCTGCGGAGCGTTTCCAAATAGGAGTTATTGACTCTGAAGTTTTATCGGACATAGAAAAAGCTCTACAAAATCAAACAAAGGAAGAATGGAATAAGAGTTACCCATTATTGCAATGGAAAGAAAATGTTTTCTGCATGAATGATCAGGTGTTTGTCCCTAATGAATCTGTACAGGAAAAGGTGTTACAAATCTATCATGATTCAATTCTGTCAATTCACCCAGGTGTAACGAAAATGTACTAAGTAATTAAAAGGCAACTTTGGTGGCCAACTATGCTCATAGATATCCAAAAATATGTAGAAACTTGTGCAATTTGCAGTCAAAACAAACCAACTCATCAATCCCCGCATGGTTTACTTTTGCCTCTGCCAATACCACCACAGCCATGGCACACTGTATCCCTTGACTTCATTGTAGAATTGCCTCGTACTAGGTCTGGTTTTACCATCATTCTAACTGTTGTAGATCATTTTTCTAGATACGCTCATTTTATTCCCCTGAAAAAACTCCCTTCGGCTGTTGAATTAGCTCACATTTTTGTAACACAAATTGTTAAGCTACACGGAATTCCTTCGATAGTGCTCTCGGACAGGGGATCTCAGTTCATATTACATTTTTGGCAGAACCTAGGAAAATCTCTAAACATGGAAGTGCGTTTATCATCTAGCTATCATCCACAAACTGATGGTTTAACAGAGCGCACAAATCAAACAATTGAACAATTCTTGCGATGTTTGCTGGCCACCTGTGATCAGGAATGGTCTGAGGTTTTTTGGGCTACAGAATTTGCTTACAACAATTCTGATCATTCCTCAATTGGTATGTCTCCTTTTTTCTGTGTTCATGGTTTTCATCCTAAAGACATGTTAGGTGTAGGAAAAAAGTAACAGCTACTCCAGCAGTCACTGATTATGTAAACCATTTGGTTTCAGTTCAACAAAAAGCTCAACAACATTTGATTCATGCAAAGGAGACTCAAAAGAAATTCGCAGACAAACATCGCTCTAAACCACCACTTTATTCAGAAGGTGACAAGGTTTGGTTGTCTAAAAAAAACTTAAAATTAAAATGTCATAAAGCCTTCCGTCCACAATTCATAGGTCCTTTCATTATACAGAAAGTTATAAATCCTGTTAGCATGAAATTGAAGTTGCCAACTACTTATCGATTCCATCCAGTATTTCATGTCTCTCTACTTAAACCATGCAATCCAGAAACCAGATTGTTGAGTCGTCCTCCAGCAGTGGAAGTGGATGGTATACCGGAATATGAAGTAAAAACGGTACTAGACTCCAAAAGAATTAAAGGCAAGTTGTACTATCTTGTAGATTGGAAAGGTTACAGTCCTGAAGACCGCTCTTGGGAACCCCTTGCTAATTTGAGAAATTCTCCCCAGTGCTTAAAAACCTTTCATAACAGATACCCAGAAAAACCAAAACCAGTTCCCACGGTATTAATGGGGATTCTACGGGGAGGGTACTGTCATGATTTCCCAGACACTTTTCCCTTCTTAAATGTATAATCCTGAGGTACACCTTTAAAAAGGTATAATTCAAGACTTTCTTCTTTATTGAAACCCACCCCTGTCCTGTGCACCCAGCACTCCAGTTATTCATGTATTTAGTTATTTTGTAAATATGTTTGGTACCAATGCTTGTTGTTTCTAAATCATGTCAATGTCTGAGAAGGTGCAGGTTTTATATCAAAGTATTTGTGCCAGTGACTGATCTTTGCATGTGATAACTGCGAGCTATGTTCTGGGCATAAAAAGGTCGAAATCGGCAAAAAACGGCAAAAAGAAAAAAAGATGCACTTTTAAATTCTGCACGTGTTCATGAGGAAAGCTCTCACGCTGTGTGCTGTGCAACATTGCGTAAGGGCAAAAGTCATGCGTGCATCTTCTAGAATATCCTGGGGTGTGGCAGGGCTATAAAAGCCACACCCAGGAGTCCAGAAGGTGCTTAGTCTTCCAGCTTCAGCCTCGGAGGAACATCGCGCTTGAAGACTTCTCCAGCAGAAACCCACGAACCGGAATTCAGGCCTAAGACTTCAGTGATTCATCTGGAAAACGTCTTGCAGTAATTCTTCCTTTGACAAGAAGAAAAGCTAAGTAGCAAATATTATTTTTTTTGAGAAAATAAGAAAAGGCGCCCAACACTAGCAAAAGAACACTTGTTGGACATTCTAACTGAAGAAAGAAAATTTCGACATGGATATTTTTGGAGACTTATTTCCTCAGAATAAAATTCAACGTTGTTAAAGGATAAAATGTTTAGAAGCCATAATGTTGATTTTGATTAAGCACTAAGAGAAAACTTGTGTAGGCATGGTATATTAGAATTTGTACAATTTCTTTATTCCTAAAGAGAGAAGTCGTGAGAACAACAACAGGGGATTGTTAAGTGAGTAGATTTAAAGGAAGCTTTGATTTTTAGGTAAAAACTATTCTAAGGGAAAGTGCAAATTATTTCTTTTGGTATTTTATGCAGAATATTTTACATTCAGTCTAAAGATCGGGGGGCGGACAGTTCAACCACCTTCGGACTTAAGAGAACAGCATCTCTTCAAAGCAGACTTCACCAAAAGACGACTTCCAGGACGCGAAGCCAAGTCTAGTAGATTGCAGGTAGGAATTTACAACTTGACGTAGAACTATTTAAAAGAGAGCTAAAAGAAGTAGGATAGAGAACAAAGGAGGAACTAAGTCTAAGGAATTTCTTGTTGCTTCGCAGGTCGACTACAAGAGCATAATAGCGTCAGATTCCGGCCTCTCTCCCTGATTTCTATCCATCACCCTGCTGTACTAAATAAGATCACAGGTTGTAAGGTACGGTTTCTGGGAGTTTGGCCCATAGCGTCTCTGCAAAACCGATCAAAGCACCTTACAGGTAAGAGATCGTGAGAACACAGGTAAGAGTGCTTTGATCCGCCTGACAACTTCCTCCTCATCCTTCTGTGTCGTTACTGCTGTGCCTTTGGTTGCTTTAATGACCCACGGCTCTGTCTCATATGGTGTCCGGAACTTCCCTCCCGGTCGTTGCGTTTTTATCAGTACAGTGTCACCTGGGGTTAGTTCCTTGTTTTGAGCCCTCCTTTTTTGGCTTGCCCATTCATTGGTTTTTCTCCTTCTCTCTTGGGTGTCCGCAGGCACATACGGTGCAGGCTTCCAGTTTTCTGCCATGGGTAGTCGATCTCGCCTGGGTCCTGCAAACATTAGCGACCACGGGGATCTCTGTGTGGTGCTGTGGGGGGTGCTTCGATATTCCCTCAAAAACAGTTGAAGTGCTGTCTCTGGGTCCTCTCCTTCCACCATCGCAATTCTCAAAATTTTGTTAATAGTTCTCATAAAACGTTCCGCTTCTCCATTTGCCTGGGGCCACTGAGGAGTGACCCGATGATGTCTCACTCCTAGACTTCTTAGGAATTCTTTGAATTCATTTCCTTGAAATGGCCGCCCATTGTCTGTTTTAATCCGCTGGGAAATGCCAAACATTGCGAATGTCTTACTGAGCAGGGGCTGTATATTTGCGAAACTGATAGACGCTGCTAGTTCCACCACTGGGTATTTGGTGTAACCATCTACCCTGTCGTTTTTAGACTATTGAGGTGCTGGCGAGACCTATACAACCAGCCTATATTTAGCAGCAAACCTTGTTTCACTGAGGATAGTTTTTTTCTATCTATTATTGCAGATATGTCTTACTGATCTTCACCAGATGGTTTTATCTTATGAAGCGATCTATACCACATGAAAATAAAACATCCATCTGAGCTTGTAAGGTAATTGTTTATGTCTTATTAGATATTATCCAGCCAGTCGTCTGCTTAGCAGCATTATTTAACATCATTAGTTATTTTGCAATGAGAGCGCCATTAATTAATAATCCTTCCGCCAATTTTTGCCTTTATTTCTTTTTCTTGTGTTATTCCTTAGCTTTTTATCTCCACATTAACATCAGTGGCGCCAATCCATAAAATTTATTTCTATGAAGATTTTATCCTGTGGCTCTACACGAATTCCGTGTATGTTCCGAATATAATTGCACCCTGGATAAGATCGTGACAGAGTATATCAGGTAAACTCTACCTCCAAAATGACTTCATACTTTCTGTGCTAGGTAGTAGCTATCAGATTCTGTAGTAGAACCCACTAGTTTGCTATCTGCACGAGGTCCTTGATATGAGATCGCCTAGAGTTTATACTAGGAGAGTTGCGACATCAATATAAATACCACCCGTGATATCCCATTGATATTTAATGTGAAAGATCATGGTTCATATAATATAAAATCCACTCGTGATATCTCATTGATATTTAATGTGAAGAAATATGGTTCATATACTGAAGCTTTATATCTAGTTCCTATCATTTGTCCTTTACATCATAGATTTGTGTTTAATTATAGTTGACCCCACCATCAAACGTGACATTATGAGCTTATTCTATCATGATATCCGCGTATATATATCAATCATATGGGTATCTTTGATAGAACCATCTTCATCCTGTAATATAACTTCTCTATAGCTAGTTGAGAAACAGTATAAACCTTCATCTATCTCCTTTCTTGCGTCTGGTCTCTATATGACTATGGCGACTAGCCAGACTCTTGCACCTAGCAACCTATACGACCCTTTGTGTTCAAGGTGATCTCACCATTAATATACTATATAACTGGTTCTTTCTATTTAACTAGGAATTAGCCTTTATCAAGTGGCTCTGATTATTATATATGGGAAGAAACCATCTATTTTTGGAGTAATGCTCAGGAATACAGTACCTTTAATGTAAGTTATTTGCTATGTACCCATGAATGTTATATCGAGACTGAATTTGATTTTTTGGCTATTTAGAAGTTTGTTACTTAACATGCCTTGAACATCATATTATCAAAGAATAAACTATACTGCTCTTAGTATAAAAGTCATGATTAAAATGCTAGTTAGTTAAGTACTGCACAATTTTCTAGAAAAACATTTGTCTATCATTTGACATGAGTGACCAAATTTATATTCTAGACCTGTCAGCTGATGAAGTCTCTCGAATGTGATATATGTATTTTTGACCTGTCTCAATATCATTTATTTTTCAAATTTGTCTAAAATGTACTGGTTTTTGAAATTATGTAGATGATGGAATTTTTAATTAGTGATCTGATATATGTCTTTCTTGCAAATGTATTTCCAGAGTTATCACCAGTGACTCCTGAGGAAGGCGTTCTTACAGCCGAAACGCGCGTCGAGTTTTTACATATATTGTTTCAACACTTGATTATGATTGCCTTGTATGAAATGTTTTAATTATTACATGCATGATTCATATGTTATGTACTTATTGGTAATATAATGTCTTATGTTGCTTTATGAAATATGTTTTTATCCTATCATATAGTTCGACTTTTGTTGGAGTCTCTATATGATTTTTTATCTAAGTTTATTAAACACATAATCTTAATATAATTTCACCTTCGATTGTTCTTTTCATCGCTGGTTTTAGACAAATTGCTGACTAACCTTGCTGATGGCCTAGGATCTTTTTTCCACATAGGTTGTTACCCTGCCCTAGGAGTCTGCACATTTCACTACCCAGGGGGTCCTTGTTTATTTCTCACTTGTAACTATCTACCATCACCACTGTCACACGCCCATCGGGAAAACTACCAAAGTCCAGACTGATACAGCTCCATGGGGATGGGGCGGGTTCTTCTGTGATGATTGGTGCTGGTGTTTCTGGGGCACTAGTCAACTGGCAAGCTTGGCAGTTTTTCACTATATTGTCCACTTTCTCTTCCATGTGGGGAAACCACACTTTTTCCCGCATCCTTGCCTTCATTCTTCTTGATCCTTGGTGCCCCTCGTGGGCTAGCAGAGTCGCTTGGTCTTGGAGAGAAACGGGATTACTACCCGTGACCCTCGCAGTATGAGCCCATTGCTTGCCTGGCTGAGTTCATTGTGCACCCTCCAGAACTGGGACAAATGAACGCGGTCTGTTTCGTTCCAGTCACTGACATTGCGTAAAAAGTTCTCCCAGGACCCAGCGGCTATTGCTGTCTTGACTCTGGCAATAACGGCATCAGTGTCGTATTGACTTACGATTTCCTCCGCTGACAATGCATGTGGACATGCCAGTTGGGATACCATGTCTACAAATTCCTCTGTCTGTGATTCTTGGTCGCGCTCAGCCTCACGTTCCTCCGGGTGATGTCGTGACAGGAAATCCGCTGGATTCTTTGCTCCAGGTCTGTAAACTAACTCCATTTGGTAGTGTTGAATCTGAATAGCCCATCTCTCAATCCGTCGCGGAGGGTGTGGGGGCGTTCCTCTAAATAACGGAATTAACGGTTGGTGATCCGTGACCATCCTGAAGGGCTGTTCGGTGATATACAGGTGGAAATGATTGCAGGCCCACTTCACTGCTAACGCCTCTCTCTCTATCTGAGAGTACCTTGCTTCAGTCACCGTGAGGGCCTTACTTGCAAAGGCCAGGGGAACCTACACACCTGGTTCTGATTCCTGAGTCAGAAGCGCGCCCAAGCCTACCGGGCTGGCGTCTACGAGAATTTCCGTTGATCTGGTAGTGTCAAAATACGCCATTGTTGTGCTGTCCAGCAGGGCCGCTTTAATCTTGTTGAACGCCTCCGCTTCGATTTGAGACCATCTCCATGCATTTTCTTTCTTTGTCAGGTTTCTTAGGGGCTCAGCAATCGTAGCTAGCTGTGGAATGAATCGGGCACAGTATTGCGCCATGCCCATGAAACTTCTCACCTCTGAGGCAGTCATCGGGGCCGGAGCACATTTTATCGCTGATGATTTTCGGGGGTCCACCATGACTCTTTCGGAATCGAAGATGTATCCAAAGAATTCAATCGATTGTTTAAAGAATTGACATTTCTCTTTGTGCAACGTGACCCTAAACTCAGCTAGCCTCCGGAGCGTGGCTTTCAATCTCTTGTGATGTTCTTCGCTTGTTTTCGCATGGATGAGAATGTTATCACTGACATTTAGTACTCCGTTTAGTCCGGACAAGATCTCTTTGATCATATTTTGAAAGATCTCCGCTGCAGAGGTGATGCCGAAATTAAGCCTTTAATACCTTCTCAGCCCTAAGTGTGTCGAAAACGTCGTAATGTAACGACTCTCTTCTGCTAGTTTGAGCTGATGATAACCTGCGTTGAGGTCTAGCTTGGAGAACCACTGTGCTCCATTTAAGTCTGTCAAGATGTCATCGACTGTGGGCGTGAGATGTCTCTCTCTCTTGATTGCCTTGTTTGGCATCCGCATATCAATGCATATCCGGATTTTTCCGGGCTGTTGGAGTTTTTCCGCAATCACCATTGGCGATACCAATGGTGTCGGTCCGGTTACTTTCTCTATCACCCCTTGCTCTTCTAAGTTCTTCAGTTCCTGTTCCACCGCTGACCGGAGATGGAACGGGATTCTCCTGTGACGTAACGCCACCGGTTGTATCGCCTTGTCGATGTGCAGTTTAACTGGTGGTCTTTTGATGGTGCCTAGCCCTTGGAAAAGTGACGGGAACATTTGAAGGATCTCCTCCATGTGCAGCGCCTTCACCGCATTTGCGAAAGCTATTAACTTGAGGTCCTCCGCCGTGTGACTTCCAATCAGCAGATCCGCCTCTCTATCGATCACATGAAAGGTTGTCGTCAGCTCTTGCCTTTCTGCCTTTACTTGCACAGTCATTTTCCCTTTTAGAGGTAGTGGCGTGGTGCTGCCATATGTTAGAATGTGTGCTTTTGATGGCACCAGCTGTGGTCTTGGCTTTAACGCTTTATAGTGTTGACTGCCCATCACGTTAATTGTGGCCCCAGTATCTATCACTCCAGTCACTGTCGATCCGTCGATCTGAATTTGACATTTTGGTTGCGGTCTTCGCCTCCTCTTAAGTTCACTAACGAGTGACACGTAGTAACATTCCTCCTCATCATCTGTTGACGAGTCCTCTAACCGCTGCGGATATTGGGGCTGCGATCTGCTTCCTCTCGAGGGATTCGTTTCTCGGGTGTCATCCAGGGTAAGTTGCCTGACTGCCTTTTTCGGCGTACTCTTTCCCGCCGTCTCCTGACCGCTGAGACTCCCTCTTGCACCACCCCTGCAAACACTGGCAAAGTGGTTCAGCCCCCCGCATTTGGCACATGCCTTGCCACGTGCAGGGCAGGCATTTTGGCTGTGTTCTTCGTATCCGCAGGCACCGCACGGCGTGCGGCATTGTGTCCGGGTCGGCCATCTTCCCCTGCTTCCACGGTTACTGCTTCGCAGGACATCCACTCTTTCCGTCTCCACGGTCACCTCGGCGCTCGCGGACGGATTTATCGCTGCTTCCATCACCGTGGCACGGGCATCCGACAACTCATGTGACCTGGCTAACATTAGTATTTCATCAAGTGTGATGCGGGATTATCTCAAGATCAGAGTCCTTAAATGCTTGCTTCTGCACCCCTGAATCAGTTGGGCGGTTACCTTCTTCGTCTGATCATCGTCTGGACATGTGCTTATTAGCTCTGTTAGCCTTGCGTGAAAAGCGTCCATCGTTTCTCCTTCCCTTTGTTTAGACTGTCTAAATTTGAATCTTTCATAGTAGGGATTAAATTGAGGATCAAAGTGCGCGTTCAGCGCTTGTACTGCCGCATCATAGTCTGTTGATAAGTTTGGTAGGTGTGTAAACAGTTTATAGAGTTCATCCCCTCCGAAATGCAACAGTAGGGACCTTTTTACCTCATTGTCTTTTTCTCGTGTTGCCGTGAAGTAATTGTTTAGGTGGCTCAACCATACCGTCCATCTTGGTGCTGCTGTGCTTGGATCAATCAGCGCACTGAACGGTGGGATTGGGTTGATCTGAGAGTGTGGCGATTGTTGAATCACAGGTCCTGCCGCCTGATGTCCCACTGGCCCTGCTACCTGCACAGGGGCTGCGACTTGTGGTGCCCCTCCTGTAGCTGCTGCATCTTGCCCCGACATCCTCCTGATAGTTTGGGTCTACTCCAACCCCTTGGCCTTCCTTGCGTGCTCTGTGTCTTCCTTTTGCACTGATACTATGGCCTGACTGATGCTCCTGTGTGCTTGGCTTTCATAAGAGTATTTTGCGCCTACACCTCTTTATATTGCCACACAATGTCCCTCTTTCCACTATTTCAATGCCTTCATCATAACCATCGTTACACTTGGCTTTACCAGTGCTTGATTACACCACACGCCGGCACTGCTGCCTTCGGCGCTTGTCCACTGCTCACTCCAGCCGTACTCTGCTGCTCAGTGTCTCGTGAAGATTCACACCGCCACTGCGATGATTGGAGGCCTCTTCGCGCGTCTCCAGCGCTGGGGAGTAGCGTCACGCCCACTGCGCATGCGCGCACCACTTGAAACGACAGCCGGGCCTTCTCCGCTGCACAGCCTGCCTCGCGCCGCCGACTCCCGCAGGGCTCCTGACTGACCGGTCCCACACGCAGCCACTGTCACGCTGCGCACCGGTGTGCCTTCGAGTCGTCCAGCGGCGTCACTCACTCTTCCGACACCGTGGCGCAGGGCGATGTGCAGACCCACGACTGCACCTACACGCCAGACACGGTAACACCAGCTTTCTCCTTCGTCGTGGTCCTTCACGATCGTCCCCACCTTCGTCGCCAATGTAAGGGAGCAAGACGTGGCCAACTACTCATAGGCCACGGGCTAACGGGATACACACATAAGATACTGAGACCACACACTGTTGCTGGTTACATGGACCGGAAGCCACAAGCGACCACCGTCCCTTTATTTAAAGCCTCCTGGCCACGCCTGGCCAGAAGGTTTTACAATGTTTGCAGGTGTTTCCGGGTCTCAGCCGAGACCCGTGAAACACTAGAACGCTACACTTATAACATTTTTAAACATTGTATTCATTTATGGAAGTTTTTTAATTTTCGTATGAATTAACATACACAGTCGCAGTATTTATGATTTTGTGTATCAATTACTATAATAGGAGTATAGATCAATCAGAATGTTTTATTAAGCATTTGTTTATTGTGTGCATCTATTTATGTTTTCTTTTACTTTATGGTCTAAAATAGACCAAATAAAGTTATGTTTTGATTGATTGTTTGATTGATTGTCATTTTTCATCTTGAGTAATCAACATACTAACTGCATGTGGCAAGGGCTCCTCTCTGGTTATTGAAGTAATTTTCCAAAATTCCATACAGAAACCTATCTTGTGTATATTCCGTTCCTCAATACAAACTTCAATACCCCTCACACCCAACCCATCCTTCCTCTCCTTGCCATTACGGGCGAACCACCCTTCCTCTCCATCCAAGCACCCTCCCCTATGCCGTGGGACAGTCAAAACCATGACAGGGTGTTGTCTATATCGGATTCCGACAAAGATTCTAGATCCCCACCCAGCACCCTCCTTCCCCCTTTCTTGAAAACCCACTCTCCGTTGAGCTGCCGTTGTTACAAATGTTTTTCTATATTGAAAACTGAATAAGAACAGGTGATTCCTAGACTCCCCACAGCTCAAACAGGAGAGTACGATTTATTTATGTTTGCTAAAGAGGCCTGTACCTCTGCTGTATCGGAAAACAGATGAAAACAACCTTTATGCAAGACTTTTAACTTTACCACTTGGAGTATCGAAGTCTGGGCCCCTGCTCTCTGAAACAGTACGGTTATTCTCTTAAATTCCCTCCCACCATGAGTGGTTTCAAAAGTCATATAGGAGAACAGCTGAAAAGTAAACAGATTTTTCATAGCAAAAGATTCCTCCTTGATAGCTTAAGTCAAGTCAAAACCATCTTTATTCGGCTTTCGTAATTCATAGAAAACCATAAATGCACAGATAAAAACATAATTTAAAAAAGACAGTTGTAGAATAGCATAATACAATACGTACATAGTATCAGCGATTAGTTAAGATTAAGATTGCTACGATAGCGCACACAAAATTTAAAAAAACAGGCTACAGATTTAGCATGTAATTCATTAACTAAAAATTGAAGTGCCAAAAAAGCTGGGCGGCAAGCTCGAAGTCTCATTGTTCTTAATATGGGAACTATCCAGCGTTTACGAGGGGTTACAAAATATATACAAAACAATAAGGTGTGAATTGAGGATTGTGGGGCCATAGAATCACATGGGCAAGGTGCTAAATTCCTTGTCCAGTCGTTTTGATGGGGGAAAGAAATCAGCCGATGAAAACTGTTAAACCTTAATCTAGTTAGCAGAAACTTTTCATACTTATTCAAATTGAACATCAAATAGGGCTGCTTGGAGAGGGTCGTTTGTACCACTAACAAGTGTTGAACTGAAGGTTTCCCTATTTCTTGGAAGAGTCGGAGCTCAACAAGATGGGAGTGTAGTGTAGTTCTTATATTCCCAATAGGCTCTGCGCATTGGAATAACATAAACAATAGTTTAGACGTAGGACTGAGGTCGACTAGGTCTCTACTGAATATGTTAGACTTAATTAGGTATGGCAGCAAGCTCAGAGGTCACTAGAAACTTTCTCGAATAAACAGGAAGGAGTTAACTTTCCTGATTAGACAAGAAGGGATTAGCTTCTGACAACCGCATACACATGACAACTTTGCTCCCTCCAGAATAAGGAGTATATCTCCAGAGTTGTGTGAAAACAATAGATAGCTATTTCACTCAGTCAATCGTGCATGCTTAGTTTCACCAGAGTGCAGAGAAATAGAGATGGGCGTTTTCAATAAAAGTTGTTATTTATTGAGCAGTCTTCTTTCTCATGCAAGAGAAATGAAATGCCACAATTGCAATAGGTGTACCTAACCTAAGCCTAGTACGTGGGAAGGAGTAAGTGAGCTGCAGTTTAAGTTAAGTTTAGTTTTGCCAAGAATCTGAATCAAGAATTCTCTAAGGGTCTAATCAGCTCCGTACCATGGTTTTAGAATGAAGGAGGTCTTGTATCTCGTTCTCAGGACTCGATCTCCCAGCAACCCGCAAGGGTGACTGGAAACACTGGAGCTGGATTTCTCGGCAGGAGAAAAGACAGCGTCTCTCTCAGTGCGTCAAATGAGAGGGTCGGCTTCCTTCGGCACTCGCATCAGCTGGGCTTTGGGTAAGCAGATAGCCGCTCTGCTCCAAACCATTGTGTGTTGCTTAAGGCAAATGCTGGTATATTTATACCTGGAAGGTGCCGTGTTTGACGTAAGGTTGGACATAAGACGTCACTAAGAACTGTCACTAAGAACTGGCAGTTCTTTCAGGACTCTCAGGAGTTCTAGGACAAATCAAAACAGAAGCCAGGGGAATTCCCGGGCTGCTGGAGGTTTGGTTTGTTTAAAGAACGCGTTGTACTTTCTAGGAGTCTAGGGAAGTAGCCTTGCCGTATTTGGACTGCATTGGCTATGACTAAATATGGATATGATTCTTATGCCTTTATAAGGTTATGATTTGTTATAACCACATAATGGCATAAATAGGGAATATTTAATTAGGGTCCTAGATACGTTCACAATACCCACTCCACGTATAATGTCCATCATTACTAAATACTAAGCAATATATAAACATGTAAGTATGTATGTTTTTTCCAGCCCACCCCAAAATACATCAAATGCATTTGAAATGGTATAGATACACATGAAATGAGTATTATACTGTACGCTTTCAAGCAGTGGTATCATTCAGATAAAATTTTGTTCATTTAGAATTTTGACTGAATGAATCACGAAAATTGCATTCATGAAATGGCTCTTAATACAGAAAAAAAGGTCGAGACCATTTCATTACATATTTATACAAGATTGTACATTTGCTAGAGGCTGATTCAAAATATTGTCTCTAGAGTCTCTAGAAATAGAAGTTCTGTTCTCTAAGAATAGTTCTACTTTAAGCTGAGTATCATGTGCCACAAAAAGTAAATATTTTGAATATTGGGAAAAAATAATTTCGCTTTCATGGGAAAAAATAGTTCCAAATGTTTTCAGCAGTGTTGTTTATAAAAACTGAAGGCCGAATTCAGGGTTCAGGGAACACTGTGTGCTCGCTATTTCAAATATTAGTCCCGTTGTTAGGAGAGCACATTACCTCAGATAGGCCAGCAAAAAATTTGTCTACAACAGTAGGTGAAAGTTGGGCCAACGCTGAAAAATCAGAAATAGTGCATAAATGCGATGCATTGCCATCATCGGTGTTTAGATCAGCAATGGTCACAGAAGGTTGTACCTCTGTGGTGCCGCTTTCATCTCGTACTTCACTGCCACCTAATCGTAATGGTGAAGTCTCAACAAATGCCGTCATCAGAATAGGTAGCCGCTGGGGACAACACGTTGCATGAGCCGTTACCGAACCAAGCAAAGCATCGATATCCATTGGTTCTGCTGATGGCAGTGTAAGACAGACGTCCAACCCGCATTCTTCTCCGCATAGCAGACATCGAAGCACAGGTAAGATGCAATCTTGCCAGATTGGTCTGAATGAAAGAAACCAGGTAGTATTCAGATCTCTTAGCCGGGCCAATCCGAGGACTTTAGTGATACGTTCTCGGTATCGTATTGCTAGGATCGTTTCTTTCATCGACGCCTGAGTTTTGTCTGTGACTTGGCTTGCCATATCGGAGCAGAAGGAACAAAAATAAAATTCCTGCTACGAGTCTCAAAATAAGAGGCAGGCCACCGAATAGAGAACGCACAAAATTCGGGAAGATGCCCAGAACTGTTTCAAAGGGTGCTAACAGTCCCGAAAAAATTGCCTTAAATACATGTGCGATGCCACTGGTATCTGACATGTTTAAGATTTGGCTTAACATTTCTACGAAATGCACGGGGCAATTTGTCGATAATAGGGTATGTATCTCTGCCGCTGTCCTTGCAACTTGCAGGTCATACATCTCTTTGGACGAGGTTAAAGGCACAGTTGTTTGTAAAAGAATAGACTTCATTATGCTTAAAGTATCAATTCGAATAGAGGATATATTCACAGAAGGCCATATTGCTGCCTCCATGTCTGGATTGCTGTTTGGATACAATACTTGCTTACAACAAATGACCCTGGAAGTAATGCTCACGAGATAGGCTTTTCCTGGCATCATGCCACAACAGCTGTGGTCACTTATTATAACGTAGCTACCGTTGGAAAGTTGTCTGAAAAAGGGCTCTATCTGTGTAGCAGGGGTGCCGTGCAGATGACATGAAAGGTTGTTTGATGAACCTTCGCAGGCTCCATGCAAGTTAATACCTTGACACAGAAGTGTACCGCTTAGTGATTTTTTTACAATTGTTACCACTAAAAAATACTTCTTTTTTCCCTTCACTATAACATCTATGTGCATAAGGTTATTTCCAGGTTGACTTGATGTATCCTTTACCCAACCTTTCATACAGGCCTGCTGGTATATACTTTTGGCAGTATTGAAACTGAAAAATTGTTATCGGGATTGTAATGGTGTCATGTATTATCCATTCAATGACAGGTCTTTCTGACATTGTCAATGGTAATCTTTCTAGTTTTTCAATGCTCAGCACCGTATAGTCTGCTCCTTTTTGTGCCAACGAGATTTGTCTATCAGTAAGGTTAAAGATAGAAAATAATGACGTTGTGTTGATTAGACGCCATGGCACGTAGCCTGAACGGAGGTTTTGTAACGTCCAGCCTAGCTGTACAATAGAACGTAATTGGGGCTGGCCAACATTAGCATATCCTGTTCTAGTCTATCAATAGCAGATGATACAATGCTGTCCAGTGAATAAATTCTGGAGGACAGAGTCGTTAACCCATTGTCCACTACAGAAAGTGATTTTTCCAAATTAAAACGATCAATTTCTCGTATTTTTTCTGCAGTTTCAATTTGTGTTACTTTCCAAGCTTCATTGTAAGCTGCATATATATCGGCGTATATGAAACGTTTTTGATGCTGTTTGCGAGGTCCCATTATGAAATCTCGCAAGTCAGCACCTTCTTTAAGTAAAGTTAGGTGTTGCTTAATTTCGGGAAGTGTGGATTTCTGTAGCAAGTCGAGGCATAGTTTTCCTACACTATATGTTGTAATTATCCCTGGATGTTGTCTTTGGGAATATCTTGGGTCTGGCCTATTCTGTTTGAACCCCTGTATTTTGTTCAGGAAACTATCTTGACATTTATTAGTGTCTGTGGGCCAGACAAACCATTTGTTCCAATCAGGAATAGTTCTGTTTTGTTTTAAAATATAGGACACGTCTAACCTCTCATCTGTAGTGGTGTTTCTATCAGGCATAGGCTTTGGTATAGACGGGTTGTTTAAATCTTTTATCTTGGATAGACCAAGACAGGTTGTTTGTTGAATGGTATCATTCAGGAACATCATTTGTTCTGGGATCATGCAGGCTCTAAATAATGATTCTAAACCTTGTACCTGCCACTCTTTTATACCCAATATGATTTTTGTCTCAATGTTTTTTTTCAAAATTCAAAACCAAATGTATACATTTTTTCATAACATTTTTCAGAATAAATCAATTTTGTATTTGTCAACATGCTTTTCATTCCTGTCTTATTTAACATTTTGAAATAAAGCGTCTCTGGATTCGTGATATTAAACCCTGAGAAGTATGGGATTTTTCATAAAATGTTTTTGAACTGCCTTTTGGCGGAGTTGGACAATGTTCCCACTGATTATAACTGAAAACATTTCTAGGATTAGCAGATGTATGCAGCTAATGATGCCCAAAGTGGTTGAAGCAATACATTTCTTCATAATTCGAAGAACCCTGTAAATATTCATGTTCTGTACATTTTGCTGACATTTCTAAATCTGACATCATATTATTAATATTTTCAAAGTCCCAATCATCAGAGAAAGTACTAGATGATACAAAGTCACTTAAGGAGATATTGAATTGGTGTGGATATTTCAACTGCTCAACCGGGCCATAAATTTCATAGTCAGTTTTGTCCCATGCTATACCACCAGGTATAGGGATGGCTGTGATGTTCACTGATGATAGTTCTCTTTTTTCGATGTGAGAAGATCTGTGTGGTTTCAGGACCAAGTTGATGTTCTGAATTGCTGTGTCCATTGTACTATATTTCCATCAATAAATCTACCCAAACTTAAAACCAAGATGAGCCACAGAAGGAGGAAAAGTATGCCTGACACAATCCATAATTCAATCCATGGTGAAATCAGATATGTTTCTCTATAATTTTCTTTTTGAAAGTTTTGTTTGCTGGCTTGTCTCCATGTTCACTTGGATCATCGGAAAAGTCATCAAAGTTGATAAAGTAGCCAGATGCAGTTCTGTCAATTGGTGGAATTGCTTCCGGATTTTCATTTATCTTTGGATATGTATGTTCAGTTGCTACATCATTGTAGACAGGTGTTTCTTGATGAACTGTTGCAATTTGGGTTTCAAGAGGCACAAGTTCCATGGCTTTGTTGCATAGTCCTTTTTTATTCACTGCAGGTTTATCAAATGTGATTAGTCGCTCAGTTTGAACCTCTTGGATTGCAGCAAGATTTGGTCTCTGCTATTTCTTGCGAGTCCACTGGGCCTACTGCTTATTATTGGCCACATGGTTGTGGTTTTACCAGGTCGATTGATACAACTCGGTTCTCCTTTTTACCAGCAAGGGGCGGTAGTACTACTGATCTTGTTCCGCTGACAGCTAAGACAGGTACTGCTTTTCTGTAAGAAGGCTCAAATTCCTTCTTCACCGTGATCTTTTCTCTGACCAGATCCCCAATCTTTGGAATCCAGACAGGTCTTGCTGGGACAGGTGGTTTTTCTTTAGTGGTTGTTGGCTTTAGCTTTGTGTTACTTAGAGTCCTTCTTGTTTCATTCAAGTCCTGTAAAACAGCCAAACGATCTTTGGTACCAAAGGATTTTTTTTTTCACCACTGAAGTCTGACAATCCAGATCCTGGATGATCATTCTAGTACCAAACAAAAGTTTGTACGGACTGATACCTCCTAGAGAATTTCTTGGCATGTTATTAAGACTACTTTGGACACTTATTAGATGTTTGACCCACCCGTCACCCGAACCTAATACCCTCGCTGTTATAGATTGCTTTATGTCACAGTTTTTTCTCTCCACTACTGCATTTCCCACGGGATGGAATGAACTAGAAAACCGCAATGCAATGCCCATGCTGGCCATGGCCTCCTTGTAAGCCCGAGAGCTAAACGCAGGACCCTAGTCAGAATGTAGCATGCCAATTGCGTATATGCCGATAAAGACTCGCAAATCTTTTATAACAGTTCTGGCGTCAGCAGAGCGCTGGGGCCACATCCAAATGAATCTCGTCTTAATAATTATGGGATCACATTTTTCCATCTGGATGACTGCGTATAGATAGGCTGATGCTGTCTAATAGAGGTGTCTGGGCAGGTGTCTGGTCCGGTTCACAGCTGCGATCTCTGTTGCAGTCCTGACAATTCATTGCAAAGTTATAAATTAACCCTGGGCGAAGAACTACGCTCCGTTCGCGGAGTTTGCGGAGTTTCGTCAACTCCACGTTCCGCGGAGTACGCGTAGCTGTCGATTACTCCGCGATCCGGTGCGTAGCATAGTTCTCGCGCGCTGAATAACATTATCGCGTGCGCGGCAATGGCTTACCTTGGTTCTGCGTTCGCTTTTTCCCGGTCACGTATGCCACCATGTTTGGAAACCCTCCCGCACCATTCCGTGCGACTGTGCGAACGCGATAACGTCATTTGGATGCGCGATAGCGTCATAAGGACGCGCGAGGATGCTTGTTGGTAAGATCGAGTTGCCGAACACGCAGAACCTGCAATCTTGCACAGAATAAGTCGCGAGCATGTTAAAAGTTAAACCATATTAATAAATTACCATTTTGGTTAGCAAAAAAGTGAGAAACCCGTTAAAGTTGTACCTTTGGCTGTATTTTTTGGGGGGAAGGAGTCCTCTTTTTGTTTCTACTCTATTTTTGAAGATTAAGGAGGAAGGGCTCTTGAGTTTACAACTTCCTGTTCCTGTCCACCAGGCTCCTCCCAGTGCTTTGTCCATGAGGTGCTCACTTTCATTTGGATTTTGAGCTGGAAGGATCACTTTCTGTGTGTGTTGGCTGCATTACTGCTTTTTCTTGGATTTTATTGAGGACTTTTGGATTTGGAATTCTCTTTTTCAAGTAAGTTTCAGTAATGTATGAGTGAGTATGATGTTGTAGATTTGTATTTGTTTGATTTGAGATTTTTTCAACTACAGTATTCATTCCTGGATTTAAATTATTGATGGGGGCCTGTACTTTTATGAGGTCCCAACTTGTATTTCTTTTTAAATTTCATCCAGGCTACATAGAGAGGTACCCATGGGTAGAATCATAATTCTGTGGTCTGTGTTTAAATTTTTATTCAAGTTTGTAAACAAACATCATGGCTGGCATTGGATTATGGTCATTATGCAATACCAATTTCTGTTGTGGAATTTCTGTTTGTGTAATTTAAATGTTTTTTATTTTTTTTAAGCCAATAGCTGACCCTAGTACTCCATGTAGTTAGTGTGTAGGCATGCTTGAGTTCATTGTATTAACTTTCTGTGGTTGGCCTGGCCATGTGTTGGCGGCCATTTTATGTTTCCCAGCCACTTTGCTCTTGCCATAGGCCTCCAACCTTGTGGCCTACTCTGCCAGTAGGCCAGAGGTACTAGTCATAGGGTCATGAAAGTTAATCAACTGTTTTTGTGGTGTACCCTTAATTAGAAAATCATGGATGGCTTGGTTTGATTTAGAAAATCTTTTATGTGTGGGGTATGTCAGGTTTTGGGTGTGTTTAACTAATCTGTCAATTTCTGCCATTAGGTAACCCTAGGAATACAGCTTGGGTAATTTTGGTAACTTCGCACAGTGTGGGAACGTGACCTTACATTTTTTGTCTTGTTCGCGCGCTCAATGTACTGGCTCGGGAACGTGATAACGACGTTTCATTCAATTCGCGCTGCCAAACACGTTGATTTTGCAATCTCGCGAACAATATGTTCCGAGTTGCATAAAAGTTCCTCGAAAATGTTTAATGTGTTTCTTGTGCTACAAAAAGTCCTCATTTATGTGTCATTTTGTTATAGTTTTCTCTTATTGGAGCATGGACCACTTCCAGTTTCTTTCTGTCCTCTATGTAATGATTTCTTGTTTATGGGTGGGGTGACCAATTTGGGCGGTGGTGTGTCCATTTTGTGAAGCTAAGCATTGTCCCGTTGCCATAGGCATTTATTGTCTGTCTTCTCTTTGTTTTCATGTTGTTGTGGGTGGCCAGGCCATGTGGTGGGGGCCATTTTGTGTGTACTTCCTTTGTGATGATTCTGCCATGTTGTTGTTGGTGGACAGGCCATGTGGTGGCGGCCATTTTGTGTATGCTTCCTTTGTGACTGATTTTGCCATGTTGTTGGTGGCCAGGCCATGTGGTGGAGGCCATTTTGGGTATACATCCTTTGTGATTTTTCCATGTTGTTGTTGGTGGCCAGGCCCTATGGTGGCGGCCATTTTGTGTGTCCTTCCTTTGTGCTTTTGCCATAGGCATCCAAGGTTTTTGACTATTCTGGCAGTAGGGCAGAGGTACTACTACTCACAGCCATAGGTGCATTAAAGTTAATCAACTCTTTTTGTGCTGTATCTTTAATTACATCGTGTATGGCTTTGGATTGCTTCACATTTTTTTTATGTTGGTACTTTCAGCTTTTGGTTGCTTGTGTGTAACTAATATGGCACTCCCTGCCAGTAGGTAACCTTAGGAATACAGCTCGCGTACTTTTGGTAACGTCGCACAGTGTGGACACACGACATTACATTTTTTGTCTTGTTCGCGCGCTCAATGTACTGGCTCGGGAACGCGATAACGACGTTTCATTCAATTCGCGCTGCCGAACATGCCGATTTTGCAATCTCGCGAACAATATGTCCCGAGTTGCATAAAAGTTCCTCGAAAATGTTTAATGTGTTTCTTGTGCTACAAAAAGTCCTCATTTATGTGTCATTTGGTTGTAGTTTTCTCTTATTGGAGCATGGACCACTTCCAGTTTCTTTCTGTCCTCTATGTAATGATTTCTTGTTTATGGGTAGGGTGACCAATTTGGGCGGTGGTGTGTCCATTTTGTGAAGCTAAGCATTGTCCCTTTGCCATAGGCATTTATTGTCTGTCTTCTCTTTCTTTTCATGTTGTTGTGGGTGGCCAGGCCATGTGGTGGGGGCCATTTTGTGTGTACTTCCTTTGTGATGATTCTGCCATGTTGTTGTTGGTGGACAGGCCATGTGGTGGCGGCCATTTTGTGTATGCTTCCTTTGTGACTGATTTTGCCATGTTGTTGGTGGCCAGGCCATGTGGTGGAGGCCATTTTGGGTATACATCCTTTGTGATTTTTCCATGTTGTTGTTGGTGGCCAGGCCCTATGGTGGCGGCCATTTTGTGTGTCCTTCCTTTGTGCTTTTGCCATAGGCATCCAAGGTTTTTGACTATTCTGGCAGTAGGGCAGAGGTACTACTACTCACAGCCATAGGTGCATTAAAGTTAATCAACTCTTTTTGTGCTGTATCTTTAATTACATCGTGTATGGCTTTGGATTGCTTCACATTTTTTTTATGTTGGTACTTTCAGCTTTTGGTTGCTTGTGTGTAACTAATATGGCACTCCCTGCCAGTAGGTAACCTTAGGAATACAGCTCGCGTACTTTTGGTAACGTCGCACAGTGTGGACACGCGACATTACATTTTTTGTCTTGTTCGCGCGCTCAATGTACTGGCTCGGGAACGCGATAACGACGTTTCATTCAATTCGCGCTGCCGAACACGCCGATTTTGCAATCTCGCGAACAATATATCCCGAGTTGCATAAAAGTTCCTCGAAAATGTTTAATGTGTTTCTTGTGCTACAAAAAGTCCTCATTTATGTGTCATTTGGTTGTAGTTTTCTCTTATTGGAGCATGGACCACTTCCAGTTTCTTTCTGTCCTCTATGTAATGATTTCTTGTTTATGGGTGGGGTGACCAATTTGGGCGGTGGTGTGTCCATTTTGTGAAGCTAAGCATTGTCCCTTTGACATAGGCATTTATTGTCTGTCTTCTCTTTCTTTTCATGTTGTTGTGGGTGGCCAGGCCATGTGGTGGGGGCCATTTTGTGTGTACTTCCTTTGTGATGATTCTGCCGTGTTGTTGTTGGTGGACAGGCCATGTGGTGGCGGCCATTTTGTAGGTACTTCCTTTGTGCATTTATCATTGGCCTCCCTGCTTTTGGTCTGATCTGACAGTAGGCCAGAGTCCCAGAGGTAGTAGTTAGCGGGGCTGCTTTATGTAGCTGTTTCTATTCGGTCTATTCAATTAACATCATTAGTGCATGTGTGTATGGCATTGCATTCCCAAATGTGTTGTCTGGGCAGGGGTGTAGGTAACTTTTTTGTGTGTGTAATAATGTTATGCCTTGTATGTGTTTTTGCGGTGTAGGTTTCCAACCTCTTAGACATGGGGTATTATTTTTATTCCTTGCATTAACCTGTCATGTGTAGCAGGCATCCTCCTTTTTCTGTCCATATTGGTATATAGGCCCGCTTGACTTTATTGGTTCTTTCTGGACTTCATGTGGCTGGGAGCTGTAATACTGGTAGTATTAGTTTTCTGTTTTGTGTTCTATACATTGGCCTGGGTTTCTTTCAATTGTTCATGTTGGCTTACTGCTTGTTTGACTGATGTTGTTCTGTCTTCTTTGCTTGTAGGTGCACAAAAAAAGACTGAGGAGGTGCTGGTTGTTTTCATCCATCGCCCGTTCTACTGCCAGACGGACGTCCTTCAGTTGTACGCCATGTGTGGTGTGTGACTCATCTGACCACACATCTCTGCAATTTGTGCTACTGAGTGCTGCTGTGTGCTGACATCAGAAGAAGATGGGCCCTAAGAAAGCAGGTACCAGGTCCTCCACCACCAAGAAAGTTGCTGAGAAGAAGGTACAGAAGAAGGAAGTGTCACTTAAGTGTGGTATGGACCCCAAACCCTTTTTGGGCCCCCAAAAGGTACGCCTGCAGCAGCGGTGTCCGGGGTGCAAGCTGGGGCCAGCACATCCGCATTAACGGGGGCAAGCCACCAACCCAGGGCCAAGCACATGAGGGTCGAAGAGGTAGTCAGCCTAGTGTTACAAAGCAGTGATACTGAGCCTGAACTAAACTTATCGCTCTCTCACAGTAGTACACAATCCTTGCAAGATGAAAGTGCTCAACAACCACCGCCAGCAGTAGATGTTCAACAACCACAACCACTCCCCGCAATAGTTGTTGAACAACCACAAGCACCGCCCGCAATAGTTGTTCAACAACAACAACCAAATCCCACAATAGTAGTTGTTGAAGAACCACAGCCCGCTATAGTACTTCCTCAAGAACAACAACCACCATCTCCGCACGCAATAGTAGTAGTTGTTCCTCCCGAAGTCGGGGCAGTTCAGGAAGTAGAGCCTCATTCCGAGGAAGAAGAAGAGGAAGCCACTTCTGGAGGTGATCTATTGTCTTCCAATTTACCAAGCGAAAGGAGGGTTAGTGGTGGCAGTGCATCGACTTCTTCGCCAAGCATCCCTTCAGATTACCTTGATAAGGATTGGCATCCAAAAGTATCTGAGCATTCAAAGGAGAGACATCCCAAGACCAGGCTAGGAAAAAAGAAGGATCCACCAAGGCTTGAAATTATGGAGGTCGATGTAGGTGAGCAGGATACTGCTGGTGATGAAGACGGGTCTGACACTGTTATCATCACGTGCGTTATTCCTGGTGCAGAGGATGTAGAGACCAACATTTTCGCCCTATCCAGAAGGGCTGCGATTAGTGATGAGCAGGTAGCATGTATAACTCCTACACACTCAGCACCCAAAGTAACACCAGCTCCCATTTTTTCATCAGCGAAGGCCCGGCAGCGTCCGACATCCAGCACAAGCGCCACCTCAACAGAAGGAGGTAGTGGCAGTACTAGTACTGAGCTGTCACATAGGGAAATTCAACAAAAATCCTCCAGTTCATCCGGCATTGGAAGTGGGTTCTCTTCCTATGGCAGGAGACAAAAGTTTACCTCCCCATTGTGGGATTTTTTTACGGATCACCCACATCAGGAGAACATTGCTATATGCACCATTTGTCATACCAATGTTAGTCGTGGTAAGATTGGTACAAACTATGGTACTGGAGGCCAAACGACCCATTTGAAAAAACACACTTAATCCAGTGGGATAACCACCTTGCAAGCTTAAAAAATGTAAGCACTGGTGTTGGCGGGGATACAGTACTACAAGGTCCACTCATGGTTGACCAGGAGGAAGAAGAGGGAGACGATGACCTTCTATCTGGGAGTGGTATACAAATGAGCCCTGTCGCCAGCACTGGAGTGGTGCTGTCCACATCCTCCGCATCAGCAACTTCTCAGTGGCACCAGAGTCAGCCGAAGACACCAATGAGTGCAAAGTCTGCGTTGAAAGGTGGAAAGGTGGTCCGTCTAGCATAACAGAAAGAAATACCAAGCAGCGTACCATTACTAGCATGTTTAGGCAGGAGGGAAAGTATGAGCGGAACCACCCAATAGCATGTTTGTACAATGCGAAACCTGCAAAAATGTTGGCACTCGACCTTCTCCCATTTTCATTTGTTGAGGCAGTGGGATTTCGGGAATTAGTGGCAACACTCTCCCCAAAATGGGACGTTCCCAGTCGCTACTATTTTGCAAGAGTTGCTATTCCAGCACTACACCACGACGTGCTGGAATTGATTGGGAAAGCCTTACAACAGAGTGTTGTCCATTGTATCCAGCTGACAACAGACATGTGGAGCAGTCGCGAAGCCACAGCAGATTACATGTGCATCACCGCACACTGGATCTCTTTTGCAGGTGTTAAAGACAAGTTAACTTCAGGCCTTGACGTTGCAGGGATTTTTAATGATACTCGCAGACATGCAACTGTAGCCATGTTTAGTATGGAGAAAAATCATACTGCTGAAAACATTTTGTCTGAGTTTAACAGCAAGGTCTTTGAATGGCTGCAACCAAGAGGCCTTAAGATTGGTTTTGTTGCCACCGACAATGGCAGTAATGTAGTGAAGGCAATGAGAGAAGGACATTATTTCAGGGTACCCTGTTTGGCACACTGCATTAACTTAGTCGTGCAAGACTTTCTGAAAACTGAAGCCAAAGTCGGCAACATACTGACCATCTGCAGAAGAATATGCACGCATTTTAACCATTCTTTTAAAGCACGGAAGCTGCTACGCGTCATTCAGCGTGAGCATAATTTGCCAGTCAAAGCACTGATCCAGGAGGTCCCAACACGTTGGAACTCTACTTATTTTATGCTTGAGCGTCTCTTTGAGCAGTACATACCACTGAATGCTTATGTCATGTCAAGAAGATTAGGGGATCCTACTGTTAATCTTAAAACCCTGACCTTTGAGATGTGGAAGTGGGACATCATTAAATGCTTGACAGAGATGCTACAACCTTTTGAGGTCTTCACACGTGCAGTTAGCAGGGAGGACTGTACTATGGGCCAAGCCATCCCATTGTTGTACATGCTCGAGCAACAGCTGAAGGAGGTCTTTGAAACATACGAAGGTGACGAAGAAAAAGTTGATGCATATACCTTGGCCAAGGCCTTAGCCAACCGCTTATCTGTAAATGCAAGGCTTCAAATGATTGTGTCAGATCAACATTACATAACTGCAACAATGTTGGATCCACGGTACAAATTGTTTGTCAGCAGTAGCGCAGTAATTCCTTTTTCAGATGGGGATGTTGCCAATTACAAAACTTCCATAGCTGTGGAAGCTAATGATTTAGAAACTGAACGGCTGTTACTTAAAGGCCTGCCAGTGCCAGCCCAGGACAGTCAAAGTGTTCCAGGCCATCCTCCTGAGGCAAGTTCATCAGAGCATGAGAGCAATATGTCTGTTTCCCAGCAAGCACCAACAGTACCAAAAGCAGCACCTACACAATCTGATTCAGCAGACACAACCAAAAGCATAACTGCTTTTTTTCTACAAAAAGGAATGGGTAAGTCCGTTGCTGTTGCAAAGGGGAAAGAGGACCAGCAAAGCCGAGCACCAATGAACACTGAGCGGATGGTTCAGGCCTATCTGGATGACACAACAGAGGTGTTCATGGAGCAAAGCCCATTGGTCTATTGGTATGAAAGAAGGAGACAGTGGCCAGTGCTGAGCAGGCTGGCGATAAAGTATCTGGCTTGTCCTGTAGCCAGTGTCCCTTCTGAGCGGGTTTTCAGTGCTGCTGGTGCCATTGTGACATCGAAAAGGACCAGTCTCTCCCCCAAAAGCGTGGAGAGGCTGACAATGATAAAAATGAATCAACACTTCATACCACCAGACTATACTGTACGTGAATCAGAGCAGGATGAAGAAAACGAGTCCGAAGACATCATCACTACTGTGTTACATGACCTACTTCTGTCCGAACCCCCAGAGTTTGAGGACGAGCTCCTCTTCCCTGACAAATAGGCTTTTAAATTGTTAATTTCTCCCTTCCTTTATTTGTGTTATTTATTTTCTTATTAACAATGGCTTTCTGGTGCAAAACTGCTAATAAAAACCACAACCAAATCCATCCCCACCACTGATTCTTTTTATGTACCTACTGGAGTTGCACGCCTGTGCATTTATTTTCACTGTATCTTTTTATTTACCTCCTGGAGTTGCACGCCTGTGCATTTATGTTCCATGTTGACTGCACTCCTCAGAGTCTTGCTCCATCTTCTTGACTCCCACTCAAGTCAATACAATTCCATCTTGCCAGCCATACATTGGATGTTGTAGATGGAGTATAGTACAATAACAATAATGTAGCCTCTAACAGTCCCTCCATAACAAGTGAACCGTACATGACTACAGCCATCCTCTATTTCATTTGAAATCTGCAACTCATCACTGCCTTACTGAGTTTTAAGGCTACCACCTCTGTCTGCAGGCATTCATAGACGACTCTTCAGTGTCAAAAGAAACATGAGCAGGCATCCACAACTGAAGTCAACTTGTTATGACTCGCATTACTTTTAAAAGGCTCGGCAGCATCTGTGATCAATCATCTGACAGTGAAAGAGAAGAGCAAGACAGGTATATTAAATGAATGATGCCATGCATTGCATTGGATGTATTGTTTTGCTGACTCTGAGCAAATGTGCATGGAGTTGAAGTATACTAGTAACTTCAGACTCACGTGATAGCCAATTTTTCCATGTTATTTAATAATATAAATTATTTACGCACTTGTGTTCCTACTACAACAGATGCAGTCAGGACTTAATTTATCGTAGTCACTCACTACAGACTGAGTTGCTGTTGCTGTTGGACTAGACGTGCCACACCTGATAATGATGGTGACCACCATATCTTTGCTGTCAGGCAGCTGGATCTGAGCTGATTGATGTACGATGTTTCTTGGAGTGGAATACAAGGTAATAAATACAAATAAGAGGCACAGCACAGTAGACCCAGGCTACTACATGTGTGTGCACTGTGCAGTGGTAGAGTACAAGAGTGGTATGATTGATGACTGAGAATGACGCATTGATTTTGTTGATTAATTTTGTAAATACTAGGTTGCTTTTTTATTCCCCTTTCTGTGGCTCTGTGAAATTTTTAGGGACAATGCAGTTTGTATTACGGGCGACCCTGTGTCGTCGTGGGCCTGTTCTGTGCTGGCTCCTGTCTTTTTTTGTACTTCTAGATTAATAATGATGTGCATTTGGAAAATGTTTCCTTCCGTTGCCCTCAATGTAACTTCACTCTCCCGTCCTACCTACCTCGTTTGCCTTCTTATCCTATATCGCAGCCCTCTTCGTCTCACCACCGAACGCTGAAAGCAGGCCTGGTTAACTGCCGGTCACTACCCCGTCATGCCAATGATATCTGGATGTCAATTTCCTCTGACAAGTGGGATATTTTATTTCTCACTGAGTCCTGGATCACTGATTCCTCCTCTCCGGATATCTATCTTGCCATCCCCCCAGGCTACGATATAAAGTGCATCAATCGGGCTGAAGGAAAATCTGGAGGCGGACTAGCCGTCATCCTTAAATCCCATCTTCAGCTGACCACTACCAAACTTACCAACATCGGTATAATTGAAGCCATGTACTTCTTTGTATCCGACTCCGCGGCAGCTATACTGGCTGGCACCTTAGTCTACAACCCCCCAACTGCCGCCTCCCCTTCTCTTACTGCACTTACCCACCAGCTGGCTGACCTATCCCTTAAACACCAATATTTTCTAGTCTTAGGTGACTTTAACCTCCACGTAGACAACCCTCTCTGCGTGAGGGCTAACAATCTGTTGGAAACCATGGATAGTCTGAACCTCACACAATTAGTCACTGGTCCCACTCATGTGGCTGGGCACACCTTGGACCTTATCTTCGCCAACTTCTCGACTATCACTGTCCTCCCCCCCCTCCCCCTTACTTGGTCTGACCACTATCTTATCCCCTTCTCTCTCGCCCTAGGCCGGAAACCTGCCCCCCTGGCCCCCAGGAAAGAGTTGGGAAGAAAGTGGCATAAGGTCACATGTGCCACCTTGGACCCAGTATTCCACTTCCAGGCGGAATACCTCTCCACTGATATTGACGGAAATGTATCTAGGCTGAATACCGCCCTAATCAAAGCTATTGATGCCATTGCTCCCCAGAAAATCATTGCCTCCACTGGATCTCGTCCCTCTGCCCCTTGGTTCTCCACCTCCCTCCGTGAGGAAAAAAGCAGATGCAAGGCACTCGAACGTAAGTGGAGACAAAACTATGACCCTGAAGCTAAACTTACTTACAAATCTGCTTTGAAAAAATTCCTCAAACATAAAAAAATTACTATGAAAGACCATTTCTCTCTTCAAATTGCCAATGCCAAAAACTCATCAAAAACCCTTTTCACCATTGTCAAAGACTTCATTAATCCTCCTGCTAGGGCCACTCAGAACTCTGCGAGTCAGGCCCTATGCGACGGACTCTCTGACTACTTTCTTGAAAAAATAAACAAACTCTGTATCTACTTCCCTAAAGGGCTAGCCTCCCTGCCTCCCCCCACAAGCCCCCCAGCTTCTCCGTCCTTCCTTTCCTTCAATAAACTCACCCTGGACGATGCTATTAGGTTACTCACCCACTGCAAATCTGGCGCCCCCTCGGACCCTGTCCCTGCTAAACTTATGGGAGAGCTGGCTCCTTCATTAGCCAGCTCTTTCCTTTCCATCTGGAACGCCTCCCTCCACCATGGCTTCTTCCCTCCTACTTGGAAGGAGGCTTTGGTGATTCCCATCCTAAAAAAGGCTGATGCTGATCCCACTATCTTCGCCAACTACCGCCCCATTTCCCTTCTCCCCAAACCCGCAAAGGTCCTGGAAAAAGCCGTGCAGCTGCAACTCACGGAGTATTTGGAAAGCAACTCTTTGCTGCACGACTCGCAATCCGGATTCCGGGCGGGATTCAGCACAGAGACGGCTCTGCTGGAAGTATCGGAAACGATCCGGGAATGCGTGGACAGGGGCGAGGAGGCTATGCTGGTCCTCCTCGACCTGTCCGCTGCATTTGATACGGTCTCCCACCCCATCCTTCTTGACCGACTCAAACAGATAGGCATTGGCGGCACTGCCTTTAGCTGGATCGAGTCCTTCCTTTCAGGAAGAAGTCAGAGGGTGTTGCTGCGGCCGTTCAAATCTGGGGATAAACCATTGTCATGCGGTGTGCCACAGGGCTCTGCCCTCAGCCCTCTATTTTTTAACATCTATCTTGCCCCACTGGCCGACGTTGTGGAGTCCTACGGAGTCAGGGTGGTCTCTTATGCTGACGATACTCAGCTGATGTTTTCCTTCAGAGACCACTCAGACTCCGCGTTCACCAACTTCCGCCAGTGCCTCAACAACATCAGTGTCTGGATGACTGATAACCACCTTAGACTCAATGCTGACAAGACAGAGGTGCTGTTTTTTAACCAGAAAAATTCCATCCCTTCCTCTTGGTGGTGGCCCACGGCACTTGATCCTGCTCCCTCTCCCGTTCACTCTGCTCGTAACCTGGGATTTCAGTTTGACGACTCCCTCTCATGCAAAACTCAGGTTAATAAAGTGACCTCTGCCTGCTTCCTGAAGTTGCGCATGATCAAAAAGATACTCCCCTATCTCCCTCTGGACTCCCGTCGTACAGTTACCCATGCCCTCATTACGTCTCACCTGGACTATGCCAACAGCCTTTATGCTGGTGCCCCTCAATATCTGATAGACCGGCTTCAGATTGTCCAGAACGCGGCGGCCAGATTAATTGGTAATATCCCCTACCGTCAGTCAGTCTCCGCCTATCGTAAGGAACTTCACTGGCTACCGGTGGCCAGCCGTATCCAGTTCAAGATCCTTACCCTCGCCTACCGAGCCATCAATGACCTCGGACCCAATTACTTGAAAAAACGAGTCTCAATATCCCATTCCATCAGATCCCTGAGATCCAACGACCTCCGCCTTCTGATCTCTCCCCGTTTTAGACTCACTAGAATGGGCGGCAGAGGGTTCAGTGGTATCGCGGCAAAATTGTGGAACGCTCTGCCAATCAATCTTAGATTCTGCCCTTCTGAATCCATCTTCCGGGCCAGACTCAAAACTTGGCTCTTTTCTGGACTCTGATTTTTATCCTGCTGACTCCCTCTCTGCTCCTTTCTTCTCACCCGGAGGTTCAGGTTCTAGCGCCGGGACACCCCTTCGGGGGTAGCTGTGTGCTTTACAAACTACATAAATAAATAAATAAAATAGTAGACTTATACATATTGTATCCAAGCCGCCTCAGTCTGAAAGTCCTCTCATACGACTACTCCTCTTGTATTTTTTTTTGATCTTTACTGTATTACAATTTGTTTAGGTCATTCACATTCTTTTGTATTGCCTTTTCTTTTTCAGGCTGGACGTTTTTCACCCACTGCTATTATACTATGAGCATCAACTCACCCTTACCACTAATCCTCATCATCAAGCAATTGGATGGCGGGAAACCAAGAATGATATTCAGCGTGTCCTTTTCTTACGTTTATTCCTTACATTCATTGGCTAGTGGATCAACATCAGAAATCATCGTCTTCATTGTTTGCTTTTGTTGTCTCCATGTGTACTGTTTTTCTTTCTCAAACCTTTCCCAAAACCCCCGTACCCATCCATTCAACAAACCCTAACCCTCTTCCCCCGGGCTGCGTGGTTTCATTGAGGTGTGATGTTTCTTACATTAAATATACACCAACAATTTGATCACGCGCTTGCTGGGGCAGATGTGGTGAAAGCAACAATAGTGAAATGTCAACAAGGCATGGCCAGGATCTTCTTCGGCTTCCCAACTCAAGCTCTGTGTATAATGCCAAATAATTTACCATTACCATCAAACAACGAATACATCTAATGAATTGGCGTAATTGTTTGGGTTTAAGTTTAAAGCATTATGATTTAGAAAAGTTTGACGTTGCCGTGAGTACTACAACTACAGTTGAACTTCTTATCTTCTCTTGCACTTAGTTTCCAGTCCCCAAGACCATTGTTTTGTTTCAGTTTAGCAGTTGCAATATTGGGTCAGTCGTGTAATGTACTGTACTTACTTTTACTACCCCCACATTGTCTGTCACGCAAATGACTGCCTCTTTCGTTTTGTCTCAAAATGCTACTCGCAGGGTCTGTCTACTACTAGTACTATCACAGAAGTTCAGAACCACAGATTCTTCTCCATTGTCTTGGGAAACAAATGCAGCCCTTGCAGTGCCACCCTTCATCATAAATCATCATCAGCAATCACAGGTAAGATAAGTTTGCTGTGAGGTATAACTCAAGACAGACTGGTAGTTCTTCTAATACTACAAATATAACTCGGTGAGGGTTTACCGCATCTATCTGTCTGCATGTTAAAGATGTGGGCAATATATTTTTTTATTAGAAAGCAGTAAGCATTGTCCGCCGACCTGCATGGCCAATTAAACCTTGCGATGTTGCACAACGTACATTATTTGGTGAAACAGTCCCCCCTCCACCTGAGGTTCCGTGACAATTGTAAGTGGTGTTTTCGACTCACACGAATATGGTCGAGTCTAGTATCTATGAACCGCAAATGACGAGTTTAGCAAGTGTGCGCAGTTTCGCTGTGCTAACTTAAACCGTTCGTTTGTTATGTGGGTTTGTCATCTGTACCCACGGGTTCCATCTTAGATACGGCATCCATTTTGTCTCTTGCCCTCAAGTAGCCAGCGAACGGACGCTGTCCGCTTCGCGACCCTGGGACTCCCAAGATATTTGCGGAAGACACATGTTCTTTGAAAGTGTCTTTATGACGAGGGGGATGCTACTGTAAGACAGATGGCGCCGCTCGAGGCTCATCTTGCCGCACGGGCTTATTGTCTCAGTTGTGCATCTCATTAGGCACGTCCCTTTGATGCCTGTATCTCGTGCTTCTCGACACTCCCCTTTTACACCCTTTCCGATCTCCCCACTGTCTCCGTCTTCCTCTGCACCTGTCTTCGTTCCTGTTTCGATCTACTTTACTGCTGATTGGAATTTGCTAATGGTGGGAAGATGGGTTTTTACAGTTGGGAACCGCCAAATGTTTCCGCACTTATGTTCCGGATCTTGTGTGTTTCAAAGTGATCTAAGCGACCCCTCTGAGAGCGACTTGTGGGAACCAGGTTGTAAACTATTGTGTATCATGTTATCCTATGGGTAGAAACTGTATAAAAGGAGCGATCCACAAATACAATTTGAAGCAGTCTCCCCGAACTACACTCGATGTACTTCTTGTGACTTCTGTGTTCCCTGCAGTAAATAAACCTTGACTCTTTGACGCCGAAGGAAGTGTCCCGTGTCTCTGTGATTTGTACGCCGGAGCAGGTTACCCACGAAGGTTTCAGGTGTTGTGCCCTGGCACCGCTGGGTCCAAAGAACCCAGTCCTTCAGTTGGCGCCCAACGTGGGGCTGCATCAGTGGTACCGGTCCAAGCCTGACGATCGTGAGGAACTTCGTGTGAAATCTCCGAGGGAAGGTGCACCCCGCTTCATCGATCCTGTTGTCGAAATAAGTGGCCCGAAGACTTTTCCCGCGAAGATTCCCGCCTCCTAACGGCTGCGACGGACTGCTACCCTGACTGTAGACCTGTTTTGGCGCCTGGCGTAGACCTTGGTATAGCGAGACGATTGACGGGCCTTCCTGAGGACGCCATTGATCTTTGAGTTAAGTATTTGTGGGTCGCTCCCAGAGTTCTTTGTTGTAAACACTTTAGCGAGTGTTTTTGTTGTAGACACTTTAGCGGGTGTCTTTGTTGTACACGCTGTGTGAGTGTTTTTGTCGGTGACACTTTGCTAGCGTACTTTGTTGTTGTTGTATTTGTTTGACGACTGCAGCCGCCAAAGACCGAGGGTTTTGTTCTTGCTGGGACTTGGTAAATCCCGTAACCCTTGAAGTTTGTGAAACTCGGCTAGTGTGCAAGATGCCTGGTCGCAGTACTTTGTTCAGTTGCTTTAGACCTTGTGGTGCGGATTCCCTGCTGGAGGACTCATGTCCGATACCTCCGGTTGGAACTCCTACTTATGACTTATATAGTAAACATGGGCTAGGCCCGATTGCTTTTAACGATTATTGGATCAAATATACAAAGAAAGACGGCGATCTTCGTTGGCCACCTCACGGTAGCTTCGAAGCGTCGATCTTAGATAATTTGGAAATAAAGTTGTTCGAACGTAAATCAAGGCCGGCCATGTTTGATGCCTTTCGGTTCTGGCGCAAAGAAGCCCGACAGAAAGAGATCAGACAAAATAAACGTAGTCAGCGAGATACTGTTGCTACTATAGTGAAGAAAGCTGAGCAGTTTCAGCGTGATAAGGAGGATAAGGATAAGGAAGTGTTTGAGAGATTACAGCGTATGTCCATAGACAAATGCTATCCTGTTTTGTCTACGGAGTCGGATAAGAAGGAAGAGGCAGTTGAGGATTCTTTAATGTCCTATCTTATGAAGTCGCCACCTCCGTACGTACAGGGTACCGCAGCTCCTGTGGTCCCTGCCGTACCTGTTCCACCTATTCCTCAACCTGCACCCGCTCTTCCGACTGTTCCTGCTCCTGTGCCTGTTTCTATTCCTACTGCTCCTCCGCTTCCACATACTCCTGTTCCCGCTACTGCTCACGCTACTGCTCCTGTGTTGTTAACCCCTGTTGTTGCTAATGTCTCTACTCCTTCTCTTGTTAGTCCTGTGTCTTACTCTTCTCCCTCTACTCGTAATCGTGATTCTCCCCTTGCGACAAACTTCTTTCAGTCGCTCGGACCTGTTTTTGGGTCTGCCGGTTCTGATGGTCCACAGAGACGTAGCCAGCTTCCTGGTAATAGAGAACGTGTTGCGCTATACAATATGGCGATGGGTTGGATGATAAACCCTGTTAGAAATCCACCTCGTGTTGTCCTCGAAACGTTTGATCAATTCAACATACCTACTCAGAGATATGTGTTTGATGAAATGTGCAAGTTCTTACATGATCAGATAGCGGCTGTTGCGCCTGACGAGGTGCTGACCGCCCTGTCTAATCTTCGGCTTCAGTTCGCAACTGGACTGATAGTCGATACTAATGTCCGACGTGCTATTGAACGGTTGCTATCTCTTCGTCCCGCTCCTATTCCTCATGCATTGTTCGTTGAGGACATTGAACAACGAGATGGGTCTGGCCAATATCCTATGCGAGAAGTTCCGCCAGTTTGGGTACCCGCTGATAATACTAATGCTAATGCTCCAATACCAGCACATTTCCAGAGAGTGTGGATACACCTCCCTTGGAAACGATCGGAAGTGCTTCAGGTGAAACAAACTTTGCCTGATCCTCGCAAAAATCCTGCGGGGTATTACAAAGAATTATCGCAGCTCGTAGACGCTACGATAATGAATCTGGCCGATATCGACATGTTGTTTGGCAATGTCGTACCGCAACCGGTATGGGCCAAGATTCGTCACCAAGATCACGCGAATGAATTAGGTGGTGATTGGGCTGCCATTACAGCGGCAGACGCTGGACAAGTGGCTGCTACTAAACCCGATCAGTTGATTGAACTTCTTCCCCAGCGAATAATTACGTTAATGAAAACGCTTATGCCAGCTATGAGGGTAAATTGGGACAAGTTGTCAGCCTGTAAGCAGAAGAAAGATGAGAGTGTTTCAGACTTCTTTACGAGGTTCGAGGAAACATTCGTCGATCATAGTGGGCAGGATATGGGTACTGAGGGTGGACAAAGGCTGTTTGTGGATAAATTTG
This sequence comes from Lissotriton vulgaris, assembly GCF_964263255.1. Lineage (NCBI taxonomy): Eukaryota > Metazoa > Chordata > Amphibia > Caudata > Salamandridae > Lissotriton > Lissotriton vulgaris. Next base: position 891,279,029 of record NC_141685.1, on the reverse strand, counting down.
TATCGAACTTATTGCCCGACTTGTGCAATAAATTAAAAAACTCAGAAAGTTCATGGGCCGTTTCTACCTCAGCTCAGATATTGGCTACGGCACAATATTACGAAAATAGAGAAAAAGAGGAAACTGACCGTGCCGATAAAAAGACGAAAGAGCTGAAAACTAAAGTGTTGTTACAACAAGCATATCCGCCGCGTTCTAATCAGAATGCGCCTCAGCAGAATAGATCGCAGTCGCAATCAAATCGATCGCAGCCGCGTAATGATTCATCTTTTCAGAGATCTTCGTTGGGGTACAACCAATGTGCTTATTGTAGACAGGAGGGACACATTAAATTCAATTGTCCTGCTTTAAATGACCGTAGTGGTGGTAATTCGTCTAGAGGAGGTCGTGGTGGTGCACAGCACGCATCACGTGGTAGAGGTCGTGGTGCTCAGAACGACTGTTCTGATAACTCGTCAAATTCTAATAATTGTTTCGACCTACGTGGATCATCGCAAGGACGATCTGCGCAGTACAATGTAGACGATTATTACGTCGATCAGGGAACTGACGATAGTAATTACTAGGACAGCCAAAGACAAGGAGAGGGAGTGGTATCAGTTCCGGTTGATCAGAGAGGGCCTTACGTCGCAGTTGCTACATCGGGCGTCGTTGAGCCTTTTCTGTTGGACACTGGTGCAGCGAAAAGTTCTATCATGCATTCGAAACTCCCTGGCGCACCTTTGTCTGGCTTAACAAATGTTTCCGTTGGATTCTCTGGCGCCCCCGTTAGCAATCCAGTTTCGCGCCCTTTGCCCCTTAAAATTGGGCCACGTGAGCTCGAAGCTCCATTGATTTTGTCTACTGGTTGTGGCGAAAATCTTTTGGGTCTGGATTTGCTTAAACGCTTGTATGCGACTTTGTATTGTTCTCCTGCGGGTATAAAGCTTACGTTCGGAGAGAAAGTAGTCTCTCCCATGTATTTGTCCCTCGATAAGCTTCCACCGGAATTGGATTCTCTTCCTGCATCTTTGTGGGCGACGGGTCCAAACGACGTGGGCCTACTTGATATCTCCCCTTATGTTGTTCAGTTGAAATCGAATGTGCGATTGCCACGTATTCCCCAATATCGTATCTCCCTGGATGGTGAACGAGCTTTGTTAGCGATCATCTATGATTTGATCGAGAAAGATGTCATTGAAGAAACTCGGGGAAACGTGTGCAATAGTCCTGTACTGCCCATTCTTAAACGTACTGATCCTACCAAACCGCCTGTTTATCGTTTTGTTATTGATTTACGGGAGGTGAATAAAATTGTGGTTCCTCAATTCCCTGTTGTGCCTGACATTACGGCGCTACTGACTCTGATTCCAGCTACGGCTTCATGGTTTTCGGTGATTGATTTGAAAAATGCGTTTTTCAGCATCCCGATTGCCGAAGAGAGCAGGGACCTTTTCGGTTTCTCTCTTGGTGGACGTAGCTTCCGGTTCAAACGCGCTCCTCAGGGCTACTGTGAAAGTCCATCGATTTACAGTCAAGCTTTGAAGGGTCAACTAGATGCGTTTAGGTTGCCGGTTGGTGCGGCTTTAATACAATACGTCGACGACTTATTGGTGGCTGCTGATACTCAGGACATTTGCAAAATTGCTACAGTGTCGTTGCTGCAACATCTCTGTGAGTTAAATCACAAGGTGTCACCTTCTAAACTCCAATATTGTTGTCAAGAAGTAACCTATCTAGGTCACTTATTGTCAAAGGAGGGAAGGAGATTGACCCCAGAGAGAATTGCAGCGATTGCGCGCATGGCTGTGCCACAAACCCAAAGAGATGTGCGTGCCTTTCTAGGTATCACATCGTACTGCAGGCAGTGGATTCCTAATTTTTCATTGCTAGCGAAACCATTGGTGGCTCTTACGTGCAAGGATGTTTCGACTCCTTTACCATGGACGGAAGAATGTCAGAAACGTTTTTCTGAATTACGTGATTCATTGTGTTCGGCCCCTGTGTTAGGTACCCCTGATTACAGCAAGCCGTTCACGTTATATGTTCACGAGAGGGAAGGTTGTGCTTTAAGCGTCTTAACGCAACCTTTTGGTGGTAAGCAACGTCCATGTGCATATTTTTCCTCGACCTTAGACCCAGTAGCTAGAGCATTGCCGAGTTGTTTGAGAGCAACTGCGGCAGCTGCGGTCTCCATCCGACAATCAGCAGGATTGGTCATGGATAATATGCTTACGGTGATGGTTCCGCATGCAGTCGATACTCTTTTGAACCGTACGAAAACTCAGCACTTGACGAGTGCGAGGTTATCTGGGTACGAATTGACGCTCTTGGCAAGCCACATTCAGATAAAACGTTGTAATGTCCTAAATCCGGCAACTTTGTTACCAATTAGTGCAGAGTCAGATGCAGTAACAGAACATGACTGTTACTTGCGTACAGAGGAGGAAACAAAAGGTCGTGTGGACCTTAAAAACACCCCATTGGAAGACCCGGATGGCATCCTGTATGTGGATGGGTCATGTTTTAAATTGCCGAATGGTGATGTGACTACTGCTTATGCTGTGGTGACATTGAATACTGTTGTTGAGACTGCGAGATTGAATCAGAATTCTGCCCAAGCTGCAGAGCTGATCGCTCTTACTAGAGCATGTGTATTAGCAAAAGGTAAACGTGTGAATGTGTACACCGATAGTCAGTATGCTTTCGGTGTAGCGCATAGTTTCGGACGATTGTGGCGAGAACGTGGTTTCTTGACGTCACATGGCACGAAAATACAGCATGGCCAGCTTGTGAACGATCTTTTGGATGCATTGACTTTGCCTGCTCAAGTTGCAATTGTTAAATGTAGTGCGCATCGTAAGGTGACGGATGATGTTGGTCGTGGTAATGCGTTTGCAGATGAGATTGCTAAGGAGACTGCCCGGAACCTTAGCACTCGAATGTATGTGACGAATTCGGTTAGGTGGCCTACAGAATCAAGTATGTGTGAGAATACTATAGAGAGTGTGAAAGCAATTCAGAATGAGGCCACCGACACTGAAAAGATGAAGTGGAAAGAAAGTACGGGAAGGTTGGATGTGAATGGTTGCTGGATTGATTTGTCAGATCAGAAAAGATGGATGTTGCCTGATGCGTATGTACTGGCCGTTGTGCAAATGGCACATGGGTTAGCACATATTAGCGCGAAAGGTATTTGCAAGTTGTTGGCTGATGTGTGGAAGAACGATGGAATTACTAAGTGTGCTGAACGTTTGGTGAAGAATTGTATGGTGTGTATAATGTACAATCCTGGCAAAGGAACCCCAACTCCCCCTGGCAGTTTTGCTCCTCCTTCGTATCCCTTTGAGGTGATCCAATTGGACTTCATCCATATGGAGCGATGCAATAACCTAAAATACGTTTTGGTTGTGGTTTGCGCATTCTCCCGATGGATCGAGGCCTATCCCCTCAAAGATAATACTGCTTTGTCTACTGCGAAAATCCTACTGAAGGAATACTTTCCTCGGTATGGAATGCCTAGAGTCGTGTGGTCAGATAACGGAAGTGAGTTTGTTGGAAGTGTGATGAAGAGTGTGTGTAAGGGCCTTGGAATTAATCAGAAATTCCATAGCGCCAATCATCCCCAGTCAGCTGGATTGGTTGAAGGGTACAATGGCACCCTTAAGCTAAAATTAGCGAAGATCCAGGCTACGACTGGACTTTCGTGGCCTGACGCTTTGCCTCTAGCATTACTGTCAACTAGGGCGACTGTACACTCCCGAATAGGGCTTAGTCCCTATGAAATAGTGTTCGGCCGTCCTGCGAATGTGTGGGGGGTTCCTAGGCCAGGTATATTCGTTGATCTTGAGTACCCGATGTTGATTGACTACTTACATGACTTGACTGCTAAACTGAGGTTAATTCATCAACAGGTTTACGACGCCTTGCCGACGCAGACGGAGGGTCCAGGCCACCAGCTCCAGCCTGGTGATTGGGTTGTCACCCGAAATTTTTCGCGCAAGAAGAATCTGGACCCCCGCTTTGTTGGACCTCACCAGGTGCTTTTGGCCACGAGGACTGCCGTTCGTCTTGAGGGACGGAAGAACTGGGTACATGCTACCCATTGTAAGCGAGTCCCTATTCCTTTGCCGGCAGACCCGTGGGTGAGGAAAGGCATTGCGTCAACAGAAGCAGCGACATTGCCGGCGTTTGTACCTTTCAGTGACGCACAACTTGTTGGTGAACACTCAGTGCAGCAGAAAGCCATTGTTGGAACATTGTCAGCAAAAGACTCAAGACCAAATCAGCAAACTGATCAGCAGGACGCTGTCTCTTCGACAGATCCTTTGTTTGACGAGCAGACACGTCCTGGGAAACATCGATATTCTTTGCGTTCTCATACTAAGGACAAATAAATTTTTTTGCTTGCTTTGCTGAAATTGATAACTGCAATATCTTCGTTTCCCATGATCAACTTTGAACATTCGTATCATTGAAAATTGTTTTGTATATATATATATATCAAGCTTCTTCCTTGTATCTTTTTCCTTCCACAGCTGAATTATTGTGCTAAATAAATACATATTGTGTATTGAGGGCCGTAGGGCCGCGCGCGTACTTCCTTCTGGACAGTAGGTCTTGACGCTAGGTTAAAGGCCGTCGGTTCCTAGGAACTCCTGGGAATTGACTATTGCTGCACAGAACGAAGTGCGTCAAGAAACGTTGCGGACGGTCGTAGGGAAATGGCATTTTTGAAGCTGAATGATTTGGAAGGAGCTCAGGCATATAGAGTCAAGCTGCAGAAACTTAGTCGTACGAAATGTTTTGTATTCCAATTGTTTGTACTGTTTTTAACTGCTTCCGCATTTTTGGCGGGTGGGGTGTATTACACTATGTCTTACTTCTTACTTCCTACCCCTACTCCTACTCCTTACCCTAACATTACTTCTACTGCTTCTCCTCATTCCTTTCATATGTTACCAGAACACGAACAGGCTAGACGTGTAGAATTCCGCAACAATTCCTTTATCCAGCTCCTCCATCAGCATCAGTTAGTGGTTAACACTACTAATTGTTGGGTGTGTGGGTTGATGCCACATACTACGGGTAAGGGAATTCCATATCTGGTGTTACCGTATAGTTCCCAAGGGTCAGCTCGAGCATACCAAACAATGCTTCGAAGCGCACTAGGTTTCCACCCCTCTCCAGAACGTTCCTCCAAACCGGGTCCTACCTCATGGCAGTGGGTGGTATCGATGATAATACAGGATTTGGAAGATGAGATCCATGATGCTTATCTCATCCCTAAGGCAGAGGTACAAGCCTATAGGGCACCGAATAAAGGGGAATATAGTACGTTCACTAATGAAAAGCAGCTTAAAAGCTCGTCTCCAATATGGGTCGTACCCCACACTGGTAATCTTTGTCTTGTGGGTCGTGGCTCGCAAGCCTCACTTGGAGTAAGTGCTTGCACTGAAAGTTACGTTCTGTCAATGTCCCCGATCCCTGTGCTTCTGGCTGCCAAGGGTACGTACTTCATCTGTCATGATCGTGCATACACATGGTTGCCCGCAGACTTCATGGGCTCATGTTTTGTTGCAAATCTGTTGCCTCCGACGTTTACTGTAGATGCCGATTATCATAAGACTAGAGTTGTACGAGGCGTAATTAGTGAAGAGGATACTGCCGGTCAAGAGGCAGGAGACTTTTTCAAGGGTTTCCTCCCGTTTTGGGGACCTATGGTTAATAGTAGGAACCTGAGACATTTGACTCGAGTGGTAGAATCGACAGCTAACATTACTGCCAGTGCCCTTGGTAATATCACCACAGAACTTCAGGCGGAGAGACTTATGACATTACAAAACCGTATGGTTTTAGATGTTGTCTTAGCAGATCGCGGTGGGGTATGTAAAGTGATCCATTCGAGCTGTTGCATTTTCATTCCAGATAATGCTCCTACTGTCTATCAAGCCATCTCGAAGTTGCACAAGATCTCCGAATTCATACACGTGGATGTAGGGGATTGGACGCTACTTGGTTGGTTTTGGGGCCTGGTGTCGACTTGGGGTTGGAAGATTCTGACGATCATCGGGGTTGTGGTAGTGTTCCTGTTCACGTGTTGCCTTTGTGTACAGTGTGGTCCTGCCTTATGTGGCCTCTGTGCTACAACGTGTATGAGACAACCATCTGTTACCAAGGGGACTCGGTTGGACAGAGCTATGCTACAACGACATCTTGATGGTCTGATGAATATCGAGTATGATTCCGACTAGTGCTTGCCTACATGAGGGCAAAAGGAGCGTCTGAGGTTCCGTGACAATTGTAAGTGGTGTTTTCGACTCACACGAATATGGTCGAGTCTAGTATCTATGAACCGCAAATGACGAGTTTAGCAAGTGTGCGCAGTTTCGCTGTGCTAACTTAAACCGTTCGTTTGTTATGTGGGTTTGTCATCTGTACCCACGGGTTCCATCTTAGATACGGCATCCATTTTGTCTCTTGCCCTCAAGTAGCCAGCGAACGGACGCTGTCCGCTTCGCGACCCTGGGACTCCCAAGATATTTGCGGAAGACACATGTTCTTTGAAAGTGTCTTTATGACGAGGGGGATGCTACTGTAAGACAGATGGCGCCGCTCGAGGCTCATCTTGCCGCACGGGCTTATTGTCTCAGTTGTGCATCTCATTAGGCACGTCCCTTTGATGCCTGTATCTCGTGCTTCTCGACACTCCCCTTTTACACCCTTTCCGATCTCCCCACTGTCTCCGTCTTCCTCTGCACCTGTCTTCGTTCCTGTTTCGATCTACTTTACTGCTGATTGGAATTTGCTAATGGTGGGAAGATGGGTTTTTACAGTTGGGAACCGCCAAATGTTTCCGCACTTATGTTCCGGATCTTGTGTGTTTCAAAGTGATCTAAGCGACCCCTCTGAGAGCGACTTGTGGGAACCAGGTTGTAAACTATTGTGTATCATGTTATCCTATGGGTAGAAACTGTATAAAAGGAGCGATCCACAAATACAATTTGAAGCAGTCTCCCCGAACTACACTCGATGTACTTCTTGTGACTTCTGTGTTCCCTGCAGTAAATAAACCTTGACTCTTTGACGCCGAAGGAAGTGTCCCGTGTCTCTGTGATTTGTACGCCGGAGCAGGTTACCCACGAAGGTTTCAGGTGTTGTGCCCTGGCACCGCTGGGTCCAAAGAACCCAGTCCTTCACACCCCCCAAGAAACGCAAATGAACTTCAAATGTTTTCTTTTGAACATAACTTTGTCTCGTTTATTTTAACATAATATAAATAAAGATGATACAAAAATAAAATATATATAAATCTTACCCCACAGCTGTCCCTACCCGCCTCCCCTAACCCCAACCAAATTTCCACGTTCAATGTAATGTAAAAAACCCCAACACCTAATTCCCACCCACCAACAAAAGGATTGAAAAAGGGGCAAACAAACAGGGTCCATCTCAAAGCCGGTGGGCTTTCAAGTGTTTATCAACAATGAGCTTCACACGCTCCTCTATTTCACCCTCCAGCCTGGCTACCCGGAGGAGAATCTTTCTTTGGAATTGGCGGCACCTACATTGGCATGCATGTTAATGTGGGGGGGTGGCCGATGCTGAAAAAATCTGGCGGCGGGCGGCTGCCTGACCACGGCGACGTACTCCTGCAGGCTTGGGGGCCGGGGCATTGGAAGAGGCAGCAGCTGCTGCCGCCGCCTCCTCCTCCTCCTCCTCGGCTTGAGCCACCAGCCGGCGGTAGGCCTCAACGATGGCCAGCAGTTTCCGCTGCCGGGCCCGGACTGCCAACTCCTTTCTCGTTGGTTTTGAAGGAGTAACTATAAAGAAAGAGACAGAATTGTTGTAATCCAAAATCCCAGCAAATCAAGAACACAAGATTTATTCAACACATAGTGTCACAGTACAGTAGCACTAGCAAACAAGCTGAGTACAAAAAATGGTGTTTTATCTATCTTGAACATTCTACGGCTTATATACTTAATTTGTTTGACTTTTTGGCACAGCATTATGCCTGCCCTAGTAGCATAGCATGGGTGTACTTCAACGGTCACACACATACGAACACCTGTCTTTTTCATATCTCGTTTTTTTATATCATATACTCTGTGCTTCCGGGAACAGTGACAGTCTCAAACTAACATTAATTAACAGGGGCCAGCTAATACTAGTAAATGTCTAGTAGAGACTATCATTCTTTATATCGCGCAACAAACCTTAGGTGGTTTGTGTTTCACCAGCAACGACCCGGAATGCATCCAGTCGTCCCCTCCTTCCCTTGCCTTTGGGTTTGACCAAAACACCGCTGCTGACACTATCCACCACTACCCACCGATATTGGATGTGTCTCCCACCCACGCAGGCAGCTGTGTTTTCCCCTTTCTATGATTCCACAACAACCCATGCATCCGACTGCTATCAGCCACCTGCATTGTTGATTCCAAAGTATCCTTCTATATTAGATGATTGGTGCTTTTTCCTTGCTCCTTTCATCATACTTAAAATCAATCTACTTAGTGTTAATCCATCGCGGTCATGTTGAGGTTCCGTGACGGTTCCGTGACGACTTGAACCCGTGTTTTCAAGTTTGTCGGAAATACATAAAATTAGTATCAGCGAACCGCAAATGATCCATTTAGTATATCCTAGTGTTTTCGCTACGCTACGAGCAAGAGCACTCCTTCCACTGACACATTTCTGATATACACACGGCATCCATCTTAGATCGTGGCCGCCATTTTTGTGGTTCCTTGCCCTCACATATGCAATAGCCTCTGATCATTTCATTCACTTCACTTTGATTAAAGACACGTAGCCTTAGCCGGAGATTCACCTCTTACATGACACGTGCACCTTAAACCAGATCACGCTGAAGCTGCATGACTCGACAAAGGCTGCCTCCTCTGCCCGAGGCCAGCCCACCTGAACTGGTTTTCCTGTCCATTGTACCTGATCATGATTAGGCGGCCGAAGCCGGTAGCCTTGCCCATTTACAACCCACAAACATCTCTTATCCCGTTTTCTATCTTCTGCACCTGGCTCTGCTCCTTTTCCTTCTGGGCCTTTATTAGGGGGAGGTAACGAACTTTACGATGAGGCGGTCCGGGTCTTGAATGCAATATTGACAAGGGATTGTGATGGACTGGTGGGAACCCCTCTTCGTGATGTTTGGTATCAGATATTATCGACAGTTCCTGTGTAACGCCAAATATTTATTGTTTAGAGACACAAAAGGTTTGGGAATGTACCGACATGTGAAATATTTGCCTAGAGCACAATTTTTGGTATATAAGGAGCAACCCTCAATGTACAAATCGAACAGTCTCCTAGATTCTGCCCGTGTGTAGATTCTGTGACTTCTGTGTCCCTGCAGTAATAAACCTTTGGTCTTTGACGCCACCATCGAGAAGCCCGTGTTTCTGTTCATTTGTGCACCAAGGCAGGTGGGACTCCGGGGTCTTTGGGTGTTGTACCCTGACACCTCTGGACGGAACCAAAAAGTCCAGAACTCCAATTGGCGCCCAACGTGGGGCGACGTCATTCGGTACCGGTCCAAAAGCCTGAAGAGTTCGAGAAGCTTCGTGTGAAGATTCCTGAGGGAGGCGCCCCACTTCATCGATCCCGGCATATCGCAAAAGTGGCCCTGAAGTTCTCTTCCACGAGGGTTCCCGTTCAGGACGGCTGCAGTGGGCCGTTGCCTTGACCGTCGCCCTGTCTTGGACCCGAAGTGGTGCAGTCCTTAGTACAGCGAAACGTGACGGGTTTCTCCTTGGTGACGTCTTCAGTGACTCAGTTAAGTATTTAGTGATAGCTAGCTGGTTACTTTTGTGAGGATTGTTAAAAATCCTTGATCGGTTCTTGGTTTGGTTTGGTTTCGTAAGATTATCACTAGTTGTTCTGGTTACGATAATCTATTTGGTTCAGTTTTGGGTATCGATACATCAGTTCGTTTTTGGTAGGCCTAAGTTCTTGGTTCAAGTGCACAATTTGTTCCGTGTTTGTTTGTTTTGTGTTCCGGACTGAGAATGGTAAGTCGGAAAATGTTGTCTTGTTTTAGTTGCAACAGTGACTCACAATTAGAGGATTCCTGTCTGGTTCCTCCGATTGGGACTCCCCTATATGACCTATATTGTAAGTATGGTGTGGGTCCTATAACTTATAATGAGATATGGGTCCGTTATTGTAAGAAGGATGGTGTCCTTAGCTGGCCACTGCATGGTAGTTTTGAACAAGAGATTCTCGACAATTTAGAAGCGAAATTGTTTAGGAAGAAAGCCCGGCCGGCAATGTTTGACTCTTTTCGTTATTGGCGGAAAGAATCCAAACAGAGAGAAATGAAAAGGTTGAAAAAAGAGCAAAAAGAACTAGAAGAGTTAACTCTAGAGCAAGCGACTAAGCAGTTGCAGGCTGACGAGTGTGAGAAAGCCATAGATGTAGCCATTAGAGAGCGTAACTTAGCGATTGACAAGTGCTATCCTGCCTTGCCATCGAAAATGGCTAAGATACTGGAGGATTCCGAAAACGATCCTCTGCTATCTTATCTGTTACGGTCGCCTCCACCGTACGCACAAGGTGCTGCGGCTCCACTTATACCGGATGTTCAATTGCCGGTTGCTGGACAACCTGGTGTTCTTGTTCCTCAGAATCAAGTTCCTATACCTCCTGTGGTGAATGTAAATGTTCCTACAGCTCCTCCTCTTCCCGCACTGCCCGCTCCTATACCTACCACTGTACCTATTGGTCCTCAAACTATTTTCCTCGATACTCCTACTGTTTCGTCATCTATTCCTACCTCTACTGCGTTCTCTATGTCTGCGAGTGTACTAACTCCACTTTCTGTTCGTCGAAGAATTACTGATTCTGTTACTAATATGCTGTCGCCTATATATAAAACCTTGATTAAGACTCCTACTCCTGACTCTGTTCAGAGACGGAGTCAGCTTCCAAGTACTGAGGAACGGGGAGTTTTAGACTCCACAGCTCTCAGATGGATTACAAAAGTTAGAAGATATAGTACGAAAGATGTGTTAGAGACATTTATGCAATGGGGAGAGCCAACGCAGCGATACGTCTTCGACGAGATGTGCTCGTTGTTGCGTGAGGAAATAGAAGAAGACGATGTCGAATCAGATTTGGAAGATTTAATTAAAATTCAAAAAGAGTTTGCTGCTGGAATGATAGTGGGCGATAATATAAAGGAAGCGATGGAACTCATTTTGAGTTTTAGGATTGATCCATCTCTTCGTTCCCCGAGAGATTTAGAGAAAGGTAGAATGAAGCCAAGTCGCCAATATCCTATGAGGGAAGTTCCTCCAATTTGGCGCGAGGCAGTACAACGTGATGATAATGCGGGTATTGCAGCTGCTCCAGCACAGTTCCAAAGAGTATGGATACATATTCCGTGGAAGCGAGCAGAAGTGTTAGCAGTGAAACAGGCCTTGCCAGATCCACGTAAGAATCCAGCCGGATATTACAAGGAATTGACACAGACAGTTGAGGCTTGTATAATGAACTTAGCCGACATTGATATGTTGTTTGGTAATGTAGTTCCACAACCAGTGTGGGCTAAAATTCGTAGAGAGGATCATCAGGCTGCTTTAGGTGGTGATTGGGCAGCTATCACTGCAGCAGATGCTCAACAAACAGGTGGTGCGAAACCCGAACCCCTAATTGCTAATCTTCCTGGCAGAATAATAGATTTAATGAAGACTCTGATGCCAGCATTGCGTGTTAATTGGGATAAATTATCCGCATGCAAGCAGAAGAAAGACGAAAGTGTCTCCGACTTCTTCACGAGGTTCGAAGAGACTTTTGTAGACCATAGTGGTCAGGATATGAGCACTGAAGGAGGACAGAGATTGTTTGTCGATAAATTTGTGCATAATTTGTTACCCGAATTATGCAATAAATTGAAAGACTCAGAAAGTGCGTGGGCTGTATCTACGACAGCGCAAATACTTGCGACTGCACAGTACTATGAAAATAGGGATAAAGAGGAAAAGGAGAAATCAGAGAAGAAAACGAAAGATTTAAAGACTAAAGTTCTTTTACAGCAGGCGTATCCGCCTCGCACGAATCAGACTAATATGCAACAGAATTCGTATCAAAAGACAGATTATAATTCGACCAGGCCTCAATACCAGTGGAATCAGTGTGCGTACTGTAAGAAAGAGGGTCACTATAAAAATGATTGTCAGATTTTAGCGCAAAATAATGCGGCAGCAGCTCAGAGAGGTCGTGGTGGTTTTGCACAGAATTCTAGAGGTCGGGGACGAGGTGCTATGCCTCCACAAACGAATGATCGTCCTTCTAATCACTTTGATCAACAAAATGTACAGTCAGCTCAACAGAATAGATCTCAGCAATATCTTGTTGAGGATTATTGTGAAGTTGAAGAGGGATTTCAACAAAATGGGTACTAGGACAGCCATGGACAGAGAGAGGGAGTAGTATCAGTTCCAGTGGATCAGAGTGGGCCTTATGTCGCAGTAGCAACATCAGGTGTAGTCGAACCGTTTCTGTTGGATACTGGTGCCGCAAAAAGTTCTATCATGCATGCGAAACTCCCTGGCGCACCTTTGTCTGGCTCAACAAATGTTTCCGTAGGTTTTTCAGGCGCCCCTGTGTACAACCCGATATCTGGTCCTTTGTCTATTTCTGTTGGACCGTGTCAATTGAAAGCACCCTTAATTTTGACGACAGGTTGTAATGAAAATCTGCTTGGTTTAGATTTGTTAAAACGACTATATGCGACATTGTACTGTTCTCCGGAAGGAGTACAGCTTACTTTGGGTAAAAGACTCACCTCTCCGATGTACTTGTCAATGGACAAACTCCCGCCGGAGCTACGTTCACTCCCTGATTCTCTTTGGGCGACTGGTCCCAATGATGTAGGTCTACTAGAGATTCCACCGTATGTAGTAACTTTGAAAGCGAATGTGAAATTTCCAAGAATTCCTCAATATAAAATATCGAATGAAGGTGAGCGTGCACTCTTATTGATTGTGCAAGATTTGATTAAAAAAGGTGTGGTTGAAGAAACGCGAGGAAATGTTTGTAATAGTCCTGTATTGCCGATTTTGAAACGAACAGATCCTACAAAGCCTCCAGTCTATAGGTTTGTCATAGACCTTAGAGAAGTTAATAAGATTGTAATTCCGCAGTTTCCTGTAGTGCCAGACATTACTGCCTTGCTAACATTGATTCCCGCTACAGCCAATTGGTTCTCAGTCATCGACTTGAAGAATGCCTTTTTCAGCATTCCGATAGCCGAGGAAAGCAGAGATATTTTTGGCTTCTGTTTAGGAGGTCGCAGTTTCAGATTTAAACGCGCTCCACAAGGCTACTGTGAAAGTCCATCTATTTACAGTCAAGCTTTAAAAAGCCAGTTAGATTCTTTTGTCCTTCCTCCAGGTTCTGCCCTAGTACAGTACGTAGACGATCTTTTGGTGGCTGCCGATGACAAGGAAACTTGCAAGGCAGCTACAATTTCACTATTGCATCATTTGTCTAATTTGAATCATAAGGTGTCACCTTCCAAAATGCAATATTGCTGCCAAGAAGTAACCTACTTAGGTCATCTCTTGTCAAAGGAGGGAAGGAAGTTGACCCCAGAAAGAATAAAAGCAATTACGCAGATGAGTGTTCCACGCACACAGAGGGAAGTACGTGCCTTTCTAGGTATTACCTCTTACTGTAGGCAATGGATCCCAAATTTTTCACTTTTAGCAAAGCCATTGGTAGCTTTGACTGGGAAAAATGTTCCGAGTCCGGTGCCATGGTCTGATGAATGTCAAAAGAGTTTTGCTGAATTACGAAAAGCTTTGTGTTCAGCTCCTGTATTGGGCACACCTGATTACAGTAAGCCATTCACGCTCTACGTTCACGAAAGAGAAGGTTGCGCGTTGAGTGTCTTGACACAGAAGTTTGGTGATAAACAACGCCCTTGTGCGTATTTCTCATCAACATTAGATCCGGTAGCTAGAGCATTGCCTAGTTGTTTGAGGGCTACAGCGGCAGCTGCAGCTTCCATTCGACAATCTGCTGGTTTGGTGATGAACAATATGCTAGTGGTCATGGTTCCTCATGCAGTGGACACACTCATGAACCGAACGAAGACACAACACCTTACTAGTGCGAGATTATCTGGTTACGAGCTGACGTTATTAGCGAGTCATATTCAGATCAAAAGATGCAATGTATTGAACCCAGCAACATTGTTGCCGACTGATCAAGAGTCGAGTGATTCTGAGCCACATGACTGTTATTTCAAAACGGAGGAAGAGACAAAAGGTCGTATCGACTTGAGAGATACTCCTCTATCCAACCCAGATGGTACGCTGTATGTGGACGGGTCATGTTTTAAATTGGAGAATGGTGATGTGACTGCTGCCTACGCGGTAACGACTTTGAAGACGATTGTGGAGACTGCAAGAGTGAGTCAGAATTCTGCCCAAGCTGCAGAGTTAATAGCTCTTACGAGAGCGTGTGTTTTAGCTGAGGGAAAGAGAGTGAATGTGTTTACAGATAGTCAGTACGCATTTGGCGTGGCCCATAGTTTTGGCCGGTTGTGGAGAGAAAGGGGTTTCATTACGTCCCATGGGACTAAGATTCAACATGGTCAGCTAGTTAACGACTTGTTAGAATCTCTAACCTTACCGACTGAAGTTGCGATTGTGAAGTGCAGTGCTCATAAAGCAATCACGGATGATGTTGGTCGGGGAAATGCCTTTGCTGATGAAACCGCTAAACAGACAGCTAGAGACATGATGAGTAGAATGTATGTTGCTACGTCTGCAAGATGGATTGCTGAGTCTGGAATGTGTGAGGACACAATGGAAAGTGTGAAAGAGATTCAGAAAGAAGCGACTGAGGAAGAGAAACGCGTATGGAGAGAAAGTACGGGCAAATTGGACTCGAATGGATGTTGGATCGATTTGACAGAACAGCAGCGTTGGATGTTGCCTGATGCGTATGTGCTTGCAGTAGTGACGATGGCGCATGGAGTGGCGCACATAAGTTCTAAAGGGATATGTAAGATGTTAGCTCCGGTTTGGAAGAATGAGGGAATCAGTAAGTGTGCAGAGAGAGTGGTGAAAAATTGTATGGTGTGCTTGATGCATAATCCTGGCAAGGGAACTCCAACTCCAGCTGGTCATTTTGCTCCTCCTTCCTGTCCCTTTGAAGTAATACAGTTAGACTTCATTCACATGGAACGCTGCAACAATTTAAAATACGTCCTGGTGGTAGTTTGTGCTTTTTCCAGGTGGATAGAAGCATACCCACTAAAGGACAACACTGCTTTATCAACTGCCAAAATTCTTCTCAAAGAATTTTTCCCTAGGTATGGAATGCCACGGATTGTATGGTCAGATAACGGAAGTGAGTTTATAGGGAAAGTTATGCAGAGTGTGTGTGCTGGTCTAGGATTGAAACAAAAATTTCATAGTGCGAACCATCCCCAGTCTGCTGGTTTAGTCGAGGGTTACAATGGCACCCTCAAGCTTAAAATAGCCAAAATTCAAGCATCCACAGGTTTGGCTTGGCCAGACGCACTTCCTTTGGCCTTGTTATCAACGAGAGCAACAGTGCATTCTAGAATAGGGCTTTCTCCATATGAGATTGTATTTGGCCGCCCGGCAAATGTCTGGGGTGTGCCAAGGCCTAAACAATTCTGCTCCATTGAATATCCTATGTTGATAGACTATCTTTATGACTTGACTGCTAAATTAAGTCTTATTCATCAACAGGTTTTTGATGCTTTGCCAAAGCCTCCGGAGAGTCCAGGGCATCAACTGAAACCGGGTGACTTCATAGTGGTCCGGAACTTCGCGAGGACAAAGAATCTTCAGCCTCGCTACATCGGCCCCTTCCAAATCCTGCTGGCAACGAGGACAGCTGTACGTGTTGCTGGCCGGAAGAACTGGATCCACGCTTCTCACGTAAAGCGTGTTCCACTGCCGCTGCCCTACGACGACTGGGTGAAGAAGGGAATTGGTGCCTCCGAATCTGAAATAACTCCAAAATTTGTCCCTTTCAGCGATGCCGATTTGATTTCTGACACTTTGAAACGTGACTCTCCTCTTGAAAAGACTACTTTGAACATTGAACATTTGTCTCCAGCATCAGAAGAAACTTTGCCATCTGCGAACGTAAACTCTGCAACAGCTGCTAGTGATACACTATTTTCCGATCAAACAGTACCAGCAAGGAAAAGATACAACCTTAGAAGCCATAAAACGAACTAATAAAGCAGGCAACTGCATATTGTGATTTTGATATTTATATACATTGGACTTTTTTGCTTTTCAGCCAGGAAGTTTGCTATTGTTTATTGTTTTTAATAAATTGCCTTGCCGTCTGGGTAGCCGTAGGGTCGTGGCTGTGTGCCTAGTTTGAATTTGCAGGGGTCTGACACAAGGTCGATCTTTCTGTTAGTACTGGGAACTCCCAGGGCTGACAGAGGCATTTTCATCTACGTACACATCATCAGTGGTCGCGAGCGGATTGTAGAAGATGGAACTTCCTGCGCTGCAACGAGAAAATGTGATTTACGTTCGCAGAAACAGACTAAATAGAATTCTTCATAGCAAATGTTTCTTGATGCAATGTGCCATTACATTTTTGATTGTTTTAGCAACACTGGTGGGTGGAATTGTCTTTAGCATAAATTTGATTTTTGTGCCAGTATCTACAGTACCTCCCCTTGATCCTGCTATTTCTACTGTTTCTTCTATACACTCTTTTCACTCGTTTCCGGAACATGAACAAGCTCGACGCTCAGAATTCATTAATAATACTTTTGTACAGCTCTTGCACCAACACCAACTGGTAGTTAACACGACAGACTGTTGGGTGTGTGGCTTGATACCCCACACTATGGATAAAGGTATTCCCTATCTGGTTTTGCCTTTCAGCTACAATGGATCATTTCAGGCCCTTCAAACCATCTTTGCTTATGCTCTTGAGACCTATCCTCCACGCCCACCACGCTCCACTAAATATAACTCTGCCAACAAAGCTTTAGTCCAGGGAATTATTGACATGATCAAAGACGTCAATAATACTCCATCTTACCCTAGAGACGAATTGCGAGTATATTTAAGTTGGAATACTTCAGAGTATCGCCTTAGTTTAGGAGAAAGCAAGCGTAAAAGCTCAACTCCAATCTGGGTCGTACCTCACCGAGGTCAGGTCTGTTTGCAAGGTAATGGGAGAAATCCGAGAGCTCAGCTAGGGAGGAGTGAGTGCGTAGAGACTTATGTGTTTCCGGCTAACTCTTCCCCTGCCTTCCTTACTGCCAGGGGTACCTACTTCATCTGTCGAGACAGAGCTTATACATGGTTGCCTGCTGACTTTTCAGGTTCATGTTATATTGCTCGATTGTTGCCTCCGACATACACTGCTTCACCGGATTACCACAGAATAAGAGTAGCTAGAGGTGTTTTCAGTAAGGAAGATACCGCTGGTCAGGAAGCTGGAGACTTCTTCAAAGGCTTCCTTCCGTTCTGGGGGCCTATGGCCAATAGTAGAAACATACGTCAGCTAACACGGGTAGTTGAATCTACTATTACCGAAACTGCTGGTGCCCTTAGCAATCTGACAGCTGAGCTTCAAGCGGATAGGCTCATGACATTGCAGAACCGTATGGTTCTAGATGTTATACTTGCAGATCGAGGTGGGGTATGCAGAATGATCCAATCGAGCTGCTGTGTCTTTATTCCTAATAATGCTCCAACAGTTTACGAGGCGATCTCTAAGTTGCACAAGATTTCGGACTCCATACATGTAGATGAGGGAAACTGGTCCTTTATGGAGTGGGTTTGGACTCTGATCTCAGCGTGGGGATGGAAGGTTCTAATGGTCATTGGTGTCATCTTAATATTACTATTCTCATGTTGTCTGATTATCCAGTGTGGTCCTGCTCTGTGTAGTCTTTGTGCTACAACCTGTTTTAGGAAACCACCTGCATTTGGAGAAAAGACACGAGAAAGGATGATGATACAACAACATGTCACTGACCTGATGAGCATAGAACTAGATTCAGACATAGATTGAGTAATTGCCTATGTAAGGGCAAAAGGAGGGTCTGAGGTTCCGTGACGGTTCCGTGACGACTTGAACCCGTGTTTTCAAGTTTGTCGGAAATACATAAAATTAGTATCAGCGAACCGCAAATGATCCATTTAGTATATCCTAGTGTTTTCGCTACGCTACGAGCAAGAGCACTCCTTCCACTGACACATTTCTGATATACACACGGCATCCATCTTAGATCGTGGCCGCCATTTTTGTGGTTCCTTGCCCTCACATATGCAATAGCCTCTGATCATTTCATTCACTTCACTTTGATTAAAGACACGTAGCCTTAGCCGGAGATTCACCTCTTACATGACACGTGCACCTTAAACCAGATCACGCTGAAGCTGCATGACTCGACAAAGGCTGCCTCCTCTGCCCGAGGCCAGCCCACCTGAACTGGTTTTCCTGTCCATTGTACCTGATCATGATTAGGCGGCCGAAGCCGGTAGCCTTGCCCATTTACAACCCACAAACATCTCTTATCCCGTTTTCTATCTTCTGCACCTGGCTCTGCTCCTTTTCCTTCTGGGCCTTTATTAGGGGGAGGTAACGAACTTTACGATGAGGCGGTCCGGGTCTTGAATGCAATATTGACAAGGGATTGTGATGGACTGGTGGGAACCCCTCTTCGTGATGTTTGGTATCAGATATTATCGACAGTTCCTGTGTAACGCCAAATATTTATTGTTTAGAGACACAAAAGGTTTGGGAATGTACCGACATGTGAAATATTTGCCTAGAGCACAATTTTTGGTATATAAGGAGCAACCCTCAATGTACAAATCGAACAGTCTCCTAGATTCTGCCCGTGTGTAGATTCTGTGACTTCTGTGTCCCTGCAGTAATAAACCTTTGGTCTTTGACGCCACCATCGAGAAGCCCGTGTTTCTGTTCATTTGTGCACCAAGGCAGGTGGGACTCCGGGGTCTTTGGGTGTTGTACCCTGACACCTCTGGACGGAACCAAAAAGTCCAGAACTCCAATGTAATGTTGTGGATAAGACTTTTTTAGTCTGCCACCAACCTTTCACAGCTGAGTTGTAGTCAGATAGAAGAGGCCTGTTATTTTATCAATTCTCGCCGGTGGTAATTCTAAGCTTGGTAATGACAAATAAAGGTGGCGTCATATATTGTCCAGTAGAACTTATAAATATCAGAGTACAGTGAGGAAGTTTTCCCCACCCACCAAGTAATGCGGATCACTATTGAATGTAACTTACCATCGCTCAACGTTGTTGGCTCCTCCCCCACTGCTGCTGGTGCTGGTGTAGGTGCCTCTGGTCCTCCTGCCCCCTCCGGGATCGCCTCTGCTGACGCTGCGCCGCTGTCTCCGTCGGCACTGGTGGATGGTACCGGTTCTAATGAGAAGATTTCCTTCTACGAAGCAGAGATTTCCAGAGCTTACCAAAAAGAGGCATATGTAACCAGTATACGTTCAATGGTGAGGGGTCTCCGACATTTCCCACATTTCCCTATCGTGAACTGGTAGCTGTACAAATGTAGATTACTTTATTCAGCCTTTTTTAACTCTGGATTTTTTATGGTGGGCCTTGACGTATTTCACGGAACAACTTAAAAAAACATTGATGTTAATTACTTAGTTACTTCTAACAAAATAAAGCTTTTGAAGTACCACATTGACTCGGAAGTATATTTTCAGTGTCTGTTGTCTTGTAGACTTACACGAGAGAGTGAGCAAAAGGGGGTTACTTAGGTTATGGATTGTGTAATAAAAGCATTGGGCATCTTGGTATTGGGGTTCAGGAGTGGGATAATTGAATAATTGACCAATGACTGAGCCCATATAGGTTGTCGTTCAGTGAATTTTGGGTTCCTCAGAGTTCTGTGACTGAGGTGTAAGACTGTAAGTAAGTAAGGTCCAACCTGCCTATCACCAACATCCAATTTTGTGGTGCATACATAGTTATGTATGTGACTGCATAGAAGAATAGAATGCCCACAAGAGTAGAAGTGGTATACTAATGTTTACAAAATACTAGACCAACATCTGGATGCATACTTGGTTGGTGTCAATTGGCAAAGAAGAGACATTACAGAGTCATAACAGAGGCTCTTTGAAGGAACAGAAAGGCAGGGACAGATACCCAAAATTTTGAAAACATAATCAAAATCAAAAAAGCATTTGTCAAAATTTAGTTAGGAATGAAATGTCATTAATCGGTTGGAAAAAAAAGCTCTGTTAGAAAGTTAGGGAAATATCATTGTTCCAAAAGAAAGCACTGTTGGACTTACTGGGGACAGCAGCAGGATCCTCAGTAGAGGAGCTCTGTGCCTGTGGTTCAGGTTCACCCGCCGACTCGGTCCCAGCCTTCTGCTTGACCCTGGGTTCTGTGGTTCAAGTAAGAAATAATAAAGAAAGAGAAAAAGCATTGAGTGCTGTGAAACATAGACAGCACAGCATTTCAAAAACGACTGCTGCAACATTAAAAGAAACAAACATTGATCTACCAAATGACTACTGCCTTGCATGATTCACTGACTGTATACTTGGAGAAAACAAATCAAATGTTCCATAAACATTCTGATTGCAGATTACTAAGTAACACAGAGGCAGTAACACCTGAACAACACCACCGATTCAAGAATGGGGTAATCAATTATCTGTAAGTAGGCATTTCTTTTTTATTTTTGCCAGCAAAATGCATAGATCACAAGGAGGAGACATGCTTAACTTTGTGCATACTAACACGAAATTGTACGTTCATTGCATCATATTTTGTTCTGCTACTCACTGAATGCTACTGCTGCCCTACCGACTCACTAAACAAACTACATCAGTTCTATGGAGGGCTGAGGCAGGGGCGGCTCTAGGCTCATGGTGGTCCTGGCCAGGGAGCGTATGTAGGGGGGCCCGGAAGAGGAGGTCGGGGCAGAGCACGGAGGCCAGTGAAGAGGGGGGAGTCAGGGTGTTTGGAAGTGGAACAGAGCCGGAGGCACCAAATCCCTGCCAGGGGCCGCCACGCAAATATGTATCCATCCTCTGAGGATTATTAAATTAAGGATATATATTGGTGTGGTGGCCCCTGGCGTTTGGTGGCCCTGTGCAGTTGCACAGTTTGCACATGCCTAAAGCCGGCCCTGGCTAAGGTAAGAAGAACAAAGTAACTTTAGCATTCATTGCCAGAGGAAAATTCATGCAGAAGAGAAGGCCGTGAAAAAAAAATGATACAATATGCAAACACGTACAATTATCCATCAACCGCTATTTCACTGACGGACAAAGGAAGGACAAGACTCTATTAATAGCATTAACTAACTTCAGTTCTCTACAATAAAGAAAATCTCACATCAATAAACAGCAAAAGCTAGCGCCAAATTGAACACGCAAGAGTCAGTGAAGATGAAGAAGCGCAGCACAGACCAGTGTCATACAATTACAGTAGATATAACGGAATACATTGGAAATGTAACTAGGAGCACCAGTCATCGCGTTACTTATTCAGCCAAGATTTACAAAGATACAATACCAATACTTATACTACTATAGATATATATTATACACACACTTTTTTTGGGGGGGAAGCCACTCACCAAGACCCACGACCTCGACACCAAGCAGGTCCAACAGGTCCTGCTCCCGGTCCAAAATGTCTGCCCAGCGGTGGGTCAGCTGATGGTGGGTACGCCGGATACCGGAGCAGCGGAAGACTGCCCGGCGCACCTTAGCCCACTGCCGGAGACGCTCTTCAATCTGGTGGTAGCCGGAGCCGGGCCTGCCGCCTGCTGCCAACATCAAGGGGAGGTGGCGCTGGATAAAAAAGACAAGGGCAGCCACCTCCTCCTCCCCAAAAAGTTGGCGGGGCCTCACCCCTAGGGGGCGCATTCTGCCGCAAGGCAGCCGGGTTTTTTGGGGCACAGGCGCCTTGCCCTTTGAGCCGCCGCTGCTGCTGGCGCCCTTGACCATGGTTCTGGGTGGAGGGGGAGAAGAAAAGTTCAAGACAAAAAGGTAGGGGAAAGAAGAAGCAAGGTAAAAGAAGGAAGTAAAATAAAACAATAGAAAAGTTGTAAAAGTAGAAATAAAATGAAAAATATAAACCTAGGCACAGAGAGAGATAGATAATAACTAAAGAAAGTTTGAAAAAGTGGGTAAAAAGACCAGGATTGAAGAGATATCAGCAAGATGCTAAAGTAGGCCCAAAACCATAGCCAGAGTGTGTGATCCAAGATGGCTGCGCTCATCACGACCGCGTGGGTAGGTTTGCGCGATATTTAGCGCGATCACGCACTTTTGTAGTGCGAACGAGAAGATGAGTTCCCGAATATGTCTTGCACACCCCGAACACGTTACTTGTGACCCGGAACAGGAAATAAGGGAACGCAAGCGGGCGGGACAAACCTCTTGGGTAACTTAGCGCGCTAGCCATCCCGAGCATGCAGGCAACGCCCCGAACACGCGCACCGCGCTCCCGAAAATGAAAAACGGCACGCGAACGGGTGTAGCAAGCAACTACGCATGGCTGCGGAGCTACGCATAGTTCGAGGAGTGCAAGTTCGTCTTTGCGTAGCTCCGCGGAGTCCGACTCCGCGAACTACGCCCAGGGTTATTATAAATTTGCAGGCTCATCCCCGGCCACCAGTATTTTGATTGTAATTCTATTAGAGATTTCAGGATCTCTTGGTGCCTCAGACCCAATCCCATGTGTGCATCTTCAAGCAAGAAGACTCTCCGGTTCGTGTTTGGAATTACTCTATCCCCCACTCCAGGGATCTGAGCAAACGGAACGGAGTTCACATCAATTATGTATGTATTTCCGAGTGGATAATTTAGAGGTAACGCCGCATAATTGCCTTCTATTGAGGCTTTTACTGCTAGCAGCGTTTCACTGTCTATTTGTTTTTGGTACACTTTTTAGTAGCTATGGAAGCCGATTGACCCACTGCCGCTGTGGCTCTGTTAGCCAATGAATTCCCTGCAACGTGAACGCCATCACGTTGAAGACTCTGCGTATGTATGTATCACGTGAGTCTTTCGTAGTTCTTTCTGCAAAAGAACTACTTGTTCCCATAGTTTTTTATGCTTTATTGTAGCACCTGTTTCATCTTTGTAACCGTTTTTTATCCAGGTCTGCATGGAATTATTGTAAGACCGGATGCAGTAATGCGAAACGCTCACTATTAGTGTGGGGAATTCGCGATCAGCATTTTCAAGCGCCATTTTTAGAGATCTTATTTCAGCTCGCTGAGCTGTACAGTTTCTGAGTGATTCAGTTTTAGTGACCATCGGTCTGAATTTACCTAAGCGCCAGCGACCTATAATAATCGCGCACGCAGCATTGGAAATTTGTTTAACCATAACGTAGTGTTGAGCAAATCTGTCCGTGTAGATTACACAGGTGTATTGTTCGAGAAGCAGAGTTTCGATTGACAGAGGGCATTCATGTTCGTATTCCAGATCTTCTAATTTTTTCATTTTCGGATCAAAAGCGTGTTTCACGTCTTCTGTAGCAAGAGAGTTTTCCCATTGTATCCATTTTGGATCTAGAGCTATAGCATTTAGAATGCCTGGTCTTATTACTGCCTCAAGGGCTGATACTGCTGTTAAAACAGATATCCTCTTCCCTTGGGCTAGGGCTCTTTCTTTTGCTACAACAGTTTGAGCCGCAGTTAGAATTTTTTCAGTAGAACTGAATTTCATCTTAGCTTGTGTGTACAAGTGTGATTCGTAAGCTATCGGTACCGTTTCTCCCTCATTAGAGGTCAGGTATGTGAATCTGCATCTTCCTGGGATGACTCGGATTACAATGTTGCGTTTGTTTGCACGTGTTTGCAGTTTTGTTTTAGTTAACATGTCTGTCTGTAATGATCTTAAAATTTCTGTGTGTTTTTGAGTCCAATTAATTGGTTTAAAATCTGGTTTTATTAGTTCGTAAGTTGCAAAAAGGGGGGTTGACCCAGTACAGTCACTGGGACCTGGGTATATAGATTGCTGAGAAAGAAGGGTCCCAGTAAACCAAAGAAAGTTATTTACAACGAGATAAGGTCAATTATGAAGACAAACAAGTCATTCTGCTAACATTGTTTTTATTTATAATGTAGCTAAGCCACTTATTAAGGCAACCATTATAGGCAAAGCATTTACAATATTTAAGTACAGTGCCCTGGAAACGGGGAAGGGGAAGTGCGGAGTGAGTGTAGGAAGGGGTAAAGTGACATAAAACAAAAGCCAAAAAGGCTACAATCAATCCAGGATTCTTATACTGATTTAAATTGACAAAGAACAAAGTTCGATATTGATACTACAAAATACCATGCTTCATGGATATATTTAATAACATAATTGTGGGAATGAAGCTGAGGACCAAGAAAAAACAGTCGACGTTTCGACCCCTAGAGTGAAGGCAGGCTGAAATTGATCCCTTGCATTGGGGTCTTCATCAGGACAGAGAACAGGGACACAGACCAGGCATGTTTGTTAAACTCGGTGGAGAGAGAACCAGTACTCCCACAAAGCAAGATAGAGAGGGCCAAGGCTGGAGAACCATGCTCCAATATCAGATGCGACTGAGGATAGTTGGAGGATTCCTTCTAGTGGGCTCCACTATGATTCTGAGTGGATGCAGTGGCGTCAATGGCATTGACGACTAAGTGGTTATGAAGAAATCGTATGTTGTATATTCTGTGGTTATTTGTGTTCCCCTGTTGAGGGGTGTTTTGTGGAATTTTAATTGTATTTTAATTAGTTGTTTTAGTTGAACTAAAAGTTCTCTGCTTGACATTTTTTCAATGTCGGGGTGTGGTGTGTAGCTGGCTAGAACCAGCCATGTGGCTCCTGGTAATGTGATTTTGATGTTTTAGGGCGCCATTAAACCAGAGCAGGTGCTCTTGGTATGTAAGTGGAATTTCAACTTCCTCCAAAGGAAAGTACTCCTCTGGAGATTCCTCTATTTTGTAATAGTGGAACTCGTGTGTTACAGCATGTGCTGCTGGAAAAGTTATCCGGGATGATTATAGCATTCGGGTCATCATTTTGGATAGTTGTGTCATCCACTACGAGTTGAGCTGCTAGTCTGCTAGTCTAGCCCTCTCCCTTTCTTCGTCACCTTCTGACATTTTACTGACTGAAAGTTTTGTAGATCAAGTTTCAAGGAAACAAAGATTAGGTGCACAATATTTTGGAACACTGTATCCTTCAACGTTGACTAAACCAAAAACTAATACATAGGAATCTCTTCCTACTAAGTTCTGGCAGATATTAACCTTTTACCCACTTCAGATGTCTATTGGAGTTTTTACCGGAAAAGGGGTCTGTAGAAAAGCACGACTGAGTTACTCTAGTATCTTGTGTTAGATTATCGCCTTACCAAAAGTTGGGCACCATGTAGTGTAGTTCCTATATTCCCAATAGGCTCTGCGCATTGGAATAACATAAACGATAGTTTAGACGTAGGACTGAGGTCGACTAGGTCTCTACTGAATATGTTAGACTTAATTAGGTATGCCAGCTAGCTCAGAGGTCACTAGAAACTTTCTCGAATGAACAGGAAGGAGTTAACTTTCCTGATTAGAAAAGAAGGGATTAGCTTCTGACAACCGCATAAGCATGACAACTTTGCTCCCTCCAGAATAAGGAGTATATCTCCAGAGTCGTGTGAAAACAATAGATAGCTATTTCACTTAGTCAATCGTGCATGCTTAGTTTCACCAGAGTGCAGAGAAATAGAGAGACAGGCGTTTTCAATAAAAGTTGTTATTTATTGAGCAGTCTTCTTTCTCATGCAAGAAAAATGAATTGCCACAATTGCAATACTTATCATAAAGTAAAGTGCGTACAGTAAAAGGAGTATTATGAAATAATACTGTAAAAGCATTCATATGGTTTCTGAGCCATATGATACTTAAAACGGATAAAATATATACAATACATACAATCATAAAAGTTGACTAAACGTACTCAACTGGTGCTTCTAAACTACACCTACCCCGGTGTACCTAACCTAAGCCTAGTACGTGGGAAGGAGTAAGTGAGCTGCAGTTTAAGTTAAGTTTAGTTTTGCCAAGAATCTGAATCAAGAATTCTCTAAGGGTCTAATCAGCTCCGTACCTTGGTTTCAGAATGAAGGAGGTCTTGTATCTCGTTCTCAGGACTCGATCTCCCAGCAACCCGCAAGGGTGACTAGAAACACTGGAGCTGGATTTCTCGGCAGGAGAAAAGACAGCATCTCTCTCAGTGCGTCAAATGGGAGGGTCCTCTTCCTTCGGCACTCGCATCAGCTGGGCTTTGGGTAAGTAGATAGCTGCTCTGCTCCAAACCACTGTGTGTTGCTTAAGGCAAATGCTGGTATATTTATACCTGGAAGGTGCCGTGTTTGACGTAAGGCTGGACATAAGACGTCACTAAGAACTGTCACTAAGAACTGGCAGTTCTTTCAGGACTCTCAGGAGTTCTAGGAAAAATCAAAACAGAAGCAGAGGGAATTCCCGGGCTGCTGGAGGTTTGGTTTGTTTAAAGAACGTGTTGTACTTTCTAGGAGTCTAGGGAAGTAGCCTTGCCGTATTTGGACTGCATTGGCTATGACTAAATATGGATATGATTCTTATGCCTTTATAAGGATATGATTTGTTATAACCACATAATGGCATAAATCGGGAATATTTAATTAGGGTCCTAGATACGTTCACAACTGGCGAGGCACAGTTTTTTCAATTCTTTCCTTGGCACTTCAGAGATACTTGATGGATTTATAAAATATCTCTGGAGGCCTAGGTCCTCCAAAAACGACCTTACGTATGCTAACCATCCTATTTTCTCCATATTTTCTAGCACCATACATTCCTGGATAAGGATGCGCGTCAGTTCACACTGCTGTGTGGTCCAAAAGCGCCTCCATAACATGATAGGTTGAATCTTTAAGGTATCAGAAATATAGTCCAGCCCTAGTTCTACATGGCATCCATAAGTCGTGGTACTTTGTGGGACTGCGAGTAAATAGCGCAAAAACTAATTTTCCACTCTTTGTATGTCGTCCGTATTTGAGTGACCCCACAGCCCTGAACCATAGCTCGCAATACTGGTGCACTTTGCCTGATAAATTTGTAGCATTTCTTGTGGGGGTCTCTTGTCTAACTTCTGTGCAAATGCCACCAGTGCGGAAGTGGCCCTAAGAAACCGTAGTTTCCTGGCCTGTATAGCCGCTGCCCATTTGAGCTTGTGGTCTATTAGGATCCCTAGATATGGATATGTATTCGTACACTGCAGGCTACTGTTGTTAACAAAAATGTCTCTGGTTTTCTTTGGTCTAGGACCAGCATGCATGGCAAATGTCTCTTTTATGTTGATTCTAAGGTTAAGGGAATTCATAAAATTACAGTATTTGTCCAGCGACCGCTGGAGCTGGACTGGCGTCCTTGCCAAAATCACGGCGCCGTCGGCATAGAGTAACGCCGGAATTGGCCGACGACGTATTGTTGGCAAGTCGTGACTTCCCCTACCCATCTCCATTTCCAACCCGTTGGTATAGAGAGTAAATAGGAAGGGGGCCAGTACACAACCTTATCTGACCCCCCTCTCTATCCTAAATGGCTCAGTGAGTTCCCCCCCTTTTCCGTACCTTACTCTCACTGTTGCCTCTGAGTAGAGTTCCCTCAAGAAGTTAACCAACGGGAGGTCCACTCCCATATCCGCTAAAATTGCCCACAGTTTGGAGTGATCGACGCAGTCGAAGGTTGCAGTCAGGTCAACGTAGACCATATGTAGAAGCCCTTTTTTTGCTGAGACATACTTCCCCATGAGGAGTGAGAGATTTAGTGCCTGGTCCACAGTACCTAGACCCTCTTGGAACCCGAATTGGAGATTAGAAATTATCCTCTTTTTGCTTGCCCAATCCTGCAGACGATCTAACAGGATTCGTCCAGCGATTTTTCCGAGAGAGTCTAGTAACAATATTGGTCTATAACAAGTGAAAATCAGTTTTTTTTGTCTGATAGTTCGCAAAGTTAACCAAAATAGTACAAGGGTATTTGGGTTGAATACATGCCGGCAGTTTGTGTACATGCATTATAGTCAAAATTCAGGGAGGAAATAGGACCTCAGAAAGAACTCCACATCAGCAAATAAACCCACATAGTCTTCCTTTATTTCTGGGACCCCAATGATTCTTGAGTGATTCTCCAATTGTTCCGGCTTTTCAAGAAGGAGCTAAATCTCTTTGCTCAAACTGCATCGACTGAGATGAAGCACACTCTGGGGCATATTACCAACAAGTAGCGATATTTATCGCTAAATAGGCTTAGCGACAATATTTTTATCTCTGCCTATTGCTGGATATGACAATAGTTTATTTGAATGATTAATAAAAATCAATACAAAAGATAGCAATTAGTATAAATAAAAGCAATCATTATAAAGAAAAAAAGTCTTTAAAATTTAGTAAAACAATGTATATTTTGAAAGCATATGCTACATGAAAGCTTCCCCCAGGTAAAAACTCACTTCATGCCACGGCTGTCTTGTCCATTAGTGCTGTTCGCGCAGAGTAAATAGATTTAGCAAAGTTGGTCATGTGCTTCACCGCGTCCAACAAGTATAATTGAAAAACTGCCTCTTTTACCGTCCATACACCTAATTGAAGAAGAATGGGCTTTAGATGAATTCGACGGGCTGATAGCAGTGCAGGACAGCATAATAGAATGTGCGTTAGAGTTTCGCGTTTATAATGACAGAGGCGACATTCCATGATAGCTGGGCCAACTTTGACAGCGGGATACAGTTGTTTTAAGGGGAGCACATGCAGGCTTGCATCCAGGATCCTTTGTAGGGCTTGCCTACCCAACGACTGTGCAAGATGTGGTTTGTGGTCATTTAAAATATGGGGAGAGCTTTGAGACTCATGGAAGCCTCTGACCGTCAATGCTTCAATGTCCAGTTTTATTGAGCAGGTTCTTACTTGCTTTTTCATAATCGCTGGATATGTTAGCAGGGAAAACATGCTATTAGCAATATTTTTCTCCATTGTGCTAAACTATCCAACGATAGCGGCGAAATGTGTGAATATCGCTGAGAATACAACGATATTCACGCATTAGCGACGAAATGCTCTTAGCCATGTTATCCACCTCCCATTTGATAACATGGCTAAAAACTAGTCTGGACAGGTGTTATCATTTGGAGATATTCGCCCTTAGCGCAAATATTTCCAACGCTACGCCTGCCTTGCTAAAAGGCGATAGCGACGTTAGCGACTGCTTTCAGTCGCTAACTGGTTGGGTACGCCCACTTTGCATGTCATTAGCGATAAACATCGCTGGCATGCAAAGCGGTCCCCAAACCGCTCGCTATCGCCTAAAAACTGTCGCTAACATCAGTTAGCGACAGCTTGCTAATAGGGCAATAGAATTATCGCCGCTTAGCGGCCGAAAACGGCCGCTAAATCGGCGATAATTGCCTATCGCCCCCCTTGGTAATATGCTCCTCCATTTTCTCGTTTCAATCCCAGATTTGTTGCTCTAGCTCATCGCAGCGATTTGGAAATTGTGCTAATTGATTCTCCATTCTCCCCAATTGCTTCTTGAATTCATTGGAAAATTCTGCCTGCGCATTTTTCAAGACTTAACTTCACCCACCACTTCTCTGAGTAAAAACATCAGAGGGCTGGAGCCATCCATTTGCTAGTCACCATCCAGAAACTGAGGAGGTTTTGACTCCCCAAGTTGCATGCTAGTCATACTTTGGATTTCCAAATTCATTACCCATTGGCTTATTCTTTGATGTGGTAGCGCAAAATTATTTTCCTGACCAAAATGCAGAGCTTCGACTTCAGTTTCTGATGTAGATAAAGCATGAAAATCAACCTCTATCCTTTCACCTCCAAGACACACACTGGAGAGGAGGAGTACCTCTACAGGTGGTTTTGCAGATGTTGTACATTGTGAAGTTAGACCAGATTCCTTATCTGCATGGGCCTCAAAACTTGAAGCGCGCCTGGAAACATTAACACCGAGACGTTGCCTGTTGGAGTGTTTTGGATGAATTAAGATCATGAGGTGCCTCCTTCAGCGACACCATAAGTCCTCTAATTCTCTCTGACCTGCTGATCCAGGATTGACAGTAGCCTTACTTGCCACTTTGACCACTTTTTGTACCATCTCCCAAGGGTATTTGTTTACTACTGTCAGATCCAAAGAGGAAATATCCTGTTCTTGACCTGGAATTTGCAACATCTGAGGTGGCTACGGGGTAAGTTCTGAATCTGTCAAGGCAGCTGATATAGTGTAAGCTGGAACTGAAGATTCACAGGGCAATATAGAGCACTTTGGGTGAATAAAACATGTCTCCCCGAGGGACTTGCAACATTTTGTATTTCAATGAATCCCTTTTACAATTGTTGTTCATATGTTTTTTGTGTGACTGTGTTTCACATGAGTTATCCTTAACAGAGTTAAATTCAAAAGCATCCAGCTTCATGTCTGCACAATGTTTTGCAGACCCACCCTTAAATCTTTTACTTTCAATGCAGTATTACAGGCTTTTAGTGATTCCTAAACATACAGTGTACATACCTGAACACACTCTCTCAAGAGCTTATTCCTTTCATATTCAGTCCAAGGTCATAGCAGGGTCATTGACTCATCAAAATGCCAAGAGTCGTGGAAGTGATTTCATGCACCCGTTGACCATCGGTGAGGTCACAGGATTGGCCCATATCCCATAATTAGACCTTCAACAGCTTCCTGATTTCTTTGTGGAGCAACTAGATGGACAGGGAGTATGAACTGCCAACAGGTAACAGTACAGTACATTCCAGGTTATTGTGTTTTCCTGCTGCATTTATGACCACATAACCTAAGGCAATATGGAAAGGGCATACAAGGGGTATCAGAGAGCAAGTCAGGGGTAGCACATGATTCTTCATTTATCCCTAATTAACTTCCAGGGGTCACACAGGTTTAGAAAGAATCCTTACGCAATGCTTAACACAATCATTGTTGATATATAGTTGTACATCAGGCACCTGCATTCATCATACATAAAGTACAAGTCATCCACCATGCTGCTGCAAAGCTACTTCTCCCAAAAGAACTCACTTCTTCAGTCCAGCAAGCACTCCACTGGCTATCTATAGCTAGAAGGGCAATGTTTAAGGCACTCTGAAATGTCCACAGAGCCTCCTAAGGAAAAGGACCGCTATACCTGCAATGTAAATTCAAGCAATGCAAACCAACTAGAACATTGCTCTGCAGGCGTGCACCACCTGTCATCATATCACCTTACCATAAGGAGAACTCACTAAGAGGCAACATTAGAAGCACACAGGAGCATGTACACATCTGAAGACAGTGTAAAACACGGCTAGTTCTTAGACAACTACACCACTCACATCCTGACAACAGAGCTCAGAAGTCAGTTGTACCCTCAATCCTCAGCTTGCAACCTACAAATTGTAAACAACTCAGCCACCAAACTGTTTTCAACCTGCAGGTAAAAGCTCAGAAAGGCTGACCTTTTGTATTCTGTTGCATTATATAGTTACTTACATATATAAAAATTATTGTCCACAAATATACTAAGACCATAATAAGCACCAGTCATCAGCAAATTGCAACTTGCTCCTCCAAAATTCACATAGGACATATTTGCTACGATGATAGTTCATCACCACCAGTGCAGAGAAAGAATAGCGATGGAAAAATATCGACATGCAAGACTATCGAGGTAAGAATATTGATGGCGTTAAATATTGAGGTACTTTTTCTCGATGTTAAAAATATCGATTTTAATGTTATTTAGAAATATCGAATGTGAAAATATTGATGGTATAAATATAGATGTAAATAATATCGATGTTATGGTTTCTATTCTTTTAATGTTCTATTTTTTAGTTTTTAAAGTAATTATGTATTAGTAATTTTATAATGTTTAAAGAATTTTTTATGTTTAAATATTTTTTGTTTTAATATTATTTTTAGGAGCAGGGTGTTGGGTTTATAGGGGATAAGGGTGGGTCGCAATTTAAAAACGTTGATGAAAAATTAATATAACATTTAAATTTGTATATATTTGAGGAGAGGGATGTTGGGTTTGTAGGGTATAAGGGTGAGAAAAAATGTAAAAATGTCAATGAAAAGATACTATAATTTTAAAATTTGTATATCCTTTAGGAGCGAGATGTTGGGTTTATAGGGATAAGGGTGGCGAGTAATTTAAAAATGTTGTATTCATTTTTGTATTTGTATTAAATTTTAGGAGTGGCATATTGAGTTCATAGGGGATATGGGTGGTGAGTAATTTAACAATGTTTGGATAAAAAAGAAATGTTAAATAATAAAATAGTTATAAAAAAATTGACATTGACATTTTTTATTTGAGTACATTTCAAAATTATTTGTATTGCGAAATATTATATGTAACATTAGTTAATGTTTTATGATTTTTAATAATAAATTAATATAATATTTACATTTTTTATACATTTTCAAAAATTATTAATATACATTTGTATTTGTAAATAAATTTTTTATAAAATGTTGTGATTACATGAAAATATATTTTTAAAGATTTAAATATTTTTAAAAAATTGAGAATTTGAAATTATTAAATATGTTTAAAAAAATGAACACACAATTTTGATTGTATTTCTTAAAATATTAAACATGTTGATACATTTTTGTATTAAGAATATATTTTTGGTAGTTTGAAAGATCAATATGGGGGGGTAATCAGTCCTTTCCTTTAGTTTATTTGTACATGGAGTTGGAATAGTACATTCTTTTGGTTTCCTGTTCAGCACTTTCCCAGAGTTTATTTAAAGCTGGAGTTGGAATAGTAAAATATTATGGTTTACTATCCAGTACTTTCCTGGGGAGTAGTTGGATTTGGAGTTGGAATAGTAGGTTATTATGGTTTACTATCCAGCACTTTCCCTGAGTTTAGTTGGATTTGACTTTGGAATAGTAAGTTATTATGGTTTGCTATCCAGCACTTTCCCTGAGTTTAGTTTGATTTGGGACAGTAAATTATTATGGTTTACTATCCAGCACTTTCCCTGAGTTTAGTTGGATTTGGGGTTGGAATTGTAAATTATTATGATTTACTATCCAGCACTTTCCCTGAGTTTAATTGGATTTGGAGTAGAAATAGTACATTTTTATGGTTTAATATCCAGAACCTTCCCTGTGTTTAATTGGATTTGGAGTTGGAATAGTACATTTTTATGGGTTACTATCCAGCACTTTCCCTGAGTTTAGTTGGTTTTGGAGTTGGAACAGTAAATTATTATGATTTGCTATCCAGCACTTTCCCTGACTTTAGCTGAATTTGGTGTCAGAATGGTAAATTATTAATGTTTACTATCCGGTACTTTCCCTGAGTTTAAATTGGTTTAGAGTTGGAATAGTAAATTATTATGGTTTATTATATAGTAGTTTTGTTGAGTACAGTAATGTTTGTTTTTGGGATTTTAATTTTTTTGGGGATATCATTTTGCTTTTTGTCATAGTTTATTTTATTTGAAAGTTAATAATTTTTTGTTATTTATTATGTATAATTTTATACAGTTTATCAGTATATTGTAATAAGTAAATAGACATATGTTAGTTTTTATTTTCAACATTTCTTTATGTGAAAACATTTATTTTTTTATTCACAATTAAATTCTTTTAGGTTTATTAGGTTAGAAAATGTATTATAATAATTAAAACATAAATCATACATTTTGATGGTAGGTATATTTTATTAGAAAGCATAATATATTTGTAACATTCAGTCAGTCAGTCAAATCACTTTTATTCAATGTTTTAAAAATCACAAAAAGACACAGGGTACTGATCATCATCAAAAAAGGCAATAGAATGCAACAATAAAATATATACAAGTATATCATGGTTAAAATAGACGTATTTCATAGGTTCAATAAAAACAATAAAATAGATATATTTCATAGATTCAATAAAAACAATATATATAAATGTTTTTCATATCATTAATCGGTTATGATGATAACAGTTGTACGTTATTACGCTTCTTCTTGTTTATGCGGACTCCTGCCACTAAAAAGTTTGCTACATGGAAAGTTATGCGTGCACTAGACAAATATTTGTAACATTCATTTTTTCATGTATAAATATTAAAAAATATCTTTTTTACAGTTTTGAAAAATAGTACTTTTTTGCAAACTTAGGGGCCGATTACAATGGCAGATGGACTGGAGTCCGTCCGCCATCGGGGTGGTGACCAGGAACGTCCGTAATACAGGTGGCGGTTCCGCACACCAAATTAGGATGCGACCGCCACCATGGCGGTCGCATCTTGCATTTTAACATTACGGCGGGTGCTACTGACTGCAGTACCCGCTGTGATGTTCAAAATGCATGTTTCGCATTTCACTGTATTATGTGGCAGGCACCAGACGGTGCCGGCCACTTGGTGCAGTGAAATGTAGGGGGGTACCATGTGTACCCCCTTGTGCACAAACACCACCCCCAACACACTGGGGGCCCGCAATGGGTCCCGAAAACCAATCTTCGCTAGCCTTTCAATGGTGGTTTACCACCATGGAAAGGCTGACAGAAGACAGCATCCTAATTTGGCGGACGGTGCCTGCTAGTCACCACCCCATTTTATGGATGTAGAACCCTCCACCAGGCAATCGGAACGATTGCCTGTGGCGGTTCCGTGGCCGACGGTCTTTGCCTCCGCCACAGTCACAGTCAGGATCCCCCCGCCATCCTAATGTGGTGGGGGAAAATCGCGGTCCGATGGTGGAAGGCCCCCCACCACACAGCTGACGGTGGTGGTCCTTTTGCCATTGTAAAGACCCCATAGTCATGTAATGCTAAAGTTAAATATTTTTTGTTTTTTATTTATAAACAGTTTCATTTCTATGGTTTTTTTTATTTTTTCTACCAAAAAGAAACCATTTGTATACTTTTTAAAACATTTTTATAAAACACTTTAGATAATTTTCTCATTTAAAAAAAATAATAATATGTATTTTACAAGGTTATATTTTATTATTTATTATATTGAAAAATATTTTTGTATAAAATAAAATTTAATATGTTAAATAATTTACATTATTTTTAACAAGAACATTTTGTACAACGTATATATTTTTTATTTTTTGTACATATACATTGTATGAACTAAACATATATTTTAATATACATTAAATATTATACTTAAGATATTTTAATAATAAAACAGTTAATGTATATTTTTATATTTTTTATGTATTTTAAACATTAGGAAAAATCATTGCAATACATAAAGTTATACATATTAATTTTAAGATTTTTTTTCTATATTTTCATTTTGTTTTCTATGGGTAACTTAGCTCATTTCAATTATGTGGCCAGTTTTTTTCCTTTTTACGCACTTTTCCATCTACTGGTTTCGTTTTTAGGTCATTTTGGAAGACGGAACCTCGCAGTTGGGAGCTACTTTTCATCCATTCAGGTTTAATTTTATATACTTTTAAGTTGGTTTTAGTGTAGGAGTAAGGCAGTAGTAGTGTAAATAGATTTGTTAGTGCTTTATTTGATCGTTTTTGGTGTAGTTAGGTGCTGTTTTGGTACTTTGTTGTTTTATGTGTTTGAGGTAGTGTTGGATATAATTAGTAGTGTTAGTTATGTGTTAAATAAATGTATTATTGGTAGTTTAATGTAGATATTAAACCCTTGAACAGAGTGCAAATTCCACTGCAGTGCTGGGGAATTAATGAGTGGCTGGGTATCGGACAGCCCACCGTAGTCCTCCGCACATGCCCACTTCGAAGTCGGATAGCCAGGGGCTGTACGACTCTTGCAAGGGGTTAGTGCTTGTGGGTTTGTATTTGTGTTGTGGGCTAGCGTTGTTTTCTATTTTGTTTACATGTGCTATCTTTGGTAAACTGATGGATTTACCAATTCATTTTTTTTTAAGTAAAGGAAAATGTTATTTCTTTTTTGATAACAAGTTACTTTACATTACCTATTTTTTCCCAGGTTGTTTGAGGGTTTGGTTATTAAGAGGATTGCGGCCTTGGATTTTTTTTGTACAGTTGTATTTTTGAAGTTTTTTGGGGGCTTTGTTATCCAATGGATTCGTATTTTATTGGCTTGCTGTGGATTTTATTGTTTTCGAGGATATTCTACTGCTACCTAACTGTAAGTATTATTGTTTTTTACTATGGGTGGGAAATGTATCTATTTTTTCATTGTTTCTTTTCTCTTTAATATTTATATTTTGTCACATAGTTTTGTGCTATATTTGAAAGTTTATGACATAATTATAATTATTAATTAAAAAAACTATGTTGTTTATATGTTTTATAGTTGTAAGATTTAAATGATGAACATTAAGGCATATCGGTTAGCCATGACTACGCATCTAATATCTTTGACAAATTTCAAACTGAAACAATTCATAAATATTAAAGCATATCGATCAGCCATGCCGGCGCACAAAATTAGCAGATTAAGCGGTAATGCACGTCATAGTGGACTACACTTGACAGTTCAATGTCCCTATTTTGCAGGCATTGCAGATTTTTCACAATAAGCATTCACTCATTAATGTTTATGAATTGTATAAGTTTGACATTTGTCAAAGAAATCCATTTGAAATCACAAGCGCACATAGCATGATGCGGGGTGAAGCGGAAATAGTGTGAGAATTATCACATATTTTTCTAAGGCATTTGTATATATATGTTTATACTCTTGTTTTATGCATTTAGCTCTATGATGAGCAATTTATCAACTATTCAATTGCATATTATGTCATGCATTAGCAGACATCAGCAGAACAACAAAGTAACTCTTTTATGTCTATCATGACGTTGTCAATTACATACTTAAAATGCCGTCCATTTCACTTCCGGGTAACTTGATAAAGGCCTTTACAGCTTAAAAGGCGTTGTTTACAAGCAAATAAAGCTCTCACTTTACTTGGATGGTGTGCCACTTCATTCCTTTTTGGTTTGGACTTTTTTTCAGGGATTGTGGCTTTTCGCCACCACGGCAGCCACTGGCACGCATTGGCAGGGGTGCGGCTTTTAGCAAAACCTGACTTTGAAATTTCAGATACAGCCCCCCCAGCCACTCTGGGTGGACATTTCCTAGTTTGGATTCAGTACATAAACTGGATGTGGCGGTGAATGTTTGGTGTGCATCTCCTGTGGGTGTGGGAACATACCAACGCGTGTCGGAGGGCGCTCTGGGGGTGTGTTTTCCCTTCGCGGTGGGTTTTCCGCTTTACTCTCAAGTGCCCGCTAGTGTATCGCCCACTTTGATTGCTGGAGCTGTGCCACGCTGCAGATATCATTGCCTTTGTTGCATCATACTACCTTTGTGAGAACTCTTTTGCTTCAAGTAATGAATAGCTGGGAAACGGAACGCCAAGCAGTGGTGTTCTCCCTTTTCGATGAAAATGCGGTTGTGAACACCATTTCAAGCAATATTGCAACTATTGCCAATAATTTCTGAACCCACGCTCAAACAAAACCTAGCATTATTAGAGAAATTGTGTAAATGAGAATTAAACAAATGGTGGGAGGTAACATTGCTCACTAACTAAATAGAAGTTGGTTGTGTGCCGAGAGGTTTGAGTATTTCCATTATACCGACTTATGAAAATCCTAATCAAGAACTCTTGGAACAATGAGTGTCATTTATGGCCAAAAGTGTAAAGGAATGCTTGAGATGTTAATCAAGTATGCCAAAGTAGATTTGGATAAAACAAGGCAGGAACTGGCTATATTACGCGTTGAGATTGACAAATATAAGGATGATAAAGTAGTGGTGGATTTCCTTAAATCATTGGATGGTCGTCTGGAACTCTATGACGAAACTATCAAAGTAAAAAAACATCGAAAATTCCTCCAAGATAAAAAAGACTATGTAAGAATTCTGACTTATGCCAAATGTTTTGATTGGGTGCAAAAAGATTGTCAATTTTTCCAACGTGAAAAACAAACCGTAGTCTCCACCGACTCAAGCTCAGATTTAAGATCTGATGCTGAACGCAAACTAAGGTTGTCCCTTTAGGGGTATGTCCCCTGACCTTTCTGCACGAATTCCAGATCCGAAAGCAGCAGAAAGAACAAACTACACCAGCTGCAGTGGAAGGAAGAGAAAGAGGCGTCGGAAGGCCAAGAGGAAAAGCAAAAAGCACAAAAAAAAGATTAAGAATAACTAGGAGAGGTGGCAGAAACAAATTTTGGTATAGACACACACCATACACCGACACCAGTAACAAAACTATCATCAATTTGTCTGCAAGCACATTAACCACTGATGGAGAAACCTTTCTCAAATTAGGCCTATCCTTCTGTCCAACCAGTAATTGGAATTATGTAAACTCCAGGATTGACTTTTTTGTGTATATAAGGAAATTGAAACTAATGAAGTTACAACTATTGACCAATCAGGGACGTCAACTTAGATCGAATTACAGCAATACACAGGCCATACCCGGCTCATCATCAGACTTCACAATGGATGAAATTGGAACCATTTTGTTGATTCACCAATTGGAAAGCAATGGGACAGATGAAACCAGTGAGCCCATTAACATACAGTTGCAATCCATAGGATTTACAGTGGACACAACAAGTAAAAGTGGCTTTAAAGTGAAATCAAAATGTAATCCGAATGTTGCCCATGACAACATTGAGGCATATCATTATGTGCTTATTCATGAAATAGGTAAAATGAGAAATGTTTTGAACCATCGCATAAAAGATAACCTCACTCTAAAACAAAGGAATGAACTTAAGAATCTAATGGAAGATACATCTGTAACAATCAAACCCTCTGATAAAGGGGGGAACGTCGTCCTGATGAACACTGAGGATTATCATAATGAAGCAATACGCCAGCTGAGTGATACTAGCTGTTATGAAGTTATCAGTTGGGAAAAATATGAGAGAACGATAAGCAGATACCATGACTACCTCAGAGACTGGTCGAAAGATCGACTCTTGGATGACTATGAGTTCAAATTCTTAACAAAATGACAATCCCAGGGTGTCCTGTTTGTATCTTCTGCCTAAGGTGCACAAACACCCCACCAAGCCACCAGGGAGGCCTATTGTCTCCTCTAAAAATGGTATTTTAGAAAATAAAAAAACACTTACATGTATGAAGGGTCCTAGGGAATATTTAAAGATCTAACATGGAAATACTCCCCTGTCACAAACTCAATAAACAAATACAATATCCACGGGTCTATGCAAGCAGGTGGAACCACAATGAGAACTCTAAAACCATAACCAAGGGGGTGTGGCCAAGATGGCGGAGAGCTAGGACGTGGTCTGCCTTCTCTTCTCCACCCGCCGCACCATAAGCACCAGCATCGGCCTTTCACAGCACCGGTGACCGCAAAATTGAGCCCTGAAGCGACCGGTGACACCCGGAGATCCCTCGGCTGAGCTGTCTGCGATCCCGGCGTGTGTTCCTGTGGCTCTTGGTTCATGTCAGGCCTACCTCTCGGACGAGGGCGGGACACTGAGGGAAGCGCTGCCATGGCCATCGGGAGTGGACCGGACGGCGTAGCACTACAAGCTGCCGCGGTGTGACGGGTGTGGAGTTCCAGATGCCAAGGGGTGTCTTGCTGTCTGGGGCCAGCGAACAGTAGTTGCAGTGGCCGGTGGTGGCCTGGCAGCCTGGGTCTTGAGTGGAGAGGTGGCCTAGCTGAGACGCGACGTAGAGCGCGACCCTATCTGTGAGGCCTCGAGTCCCGGGGTGCGTGTTGCGGAACAGCCGGAGTTCTTCTGGCCCTTGGTGACTTACAGCACCTTCAATCCAGCACCTCGAATCTGGCGGCAGTGAGTTTTGCTGCTCCATTTCCTTGCCGCGATCCCTGCCACCCGCGGCTGCCGGAGGGCCTAAACTGTGGGCCGCTGGCCCACGAGAAGCAGTGACTTTGGGGCGGTATCGATCCGGAGTGGGCCCATCACTCCTGCATGTCTTGCTGCCATGGGGCGGGCTCTCAGGGCCAGGCTCCTGCCTGGTGAGGATCCCCAACTCCCACACTGCATGCTCCTAGAATCCTTGCCCTGTGACGTCCTGTGGATCCCTAGTACATTACAGCCCTGCATCCCCCTCGCGCCATCTTGCAGCCAGCAGGGGGGGGACCTATGTAGAAGATGTCCGCCAGGCCTGGGTCACTTGTGGCAGCTGGTAAGGCCCCCAACTCCCACACTGCACGCTCCTGAAATCCCTGCCATGTGATGCCCTGCAGATCCCTGGTACATTACGGTCCTGCGTCCATCTCGTGCCATTTTTGGGGGGGACCTTTGCTGGAGGCGCCCGCCCGGCCTGGGACACCTGTGACAGCTGGGTACACACTGCGCTACCCTGCACACCCGATGGTGATACCTCGCTGCCGCGAAGGGACCCAGCGGAGCTACATTGAAGAACTCACTACTCGGGGTGACATACTATGTAGTGTAGTTCCTATATTCCCGATAGGCTCTGCACATTGGAATAATATATACTATAGATTTGACGTAGGACTGAGGTCTACTAGGTCTCTATCGAATATATTTGACTTCATTGTGAGTGCCAGCTAGCTCAGAGGTAACTAGAAACTTTCTTGAATGAACAATAAGGGATTAGTTTCTGACAACCGCTTAAACATGACAACTTTGTTTCCCAAGAAAAAGAAATGTATCTCTAGAGTCGCGGAAACAATAAATAGTTATTTCACTCAGTCAATCGTGCATGCTTCGTTTCACCAGAGGTGCAGAGAAATAGAGAGATGGGCATTTTCAATAAAAAGGTATTTATTGAACAGTCTTTTTTCTCATGCAGAGGAAATGAACTGCTACAATCGTAATACTGGTTGCAAAGTACAATGCGTACAGTACGAAGAGTATTATAAAATAATACTGTAAAAGCATGATATGGTTTCTAAGCCATAAAATATATAGAATACATACATTAATATATAAAGACTAAAAAGTACTCAACTGGTGCTTCTAAAATACGCCTACCCCAGTGTACCTAACCTAGGTCTAGTACAAAGGAAGAAGTGAGTGAGGTGTAGCTTAGTTTTGGTATTATTTTGCCAAGAACCTATCCAAGAATTCTCTAATGGTCTAATCAGCTCTTTACCTTGGTTTTAGAATGAAGGAGGTCTGGTATCTCTCTCTCAGGACTCAACTTCAACAACCTGCAAGGGTAGCTTGTAAACACTGGAGCTGGATTTCTCGGCAAGAGAAAAGACAGCGTCTCTCTCAGTGCGTCTCCTGGAGGGTCAGCTTCCTTCGGCACTTGCTGCGGCCAGCTTTGTCGTGTAGGTAGATAGTCGAACTGCTCCAAACCACTGTGTGTTTGTCTGGGCAAGTGTGGGCATATTTATACCTTGAAGGTGCCTAGTTTGACGTAAGGTTGGACATAATAACGTCATCAAAGACTCAGTTCTTTGAAAACTCCATGAGATCTTTGATAAATTAATATTCAAGCAAGAGGAAGTCCCTGTCTGCTGAAGGCGGGTTTTTGCAATAAATTGTTGTGGATTTTCGGAACTAGTGGAAGTAGCCATGCCATATTTGGACTGCATAGGCTAAGTCTAAATATGGTTATGATTTCT
The DNA here is from genome assembly GCF_964263255.1 of Lissotriton vulgaris. Classification (NCBI taxonomy): domain Eukaryota; kingdom Metazoa; phylum Chordata; class Amphibia; order Caudata; family Salamandridae; genus Lissotriton; species Lissotriton vulgaris. The sequence goes on along the minus strand of NC_141685.1, from coordinate 891,237,437 downwards.
GTGCCTGTAGAAGGATAGGTTGATTTATACCTATATGTGGGCATGAATCGGGAAAATTATACTAATGTCCTAAATTCTTATACAACAACTAGACATGTGGCCGCCTGACTGGGTGGAGAGTTGCCTCAGACGTTACACGTGCTCTCTGCTGGGCCTGGAGTGGTGAGGGAACCACAGCATGACATCATCCCGAGGCAGAAGAGACAAATCAGTCATGAAGGAGAACTCCCTCAAGGACCTCTTTGCCGGCGCGCAGAACGGCAGCCAGACAGCCCCCGGCCAGCAAGGTGAATCGCACAAATGGCTAATGCTGAAGACGCACCAGTGATGCTGACCTTTCTGGAATCCCTGTTTGCAGCTCTACGCGAGGACCTTCAGACTGTGAAACGCGACCTCACGGCAGGGATATAGGACATTCGCAAGGATGTTGATGACATAGGTGAGAGGGTAGCGTCCTTGGAGGACAAAAGCGACGCTCGTGATACCGAATTGGTGGCCATGCAACAAGAAGTTCCCCGTATTCACGAGCAGCAGGTGGGTGTCCAATCCCATCTAGAAGATCTCGAAAACGGTTCACGCCGCCATAACATATGCATTCGAGGGGTGGGCATGGATGAGGAAGCAGGAGACATTTTTTGTGCCCTCTTCAACCACATCTTGGCAGCCCGGTGGACATCGGTGCCTCTGGTAGACATCCTGGTCTGTGTCCAGGACTTCCGCACTAAGGAATAGATCCTACGGAAAGATAGGTCGATTCATCCGATTACCTTCCGCAACCAGACACCGGTCCTGTACCAAGACTTAGCCATCATTACGCTCCAGAAAGGCAGGACATTCTGGCCCATCACGGAGGCTCTGTGCAAGCACAACATCACCTATTCCAGGGGACACCCGTTCCGCCTCGTCTTCCGGCATGAGGGGAAACTATTCCAGCTCCACACCCTGTCTGAGGTCAGCAAGGTACAGGGGATCCCTCTTCCAGAGGACTCAGAGGATGACGAACGCACAGATCCCGGCCACACGATGATCGAGCAAAATGGAGACAGCAGCAGCGATGGTGTGGCACCCGGCAACCGGATCCGCAAGTGGGCAAGCATGAGAAGCAAGCTGTCCTGGAGGCGCTACCGGGCGCCCTGGCACAAAGACATGAACGAGTGACTGAATCTGGCCATTATGCTATATCCTTTATGTGGTTTGCCGTTGTTGGGGTTGGGGGAGAGGAGGTTGAGGTTCCCCATCGGCCACTTCACACCTCCATAGACTTCTCCACTGGTCGTCCTTGGATGACGGGCTAATGACTGGACTTAAGATGCTCTCTGGCACCTGTTGTGCTTAGTTTTTTGGATTTATCATTTGTGGGTTCCTTCTCTTTGCTCTTTTCCGCCATCTGTTCTTTTCTTTTAGGGGGGACTGGTCCAAGGAGTGCCACAATTTTCTACCATCTGCGCTGGCATTGTGAGGTCCCTGCAGTCTTGCAGCTCCCACTTGGCATAAATCCATTTGTGGCCATTAGATGCAGGGGCCTCTATTAAGATACTCACGCTCAATGTGAGAGGGCTTAATAATACCATCAAACGCAGAACTCTCCTCTCCTATTTAGAGAGTACAAAGGCAGATATCTGCCTTCTTCAAGATACGTAGCTTCTCGCTAAGGACTGGGGTAGCAATCTTGGTCTCCGGGACTTTCCAGGGGAAGGTGCTACAGAAAGGGGAGACTGCTCACTTATCAATTCCTTGTGGGGGGCCATGTTTTACATGTGGGATCCATTTATGCACCTAATGAGGGTCAGGAACGTTTTCTGTACAAAGCCCTTATTGAGGTTATGGCATCGCACGACCATAATATCTTGATTGGGTTGATCCCACCCTGGTATTCGACAATGAGTTAGATAGGTCAGTGTAGCGCGTGAGTCAGGTGGGCACCCTCTCCCCCACAGGTTTCACCAGACTCAGTGAACTGGACTTCACAGACATCTGGGTACACCAACATCCCCGGTCAAGACCTTTCCCATACTACTCCAACGCCCACAAAACCTCTGCTCTCAACAGACATTCTGACGGGTGCCCTCTCTGATCATGCCCCAATGGAAGTTGTTCTAGCCCTCCCACACCTCCAATGCCTAGTTTGGCATTGGCGCTTATGGGATACTCTACTGCACAGACCTGATACAGTGGCCCAGCTCCAGAACGCCCTAGAGGACTACCTAGCACATAATGATAACCCAGATTCTGCCCTTTCCACGTGCTGGGAGGCTCTCAAAACGGGTATTCGGTGCAATGTCATAGCCATTTCATCCACAGACAATGCAGACCGCAAAACAAAGAGGGATGACTTGACCCAGAAGGTGAGGGAGTTGGAGCAGATGCACCAGCGCACCGGGGCACCCTGCATATTGGGGCAGCTGAAGGCTGCCCGAGCACAATTAACAGCCATTGATCGTGACAAGGCAGAATATGCAGTGATGCGGCTCCGACACTCTTTCTACACGGGACAGGACAAGTGTGGCCACCTCCTTGCAAATAGACTCTGAGAGGTGCGACTGCGTGAGGGGGTCCGTGTAATCTGATACGACACAGGGAATTGAGTTTGGAGGACACAGATATTGCCGAGACTTTCCGTAATTTCTATTCTCAACTTTATGATGCACAACCGCTTGATGGAACTGACATTGAGGCATATCTCGATCAGGCCCGTCTTCTTGCCTTGACACCTGATCAAGGGACCCATATAGAGAGGGATATCAGACTGAAGGAGGTTATCACGACCATCTCTTGCTTGAATTTGGGCAAATCCCCCGGCCCCGATGGCTATACCGCTGCCTTCCATAAGCAGTTTTGCTTGACCCTTGCCCCCTTGCTCACCCGACTTTTCAATTAATTTGCAACGACTGAAGCGATTCCAGCATCCATGCTAGAAGAAGTGATTGCCGTTCTCCCTAAGCCAGAAAAGGACAAGTCAGAGTGTGGGTCATATCGGCCACTCTCTCTTATAAATGTAGACCTGAAACTTTATACTGGCATCTTAGTTTCCAGGCTTGCCCCCTACATGCAGGGAATAGTGGATCCTGACCAGACTGGGTTTATCCCTCAGCAACAGACCAGCGACAATACAAAACGTGTTGTGCACCTTATAGAGAAGGCCTCTCGCATCCCTGGGAAATATATGCTTCTTGCCATAGATGCATAGAAGGCCTTCGATAGGGTCCACTGGCCGTATCTCAAACAAACACTGGTCCGTTTTGGAATTGGGGAAAAGATGCAGACACATATATTTAACTGTTACAGATCCCCCACTGCCACAGTATGGATCAACGGGCACACCTCCACCCCATTCCCTATCAACAGAGGCACGCGGCAGGGCTGTCCTTTGTCACCCCTGCTCTTCACACTCTATATGGAGACTCTAGCTCAGAGGGTTAGAGACTGCCCTCTGATTACGGGCATCCACTTCAGTGGGGACACGCACACCTTTAACCTCTATGGAACTAGATGTCTTTTCCGGCGCCTCAGGGTTTAAGGTTAACCTGTTCAAATCCATAGTGATGAATCTTTCCCTGCCGACCCATGAGCTGGAGGCCCTGCAGGCTTGCTATCCTCTGCAATGGTCCGCAGATACCGTCCCCTACCTGGGTGTACAACTGGCCCAGACCCTACAGGCCATGCGTACCTCTAACTACTCCCTCCTTCTCTCTCACCTCTGCACTGAGTTTCAGAGGTGGAAACATCATCATATCTCTTGGCTGGGGCGAGTGGCAGCTATTAAGATGACAATACTACCCAAAATTCTCTACTTATTTGAGACGCTTCTCTGCGCCCCCAACAGGTCGGCTTCATAGGGTGCAGTCGGAGCTTTCACAATTTATCTGGCAAGGGTGCAAATCGCGACTCAAATGGATGGTTGGATTTCTCCCACCCCCCCGAAGGGGGTGTGGGAATCCCGGATCTTACGCTTTATTTGTACGCCACTCAGCTCCGATACTTGGTAGAGTGGAGCCGGGCTGAGTCTGAAAAACATTGCTCTTCCGAGATTGAGCCATAGCAGACACATCACTCATGAAAATACCCTTCCTATTGAAGACTCACTGCTCTCCCAATCTCTACGCCTCAGAAGTGACTCGCTCACTTCTCACAGTTTGGGACCGGACCAACAAATGTCATAGCCTTACAACTTTCCCCTCCCCGCTTTCGTGGACAATCCTGACTTTGGCCCCAGGATGGCCCATCAGCCCTATGGCCTGTGGCGGGAAGCAGGTTGTTGAGCACTAGTTGTTTGCCAAGGGTGACATCATCTCTTTCCCGCAACTTCGGGCAGACTACGGCCTACCAGAATCCGAACGCATGCACTACTTACAAGCCCGACACTGTGCTGTGCATCCTGACAACTGATCCCAGGCCACTAGACTACTTACCACATTTGAACGGTGGTTAATTACGCTGATCTCCGCTAAGAAGTTAATTTCAGACCTTTATAAGATGCTACTTTCCAGATATACCCATACTTACCATGCGGGTCGCGCGCCTTGGGAGGGAGACCTGGGTCGTTCCCTTAGTTCTGCAGAATGGGAAGGTGCTTGCTACCGAGCGCGCCATACCGCAACACATATAGTCCTCACTGAGACCCTCACCAAGCTGGTTTATCACTGGTATTACACCCCAGTGAGGCTCCACCGAACTGAACTCAAGTGGGAACACTAAGTGCAGTGCAAAATGTGAATTAGAATTGACCAATAAGAGAAAAAAACTTTTATTAATATCTCTGAGAGATCAAAACTAAAAACAGTGCAAATTACAGTTTTCAACTAATGACTGTCTAGATGTTAAGGGTCAACATGTTTCAGCAAGATCAGACTTTTTGTCCTTCTTCAGGACCACAAGATTAATGCTACTGCCAAAACGTGAAATGTGTATTAAACAAAAAATATATAGTATATAAAGGGTTGGAACAAATACAACCTCTTCAACTGAATTCAGGAGTGCAAGAACAATTCCTCTCGATTCAGAAAAGGGGGTGGTGATGGACAGAGTATCTGAATTAAACAGAACACTCATACCCAGTCAACAGATCAGGGCTTGATCCATCGCCGTTTTTTAGCTCACTGCACCATCCCAGCTCGGAACCTGGCTATATGCAAATTAGTCTGTCCCTGGCCCAGTGCATCATGGGAACAGGGCAGACCAAACTACCAAGCCAATTCTTATACTATTCTTAACTGAATCGTTTTTGGCCACTATAGGTGTGGCAGGGTATACTCAGACATGAGTCCCTTTCTCACTGCACCATCAGGATTCAAGCAAGCCGGACCGAAGAAGGCTGAAATGCCAGACACCGGTCCCCGGTAGCTTGTCTCCTTTCTGGTGAAGAATTGGCTTGGTAGTTTAGTCTGCCCTGTTCCCATGATGCACTGGGCCAGGGACAGACTGATTTGCATATAGCCAGGTTCTGAGCTGGGATGGTGCAGTGAGATAAATAACGGTGATGGATCAAGCCCTGATCTTTGGACTGGGTAAGAGTGGTCTGCTTAATTCAGACACTCTGTTCATCACCACCCCCTTTTCTGAATCGTTTTTGGCAACTATAGGTGTGGCAGGGTATACTCAGACATGAGTCCCTTTCTCACTGCACCATCAGGATTCAAGCAAGCCGGGCCGAAGAAGGCTGAAATGCCAGAAACCGGTCCCCGGTAGCTTGTCTCCTTTCTGGTGAAGAATTGGCTTGGTAGTTTAGTCTGCCCTGTTCCCATGATGCACTGGGCCAGGGACAGACTGATTTGCATATAGCCAGGTTCTGAGCTGGGATGGTGCAGTGAGATAAATAACGGTGATGGATCAAGCCCTGATCTTTGGACTGGGTAAGAGTGGTCTGCTTAATTCAGACACTCTGTTCATCACCACCCCCTTTTCTGAATCGTTTTTGGCCACTATAGGTGTGGCAGGGTATACTCAGACATGAGTCCCTTTCTCACTGCACCATCAAGATTCAAGCAAGCCGGGCCGAAGAAGGCTGAAATGCCAGAAACCGGTCCCCAGTAGCTTGTCTCCTTTCTGGTGAAGAATTGGCTTGGTAGTTTAGTCTGCCCTGTTCCCATGATGCACTGTGCCAGGGACAGACTGATTTGCATATAGCCAGGTTCTGAGCTGGGATGGTGCAGTGAGATAAATAACGGTGAGGGATCAAGCCCTGATCTTTGGACTGGGTAAGAGTGGTCTGCTTAATTCAGACACTCTGTTCATCACCACCCCCTTTTCTGAATCGTTTTTGGCCACTATAGGTGTGGCAGGGTATACTCAGACATGAGTCCCTTTCTCACTGCACCATCAGGATTCAAGCAAGCCGGGCCGAAGAAGGCTGAAATGCCAGAAACCGGTCCCCGGTAGCTTGTCTCCTTTCTGGTGAAGAATTGGCTTGGTAGTTTAGTCTGCCCTGTTCCCATGATGCACTGGGCCAGGGACAGAATGATTTGCATATAGCCAGGTTCTGAGCTGGGATGGTGCAGTGAGATAAATAACGGTGATGGATCAAGCCCTGATCTTTGGACTGGGTAAGAGTGGTCTGCTTAATTCAGACACTCTGTTCATCACCACCCCCTTTTCTGAATCGTAGAACAATTCCTCTGGCGGTTCCGTGGCCGATGGTCTTTGTGTCCGTGATAGTCACAGTCAGGAAGGCCCGCCACCACACGGATGATGGTGGTGGTCCTTCTGCAATCGTAATGACCCCATTATCATGTACTGGTAAAGTAAAATATATTTTATTTTTTATTTATAAACAGTTTCAATTCTATGGTTTGTTATTTTTTTCTACCAAAAAGAAAACATTTGTATACTTTTTATGAACATTTTTATAAAACACTGTATATAATTTTCTCATTTAAAAAAATAAATAAAATGTATTTGACAAGGTTATATTTTATCATTTGTTATATTGAATATTATTTTTTAATAAAATAATATTTAATAGTTTAAATAATTTACACAATTTTTAACACAAAAATGTTGTATAACATGCATATTTTTTAGAATTGTATGAAATAAACATAAATTTTAATGTACATTAAATATTACATTTTAGATTTTTGAATAATATAACAGTTAATATATATTTTATACATTGGGAAAAAACATTGCAATACATAAAGTTATACATATTAATCTTAAGATTTTTTTCTATATTTGTATTTTGTTTTCTATGGGTAAGTTTGTTCTTTTCAATTAAGTGGCCAGTTTTTTTCCTCTTTCCACACATTTTAGTCTATTGGTTTAGTTTTTAGGTCATTTTGGAAGATGGTTGGGAGCTGCTTTTTGTTCATTCAGGTACGTTTAATTTTATATACTTTTAAGTTAGTTTTAGTGTAGGAGTAAGGTAATAGTAGTGTAAATAGATTTGTTAGGGCGTTATTTGATGTAGTTAGGTGTTGTTTTGGTAGTTTATTGTTTTATGTGTTTGAGGTAGTGTTGGATATAATTAGAATATTAAGTAGTGTTAGTTATGGGTTAATTAAATGTATTATTGGTCATTTAATGTTGATATTGACCACGGCGCAAATTCCACAGCGGTGCTGGGGAATTAATAGGTGGACGGGGATAGGACTGCCCCCCCGTAGTCCTCCGCACATGCCCACTGCGAAGTCGGGCGGCCAGGGGCTGTACGACTCTTGCAAGGGGTTAATGCTTGTGGTTTGTATTTGTTTTGTGGGCGAGTGTTGTTTTCTTTTTTATTTACAGATTCTGTCTTTGTTAAACTGATGTATTTAACAACGCATTTTTTTAAGTAAAGGAACACGTTATTTCTTGTTTGATAACAATTTCCTATTTTTTCCCTGGTTGTTGGAGTGTATTTCAGTTATTTGAGGGTTTGGTTATTAAGAGGATTGTGGCGTTGGATTATTTTTGTACAGTTCTATTTTTGAATTTTTGGGGGGCTTTGTTATCCAATGGATTCGTGCTTAATTGGTTTACTTTGGATTTTATCATTTTTTAAGATATTCTACCGCTACATAACTGTAAGTTTTATTGTTTTTTACTATGGATGGGAAATGTATCTATTTTTTCATTGTTTCTTTTCTATTTATTATTTCTATTTTGTCACATAATTTTGTGCTATATTATGAAATATTTATAATTCCTAATCAGAAAAACAAAGTTGTTTATATAATATATAGTTGTAAGATTTAAATGATGTTTAGTATTTTGTTTAGTTTAAAGAACTGATTTAGAAATTATGTCCAGGTATTCTAGACCTTGTGTAGTTGGAAATTTTGCAGGTATTTGTACATGGTTTTAGTTTGTTTGCTTAGTTTAGGGCCTATTTTACTTAGTGATTTCTCTAATCTGTGTTCTTAGTAGCTGTGTTCTTTTTAATTGCTTCAATTAGTTTGTGTAGTGTTGGTTGTTCCCTTCCTATTGTGGCTTGGAAGGTATTATGCCATCCTTCCACCGCATTTATTGTTTTGGCTTTTTGAGCCACAGTACTGGCATATATGTTACACCAGGGGATCTGAAATTTAGGGTGTCTACGGTGCCTTGACCAATGCAACCTTCTCACCTAAGTGTCTACAAAGTAGTCCAAGAAGGGACTTCATTTTGTTTCATTAGCTTGATAGAAGGACTTTCCATAAGTAAGTTGTAGTGATTAGCTACGTCAGTACTTAGGACATAGGCAAGGGCTAATCATGTTTTAATTTGATGAGCAAAGTTGCTTTTTGTTGAATAATCTATGCTCAAAGTTAATTTCTATAGGTGCCTCCATATGTTCTGATTAAAATGGTAATAGCAACCTTGTATTGCAGTGTGTGGGTTTAGTTTGAGCATGGATTGAATCATTGCCTGCTCAAAGTCTATTATGATTCTTTGGTGACAGTAATTTTCTGTGAATTGTTTGAGTATAGTTAGTAGTTCTTCTTAAGTGGTGTTCTGTTTATTAGGCAGTAATGCGTAAATAAAGGGGATATTTGTCCCTTCATAGTCTCCGTGGATGGTATACAGCTAATAGAATGTTTTGGGGCAAACTTTAAATGTGCTGTCCATCATCCAAGTTGCACAGTTTTTACGTTTTTGTAAATTTGTATTCGTTGTAAACATAATAATTCTTTTTTCATGACTTTTGCTGTCATCATAAATAAGGAAAGTTTCCTCTTTGTGGGTGATGGTATACTCAGGTAGTACTTTTTCCAAAGGTTTGGGGGATAGGTGGAGTTTGAGATGTAGGTCTTTTAGTATTTGCACTTAGTCTTTTCAAATTGAGGATAGAAGGTAGTTGTCCTGTGACATGTTCTGGCACTGTAGTCCAAATATTTTTCAGTTTTTGGGTGCTTGTTTGTTGGGAACCTGTGCTTGCTTCCCTTATTGTCTCTAGGGCATCTCTTACTTCAACTTCAGTTACATTGGGGGGATGGTTGTGTTCTCTAGTGCTTACTACATTGGTATCTATGGTAGTGGCTCTCCCATAACAGGCATTGGAATAATATTTGCAACATTTCCAATGTGTTTTATTTTCAATAACTTTTTCTTGGGTATATGTGTAACTCGTGTATGTATGTATATATATATATTCACTGAAAAAAACATAGGTTTCACACCAGTTATAGTTAGCTGGAAATTTTACTGACATAAAACCATTGAAATTCCCACGTTATAGTTGGACTCACTATAACTTGCGCGCCTGCAATACACTGCTGATGACGTCACATATTACATCACTCATGACATGGTCAGTGACATCACTCATGACATCACAAGAGGTTCCCAGTGATGGGGCCTCTACATCCACCGGAGGACCAACAACATTGGTGAGGGGGAGATCACAAGAGCTGGTTCTGAACATTCAGCCTGCATTTAACAAAGGCGTCCTTAAATGCAGATACTGTGATCAGCTACTTTGCTATGGGGAGCAAAGTGTTCTGCTCATCGTTCGATCATTGGAGAACCATCGCTGCCATTCCCAGCCCTAATTATTTTTTTATTTTTTTGCTCCGGTTGAGCAGTTTCCATTCCCTGTTTTTGTTTTTGTTCTACAAAAAGAAAAAAGAAGAAAAGTTATTTTCAGAACTACCTCCAATTCTCATCAAAGAGCTATATTCTTAAAAAAATGAAAAAGAGTAAGTGAAGTGGAGTGCATTGATAAAGGAAAGGAAAATGAGTAAGAAAGAACAGAAAGGTATGAGAGGGGAAAGGAAGTGAAGTAGGGGGACTGAAAGAAGGTGAGTGTTGGGAAGGAAAGGAAGAGAAGGAGAGTGAACATGGGGAATGTGGATATTCAAAGAAAATGTAGAAAAGGAACAGGGGTGTGGAAGGGTAAGAAAAGATGCATTATTTTTACAAAGTGACGCATCTAGGTAGATGCGTCACTTTGTAAACCCCTGTGCCACATTATACCTACGTCAGGTGTAATGTATACAAAAGGGACGCATTGACGCAAGAGGTGACGCAGTGAAATCTATGAGATATCACTGCGTCTCTTTTATGACGCTGTTGCGTAAAAATCTTGCGCCTGTTTAACAGCAGGCGTAAGACTGATGCAGGCCCTTTCACATGGGGCCTGGCCCCATGTGAAAGGATGCATTGCTGGAGTTGCATCATTTTTGTGACACACTCCAGCAATGCATCACTTTTGAGCTTACAGATACGTCTGAAATACTGACGTATCTGTAAGTACTTGCGACATAATACGTCATATATTTAATATGACGCATGGGTAGAAGACTGAAGGCCTCATTTATAAGGCCATGCGTCACTTTTACGCCACCGGTACGTCACTTTTTTTGACGTACCAGTGCTGCAAAAAATGCACCTTATTGAGTCATATTTACAAAGTGACGCATCTAGGTAGATGTGTCACTTTGTAAACCCCTGTGCCACATTATACCTATGTCAGGTGTAATGTATGCAAAAGGGACGTATTGACGCAAGAGGTGACGCAGTGAAATCTATGAGATATCACTGCGTCACTTTTATGATGCTGTTGCGTCAAAATCTTGTGCCTGTTTCACAGCAGGCGTAAGACTGATGCAGGCCCTTTCACATGGACCTGGACCCATGTGAAAGGATACATTGCTGGAGTTGCATCATTTTTGTGACACACTCCAGCAATGCATAACTTTTGAGCTTACAGATACGTCTGAAATACTGACGTATCTGTAAGTACTTGCGACATAATACGTCATATATTTAATATGACGCATGAGTAGAAGACTGAAGGCCTCATTTATAAGGCCATGCGTCACTTTTATGCCACCGGTACGTCACTTTTTGTGACGCACCAGTGCTGTAAAAAATGCACCTTATTGAGTCATATTTACAAAGTGACGCATCTAGGTAGATCTGTATCTGGCGCCTTGATGCTCCCTGGAGTGACTGCTGCGCGGTACAAATGCTATTTTACATTACATTACATTACTTTGTAAACCCCTGCGCCACATTATACCTACGTCAGGTGTAATGTATGCAAAAGGGGCGTATTGATGCAAGAAAGGGTTGTAGAGATGACGCAGTGAATAAACTGGGATTTCCCCATGCTACGCTCCCCGGTCCGCTCCACGGTGCTCGTACCGGGCGCTCCCCCCACGCAAATCGATTTTTTTTTTTCCCCGCGGGCCCTTTTATAGCCCCCACATCAAACCTAGGGGGTCAGGGGGGGTCTACTCTGCCCCCTTATGGTCATTTCCCCCTTTGTTTTTGCCACCTCTTGTGTCTCGATCTTACCGAGACACAAGATGGTGGCCGCTCCGGACTGTTTCGAATGTTTACAGACACCCGAGAGCCAATCAGCTTTCCGCGCGCAAGTCGCGTAGCACGCCCGGTGCGCTCCCTGGTGCGCGTACCGGGGCGCGCGTATAGATATATATATTTTTTTGAACCTAAATTACTCAAAATCCTCTGGAGCACATTTCTTGAGACCTAGCAAAGGCACATCGGGCTACCAGTTCCTACAATTTTGCTGGAAATCCACTCAGCCGTTCGGGCTAAAAGTGAGTTTGACCGCCCTATGTAAATTAACATGGGGAAAACACGTTTTGGGACCCCCCTTTTATCTCGGCCCCCGCTTGACAAATCCCCCCCCCCAACTTTCAGGGAAGGGCCGGAGCGCCGCGAGGCAAATTTGAGGAAATTTTCAGGCAGATTCCTCAACCGGCGCCAAAGTTATTCACAATAGAATGTTGAGATTTTGCATTGAAAAAAATCCTAACTATAACTACCTACTGGCGACTGCCAGTAGGTAATATATATATATATATATATATATATATATATTCACCGAAAAAAACATAGGTTCTAAGGAAAGTTAATGTTAGTTTGACATTTCACTCGTACAATACCATAGAAATTCCCCTCTAATAGTTAGTTCAGCTAACTATAACTCGCACCTCCGCAATGCACTGCTGATGAAGTCACAATTTAGATCACTCATGACATGGTCAGTGACATCACTGATGGCATCTCAAATGACATCGCTGATGACATCACTGATGACATCATCCATGTGATAATTTGATGCATCTCCTCGATGGCAGTCCCCGGGGCTTGAGGGGTCCTTTGAGGCACCCCATACATTTCAACAAAGCCCTGGGGGTGGCAGACCCCAGGGCTGTGGGAGAGGCGAGTGACCTCCCCCACATCATTTCAACAAAGCCCGGGGTGGCGGTTACCGGGGCTGCCAGCGCCCACAAGGGCCCTGCATATAGTTTTACCAAATGCCCCCGGGACCTGGCCCACCCAGGGGCCTCAATTAAATGAAGCGTGGTGGCCCATAATGATTTTTTAAAAATTTTGGCGAGATTCAGGGATCCAGCGCAAATTTTGCTGAAATAAAAAAAATGTTTTTTTGGGCCCTGGGGGTCATGTGGGACCCCCTGACCAGGCCTATGTGGTCAGGGTGTTTCTACCCTGCCCCTTTTCTTGTTTTTGTGTTCGTTTTGCTCTGTTCTTGTGACTCAGTTCTACCGAGTCACAAGATGGCTGCCAACACTTCCTTGTTTGGAGTGTTGCCAGCCAATTAGAATGCAGCTGGTGGTCAGGAGGGTCCGTGAATCCTAGGTGCCTCTAAATATCGAAACTTTTATTTTTAGATTTTCTCAGCAACCACTGAATGGATTTACACCATTTAGCAAAAAGGGTTCTTTCTAAGCGTGGGTGTAAAATCCGTTTTGATGGGCGAATTTGCAGATTTTTGATGATTTTGCGAATCGCGCAAATGTACCCAATAATCCGCAAATTCGCAACCTACGAATTATTTTGCTTGGTCGCGCTTGAAAAATATAATATCGCGCGTGCGGCGTTGTCTTACCGTGATTCTGAGTCCGCCGAGTTGTTTTTCTTCAGGTTTTGCGTGTGCGGCGCCATTTTCAATCTTGCTGCGTGATCGCGCGAGAGTTTTTTGAACGCAATTACATTATCGCGGATTGCTATCTTGCACGACGAGAGTTTGACAATGCGAGTACGTCATAAAAGCCGGCGACGGCGCGCAGCTGACTTCCGGCGGGAGATTTGAACAGCTCGCGTGCAATTCTGCACAAGAAATCCACCGCAGGAAGCATGAACCTTGTGAAAATTATTATTTTTATCAGAATAACTCCTCAGATTGACATTTGACTGCACTTTTTGGTGCAGGAGTCCATTTCTTGGGGTGGGGTGGGAGGACGGAAGTGCCTCAGAGTCTCCAACTTCCTGTTCCCTTCCAGCAGGCTCCTGCCAGTGCTTTGTGCATGTACTGGTCACTTTTCATTTGGCTGTTGAGCTGGAAGGATTACTTTCTGTGACTGCTACTGGATTTGTATTTGAGGAGTTTTTGGACTTTGGACTTTGGATCACTTTTGGACTTGAGATTTTACAAGTAAGTTGGTGTTGTTTGTTTGGGGCATTGCAGTTGAGGCAACTACAGTTCTAAAACTTTTTTCACAACTTTAACAAAATATATATTGTGGTGGGTAGCCACAGTATCCAGTAGGCCCAGGGTTAGTCATGGGTGCATGATACAACTGTTTCTGTGATTTGTTTTTTAACGTAATTCTCATTTATGTAATGGAATTTTAGCTCACTGTTATATGTGGATTTTTGGGGTGCCTGTAAAGCCTCACTAGCTAGTAGGCCCAGGAGTAGTGAGTGGTGCATGGGCCTAGTCTTTCTGTGGGGTGTCTTGAATTTAAACATCATTGAGGGCATGGATGGCATGGGATTGTGGTGATTTTTTGTGTGTTTCTTTTGACTTTTTGGGGTGGTGATGGGGCCTGGCCATGTGGATGGGGGCCATCTTGAGGCCTGGTACAGGCAGGGCCTTGCCATGTGGTGGGGGTCAATGGGCCATTTTTATGCCAGGAGGTGTGCTCAGGCCAGCACCCACTTTGCCTTGCTTTCAACCATTATGCCCAAGGGGTACTCAGTGGTGCATGGGCCTAGTCTTTCTCTGGGGTGTCTTGAATTTAAACATCATTGAGGGCATGGATGGCATGGGATTGTGGTGATTTTTGAGTGTTTTTTTTACTTTTTGGGGTGGTGTTGGGGCCTGGCCATGTGGGTGGGGGCCATCTTGAGGCCTGGTAAATGCAAGGCCTGGCCATGTGGTGGGGGTCAAGGGGCCATTTTTAAGTCAGGCAGTGTGCTGAGGCCTGCATCCACTTTGCCTTGCTTTCAACCATTATGCCCAAGGGATACTCAGTGGTGCATGGGCCTAGTCTTTCTCTCGGGTGTCTTGAATTCAAACATCATTGAGGGCATGGATGGCATGGGATTGTGGTGATTTTTGAGTGTTTTTCGACTTTTTGGGGTGGTGTTGGGGCCTGGCCATGTGGGTGGGGGCCATCTTGAGGCCTGGTACAGGCAGGGCCTGGACATGTGGTGGGGGTCAAGGGGCCATTTTTAAGCCAGGCAGTGTGCTGAGGCCTGCACCCACTTTGCCTTGCTTTCAACCATTATGCCCAAGGGGTACTCAGTGGTGCATGGGCCTAGTCTTTTTCTGGGGTGTCTTGAATTTAAACATCATTGAGGGCATGGATGGCATCGGATTATGGTGATTTTTGAGTGTTTTTTGACTTTTTGGGGTGTATAACAAATGTTCCTCTGGCTTCCATTGCTTTTAGGTGCACAAGAGAACCGCCAGGGAGAAGTCCTGCAGTGGTATGTGCAGCACAACGTCACGTGACGTCAAGTGTGGCCACAGACAACACAACTCTGCAACTCGTGCAACTTTGGCCTGCTATTCTGACATCTCAAGAAGATGGCCCCAAAGAAAGTTGGCCGTAGCGCCTCAACGAAAAAAGTTGCCAGTGCCACAGCCAGTAAGAAGGAGCAGAAGAAGCAAGTGGCACCACCTACAAAGTAGACTGGTGTGCCCACCGAAACCTTTTTTGGGAAAAAAAACTACGCCTGCAGCAGCAGCGTCCGCCGGGGACCAAGCTGGAAGCTGCACCTCCGGGTCATTGGGCTCAGTGCCACCACGCCAAGTTAGGTCCAAGACCACCATGAGTGCTGCTGCGGCAGCCACTTTGGTTGTTGAATCCCCATCGACCAGTGATTTTGGCTCATCACAAGAAAGTACCATCCAATCAACGCTGGGTGTAACTCAGCTGACAAGTGTTCAACAACCACAGCCACAAACACAGGTGCAAGTAGTACAAGCGCAAGTACATGGGCAAGGAGAGGCGGATGTACAGCCGCAAGGAGAGGTGCAAGTAGAGGCGCAAGTACAGCCGCAAGGAGAGCCGCAAGGAGAGGCGCATAGACAGGAGCATGGAGAGGTGCGACTAGAGGTTCATAGAGTGGCACAACTGCCTACAACACTTGTTCCTCCAGAAGTAGGGGCACATCAGAAAATTGCTATTCAAGAGGAGGTATCACCAGAGGAAGCCACTCCTCCTGATGATGATTCATTGTCTTCCAGATCCCCAGCAAGAAAAAGGTTAAGGAGGGCTACTACTACTACAAGTTCTTCTTCAAGCCCCTTCCTTCTGATGACCTTGATCCTGATTTGAAGCCACAAATGCAGTCTGAGAGTAAGGCACACCATGATGAGTCGACAAAGGTAGCTAAGCCTAAAAGGTAGGCTCCCGCAAAGCTTCGACTTATGGCTGATGACGACGAACAAGAAGTGGTGTCTTCTGCTGATGAACAGTCTGATGATGACCCAGTCATCACAGTCGTCACTCCAGCCCCAGCAGGCATGCAGCAGACAGACATTTTAACCCTAGCCCGAATGGCTGCTGAGCGGGATATGGGTGGCGTGCACTGGTACCACCACCCTTAACTACAACACCAACACGACCTACAGCTTCCATCTTTTTTAGTCAGAAGGGCCGGCATGGACCTCCATCCAGCTCGACCTCAAGTAGTGGTGCTGTAAGTAAACAACAGAAACAAATTCAGCCACGCTCATCCTCCACTTCATCTGGCATTGAAAGTTAAGGTAGCACCTCCACCAGCAGCAGACATCACCCGTCCCCAGTTTGGGACTTCTTTACTGTTAGCGCAAAGGCGGAAAACATGGTTGTTTGTTCGATTTGTAAAGTATTAGTTGGTCGGGGTAAGCTTGGTACCACCTATGGTACCGGAGGCCAGAGAGGTCATCTCAAACAACACCACCCAATCCAGTCGGAAGCACACATGAGGAAGATCGAGGAAGGCAAAAGAAAAACAAATCCAAATGTATCCCTTGATATTGCATCTGATGATGACGAGAATATGATCGTGCAGGGGGGAAGTGAAGAAGCGACAGACATTTTTTCTGGTACACCCAGTTCTGCTGCCAGCAGCACTACAGTGGTATCGCCCTCTACCCCTGCAACATCTATGAGGCACACTAAGAGTGTTGTAGAGACACCAATGCGAAAAACTACATCAATGGGCCTAACTGGTTTGAAGAGGTCATGATTATCACGTAAATTGATCCAGCCCACCATTAGCGGAATGTTCCGGTCGGAGGCACCATTTGAACGCAACCACCCAAAGGTACGTCTGTATAATGCAAAGCTGGCTAAAAGGCTAGCGCTGGACCTTCTCCCTTTTTCTTTCATGGAAGGGGTGGGGTTTCTAGAATTAGTGGCAACAGTCTGCCCTAATTGGAAGGTTCCTAGCCGGTCCTATTTTGCCAGAGTTGCGGTTCTAGCACTACATCAAGATGTGCTGGAGGTGATTGGGGCAGCTTTGCAGAAGAGTGCTGTTCACACTATCCACTTGACAACAGACATGTGGACCAGTTGCCAAGCCCTTGATTACATGTGCATCACTGCACACTGGGTCTCTTTTGCAGGGTCTATTGCAGGGGTTAGAGACAAGTCAAGTGCAGTTGTTGACCTGGACACAGTTTTTCAAGCTTCTCGGAAACATGCAACATTAGCCATGTTTGCCATGGAGAAAACTCATACTGCAAAAAACATTTTGGATGAGTTTAACAGTAAGATCTCTGAATGGCTGCAACCAAGAAATCGCACAGTTGGTTATGTTTCCACGGATAATGGCAGTAATATAGTTAAGGCCATGCAGGACTGTGAATATTTCAGAGTGCCGTGTTTGGCGCACTGTATAAACCTGGTTGTTCAAGATTTCTTGAAAAATGAAATCCCAGTCAAGAAGTTACTGACCACCTGCCGAAGAATCTGCACACATTTCAGCCATTCTTTTAAGGCCCGGAAGCAGCTGAGGAGTATTCAACATGTACGTAAAGTGCCAGTCAAAGGACTCATCCAGGAGGTGGCAACACGTTGGAACTCAACCTTTTACATGCTTGAGCGTCTGTTTGAGCAGTGCATGGTAATCAATGACTATATCTTTACAGTAAGTTCTATTGACCTAAGGCTAGAATTGGAGGAATGGCAGCTAGTTAAAAGACTGACAGACATGCTTCATCCTTTTGAGGTCTTCATGCTTGAAGTCAGCAGGAAGGACCGTTCTTTGAGCAAAGCTATCCCATTGTTGCGCATGCTAGAGCACCAACTGAATGCGGTGTCTTCAACGTTGAGAGATGATGGTGGAAAGCATGCTGCATATCTGTTGGCGGAGAACCTATTAAGCCGCCTAGTTGCCAATGAAAGGCTTCAAAAGATACATACAGATCAATATGTTCCGGTCGGAGGCACCATTTGAACGCAACCACCCAAAGGTACGTCTGTATAATACAAAGCTAGCTAAAATGCTAGCACTGGACCTTCTCCCTTTTTCTTTCGTGGAAGGGGTGGGGTTTCTAGAATTAGTGGCAACAGTCTGCCCTAAATGGAAGGCTCCTAGCCGGTCCTATTTTGCCAGAGTTGCGGTTCTAGCACTACATCAAGATGTGCTGGAGGTGATTGGGGCAGCTTTGCAGAAGAGTGCTGTTCACACTATCCACTTGACAACAGACATGTGGACCAGTTGCCAAGCCCTTGATTACATGTGCATCACTGCACACTGGGTGTCTTTTGCAGGGTCTATTGCAGGGGTTAGAGACAAGTCAAGTGCAGTTGTTGACCTGGACACAGTTTTTCAAGCTTCTCGGAAACATGCAACATTAGCCATGTTTGCCATGGAGAAAACTCATACTGCAAAAAACATTTTGGATGAGTTTAACAGTAAGATCTCTGAATGGCTGCAACCAAGAAATCGCATAGTTGGTTATGTTTCCACGGATAATGGCAGTAATATAGTTAAGGCCATGCAGGACTGTGAATATTTCAGAGTGCCGTGTTTGGCGCACTGTATAAACCTGGTTGTTCAAGATTTCTTGAAAAATGAAATCCCAGTCAAGAAGTTACTGACCACCTGCCGAAGAATCTGCACACATTTCAGCCATTCTTTTAAGGCCCGGAAGCAGCTGAGGAGCATTCAACATGTACGTAAAGTGCCAGTCAAAGGACTCATCCAGGAGGTGGCAACACGTTGGAACTCAACCTTTTACATGCTTGAGCGTCTGTTTGAGCAGTGCATGGTAATCAATGACTATATCTTTACAGTAAGTTCTATTGACCTGAGGCTAGAATTGGAGGAATGGCAGCTAGTTAAAAGACTGACAGACATGCTTCATCCTTTTGAGGTCTTCACGCGTGAAGTCAGCAGGGAGGACCGTTCTTTGAGCAAAGCTATCCCATTGTTGCGCATGCTAAAGCACCAACTGAATGCAGTGTCTTCAACGTTGAGAGAGGATGGTGGAAAGCATGCTGCATATCTGTTGGCGGAGAACTTATTAAGCCGCCTAGTTGCCAATGAAAGGCTTCAAAAGATACATACAGAATAATATTGCATTTGTGCCACTATTCTGAATCCACGGTACAAAAAGGCAGTGGCCAGCAAAGCATTCATTCCTTTTGATGAGGCAGATGTTTAAAAGTACAAACATTGGATAGCTGTGTCAGCCAGTCGGTTCGAAAAAGATCAGCAGAAAATTCAAGGAGCCGTCAGAAGTCCAACTGAATCAACAGGCAATCCAGCGTCAAGTTCCACTTCTGAATCTGTGGCCGAAGGGAGTCACTTTCCCTCACAGCCGTTAATGACAGGTGCTGAGCTGAGATGGTGCAGTGAGCTAAAAAACGGTAATGGATCAAGCCCTGATCTGTTGACTGGGTATGAGTGTTCTGTTTAATTCAGATACTCTGTCCATCACCACCACCGGTCCCCGGAAGCTTGTTTCCTTCCCAGTACAAGAATTGGCTTGGTAGTTTGGTCTGCCCTGTTCCCATGATGCACTGGGCCAAGGACAGACTAATTTGCATGTAGCCAGGTTCTGAGCTGGGATGGTGCAGTGAGCTAAAAAACGGTGATGGATCAAGCCCTGATCTGTTTATTGGGTATGAGTGTTCTGTTTAATTCAGATACTCTGTCCATCACCACGCCCTTTTCTGAATCGTTTTATCCACCATAAGCGTGGAAGGGTATACTCAGATGTGAGTCCCTTGCTCATTGCACCATCAGGATTCAAGCAAGCCGGGCCGAAGACGGCTGTAATGCCAGAAACCAGTTCCCGGAAGCTTGTTTCCTTCCCAGTACAAGAATTGGCTTGGTAGTTTGGTCTACCCTGTTCCCATGATGCACTGGGCCAGGGACAGACTAATTTGCATGTAGCCAGGTTCTGAGCTGGGATGGTGCAGTGAGCTAAAAACGGTGATGGATCAAGCCCTGATCTGTTGACTGGGTATGAGTGTTCTGTTTAATTCAGTTACTCTGTCCATCACCACCCCCTTTTCTGAATTGTTTTGTCCACCATAAGCGTGGAAGGGTATACTCAGATGTGAGTCCCTTGTTCATTGCACCATCAGGATTCAAGCAAGCCGGGCCGAAGACGGCTGTAATGCCAGAAACCGGTCCCCAGAAGCTTGTTTCCTTCCCAGTACAAGAATTGGCTTGGTAGTTTGGTCTGTCCTGTTCCCATGATGCACTGGGCCAGGGACAGACTAAATTGCATGTAGCCATGTTCTGAGCTGGGATGGTGCAGTGAGCTAAAAAACGGTGATGGATCAAGCCCTGATCTGTTGACTGGGTATGAGTGTTCTGTTTAATTCAGATACTCTGTCCATCACCACCCCCTTTTCTGAATCGTTAACGACACCAGCAGCAACCCTATCATCATCCTCACCTGCACCAGGCCCACCCATAATATTGTCGGAAGCGGATTGGCTAACTCATCAAGGGTTTGTTCGTTCCAGTGCTGAGAAGGCCACAGATGGTACGCAAAGTGGAGCAACCGTGGAGAACCTTCAGTTGATGGTGCAGGCCTATCTGGATGACCCAACACAGGTCTTTGTTCATACAAACCCATTGCTGTATTGGTACAGGAAAATGGCTCTATGGCCACTGATCAGCAACCTGGCTCTAAATTATTTGTCTTTCCCACTCGCAATCGTGTCTTCTGAACGTGTTTTCAGTGCTGCTGGTGCCATTGTAACTTCAAAAAGGTCCCGCCTCTCGGCTAAAAATGTGGAGAGGTTAACACTGATCAAGATGAATCAGCACTTGATACCACCAGATTACAAAGTACGTGAATGCACGCAGGAAGAAGACGACACCGACTCAGGTGACAGAAGTTCTTCTCTGTTACCTGACCTACTCCCGTCTCAATTCATGGAGTTGGAGGACGAGCTCTACTTTCCTGACACCGAGTCCTGAAAATGACTTCCTTTTTTTCGTCCTTATTCACTTTTATTCCTGTGTGTCTTTCTTTGTCTTGCAACTTTTACCACAACAAAACTCTAATCGCCTAATCACAACAAGTCCATCAGCAGCCCTGTCTTCATCTTATATTCCTTATTGATTTGAAGGGGCTGCAGTCTGCATTCCTGAGGTTCACAAGTTCACAACTCAATCATGCTCCTTTATACTCCTCCTCCAGACTCCCCCTATCCATTTCCATCAAGGCAGATGGATGGATTACGACGAGTCCCCTCAAGTGGGACTGAAATTACTGACTGACTACATGCTTGCTGATTGCTGACAGATTTACTTTTGATATTGACAGGAGAGTCTGCCCTGTGGGCCCTCACTTTCCGAAGAAGATGGGGACAAAAAGTAGAACAGGTAATGAATAATTGAGAAGATGGAATGCACTGGACAGCAATGGCTGTCTGGCTCTGATTAAACCAATTGCTGTTTGTTTTTTGTGCATGAAATGATGATTCATATGTCTTCTTGTCTTAGTTATTATCTAATCTTTCACACAGTAATACAGTAATTGTAACTCATGTCAACAACTCTTTTTTTTTACCTTGTTTAATTAAAATTGTACTTCAAATTCAGGGGCCACTATATTGCATTTCACAAAATATGCAAAATGCCCTTGGAGCGGACTCACTTGCCAATATACCATGATGATTGATTAAATAATATATCTTTTTTCTTAACAGTCACTCACTGGGATGGATAGATCATCAGCGTCGATTTACGGAAGAACTATGGCCAATTTGTGAGTGGCAAACAGGTAAACCAGTCTACAACCACTACTACAGCAGGACTACATGCCTGTCTATTGGTGGTATGTATTGGTCGAGGGCGAGGCAGTGTACTGTTGTTGTTATGCCAGGCAGAGTCCACTCCAGACAGCAGTTCATGTAAAATTGGGGCTATGTGGCTTGCTGCATACAATTAGATATGCTGTGTCTGTCTGACAAAGAGCCTAGGTATGCTACATCAGCTTGCTTCACTCAGTGGTGCCTGCCTTGACCCTCTGCATGGCACTGCCTCAAGCTTGGGCCAAACATCCGTTATGTTTGCAAAATTTGCTGTTTTTCGGTATTTCGCAAATCTCGCAAAAGTACCAAAAAATCGCTAATTCTTGAGCGGAACGGATTTTTGGCCAATGCTTGCGGCAGGGCCATACAGACGGTCAAGGCAGGCACCACTAACTAAAGCATCCTCCTGATGTAGCATACCTAGGCTCTTTGACACAGACAGACAAAGCATATCTACGGTTTAGGGTTCAGTGCGTTTTACTAGGGTTTTTGGGTTTAAGTTGGTATGGTTCAAGCTGATTCTAGGGCTCGGGCTCGATGCAGGCTCGTTCATAATGATGTTGGCAATGTTTTAGGGGGGGTTGGTGTTCTTTGGTCCAGAATTGGCAGAATTCTGGCCATTTCAGGTGTTTTGCGGGCGCGTGTGTTTGGTTCAAAACTAAGTGAAAACTAGTCGTAGACCTTCTTCTTCTTCTTCTTCTTCTTCTTCTTCTTCTTCTTCTTCTTCTTCTTCTTCAAAGAGCGCAATGGTTTGATATTGTTCTGCCTTGCTGAGATTCCTGTGAATCACTGAAACAAGTGACTGTCCAGGTGAGTTTCAAGAGGATCAAAGTAGTGGAAGTGCTGAAAACAGCAATGTTTTGTGAACAGCGCAATTTGCCATGTTTTGAATATACCAGTATTGCTTGTATTTGGGGGGCTGTTTGGGGGTGTTCTAGATTTGTGGGGGAGGGTGTGGGGGTCTGGAAGCACTGCTGGGATAGCATAATTTTTATTGGAAGAGATTTGAAGAAAATCCATGGTGGGAAAGAGGAGTTAGGGCCTAGCTGCAGAGCGCGTTTGGACCGATGTTGACTGGTTGGCTGAAAACGTTCTAAGTATGAGTTATTGCATTTTTGCTTTTTGCCTGTTTAGGGGTGTTCTGCTTTTTTGCGGGTGGCTGCAGGGGTCAGGGGGCATAGCTCGGAAGGTCTAATATCGGAATCAAGTGTTTTGGACCAAATCCATGGTGAAAAAGTTTTTGCGTTTTGCTCACTTGCCTGTCTTTGGGGTGCTGTTTGGGGGGCTTCCAGGTTTTTGTGGGTGGGTTTTGGGGTCTGGGAGCACTGCTGGTACAGTCTAATGTTGATTGCATTTGTTTTTCAGGAAATCCATGGTGGAAAAGGGGAGTTAGGGTCTAGCTGCACAGCGCATTTGGACAGCCATTGTATAGTTTTACTTTGCTATTTTTCAAACTAATCTAATGAACAAAGTGTTTCTCTGAGTACTGAGATAGGCAAAAACGCATAATTACTGCAGGCCTGTACTGTCACATTCTTGCACTCATTAGAAAGTACTACTTAGTTTAAGTAACCTAACCATCCATTGAGCAATCAACTTCATGCCTGCAGAAGTGCATGCACTTCCTTTATGTCCCTTAAAATATTTAAGGATATCTTCGTATCCAAAGATTTGTTTATCTTCATTTGTTGTTTCTCCATGCTGTGTTTGTTTTTTGCCTATTTCAACAAAACTTTCCCACAAAACCTCATTCCCATCCAATTTCCAAACCCTACCCCTCTTCCCCCGGGCTGTGTGGTTTTCATTGATGTGTGAGTAAATGACAGCAATAATTACACACACTTGCTGGGGAGGATAAGGTCATAGCAACTGAAAATGAACTACATTTCAAGGTTGGTGAAGGAATCGAAGGATATATTCTTACTCAGCTTGACACAGACCCATGACTATTGGCAAATCAAAGCAGATTTTCATGGGCGCCATCAACTGGATTGATTATGAAGAACATCCTCCTCCTACACGTGGCAAATGATTACGCTGCTGTGTCCTTCACCTTCAGTACTATTTCTTGTAGTAGTAGCCAATGTCAAATTCCACGCAAGTAGTAGTTATACTTTCAATACTTTAGCATTTGTAAGGCTACATTTTGGCACTGTTATAGTGTACTGTCACGTGCTATAGTATGTATCGTACCGTGCTAATGCTCCGCTCGGTTCAATCAAGGTTTCAATTTCTTTTTTTTATATGCTGCAACTGCCACTGTGTACCACCACTAGTACCACAGCAATGATGCCATTTCTACCGCCCAGGATTGCCATCCTTAATCGCCATTTGCCATGCAGCCAGCCCTGTGCCTAGCACTATTTTCAAACATGAATTACAGGTAAGATAAGCGTTTGGGGGGAGGAAGAATAATGGAGTAGTATGAGAGACGAGAGACTGGCGGTAGTACTAGTAAAGTCCTAGGACGATTGAATTCACTGACTCTGTGAGAGGCACTTATTTTTGTAAACATTTGGGCAATTACTTACACAATTTGAATCAAGAAGCCATTTACGTTTCAGGAAAACAAACTTACAGTTAACCCCCCCTCCAGCCTCAACTGCAGTAAAAACACGTATGCTATGTTTAACTTGAAAGTAATAATTATTTATATCCCTAACAAAAATAAACTATCCCGCAAGACCCGACCCACCCCCCTACCTAACCCCAACGAATGTCCATGAAATAAAAAGTTCCCAAAGTCCAAAAAACCCAACTCCCAATTCTTCCCCCCAAAAGTCTTTAAAAAAAGGGCAAGGGACAGTCTCTCCTTCTCTAATGCCGCCGGCGGCGTACTTTTTGGGCCAGGTGGTCATGCTCCTTGCGGAGGTTCTTGAGCAGGATTCTCAGTTTCTCTTGCTCCTGCTCAAGGTAGGACATCCTGAGGGTTAGGCGGTGCACGCGTGCCTTGCACCTGCTGTGGGGGGCAGCTGATTTTCTGGCTGCTTGGCGGTGGCGGGTGGCTGCGGTACCACAGCTCCGTACCACTGGAGGCCTGCGCTGACTGGCTGACCCAGGGAGCGTGGAGGAGGATGCAGCTGTCCTTGTGGATGTTGTGGTGGTCTGCGACTGCTAGTCTTCCTCCTCCTCGGCCATCCAGTGACCGTCTACTCTCTCTACATACACATATGATATCTATGAGTCAGATAGTACCATGATCCAGGCTTCCGTCCATTCAAAGTAAATGTAAATCATTCATCTTAATGTCTCAAATGGACAAACCTTACTTTTTCTCACGGGAAAAGAACATTTTCATTTTATTTTGGAAACCGCAAGCCATGCATCCGTGCTTGACTTGCTTTTGAATTTCAACCAAAGGATATATTGCGCACACATACAGTTTCTGTTTCACCCACCCAGGCAGTCCTCTTTCCTTTCTCCTTCCACCCATCCTTGCTTCATCCTTCAACCGGACATGCATCATATTCCCAGCCACCTCGGGCAGCATTCAAAAACACGTATCATTCTTTTCCAGTCATCATTACTTTTAACTCGCTCGTCCTTCCACACTTACTTACACCCTTCTTTCCATTTTCGTTCATACCATCCATTAAGTTCATCTCTGATCTGACTTGGATTCTCGAAAAAACTTTCACAGCTGAGTTGAAGTCAATTTAGAGGAGGCTACTACCTGGTTAATAAAAACTTAGTTCTAAATTTGTAAGTCTTCTTAACAGTATAGTATACTTGTACTGTACAACATATACTACACCCGTGCAGAGAGCACACTCTGCAGTCTGCTATCTCAATAAGTAAGGAATAGAATAGCTTACCACTGTCCGCCACTACCGTGGCATCCCCCACAGTAGCTTCCGCTGGCTTTTGCACCGCCTCCGCCCCAGGAGTGCCCACCTCCGCGCTGACCCCGGCACCAGTGGATGGTTGTGTCGATGTTCCGCCTAGAAAATACATTTCAGATTCTTAGATGCCATATACACCACTCCCTAGTATTTTGTCTAGGAATGAAAAAATGTCACTACAACTACACAAACAAATGTAATAATTTGTGACTGTCTAGTCAAAACTAAAAATTGTACTTTTTTCAGGGAAGGGTGTTGTCTTGCTACACTTTTTGGCACAACTGATGAATGCTTGCTTTTTAACATGCACCGTTTTTCTCATAACAGACAGAAGCTTCCCTTCTAAGAACAAGAGAAACATCAGATCATCATCAGTAGGACGGAGTCAGAAACGATTTAGCACCACAAAGATTATTTGAAGTTCCAACCAGGTGAGGGCTCGCCCACAATTAATGTGTGAGATCACTAAGCACTTTTCCATTTTCAATCCACCGTTTATGTTGTATGATGAACTTGATTTTAATAAATGTTTTTACTTTTAATAAAGCTTTAAAACTTACATAGACTCTGTGGTTTTTAGTCATGAGTGAGTGAGCGAAAGGGTTTGTAATTTGCAAGCATGAGTCCGTGGCTCTGACAGTTCTGGACTCTGACTCCATACTCTTATGTCCTGGGTTGGATAATCATCATTGGGAATCAATCAACAATGAATTAGGAAGCTAAATGACTCTGTCACACTAGCTAGTCAGTAAGGAGATTAGGGGTTCAAATTCTGTTATGACTGAGGTATGTGGAAAGTCTAACTGCGCCTATTATAATTGATAAACAATGCACTATTTAGTGTCCATAGTTCTGTTTGTGCAGAATTGTCCCTGCAACAATAGTAGTATGGATTGTCCTCCTATCCAATCAAAAAGTAAACTAGTATCTTATTCTTTCTTGGTGGTCATTGACAGTTTATTTTTAGGAATTGTCAAAGCATAAACATTTGGAAGACTTCAAAAGACATTATGGACAACCCAGAGGACTGAACTCAGTGCATAGAGCAACTGCTGAATAGAATGGGAGTTTCGTTTAACACCTTTTGCCAACTGTGCAAGCTTAGTTAGCTACACAGACAGACTAATAATAATAATCTAGTAGTACCACAGGGAGTCATAGTAGAGGCAGGATAAGAATTTAGAAACAGTCTACAAGAAGATCAAAGACGATGTAGGAAAAATGGAATGTGGAACGTTAGTAAAAAATAGGTACTCTAAAAGATAGGGAAGTATAATTATTAATATTAACATGAAAACTTACTGAGACCAGCAGAGGAGCCCTCGCCTGACAGATTCTGGCCTTCCTGGTCCTCGTCTGCCGGCGCCGCTACGTCCTCTGCTGTCCTCTTGCCCCTGTGGGGAGCTGATGTACAACATGAAAGAAAGACCCAAACATGGATGATTGTTGTCAACCAAATCAAACATTTCAAAAGAACAATAACAAATTATTTTGGGGAAATAGCAAATAGACAACAATTGCAATACATTTATTGACCTATCTGATGTGGTCTACTAGGATATTAGTATTGCTGGATTCGCGGACGGTCGACTTGGAAAGTTATGTAACTCACTAAACAAACTACAAAAAGGTTCAACTAGGACTGGCAAGCAGCACTACGCAGCACGCAAAGTGACAGACAAAGTCCATTGTGATTGCAGACCAGTGAGAACACTAAAAAGTAACTTTCCTACTACATAACCAGTCATTAGAATACTCAAACTATCAATCCACCACCACTATCTCTTCTTAGTGGCAGGTGTCTCTAGGGGCAGATTTACAAGTCCCTTGCGGCTCTTTTGCTCCATCGTTGCGTGACTTTTGTGACGCAGCGGCAGCGCTAAAGAGGTGCCATGGTGTGGGGTATATTAACAACGTGACACATCTGGGAGATGCATCACGTTGTAAAGTCCTGCGCCATCAGGGGGCGTTCTGGCGCAAGGGAGTGCGTTCCTGCGCAGGAACGCATCTTAAAAGTGGCTGAGTGAAATCTACAAGATTTCACTCAGTCACTTTTAGGCCAATGCAGCGTCACTCAGTCAAAACCCTGCGCCTGCTTGAAGCAGACGTACAGCTTGATGCAGCATTGGGGAGAAAGGGCACCCTGGAGCATTGTTGGAGCTGCGTCGTGGTTGCGACGCAACTCCAGCAATGCGCTGCCTTTAGGGTACAGATGCGTGACGCTTCTGTGTCGTTTTTGCCCCATGGTGCGCCGCATTGTAAATGCGGCGCACCATGGGTGGTGGAGGCGTGTCGCAAAATTACTGGCGCATCCCTGCTAATTTTCAGGGATGCACCAGTAATTGTAAATATGCCCCTTAGTGTCTAGCATTACGCAGTTCTGTAAAGTACACGCATACATAATTACTCAGGCCAATGAAATGAGCAAAAAAAATCGAAAACAAATAAGAATAATAGCACCGCCACTGAGCAGAAGAGCAGTGCACCTGAAATGCAATCACAGAACATTTTGAAACATAATTTACCTACAATCTATTCGGCAGCATTATTGCTCTTCGGAAAAAACAAAAATTTGCAATACGATAACACATAGAGCAGGAGAAAACAGAGTAGTGATTAAATAGCTACTACTACTCACCAAGCCCGGGGATCTCGACGCCTAGCAGGTCGAGCAAGGCGCGTTCTCGGTCCAGGAGGACGGACCACCGGTGCGTGGCCTGGTTGTAGGTGCGCCGGACCCGAGAGTGTTGATACATGGCCCGGCACACCTTCTCCCACCGCTTCAGACGCTCCCGGAGCCCGTATCCGCTAGCGAACCTGCCGCCTGCCGCGATGGTCTTGGGGAGGCGGCGCTGCACATAGTAAACCAGTGCAGCCACCTCCTCTACGCTGAAGATCTCCTGGGCTGTGACTAGCTCCCTCCGCAATCGCCCGCATGGGATCCGGGTACGGGGTGCGGGGCATTTCCCCTTCTCCTTCCCGGCTCCCTTTGCCATGGTCCTGTACAGTAGAAAAAAAAGGAAAGAATAGGGAAAAAGTAAAGTAAAAATAAAAGTTTAAAAAAGTAGCTTTAAAAGTAACGAAAAGGGGGCGTGGCCAAGATGGCGGCGGAGTAGGACGTGTAACCGAGTCCCTCCGGCGCCACGACCTGCACAGCATTGCGAAGCACCCTCTCGGGGCTGTTTCCACCTATACGGCTACCCGGGTTGACTCCACTCTGCCGCGGACATCACGCTGGTGGCTTCCTCACCCCTCGCGGAGCCCAGTGAGCTGAGATCGATGGCGCGGCCTGCCCTGAGTCGGGGGTCTGCATCGCCCTTGGGCGCGAAAAGCAGCGGGCGTGTTCTCCGAGCTGGAACTGCCTCCCGGAGCGCTGCCGCCCGATTTGCGGGCCACTAGAGCACCATCGCTTGCCGCCACTGGTGACGAGGGGAGACTGGTGCCACGCTGTCCGCACCTGGAGTGGGCCATTAGAGGTAGACACGCCGGCCGAGACCGGGGGAGAGCCGCGGCCGGAACTAACGGAGGCCGCGGCTCGGGGGCCTACGAGAGCGACCGGAGATAGAGCTGTGCCCTTCCCCCCCACCAAGAAACAACAGGCGGGCGCTGCCGGACGGGAGAGTGCAGAGCAGGAGCCCAGATCCATCCACCCTGAATACCAGCGGTAGGGAGCTGTGAGACGACTGGAAACGCCTGGGCCTGGCACAATCAGTGGCCCGAATAAGCATCTAAGCGAAGCGCCGCCCAAGCGGCCGGCAAGGAGGTACAGCGGTTCCCAGATACACCAGCTTCAGTCCCGTGACTGGGAGCATTGGCTCGGCTTACTCCACAGAGGCCCAAATTGGCGCCCGGACACTGCGAAGCATCTTTGCTTGGAGGAACGAGCGGCACAATCGGGGAGGGCGCGAAGCAGCAGACGGGTTCGGAGGACAGGGGATTACAGGAGAGCGGAGAACATTGGCGACTCAGGCTATAGCGCCACTGCATAATTGGGCTGAGGTAGGCCCGAGAAGGCACGGACTAGCGCATGGAGAGTCAAGGCCGGAGGAAGGGTACAGCGAGGCCTTGCCTGGATCACAGGGACCCCTGGGCTGCTAACATGACAGGCAGATTACGTAAGGACAAACCCGGCAACGAAGGCCTGCCCAAGGGAGCTTCAGCAACGCCGCCTCCGGGGCCCAGCAAGTAACCCCCTCGGGGGGACGATGACGCACCGGCTACCAAGGCCTTCATGGTCGAATTGTTCAAGGCCATTAAGGAGGAGATATCAGAGCTCCGCTCGCAGCTAATGACCGATCTGTGTGAAGTGAGGAGGGACTTGGACAAAGTAGGTGAACGGGTGGCGACACTAGAGGAACACGACGTGGGAATGGCAGAGGACGTCCCTCACCTGCAGCAAGATGTCCTCCGGCTCACGGAAAAGAACCTAGACCTCCAGGCCCACGCCGAAGACCTCGAAAAACGGTTGGGCCACAACAACATTAGAATACGAGCGGTGCCATGGGCCGGAGAAGGCACGGACCTGTGGGGATATGTGGAGGGCCTATTTAAACATGTTTTAGGCGAGTAAGATCTTCATGAGAAACGCATGGACAGAGTCCACCGAGTGGGGCTGCTGCGAAGGCACCCCCCCCAGGCATATTGGTCTGCGTCCATGATTTCCAACTGAAAGAGCACATACTTAGGAAGGCACGGGAGGCCGGCCCCCTGCAAAATCGAGACCATCGTCCTCAGCTATTCCATGATCTAGCAGCTTCGACTTTGCAAAAACGAAGGGAGTTCCGACCAATCACTAGTTTCCTACGTGACCAGAAGGTGGCCTACTCTTGGGGCCACCCCTTTCGCATCATCTTTCGCTGGGAAAACAAGCTGGTCCAAGTCAGGTCCCTGGCTGCGGCCATGGAGATCCTTAGCCTAGAAGAGTCTGATTCTGCACCCACGGACACACGCTCACCTGTGAGGCGACGGCAGCGCTCTCCAGCCTGGCAGAAGGTGGGCAGGAACACAGTATCGAAGAAACCAGACCCATCAACAAGCCTCCATGAGAGAGGGGCAGCAGTGGCCTCCGTGGCACTAGTGACTGAGGCGGCGACACAGGAGGATTCCCCTGCTGATTGAACCCCTGAGAGGAGATACAGCTGGCGCCGGAGGGTCATGACCCCACCAGATCTCACAGGTACTCTATGCCCTCCCCAGAGTAGGGACCCCATGGACGGTTAAGGGAGGACACTGAATACGTCCATAAAATTCTACCCTTACGGTCAGACTCGGTCCCCCCCTTTGGGGTCCGGATCTTAGTTTCAATTGCTGGTTTTGGCTAAGCCTTTGCTTTTGTGGGAGTTGGGGGGAGAAGGGAAGGGGGGTGGAAGAGGTGGGGGGGTAGTCGTGGTAGCGAAGGGGGATGCAAAACACGCTTCGAGGACTGGAGGTAGCCAAATATGCAAGCTGGGAATGTATATGGAACGATTCGGTGTGGCTGATGAGGGGGATGGACTCTTGCCGACATGGGACAGGCATGCTGGGGAGGGGCAGGACTGGAGGGGGACGAGGCTGGCCCGCGCATGGAAGTGGGGAGAGAGCATGCCCCATTGCTGAGCACGTCCTGGTACTTTGTCCCTGATGGCGATCACACTTGGGTCCTGGAACGTGAAGGGATTGAACTCACCTCATAAGCGTCAGAAGGTCTGGAAATACATACTTGATCATCACCTAGACATAGTGGGTTTGCAGGAGACACACCTCACACGATCAGATGAATCACGCCTCAAACATAAGCAATTTCCCCTTATTTACAAATCCTCAGCTACTACAAAACACAAAGGTGTTGCCCTTCTGTTCCGATCAACCCTGCAGTTCCAACCTCTTGAGGTTCGGGGGATAAAGAGGGGCGCTGGCTTCTGGTTAAAGGTACACTAAGGGGCAAGGTATGCACATTCCTGGTCTTATATGCCCCCCATGTGGGTCAAAATAGATTTTTCCAGGACGTATGGGGGAAGCTATTAGGCCCTGTCGAAGGGCCACTGATAGCAATGGCAGATTTCAACCTGGTATGGAATAAAGATGTCGATTGTACTCCTCACCAGAGATCTAACACGGGCGTTTTCTCTACTGATACAAGGCAGGCAATGTCTGATATGGAACTCATAGACGGGTGGCGCGCTCTCTACCCACATTCGCAGGACTATACTTTTTTCTCCCACGTCCACCAGTCCTATTCGCGACTAGATCACTTTTTCCTGAGCCAATCTCTTAGAGGAGACCTATGCGAAGCCAAGATCCTTCCCTTGTCGGTCTCTGACCACAGTCTGCTTGCTATCTGCCTACGATGGGAAATAGCCTCTACAACCCACCGTAAATGGTACTTTCCAGCCCCTTTGGTTCGGGACAAGGCCTCCTGCGTCGAGCTCCGGAAGGCCATTAACAACTTTTTGACCTAAACCCCACCGGCGATGCCTCCTTAACACGTGGGACGCCTTTCCATACGCGGCAACTGTATAGCGCTTAGCGCAGCTCTTAACAGGCTTCGGAGACAAGACAAGGAAAAGTTGGAAGCGGAGCTTTCTACTCTTGAGCAGAGTCATAAAAAAAACCCTCCAGACTGACCTTGCGACAACTGATGGCAGTGAGGGGCAAACTCAAGGCTCATTATAACAATAAAGCGAAATACACACTACTGAAGCTTCGTCGCCTCTCCTACTCCCAGGGGAACAAGGTGGGGAAACACTTGGCCCGGCAGCTGCGAGATAAAAGGGAGAAGGAATACATTGGGGGAAAAAGAGCACATACACGGGGTCCTAACACACAATGATGAACTCAAAGCAGGCCTCTTTGGCGGTTTCTACGAGGCACTGTACATGGGAGACACTCTAAATTACGAAAAGCAAGGAAAATACTTGTCCACGTTACCACTGCCCCGGGTATCAAAGGAGTGGAGCGAGGAGCTCACTGCCCCCTTCACTAGAGAGGAGGTCCTCGCTGCCATTAAGGCTTTGAAACCCCCCAAAAAGCCCCCGGGTCGGATGGCTATACAGCCATGTTTTACAAAACCTTTGCCTCTGAGCTGGTCGGCTTTCAGACACAACTGTTTAACTACAAGGCGGAAGAGGGAGCGACCTCGAGTTCCATGGCAGAGCTACCATATCGGTCATTCCCAAGCCCGGGAAAGACCCCTCTAAATGCTCCTTGTACAGGCCCACTGCCCTTCTCAATCTAGACGCCAAACTCTATTCTTCCATCCTTGCCACTAGGCTCCACGATTTAATGCCGGCGCTTATACATCCGGACTAATCCGGTTTTATAAAGGGCAGACAGACGCACGACAACACCAGAAGAATAATACATCTGATTGAGAAGGCCAACAAAATCAAAATCCCGGCAGTCCTCGTGGGCCTGGATGCCGAGAAGGCATTCGACAGGGTGGACTGGGGGTTCCTGTTCCACACCCTGTCTGCATTCGGCTTCTATGCCAAATTTTTAACGATGCTCAGAGCCAACTATAGCTCCCCCAGGTCCAGAGTGGCAGTCAATGGACACTTTTTGGCCTTCTTTCCACACTCCCGGGATACACGACATGGCTGCCCCCTCTCCCCCTTGTTATTCCCCGTCGGTGAGGGACTTAGCCACTAGGCCCCCCACGCCCTTTGAAACCTTCTTATCAAAGACCTCTGCGATGCGAGGAGTCATCTCCTTTATTTATAGTCTCCTCTTGACTACTGCCATTTCCCCTAGACCCCGCTACATGTCCCGCTGGGAAGAGTTGCTGGGCCGGGAGGTCACTGACTCTGAATGGTCCCACCTATGGTCTGATATAGCAAAACACAACCACTCGGTGGAGCTCCGGGAGGCCCATCTCAAGACAATGATGGACTGCTACATGTACCCAGCCAAGCTACAGCAGATCTTCCCTGGTTCTTCCGACAGATGCTGGATAGGATGCAGCCTACTGGGGGATTTCCGCCATATTTGGTGGGACTGCCCAGTTATCCATCCATACAGGGCTGAGATACTATCACACATCAAACAGATCTTGGGTTACCTCAGAGCTGGTTCCATGGCTCATGTCCTGCTGGGCCTTAGAGACCCGAACCTTGAATTTCAGACAAAAGTGGACAAGAAGATAATGTGGCTATGCATAGGAGCTGCCAAGACAACCCTGGAAGCCCACAGAGGCCCCGGCGATCTCCCTTTGGTATGCGGGACTCTGGCGCTTGTTGACTATGGAGAGAATGGCTGACATCTTCCTAGATGATTTTAAAAACTTTGAATTTCGCTGACGCCCTCTGTTTCGATTTCTCTCCTCCGGGTTGCCATCTGCGGTGTGCCCACCCAGTGTTCGATACCTCCATCTGTTCCAAATATGATTAGGGCTCTACTCAGCGAATTTTACCCAACGGGATGCTACCACCACTGGGGGGGGGTAGGTTGTGGGTGTTAGGGGAGGGGGGGTTCTTATAATTTGTGGTTACTGACGTTCCTTCACATTGTGGAGATGGCTCTATGTTGGCATGGGGGCAGGACAGGCCAGGCCTTATGGGTCTTCTGCTCAGAGACAATCCACGTTCTAATGAATCTTAAACTCTTCTGAATGCCTGATCAGAGACAATCCACTCATGCTTCGTGGATCCTGCTATGGCCTGACTGCTACTGGCTTTGTCCTACGTTTCCCCTAGGGGCCCTGGCCTATGTAGTCTGTATTCCTACTTTGCCCCCTGCGTGGGAAGCTGTGCGGGATTGTCTCATGCTTTTTTTAGTTTTTTTTATGACTTTAAAAATGCCAATAAACACACCTTTGACAAAAAAAGTAACGAAAAGTTGAAAAAAACACAAAATATAGAGCTAGAAAAAAGAGGGATAGATATAGAGTAGGAAAGATCAACAAAAGTCCAAAGAAACAAAGGATTGCACAGATGAAAGGAGGATTAGAAAGCATGCACAGAACCATAGCAATGAATAAAAAACAAGATGGCCGCGCCCATTGAGGACAGCGTGGGTAAGTTCGCGAGATTTTTCCCGTGCGAGTATGCAAAAACACGTGCGAACTGGTAATAGTGCGCCGCACACAACGTGACATTGTCCATAGCGCCCGGAAACGGAAATACGCAACGCGCACAAGATGGCCGCGCCCATGTACGACCGCATGGGGAACCTCGCGGTCGGTGCGCTGCAAGCGGTCCGCGAATAAGCAAAAAACCGGGCGAACACGCAAAAAAAATGAAATCTGCAAATTCACACGAATTTGCGGATTGCAAGATCGATTTCGAGCGAATTCGCGCCCCGCGAATCTCGGGAAATTGCAGAAAAACGAATTTTGCAAAACTGAAAGCACTTAGCAGGTGCAAAAGTTCAAGCTAATTTGTAACCATTGCCTATAGTGCTTCCTGAGGGGCCCCTCCAGAGTTCAGTTGCCTACTTGTAACTATTCTCTGACCCTGCTCTGACCCTCAAAGCAGGGTCAGAGAATAGTTACAAGTATGGCACAATGCTCCTGTAAAACAAATTAAACCGCAACAGGAAGCACTTACAGCTAAGGAAGCAGGTGCCAGACTTAAAGCTCAAATTCAGTAACACATTAACCAGCCC
Source organism: Lissotriton vulgaris (assembly GCF_964263255.1). Lineage (NCBI taxonomy): Eukaryota > Metazoa > Chordata > Amphibia > Caudata > Salamandridae > Lissotriton > Lissotriton vulgaris. The sequence goes on along the minus strand of NC_141685.1, from coordinate 891,202,123 downwards.
CAAATGAATTTATCTCAGTTGAGGCTGGGAAAGTGTGCTTTGCTTTCCCCCCATAATCTACAGTGGTGAACAAGAGGGTGGTAGTGGTGAACCAGAGGGTGCTGTGATAAACCAGAGGCGGGAGAGTGATGATCCAGAGGGTGGCAGTAATGAACCAGAGGGTGGCAGTGATGAACCAGAGGGTGGCAGTGGTGAACCACAAGGTGATGAACCAGAGGATAGCAGTGATGAACCAGAGGGTGGCAGCCTTGAACCAGAGGGTGGCAGTGATGAACCAGAGGGTGGCACTGGTGAACCAGAGGGTCGCAGTGATAATCCAGAGGGTGGCAGTGGCAAACCAGAGGGTGGCAGGTATGAACCAGAGGATGGCAGTGATCAACCGGAGGGTGGCAGCCTTGAACCAGAGGGTGGCAGTGATGAACCAGAGGGTGGCACTGGTGAACCAGAGGGTGGCAGTGATGATCCAGAGGGTGGCAGTGGCAAACCAGAGGGTGGTATTGATGAACCAGAGGGTGGCAGGGATGAACCAGAGGAAGGCAGTGATCAACTAGAGGGTGGCAGCCTTGAACCAGAGGGCGGCAGTGATGAACCAGAGGGTGGCAGTGATGAACCAGAGGTTGGCAGTGATGATCCAGAGGGTGGCAGTGGCGAACCATAGGATGGCAGTAATGAACCAGAGGGTGGCAGTGATGAACCAGAGGTGGCATTGGTGAACCAGAGGGTGGCAGAGATGAACTGGCGGGTGGCTGCGATGAACCACAGGGTGGCAGTGGTGAACCACAAGGTGATGAACCAGAGGATAGCAGTGATGAACCAGAGGGTGGCAGCCTTGAACCAGAGGGTGGCACTGGTAAACCAGAGTGTGGCAGTGATGAACCAGAGGGTGGCAGGGATGAACCAGAGGATGGCAGTGATCAACCAGAGGGTGGCAGCCTTGAACCAGAGGGTGGCAGTGATGAACCAGAGGGTGGCACTGGTAAACCAGAGGGTGGCAGTGTTGATCCAGAGGGTGGCAGTGGCAAACCAGAGGGTGGCAGTGATGATCCAGAGGGTGGCAGGGTTTAAGCATGAGGATGGCAGTGATCAACCAGAGGGTGGCAGCCTTGAACCAGAGGGTGGCAGTGATAAACCAGAGAGTGACAGTGATGAGCCAGAGGGTGGCAGTGATGATCCAGAGGGTGGCAGTGGCGAACCAGAGGGTGGCTGTAATGAAACAGAGGGTGGCAGTGATGAACCAGAGGGTGGAAGTGGTGAACCACAAACTGATGAACCAGAGGATAGCAGTGATGAACCAGAGGGTGGCAGCCGTGAACCAGAGGGCGGCAGTGATCAACCAGAGGGTGGCAGTGATGAACCTTAGGGTGGCACTGGTGAAACAGAGGGTGGCAGTGATGATCCAGAGGGTGGCAGTGGCAAACCAGAGGGTGGCAGTGATGAACTAGAGGGTGGCAGGGATGAACAAGAGGATGGCAGTGATCAACCAGAGGGTGGCAGCCTTGAACCAGAGGGTGGCAGTGATGAACCAGAGGGTGGCACTGGTGAACCAGAGTGTGGTAGTGATGATCCAGAGGGTGGCAGTGGCAAACCAGAGGGTGACAGTGATGAACCAGAGGGTGGCAGGGATGAACCAGAGGATGGCAGTGATCAAGCAGAGGGTGGCAGTGATGAACCAGAGGGTGGCACTGGTGAACCAGAGGGTGGCAGTGATGATACAGAGGGTGGCAGTGGTAAACCAGAGGGTGGCAGTGATGAACCAGAGGGTGGCAGGGATGAACCAGAGGATGGAAGAGATCAAATAGAGGGTGGCAGCCTTGAACCCAAAGGGTGGCAGTGATGAACCAGAGGGAGGCAGTGATGAACCAGAGGGTGGCAGTGATGAACCAGAGGGTGGCAATGATGAACCAGAGGGTGGCATTGGTGAACCAGAGGGTGGCATTAATGAACCGGAGGGTGGCTGCGATGAACCACAGGGTGGCAGTGGTGAACCACAAGGTGATGAACCAGAGGATAGCAGTGACGAACCAGAGGGTGGCAGTAATGAACCAGAGGGTGGCAATGATGAACCAGAGGGTGGCATTGGTGAACCAGAGGGTGGCAGTAATGAACCGGAGGGTGGCTGCGATGAACCACAGGGTGGCAGTGGTGAACCACAAGGTGATGAACCAGAGGATAGCAGTGATGAACCAGAGGGTGGCAGCCTTGAACCAGAGGGTGGCAGTGATCAACCAGAGGGTGCCAGTGATGAACCAGAGGGTGACACTGGTGAACCAGAGTGTGGCAGTGATGATCCAGAGGGTGGCAGTGGCAAACCAGAGGGTGGCAGTGATGAACCAGAGGGTGGCAGGGATGAACCAGAGGATGGCAGTGATCAACCAGAGGGTGGCAGCTTTGAACCAGAGGGTGGCAGTGATGAACCAGAGGGTGGCAGTGATGAACCAGAGGGTGGCAGTGATGATCCAGAGGGTGGCAGTGGTGAACCAGAGGGTGGCAGTGGTGAACCAGAGGGTGGCAGTGGTGAACAACAAGGTGATGAACCAGAGGATAGCAGTGATGAACCAGAGGGTGGCAGCCTTGAAGCAGAGGGTGGCAGTGATGAACCAGAGGGTGGCAGTGATGAACCAGAGGGTGGCACTGGTGAACCAGAGGGTGGCAGTGATGATCCAGAGGGTGGCAGTGGCAAACCAGAGGGTGGCAGTGATGAACCAGAGGGTGGCAGTGATAATCCAGAGGGTGGCAGTGGCAAACCTGAGGGTGGCAGTAATGAACCAGAGGGTGGCAGTGATGAACCAGAGGGTTGCATTGGTGAACCAGGGAGTGGCAGTGATGAACTAGAGGGTGGCTGGGATAAACCACAGGGTGGCAGTGGTGAACCACAAGGTGATGAACCAGAGGATAGCAGTGATGAACCAGAGGGTGGCAGCCTTTACCAGAGGGTGGCAGTGATCAACCAGAGGGTGGCAGTGATCAACCAGAGGGTGGCATCGGTGAACCAGAGGGTGGCAGTGATGATCCAGAGGGTGGCAGTAGCAAACCATAGGGTAGCAGTGATGAACCAGAGGGTGGCAGGGATGAACCAGAGGATGGCAGTGATCAACCAGAGGATGGCAGCCTTGAACCAGAGGGTGGCAGTGATGAGCCAGAGGGTGGCACTGGTGAACCAGAGGGTGGCAGTGATGATCAGAGGGTGGCAGTGGCAAACCAGAGGGTGGCAGTGATGAACCAGAGGGTGGCAGGGATGAACCAGAGGATTGCAGTGATCAACCAGAGGGTGGCAGCCTTGAACCAGAGGGTGGCACTGATGAACCAGAGGGTGGCACTGGTGAACCAGAGGGTGGCAGTGATGATCCAGAGGGTGGCAGTGGCAAACCAGAGGGTGGTATTGATGAACCAGAGGGTGGCAGGGATGAACCAGAGGAAGGCAGTGATCAACTAGAGGGTGGCAGCCTTGAACCAGAGGGTGGCAGTGATCAACCAGAGGGTGGCAGTGATGAACCAGAGGGTGGCAGTGATGATCCAGAGGGTGGCAGTGGCGAACCATAGGGTGGCAATAATGAACCAGAGGGTGGCAGTGATGAACCAGAGGGTGGCATTGGTGAACCAGAGGGTGGCAGAGATGAACTGGAGGGTGGCTGCAATGAACCACAGGGTGCCAGTGGTGAACCACAAGGTGATGAACCAGAGAATAGCAGTGATGAACCAAAGGGTGGCAGCCTTGAACCAGAGGGTGGCAGTGATCAACCATATGGTGGCAGTGATGATCCAGAGGGTGGCAGTGGCAAACCAGAGGGTGGCAGTGATGAACCAGAGGGTGGCAGGGATGAACCAGAGGGTGGCAGTGATGAACCAGAGGGTGGCAGCCTTGAAACGGATCACGAATTTGCAAATTTCGCCCATGTTTATTTCTTTTTGAAACAAGTGCGCATGACACCGCCCTGATTTCAATATCCCAATGGTACGCCCTGGATGGGCCGCTCAGCCGCATTTTGCCAAAGAGCATTCTGGGCTTCCTAATGCCACGATGATTCATCCCTCTGATAGGTGCACGGGTGATTTTGCTGCAATATTAATTACCAGCCCTTAGATGGGCCTCAAAGTGCGGTTGTGTGCTAAATTCATTCTTGATGTCTCCTGAAGTAGTCCGGTCAATACCGGACCCACACAGCCCCTTTTAAATGTAGGGTGGTGCTTCACAGCGGCAGGGCCATTCAGTCCTTTCACTACCCTCCTAACCCTATCACTGATTCATTATTTCACACTTTTTGCGATTGAGTAAATAGAATAGAAGCACATTTTTTAACCAGTACGTTTGGATTGGCAGAGATATATAAATATGATGAATTGAGAGTCACTGTGGAGATCGCTTTGCATATTATGCTTTGCATAAGATGTTAGAATTCCTGTTTGGGAACGAAAAATAATTTTTATGAGCATAATCATATCAGTTGTTGGTATTCATTTAGTAAATGTAAAGAGTGAATGCTTATTGTGAAAAATCTGCTATACCTGCAAAATGGGGACATTGAGCTATCAATTGTAGTACATCATGACGTGCTTTACCGTTTAATCTGCTAATTTTGTGCGCAGGCATGGCGGATCGATATGCTTTAATATTTATGAATTGTATCAGTTTGACATTTGTCAAAGACATTAGATGCGTAGGCATGGCTGATTGATATGCCTTAATGTTCATGAATTGTATCAGTTTGACATTTGTCAAAGAAATCCATTTGAAATCACAAGCGCACATAGCATGATGCGGGGTGAAGAGGAAATAGTGTGAGAATTATCACATATTTTTCTAAGGCATTTGTATATATATTTTTATGCTCATATTTTTATGCTCTTGTTTTATGCATTTAGCTTTATGTTGAGCAATTTATCAACTACTCTATTGCATATCATGTCATGCATTAGCAGACATCAGTAGAACGACAAAGTAACTCTTTTATGTCTATCATGACGTTGTCAATTGCGTACTCAAAATGACGTCCATTTCACATCCGGGTAACTTGATAAAGGCCTTTACAGCCGAAACGTGTTGTTTACAAGCAAATAAAGATCTCACTTTACTTGGATGGTGTGCCGCTTCATATACTTACATTAGTGTTGCTTTACTTTTCTTGATGGTATGCTTTGATGGTCGTTTTTTATTCACTGTTACATTTTCTTTTAGTGTGAAAGCAAAATGTTTCTTTTATTAAACATTTACATATATTTTTAATGAAATTGTATTGTTTTGCTTTTAGTAAAACAATTAATACTTTTTAGTAGTAGTTGATAAATTACATTTTGTGGATGTTTTTTGTTGGTGCAGTTTTCAGAAGCTGAGAAGATAAAAGTATTTATTAGTTAGAATTGTCATTTTATTTAATTTATTGTTTATTATTTTGTTCTATTTGTTAGTTCCTTTATACACTTACTTTGTTTGATGTTTTTCTTTAATGTAGATTTTGTAGTTTTCTTCGAAGTTGTCTGTTGTAACCTTTTTGTTGTATTGAAGTGTAAGCTGTGAAGTAAAAGAGAAAAGTTTATATTTTTAGTTTATTAGATAATTTTAATAATTTATTATTTTGATAATTTACGAACACATGTATGAAGCTAAAGAACTGCAAATCTTTAATAGTCATGTTTAAGGAATTGCTATTTAAGAGTTGACATTTTTAATGTGTGTAAGATTGATCAATACATTGATATGTATACACAATCTGTAATAGGAAGTAACATGTTTTGTTATTAATTACTATGGGTGTAGAGGGTCATAGTAATTAATTGGAAACTATTTGGAGTTTGATAATACCTATTTTGCTATTGCTTTTTGATTTGATATATTTTAAAAGTACTTTTATTGGTTATAAATGATGCTATTTTGATAATTCGCTTGTTTGTAACATTGATGCATGTGATAATTATTTTTTATTTTGAAACATTTTGGAATACAAATTACATACTTACTCATTTTTGTTGATGTAGTCTTTTTTGTTGATGTTGATGTTTAGTTGATTTTTGTGGCAGCTGTAAAAAGAAAAGTATTTGTTAGCTATGTTTTGTACTTTTATTACGTTTAAAAACATCAAATTAATGCAATTTATTTGTAGGTTAAGTTCTATATTTAGTTTGCTATATTTTTAATGATGTTGCTTTAAATAATGTGGGCATTTAAATGTTTCTCCTGTATTTTCTAGGTGTATTTGTAATGAAGTTTAATCTGTGATATTTAAAGAAAAACATGTAATGATTTTACTTAATTAAATTTAAAAATCTGAAGTATTTATATTTTGTTGTAAAGTTTTGTTCTTACCTGTGGAGTAGAAAATTCAATATAGTTGTTTATGTAGTTCATCTTTCTTCTCAAAGTTACGTTCTTCCTCCTTGTTTTGCCGATATACTGTAAAATTTCGTTAATTAATTTCTTGTTTTTACAGTGTTTATTTAATTAGTTAACGTTTTCAATTGGTTTGTTTTTGTTTAGTTTGAATTTATTGGTCGGGATACATTTTTTGGCAGTTACCTTTTAATTAGCTTAACATATGTATAATGTTTATCTAATGTTTGTATTTAAGTTATTAATTATTATTTAAATATATTTGTAAATACATTTAATTTAAATTATTTATAGATGTATATTAATTGTTGGATATTTATTTAACATTGTATAGTTAATTTTATTATTTATTTGTGTTAGTATTAAAATAGTATTTGTTTTTTAAAAAAAATATTTTTTATTTATCTAGTTATAGCTTATTTTAAGTAATTGGGATATGTAATTTAATGTTATAATTTAAAATAGTATTTTTATTTTTAAATGTTCTTTTCTGTGTAGTCGATCTTGTTGATATCGATATTTTTGGTGTATTTCTTTTAATTTTAATGTTATCAATATTTTTGTTATCTATATTTATGTTGTTGATATTTTTGTCATTGATATTTTTATAGACAATATATTTTTATTGATGTTTGTGTCATGTCTTGTTTAAATACAGGGTGTAGATATTTATATTTACAATATTTTTTTCACAATATTTTTGTAGGTTGAGGTTTTAGGAGTCAATATTTAACAGTGATCCATCACTATCACTGCACAGCCAAACAAAACAAACATCACCAAATGAACAGACATAGAATAACTGAAGAGATCTGTCATGCATTGCTGGACAATTTGGAGGACTTTAGGATAGTCCACCGCTACAGGTCCTAAATATGTATACAGCCCTACCACTTATTTACAACCCACAACAACACTTAAAAGTGGGATACTAATAATATAGCCCATCCCAACAGAATCTCTCATCTTGTCTTTCTCTCTCAAACCATGCCAGTACCGGATCACAGCTATACAAATAATCTTATATTGGACAACCAAGAGTAGTAACCAGCTAAGCAAACCATATCATAAGAAGTGCCTTAAAGAGCTGTTCAAAGCTACAAGCATACTAGATTCAATAAAAGTGTGCAACTATCCCTCACGCTTCTTCATCCACCGCAGTCCTACATGTTGTTTCCCATCGCACAATAACCGCATCTCAGCGTGGCATCACGCATGACATGGAACCGCTTCCCAGATAGGTTCAACACAAAGACTACATCCTTCCAACCATACACTCTACAAATGCTTCAGTTCCCCACATTGTGGTAGTAAGTGCTATATAAACGCTGCAATACAATACAATTTATAATGTATTTTTATATAAATTGTTAATGTTAACTTTTTAAAAAATAATGTATTTTTTGTTTTGGGGTGTTGGGAATTGTAGGGGATTAGGGTGGGTAGTGTATTAAATATATTTACATGTCCAATATTTATTTGTGTTGTCTATTAATAATTTGTTTATATATAAAAAGTTTTTTATATCATCTGTTGTTCAGGTTTTTAAATGCTTACCCTATTTAATTGTATTTTCTTAAATTACTTTCAGAAATACATTAAAATACTTGTTTTGCTTCATTTTAGATTTTAAATTAATTATTGTTATTTATTCTTATGGTGTTAATTACTGTGTCTGTTTGGGTGTGTTATTTATTAATTTATATTTTTAAAATTTTGAAAATTTTTGGGAATTTTATAAGTTTAAAATATAATTATATTATTTGTAGTTCATGCTTTTGTGTTATATAGGGTTTTTGGCACTAAGGAGGAAGAATCTGGACGAACAATCAGTGTTGGCGTGTTCTGTTCCAGTGCGGTGTTTCGCCATAAAGTCCAGTCCCTGTAGAGAGATGGACCACCTGAACAGTTTAAGATTCTCACCCCTGATCTGCACTAACCATGCGAGGTGCCTGAGGTCTGTCTGAACCCTGAAGTGAGTCCCAAGAAAGTAGGCTCTTTGCTTTTTCTGCGCCCAGACCACATCGAAAGCTTCCCTTTCTATTGCGATCCACCTTTATTCCCTGGGAAGTAATCTTCTACTAATGAAGGCTACAGGTTGATCTAGGCCCTCTTCATTTACCTGGGAAAGCATGGCTCCCACACCATGCTCTGAGGGATCAGTCGGCGCCAAATATTGCTTGGAGAAGTAAGGAGCACAGGTGCTATGCACATAGCCTCCTTCAGGGTGTGAAAGGTGGTCTGGCATGCCTTTGTCTAGATCACCTGACGGGGGTGCTTCTTCAAAGTCAGCCTTGTGAAGTGGGCCATAATGGTGCCATGCCCCTTGAGGAATCTCCTGTAGTACCCGGTGAGACTTAAAAAGGCTCTCACCTCAGTCTAAGTTTTGGGGGATGCCCAAGCCAGAATGGTATCAATCTTTGGCTGTAGGGGCTGCACCTTGCTGCTCCCTATCTGGTGTTCCATGTATACCGCAGACACCTGCCCTATCTGGCACCTACTGACCTTGATAGTAAGGCCTGAGCTCTGCAGGGCCTTCAACACCTCCTGAAGACAGTACAAATGGTCCTCACAAGTGGAGCTGAAGACGGAAATCTCATAAAAGTAGGTGGCAGTGAAGTTCTCCAACCCAGCCAGGACCTAATCTTGTGACCAACTTCTAGAATGTGACAGGGCGGACGTTCTTTAACTAAAAAAGGCATGACCAAGAACTGGCAGTTCCCTTCTGGTTTTGAGAATGCTGATCTAGCTTGTACCCCCTCGGTCAAGACACTCTGCCAATATCCAGATGCAAGACCAGATGTGCTGAGGAATTTGGCAGCCCCAAGCCAATCAATGAGCTCATCAGTTTGGGGAATAAGGTACGCATCAGTCTTGGGGATGGCATTGAGCATATGGTAGTCAACACAGAACTGCAGTTCAGGTGTGACCCTGGGTGGAGCAGCCTTGGGGACCAAAACCATTGGGCTGGTCCAGCATCTTAAGGACCTCTTCCTCATGTTCTGTGACAAACCTGGTTTCGGGATATTTGGAGTTACCTTAGGGAGTCTGGGCACTCGGGGAAGCTCTCCCTGCACAGTGAAATTTGCAGCTTGGGCATTGATCATTGCAGGATTACAGCAACATTCCTGCTTTGAATGACCGACTTTGTTGCAAGTGTGACAGGGAGTAACTTTCTTTAAATAGCTTATGTTGTTTCCTGGCATACTTCCATAAGCTCTTCCCATTTTTGGGGCATTTCCTGCATATGACATGGAAACTCCCTGTATTTTCATTCCTATACTGGGATCAAGATCTAGCCCTGGACTGGGAATTCCTAACCCATTCATACCTCCATTCTGCACTACCTAGGTGTTCACGACCATAAATGTTTACTTTAGCCCCTTTGTTTACAGTCCAGCATGTGACTGCATACTTCTGCACACTGCCTAATTTCATGTATAGGCTTGCTCTGCCAGCAGAGAATGCCTTGTATGATTGAATGCTAATCTCAACTTGCAGCCCTTGCACATAAGAGGCTAGAAACCCAGCAATAACATCCCCAAGCAGGTCAATCAGGACACTATGCTCCCAGTAATCCTGCATCAGCCTCTTGAAATATGCATTTACAGATTCTTCAGGCTCTTGGGATGTTTGGAAAATATTGGACTAATTCACCTCCTTTTGGGGAATCTTGGTCTTCAGATTGGCAATAATTGCATCACATTTAGTTTAGACCAACATTTATGGTGCATTTGTGTTTGCTACTCTATGGGGTTCCTGCATTGGGTAATCAACAGCTCTCTTACATTTGGCTCAAAGATCCTTTGGAACTGCCACCTCAAACAGCATATCTGAATTCTCATACAAAACCTTCTAAATGGTCATTATCTGCTCTATCAGAGTATACCATTTTTCAGGATTTTCTCTCAATCTGGGAAGAGAATTTATGAAGTGGTAAAGATCAGTCCGAGACCAGGACATATGTGCATACACCTCTCTCAAGGGGATTTCCTTCATCACACCCTTAATGACTTCTCCCTAATTGTTCCTCTCAGGGACTTTCTTCCTCTTCACTTTCACTAACTCTTTCCTCAACCACTACTCCCTAAATTTCTCCACCTTGCTCCAATCTATGAATTCCCTCAAATGCATCCCCAATCCTCTCAGTTTTAACAGTTTGGCACTCATCATCATTGTAACATTATTTTGCAGTTTCTTTCTCTGTGTCAGATCAAATCCGTATTCATCTGCCACTTTATCCATTTTTCTGTATGCCTCATGAGCCATCCTTGCAGCTTCCTTACTCATGTTATGTAATTCACTCTCACTGTAGTGTCCTAAGAAGTCCATCCCAACGTTACACTTTACCATTTCTTCTAAGTTGGCTTTTAATTGTGTGGCATTTTGGGGCCGATTCCGATCTCGCTCGGACAGCCCTCCGAGAGCTGCCCGTAGCCTTACCTTGCGACTGACACGTTCCGGGAGCCAGTCGGTCCGAGCAATGAAGTACGATGCGCAAATGTGTAAAAATCCCAACCGGCACGTAGGATCCGATTTCAGCAACATTTCCCGTATGAGCCGGAACCTTAAACACCGATTCGAGTCCCCCGGAAGCAGTTACACAGCAGTTTCCAGCCGGATAAGTACGATGCGTACTTCATACGCGTCGAACGGGTCACCACTTTCAGCACGTCACAGCACCGGGAGAGCCGTATTGCAGGTCTGATATTTGCCACAACACGATCCATCCACGACTACGAGACGGACCAACTCTCAACATGTACGAGACGGAGCAGCAATCAGCAAGTACAAAATGAACCAATGATGAATCCCATCGTGCAGGTCATCCCAGTATTGTATATCTATGCCCGGATTAGGAACAGGCGCGTACATCGCAGATGGTAAGTCAGACACCCACCACATAAACAAACGTCACAAACCCGCGAAATACTACACACATATACGGGGTGGATATCCCTTCCACCAGCAACAGCCAAACCATAGGGGTTGTATCGTCATCACTACCAGAAGTCCCCACACACAGGGGGTGCTCATCACTACTAGCAGTCCCGACTCATAGGAGGCTGGATGCCCATAACTACCAGTACCCCCTACACATAAGGGGCTGGATGCCCATCACCACCGGTACCCCTACTCGTAGAGGGCTGGATGCCCATCACCACTACCATCTCCACTCATAGGGGGCTGGATGCCCATCACCATCAGTACCCACTACTCATAGGGGGCGGGATGCCCATCACTACCAGTACCCCCTACACATAAGGTCTTGGATGCCCATCACCACTACCATCCCCACTCATAGGTGGCTGGATGCCCATGGCTACCAGTACCCCCTACTCCTAGGGGGCTGGATGCCCATCACTACACACAGGGGGCTGGCTGCCCATCACCACTACCATCCCCACTTATAAGGGGCTGGATGCCCATCACCACCAGTATCCCCTCATCATAGGGGGCACAATGCCCATCACTACCAGTATCCCCAACACATAGGGTGCTGGATGCCCATCACCACTACCATCCCCACTCATAGGGGTCTGGATGCCCATCACTAACAGTACCTCCTACACACAGGGGGCACAATGCCCATCACTACCAGTACCCCTACACATAGGGGCCTGGATGCCCATCACCACTAGCATCCCCACTCATAGGGGGCTGGATGCCAATCCCTTCCAGTATCCCCTACACATATGGGCTAGATGCCTAGTACTACCAGCCTTCACACACACAGGGGGACTAAGCAAATCCCCCTACCATCTTGGCAAGATAGTATGTTTTGTGTGTAAAATGCTCACAACACAGATTCTGACAGTGAACATACAATGTGACTCCCATTACATGTGTGCCCAAAAGGTGATTTTGGGCTCAACAATCCAGCATTTTAGGATCATTGTGTTAATGGGGTTTAAATCCCCCATTACTAGAGTGACCAAAAGGTGACTGTGGGGTTAAAAAATTCAGCATTTTAGGATCATTGTGGTGATGGGGTCTAAACCCCCCATCACTACAGTGACCAAACGGTGACTGGGAGGTTCAAAACACCAGCACATCTGGAACATTGTGGTAATGGGGTCTAAACCCCACATCACTACATTGATCAGAAGGTGAGTGTGGACATAAAAATAGCAGCATCTTCAAACCAGCATGCATGATTCCTGGTCCCAACACTACAAGCAATGTTGTGGCAATGTAGTGGTAGTGTCACATACAAACATAGATTTGGTGAGGCAAAGATTGCTGTGTATCACAAGAACACCCTCTGCCATGTGCAAACAAGCATCGGCCATGATCCCTGACAATGCCTCCAGTGTACAAATAGACTATGAGAAAAGTGGACATCATGATGCATACACACATATCTATACGAACAGACACACAAACTAAGGAATCCTATGGAGATTGTAGATGTTAGGTGACCAAGTCCCATACCATGGCTGCAATGGGACATACCAGACATGATAAATGTGCAAGCTGATGAGCAAGGAGACGCAGGGACACTAGGGAAAATCCTCCAAACAACATCCAGCCAATGGACCGCAAAAGCCATACCAATACAGTGGTGCAGATGCACGAACACAGACAGGCAGCCCCACACTGCATATTATACACAACCTGTGTGTGTGACTCAGTGTCCCCAGGCTAGTACACAACACATGACGGTGGGCTGAACTCCAATGACACAGATGTGTGCACAGTGCCATACATAAGTAACTCATGAACTGTGCACCCCTTTTGGGCAAGCAGGCATTGTCAGGTGAGTTGGATCCCAACGGAATGATGTGACACAAGCTGGGCGGCACAGCAACCAACACAGCAAGAGACAGACCCACTACAGCACTACCCTCAAGGACCCTACATTGGGGTGACAGTAACCTGTATGACAATCCCACTGTGATGGCAAAGGTAGATGTTGCCAATACTGTGGAGCACAGTCACCTGTGCGCACTGGGTTATGTGTCCTGACCAACAAACTTCCATCACACCTACACAAACACAAATCACTGGCCATGGCCTGTTATCAATGGGCAAAATTTAGGTAGGGGCCTAGCCAAGAGGCAACTCACATTTGGCCACTCTCAACACCACACATCTTGATCTGCACCAATGTGCATCAGCTAAGCACACATGGACTGGTGACATTGCTCATGCACCCATGACAATCCAAGGGGTGGTGGGGGAATCTAAGGTACCCACAAATCCTCACACATGGCCAGTCAACAACCCTTGTGAATGTTTGCCACACTGCACAGTATGCAGTACATGGGCATGACGTGAAATCTACCAGCACCATTGGGATCCCTGCCACACTCCCACACCAATGAGGAACCAGAGGAGAGCCACAAAGAACACATGTTGACACATTGCAGCTCCGACCCTGATGAATGGGAGTAGTCACACACACCTACAAGTGACCCACTCACTGACAGATACCACATAGGGAAAACAACATGATGTTGGCAACACAGAAGTGCCAAGGGGAATCCTGAATGTGTTCCACCTGCGTTTGACAACATCCCCGGACCTTACAACTATAACACCTAGAGATGACACCCTAATGACCAGTAGTTTGCCGTGCACCTACATCCCAGAAAATCCAGGACAAAGATGTTGGATGAACACAGGACAGCTCAGCAAGCGCCACAAACAGGAGCATCTGTAGGGAACACAGGCTGTGTAAAAACAAAGAAGGGAACACACACAGACATGCTCACATAACACACACCATGGGTTCAGGCAATGTCACAGATTGACACACTGTCATGAGGGGAATCCACTCCTGGGGAAGGTCAGCTGTGCAAAAATCGTTGTCTGTGCAGGGCTCTGTCATGTCAATATAACACTTGCTCAGTGAGCCAACGATTACAACACAATGAAAGCCTGTGTACAGAACTGTCCCTTAAGCCATCTGCACATACGCAATACACATGTATAGCAAGCTGCACTGATGACTTGTGTACCATTGATGCACAAACCTGCCCATCCAGTGGAGATGGGCCCAGTCAGGGAAGCTTACAATGTGCACAAATGTAAGTCAAACATATGTGCAACGGTGTATGCCAAAGATGTGAAGTAGCAATCAAAAATAGAACATCCTGGTCCCAAAATGTTGCTTTCATTACACCCTGAAATTGCAGCAAAGGATGTAATAAATATATACCAGAATAGTACACAAATCCCATCGACCACATGGAGTCCATCACATCAACAAATCCGTTTTTTATTCCTTTAAAACACCACTACAACAGCAAGTTCATGATACTCATCATCAACATCATGTGCATTAGATGCAACACCACTGGAGAACAACAATTGGCTTTATTTAGCACAAACATCCTTGTAACTGTTAAGTCCAAAATGTCAAAAGGCTAATGGCCAGTCCTTTGCAAAAGTCCTACCAGGGTGACACGTGACAAGTTGTCACCCATTGCTTGCCTGCACTGCTACGGCCAAGGGACACCACCCCTTAGAGGGGCATACATAGGGGCAGGCCAGGCACCGCAGGGACAGGATCAGGGGACAGCACAATGGGATAGGTGTGGTGGGTGCAGGAGTGTCACTGGCAACTGTGCATAAGTGGAGGTGTCTGACACAGTGGGCGCTCTCACCACTGCAGGGCCCAAGTCAGATGGGGTGGTTGCCGGCACCACTGCAGTGGGCAAGTCAGATGGTGTGGACGGGGTCTTCACTGTAGTGCCCAAGTCAGACGGCGTGGATGTACTCTCTACTGCAGTGCCAATCTCATAAGGAGTGTAATGGGGTTCAGATGAGGTGGGCAGGACAGAGGGTGGACATGGTCTCCACACCAGTGGCAGGAACAGGCTGAGCATGTGAGGTGGGGATGGAAGTGCATGTTGTAGGGGGCAGGCCTAAGCATTTTGGGCATTTGGTACCAGTGTGTGGGGGAACCTTGGGCAGGGTGTGGCGGGGGACCTGTGGAGTGGTAGCCTGGGTGCGGCAGGATGGAGACTGTGGTGGAAGTGCGGGATTGTGATGGGGTCTTGCCCTTCCTGGTCCAGGGGGATTTGCGAATCTGGACCTCAGTGTTTGTGCACCTGGGGGAGGTTGTCCATGTGGCAGGGGAACTCCCCTCTGTGCGTGGTGACTTCCTCTTCCCCTTGTAAGTTGGAGCAGATGGATTGGTGTGGAAGAGGCCAAGGACACACAGAGGAAGATCTGCTTAGAAGGGTGGTTGCAGGTGAGGCAACAGAAGGATTTTTAGAGGAAGAGGGATCTGAGTACTGCAGAGTGTTCTTGGATGCCTGTTTGTGTGTCTGTGACCCATCCCCTGTGTGTGTGCCATTAGGCCCCGGAGTGTGTGTGCTTGTGGGTCTGGATTTTGTCTTGCGTGGCTGTGTGCTGCTTGTGTCTGTTGTGATGTGTGCCTGTGCATGTGTGTGTGTTTGTTGGACAGGTAGGGTAGTGGGGATTGTGGATGTGGCAGAGGTAGGAGGGGTGAGGACTTGTTGGAGGAGGGACACTGCTGCTGTCTGTGTGGAGGCCATGGCCTGAATGGTCCGATGTAGGGCAGACATGTTCGATGAGATGCCCTACATGATGGACACCAGTTGTGTCAACAGACTGGTGTGAGAATGGAGGACGCTTAGCATTGCTATCTGCCCTACATGGATCTGCTTAAGTAAGTCCACAGTCTCCACACTCAGGGTAGCAGGGGAGACAGGGGCATGGGGTGAGGTGTCTGGCACGAAGGAGACTTGCTCCCTTACACAGGAGCCTCCACGGACATCTGGGATGGGAGCACATGGGAGTATGGAGATGGTGGTAGTGGTGGGGACAGACTCGCTAGGTGTTGTCTGAGGTCTGCTGACACCCGCCTCCACAAGGGATTCATCACTCAAGCTGTTGTGTTCCACAGCCGAGGTAGTTGTAGCTGAGGTATTCTCAGTGTGGCTCCCCTCACCCTCTCTGCCACTTGGTTCCTCCGACTCCTCTGCTGCGGACCTAGCCTAACTCTGCAGCTCTACTTAGTCCATGGAGCTGCCTCCTCCAGTAGCCGAATATGTAACTGCAAACAATAAGAATAAACAGATCCACATCAGTCACCTGTATTGACCTCACACATCACAGTCAGTACAGAACATTACAGAGCACGCCTTTGCATCATTTGCGAAATATTGCCAAAAGTGCTGACACATATTTGAACAAGACACTTGTCAGTCTGCCAGTCAACCATACCCCTCATATCCTTCCCGTCCATGGACCCATCTGTCTGGTGCATGTAGTATGCCATAACTCATATGTGCACACGGGCACCACATAGACAGTTGTCTGAACTGCAAGATTTGTGATAGAAATGTGTCAGTACACACATATCCCATCTCCTGCCACTGATGCAGTACATGTGCCAGGATAAGGGATGGCCAAAGTCATTGTCAATAATATGGATATGCTTCCTTCACCAGACACCATGATGTGCTCATGTATTGATGGTCGATGCCACAATTGAGTGCATGCAGGACAACTGCTAATACTGCAGGATACAGATTTGCAAGGGACTAATCAGTCATTACTGGCTTCAGTCACAGGGGCAGTGCATCCAAAAACAAACAGTCTGCACTGTGTCTCAATCATGTATTTGTGGGGAATGTAAACCCTGTAGCTGTCAAATGCACATGCTACCCCACTGCTCCCCACATCTTAAGGCATCTGATGATCCCACATTATACAAATGCTTCAGTTGAGTGACTGCAAGCACACATCTGTAAACATGATCACATCACAGTCTGATGAGAATGAATTAACGCTGCCTGCACTTAAATGTAGAATACATCATTAGGTACAGTCAAGTGATTACACACCTATGTTTGACCTCATTGTGCGGATCCAACAGCCACATCTCAGCTGGCTGCCCAACCCAAACTGGTTGACACCCCAGGAGCCTAAAAAGCTGGCCCACTCCACAATGACACAGAGGCAGACACCTGATTGCACATTTCACAATGCACTAAATGTAGGTTGACACACAGGAGTAGTCACTGTGGTGTGTGTTTGGTATGTGACACTCGTACTGATGTACTGTGATAGAGCCCAAAGATTTGTCACAGCACAACATGGCATTCAATAACAAGAGGAGCTTAGAGGGAAAATTGTGGGTACTAATGGGAAAAGCCCTCCACTCAATGAATACAATCCAAAAGAATTCCCAATACCCAGGACTATGGTTAGTAATTATCTAACGGGCATGAGACCCTAGTCCGCCTAAATTCTCAGAAAGTAGAATCTCGGAGAACACCCAATATTATTTCTATATTTAGGTATTTGTTGTCTCTAATGCCCTACTGTCCTTAAACAGACAATCTAGTCTGTCACTATTACTGATTGTGGGGGGTTCCATATATTTTCAACTCGGGGCAACCCTGCATAGGACCATACATAGACCCACACATACACCAAAGTAATAAAGGAAAAATGTGTGGCGGAGAGGAAGGCACCTCACGGGCGAACACCTTTGGGGCGATCTGGTCAGATGTTTACCAGAAACTTGGCCCCTTTCTCATCATAGGTGGCCATTCCTATTCCAGAATTTGGTGACTAAGTGAGAAAAAAAGGTAAAGAGAAGGTGCATAGCAAGGAGTTTAGATTCCTGGGATGATACAACGCCCTTGAATCTCGTGCGTACGGTTGATGTGACAACAGACTGCTTGGCGGAGTATTGCTTGTTCAGCTGGTACGAGGGAGCATAGCTGAATAAGGCTTCCTGTTCAAAAGATGTTGGAAGTGGGTGCAGTAACAGAGTATTGACCCTGATGAATCTGCCATAAAAGTTTCTGGGCAGTGAAACATGTCGGTCACAAGTAGTGGTATGCGATTTTAAGCTACCAGCCTTTTTATTTCAACTGCGCACACCCCAATCATAAATAAAAGTAGTTTAAGAGGTGTGTCTGTTGATTTTATCTTTCACTCTGTTTTGTTTGTCTAAGGAGTCACGCTCTAAACTCCTTGCTATGCACCTTCTCTTTACCTTTTTTTCTCACTTAGTCACCAAATTCTGGAATAGGAATGGCCACCTATGATGAGAAAGGGGCCAAGTTTCTGGTAAACATCTGACCAGATCGCCCCGAAGGTGTTCGCCCGTGAGGTGCCTTCCTCTCCGCCACACATTTTTCCTTTATTACTTTGGTGTATGTGTGGGTCTATGTATGGTCCTGTGCAGGGCTGACATTTCTTGGTTGCGCCGAGTTGAAAATATATGGAACCCTCCACAATCAGTAATAGTGACAGACTAGATTGTCTGTTTAAGGACAGTAGGGCATTAGAGACAACGAACACCTAAATATAGAAATGATATCGGGTGTTCTCCGAGATTCTACTTTCTGAGAATTTAGGCGGACTAGGGTCTCATGCCCGTTAGATAATTACTAACCATAGTCCTGGGTATTGGGAATTCTTTTGGATTGTACAGCACAACATGGACCATGTTGTGTAAACATGTAGAACTGAGCTGTCAAATGTAAATTGATACTTGTATAGCGCACTACTCACCCGCAAGGTTCTCAAGGCGCTTGTACGAATACCGCTATGGAAACCGTCCTGGCTTTCCCTGTGAGGCGTTCACTCCTGGGCACCCCCAGGGTGGAGGCCAGGCATCCTTAGCGTTGTGGGGGCCATTGTGGAGATTAAGCAAGTTGCAGAGTGGGACTCCATGATTAGAATAGGCACCGAGGCGAGAATTATCAGGTTTGTGGAATTTTGAGCCCAAGACCCGCCGAGGCGGAGAATTGAACCCGGGTCACGGGCTAGACCTCTGCATCAGGGTCTGCCGCTCTAACCATTGAGCCACACTTCTCCCTTCTGATGGGCATGTATCTGACATATGTGCCAATACCCAACAGCACACACATCAGGTACTTGTGTCCTGTTATGATGTTTCATGTGCTATGTAGCGTGGACACAGGCACATAGATTGGGAAACTGACAACCTTTATTTGCTCATCTATGTACTGCAGGAGACCAGCTGTCCACAGACCGTTCCCTGACCTTGCAGCCATGGTTGAAAGTGACTGCATCCCATGGTACCTCTTCACTAGGCCACTGATTGATGATTTGGCGGAGCAGTTGGCCCCACACTTGCAACCTGGCCGGCCATACCCTACAGAGCTGACCCCCAGGGTGAAGGTGATGGCAACCCTACACTTCTTTGCCCCCGGTACCTTCCAACACACTGTGGCTTCTGCTGGTGGGATGTCACAGACCATGTTTAGCCGTGTGCTTCGAGATGTGTTGGAGGCGATGTTGCAGTTCCTCAACCACCACATCTTATTCCCAACACCACAACAACTCCTTTTCTGTTTGGTTTCCCTCTCTCCTCCCTGTCCTTACCTGCTTCCCTCACCCTTTCCTCTCTGCGCTCTCCCACTTTCTTCCCCTGCCCTCGGGCTGTTTCTTGCCGCCGCTTAAACCTATACTTTACTGTTATTCCTCTTGTTGTCTCTTCGTCAGTTTTCTTTTTGCCATCCTCAAGTATTCCCAGATCCTTAACACATGTTTCTGCTTCTTTTTTTTATGTAATATTGTGTAATTGTTTTGTAACTTTGTCGTACTAATAGCCTGTAAAGCACTCTGATGCCTTTTGGTCTAGCCAGGGCTATATAAAACTCTTAATAAATAAACTCACTGATATCAAGAGTGACTTCTATGTACTGGGAAGGATGCCACATATCATTGATTCCATTGATGGGCCACATGTGGCTTTGGTACCACTACAGGCACATGAGCAGACATAGCGAAACAGGAACCATTTCCACTCAATCAATGCTCTGGTGGTATGTCTGGTGGACATGACCATATCACATGTGGTTGCATGTTTCCCAGGTTCATGGCACGATGCGTACATCATTAGAAGTAGTCGCATCCTGACGATGATGTCACAGATGCAGTACCAGCGTGCCTGGCTTGTCGGTATGTATTGACTCTTTACCATTGTGTGTGTTTGGTAAAATTGTTTATCACCCTCTTTTCAGACTCATCTAATGTGCAATTGTCTGTATGTAGGTGACTCCGGATACCCCAACATGCCGTAGTTGCTGACACCCCTCATGAACCCTGTGACACCGGCGGAGATGCGCTACAATGAGGCACATGGTCGCACCAGGAGAGTGATCGAGCGGACATTTGGTCTCCTGAAAAGCAGCTACGCTGCCTGGACAAGACAGGAGGGGCCCTCCCATATGCACCAGTTAAGGTGTGCAAAATCTTCATAGTGTGCTGCATGGTGCACAACCTGGCAGTGAGGAAGAAGTTGCCTTTAATCCAAGATGATGATGACCAACATCCGCCAGTCATGGAGGATCCTGCCCTGGGGCATGATGCCAGTGATGGTGAGGGTGATGTCCGGACCCAGCTGATAAACAACTTCTTCACATGAATGTCAGTATAAAAAGTATTGTGTTTGCCTGATATTTGTTGGTGGTGCACTGGTGCTGCTTGAGTGTGGCTGTGTGCTACTTGACATGATGTTTGCAGGGATGTGTCCTTTCAGGTAGTCTGTACTCCTAAACAGTTTTTACCTGATTACTAGGTTGTGTTACATAGCTTGGGATTTGTTTTGGCCATGTATATTGTAATTGTATGCTGTAAATCTGTGTTATTGATTGTGTTTTCTGTATGTCCTTCACAGGGTACTTTGGCTGCTGTGTGGTGAGGTCTGAACCCCGACACCCAGATTCCTGTTCCAGAGTGCAAGTAGTTGTTACCCCAACCAATGATGTGCCACACACCCTGGACTTTCATTGTTTACCACTTGGTTACTTTTTGATCACTCTCACGTGAGGTTACCTTGCATAAGTTGTGGGATTCTCAGGTTGTGAATCCTTAATAAACCTGTGCTTCACTTTGGGATGTGCTTCGCCTGTATACACACATCCAACAGTAATTTGCATTCTGGATCTGTGGGCTGATTGCCACTGACTCAGGATGGTAGTGGTGTATGTGCATTCCACTGTATTTCCTGTCAACATCAGTGTTGGCGGTGAGTTAGATGGCCATAATGAGTATGTGTTGTGTTGCCCTAGTGGTGTGCCTCCCTCATATGTGTCACATTACCATGACTCACATAACGGTGTTCACATTTCTGAAGTAGTTTGCATGCACAGTGTTCTTCAGCAAATCATCATCTCCATGACACTAACCAAGTTCAAATCACCACAGAGGCAAGTATTGTGTAATTGTGATTTTATTTACAAACATCTGTGAGGATAGTGAACGTAATTGGAAGTGCTGTACAGTGTGATGGTAATCCAAAGTTCACAGGTGAGTTGGTAGTGTTGGAAGATGAAATGTCCAGAGAAAAGTCCACAGTAATTTGATGCATTGTCACAACTTAGACCCTCCATGTCAAGTGGGTGAGTTGGGTGTCAGTCAACAAGGTTAAATGGTTTGCACACAAAGGACGATATCAAGAACAGGTGTTGAGTTCCCGGGGGGATGCGCATGGCCATCACTATCTCACTTGCCCTTCTTCGGACGACCCCTCTTCTTTCTCGGGGTACCCTCAAGTGCAGGCCGCTGCGGTGACAAGGACTCTCCACCAGAGTCCTCCTCCCTTGCTGTGGCAGTTGTGGATGTTGTGGCAACAGATGTCGTGGGCGCACAGGGAGGTGTTGTCATGTTGGCGCTGATCTGGTGGAGGCATGTCAGTATGTCCCTGTGCACCGCTGTTAGATCATCCAATTTGTCCCATTTGGACTCCATGCAGGACCCCAGGACATGTGGGAGTCCAAGGGGCATAATGGGCAGCCTGCTGTTGTTTGATGTGCTTGAGGATCCCCACTACCTGGCCAAAACCTCTGGTGCTTTTATGGTACGCATCTATGATGCGTCCCAGGTGTGGATCATCATGCAGTCCAGCCCCTTCTGCAGTCCCTTGTCCTCTGCCGGCCCACCCTCTTACCACCACTACCCACACAGGGAGGGCCTGCCGTGGCAGTCACAGGCGACACTGGTCCCCCTTGAATGTTGGCGCTGGTGGTGTTGTCCGTTACTTCCAGGGTGCCCAGAGTACCTGTGCCGTCGGTGGTCTGGGGCCTTGGTCTGTCCATGTGGGCAAGGGTACTCTGTCTGTTTCAGATATGGCCGGAGTGGTTGCAGGGGGTGCTGATGTATCTACTGCTGGTGCTACACGCTGACTCACACCAGAGGTGCCAGGTCATTTGTGGTCATCGTCCGAAGAGGACAGAGACTGATCCACACCGTGGAGCTTATGGTCCGCCAGAGTCTGGGACTGGGACTCTTCTTCAGTTCCTTTTGTGTGCCCAGCATCCCCTGTGGTTGGAAGAAACACACAATGTATGTTATGGTTCTACCAACATCAACGTTTCACACACAGTTGCTTCCGGACATCATTATGAGAGTCTGTACATTACATTGTCCTACGTTGTGACAGACAGAGGTTGATATTGTTAAAGCACTTTGTCATGGCAATCTGAAGCATTTAATGTGCACATCAAGCTGTGTGCTTGACCAGCTCACGTATTGATCAGTTGTCTGTACATGGCCATTGCTACTCAAGTGCCATCACATGCCTGACACAGCTGTATCATCCCTGTCCACTTTTGTGCTTTAACGATGACATACATACAATTCCACTTAGGGTATGTTGCAAGCTTGGGGCATATGTGGTGGCAGTTTTAGCTTGTTTTTGTGCGTCACATTGGTGTGCTTGTACAACATGGTCACAGTACGGTATGCTTGAGATCTAATGGGAGATACTATTTGACTGACTGACTGAAATATTTTTAAAGCGCTCTTTTGCCGAGGCGTCTTGGTACTATAGCACAGAAGAAGTTACAGAGCTGAGTTAGGGCATAGAGAAGAGCCAGATTTTTAATGCCTTCCTAAAGCTCACTTTAGATTTGTCAGACCGCAGCGCAGAGGGCAAAGAATGCCATAATTTGGAGGCCTGATGGGAAAAGGATTTCCTGCCCCAGCGGGCTGTTCGTATTCTGGGCAGGCACACAAGGTCTTGGCTGGCTGACCTTAATGTGCGCTGCAGGGTGTAGCGGGGGAGGAGTTTGGTAAAATCGGCCGGCCCTTTCCCATATTGGGATTTGTGGAACAGACATAAGGCCTTGAATTGAATTCTATGCCTAACTGGGAGCCAGTGAAGTTCGCGTATGGCTCTGGATGTAGGGTGACGTTTTGGCAAATTCATTAAGAATCTAGCTGCTGCGTTTTGGATTGCCTGTAGTTTTGCCAACTGTTTTCACCCAATGCCCAAATAGAGTGAATTACAATAATCCACCGAGACATTATAAGGGCTCCCATCACCGTCTTCCTTAAAGTAAGCAGGATGTACGGTAGGATTTTTCTGAGCACCTTAATGGTGTAAAAACAGACCTGGTTTATTTGTGCCACACAGGAAAGGTCTTTATCGAGCATAAAGCCAAGATTTCTGACCTTATCCGCTGGAACAGGACAAGTGCCAGCCTCCGGAGGCCACCAGAGGTGGTTCCAGATAGATGGTTTCTGGCCGAACTCTATTACCTCCGTCTTTTCTGTGTTCAATTTTAAAAAGTTATGGCTCATCCAGTTTTTAACATCTACGAGGCAATTCCTGAAGCGTTCTGCTGTATCTTCCACCGACTGTTAAGTGACACTACAATTTGTGTGTCGTCGGCGTACGACACTAGGTGCAGACCGTGAGGCAACTTTACCGAACGGCCGCGGAGCGAAAGCAGGGGCAGCGAAGTCCGTGCTGCGGGCGGATTCCCTGCCACAGCACCACCACAGGCTGCCGGTCCCCCTCGCCACCGCGACAGGAGAACTACGCGGTCGCCGAGCGGGGGGACTACAGCCCCCACCATTCCTTGCGGCTGACCCCGCCCCCTCCCGACTGGTGACACGCCCGGAAGGCGCAGAAAAGGAAGCAGCGTCATCTGGGGAGCAGGCAACTTTACCGAACGGACGCGTAGCGAAAGCAGGGGCAGCGAAGTCCGTGCTGCGGGTGGATTACCTGCCACAGCACCACCACAGGCTGCCGGTCCCCCCCGCCACCGCAACAGGAGAACTACGCGGTCGCCGAGCGGAGGGACTACAGCCCCCACCATTCCTTGCGGCTGACCCCGCCCCCTCCCGACTGGTGACGTGCCCAGAAGGCGCAGAAAAGGAAGCGCCTTCATCTGGGGAGCGGGCAACTTTACCGAACGGACGCGGAGCGAAAGCAGGGGCAGCGAAGTCCGTGCTGCGGGCGGATTCCCTGCCACAGCATCACCACAGGCTGCCGGTCCCCCCCGCCACCGCGACAGGAGAACTACGCGGTCGCCGAGCGGGGGGACTACAGCCCCCACCATTCCTTGTGGCTGACCCCGCCCCCTCCCGACTGGTGACGCGCCCGGAAGGCGCAGAAAAGGAACGGCTTCTTCCGCGTCGCGGGCGGCGCCGGACGAAGCCCAGACTAAGGGCGGGCAGTCTGTGAAAGTCCAGGACTGTCCGAGGCTGGGCTGGGCCGTCCCCCTTTGATCTCCTTGCCGAGGTACTTTGTTGTGCTAAGTGTAATTAGCAATCTACTACTGCATTGGAACTGTGACTGTTCTGCCTTCTATATTAAGGACTTTTTAACAATCCATTACTGTTATCTATTTTAATCTTGAGTGGTTGCAATACATGAAAGCTTTGTCTCCTAGATATTTGTCTTTATATTTTTAATTGGCCGTATTTTTTGTTGGTCTCTTTGAGCATCCTAACACATAATGTCCAAACAAAAGGCTCCTAAAAACCCTTCTGTAACAGCCACTATGGATAACTACCTAGTGAAAGTGGTTAGCCAAATAAATAAGGAGCGAAGGATGTCGTTAGGGAAGGAGATTCCTCCTATTAATTGCCCTACCCTCCCTGATCTTAACATTATAGCACTTACGGATGATCATCCAGATCTTGTCACCCTTGTTATTCCTGTAGGAACTATAGCCCAACCCAAAAATGGTCCTGATATCTCTGTTCTACAGTCTGTATCCCCCAGTGTTTCGCCTGTCCATAGTTCACCGGCCCCAAGAGCACTAAGAGCATGCAGGAAAGCTCCCATTACACTAGGGGGGTACCGTACTCGAAACAAAAAAAGGGGAGAGACTGTATCAAAAATCTCTTCTGGGCCTGAGGAATCAACCTCTAAGAATGCTGCACCCTTTCTGAGTTCTGACCAGTTTGATCTTCTAATAAGCATTTTTGATTCTAAGGTTGATACGATTATTAAACCCTTGGTGGACAAACTGGATCAGCTCTCATTTGAAGTAAATAGATTAGGTGGGTTGCTTGACGTGCACATAGCTTTGGCAGGAAAGTCGAGGCCCATCAATGTCGACCTAGCTTCTCCCATACTACCTGTAAATCCTCCAACTGGGGGCGGAATAGTTAAAGAAGCAGTATTGCCAGCCTCATTACCTACAAACCTACCTGCCATTCCCCTTCAGAGTAATTCTAATGCTAATGAGCAGGGTCCACCGAAACCAACTAGACGGAAACGCCCTGTGAATCTACCACCAGCCTGTGCCCCCTATGTGGCCGTTTTGACTAATGTCCCTTTATATGAGACTGACCCAGCTAGACCCCAACTTGAATCTCATGATTCGTTAAAAAACAGAACGGTCTCATGGTTACATAATAACTGCGGCTTTCTAATTACTTATGTAGGCCAAATTCTAACCACCAGAAGGGTTGACTGGATAGGTACGTCTAGTAAAACATGTAGGGGTGATTGTGTCATCGTTAATTTTAAACATCCCCAACATGGGGCCACGGCTTTATTAAGGGCTGGATCCTTAATCCCCGGGGAAGACAGAATAAGTGTACGCCCTCTTGTTTTTTTTACAGCAACCTAATTAAAAACCTCCCTCATAAACCAGAAAATAGAAATCGCCTGCCTAATCACTTTCTGGGGTCGGGGATCCCTGTTCAGAACAGATTCCAGGCACTGAGCTCTTTGGACTCCAATGACTGACTTGCTTGGACAGGGGTTAATGTTCCGTGTCAGCCGACTATTGCCCAGGCTCCCATCACGTGTTTTACCACCTGACCCCGAACCCAATACGGTGTAGAACCAGAGTGAAGAAAGATGTATTGGCCCTGGAGCTTTAGGGGACAGTTTGAATGAGGTATCTGAGGTATCTGTAGGTAATACTGTCCCTCTGATTGATCCTGGCGCAATTATACTGACCGTCATCTCTATTGTAAGCTGGAATGTTGCCGGGTTAAAGTCCAAGCAGGACACCTTGTGTTGGAAGGATTTTATTAACACCCATGATATTTTGTGTTTCCAGGAAACCTGGTGCCAGGAAGATGTATATTTTGAGGGGTTTGTAACGTTTAACCTACAGGCAGTTAACTCTGGACCAGGGAGAGCAAAAGGTGGTCTTGTAATTTTGGTATCGATTAGCAAAAATATTAGGACTGTGAAATACTCAAATGTGGGACCTTACTGTGGCTCCAGAATGATCAAGGTCGACAAGTCCTCCTAATTAACTACTACAATAATATTTTTGATGATAGTAGGATATCCGTTGTTAAAAATCTAGCCAGTGCTATTGATGAATTAATGGACCAATGTAATGTTTCTTTTGATTTTATATGACTAGGAGATTTTAATATTTCTTTATGTGAATTGACCTTTCAGAAAGCATGTGGGGTTGTTAATAACGCTGGTGATGTGGACCTCCACTTCAGGCATAATAGTTATGGTGAAATACTGTATACATTTATTAGTAACTATGACCTTGAAATGTTGGACTTTGCCAAAGATGCTAATGGGATGATCATCCCTACTTTTAAAAACTGGAGGACAAGTTCGGTAATAGATCATGTTGTCGTGTCTTCGACTATTACCCCCTTATGTGAAACTCCCAGGATCGAAGTTACATCTTTGAGCGACCATAACTATATTGTTCTAGAATGTGCCCTATGGAGTAAGAGTCCTGTAGCTGTGGGCCATACCATCGCCAATGTAGAACCCCATAGACCCAATGGTGTTAGAGTGAAATGGGTTGGGGATAGAGCGGAAGAACTAATTGGTTACATTGTTTCTGATTGTTTAACTGACATCTCATCAATCCTTGAAAACAATACTGAGTCAGAATGCGTTTTAACTGCTTTTAAAAACATTAACATATTAATTGATGCAAGGTTTACTAGACCAACTAGAGATAAAAATAGCAATGGACATGGTTGGTATGACCATACCTGCACCAGGCTACTAACGGAGCTAAAGAAGGTCTTGGCCATAAAACCTAGGAACATTACTTTAATAATTGAACGAAGAGCAGAATACCAATTAGCATTAAAAAAGAGGAAAAGAGAGTTACAGCAGGAAGCGTGGGAATCACTAAATCAAGCGGCAGAGATCCACAATAATACTCTATTTTGGGCTACGGTTAATTCTCCCTTCCTGACAGACGATAACTCCCCGGTATTGAGCTCTAATGTTCCTAGTGATTGCTGGGTAACACATTTTTCCAATATATTTGGTTGAAACAGTGGTTTAGCCACAACCCCATGTAATTAGCCTATATTACCTTTAAACTTTACCGTAGCCGAGGTCGAGTCAGGAATTAGTGCAAGCAAGGGGGGGGAGGCCCAAGGACCCGACGGGTTTCCAATTGACGTTTATAAAGCAGTCCCAGAGATCTGGAGCCCCCTCCTTGCAAATGTGTTTAATGCAGCAGTTTGCACTGAAGCTCCGACAACATGGGGGGAATCGATCATTATCCCTATATTTAAAAAAGGCAATCGGTCAGAAGCAAAGAATTATCGCCCTATTTCCCTTTTGGACTCCTCTGTAAAGGTTATGAGAATAGTTATGCTAGCGAGGCTCGAGGAGTGGGTTTGAAGATAAAGAAATTTTGTCCCAAAGTCAGTTTGGCTTTAAGAAAGGTAGGGGCACTCTGGACCAATGTTTGAATCTTCACCTCATAATTGGGAAATATGTTGAAGCCAAAGGTAGCTCTTTATATTTATGTTTTGCTGACTTAAGCAGTGCCTTTGATATGGTTGATCACGGAATTTTATGGTCCACTCTGCTGCGGATGTTTGCCACTGAGGGTATTATTTTCTTCCTTGCCAGGCTGTACCAAAAACTACAAACTTGTGTGCGCTTTGGAACCAAGGGAGAATGTACCCCCAAATTCAGTGTACGACGTGGCATAAGACAAGGCTTCGTTCTAGCTCCGTTACTGTTTATTTTATTTATCAATGAGATTGATGTAATTTTAAAAGGTGTTCAAGCAGATGCTCCCAGTCATAAAGGTGTGTCATTGTTGGTGTTATTATATGCTGATGACGCTGTGCTTCTTTCTAGGACCCCCCTGGGACTGCAAAGACTGATGGATAGATTTTCACTGTTTATTAGGGACAGGAAACTACTCAACAATAAAGATTCATACCATGACATGTGGGGCTAAAAATAGGAAACATACTGCTTTTTTATTTATAGTAATAAGGTGCAATCAGTCAACTCTTTCTGTTACCTTGGAATAACCTTTTCCCATGATAGAAGGTGGTCTAATGAATTTAATAATGTCAGTAATAAAATGGCTAAAAGTGCCCATGGAATTTTCGAATTTGCGGCTAAAATAGGGGATAGACGAGCAAGAGATATGCTGCAAATATACCAAGCAAGATCTGCCAGTATTGCATTATATGGGGCGGCCATTTGGGGCCATAGTAGTGCCCACAAATTGCAGCTCGAGGAGAACTCCTTTCTAAAAAAACTCTTATGTCTGCCCTCCTCAGCCGCCACTGTATTGACCCATTGGGAACTAAACATTAATTATTTGAGTGATCTCTTAGCCTTAAGACCACTAATGTTATGGCGTTCGATCTGCTCCAGGATGAAAAGACTCTAAATAGATCTAAAATTTCACTGGACATGTATAGGAAGATCCCGTGGATTAGATATGTTGTAGATTGTTACTCACAAATCTTCAATCTTGATGTTTTGACTAATCCGAAGGCTGCATTGGATATACCGAAATCAGAAATGAAAGCAATCTTGATGGAGAAAATGGCAACCAAGAGAACTTCTTCGAGTCGGTCTATGACAACAGTTACCTTTTACAACAAATATTTGTTCACCGGTTTCCACCCTACCTTGCGCTGATGTCGAGGTCCTCGCACAAATTTGTTCTAACCAGACTCAGGTTCGGAATTGTGCATGAGTTAGTGGCATTGCCTAACATCAAGCAACACCCCAAAGGACCATGCCAGTGTGATGGTATATCGAAACAGAGCACCCTGCACTTTTTACTTTTATGTAAACTGTACCAGAATTATCGAATTCTATATTTAAAGCCTCTATTTGTCAAATATGGGGTACGTACAGTGGATGCGGCAATGAGACTTATTTTTAACAGGAAATCTGCTGGCATTTGTTTTTATACAGCAACGTTCTTAATCAAATCTATCAGTGTACGTAAAAGTATGATATTTTAGCATATTGGTCTGTACTGTGTCACACTTTTTTTTTTAATGTTTTCTGTATATGTATTTTTAATATGTGCTTTTATGGTCAATTCTTTTGTACTGAATAAAGATTCATGAACTGAACTGAACTGAGATTTTATTAGTGCAGCAAGAGGCGTCAGGTACAGGTTGAACAAAGTCGGTGATAAAGCCGAGCCTTGGGGTACACCTCCTGGGAGAGAAAATTCATCAGATTGAAGACCTCCCCAGTGGACTTGTTGGATTCGAGCACCTAGGAAAGACGTCAGAAGAGTTAGAGCAGTGTATGTGATTCCCAGGGCTCTCAGCCTGTTAAGTAATACCTCATGATTCACGATGTCGAACGCCGCTGTTAAGTCCAATAGGATCAGGGCCGTTCTACCACCTTCGTCCATTGTCCTGCGGATAACCTCAGTTGCCATAATTAAGGCGGATTCTGTTGAATGGCAAGGTCGAAACTAGGGGTGGGCGGGCAGCTACGCTCCGTGCACGGAGTGTGCGTAGTTCCGGCTTCTACGCATTTTGCGTAGCAGGCGTAGAATTCGGCACTACGCACGCTCCGCAGACAGTGCGTAGCTGGCCGCCAACCGCCTCCCTCCCGCCCTCCCTAAATACTTTAATTTAAATGTTAGAAAGAATTAAAAGGCACTTACCTTGCCCGCCGCTCACGAGAAATGCGCATGCGCGGCCGCCCGCGCATGCGCATTAGTACCCAAGACGGCGGCGATGAAGAGAGGGAGCCCCGGAGACGTGGCGGGCAGCGGCGGGCAAGGTAAGTGCCTTTTAATTCTTTCTAACATTTAAATTAAAGTATTTAGGGAGGGCGGGTGGGAGGTCGGCCTGCGGTGCGTAGTGGGGCTACGCGGAGTGCGGAGGTGGGCGTAGTTTCTCGCCCACTTCACGTAGCTCCGCGAAGCCCCACTACGCCCACTACGCCCAGGGCTAGTCGAAACCCATGTTGTGAGGGCTCTAGTAAGCTGTTGTGATCTACGTACCTCATTAATTCTTGATTTGGATGTCTGTGTTCCTAGTTCATATCTCATTTCATACAAGTCATGGTGTTACCTTAGCTAATGATGTTGTTGCTGAGTTTTGTCCGTGCTGATGTCATTTATCTTGTCAATTTCCTCTATGGTGAGAGGGATTGAGCACAGCAGCTCTCTTGCTTTCCCATGCTCATGACAGTGTTGGCCAAAGGTGTGTGTGTTGCAGTTCTGCTGCTGTGAGTTGCACGCCTCCTCCAATGCAGTCCAGGTCAGTCATTGTGATTGGAGTCTCTATGACAGTGAGTGGTGTGTGAATGACGCATACAACGCAGAACGATGTGGGATTGAAATACAGCTCACAACTGTACCTTTTGGGAATGACACCATGCTACAGTGTCACCTATATGGGTATGTCCATTCTAGTCACTGTTAGGTGTCCCCTGTCAATAATGTATAGGTGACATTGTGTGTGCTTGGTGCTATGTACTATGTCTGCATCTCCCCAATTGTCATCTATGAGACACACCTTCACAGCTAGGCCAGGGGACACCCCAGGGACATTGCATCCCCAGACAGTGAGAGGATACCTACAGTTCCAATGGCTGTGAGTGTTGGCCAGTGCATAGGTGTGACTTGCAGCCAAATCATACATCAGGACATTGTGTCAGCCATCTTGCCAAGGCATTTACTTTCGGAGTGACTGGTCCCAAGGGTGCTTTTTGTTCTGGCTGCGAAGGTGTGTTTTGAGCCGGCATTGATAGCATCTGGAGTCATTGCAAGACCGCCTTCACCCACAGAGGCCAGGTAATCCCCCATGTGGCATGATTCCATTGCAAGGAATCACAGTTTAAGTTCAGGATGTCATGCAGTAGTGTCCTGTTGTTTGTTTGAGCCCAAGTCCCAGCAGGACCTTGTGCTCCCAAAAGCAGGGCCTGGTGTCAACCATCTTGTCAGTATTTTAGCACTCCCTGTGAGGTGAGCATGGTTCAGTGTGAGCTTGCTGGGGCATGTGGGTGGGGGACTGTTGGCAGTGACTGCAGCTCCCATCATGCTTTTGGCTACACCCACCTTCCTACAATACCTAACCGTCCTTCCTGTCATTCATGTTCCCTGTGTGGTGGTGTGCCTGTGCTGACAAGATGGCAGACAGTGGTGCCCTGGTGTTTCTTTGTAATCAAGTCCCAACAAGCTCATGTGCTTCACACAGCAGAACCCAGTGTGGTAAATCTGTGTGAGATATTTTAATTGAGTCTGAGGGAATGCATCATCCCAGGTGAGTTGTGTGGGGTGTGTTAAGGGGCGTGCTGGCAAGAACCTGCTGGTAGATGTAGTCAGAGCTGGCAGTACTCCTTCGCACTAGGTCAGGAATCCCACTATGAGGCATGCTTCCATTGCAGGGAGTGCAAGTTACCTTTCGGGCAGTCAGGCACTAGGGTCCTGTTGTTTGTTTGAGCACAGGTCCCAGCAAGGCCTTGTGCTCCCCATAGCAGGGCCTGATGTCAGCCGTCTTGTCAGTACTTTAGCACTCCCTGTGAGGTGAGCATGGTTTAGTGTAAGCTTGCTGGGACATGTGGGTGGGGGACTTTTGGCTGTGACTGCAACTTCCTTCATGCTTTTGGCTACACCCACCTTCCCAGCATGCCCAACCTACCTTCCTTTTGACTCTGCTTTCCAGTGAGCGATTGAGTGAGTGAGTGAGACAGCAATGGCAAGATAACTGACAGTGGTATTGTCTTATTTGTTTGAGCACAATTCCCAGGAGTACCTTCTACTCCCCACAGCAGAGCCCATAGTCAGAGATCTTGGAAGTGGCTTTTCACTCACTCTCTTGTGGATCATGATCCCAGGTGTGTATTTTTGGTGTT
Source organism: Lissotriton vulgaris (assembly GCF_964263255.1). Taxonomy (NCBI): domain Eukaryota; kingdom Metazoa; phylum Chordata; class Amphibia; order Caudata; family Salamandridae; genus Lissotriton; species Lissotriton vulgaris. The sequence continues at coordinate 891,169,505 of NC_141685.1, read as the reverse complement.
GGTGGAAGGGGTGTGTGTTGCAGGGGCTGCTGGTAGATTTAGTCAGAGCTGGCGCTCCTCTTCTTCCCTCAGTCCAGATATCCCATCATGCAGCATGCTTCCATTGCAGGGAGTGGAAGTTAACACCCTGGGTGTGGGGCTGTGGTGTCTTCTTGTTTGTTTGGGCACAAGTCTCACCAGGGCCTTTTGCACCCCACAGCAGAGCCCATTCTCATCCATCTTGTAATTTTTTTCAACTCCCTCTGAGATGTGCCTGGTTTGGGAGCTTGTGGGGCCAGGTGTGAGGGGGGCTGTTGGCTGTGACTGCAACTGCCATCGTGCTTTTAGCTACAAGCATATTCCTAGCACACCCAACCTTCCTTGCTTTTGACTCAGCTTCCCTGTGAGGTAGTGTGACAGTGGTGGCAGAATGGATGACAGTGTTTGTTGGTGATTTATGAAGGCAATCAGGTGCAGAAAATGGACACTAGTTACAATTCTAAACCTTTGGATAGAATGACTATGGTACCCTCAAAAACTCAATGTATGTCGGTATTGCGGTATATATCTTTCATCCGCCCCACATTGTAGTTGTGGCAGTTATCATTGGGTATCATAGGACGTGCTGGGTGCCTGCCTCATCCAGAGGCTCCTCTGGTCTAGATTTGCAGTGTCCAGAGATGAAAAATGCCTTGCAGTATTTGTTGTTAGGTTTGTACATGTTATGACATAGTTCCATATTACTATAAGAGGGCAGGTATTGTGTCTGTGTAACTGGCTTACATGTCACAGGATACTGGCCTTTCTGTTGCTCTGGCTTTGGTAACAGTACTTGGTTTCACTGGGCCCTTGACAGTGATATATGTTTATTGCCGCACAATCTTGAGTATATAAGTTGTGTACTCACCAGGCTCTGGTATTTCTGTTAATCTCTGGATGCTCTCCGGTGGTAGGATGGCCCGCACATTCTCCGCGCAGGACCTAAAGTGTGTTGGTTTGGCAGGAGGGCCACCGCCGGTCTGCTTACTCAAGGATTGCTCCCTGCTGATGAGCTTCTTGACCCTCCTGCGCACATCATAGTACCTGTTCTGTATATCGCCCTTTGTGCGCTAAGTGCTTGTGCGTTGACCTTGTCGACAATCTTCTCCACATCTTTGTGTTCTGTGACATGGGGGTCTGTTGGACCAATGTGCCAAACAACTGTGGCTCTACTCTGAGGATTTCATCAGTCATGACTTCCAACTCACTTCTTCTTGAGGGGCATGGTGCTGTGTGGTTGTGGGGATTGATGTGTGTGAGGGTGTAAGTGAGTGTGGTGGGTGTGAGTTTATCTGTGAATGTGTGATTGATTTTGTGAGAGGTGCAACTGGTGTAGATGTTCTGTGGTGTGTGCGTTGTGGTGTGTCTCTGTAGTGTGGTGGTGTTGTCTGCTCTCCTGGCCTTTATGTAGGTGGAGTTGTGGGTGTGTCTTTGTTCCTTTTTTAATTTTTTTTATTTATCGGCTTTGTCATTGCTTGTTTTGTCCTTTTTTTTTCTTTTTTCCTTTGGTTTTGTTGGGCATGATGAAGACGTTCATTTGACCAGGACAGACGCTGCCAGTGGCTCTTGGGGGGTAATCTGAGTCTGTCACACTGACATTCTGCTGTGTTTCTACGTTGGAGTACGTGTCGGTCGCAAAGGTGTCTATTGTTTGCTAGTCACTGTTTTCTGTACGTCTCGGTCTTCCGAATTTTGCTCGGTGTGAGTTGGTCTAATTTCACACGCATTGCATCGTACTACTCGGGTCGTACAGCGCAGTTACGTGCCGGTCGGGTCCATTCCTGATGCGTGTTGGTCGGTACGATTCCCGGTCCGTTTAGGGGCGACTCACAGATTTCCATATGATTCGGTCGTGCGGCTTGTGTACCATACGAGTGGGTTGTAATTTGCACACGTTGCATCATACTACGCGGGTCCTAAGGCGCTGGTACGTGTTGGTCGTTCTCCATTCCTGGTCCGTGTCGGTCAGTACAGTTTACTACTGGAATCAGAATTGGCCCCTGAGTCGTCAAATGCAGGAGAATAGTTGGGAAATAATTATGATTCCAAGGATTAATGTCTCTTTTTAATGTATGCTAAGAAGAAAAGTTTGTATTAACTTGTAATATCGGTTTTAACATTTTTCTTATGCACTTTATTCTTTGTCTGTTAGGCAACCCATCTGTTTTTATTTCACAGTCGCATGGTTAGTGAAAAGAGGTTCTGGTGTATTTACAACTACTCCAGAGATAATTGTGCTTAGCAGCATTTTTCTGATATCTAGTAGAGGAGAGTAATTAGGAACTAATGTTGATATAATTGATGATTTTCTTTTATTGACATCAAGGGGGAAAGTTTTAACAGATTTGTAATGACTGTATTTGAATATTTCTTCTTCCTTTATGCACTAAGACGCTTTAGTATTGACTGCCCTATAACGTATCCACACATTTTATAATGATTAGTTTACTTGTATATAGATAAACTCTCTAATAAGCATGTTCATATATTTATGTATGCTGTTATGGTTTGTCTTAAATCGAATACAGTGTTTTGAAGAACAGTAGCAGTGTTTATTATGGTGTACTACAATGTCACATCCAAAATCGAAGAAAGAATGAACTTAGCTAAAGATAGCATAGGCTTGATTTCTAAAACATTAAACACTATGGGTCCGATTACGATGGCGGCCGCCCGCCAAATGTCCATGGCTCTCCTCCCGCCATCTTAGTATGGCAGGGGCACCGCGGTGGACGGAAAGACCTTCCGCCGCTTTTCTACCAGTCTAATTGTCGACCGGGCGGAAAAGGAACACAATATGGTTGCGGTGTCTGCAAGACACCGCCATTCATATTATGATGTATGCTGTAATTGTCCTTTCCATGGCGGTGATGCCGCCATGTAAAGGCATGCAGTCTTGGATATTGGGGGCCCGTTACGGGCCCCCAGTGTGTTGGAGGGTGCACATGAGGGTACCTATGGTACACCCGCTCATTGGTGCCTGCCATGTTGTGCATGGCAGTGCTGTGCACAATCCTTTTACATTGCGAGCAGGCTGCAGCCAGCAGATCCACCCGCAATGTAAAAGGCTAAGGATGCGCCCGCCAGTGCAGTGGGTGCATCCTAATTTGCATGGCGGGACCGCTGCAACATCAGCGATCGGTCCCGTGCTCCATTGCAGTGGCGGGTGGACCGCCCGCCATCATAATAGGCACCCACGTTTAAAAAAACTGATTCCACAACACAATTACATGGGTAACGCAGATTACATTTAGCACGTGATGTTAATTCTTTTTATTGTAAGTTTATGTAAAATCAACAGACTGCATCGCAAATCGAAATGAGTGAGTTAAATGTTAACAGGCTGGAAAGAATAAATAAAGTACACATACCTCCTGTTTCGGCATTGACGTGGTGGTTTTGTCATCCATATCGAACAGCAAGTAAGTGGCACCTTGCAACCTGAAGTTCATGACGAAAAGTCAAGTTGGAAAAATAAGCAGAGTAATTTTAGAGCTTTTATAGGTTTAAACCCACCAGTTCAGGTGTGCAGTTTTTCCCACCATGGCTAAGCCAATGGTAGCCAACACTGTGATGGGGCGAGCAGAATTGTAGCTGTAATACCTCCATCACCTACTTTTCAGCTATAACTCCATCAATGGAGGAAGTCTGCACATGAAGGAGACAGCTGTGAATTGACGGACTTTCATCTATCATACCATCAGCATATAAATCAGGCAGGTGAACAGTTCCAATGATAGAGGGATGGCACGCCGATTTTCGGTTGTCTGGGTGCATCCGTCAATATATAAATCGTGCTCTATATCAGAAAATACAGGGGGGCATATTACCAACAACTAGCGATAATTATCGCTATGTTGGTTTAGCGGCGATATTTTTATTGAAAATATCGTGTGAAATCATCACATTCTTGAAATCACCATATTTTGTGAAATCATGAATCAGCACAATTTCAAGGGGCTGGAGAACGAACCAGTTTGTGTAAAACTACTCAACTTTTTAAAGGAGTTTATGAATATATTTTAACCTGTTTGTTTCATTTCCTTTTAAATTGGTTTTCCTTTTAGACACGTGGCTCTCCCTCCAATTATGCTGTTAATCTCTGGGCCTTGGTGTCTTTTAAGATTAAAAGAGTCTCAGTACTCTCTCGTTTTTTGGATTGTATTTTGCACATGTTATGGCTGCTATTCAACTGTGCTTTGCATAATTGGGATATATTGTACTCCCAGACTCTTGCTGCTATTTTAAACATGATTTTCTAAGGAAACTGTTATTATACATTGTTGTATAATGTTTTAGAAATGTTCATATGTAGTCGCTGCTATTTAATGCATTTTAGCACAAAATTAGAATTTATTTAATTGTTAGGTTTTGTTGTTAAAGGAAAATGTATTGTTTATTCAAATAAGCTGGTTGTTTTAGAATACTTTTTTGTTTTTAACATGTAACTGATGTAACAAGTAACAAGTAACAAGTTTTTATTTGGTTTGGTACTCCACTGAGGACCACAAATAATATATAAAATTCAATTATTACAGCTTTTAAAAGTTCTCATGTTAATACAGAGATAAAAAAGGTTTTAAAAATGTATAAAGTTTATAACAAACTAGTTCATTAGGGGGAGTTTTACAAGCGATAATCAATTCCTTGACGGTGGTGATGCGGCATCTGAGATATATAGGATACAGATGTTTTGCTCTCGCCGCTACTACTTTTAGATTGGGGCATATGAACAGTAGATGGTCTAAGTCCTGCTCCCCGCCGTTACATAGGCTACATATTGGTGACTCGTTTTGATGCCATTTTGATGTTAAAGTTTGGGTGGGTAGAATGCCCAACCGGAGCAGGATAATTAATCTCCTAGCGCCGTGAGTGAGATTAAAATCTATATAGTTCTGGGTTTTCTTAAATACCACTGATTCAGCAAAGTTTTTATATAAAATTAATTTGGCGCAATGCGATGAGTCAAGGTCAAAGCTTAGTCTTGGGGTATAGCATTTTAAAAAGATTTTCAATTTAGGCGGTGTCCAAGTCAGCAACAGATCAGTACTAATATTCGCCAGTTTGAAGGCGAAAGACATGTTTTTATAAAATACGTGCTTCGTAGAATCACTATCAAAGGTCTCTGTTTTAAGCAGGGAGCGAAGTGTACCATCCTTTGCATGGAGCAGGTTTTATGCCCACCTAATGATGTTTGCGATACCTCGAGAGCTCGTGAGCGATAGTTCAAGGCGGAGTGCTTGTACTGGGATTGACTGCGATACTTTCAGCATTTTCCTCAATATTTTTCCTTCTTTTAGGTCCAGGAATGTCCACTGCTTTATAGGAATGTATTCCAAGGCATACGATAAAACTGTAGGGATCTTCACACTGTAGACTTTAAGCAGGGAGGAGAAATGTCTATTTCCCGAAGCCGCGTATAACCTTAGCAGTGCTCCTGCATGCACCTCTGATTTTCTCGACAAGTTTAGAAACTGGCGGTTGTTTTTTAGTGACTTAGTGAAGATCCTACCCAGATAGGTATACTCCTCAACTTCTTCGATTTTTTCGTCACCAAGTCTCCAACAATATTTACTGCTTTTTTTCTTTCCTGAGAAAGAGACTATTTTTGTTTTGGTTAAATTAGGCATTAGAAAACTTTCCTTAGTATACTTATACAGGGCATCTAGATCGTTTTGCAGTCCAAAGGGTGTTTGGTCCAACACTATGATATCGTCCGCGTAAAGTAGGGCATGAACTTTTTGGGCAGCTACCTTTGGTGGGAAGTTTAGTTCTCGCTGTAGATGCTGAGGCAAATCACTGAGGTATAAGGAGAATAACAATGGGGCAAGGAGGCACCCTTGCTTGAGTCCGTTAGGGGTTGGGATCGGGTTAGTCAGGCCCTTTTCCCACCCCATTTGTACTTGGCACCAGGTGTCTGTATGCAGTGCAATTATAATTCGTAACAGCTGCTCAGGAATTCCTAATTTCCTCAGTTTTTTCCATAGGGTCACTCTATCCACTCGGTCGAACGCTGTGGTAAAGTTGATGAATGCTGCATACACAGGCTGGGAGTTAACTACCACATATTTGTCAAGGATAGTTTGTAACATCGCGATATTGTCTAAGACTGAGTGCTTTGGCCTAAAGCCTGCTTGGTAGAGCGGGATCAGTCCCTGTGTGAAAGCGCATTTTTTTAGTTGATCCAGAACCTCTGCAGCAAAGATCTTTCCCGTAGCATCCGGTAGTGCTATCTGCCGGTAATTGCCAGGCTGTTGTCTCGGTCCCTTTTTATATATCAGTATGACGATGCTACCCTTCCAAGATTTCGGCAATTTCCCTGTATTGAGGATGAAATTGAAGAGGGGAGATAGTATCGTGCTCCATCCCTTAGGGTCAGTCTGAAGGACCTTAATAGGTATTTGGTCTGGGCCGGTGGCTCCTGTTGTTCTTGCCTTCCTTATATGCATTTCTGCGGAAAAGGGGGACACAGTTCCAATGGGTGAGGTGATTCCTTCGCAGTTGTTTGTGGGAGTTATAGGCCTTTTTTTATAGTTAGTATTTAATTTATACAAGTTGGTCAAATATATCTCCCATTCTTTAGGGGGGACTGGGATAGCTTGCAAGGCCTTTTTTGTGGCTGTTTCTTTAGCGATTAGTGACCAGTAAGTACGTTGGTTGTACTGTTTTGCTGCTATCCGCAGGTCGACCCAATTTTTATCTTGTGTTATATTTTTTTGCCGTTGTTTCTCCCTCTTGCGTTGGTTCTTTAATTTATTAATTTCTGCTTGTCTAGATATAGAGGGCTCCAGGAACTGCGTTCTTATTAATTTATTTAACATTTTTGCGCTTGTAGATGTCTACTAGTTTTATTTTTGAGTGTTGCTGGTACTGCTTGTTGCAATTTGTGTTGGAGCGTTTGTTTTAATGTCTCGATTATCGTCTCAAAGTTTGTTATTCGGTTGGAGGAATAGATTGCTTGAAGGAGCTGTTTAGTATTTATTAAAGTGGCGACTTTATTGAGTGTAGCGGAATTCCCATATATCTGCCTTTGGTTTGTCTTTACCGCAACTGTACTGGATTTAAACATGATGTGGCTTGTTGGGCATGTGGTCGTTGTCCATTTGGTGTGTAAAGCCAGGATGGCATGGTCGCTTCCTTGGACAAAGTAAATCTGAAGCTGTGAAACAGACCTCAACATATCCAAGCTGCAGATCATATAATCCAAAATTGATATGGAATTTGTTCCCTGTCTCGTATAAGACGCGGGGATGTCACCTTCCACATTTCCATTTAGGATAGTTCCATTTAGTAAAGGTAGTGATTGTAATAATACTTTCCCCCGTTTGTCAGCCTTGCTTCTGGTCGGGAACAATGGCACTGAAATTTCAAGAGCTTCCTCCTTATACCAGCTTGCCCATTTCGATATTTCCGTGTTAGATAGTTTTCCGTTGAGGTCACCCATGATTATAAAAGGGAGATAGGCTTGATTTTCTGTTATTAGCTGGATACCCTCCAAGATTTCAACAAATAGCTTGTCGTTCTTTTGTCCAGGGGGATATATACGTTGAAAAGCAAAACGTTTTTTGGCAGCTCTGAAGTGTCTAACCCCAGCCTGATCTTAATACATTGAAAGTGGTTAGATTTTGTAGAGATAATTTCTTGGGCCCAGTTGTACTCTTCGCTTAAAAGGATTGCTATACCTCCCTTCGCATGCCCTCGGCCAACTTCCTGCGCTGGGATGTCATAGGTGAAATACCCCTCCTGGTAAAAACTTTTAGTTGACCAAGTTTCTTGAATTGCCATTATAGCTGGTTGGTTTTTCGTCAGTTCCATCATCTTTTCTGGTGTTTCCCCTGCTATGTTCCAAGATGATATCAGTAGACCACTGCTAAACTGAGTGATTCTTGCTCCATGCTTGTTTTTTGTTGTTTAGAGTCTCTGCAATCCATAACCAAGACTGATCTACATTTACTGTATCCTTATCTTTGGAACTTTGGCTCCAGATTTCTCTCTCCCCGTCCTTTACTAAGATAATTAGATGATCTGCAGAGTCGCCTATGTAATTGTTTTTTTTATTTTGCTGATAAAGGGTTTTTTGTAAAGATCCCTTAGGCAGATTTCTCGGTTTACCGTCTGTAGATTTCTGTACTGAGGTCAAGTCGTAGCCACATTTATAGAGAGTCTCTTTTTCTTTCAGAATAATTCCCGGGAGCACTGGTGACCAAAATTCTACCACGGCGGTTTTCATTTTTTCTTTATCCGGGAAGGTTACTAAGTTGATTTCTTTTCGTGTTAAAGTTTGTAGGGGCAAAATACGTTGAAGGAGGTTAATAATACGGCCTCGGTTGAGAGGGGCTTCGAATGTTTGACATAATATCGAAAACCACAATATCGTACTACACTAATATCGGAACAAAAATATCGACTACACTATTATCCACTTCCTATACTTAACTATATTCATACAAATATATCGGATAATTAATATCGATATACAAAAACATAGTTTTCATTTATATCGACTACTTTGATATCGGTATACATAAATATCGATCTCTTAAAAATACATACACATGAAATAAAATATCGACATCAATAATATCGTGAACAATAATATCGTACTTTCAGATATATCGACAGTTTATATACATATATTTGCACTTTTATTTTACATATTAATATTTTATTTGCAATTAAATACACACGACTTATTTAAACATTATTATTTTTCTTATAAAAAATTCACAACTATTCTATATTATCTATTATATAACCTACACATTGAAAATTATTGTCTGCAAATATTATAATTATATAAATTATTTTCTTTTCCCTTCTTTTACTACATAATACTCACAACTGAAATTCAAAAATACTAACTAACCAATCAACACACAGCTTTTTTTCACCAACCAATAGCAAACTAAGTACTAATGACACTCCTCTATATAAACAATTAAACCCAAAACACAAACCACTTGCTAAAAGTCACGGAAGGAGCACACCAACAAGAACATCAATATTATCAACATATAATCAAAACTTTCAAGTAAGTAACTCAAATAAACACTAAGTAAATAACTGCTACTATATTACTTACCTGCTAAATACCCTGTGCTCCTTTTCTGTTACTACTACAGAACATACTAATAATAAATAACAGATTACTGATTTCTAAAAACACACAACTACTAGAAATGTTATAATTATCTCTATATGACATTAATGTTGTAAGCTTTCTAAAAATAATTTTCTTATGTGTATATCCTAACTATTTTACTTCTCTCCTAATGCTACAGATAATTCTACTACTTACTACAATACTACTAACGTATTAAAGAAATATACAAAGATCAAAGTAAGTATCGTTTAACACTACATTAACTGTGACAATCCCTACAATTCTGCACATGTAGTAATTATTTATACATACAAATGTTTTTATAGATCCTACCACTAGAGAAAATTCTACAAAGAAACAACTGTGAACAAGATCCTAAAACTAAAGATACTAATAACTAAGTAAGTAAATTTTAACTTTGAATTTAATTGTAAAATGTTCTAAACACAAACAAACAATTACATTTATAACACATATGTACTTTTTTCTCCAGATTCTACTACTGAAAACTACACTACAAATGAAAAGAGAACATTATTCCTTTTTCTATATTAAATAATACTAAGTAAGTATTTGTAAACAGAAATCAATGTGGTAAAAACAACAAACATTAGCACTTGTTCTAATTAGTTGCTATTATCTATTTTTTTACACAGCTAACACTACAGAAAAATATACTGAAAACATTAAGATCTCCAATTTCGGAATTCCAAAAATACAACTCACTAAGTAAGTATAATAAAGTACATAATTAACTGCTAAGTTGTTGAAAACCTACAAACATGGTGAATTTTCTAACACATATGTACCTATTTTTTTAGATAACACTACTATATACTCTCCACAAAAAGAAGATACAACTATACTGGAAAACCCTACCTAAAACAAAATAAGTAAGTATCTTGACAATGTAAAATAAAATCCTACACTTATTAGTATCCACTTTTGTAGTAGAAATTAGCAGTGACATTCTAAATATACACAACATTTTGTAATAATAATGTCATTTTATGTTTTTCCTAACAGCTCAAACAACATCAGAAAACACTATCCAGAACAAAAGAATAAAGCATATCAAAAGATTTCACTGATTTCTAAAACACGTAAGTATATACATTACTAATAATCACTTACTTAGAATTATAAACACATTTTCCTTGACATTAACTATTATATATATGTTTTCTAGATATACAAACAACAAAATGACAGAAGGAGCGGAATTTGTAACCAGCCAGAAAGGAAAGCTATTACTGTGCTACATGGGTTACACTTATACACAAGAAAAGCAATATGGCATGGAAGTTAATTGGAAATGTTGTAAATATAATTCTAACAAGTGTTTATGGAAGAGCAACAACAAGAGAAGCTACTGTACTGTATACTAGGGAACACAATCATCCACCAAATGTTACTGAAATTGAAGTTAGAACAGCATTGGAAAATATAAAAGAGGCAAGCACAGGTTCCCAAAAACAAACCAACGTCATATTAAAAGAAGCAATTCCTAAAATCCCTAAAACTGCCACAACACAAATGCCAAATATTCTTTCACTAAAAAGAACTATAGCACGAACTAAAAAAGCTACTACTACTACCACACCAGCTCCCAGAACATATCATGATATCTATTTAAATGCCAACCAAATTGTAACTTTAAACAAGCAACCATTTATAATTTACGACAATGAAACCAATGACAAAAGACTGATTATTTTTGGAACCAATATGAATCTAGTAAAACTTCAGCAAAGCCAATATTGGATGATGGATGGGACTTTTAACATCTGTCCCAAACCATTTTTCCAATTATATACACTGTACATGGCCTCTCCCAAAACTGCAACATACCACTACTATATGCACTACTACCAAACAAAAATAGTTCCACATATATGGAATTATTAAATATAATTAAACAAAAAACAAATGATTATTCTCCAGAAAAAATAATTCTAGATTTTGAGCAAGCAATGCTTTTAACCATCCTAAACATCCACCCCCATACCTGCATTCAAGACTGCTACTATCATTTAAACCAGTGTCTATGGAGACATCTACAAAAAACTACCTTAAGTGTAGAATATGCAACTAACTCATCTTTTGCATACCAAATTAAAAAACTCATAGCACTGGCTTATGTTCCAGAAACAGACGTAGCAGAACACTACAGCATTCTTATAGACAGCCCCTTCTATAAACAAAATGAAGCTAAGTTGAGTCCATTTTTGGACTACTTTGAAGACTTCTGGGTAGGCAGAGTCCATAGATCTGGCCACAGAAAAAACCCAAAATTCCTAATACCCTGGTGGAACGTTTACAGAAGCACCTTAAATGGTGAATCTAAAACTAACAACGCAGTAGAAGGTTGGCACAATGCCTTTATACAATCAACTGGCAGAACAAAACCAACTCTAGAACATTTTATTAAGTGCCTACAGAAAGAACAAAGCTACCAGGAATTCAGAATGGACCAATCCATAACTGAACTAGTCCCTAAAACATCTAAACAAAATAAGCAAATGCACATATACCTAGAAGAGCAAGTGAAATTATACCCTAGTACAAAAGGCATAGAATACTTAAACATAATTGCCAAAACCCTACTCTGAATAAATAACAACACCAAAGCAATCCCTAAAACTATCACCTAAATATGCATAATAACATTTCAATCTTGATGTTTAAAAGTATTTAATGTATGCAATATGTATACTTAATAATCACATATATGCACACATTAAATAAAATTAAGAACTATTAAACAATGCAATATTAATAATCACATTACCCACCCACAAAAGATCAAACATAAATGGCTTACCAATCATGTTTGAAATCCAATAACGTCCTTCTCCACCAAAGTAATCCAGGTAGAGCAAATGTAACCCAAAATAAAATACAAAAATACAACTGTACCAAAAAAAGCAAATCCATGGTGTGAAGAGCCATCGAATAACCATAAAAAACCCGAAAAATAGCAAAAAGTTAAATAAATCGCTCCAGGAAAACCGAAAACTTAAAAGAAGTGTTTGCAAAGCAGTGGTGAATAAAACCAACAAACACGTCCTTTAAAAAAAGAAAGTGGAACTTCCGATAAGGGGAACACCTATAACAAAAACATAGAAAACAGACATTCCCACCCACATTAACCAACACATAAATAACTACTAACATTAGTAAAAGCATTATTTTCCTACTGCATAAACTTAAAACATAGATATAGTGACTCTGTAAACAATCCTATGACAAAGTAAAACTACGTGTATCTACCACATGGAAATAATCGTTTTAAAAATCTAAAACACTACTCACTCACATATAAGAACACTAAATAGCAGCAGACTACTCTCAAAAGTACATTAAAATACACATAAAACATAAAACAAACCTTACCTGAAGCGACGTGAAGTCTCTCCAACCGCGAGCTGCTCTTCATCCAAATGATCCAAAACGACCTAACCCGGTTACAAAATAAAGAACCCAAAAGTAATAAAATAGTCCAAAGTAAGAAATATCATATAAATTATTTCTTAAATTACCAGAATTCATTAAAAAATAGCTAATATTTTCTAGAAAATGTTATTTTTTCCTAGTATGAAATTATGTACAAATATGTATACAAACTGTGGAAATAAATATAACAATTTATAGAAATGTAAAATAATGTGACACAATGATTAAATGTACTAATTATGTTTGCAAAAAATATCCCTTTTTCTGAGAAACTTAGATGTAAAAAATTAATTTAAAAAAAATAGTAATAATATTAATAATATTATTATTATTTTTTTTTATTTACTATATAATATGTAATACTATAAAGAAATGATATTACATAATAAATATAACCATATTATACTTTCTTCTTCTTCTGTTAATGTTATTGTAATTTTTTTGCTAATTATTAGCACAAATATAAATGTTTCATAAATGTGAATTAATTAATATTTAAATTGTTATCTCTGCTAAAGATACAAAACCTAATAAATATTTTTTTTCCACAGATGTTTAAAATTTTCGGTTTTGTTATTACTATAATCTCACAATAATATAATTGGCAAAAATTCAATTAAGTACTGGATACAAATAACATGTAACTTACTATTCCCACTCCAATCTATATAAAATTAAAATAAGTGCTGGACACTAATTTAATAAAAATAATTATTCCAACTCCAGTCTAATTGATATAGAAATAGGTGCTAAACACTTAAAACATATTACTTACTATTCCTACTCCAGTCTACATAAAATTGAAGTAGGTGCTGGTCTACATAAAATTGAAGTAGGTGCTGGACACTAATTAAATATTAATTACTATTCCAACTCTAGTCTACATAAAATTGAAGTAGGTGCTGGACACTAATTAAATAATAATTACTATTCCTACTCCAGTCTACATTAAATTGAAGTAGGTGCTGGACACTACTTAAATAATAATTACTATTCCAACTCCAATCTACATTAAATTGAAGTAGGTGCTGGACACTAATTAAATATTAATTACTATTCCAACTCCAGTCTACATTAAATTGAAATAGGTGCTAGACACTAATAAAATATAATTTACTATTCCCACTCCAGTTTACATTAAATTGAAGTAGGTGCTGGACACTAATTACATATTAATTACTATTCCAACTCCAATCTACATTAAATTGAAGTAGATGTTGGACACTAATTAATTAATAATTACTATTCCATCTCCAATTTACATAAAATTGAAGTAGGTGCTGGACACTAATTAAATAATAATTACTATTCCAACTTCAGTCTACATTAAATTGAAGTAGGTGCTGGACACTAATTAAAGAATAATTACTATTCCAACTCCAGTCTACATTACATTGAAGTAGGTGCTGGACACTAATTAAAGAATAATTACTATTCCAACTCCAGTCTACATTACATTGAAGTAGGTGCTGGACACTAATTAAATAATAATTACTATTCCTACTCCAGTCTACATTAAATTGAAGTAGGTGCTGGACACTAATTAAATAATAATTACTATTCCAACTCCAATCTACATTAAATTGAAGTAGGTGCTGGACACTAATTAAATAATAATTACTAATCCAACTCCAGTCTACATTAAATTGAAATAGGTGCTGGACACTAATAAAATATAATTTACTATCCCCACTCCAGTCTACATTAAATTGAAGTAGGTGCTGGACACTAATTAAAGAATAATTACTATTCCAACTCCAGTCTACATTATATTGAAGTAGGTGCTGGACAATAATAAAATATTAATTACTATTCCAACTCCAATCTACATTAAATTGAAGTAGATGTTGGACACTAATTAATTAATAATTACTATTCCATCTCCAATTTACATAAAATTGAAGTAGGTGCAGGACACTATTTAAATAATAATTACTATTCCAACTCCAGTCTACATAAAATTGAAGTAGGTGCTTGACACTAATTAAATAATAATTACTATTCCAACTCCAGTCTACATAAAATTGAAGTAGGTGCTGGACACTAATAAAATATTAATTACTATTCCCACTCCAGTCTACATAAAATTGAAGTAGGTGCTGGACACTAATTAAATAATAATTACTATTCCAACTCCAGTCTACATTAAATTGAAATAGGTGCTGGACACTAATAAAATATAATTTACTATTCCCACTCCAGTCTACATTAAATTGAAGTAGGTGCTGGACACTAATTAAATAATAATTACTATTCCAACTCCAGTCTACATTATATTGAAGTAGGTGCTGGACACTAATAAAATAATAATTGCTATTCCAACTCCAATCTACATTAAATTGAAGTAGATGTTGGACACTAATTAATTAATAATTACTATTCCATCTCCAATTTACATAAAATTGAAGTAGGTGCTGGACACTAATTAAATAATAATTACTATTCCAACTCCAGTCTACATTAAATTGAAGTAGGTGCTGGACACTAATAAAATATAATTTACTATTCCCACTCCAGTCAACATAAAATTGAAGTAGGTGCAGGACACTAATTAAATAATATTTACTATTCCAACTCCAGTCTACATAAAATTGAAGTAGGTGCTGGACACTAATTAAATAATAATTACTATTCCAACTCCAGTCTACATAAAATTGAAGTAGGTGCTGGACACTAATAAAATATTAATTACTATTCCCACTCCAGTATACATAAAATTGAAGTAGGTGCTGGGCACTAATTAAATAATAATTACTATTCCAACTCCAGTCTACATAAAATTGAAGTAGGTGCTGGACACTAATTAAATAATAATTACTATTCCAACTCCAGTCTACATAAAATTGAAGTAGGTGCTGGACACTAATAAAATATTAATTACTATTCCAACTCCAGTCTACATTAAATTGAAGTAGGTGCTGGACACTAATTAAATAATAATTACTATTCCTACTCCAGTCTACATTACATTGAAGTAGGTGCTGGACACTAATTAAATAATAATTACTATTCCAACTCCAATCTACATTAAATTGAAGTAGGTGCTGGACCCTAATTAAATAATAATTACTATTCCAACTCCAGTCTACATTAAATTGAAGTAGGTGCTAAACACTAATTAAATAATAATTACTATTCCAACTCAAATCTACATTAAATTGAAGTAGGTGCTGGACACTAATTAAAGAATAATTACTATTCCAACTCCAATCTACATTAAATTGAAGTAGGTGCTGGACCCTAATTAAATAATAATTACTATTCCAACTCCAGTCTACATTAAATTGAAGTAGGTGCTGGACACTAATTAAATAATAATTACTATTCCAACTCCAATCTACATTAAATTGAAGTAGGTGCTGGACACTAATTAAAGAATAATTACTATTCCAACTCCAAGCTACATTAAATTGAAGTAGGTGCTGGACACTAATTAAATAATAATTACTATTCCAACTCCAGTCTACATTAAATTGAAGTAGATGCTGGACACTAATTTAATAATAATTACTATTCCAACTCCAGTCTACATTAAATTGAAATTTCTTAATATTATATTTTAATTACTAATACATCTTTAAAGATGATGTAAATAAATTAAAACAATTTTTTTATTTTTTATTTTTATTTTTTTAAAATCTACACCCTTATCCCCTATAAACCCAATAACCCACTCCTAATGATAGTTATGTAATCTTATGCTATAATATTAATAAAAATATTAATTATTAATTTTTGTGTATAATTAATTTAATGAGATTAAATGTTAATGTATAAACAAAATTTTAAAAATACATTTTTATAAATATTTTTTATATATTTTTAATAAAAATTTAAAAAAACACTCCCACCCTTATCCCCTATAAACCCAATTACCCACTCCTAATTATTGTTATGTCATATTATTAAATATGAATTTTTTTATAATATTATTTAAAAAAAGTTTATTAATCAATAAATATGATTATTTATCATTTTATTAAAAACTATTAAAAAAATATATTTTTTTTTATTACATATATTTTAAAAAACTCCCCACCCTTATCCCCTATAAACCCAATGACCCGCTCCTAAAACTAGATATGTATTTTTAATAAATATTTTATTAAAATATTTTATAAAAATATTTAATCATTTTTTTATTATTATATTTTTATTACATATATTTTAAAACACTCCCCACCCTTATCCCCTATAAACCCAATAACCCGCTCCTAAAACTAGATATGTATTTTTAATAAATATTTTATAAATTATATTTATTTTTAATTTTTTTTACAATTTTTTCATATTACTTTTTATAAATCTCATTACATTTTTTTACTACTTAATTTTTTTTCCCTATAAAACGATATTTTTTATAGACGATATTTTGTCTCTCGATATTCTTGCTTTCGATATTTAATTATACTTACTTATTACGATATTTTTGTTTTCGATATTTTTACATTTCTATATTATCTACCTTCGATATTAAAACTTCGATATTATGTCTTGTCAATATTATTTTTTCGATATTATGTCTGATTACCAGGGGCTTCATCTGTTGGAAACAGCTCTGTTATTTGCAGCTGCGTCGATATTTAATCTTCTTGTGGTGGGTCTTTTTTCCGGTAGTCTTCGGATCCTTTAAAATGAACTCTTAATGCAGGGCTTACTGGGTCATAAAGGAAGTCTTTTGCCCTTGGGTTGAACAGGTTTTGTTGGGGAATTTTATTATTAGATTTTTCCATCAGGTTTTGATTTATTCTCTTTAGAGATATGGGCGATTTTATACTTTCTTCGTGATCAAAGTGGGCGTCGGGAGGGGTGGTGGTCTTCTGAAATTTGAGTTTATGCGCTTTTTTCTTTTTAAATCTTCTTAGCGGCTTTCCCCTTTTTTTCTTTCTTTCCACTTGCTTCTTTTTTATATTTTGTAAATCCTGCGCATCCTCGCCATTTAGGCCAATGCTATCCTTTTTTTCTTGGTCCATGACAGGACTGGCCATAATAAGTTTGTCTTTGGGTTTCTTGAATATAGGATGTAGGTTAGACTCGCTATTAGTGTCTTCTTTAAAGAGTTTCTTTAGGGAATAAACCGTAGTTTTACACTGGTTACTTATTGGTCCCTTACATGATTTATTACCGGTTTGTGTTCCCATTTCTCTTTTTGCCGGCGCTAAGTGGCCGGTGCTTTTGATGTCACTTGTTACCTCTTGACAGTTGTCAGATATACCCTTTACTTTGGTTAGCTCGGTTTGTTCTTTTTTTCTTTTTTCTTCCACTAGGAATTTTAAAATTCCTATTTGCACATCAAGTGTTTGATCCGAGTTCTCCAAGATATTACCTAGATGGGCGAGGACCGAATCCAGGATTTTTTGCAGTGTGAAAAGAGACTTCGACACTGGAGTATTATTGTTCGTTAAGCTAGTGGACTTGCACATAAAGAAGTCCGGAGAATATTCCAGGAGACCCTCTTGGTCCGAGGGTTTTTGTAATGTGCTATTGTGTATAACATTGGGCTCTTCTTGAAATCCCAGATCAAATTCTCCTTTCTTAACGGTTGTTTCAGGACGCATCGAGATATGATCGGGACTATGTTGAATATTAGATAAATCCAATGTTATTTGGCCGGTTGACTCTATTTCCGGGGATAAGTCCTCAATATCTGTTAAGGGGGTTATTTGGTCAACCTCAGATGTAATTAAGGTGTGTTCTTTGGGGGGGGCTTGTGCACTTCCCTCTTTGTCTTTTCCATCCTCCATTATTTCAGCTGTTATAGCTGGGTTTGACTGATTTATTACTACTAGCCCATCCGTGGTTAATGTTGTAAGATACTTTCGTATTCCGGGGGTTCCTGTTATCGTTCCACTGTTCACCGCTTTGTTAGTGGTCTTCCTAATTGCCTCTTCTGTCCCCATTCTTTTCATGAAGATGGTTCGTGATCTCAGTTTCTTAAAAGCCATTTCTCTACACCAGGGCTATTGATAATATTTTTCCGATAGTAGGTTATCAATTTGGTTAGAGACTGTGGAATGTTAATTTGGTTTTACACTGGACAGGGGATTTGGGTGGCTTCCTTCCTCTGGCCTTTATACTCTGGGGTTTTGGCTGGTGCCTACTACTCTGTGGTAGCACCAGCTCTTTCAGATTGAGATGATTTTCAGCGGGGCCGTTTATGGTTGGTGTTGCAACAGTGTTATTCTTAAAGCGCTAATCTTAGCGGGCACACCTGCACTCCGCTTAGTTCTACTGCACTCCTGTTTTATGTTACTGGTCCTTGCCTGTCACACTCAGACAGACCCTCCTCGAGGTTTCAGCCTCTGGGGCTCGCGACACCTCGACGACACCACCACTCTCCTAGGCCCGTCTACCCCTCACAGGGGGGCAGCTGCCATCAGGGAGGGAGCGAGGGTAGCCTCAGGGTTTCGAAGTCACGGGTGTTGCAAGAGTTGATAAGGTCTGCCAGTATTGGTGTGACTCTCTTCTGTGGTATTGGAATGCTTTAGTCCGTCGGGTTTTGTTCTTCCCTTTTGTTGTTGTTTGAGGGATATCGCATTAAGGCTTGCTCCTCCTTAGTGCTCTTGGTGTCCCTACCACCCAGGCCGACCCTCCGCCACAGGGACGGGGGATCTGTGTTCAGCACTCTGCACTCTGACACTCGTGGCTTGTCGCTCAGCCCTATCGAGCGTGGTAGGGGCTGAATTTTACCGTCACGCTCACCGTCACTGCGATTTTGAATCAGTAGCGGAGGTGATGCACTAGGTGGGGCCACAGGCGGTAGATCAGGGGGAGTTCGGGGGGAATGGCAATATTGCTGGCTGTTGTTCGCTCCTGTCCCCTTCCCCGTGACCCCCAGTGCCGCTCTCACCGTTGTACTGCTGCTGGAGCTCCAAGCTTCGGTACCCGCTTCTTGCCTCTGGATTCCTCTGATTCCTCTGGTTCCTTAGGCACCTCGGGCAGTTGCTTGTGGCTGCGGCTTGACTGTTAGCCTGCCAGGGTAGTGCCTCGCTGTGTGCGCCTTGCTGTGTGTGGTCCTTTTAAATATCCTTAGTAGGCTTCTGCCTTACTCCATGCTGGTGGTGGTGCTTAGATTTTTTCTGTTTTTGTCTTTTGGTGGGAGGCGGGATGCAGACTGCGGGCTGCGGGCTGCAGGCTGCGGGCTGCGGTCTGGTGGCTGCCGCCGAGCCTCCCTGTTCCTCCTCCTGGTCTGCTCCCGCTCCGCTCAATGCGCTGTGCAGTTTCCGCTCACGGCAGGCTCACGGCGAGCGGGATCCGCGCTGCCGCCAAGCCTCCCGGTGCCCGCTCCTGTTCCGGTCCCGCTTCGCTCCACACTGTATTGTGTGCGGGTCCCGCTCACTGCGGGCTCACGGTAGGCGGGCTGTGGGCTACGGGCTCACGGTAGGCGGGCTGCGGTAGGCGTGCTGCGGGCTGCGGGCTGCGGGCTGCCGGTTCAATGTCCAGAGTAGGCGGCGGCCCGGTGGTCAGGATAGCTTCGGCTTTTAGCTTCGGCTTCTGCTTCGGTCAGTCCTCCAAGCCGTCAAGCTGCCAAGCCGCCAAGCCGCCAAGCCACCGAGCCTCCCTGCTCCGCTCCCGCTCCTCTCAGCACGGCTCACACACACTCTCTGTAGCTGCTTCTACTCTTTGGCGCCCTCTGCTGGATCTGCTCTCACCACTACATCCTGAAAAAAAACTATGCGTTGTCACCGGAAACCTTTAATAATGTCGAGACCATTGCATTGTAAATGCTTGTTGATACACTCACTCGAAGCACAAGCACACTTCTGGGATTGGTCCTCCTAATGCACCAGTCCTTACAAGTATAGTGTTTGTCTGGTCCTCCTAATGCACCAGTCCTTACAAGTATAGTGTTTGTCTGGTTCTGCCAGGGTGTACCCACGCTAGGAGAACTGATCCAATCCTCATAGGAGTGGGTTATTCATGCCCACACATTCTTCACTCCTGAGAAAAGATCCCAAAAAATCCTGTTTCTCTGCCCTGCTTTAGACTCTTTGCCGACTTAATTGCATGAAAGACGCTGAGCGACTTGAATAAGTGAAGGCAGGGAAAGGCAATCGGAAAGTAACTGATGTGAATTATATTATTCTAAATTGAATCTACCACGAAGTTACTATTGTTTTGAATGGACCTAAACTTGTGCCATTTGTTTTGGTGAAGGTTTTATTTAGGACTTTCTTGCTGCTTATTGGTCTTAATGCTGAGAACCTTTATTTGTATCTCACTCATTAGGGTAATTGCCAATGTCCATCTATGTTATGTAAGGGAAAATCTAAGACTGACAATGAAGGGTTTTGATATTTATCAATGGACTGAGAAATGAATTATGTTTTATTATATTTATTATGGAATAATCATATGTATATTTTATGTGCACCTCATTGGAGATCCAAATCTTTAATGAATATTAAATTGACTCAAGGGCCTGGGGCATATAAATCCTACTACCTATTCACAGTTTGGCATTTAACTTATGCAGAACCATGGAAACCGCACAGAAAAGTCCTTAAAATGCATGAGTAGTGCTTTAAGTGGTCAGTTACCATCGGGCAGTGTATACCTGCACTTCTTTAATTAGATGGAAGCAGTATTATCAACTTTCAGCAGGAATACAATAGTTTAATGAGAGGATACCTGTACATCTCAGTAGCAAGCAGGTACTCTTGCATAGTGGGTACCTCCGTTGTTTTATTCCTATTTCAAGCACTGTGCACAAGATCAAATGGTTGTTTAGTCTAAACAAGCCCAAAAACAATTGCAAGTGCTAGAAAACATTAAGCACACATGACAACTGTGCACCATAGCTTACAGTCCTGTCTACCACTCACAGCTCATTTTGTCACACCCCTCCTAACCTTCTCTTCTCTCTGTCCTATCACAAGATACACCCTCCCCCACACAGACACAAAGAACAACTATATCTAACTCCGGAACAGTAAGCAAGCTTGAACTGGACGAAACCACCCATGGCTAAGCTAACCTGTTGTCATTCGGGAAATACAATTGAGACAAACCAGCCTGTGTTGGGAGGGGTGAGTGTGAGGTGGGATGGAAGGTAGTTATCTGTAGGAAGTCCTCTAACCTCCTGGCCGGAGACCTGCTCTATCCCCCGCAGCTCTGCTGGTGTGTCGCTGCCTGATGTAGGTAGAGTTTGAGTCAGAGTTCGGACTCGGTCTCTGCCTGCCTTGGGTTGTAAGTCTTTACTGTGTCTTATTTACTGTATTATTCTTTGTCTTTGTATTGTGCCTTATTTATTGTATAATCCTCTGTTTGGCATTGTGCCTTATTACTGGATAATTTTCAGTTGTATCTGTCTGTGTTTCTCCTTGCCTGTGCCTTTGTCCTTGTCCTCCATGCCCCTTTGATGCCTGTTTCCACCACTGCTGCCTCTGTGGGCCCTCCCCCCTGCCATTTTTGCGCTCCCACCTCACAGCTGTGCTTTCCTCCCCTTTACCTATTTAATGCTGGCTAATGAGCGACGACGCAGTGGCCGTGCGCAGGAGGCCCACCGCCGGTGTGCTAAAGGCAAGACCGTCTGGGCCCATCCCTGACCAGCGCCAGGGATCCTGGATCTCCGACCACCCACTGCTACGACTCAGGTGCCCTCCTCACATGTAACCCAGGAAGGAACAGCAACTGCCAGCTGTCCACACCGAGCACCACCAATGGCCAGTTCTCCTGCCGTCACTGCTGCCAGACATTCACCACTGTCTGCACCCCAATGGCCACCACCCTCACGCCAAACGCCAATGCCTCCGAGGCCCTGAGGTGCATCCTCATCAATGTGCGCTCCCGGCACAGACACACTGTAGAGATCTGGGACAGCCTCGACACCCTCTTCCCAGAAACTTGGACCAACTCCGCCCCTGACAACTCCACCACCATCCCGAATGGATACATGATCCAGAGGAAGGACCACCTCAACCTCCCAGGAGGAGGACTTGCCATCGCACACAAGAGCTCCATCTGACTCATGACCTCCAGCTCAAATGACCTCAATTTCCAGATCCAGACCAGCCTCAGAATGACCCTAAGAGGCACCCTCTCCTTCAGACCTTCCGGACCTCAAACTGCATTCACAACCACCACCGCCAACCTCATCGCACCTGGAGTTCTGGACCTTTTTGGTTCCGTCCAGAGGTGTCAGGGAACAACACCCAAAGACCCCGGAGTTCCACCTGCCTTGGTGCACAAATGAACAGAAACACGGGCTTCTCGATGGTGGCGTCAAAGACCAAAGGTTTATTACTGCAGGGACACAGAAGTCACAGATACTACACACGGGCAGTAACTAGGAGCCTGTTCGATTTGTACAAAGAGGGTTGCTCCTTATATACTGAATTTTAAGCTGGGGGCAAATTCTTTACATGTAATACATTCCCAAAACCTTTGTGTCTAAAACAATAAATATTTGGCGTTACACAGGAACCGTCGATAATATCTGAGGCCAAACATTGCGAAAAGAGGGGTTCCCACTAGTTTGTCACAATTCTCTGTCAATATTGCATTCAGGACCCGGACCGCCTCATCGTAAAGTTCGTTACCTCCCCCTAATAAAGATTCAGAAAGAAAGAAACAGAGCCAGGTGTGGAAGATAGAAAAGTGGGATAAGGGATGTTTGTGGGTTGTAAATGGGCAAGGCTACCGGCTTCGGCTGCCTAATCATGATCAGGACAATGGACACGAAGACCAGTTTGGCAGGACTGGCCTCGGGCAGAGGAGGCAGCCTTTGTCGAGTCATGCAGCTACAGCGTGATCTGGTTTAAGGTGCACGTGTCATGAAAGAGGTGAATCTCCGGCTAAGGTTACGTGTCCTTAATCGAAATGAAGTGATCAGAGGTTATTGCGTATGTGAGGGCAAGAAATACAAAATGGCGGCCATGATCTAAGATGGATGCCGTGGGTAGATCAGAAATGTGTTTATAAAAGGAGTGCTCTTGCTCGTAGCGTAGCGAAAACACCAGGATATACTAAATGGATCATTTGCGGTTCGCTGATACCAATATTATGTATTTCCGACAAACTTGAAAACACGGGTTCAAATCGTCACGGAACCTCAGACCCTCCTTTTGCCCTTACATAGGCAATTACTTAGTCTATGTCAGAATCTAATTCTATGCTCATCAGGTCAGTGACATGCTGTTGTATCATCAACCTTTCTCGTGTCTTTTCTCCAAACGCAGGTGGTTTTCTGAGACAAGTTGCAGCACAAAGACTACACAGAGCAGGACCACACTGGATAATCAGACAACATGAGAATAGGAATACTAAGATGACACCAATGACCATCAGAACCTTCCATCCCCACGCTGATATCAGAGTCCAAAACCACTCCATGAAGGACCAGTTTCCCTTGTCTACATGTATGGAGTCGGAAATCTTGTGTAGCTTAGAGATCGCCTCATAGACTGTTGGAGCATTATTAGGAATAAAGACACAGCAGCTCGATTGGATCATTCTGCATACCCCACCTCGATCTGCAAGTATAACGTCTAGAACCATACGGTTCTGCAACGTCATGAGTCTATCCGCCTGAAGCTCAGCTGTCAAGTTGCTAAGGGCACCAGCAGTTTCGGTAATAGTAGATTCAACTACCCGTGTTAGCTGACGTATGTTTCTACTATTGGCCATAGGCCCCCAGAACGGAAGGAAGCCTTTGAAGAAGTCTCCAGCTTCCTGACCAGCGGTATCCTCTTTGCTGAAAACACCTCTCGCTACTCTGGTTCTGTGGTAATCAGATGAAGCAGTGTATGTTGGAGGCAACAATCGAGCAATATAACATGATCCTGAAAAGTCGGCAGGCAACCATGTATAAGCTCTGTCTCGACAAATGAAGTAGGTGCCCCTAGCAGTGAGAAAGGCAGGGGAAGAGTTAGCCGGAAACACATAAGTCTCTACGCACTCACTCCTCCCTAGCTGAGCTCTCGGATTTCTCCCATTACCTTGCAAACAGACCTGACCTCGGTGAGGTACGACCCAGATTGGAGTTGAGCTTTTACGCTTGCTTTCTCCTAAACTAAGGCGATACTCTGAAGTATTCCAACTTAAATATACTCGCAATTCGTCTCTAGGGTAAGATGGAGTATTATTGACGTCCTTGACCATGTCAATAATTCCCTGGACTAAGGCTTTGTTGGCAGAGTTATATTTAGTGGAACGCGGTGGGCATGGAGGATAGGTTTCAAGGGCATAAGCAAAGATGGTTTGGAGGGCCTGAAATGATCCATTGTAGCTGTAAGGCAAAACCAGATAGGGAATACCTTTATCCATAGTGTGGGGTATCAAGCCACACACCCAGCAGTTTGTAGTGTTAACTACCAGTTGGTGTTGGTGCAAGAGCTGTACAAAAGTGTTGTTGGTGAATTCTGAGCGTCGGGCTTGCTCATGTTCAGGAAACGAATGGAAAGAGTGTATAGAAGAAACAGTAGAAATGGCAGGATCAAGGGGAGGTACTGTAGTAACTGGCACAAAAATCAAATTTATACTAAAGACGATTCCACCCACCAATGTTGCTAAAATAATCAAGAATGTAATGGCACATTGCATCAAAAAGCATTTGCTATGAAGAATTCTATTAAGTCTGTTTCTGCGAACATAAATCACGTTTTCTCGTTGCAGCGCAGGAAGCTCCATCTTCTACAATCCGCTCGCGACCACTGATGATGTGTACGTAGATGAAAATGCCTCTATCAGCCCTGGGAGTTCCCAGAACCAACAGAAAGATCGACCTTGTGTCAGACCCCTGCAGATTCAAACTAGGCACACAGCCACGACCCTACGGCTACCCAGACGGCAAGGCAATTTTAAAAACAATAAACAATAGCAAACTTCCTGGCTGAAGGCAAAAGTTCAATATATCAAAATCACAATATGCAGTTGCCTGCTTTATTTGTCCATTTTACGGCTTCTTAAGTTATATCTCTGTTTCGCTGGTACTGTCTGATCGGCAAATAGTGTATCACTAGCAGCTGTTGCAGTGTTTAAGTTCGCAGATGGCAAAGTTTCTTCTGATGCTGGAGACAAATGTTCAGTGTTCAAAGGAGTCTTTTCAGGAGGAGAGTCAGGTTTTAGAGTGTCAGTAATCAATTCGGCATCGCTGAAAGAGATGAACTTCGGTGTGCTTTCAGATTCGGAGGCACCAATTCCCTTCTTTACCCAGTCGTCGTAAGGGAGCGGCAAAGGGACACGCTTAACATGTGACGCGTGTACCCAGTGCTTGCGGCCAGCTACACGAACTGCTGTCCTCGTTGCGAGTAGGATTTGGTAGGGCCCCACAAATCTCGGCTGAAGGTTCTTCGTCCTCGCGAAGTTCTTGATGACAACGAAGTCTCCTGGTTTCAGCTGATGCCCTGGACTCTCCGGAGGTTTTGGCAAAGCATCGAAAACCTGTTGATGAATAAGACTCAATTTAGCAGTCAAGTCGTAAAGGTAGTCTATCAACATAGGGTATTCTATGGAGCAAAATTCTTTAGGCCTTGGCACACCCCAGATATTTACCGGGCGACCAAAGACTATTTCATACGGACTAAGCCCTATTCTAGAATGTACCGTTGCTCTCGTTGATAACAAGGCCAAAGGAAGTGCGTCTGGCCAGGCTAAACCTGTGGATGCTTGTATTTTAGCTATTTTCAGCTTGAGGGTGCCATTGTAACCCTCCACTAAACCAGCAGACTGGGGATGGTTTGCACTGTGAAATTTCTGTTTCAGCCCTAGGCCGGCACACACACTCTGCATAACTTTCCCTATAAACTCACTTCCGTTATCTGACCATACAATCCGTGGCATTCCAAATCTAGGGAAATATTCTTTGAGAAGAATTTTGGCAGTCGATAGGGCAGTGTTGTCCTTTAGTGGATATGCTTCGATCCACCTGGAAAAAGCACAAACTACCACCAGGACATACTTTAAATTATTGCAGCGCTCCATGTGAATGAAGTCTAACTGAATCACTTCAAAGGGGCAGGAAGGAGGAGCGAAATGACCAGCTGGAGTTGGAGTTCCCTTGCCAGGATTATGCATCAAGCACACCATACAATTTTTCACCACTCTCTCTGCACACTTACTGATTCCCTCATTCCTCCAGACCGGAGCTAACATCTTACATATCCCTTTAGAACTTATATGCGCTACTCCATGCGCCATCGTCACTACTGCAAGCACATACGCATCGGGCAACATCCAACGCTGCTGTTCCGTCAAATCAATCCAACATCCATTCGAGTCCAACTTGCCCGTACTTTCTCTCCATACACGTTTCTCTTCCTCAGTTGCTTCTTTCTGAATCTCTTTCACACTTTCCATAGTATCCTCGCACATTCCAGACTCAGCAATCCATCTTGCAGACGTAGCAACATACATTCTGCTCATCGTATCTCTAGCTGTCTGTTTAGCAATTTCATCAGCAAAAGCATTCCCACGACCAACATCATCCGTGATTGCTTTATGAGCACTGCACTTCACAATCGCAACTTCAGTCGGCAAGGTTAGAGATTCCAACAAGTCATTAACTAGCTGACCATGTTGGATCTTAGTCCCATGGGACGTAATGAAACCTCTTTCTCTCCACAACCGGCCAAAACTATGGGCCACGCCAAATGCGTACTGACTATCTGTAAAGACATTCACTCTCTTTCCCTTAGCTAAAATACACGCTCTTGTTAGAGCTATTAATTCTGCAGCTTGGGCAGAATTCTGACTCACTCTTGCAGTCTCCACAATCGTCTTCAAAGTAGTTACTGCGTAAGCAGCAGTCACATCACCATTCTCCAATTTAAAACATGATCCGTCCACATACAGCGTACCATCCGGATCGGATAACGGAGTATCTTTCAAGTCAATGCGTCCTTTTGTCTCTTCCTCCGTTTTAAAACAGCAATCATGTGGCTCGGAATCACTCGACTCTTGATCAGTCGGCAACAGTGTTGCTGGATTCAATACATTACATCTTTTGATCTGAATATGACTCGCTAGTAATGTCAGCTCGTAACCAGATAATCTCGCACTAGTAAGGTGTTGTGTCTTCGTTCGGTTCATGAGCGTATCCACTGCATGAGGAACCATGACCACTAGCATGTTGTTCATCACCAAACCAGCAGATTGTCGAATGGAAGCCGCAGCTGCCGCTGTAGCTCTCAAACAACTAGGCAACGCTCTGGCTACCGGATCTAATGTTGATGAGAAATACGCACAAGGGCGTTGTTTATCACCAAACTTCTGTGTCAGAACACTCAACGCGCATCCTTCTCTCTCGTGAACATAGAGCGTGAATGGTTTGCTGTAATCAGGTGTACCCAATACAGGAGCTGAACACAAAGCTTTTCGTAATTCAGTAAAACTCTCTTGACATTCATCAGACCATGGCACTGGACTCGGAACATTTTTCCCAGTCAAAGCTACCAATGGTTTTGCTAAAAGAGAAAAATTTGGGATCCACTGCCTACAGTAAGAGGTAATACCTAGAAAGGCACGTACTTCTCTCTGTGTGCGTGGAACACTCATCTGTGTAATTGCTTTTATTCTTTCTGGGGTCAACTTCCTTCCCTCCTTTGACAAGAGATGACCTAGGTAGGTCACTTCTTGGCAGCAATATTGCATTTTGGAAGGAGACACCTTGTGATTCAAATTAGACAAATGATGCAATAGGGAAATTGTAGCTGCTTTGCAAGTTTCCTTGTCATCGGCAGCCACTAGAAGATCGTCTACATACTGTACTAGGGCAGAACCTGGAGGAAGGACAAAGGAATCTAACTGGCTTTTTAATGCTTGACTATAAATGGATGGGCTCTCACAATATCCTTGTGGAGCGCGTCTGAAACTGCGACCTCCTAGACAGAAGCCGAAAATATCCCTGCTTTCTTCGGCTATCGGAATGCTGAAAAAGGCATTCTTTAAGTCAATAACTGAGAACCATGTGGCTGTAGCAGGAATCAATGTTAACAAGGCAGTAATATCCGGAACTACAGGAAACTGCGGAACTACAATCTTATTAACTTCTCTAAGGTCTATGACAAACCTATAAACTGGAGGTTTTGTAGGATCAGTTCGTTTCAGAATCGGCAATACAGGACTGTTACAGACATTTCCTCTAGTTTCTTCAACCACACCTTTCTTAATCAAATCTTGCACAATCAATAGAAGTGCACGCTCACCTTCACTAGATATTTTATATTGGGGAATTCTTGGAAATTTCACATTTGCTTTCAAAGTCACTACATATGGTGATATTTCTAAGAGACCTACATCATTAGGACCAGTCGCCCAAAGAGAATCAGGGAGTGAACGCAGCTCTGGCGGGAGTGCATCCATTGACAAGTACATCGGAGAAGTGATATTTTTACCCAATGTAAGCTGTACTCCTTCCGGAGAACAGTACAATGTCGCATATAGTCGTTTTAACAAATCTAAACCAAGCAGATTTTCATTACAACCTGTCGTCAAAATCAGAGGTGCTTTCAAGTGACATGGTCCAACAGAAATAGACAAAGGACCAGATATCGGGTTGTAAACAGGGGCGCCTGAAAAACCTACGGAAACATTTGTTGAGCCGGACAAAGGTGCGCCAGGGAGTTTCGCATGAATGATAGAACTTTTTGCGGCACCAGTATCCAACAGAAATGGTTCGACTACACCTGATGTTGCTACTGCGACATAAGGCTCACTCTGATCCACTGGAACTGATACTACTCCCTCTCTCTGTCCATGGCTGTCCTAGTACCCATTTTGTTGAAATCCCTCATCTATTTCATTATAGTCCTCAACAAGATATTGTTGAGATCTATTCTGCTGAGTAGATTGTCCATTTCGTTAATCAAAGTGATTGGAGGGACGATCATTCGTTTGTGGAGGCATAGCACCTCGTCCTCGACCTCTAGAATTCTGCACAAAACCACCACGACCTCTCTGAGCTGCTGCTGCATTATTTTGCGCTAAGATCGGACATTCATTTTTATAGTGACCCTCTTTCTTACAGTACGCACACTGGTTCCACTGATATTGAGGTCTTGATGAGCTATAATCTGTCCTTTGGTACGAACCTTGTTGCGTATTAGATTGATTTGTGCGAGGCGGATACGCCTGCTGCAAAAGAACTTTAGTTTTTAAATCTTTCGTTTTCTTCTCTGATTTTTCCTTTTCCTCTTTATCCCTATTTTCGTAGTACTGTGCAGTCGCAAGTATTTGCGCTGTTGTAGATACAGCCCACGCACTTTCTGAATCTTTTAATTTATTGCATAATTCAGGTAACAAATTATGCACAAATTTATCGACAAACAGTCTTTGTCCTCCTTCTGTACTCATGTCCTGACCACTATGATCTACAAAAGTCTCTTCAAACCTCGTGAAGAAGTCGGAGACACTTTCGTCCTTCTTCTGCCTGCATGCTGACAGCTTGTCCCAATTTACACGCAATGCTGGCATCAGAGTCTTCATTAGATCAATTATTCTACCTGGTAGATTAGCAATTAAGGGTTCAGGTTTTGCACCACCTATTTGCTGACCATCTGCTGCAGTGATAGCTGCCCAATCACCACCTAGGCAGCTTGATGATCCTCTCTACGAATTTTAGCCCACACTGGTTGCGGGACTACATTGCCAAATAACATATCGATGTCGGCTAAGTTCATTATACAAGCCTCAACTGTCTGTGTTAATTCCTTGTAATATCCAGCAGGATTCTTGCGTGGATCTGGCAAGGCCTGTTTCACTGCTAGCACTTCAGCTCGCTTCCATGGAATGTGTATCCACACTCTTTGGAACTGCGCTGGAGCGGCTGCAATACCAGCATTATCATCACGTGCTACTGCTTCGCGCCAGATTGGAGGAACTTCCCTCATAGGATATTGGCGACTTAGCTTCATTTTTCCCTTTTCTAAATCTCTTGGCGAACGAAGAGACGGATCATTCCTAAAACCTAAAATAAGTTCCATCGCTTCTTTTATATTCTCACCCACTATCATTCCAGCAGCAAACTCTTTCTGAACTTTAATTAAATCTTCCAAATCTGATTCAACATCATCTTCTTCTATTTCTTCACGTAACAACGAGCACATCTCATCAAAGACATATCGTTGCGTTGGTTCCCCCCACTGCATAAATGTGTCTAGCACATCTCTCGTACTATATCTTCTACTCTTCGAAATCCATCTGAGAGCCGTGGAATCTAAAATTCCCCG
Source organism: Lissotriton vulgaris (assembly GCF_964263255.1). NCBI lineage: Eukaryota > Metazoa > Chordata > Amphibia > Caudata > Salamandridae > Lissotriton > Lissotriton vulgaris. The sequence goes on along the minus strand of NC_141685.1, from coordinate 891,138,761 downwards.
TTCTTCAGTACTTGGAAGCTGACTACGTCTCTGAACTGAGTCAGGAGTAGGAGTCTTAATTAAAGTTTTATATAAAGGAGACAGTATATTAGTAACAGAATCAGTGATTCTTCGACGAACAGAAAGTGGAGTTAGCACACTCGCAGACGTAGAGAACGCAGTAGAGGTAGGAATAGATAACGGAACAGTAGGAGTATCGAGAAAAATAGTTTGCGGAACAGTAGGTACAGAGGTAGGTATAGAGGCTGGCAGTGCAGGAAGAGGAGGAGCTGTAGGAACATTCACATTCATCACAGGAGGTACGGGAACTTGATTCTGAGGGACAGGAGCAGGAACACCAGGTTGTCCAGCAACCGGCAATTGAACATTCGGGACAAGTGGAGCCGTAGCACCTTGTGCGTACGGTGGAGGTGACCGTAACAGATAAGATAACAGAGGATCGTTTTCGGAATCCTCCAGTATCTTAGCCATTTTCGATGGCAAGGCAGGATAGCACTTGTCAATCGCTAAGTTATGCTCTCTAATGGCTACATCTATGGCCTTCTCACACTCGTTAGCCTGCAACTGTTTAGCCGCTTGCTCTAGAGTCAACTCTTCTTGTTCTTTCTGTTCTTTCTTCAACCTTTTCATTTCTCTCTGTTTGGATTCTTTTCGCCAATAACGGAAAGAATCAAACATTGCCGGCCGGGCTTTCTTCCTAAACAATTTTGCTTCTAAATTGTCGAGAATCTCGGGTTCAAAACTACCATGCAGTGGCCAACTAAGGACACCATCCTTCTTACAGTAACGGACCCATACCTCATTATAAGATATAGGACCCACACCAAATTTACAATATAAATCATATAGGGGAGTCCCAATCGGAGGAACCAGACATGAGTCCTCCAATCGTGAGTCACTGTTGCAACTAAAACATGACAACATTTTCCGACTTACCATTTTAGTCCGGAACACAAAACAAACAAAACACGGAACAAATATGTGCACTCGAACCAAGAACTTAGGCCTACCAAAACGAACTGATGTATCGATACCCAAACTAAACCAAATAGATTATCGTAACTAGAACAACCAGTGATAATCTTACAAAACCAAACCAAACCAAGAACCGATCAAGGATTTTAACAATCCTCACAAAGTAACCAGCTAGCTATCACTAAATACTTAACTGAGTCACTGAAGACGTCACCAAGGAGAAACCCGTCACGTTTCGCCGTACTAAGGACTGCACCTCTCGGGTCCAAGACAGGGCGACGGTCAAGGCAACGGCCCACTGCAGCCGTCCTGAACGGGAAACCCTCGTGGAAGAGAACTTCGGGCCACTTTTGCGATATGCCGGGATCGATGAAGTGGGGCGCCTCCCTCAGGAATCTTCACACGAAGCTTCTCGAACTCTTCAGGCTTTTGGACCGGTACCGAATGACGTCGCCCCACGTTGGGCGCCAATTGGAGTTCTGGACCTTTTTGGTTCCGTCCAGAGGTGTCAGGGAACAACACCCAAAGACCCCGGAGTTCCACCTGCCTTGGTGCACAAATGAACAGAAACACGGGCTTCTCGATGGTGGCGTCAAAGACCAAAGGTTTATTACTGCAGGGACACAGAAGTCACAGATACTACACACGGGCAGTAACTAGGAGCCTGTTCGATTTGTACAAAGAGGGTTGCTCCTTATATACTGAATTTTAAGCTGGGGGCAAATTCTTTACATGTAATACATTCCCAAAACCTTTGTGTCTAAAACAATAAATATTTGGCGTTACACAGGAACCGTCGATAATATCTGAGGCCAAACATTGCGAAAAGAGGGGTTCCCACTAGTTTGTCACAATTCTCTGTCAATATTGCATTCAGGACCCGGACCGCCTCATCGTAAAGTTCGTTACCTCCCCCTAATAAAGATTCAGAAAGAAAGAAACAGAGCCAGGTGTGGAAGATAGAAAAGTGGGATAAGGGATGTTTGTGGGTTGTAAATGGGCAAGGCTACCGGCTTCGGCCGCCTAATCATGATCAGGACAATGGACACGAAGACCAGTTTGGCAGGACTGGCCTCGGGCAGAGGAGGCAGCCTTTGTCGAGTCATGCAGCTACAGCGTGATCTGGTTTAATGTGCACGTGTCATGAAAGAGGTGAATCTCCGGCTAAGGTTACGTGTCCTTAATCGAAATGAAGTGATCAGAGGTTATTGCGTATGTGAGGGCAAGAAATACAAAATGGCGGCCATGATCTAAGATGGATGCCGTGGGTAGATCAGAAATGTGTTTATAAAAGGAGTGCTCTTGCTCGTAGCGTAGCGAAAACACCAGGATATACTAAATGGATCATTTGCGGTTCGCTGATACCAATATTATGTATTTCCGACAAACTTGAAAACACGGGTTCAAATCGTCACGGAACCTCACACCCCACGCCATCGCCTCCATGACCTACATACTCATCAGAAACCTCAACTTCCACCCCGACAACCTCAGCGACACCAACTCTGCCACCCTCCTTGACAACCTCTCAAACCTCAGACTAAATCAACTCGTCACTACCCCCACCCACAAGGCAGGACATGCCCTTGACCCCATCTCCGCAGGAGGTAACAACATACACTTCAGCCACACCACGCAATCACCCTGGATGGACCACCACTGCGTACACTTCCACGTCGACAAACCCACTGTGTCCAAACCTGCACCCCGCCCTCCATGAAGAAACTGGAGCAAAATCACTGAGGAGCAGCTCAACTCCACCCTCAAGCGCAATGCACCCACCAACCTAACCGACACCAACCTTCCAGCCAAAGAACTCCACAGATGAATCTCCAACTGAGCAGACAAGCTTGCACCCCTATGTAACCCCAACAGACAGCCCCCCTGGAAGGCCACAATGTTTACTACCAACCTCCAAGAATCCAGAAGCCCCTGCAGATGTCTCAAGAAGAACTGGAGAAACAGCAAATCATCAGAGGACCACACCACCAACAAGAACGCCATGAGAGAATACCACCAATGCATCTGATTCACCAAAAAGACCTTCGTCCAGAACAAGATCCTCACCAATGTCAGCAACTTCCAGGAACTCTTCAGCATCATCCAGGAATTTACCAAACCCCCCAGCAAAACTACACACATCACCCCTCCCAGGACCTCTTCAACAAGCTCAGCTTCTACTTCTATCTGAGGATCAAGGGCTATCATACGACAACTTCAATAACCAGACACCGGACTCCAAAACCACTCCATCCTCCAGTAACCCCAGCCAGCCCACCATCTCCTCCTGGACCCCAGTCACCACTGAAGACACCACATCAACCATAAAAGGCATCCAACCAGGAGCTCCCACGGACCCCTGCCCCTGCCCGCAGCACATTTTCCACAGAGCCGCCGCCACCATCGGTCCAAAACTACGACACACCATCAATGCCACCCTCAAAAACAGCATATTTCCGAACGACTGGAAAGTGCAGAAGTCAGACCCATACTCAAGAAGCCCTTAGTAGATCCCAGGGACCTAAGAAACTACCAACCCATCGCCATCCTCCCCTTCATGGCCAAAGTCTCTAAGAAGACCATCAACATTCAATTAACAAAACTCATTGAAGAAAACTCCATCCTCGACCCTCCCAAGCTGGATTTTGCAGCAACCACAGCACTGAGACCGCTCTACTCATCACCTGAGACGACATCCACACCCTTCCAAGGACACACTACAGCCCTGATCGTACTTGACCTCTCTGCAGCTTTCAACACCGTCACCCACCGTACACTCACCACCAGACTTCACGAAGCCGGCATATAGGGAACTTCCCTCGGCTGGCTGCGCTCCTTCCTCACTAGCAGAACCCAAAGAATCAGACTCACGCCCTTCCTCTCCGAATCCACGGAAATCAACTGCGAAGTACCCTAAGGATCATTGTTCAGCCCCCGCTCATCAACATCTACATGGGCCCCCTCACTGCCATTGTAAACAGCATAGTATTGTACGCCAACAACACCCAGCTCATCCTCTCCCTCACCAAGGACCCCATCACCACCAGACTCAACTTCCAGGAAGGAATGAAAGACGTTGCATCCTGGATGAGCAGCAACGGCCTGAAGCTCAACTCGGAGAAGACAGAGGTCCTCGTTCTCGGACCCTCCCCCTCTGTATGGGACAACTCCTGGTGGCCCATCACCCTTGGCAGCCCCCCAACCCCACAGACCACACCCAAAACCTCAGCATCGTACTCATTTCCTCCCTCTCCATGACCCGAAAGGTCAACGTTGTTGCCTCCACCTGCTTCAACACTCTTCGGATCCTCCGAAAGACCTTCAAATAGATCCTCCCCGAATCAAGGAAGACCATCACTCATGCACTGATAACCAGCCGACTGGACTACCGAAACACCCTCTATGCTGGGATCAACAAGTCTCTGCTCTGCAAACTCCAAACCATCCAGAACACCACAGCCAGACTCGTCCTTGTCATCCCTGGACACAAATACATCACCCAGCACCTGAGTAACCCACACTGGCTCCTCGTCGAGAAAAGAGTAACTTTCAAGATACTCGCCATGCCCACAAATGCCTCCACAACACAGGACCCCAATACCTCAACAACAGAATCTCCTTCCACGTACCCAAGAGGAACTTACAATCAGCTTATCTTGCCCTCACCGAATCCCAACACATCTGCAGAGCAAGAATGGGTGGAAAAACCTTCTCCTACATCGCTGCCAAGACCTGGAACGAGCTGCTGATCATCATTAGACGCACCCCCCTCTGCATATCTTCAGGAAGACCCTCAATACCTGGCTCTTCGACTGACCAGAGCTGCCCCCCAGCGCCTTGAGACACTCACGGGTGAGTAGCACGCTTAAAAATTCCCTGATTGAATAATAGAGTGATTATTTGATTGCTAACAGGATCTGTGGCCCTCCACTGGAGCAAGCAGCTGTTGTGGGAGCGGTAGCTATCCTGTGCATCAATATTGTATTTTTGTTTGTTGATTGCAGCCTCTCAATTACCACTGTTGCTGTACAGTATTGTAAATGAAAACGCCAATACATTTTGTTTACAAAAAAAATCAGACAAAGGAGAAGACTAACACACATGCCCTTCAATAGCACCCCAAACCCAAAAACAAAATTCAAGGCAGCTGCAGTCACTGCAACAATTGTACAAAGATGGACAGTATTTTTATGGGGATGTTGGAGGGGAAATTAGGAAAACCAGTAACAGCAGATATTTATAGTTGTGACATTAGCCAAGACCTTTAGATGTCATTCGAATTATATATGTAACTAGCTTACCCAGCGCGCGTTGCTGCGATCTCAGAAGAAAGGAAATTTAAGGAAAGTTGTTATGATATCATTCAATTTACATTGTGTCATTTTTATTGGAAACTATTCATTTTAATATTGAAAACATTTTAAAGTGTTGTTTTAATTCTGTTTATTTATTCGAGTGCATGTGGAAACACAGTATTTTTTGTTTTTCCGTCTGGTGTGTACACGAATAAATCAGGTTTTCCGAAGCGTGAGCTGGCCACATACAGTTGTCCATTTGAGAAGCACGGATTCTCCAAATGTAGTCCACACACTTGCAGCGATTGTCCTTGTGCTTTGTTGATGGTCATTGCAAAAGCAAGTCGCACCGTAAACTGTAAATGTTCAGTATTGGAAAGATTATGAGGACCCTGGGGGGTCGGAGGTCGATATTTAACACATATTTTTTTTTTGCCAGAAACCTTCGCGGGAGTGTACTCAACAACTTCCCAAAGTTTCATGGCAATTGGATGAATGGTGTAGTAATGCATAAAGGACAAACAGACATACTTTCGTTTTTATATATATACATATATATCTATATATATATATATATATATCTATATATATATATATATATATATATATATATATAGATATATATATATATATATATGCTTACTTATTGAGGCTTTAAGTCAGCCTTCTTCATCCATTGCCTGTTGTTGTATCATTCATATTTTTTTGGAGTCACTGTGAATAACGGCATTGAGCTCTTTCAAATGAAGCTGATCCTCAAACTAATTAGCTCCTTTCGGTGTAAGGGACTACTATGGCAATGTGTGCTTTTGGATCCACAAAAATAATTTTGTTTTTAGCCAAGGTTTTCCTTTTTATATTGGTGAATGATTGGCAACTGCCCTAAAAAGGTTTTTCGAAAAACAAAACTATGGCAAACAAGACAAGCCTCAACAAAGCCAAAAGGCTAGCATCAACACCAGATTCACTGGTTTTGCCAATGCTTCTTTACATCTGAAACGGAAATTCTTCACAGCTGTCAAAACAAGACAAGCACTAACAAAGCCAAAGTGCTGGCCAGAAACACCAGACCTATTGGATTTGCCTATGCTTGTTTAATTCTGGAAGTACCGAGTTTGAAAGTGATAAAAACAATCCCTCTTCATGGAAGTTTAACTTGAAAACAATGAGGCTGTTTACATTATTACAGATTTAGGAGTTCCTCTGCTAAAACAAACTCTAAAAAATATATTTGAGCAGACTGAATTATCACATTGGAACAGCTTGATATTTTAATTTCCTAGTTAATATTGGTAAGCAATAAATAAGTCTGCAAAAAATCTGGTATCTTGATTTTTCAGTTATTGTTATTAAAAACTAAACAAGGCTTTAACCCGTTAAGCGCGCCGAAAATTCCGCCCCAGTGCGGACGTTCGATTGCGCTAACGGGAATGGAACGTTCAGCGGACGTGCGCAGCACTAGCGAGGTAGTGCACGCGACGACCGCTGAACGTTCCCCGCACTTAAGGGGTTAAAGAATATAAGTAGGTGAAAGTCAAAAATAGATTTTTATTGTTTAATCTTAAAATATTCAAGAATGCTCAGGGTATTTAAACTGTATTAAACATTATTAGATAGAGAAGAACTCTCAGGTTGGTGGCAGCTCCTGGGGTCCGATTGGAGAACGAACCGCAACACTCTGCGCTACATAGCGCACATTACTCCAGGAAAGCTTTAGGCAGCGCGTGCATGAATACGATGCCGATGCCGCCTTGATAATTTTTAAAATAATTTTAATACACTACTTACTATTTTGGGCACTGTATTGTTTCAAAGCTTGTACAGCACTGTACCTCGCCCCGTTCCACCACGGCTGACTGTGCCGTTTGTGTGGAGGGCGAGGCGCCATCTTGGATCGGGCCAGACCGGAGCTAGCGGTCTAGCTCTTCTGGGGAGGAAGGGATAAAACGAAATGTGTATCCGGGAGCGCAGCGGACGAGCGCAGCGGGCGCGACGTTGGCGCGCCGAAGGTGCGCATAAGGTAAGCCCGTCTGCGCCCGTCCGCGGCCGGTAGGAACCAGGGGCCAACCTTAATGCTCAAATTCATACCTATACCACGGATGATTTACTCACTTTGAGGCCCCCTGACCATCTCTGCCCGACCCTACCCCTGCACATATTAAATCGTACCTCTTTATATGGTCTCTCTGAAAAAATTGATTATGCTGAATCCAACTTCATTCCTACTCAGCATATACATACTGTTAGTCAGTTACCCCAAAATCCTCAGATCAAACTTCGTTGTATATACCTTAATACACGCTCTATGGCTAAACATCAAGTTGATATATTTCTATTATTAACATCTGAGAAACCTGACATTGTGTTTCTATCTGAAACCTGGCTTACCCAGGATTCACTGCCAGATATCCTAGCCTCCCTTCCAGCTGATTATTACATCCTCACTGTTAACAGACCTGCTGGAAAAAAGGGTGGAGGAGTGGCTGTTATTATCCATAATACACATAAGTTTACAACACTCCCCTCTCTGGCTTTGACCTCCACGGAGAATATTGTTTTAAAGACTGACACCGATAGTGGAGCAATATTAGTAGTCTTGATTTATCGGCCCCCTCAATCGATGCCCATCTTCCCATTATCACTGGCCGAACAAATGGCCCCTCTTGTAACAAACTATTCTAAGGTCGTCCTAATCGGGGACTTTAATCTTTGGTTTGACGATACTGAGGCAGACCCACAGGCAGCAGAAATGAAAGATCTACTCTCTGACCTTAATCTAATTCAACACATTCACTCTCCTACCCATGAGAAAGGCCATAGTCTATCCCAAATATGGTCTTATAATACATCACTAACCACACCTTCCATTAAGCCTGGTATTTGGTCTGATCGTTTTTTTATTCATTTTACAATCACTGTTGAGTCGAGCATGAAACAGTTATCTCAGACTGGTGGGAAAACTAGGAAATGGACGGGTATTGACATACCGGCTTTTCTTGACACCTTGGCCACCACCCTGCCCTCACTGACTAAAGATATTGATGTCATGGAGGAGTCCTTTTCTCACTGGATCCAAACGGCAGCGGATATTCACGCACCTTGCGTGAATTTTTCTGGCTCACGCCCCAATGATGCACATAAATGGTTCACTTCACAAGTGGAGACTCTAAAACTTGAAGTCCGCCAAAAAGAAAGGAAATGGAGGACTAGGTATCTGCCACATGACAAAGCGATCTATTGCTTGGCCCGGAAGAACTATCAAAAAATCATTTTAAAATATAAAGTTACTTATTTCTCAGAAAATTTTTTAAATTCACAGAATCAATCTAAAGATGTCTTCAATATAGTGAATAATTTGTGTAACAGTGACAGAACAACTCCCTTGGTAACTCCTTCACAAGATCTTTGTGACTCTTTAAATCTCTTCTTCACAGATAAAATTACTACTATAAAAAAGAGTATACTTAATCTCCCCGTCCCTGCTCCTATGGACGACAGCTACCATAACACTACTACACTAGATTCATTTCCTCTGATCGACACAAAAATATTGTCTGACCTATTAGTACGTGTTAAATCCGGATCACCCGATGACATCTGTCCCCCACACATATTTAGAGAGGTAGGACTAGCCATTCCCCAAGTAGTACTTTCGTTGTTGAATGAATCACTTATACAAGGCAAGGTCCCTAGTAGTTTTAAGAACGCCCTGCTCATCCCACTGATAAAAAAACCTGGTGCAGACCCACTTGATCCGATTAATTATAGGCCTATATCCCTTTTACCTTATGCATATAAAATCCTGGAAGCCTATGTCTCCTCTTGCCTGTCCAAGTTTATCGAAAAATCTGAATACTTGGAACCAAACCAAGCTGGTTTCCGTCCCTGTCATTCGACGGAGGCCGTGATTCTGGTTGTCCAAAATACTTTGAGATCCAATGCTGATAAAGGCATACATCATGCCCTCGTACTTCTTGATTTGTCGGCCGCGTTCGACACGGTTGACTATACCATTCTTGTCAACCGTGTCGAACAAGCCGGCCTGAGGGGTTCTGCCTTAAATTGGATCACCTCCTTTATAACAGGACGCTCGCAATCAGTGAGACTTGGCAATTTTACAGCTTCCAAAATTCCAGCCACATGTGGGGTCCCTCAAGGATCCTCATTATCACCTTTATTATTTAATCTTTACCTTCGCCCATTACTTTATTCTTTAAAGAACTTCAAAGTTACCATCTATAACTACGCGGATGATCTCCAACTTGTCTTTCCACTTAACACTGCTGACTCCGTGACAGAATTCCAGAATACTATGACACATATACAGAGGTGGATGAACCTCAACCATCTTAAACTTAACCCAGGCAAGACAGAGTTGATCTTACCTGGGAAAAGTGAACTGAGTTGGGGCCCATGTTTTTGGCCATCTGACATGGGAGCCCCACCCACAAAATCCCTCTCTGTAAAAAGCCTGGGGGTCACGTTGAGCGCAGATCTCTCTCTGAAAGGACAAGTTGGAACAGTAGTCTCCGCTAGCTTTTTCCAACTTAAAAAAATAAAAGAAATAGCCCAGTTCCTGACACAATCTGCTCTTATTCAGGTAGTCATTGCTCTTGTTCTTTCTCGACTGGATTTTTCCAACAGCCTCTATCTGGGACTCCCAGTTGGCCAGTTGAAAAGACTTTAGCTTGTTCAAAATCAAGCAGCTAGGCTGATTTGCAGACAATCTAAATGGCAGTCCATCAGACCCGGCCTGGAAAGATTACATTGGCTACCTGTAAAACAAAGAACTGAGTTCAAAACTGGATGTATTATTTTAAAGCCTTGCAGAACACAGGTCCAAAATTTATCAGGAAACTTTTTTCTAGGTACAACCCATCTTTAAACCTTCGCTCTGCGCATAAAAGTTTTTTGGTTGTCCCTTCCTTTAAGAAAAAACGTCTGAGGGGCACTGTTTTGATCATCTTGCAGCCACCTTTTGGAATTCTCTCCCCCTGCCTATAAGACAGAGCCCTGATCTTCTTACTTTTAGACGCTCTCTTAAGACTTGGCTTTTTAAACAGGCTTACTGTTAGAGTAATTGGCTTTTTAAACAGGCTTACTGTTAGAGTAATTACTTGTGTTATGTTTCTCTCCGATAGCGCCATGAAGCCTACGGGCGTACGTGCGCTTAATAAGTAAATTTTAACATAACATAACATAACATAATCCCAGAACTGCAGAATGAGTGTCATGCAGACAGGAACTTTAGGTGTAAACAAATTTCCTTGCTGAACCTTACAGAGAAGGCATGCCAAGTCTTCCAACAGGCGTCTCTGCCTGCTTGAGGACAATAGTGTCACAGTGGTGCAGAGACAGGAACAGCAGCTGTCTCCTTACTGAACATTTCTTCTGTTGTTCTAAAGAGGGTATGCAGGTCTGAGCAAAGCCATCTCAGAAGCTCATATTGGGCCCTTCGTGTGCTATTATCAGCTTAGTTAGATGAAGGAAGGGACGGGTTAGGGTAAATCAATGTAGAGAAACCTAAAAATCAGTTATAATGTTACAATATTGGCAGTTGTTGTGCCTACTGATAAATATCTGTGCCACTATCTTGTTTGTTTTCATTGTAACTACTATCCATACTGTGTGCACTAGGATAGGAGTTTGATTTCAAGCATTTTGAAAAAATATTCATAATTTCCTAGTGCACATGAGTGTGGCTTTTCATGATGAAACATGGTTTGAGTTCCATTAACTATTACTGTGAATCGCCAGGGACTGATTGTTACCTAATTAATACCTTAGTAATGTAATGCTAAGTAAGCTGAGGGAGGTTGCAGTTCACTGGGTTTTCTGCCTCATGTTGGTACATTGGTTATGTTTTTTGTGCCTGTAGGTCTAGAGAACCATTTCTAGGGCCGTGTTTGGAGAAGAATTCCAGAAAACATATCATGGTTGTAAGAAATTGGGATATTAGTTTCAACGCATGAGAGTCCTTCACAAGTAATAGAATGACAATCGCCTTATTACTGGGACCAAGTACTCCATTGTAGCACTTTTGTCACCAGAGAAGTCCATGGCATACTCAGGGTATATGGTGTGGGCTAGTAATCGCAATTCGCGAAATCAACAATCAATAAATTATTGTCCAGTCTGTGCTTTACCTTTAAAAAAATGTAATAACCACATGGTATACTTTGTAATGGTAACTTATTATAAGGGATAACAATATGTCTAAGGCAGACCTACTGGCTTTATCAAGGGGTCATAACATTATTAATAATAACCACATGTTATGCTTTGTCAAGGTAACAAATTGTAAGGAGTGACAATATTACTAAGGCAGTCCTCACGTCTTTTTTTCAAGGAGGCACAACATTTATAATAATAATAATGACATGTTATGCTTGGGTATTATGACACAATTTAAATCAATAAAATCAATACTACTGATGTTCATCACTCAAGCACAATATTGTCAATAAAGCTTTTCATTTCAAAATCACATGTGGGTCTGAGTATTTGCTACAGGCGATAAAATTTAACCATAGGACAACCTCTAGGAGTCCCAACATTCATGAACTATAGAACAAACGCTGCAGCTGTGAGAGCCTAAAAACATTGTCAAACTCTCCTGGGGTCAATGCAGTCAGTGGGAAACATCTTTAAGAAGGATATCACGGGGGCTGCTGTACTTAGTCAGCCCCTCAAATTGGGGTTGAAATTTTGGTGGTGACCCTGCCCCTCCCACAAGAAGGTAAATAAGCAAATGTAAGCCCTCACAGGGCATTATGGAATGCTCCAGGCCCAAAACAATGGATGTTCTATCTGCTGTACTTTCCCCTGCCGCAGCCCCACGTCGCAGCCTTTTAGTTTTTGCTGGTGGGTGCTCCAGTCCCTCCAGGTACACCCACCGGCATGGGGCTCATTGAGATTCTGCAGGAGGAGCTGCACAGTCCCCAAGGCCCCAGTGTTGGATCATTGATGAATGTACAAATACCGGACGATACCGCCATCTCCACCCTGGGTTAAGAATTATTCACCAGAGGACTAGAGAAAGTTGTAGCACCAACAATTGTTACAGAATGTGAAGTATTTGTAGAGGGTATGTGTAACACAGGCTTGAGATGATATTAAGACGGGCTCTTAGTTTAGACAGAGGTATCTCGATCCTGATAGCCTCTTAGAGGTGGATTGGAAAATGGCCAGAACATGTTGACTATGAATCTAGTGATGGGAGGATGATTATGCCCTGAGACCATCAATAAATCTTTTTTACCCTGTCTAGGAAACCCTTCGATACAATTCAATTAGTTGGGCATTCCCTGAGGCAATTTTAATCATTTTTAAAAGCAGCCTATTTCTGATTTGGAGCTAAAAACAATAATTAAGCCCCACCCCGTACTTGATAAAGCAGGGTGTGTAGAATCATGCTCTATGATGAGGCATGCCAAGAAGTAGATGAGGGAAAAATAAACGGGTTTCATAGAAGGTGAAGTTGTTTTTAATTATCAGTCTTCCAGTGTGGAACAACACCCGTGAAGAACTTTGCACTATAAATCGTGGGAAATGCCATACCTTTTTAGATGCAGAACTGAGGTCAGTCCATATAATGCAACTAGTAGATACCAGGTTACAACATAGAAGAACATCTCAATCACCCTGAAACAACTGAGATGGGGCAGATGATTTGATAGTTGATCTAAAAAGACTACTGTGGGAAATGCAAGTTAAGGTTGTAATCGGATCTAAAGTTTCTTGTTTGAAGGTTGTTGTTTGCTCGGAATGTAAACACCCCAACTGATTCCGCTGGCATGCTAATGACACATATATTAGTTTTATTACCATGGGTAATATTAACAAATGGAAAAGTTATATTGTGAATTCGGTTCAGTTCAAGTTTATTTGTTTGATATATGGCCAAGAAGGAAAAACAAACATTACAATCATCACACACAACTCAAATATAAGAAAATATTTTAAAATAATGAGTAATGCTATGCACCTAAAAAAGACGTAGACAAAAATGACAAAATAATTTGAATTCAAATCACGTACATTTTGCTAAAAGGTTAAATAAAAAAGAATATTAACCCAATTGCATTCTTAAAATAATGTATATAACAGACTTCAAAATGTCTACCCACCGGCTGCATACTATGTGATACTTCACTTATGAGTTATAAGGAAAAGTCCTCCGTGATGGCGTTCCATCCAGGCACTGAATTAATTTCACCTACAATTCTTTCTACAATCTTCCAAGTACCATCTTTCTCATTTGAACAAGAAGGGGCAACACCAGAATTCCGTAATTATCCCATGTAAATTTCGACTAGATTGTGGGATACAATTGTTTATAGTTTATTTTTTAAGTTAAAGCAGGAGTAACAGAATTCAGTTTATTGGTAGTATGAAGAGAATTACAGTTTTTGTACAACACTAGCTTACCTGTCGTGCCTTGCTGTGATCTCAGAAGAAAGGACATTTAAGGAAACTTGTTATGATACCATTCAATTTACATTGTGTCATTTTTATTGAAACGTCTTCATTTTAATATGGAAAACATTTTAAAGTGTTGTTTTAATTCTGTTTATTTATTCGAGTGCTTGTGGATACACAGTATTTTTTGTTTTTCCGTCTGGTGCCTACAAGAATAAATCTGAAGGTTTTCCGACTCGTGAGCTGGCCACATACAGTTGTCCATGTGAGAAGCACGGATTCTCCAAATGTAGTCTACACACTTGCAGCGATTGTCCTTGTGCTTTGTTGATGGTCATTGCAAAAGCGAGTCGCACCGTAAACTGGGGGGCCGGGGGCCGATTTTTAACAATTTGTTTTTTTTTTGCCAGAAACCTTCACAGGAGTGTACTCAACAACTTTTAAAAATATATATATATATTTCTTTTGCCAGAAACCTTCACAGGGGTGTACTCAACAACTTCCCAAAGTTCCATGGCGATCAGATGAATGGTGTAGTAATGCATAAAGGACAAACAGACATACTTTCATTTTTATATATACAGATGATTAGATTGTAATTTCTATATATATTTAATGAGTCAACTCATCCAATAATTTATTGTTCACATCATATTCAAAAAGTTAAGAATATTGCAGAACAATAAAACAAGGCTTTAAGTGTAAAGTGACAAGCGCTAATTCTTTATTTTCTTTAACATGTCAGGTCATCCAATCATTTATCGATCACACCATCCTCAATATAACACAATTAAAAAGTAAAAAAGATTACATAACAGTGGGACAAGGTTTAATGAGAAAGTGAAAAGTGAGTGCCGAGATCTCATTCCTTATATTCAATAAAGCATCAATTTCCCAGACCTATACATATCTCTTATACTTTATAGTGTAAAGGACTAAAGACGGAACGCTAAAGACCAGACCGGTGGGGACGCGCTGCGAGGGGGCTCGCAGTCTACCTGATCTTCTTGCCTCTCCTTGCTTCACCGACTTCACTGGGCATTCGGGCGCGGCTGGGCTCCTGACGCTGTGGTCTCCCCCGACGGCGAGCAGCTGACATCGCTCGGCCGCGGAGCGGGGTCGAGACTACAGCTCCCAGCCTGCCCTGGGAGGTCGCCGCCCACTTCCTGCTTGGCGCGAACGGAGGCGCTTAAAAACAGACAGATCCCTCCGCGTCGCGGACGCGCGCGGACGGCGCCGGGCGGAGCCCGGGCAGAGGGCGGGCCGTCTGTGGCAGTCCGGGGACGACGAGGGACGGGACGGGCAACCCCCCTTGGCCCCAGCGCTTGCATCGGAGAATAGACCCAGGTATTGCATTACCTGTTTGCGCAGGGAAGTTGGACAGGGTACTGAATCCCTTTGAAAAACAGCAGTTTTACCCTTGACCTCAGGGGAATTATGTCTACTCATCCCAACACTCGCTCTGCTGGGAATAAATCAAACAAAAAACCCACCCCTAAACCAACTCGGGGGGAAACTACAAAGGAGGGGGCCCTTGCAAGTGGGAAGAAACCAACTGCAATCGACTTAATGCTAAAGAAAGTGACTGGCGAAATTGAACGCATGGAAAGGAGTTTATCCTCCTCGCCTAACCTTAACGCCATCATTCAAACACCCTCTAGAGATGTCTTAATAGTAGATAGCCCAAATACTCAGGGTAGTGTATCCCAAACAACCAATGATATAGAGGACGTCCCTTGTGCACAAACCGCAGGCTTAGAAACCTCTGAGCTTAATGACATGACCATTAGGAAAAAAAGGAAGCGATTGGGGAGAAATAAGGGACATCAGAGACAGTGGAAAGAACTACCAAGAGACAATTCTCTATCATGTACCCAAGAGCACACAATAGCAGCAAATGACTCTCAAGTAGAATCCGCACCACCAGGGTGGATTGACACGGTAGTTTTGGATTTGAAAATACAGCTAGAATCTTTCATCACGACACAATTAAAGCCTATCATAAGTAAGGTGGATAAAATAATGTGTGAACTCACCAAACTATCTAAAGCCCTAGAGCACACACTTACTAAAACTCCACTTGCTCCACCCCAATCAACTGAGGTAACCACAAATGATAAGGCAGACTCAAAGAGAGCACAAAATAACAATTGTGTTAGTCACTCCCACCAAGAAATAGTCCAGGTTCATGAGGCCCCCAAAATTGCCCAAAACCCCAAAGGGGGTACTAACGATAACTCCAGAGGAAGACACAATCAAGGTGTAAGTAATACACAAAGAGAGAAACCGATCCCTCAACCTTTAATGCAATGGAGACAGGACGATCGTACCCAGAGGGAAGGGAATTATAATAACTGTTATACAGACCCTGATCCCTTTTATAACAACAACGCTCCACACATAGATCTCCCCCCCGAGGAGTGTCCTTTTGTAGTTATTTTTGCAGGGGTCCCGGAAATTAGGCCTAATGAGAGAGAAACCCATTATCAACTGCTCACCAAAATTTCCAAGTGGCTGAATATCCATAGACCCTTAAGCATGGGGGAGAGAGGAGAGATAGCAAGTGTAAGAAGGGCAAGCTGGATTGGGGGAAGGAATAAAGACATTAGAGGTGATTGCATAGTTGCACACTTCACGGACACTAGTCTGGTTGAGTACATTCTGAAGAACTCCAATAGGAACCAAACAAGTACCATTTGTGCACTCCCACTCGGGTATTTTTACCCTAGATCCAGGAATAATAATTATGGGGGTGACGAGGGAGGGTGGACGCGGGTTAGAGCGCAGCGCCCACATAGACCGAGACTAGCAAGCCGCCCTGAACAGCCCTATCCCCCCAGAGATCGCGCACAATGGACAAATAGATTTGCCCCATTTCAATCATTAGAAGATATTGATTGACTCACACCCACAGAAATCACTAGTGTAGTAAGCCTGGCTACCAGTGGTTGCTCTGGCCTAGACTCATGGGGCACATGTGGGACTGAGGAAAGTACCCAATCTGGGAGATTGGACTTACCTCGGAGGCAGAGAGGAACCAATTCACCCAATATCGATCTACCTATAGCTGGGGAGGACAGTTTAACTTTGACTCCCACAACAAAAGGCAAGGACAAGATGGAGGGTTTGACCATCCTTTCTTGGAATATTGCAGGGTTGGAAGTCAAATTTAAAAGTAAGGAATGGGTAGAATTTATAAAATCCTTCCATGTCATAGCACTCCAAGAAACTTGGGCAAAGGATTCAGGCCCATGTCAATTGGAGGGCTACAAGTGTTTTTTTAGACCCGCACAAGGAACAAACTCGGGTAGGGCAAAAGGAGGCCTAGTAGTTTATGTGGACTTAGACCTGAAAGGTATCTGGTCTTACCCAGATTGTTCCTCAGACAACATACAAACAGTTAGACTTCTCCACAAGGGGGAGAGTCTACTGTTAGTAAACTTTTATAACTCCGGCCCAGTGGAAGGGAAATTCCCAATATTAGCGGAGCTGGAAGGTAGACTAAATGAGGAACTAGAGCAAAGGACGAAGGGGCCAGAACCAACTGTTCTGTTAATGGGTGATTTTAATTGTCATTTATGCCCCAAATTACTCCCTCCAACCCCTGACTGGTCAGCTTGCCCATTAGAAAAGGGCCCCCACTTTTCTCATTGTAAAGAGGGAACAACTTTGATGAAGTTATTAGAAGACTTTGCCCTCAGTCATGTCATGGACTTAGCTGCTCTCAATGTAGGCGAATCCCTAACACCGACATTCAAGGGCAGAGGGGGGGGGTCTATAATAGATTACATAACGATCTCAGCTAGCGCAAGAGATCAGATCTTAAATACCTGGACAGAGTGGAGCCCCTTCAGTTGTTGTAAATATATAATTTACCGTCTTAATTTCTATGCAGGTAAGTACTTAATCAATAATAACTTAAATCGGAAAGAAAAAAACAGAGTCCGTGGTGTTAGAGTTCTTAGGGGTTTTATTCCTTAAAAAGGAATGGTCAAGACCTGGATATCATGTTCTTCCCACCACAGGGGTGGAAGAAGGGATAGAGCGCTATATTTTATTAACAGTACATAGCTTATATACTTAATTTACATCATAGAAAGCAATGCAGTAGGCGTAACAGCTGAGAGAAGACAAGATAACAGTATCCACGTGTTACTAGTACGTAATCAGAAGGCGTGGACTAGGCGTGAACTAGAGGTGTGTGCTAGAAACGTCACAGGCAGGTGTCACAAAAGGGTGGTACTAAACAGAAGTGTTGCGATGTCAGCAGAAATCGGAAGCTTGGATGCGCGTGCAGCTGCATGACGTGTGATTGACGTGAAACCGGAGGGTGCAGGGGGCTTGACATTTATACTGATGGAAAGAGACAGAAGTCTGGCATGTCAGATCAACTCGTACTTCTATCATATCTGATACCTGATGTTTGGGAACCATATTATCTGAACGGAAAAGGTCTCTGGGGCAGAAGCTATTCTATACTGACTATGAATGCGTGTATAAGCGCCTGAGTGTCTGCATGAGAAGTGTGGGGGCATGGGCCTTCCAGGGGAGCATGGTAACAGAGGCTATGAATTACTTGCATGGAGACAGGCCGGCCCTTTGGCTCTGCAGCTGGGGAATGTTTACTTGAACTAGCAGGCAGGAATGTATTTTTCGAGGAGCGGAACAGATAATTCGAAGGTTGTAGTCAGTCTTGGCAGGCAGCAGGCTGAGCTAAGCGCGGTGGGCCGCGCTGGAAGTAAGTCAGAGTTCACGGGTACAGAGGCAGCCTGGGCTGAGGCTTTCAGAGTCAGAAGCCAGTAAAAAGGCTCGATGGCAGAAATTCAGGGCCTACTTTGTCAGAGCTGAAAAACGTGTAAGGTACACTACAAAAAGACGTTGGCATAGCATACTTAGGAACGGACTATTTAACCCATTCAGGGTGGGTCTGAAAAAAAGACATGTTAACGTTGGACGCAAATGCATTTGCGTCTTCATAGCTGGCACAGGAGGGAAGTTACATGCACTTTAAGCTGGTACATGGAGACGGTGGGGTACGCGCTAGGGAACACAACTTGACCATAAAATTTATATTTCCTCACAGTGATCATAATCCCATTATAATAGAACTCAAAGGGAATGATTTAACTAAAAAAGACCCAGGGTTGATTAACCAATCTGAAATTCAACCAGTAGACCAAGGAAGACGCTTAAGGTGGTCAGTGATCAACCCCCAGGAATTTTATGTCAAATTAGTGGATGAAGGGAAAGCCCACATAGAGACCTGTTTAGAACACACCTCAGAGGACAAAGTAGTAGTAGAGGCGTTTGAGAACTTGACTAAAATAATCGAGAGACTCCTAACAACCAAGAAGCCCGCAATGCAGTCATCTACGCCAAGATGGTTTGATTCTACCTGTTCCAAAGCGCTAAGAGATCTAAAACTGAGCCTGAAAAAAACCCCAAGGGACAAGGTAGAAATTGCTCGCTGCAGAAAAAACTACAAAAATCAATTAAAGATCAGGAAAGGGACCCTTCAAAAAGAAGTATGGGCATACCTAAGGGAGGCTGGTGAGAACAAAGACTATGCCCAGTTCTGGAAAATTATAAATAGTCCTTGCTTCCACGACTCAAACTCTCCAGTCATCAGCTCTAACATCTTACCAGAACACTGGATTGCTCATTTCAAATCCCTGTATAATCAACAGGAGATGGACACTGGTGATGGAATATGGAGGGGACCAAGGGCAGATAAATTTGAACTATCTTTGGATGAAGTTCGCAAAGTAATTTTAGGTCTAACACGCAACAAAGCCCCGGGCCCGGACGGGACCCCCCCGGATCTTTTTCTTAGCAACACTGAGCTATGGGTCCCAATGGTAACAAGAGTTTTGAATGCAGCAATTAAAACGGGTCTGCCGAGATCATGGTCCACTGCGGTGATTGTCCCTATTTACAAAAAAGGCTGTAGGGACAGCCCGCAGTGTTATCGACCAATCTCGCTCATTGACGTCTCCGCCAAGGTACTAGGAAGGGCACTCCTCAATCGACTAATAGATTGGACTGACACCAATAACACCCTGGTGGACACCCAGTATGGGTTCAGAACAGGCAGGTCAACCACCGACCAATGCCTTAACCTATACCTGATCACTGCTAAGTATACCAAGACGTCTGAAGGCACCATGTATATGGGGTTTATGGACTTAGCAGCAGCTTTTGACAATGTTAACAGAGCCAAACTCTGGATACTTATGTCGAACCTAGGCATTGACCCGGATCTCATTAACATCTTAAGGGAGCTACATTGGAACACCACTGCCAAGGTCCGCTACAGTGCGGGGGGGGTGAGCACTGATCCCTTCCCGTGCTCGGGCGGGGTGAGGCAGGGGTGTATCCTGGCGCCATTCTTGTTCTCCCTCTACATAAATGGCCTGGAGAATGACCTCGTTGCACTGGGAACTGACTGCCCTAAGGTGGGCACGCGTCATCTGCCAGTACTTTTGTACGCCGATGACGCGGTGCTCCTAGCCCGAACAGCTGTTGGTCTGCAACTTTTAATCAAGGGTTTCGCGGATTTCATGAGGAATTTGGATCTCTCCGTCAACATGAAAAAATCATTCATTATGATAGCGGGGAAGAAACCACGAAAGAAATTTGTATTCAAACTGGGGGATCAGGTCCTGGACACTGTTAAAACATTCCCATACCTGGGCCTTTTATTTGACGATAAGTTAAACTTTGTCCCGCTGATTGAGGAGAGGGCAAGGAGACTAGTGTCAGCTAATGGGGCTATACTGAGCTTTGCACGTCGAATGGGTCGTTGGTCACCAGAACAGGTGATGACTTTGTATAGATCAGTTAGTATTTCCAAGACCATCTACGGAGCAAAAGTGTGGGACTGCAGAGAGGCACAACTAATTCAAAGTGAGGAAGACAGATTTTTAAAAAAACTGTTAAAACTTCCGCCGAGCATCACTGCAGCAATTACTCATGAAGAGCTGGGAACCACATATATTGCTGACATTATCAGACTGACACCTATACTGGCCTGGCTCAAAATTTGGACAAATCCAAATGCAGGACTATCCAGACAGATCATCCAGGATTGCTTGTCGAAAGAGAAATGCCTTCAAATCCCATGGCTGAAATATGTTAAAGACACTCTGGGGGATATTGATGAACAAATGCTATTCCTGGACCCCTCCAGGGTGGACATATACTCCAGACACTACGTTCAAAGCTTATTGTTGGACAAATTTAATGGCAGGAGGAAGGAGTTGGATTTAGCTAAATCCTCGGCAGTTGCCCACTCCCTTGTCTCTAATCAAGCTGGCATGGAACCATACCTCTTTTTATTGTACAGTCAGCACGAGAGGATTTTAATGACTCGTTTTAGGCTCAATTTGTTGCATCATATTTTAGCTTATCCATCAGGTTTCACTCAAACAATTGAGCAGAAGGGTGCCTGCGGCTGCGACAATAGGTCTCCGCAGGACACCCTTCATTTTGTATTATTGTGTCCTTTTTATAAAACACCGCGCCAAAGATTTTTAGTGGATGTCTTAAAGGACTCAAATATTATCCATGCTAAACTTGCCTTATTGTTCTTGCAAAGAGCCGCTGAAACGCGAACCTTATTCGCTGTTATAAGTTTCCTCAAAATTGCTTTTAAATTGAGAAACACAAGGGAATGATGAATGGTGGGTTAGGGAGGTACGGGAAATATTATTATAATACGGGGTCTTGTATCACTGTTGCTCACAGGTTTTTATCTTTTACAAAAACCTAACTCTTTTATTGGATAACTTTTTCTCTGTCTACTTTTTAACAATTGTTACGTTGCTCAGAATGTTCTTTTTGTGATTACATATTATGATTATTATGTATTTTCATGATGGTTTTTAACCTTCGAAACAAATAAATGAACTGAAATGAACTGACTATACATATAAACATACTATTTTAAAAAGCCACTGTATCCATTACAATATCAAACAAGTACCAAGTCGATAAGGTGTCTTATATTGTCATATTTCTGCACAAGGACATCAGTTCCTTTACTCGGAAAGTCTACAGTTCTCTAAAAACTGTAAGCTATATGTTTTTGCCTTACTTAATCAAGCGTTGTGCAAAATATAATCAAATGAGAAAGCGACAGTGTGTTCAGTTGGCAAAAGGGACATTTACTTACGGCCACATGCATCATTGCACCCGTTTGCGATTCCTAAATTGTGAAAATTAAGGAATCGCAATTTAGAAATCGCAAACGGCAATGCATGAACAAATCGCATTTATTTTTGCGATTCAGTATTTTTCCTTAATTGCAATTCACAATTTGCGAATTGCAATTAAGGAAAACCCTTTCCATTGATTCCCATGGGCCAAAAGTCCCATAGGAATGAATGGGAAGGCATTCACATTTTGCGAATTTCAAATTGCGATTCGCAAAATGTGAATGCAATTTCAAGGGTGCAAGGGGGGTCCAAAGAACCCCTCCCTGCACCCCTGAAATGTAACTTAAAATGCAATTTACACACACAGATGCCCCAAGGGAATGTGTGTGTGTAAATTAAAACTTTCAAAAATGCAATTTGTGCATATTTGAAAGTTTTAGGTAAATTAGCATGAAGTTCAACTTCATGCTAATTTACCCATTCCAAATTGCGAATTTGCAAATAAAAAATGATCATGCATTGCATTTAAGAAATTTGAAATTGCGATTTCTTAAATGCAATCGCAATTTTAGAAATCGCAACATGGTTGCGATTCCAAAAATTGCGAAATGCATGATGCATTCCAAATTAGTCAATTGTTATGTTATGTTATTTTTATTTGTATTGCGCACAGCTGCCCCAGCAAAGGGGCGTCCTGGCGCTTTGACAAGATCAACACAACACCGCAAAATACTAGAGGGATCATAGAACACAGCGAGGGAGCTAAACAAATAAAATAGTTTTGATGGCCCGTCTGAACTTAAGAAGATTGTCCATAGCTCGAATATGCACCTGGAGAGAATTCCACCAATTTGCCCCTAAGACTCGGAAGGAGCGGCCACCAGCTCTACTAAGTCTAAAACGCGGAACCACAGCCAAGTTTTGACCTAAGGATCTGAGGGCTCGCGATAGGACGTACGGTATCAGCAAATTCTCTAAGATTTGGGGAGATGTACCCTTGAGAATTTTAAACGCCAGGCATAACACCTTGAATTTAATCCTTTGGTGTACAGGAAGCCAGTTAAGCGAGTGTAAAGATTTAGCGACCGAACTACGCCTTGGTAGACCCATCACTACTCTGGCTGCAGCATTCTGAACTCTCTGCAGTCGAGAGAGTTCGGATTGGTTGATCCCAGCCAGATGTGAGTTGGCATAATCCAGCCGAGACAGCACTGATGCTTGAACCACCAACTGCCTGGTGGGAGCATTAAAGAATTTAAGGATTGGCCTGAGTCCTCTAATAATGCCATAGCAAGAAGCTGCCACCTTCTTGGTATGGCAGATGAAACCGAGAGACAGGTCAAGCCATACCCCCAGATTCTTTATCTCCGATACTGGAGACGGAGTCACACCCAATTCAGAAGGCCACCACTTGTCATCCCACAGTGCCGCCTACTTGCCGACTACCATGATCTCAGTCTTCTTGGTATTCAACTGGAGACAGTTGGTATTCATCCAGTTGGCCACCGCCCGCAGGCCGTCACAGAACCTGAGGGCCTCCGTGTCTGAGTCCCCACTCAGTGTGACCGCCAGCTGCGTGTCGTCAGCATATGAGACCATCGTCAGGCCCCACTGCTTGACGACCGCTGCCAGCGGCCTCACATAAAGGTTAAATAGAGTGGGCCTCAGCGATGACCCCTGTGGGACCCCCAGGTCTAGCGGATGGATTTTCGACTTACCGGGCGGGATCGCGACCGGGAATGACCTATCAGCAAGGAAAGATCGAAACCAGCACAGGGCGGAGCCTGTAACCCCTACCTCCTCAAGTCGTTGAAGCAAAATCCTGTGCGAGACCGTGTCGAACGCGGCACTAAGATCTAATAGCAACAGTGCCACCCTTCGACCCGCATCAAGCACAGAACGCAGGTGTTTGACCATGGAGAGTAGGGCCGTCTCCGTGCTGTGGCCCGCACGGAACCCATTCTGGGTAGGGTCAAGAATGTTAGCCCTAGCTAGATGGTCTACCAGAATGGTGTTCACATGGGCCTCCGCGACTTTCGTGGTCCAAGGAAGCAACGAGATAGGACGGTAGTTCTCAGGCTTGAGAGGGTCCAAAGTTGGCTTTTTCAGAATAGGCGTGACTACAGCCTGCTTCCATCTGGCGGGGACTCTCCCAGAGGAGAGCGATAGGTTGATCAAAGAGAGCACCGGAGTGCGGCATTCGCAAACGGCCAAAAATTGCGATTCGCACCGTTTGCGAATGCAATTGACTTTGATGCATGTGGGCAATAGTGTATTATTCATAGTCACATGATTCTCAACCATCGACTTTCTCTTTATAAAAACTGGAACTTGGCCCAATTTAAGCTTCCGCATCCATCTTATTACCATACACCTTTTTTTTTATTTTTCAAGTATGGTTATAAAGCAAATGTATAGTCTGTAGTCAAAAGATGAGAAAGTTAAGGTCTTTCACTACAACCCTCTAAATCCATTATCTTGGCTTTTTATCTGCACCATTTTGTTACTACTTGCTTCATTCTTTGTGCAAATGCCCTACCAGTATCCAGGTCAACCAATATTTTTTTATCTTATCTATCCATGAAGTTTGGTCCTACTTGTAGATGCTGTTTAATCATTTGTCATAGTGAACCCTCTGCCGCTTTCACAATACCATACTAGTAGTTCAATACTCTCTGCTGATATGTGAAACTGATTTTTGTTAGGCCAAGCACTATTCACAAAACCTCTGGATAAATCAAGCCATTAATTATTTCTGCATTATAAGCCCTCCGGAGAACTTCAATTGATCTGTGACCTGGTGCAGTGTGATTTTCCTGTGACTGCTTACACTCTCTGTTCTTGTTGATCAATGTGTGAGTTGAAATTTAAATTGGATTTAAAAAACAGACCTAAATACCTATAATCAGGCACCTTTTCCCAATGTTCATGCCTAAGCCACCAGTGCATTTTAAAATTCCGATTTGCATGGTTTAAGAATATAATTATTTTTGTTTTTGAAACATTATTAATTACATCATTCCTTTAACAGTACTCTGCAAAGGCAATTAGTTACCATTGTAGGCCTATTTGGGGGAGGTTCAACAGAACTGTATCATCAGCATAAAAGATTGACGGGATGGGTATGCCTTCAAATAATGTTTGACCACCAGATAAGTCTTACTATACTAAGGGTTTTATAAAGCTGTTGCTAATACTGTGTTGTGTATACACATAATGGGGAAGCACAATAGATCGAACAAAATGTACCTCCATTTTTTCTAAAACACAAGAAACAAATAAAGATGGCGCTACCGTTAAAGCCCCAATATGGCAGACACATAAACTAGAGGTCCAGGCAGATCTCATACAAAAACTTGCCCAAAGTATGCTAACACTTGACAAGAAGATGGATATGCTTGCCCAGAAACAAGACAACAGCCAGTGTAGTCACAAGCTCCAGGGCAAGGCAGAAGACAGTGCGGGAAACGATGACACAATAGATAAGCTTTCTACCTTACCCGAATTGCTATAATCTTTTGTGAATCACCTAAAAACCACAGATTCTAGGCCAGGACCAGATAACTTTCTTCTCATTAATCTAACAAAAGAGCAGGCCTTTGGGGGTAGGCAGTGACACCCCTGCAAGCACCATAAACTGCCCCCAAATTGGTTTTTGTGTGTGCCTGATCACCTGGGCTAAATTATGAGCTCCAGGATGGTCAGTGGGCAAATCCTCATGAGTACGGTACATTGAAAGAAGAGACTACATGGCATGTGCCCCCATGTTGGCTCTCATGTGTACATGGCTACTTAATAATAGTTCCAGGATGGTCCGAGGAAAAGTCCTCAAGAATATTGAGCACAGAAGAGTCACACACTAATAGAAACAAAGAGACCTCCAAAGTATCCATACAGTGTCAGCAACTTGTCTTTAAAACTCTAAGTCCAAACAATGAAATATCAACAAGAGATGAAGAATTTCTTATCTGAAGTGCAACACCCAGTTATGCCTCCAAAGAAAAGGGTAGGGAATATGTGCTGG
The DNA here is from genome assembly GCF_964263255.1 of Lissotriton vulgaris. Taxonomy (NCBI): domain Eukaryota; kingdom Metazoa; phylum Chordata; class Amphibia; order Caudata; family Salamandridae; genus Lissotriton; species Lissotriton vulgaris. The sequence continues at coordinate 891,112,890 of NC_141685.1, read as the reverse complement.
TGAAACGCCAAAATCTGGTGGGTCCCTTCCATTCCTCCTGTAAGCAAAAACATAAGATAAATGAGCAATGAGGAATAAACATATAAAAGTTAAAATCACACAATAACATATTGCTATCCATGTCTCCAATGCCAACAACAGTGGGATCCGTAGATGAGGAGGAGCTTGTTACTTGAATAAGGGAAAAGTGGGTCGGGGAGGGACCGGAGGGGTGTACGGCAGGGGGTAAGAGGAAGGATAGAAAGGGAGCAGAGTAAAGTAGACATGATCCATTCTTCCCGTAAATGTATCCCTAATTATTCCTTCTGTGTCATTTTCCCTGGGCTCTTAGTCTGAAGGTCAATGATGTATTTTGATTCCTTCTTTCCCCGTTTGAGAACCCTTTGTGTGTTCATTTTCTGCACAACAGCAAAGTAGGAGAGAAAGGAAATGTATTTAGATTAGCAATGGTAGGCTACTGGGTAATGTGGATCTTTGGTGGTAATGGGCCTCGTGTGTTTCAATACCCTTTTGCTTGCCATCAATGTGGTGCTGCCAATTTACCACAGTTTGCACATGCACTATAAGATGTATACGACAAATGTCGGACTGCATGTGATAAATTGAGTTATGCGTTTGAGGGTATTTCCCATGGTGTATTCCTTCCGCATGTAGCTTTTTCTGCAAGCTTTGCAGTGACCACATGGAAAGAAACCCTGGAGGTTATGCTCATTACTTACTGGGTACAAGGTGATGTTGCTGTGGACAAGTATGTCCCTCATGTTGCATCCACTCCTGCAGGTAATGTTGGGTCTATCTTCAACCGAACAGCCTTTAATGAGTTCATTGGTAAGTATATACCAACTCTTCAACAACATATTTTTGATGTTGTTAGAATTCTCATTATATGTCAGAATGATTCTGGTACTGTCATTACCTTCATCTTCCTTGATGGTGTTAATATCAAAAAGGGTTTCACTTCTTCTGACTTTGCCTGTTCTAATGATGGCCATATTTAATACCCATTATGGGTAGCCCCTTACTGCCAGTCATCAACTTTTGCTCAAGTAGATAGGCCTCCTCAGTATTGCAATTGTAAGTAAGTAAGTAAGTAAGTAAGTAATTTTTATTGTCTTAGGTTAATTAAAACCATTACAAAAGATACATTGATGGCTCATATCATCAGATAAAAGATTGTAAGAAAAGTTTTAAAAACAAGAAAACTATAGTTAAAAAAGCTGATAGTGCTAAAACAGTTTGATGGGGAAGCGTGATCATAATATGGTATCTTGGCCATTGTTCAGTTAATCTGGTCCAGGCCAACTTCATAGTTTTTTAGTTTCAGTTCCAAACATTTCAGGAATTTGACCAGCTTCCCATTTAATGGCAGAAGGCCTGGATCAAAACAGGCGAGAACTGCTTGTCTGCGTGTGCGGATTTTTTGTTCATTGAAGGCAGTTTTTAACAGGGCTACTCTTACCTCTTTCAGTTTCGGGCAGGTGCATAATAGATGTTCCAAATCTTCATTCTCAGCACCGCACAGCCTGCATTTTGTCCCACAGTCCCTTCTCAATCATGGTTGTAAACGTGGAATAGCTGGTAGGATTCCTAGCCTATATTTTAAAAAGGCTTCTTTAGATTTCCTGCCATACCCCAGACCAAAGTATGCTTGTAACCCCGGCGATTTGTATGTAGACAAAGTCATCCAGGCATGACACCTTTGAGAAAAGGTAGCTTTGTCTTCCACATGCGATAGTTTTTTTATGCACTTGTTTACAACATGCTTTAATTGCGCATGCGGCAAAGGAGTTTCCCATAATTCTTTCAGGCCTGTGACAGTCAGGGATTCCTCTAAAAAAAAATTCGCCGGCTGTTTGGAGTCTTGCCATAGCTGGTGGTTCAGTGTGTTTTCTGGCGAGTTCTTTATTTTCTGCCAGCACTTTATGTATGATCCTCTCCTTGCAAGCATTTAGCAGGTCAGTCCAAATTCTAACCGGATGTGGCCTTGTGAGGTGTAGGTTGGCAGGTTAAAGAGAAGTCGGTAGGCCTTTGAAATGGTTGTGTCCAGCAGTCTCGCGTCTTTGCCTCTTAGGGCCTCACTGCCGTATGTGATGGATGCCTCTATTTTAACTATTGCAATTGGGTTTTGCCCTCAGCAATTCCTAGAATGTGATACTCCATTCTCCATACTCCATACTCTGGGTGGCTGCTGAGGGCATGCAAAATACAGTTGCCCTAGACTGTTTCTGAAAGAGTTTCATGAGTATGATGTCAGGGCTATTTCTATTCTGACATCAAGATAGTCAACTGTAGTCTTGCTGTTGGTACTGGTAAGGGGCAGATTGCCGTTGTTCGTGTTAAGTTTATCAATAAACCTGATGACCTCTGCCTTGGTCCCCTTCCAGATGATGAGCAAGTCATTGATAGATCTGAGCCTAAGTATGACCCTGTTCTATCTCTGGAAAGCACTTGTGTTTCTTGTGGGCCACTAGATCCATCCCTGTGGGCACACTGTCTCCCCTCAGCTCAAAATGAGGGTTCCAACACTTTTTATGATTTGTTACAGTGTTGGGAGAGATGTTACAACATAAACGATCTAAAACGGAAACATTCAAAGGTACCAAAGCTTGTCTTAACTGTGGAAAATGCAACAGTATAATTAAGGTAACAAGATTAACCACCCAATGAAAGGATTTGAAGTAAAACTAAGGGTAAATGCGACCTGTGATACAGCAAATGTCATATGCACTAAAATGTCCGTGCGGAAAACTATATATTGGCAAAACTGAGAGACGCATCAAGATCAGACTCACGGAGCACAAATCAAATATACGCACGAAAAATGTAAAATCCTCAATTGCTGTCCACTTTATGGAAGAAAACCACAATATATCTCAACTCAAATTTACAATACTAGAGACCATTGACAAAATGGAAGGAAGAGACAATACCAAATATCTCCTACACAGGGAGAATTACTGGATACAAAAATTGTCTTCACAGAAACCTTATGGTCTCAATGATCGAATTGAACTGTCATGTTATCTATGAACACTTATGAAATGCTCCTTGATCAACACTGTAGACATTGCGATGTGTATAATTAGTTAATTCTTTGAGTCGTTATATTTTAGTTGTATTCACATGTTTACATTTTTGTATGTATCGGTATGAAGATTGTTACATATTACATCACAACCTCCTGTAGCTCCATACACTGATCCACACAACTTTTGCTCGTTTCTTAGAAGTCTGAGGGTTCGAGTCCTATTGACAACTTTTGTTCACAAATAAAAAAATAATAGATAATTTATTTTTAAATGCTTTCGAGCTAGCAGTTGCATTATCCACATTATGATCAGACTCACACCAGAGAATTTCACTTTTGGGCATGTAACTAATAAAGTTTCTTTGAAGGATACGCATATGAGCGTAGTCCTTTGTTTAGCTCTAGTAAGTCACGTGAACGATACGATGCAAATTTAATGGCGGATCACTGAATAGATCCGGAAGACGCTACTCGTGTTCGAATACCGACGGATTTACGCCGGCGAGACTGAGAAAGTTTATCGAACGTCACGGATAAGGTCAGTTTGACAACACAGCGGAGCATAACGATAACAATATCAATCTTGTAACGGAATACAAGATCAGAACATTAATGTTTGTCCGTTTATAATTTTCTCTATAGCCTGTTTATTTTAAACAGTCGGTGAAACACCGGCAACGGACATGTAAGTGAGGCGCGGGTCGCCATACTTTTCAACTCATGAGTATTAAGGGTTCATAGGTATTATTCGGTAACACCCCACTATGGTACTTTAAATCTCGTATGGTTCTGTAATATCTCCATATATTTACTAGAGACAGTATAGTAGTTATAAGTTAGATAGACAGGAAAAAACATGATACGGTAACACATACACCATACATACACTGTTTACTTATTTTATGTTTATTTATCTACTGCCTAATGTTATTCCCTGATGAAGGGCAGATACAAATGCCCGAAATGCATTGGATGTGATACGAACAATGTTGAATGTTAAAAATACAAAAATCAATTGATAATGATGGAATGAGAAATTATGAATGAAAAACTATTATAAATAGTGTGACGAATAAAAACACTGTAACAAATCATAAAAAGTGTTGGAACCCTCATTTTGCGCTGAGGGGAGACAGTGTGCCCACAGGGATGGATCTAGTGGCCCACTAGAAACACAAGTGTTTTCATTATTGGACGTCCAGGGACGTCGGACGTTACCTATGTGGCACCTAAAACCTTTATAAAAAAGACCCAGAACATCGCTCAAATCGCTGTGCATTTGCCTCAACATATTAATTTTTCAACTATCTCTGGAAATCTCACAATGTCTCTGAAAATGTCCTCTTCCCATAACCCTAAAAATAAATTAGCAAAACTCGGTGTGAAGCAAGAACCAATTGCAGTGCCCAGAGTTTGCTCAAACAGGGTGCCATCAAAAAGGAAGATGTTGTTTTGAGACAGTATTCTATCATGTCTAGGATCATGTTTGTATGATCCATAAGTCTAACATATCTTGTATGAAGGAAATGTCGGCATGCAGCAATGCCCTGCTCAGGGTCAATTATAGTGTACAGCGAATTATCGTACAGAGAGCGGAGGAGAAAATCCTCCTCCCAGAGGACGCCTTCCAATTTGTCTAAAAAATTCTTGGTGTCCCTGACATGAGAGGGAAGGTTAGATACCAAGGGCCAGATGTAGGAGCCCAAATACCGGTCGGTAACCGACCGGTATTTGGGTTTTCAGATGTAGGGGCATATATTTTACAGAATCGGTAAATTTACCGAATCGGTAAATTTACCGATTCTGTAAAGTACCGAATCGGTATATCCAAATGTAGGTGGCACTCCTGAGAGTGCCACAGGCCTTACAGATTCGGTATTTTACCACCCAATCCAATTGGGTGGTAACATACCGAATCCAGGTGTGCATGCACATGTGTGCATGCACACCTAGCCATGTGACAGACAGACATGCCCTTAGGGCATGTCTGTGTGCCACATGGCTCACATGCCCATCTTTGGGGTGCTAGAGGGTGTCAAAGTGACACCCCCTGCACCCTTGCTGGAATCGGTATTTACTGAAACGGTAAATACCGATTCGGTAATGCCCATTGATTCCTATGGGCTTCAATGCCCATAGGAATCAATGGCATTACCGAATCGGTATTCACCGATTCGGTAAATATCGATTTTTACAGATTCGGTAATTCAATTACCGAATTTTCCTACATCTCACACCTTCATATTTACCGATTCATAAATACCGAATCGGTAAAATTCGGTATTTATAAATCGGTAAATACGATTTTCCTACATCTGACCCCAAGTCTCTAAGAAAATGATCAACATATTTAGAGAAATGTTTTCATGTCACTGCCCCTGGACGATACAAGGGCCGGCCTGGTGGATTGTGAGAGTCTTTGTGTATTTTGGGTAAAAGGTAGAGTACTGGAAGTTTGGGCAAGAGTTATTTTTGTGTTGGCGTGCCCTAAATGCGTTTTCGCCCATGCGGTAGTGACTTACCGGGTGCCCGCAATCGCTGATGAGATTTCTGAGCCATTCACGAGCGCCACAAGATTTGCCAGGTGGCTGCATGGTCCCACTAGAGTTTGCGGTCGCAAACACCTCATTCATGTGCGCCAGCGGAATTCCGGCGGGGTTTTGTGATGAACACGATCCCAAACACGCAGAATCTACCGACTGCAAGCTGGAGAAGGTTCTCTCCCCGAGTAGTATCAAAACCTTCTTGAAATTACTATTTAGCTATTTGGAGTAAAAGAATCTCCTCAAATTGACATTTGGCTATAGTTTTTTTGTGCAAGTAGTCTTTTTTGCTTATTAACTTTTTTTCAAGAGGAAAGAAGTGCCCCAGAGTCTCCAACTTCCTGTTCCTGTACAGCAGGCTCCTCCCAGTGTTTTGGACATCTCCTGGCCACTTCTCATTTGGATTTGAAGCTGGAAGGGTCACTCTTCGGGCCCGATTTTGATGTCGGACAGACCAGAGTCCGTCCAACATGGGTCAGGAACCGTAAGCGACTGGCCTCCTGTCGCCGGTTACAGACCTGCAAGTAGGATCGGTCGCAATCCTATACTTAGCAATTGGAGCATGCATTCCAAACAGAATGCATTCTCACATTGCTAACTGCAGAGGTGCAGTTCATCCCTGCACCCCGTGGCAGGGATCAAGCCGCAGTTCATCCCTGCACCCTGTGACAAGGATCAAGCCGCACCCATGGGGGCCCTACTGGGGGCATCCAAAGACAGTTTCCCACTGCCTTTTTGTGCCAGAAAGACCTGCACAAAATGGCAGTGGGAAACTGCCATCGTACTTCCTCGGCCGGAAAGAGGCGGCCAGGGGAGAACTAAAGGGTTTCCGGTTGGCGGACGGGCTCTCCGAGCCTGTCGTAAGCCATCCGGAAAACCGAGTCGGATTCCTTTCTGACTGAGTTCATCAGAATGGCTCAGTCGGATAGGAATCAGAAATACACGTTCCGATGCGGGCGGCAGTCGGAGCCCTTCCTGCCGACATTGGAATCAGGCCCTTTGTATCTGCTGCTTATTATATCATTGGATTTGAAGAATTTGAATTTGAGATTTCACAAATGAGTTGGAAAACTGGTGTTTTTTTTGTTTGATTGGGGCAATGCATCTGGATTTATTTGTACTTTTCATCGATATTTTACATTAATTGTGGTGGTTGTCCTTTGGTGTTATCAGGGGCCTAGTTCTTTCTTTGCAAGAATTTTATTTTTCTTGCATAAAGCAAAAACAATGTTGCACAGTTCACTACATTTTCACCATTTTTTGAGTTTTTAAAAAAAAATCAATTTGCAATATTGATTTAATACACCCTGTAGCCCAATGGACTGCCAGCAGGCCTTTCAGCCCGTAGACCCAGAGCTACGTATGGGTGCAAGAAACAACTGTTTCTGCGGTGTCTGTTGAATTTAAACATCATTTAGGCCATGGATGGCATTGGATTGAAATACGAAATGTGTTTTTTGTGGTATTTCACTGTTTTTACATGTGTGTTAATGCCTTTGTTGGATGTGTGTGGTTGTAACTTGCAAACCTTTTTAGCCCTGTGGATTTTTGTTTTTGGCATTGTTGCATTAAACAATGTGTGTTCAGCATGCCTCCTTTGCTGGGCCAGTGTGCGAGTGGGTTTGCATTGCAATAGTAGGCCAGCATTTGCCTTGGATCCCCATGTGGACAGGGGCCATTTTGTAAAGTCCGTGTCCATAGGCCTGCTTGTGTTTATTGTTTTCAAGGCCTCCTGCTTGTTGTTGTGACCATGTGGTGGTGGCCATTTTGTGAAGGCAACTAGTGTGCTTTCGCCATATGCCTGCATATTTTCCCTTTGTTCCTCTTGGCTTATTGCTTCTTGTTGTGGCATGGCCATGTGGCTGGCGGCCATTTTGTGAAGGCAGCCAGTATGCTTTTGCCATAGGACTGCATGTCTTTTCTTTGTTCTAAAATGCCTTCTTCTTGCTTCTTGTTGTTGAGGATGATACCATGTGGCACTGACCGGCAGCCATTTTGTGCGATCAGCCAGTGTGCCCCTTTGTCATGTGTTTGCACGGATGGTTTATCAATGAGATAGCAACTTAATACATTTATAATTAGAAGCTTGAGGTTATTTTTTATTTTTTTACTTATTTATAATTATTTATCCAAGCAAAGTCACAACCATGCCAGAGGCAGGCCGCAACACAGAGAAGCCAGACTGTCGGATCAGAAAGAGGCAGCATTAATTCCAGACAGCGGGGTTAGGATGCATTAAACAGAGTACCATAGAATCACACTAAAACTTATTTTTGAAGGAGGTAAATCAGAGTATAGTTAGAGTGCATTAAAAGAGCATAGTAATCTGGACACCTTTGATTGCTTTTGATTTATTTGCAAATTCCAAACCCACATAGCAGCATTTGGGAACAAAAGCCCGCTGATGTATTCTGTGTATCTTTGTCTGTCCACCATTTGCCTAACACGTGCAGGAGCTAGGTTCCTGCACTGAGGGGTGGCACACAGTGTGTGTCCAGTACAAAAGGCAACACCAGGGCTCCCAAACCAGCAATTCCTTTGTGCAGCCCAGTTTAGTCTGTAATCATTGGTTTTTTTAGCAACTAAAAATGCTGCTACTCAGCACACACCAACAAGCACACACAGACGCACAAGCACACGCTCACACAGACACACAAACACACACAGAGAAACACTCAAGCACACAAGGACACGCAGAAAAACCCAAGCACACACAGACATAAACTTGCAGGTACAGCTTTGCAGAACTAATTTTATACACCTCGGAGGGGAAAAAAGTAGAGCTGGCCAAAAGGGCCTGCATTACAAGTATGAGCCCATAGAGATTATCACATCATTAAGGCATCCAAGTGGGTTACAGTGCTTGCTGCGGAGACATAGCAGCTCTCAGATCCCAATACCTGAAGATACACTGGTTGCAAAGAGTGCTTTCTGTGGAGATCTGTGAGTAATCCAGGTTGAGGGTCTGAATGCTGAAAGGGTTAATGGACCAGTCGCCCCTGAAGCATCCGTTAAGACTCTTTTATGAGTGCTTGCCTGAGGCACTGCTCTGAGTTTGCTTTGAGGAGGTCTAGGGAAGGGGATAAAGCAAAGTCACAAATAAGCAAGAGGCAGGCAGCCGCACAGAGCAGCCAGACGTTGCCCTGCTTGATAACTCGCAAATACTCAGGCTTGAGCTGTTTTTAACAAGTGGTAAGGGAAGAGATGAGGAGCAGGTATGCCATGTGGAGAGGTGGGTGCAGTGTCTGGGACAGTATATTCCATCACAGCAAAAATTAAACAAACAGAAACCCCGAATGTCGCTGCATTAACACTGGTTGCACTTACAAACCTCATGGTGGCCTCGTTGGTGATGCTGGCCTGAGGTGGATTAGAGAAGTAGAAGATCAGTCAGCCTGGACACAGAAGTGGCCCCTCTACCGCGAAGGTGCAGTAAAGACCTAGCCCGGAGCAGTGGTGCTCAGAATGATTATTTAATAATGACAGCATGGAAGGTGGTGGAAGGGGAAAGTCGTAACACTGGTTGCAAACATCAGTTGCTCTTGTATACAAGAAGACGAGTTGAGGCAATCTAAAAAATAGTGCATGAAATTAACTGTAATTGCACACTTGCGCTGTTAAAATTCGAAGTGAAAATGCAAATTAAGCGCAAAGATAATTAAATAGTAAAATAGTTTCTGTGTTTATATTGTTTATGGCATTATCCCTATATTCTCCAAGTTTTATTTTTTGAGTATAACAGACGAGTGAGGTATGTGTTGTTTCCCACTTTCTACATCTATGGCATCATAATTTTCCCCTGCACCATGTAAAAGGAAGAGAGGTGATATAGAATGGTGACAGCATGTAGTAACACTGTCCAGCACATTACTGCTTTGATATTAAAGTTCAGTGCAAGTGGGGACCCACCCCGTTCATCTTTCTATAGGCATACACTCTGGAAGCTTTGCTGATGGATTCTACAACTGTGTTTACCTACACACGAGCCAAAGCACATTCATCATGATGTGTGTTGGTCAGGCGCGGTGCGTCCATTGGGGCCTAGGGGCGTAGCCCCACTAAGCCTGGGACGCACCGTCGTCAAGCACTGCAGTGCACACTAAGAAATAGCGCAGCAGCACTACTGTATCTCTGGGAATCGGGACACACCCGGAGCATTCAGGAGTGATCAGGGGGTGTGGCCGGGCTGGGCTGCTGCAGCTTGAGTGACAGTCCAGTCCACACTCAGCTGCGGCAGTCTGCGCAGGTGAAAATTTGGGCTGTAACTAGCCCGAGCATGCGCGGTTCAGCCTTCCCCTTTAGAGTTGCCCCAAGGGGGGTGCTGTTTCTTACAGCAGTCGTGCCGCTGCCTGCCGCAGCTCCCGGGGTCTCAAAGGGCGAGTAGTGACTGTGCCCCCCTAGCCAATCCTGGCACTGCATGCAGCTCCAGGATTGGCTGTTCTACCGCGCAGAAGTGCAGGCAACCCATCATTGGATGCCGCGCGTGGGTGGTAGCACACACACTGCCTCAACGCACTTAATGGCCAATCACTGTGTGACTTCATGTGAAGCCATGCAGTGATTGGCCATTTGGGGATGCGCATGCTGCTGGCTGGCTGGCTGCTGAGTGTGTGTAGGCAGTGGTGTGTCGTCGTTACTAGGGCTCGTGTCGTGTGCTATGCAGTCCGACTGTCTGAATCACCACGTGGCTGCAGACATAACTCTGTCTGTCTCTCCGTTCGTTCCCTGGCAGAATTGGTCGGACAGAGCTTTTTGGAAGTACTGTACAGTACACAGCAGCTATAAGTTCAAGTGAACAGGTGTCTCTGACTCTGACTCGACTCTGTGGCACTGGTAGGCAGCATAGGTAGCCTTCTTATCTTTTCAATTTGGGCGGGGCGGGGCGGGGCGGGCATGAATCGAATGGAGGCCGACTCTGAGGCTTTAGTTTACCAATGATTGTTACCATGATGGCTAAGGGACAGGAGGATCCCGGAGAGGGGCCGGGGGCTGGATGGAAAGGCAGCTGGGGGGAATAGACACCACCAGGCAGAAGCTGCTTTGTGCGCGGTCAGGGGGTGTCCCGGCCTGGCTGAAAAAGACGAGTGTTTGTTTGTACCGTGTCATTGCCCCCTGCTGCTGGCTGGGACAGGCCCAGTGTTGTGGTGTCGTTAGGGGCAGGGCTCGTGCGCAGTCCGACTCACCACGTGGCTGCCTGCCGACAGACACTAACTCTCCGTCTCCGTTCGTTCCCTGCCTGGCAGAACTGGACACAGGCCCAGCATTTTTTAGAAGTACTACTGCTGTAGTGTGAAGTTCAAGTACTTTGTAACAAACCTGCACAGATGTCACTTTTTTCCTCCTATAATTGTACCGTTTGCTACCTCTTGTATTTTGTTTGCTCACATTTATCACTTTTCGCCTCATGAAACTTAACGTTTGCTGTTGTACGTTGTTTGTTCACTTGTAATTTTCTGCTCATGTCTAGTATCATTACTGTTCCTATTGTTGTGAAGCACTCTTGAGTCTGAGACCATCGGGTAAAGTCCGCGCAGCGCGCTATATAAAAATGCATAGTATCTTTTCAATTTGGGCGGGGGCGGGCATGAATCGGATGGAGGCAGAGGCTTTAGTTTACCAATGTTACCATGATGTCTAAGGGACAGGAGGATCCCGGAGAGGGGCCGGGGGCTGGATGGAAAGGCAGCTGGGGGGGAATAGACACCACCAGGCAGAAGCTGCTTTGTGTGCCGTCGGGTGGTGTCCCGGCCTGGCTGAAAAAGGCGAGTGTTTGTTTGTACCGTGTCATTGCCCCCTGCTGCTGGTTGGTACAGGCCCAGTAAGTAAAGTAAAGTAAATTTTATTTGCACAATTAATTAAAATCGTTGCACAATGTACAGTCAGAGAGTAGCCTTTAAGGATTAAAAGTTTAGAAAATTTAGAAAGAGAAGGCAATATAAAAATCAAATAAGAAACAGAGAAGTTGCTAATTAAATTAAAAAGGGCGCAAGAATGTCACAGGGGGAAAGGAATTCAAACTTTGACAGAGGGAAGTTTCAGGGAATTCATTTCAGTAATAAACTTAACAAAACACGCTGCCAACTGCGGTGAATCTCCCCTCATACATACATCTAATGCTTCCTGGCAAGTCCTGATATTTAGTAGGAGCCCGAGTGGGCGCAACCAAAGGTTTCTTTGGGCTCAGAGTTCTCGGCAGATGCACAGGATATGGATAAGGTTTTCTTCATCCTGTTTGCAGAAGCGGCATTGAGAGGATGCTTCTTTCCTGTAGCCTTGGCCGAACTTGTATGCCATCAGTGGTATTAAACCGAAGCGTAATCTCATCAATTGAAGTTTTATCTGGACTTTCACAGAGGATGCAAGGTACGGTGGAAGGATTTTAGAGGTGTATAATTTGGAGGCCCAGGAGCCATGGACAAGCTGGTTGACCCTTTGCTCATCAAGATCATTTGAAAGAATTTTTGCTTGCCTGGTTAAGAGTTTTGTTTTCGCCTCAATGGGCAGCGAAGAAAGCCATATGTCTTTTGCTTTGAGGGATTCGAGGCATGACATGAAATATTTATTCCACAAGTTTTTTGGGTTGCTGAAGACTGTTCATAAACAGCTCTTTAAGGTATGAGCGCTGGCTTGTTTAGTTTTTAAGCAGTAGCTGATGAAACGTGCACTCATAATCCATCGCTGGGAGGATAGCAAGAATTATTTTCTAATTTGGGCATGAGCAGTTGAATTAGGGAGTCGGAAAACCCTGCGATAGCCAGACGATTGCGCTCTGTCCAGCCAAATGTTCATTTTATCCTTAAAGATTATTGCGCCAAAGGAGATTGTGGGGAGTAGTTTTTCAGTAATCAGTTTTGTTAATGGTACTAAATCCTAGGAGTGCAAAGTACTTTTCGTTCTTATGAAAGACCCTTCTAGGCTTCGTGCGACAGCCTGCATTTCGGTTATGTGCACGGAGGATCTCCCTTTGTGATCGATCCACACGCCCAAGTACTTGTAGGCAGTGACAGTTTCCAATTTCTTCCCTTCAATAAACCATGTGTTCTTTTTGAGTTTTTCCAGTGGATATTGTCATTGCTTTAGTTTTGGTGACGTTTATTTCGAGCATGTTCATGTTGCAGTACTGGGCGAGGGAATTAAACAGTCTTTTTAAGGCCCACCTGGGTTTGATCTAGCAGAATGGTGTCGTCCGCGTATTACAGAGTTTTAATCTTTCTTGTCTCTATTCCCGAAGGTAAAGCACGGGAACTTGACAGCCATTCGGGGAGGTCTGCAAGGTACAGATTGAAAAGCATTGGTGCAAGATTGCACGCTTGTTTTAAACCTCTGGTGGTATAGATTTTATTAGAGGTGGACCATCTTGATGTAACTCTCACTTTAACCCAGGTGTTGGTGTGTAAGGCAATTAATGCTTTCAGTAACGACTGCGGGATGCCCCATCTTGCGAGTTTTTCCCAAAGTTTTGGTCGGCTTACGTTGTCAAAAGCTTTGCGAACGTCTAAGGCAGGGGTCTTCAAAGTGTGGGGCGCGACCCCCAGGGGGTCCACGGAGTGATTGAAAGGGGGTCGCGCATTCCCGATAACACTTCTTCCCCAGGCCCATCTGACTACAGGGATTCAGCCCCCCCTCCTCCCCCATAGTGTGTCTCAGCTCGAGCTGCTGTGAGATGCGCTGGGCTGTGTCTGCAGTCTTATCTCCAGCACAGCCCGGCACCCCTGAGTTTTTCACAGGTCGTTAACGGCCATTTGCATATTTACATAGCTTTTGAAAACTGGTCACTGAGGCTTAGTTTTTTTTTTATAGTTCCAGTACCCCCTGGGCCCCAACTCAGCCTTTCCCTTACATTTGTATTTTACATTTACTGCAATAGTGTGAGAATGTATTTCATGAAAAGAAATAATAAAAAGTAGTTGCCAGAAGAAAAAAATACCAGCCATTTCTCTTGTAACACACTGTTTGCTACCTCTCACATTTTGTTTGCTTTATATACTTGCACAAGTGCCACCATTGCCTACGTAACGTTTGTTCTTGTGTTTGAGTGTGCCATTTATTGCAGTATTATACCTCTACTTTTACTTTGTACGCTTTTGTAACCTGCACACATATCACTTTTTCCTCCTGTAATGTACCGTTAGCCACCTCTTGTATTTTGGTTGCTCGCTATTGTCACTTTTGCCTCATGTAACTTAACGTTTGCTTTTGTACTTTGTTCACTTGTAATTTTCTCCTCATGTAACATTACTGTTCCTATTGTGAAGCACTCTGACACCTTCGGGTAAAGTCCGCGCTATATAAAAAAACATAAATAAATACATTCGTAATGTGACTTTTCGGTCTCTGTTCCCTTTATCAGTCATGGATCATTGAGGCAGCCCTAGAACACAATTAAAAGTGCTTTCTATTTATATATGCACAGATGAGTGCTGAAATATACAGCTTTACGTGACTGCTTATTTTTGTACTGTCTGGGACATCAAAATATTGAGCAGGCAACCCTAATCATAGGACTGGAAGTATGTTGCAAGATCAGAATATTTATTTCCTCCACCCTCGATCCCTGATTAATGTCATAATAGCAATAGTTTAACCTGTATCTTAAACCCTACGCCACAGTCAATAATATGTTGAGTTACTTCAAGTGTCTGGAATTGCACCCTGCATTCAGAGAACTCACTCCTCATTCTAGCACTTCACTTTCATGCTCACCCTGCATTCACAGCGATCACAATGCACTCACACTGATCACCATGCACTCACATCATTCACCCTCTCACCCTGCACTCACAGTGATCACTCTGCAATCACAATGCACTTGCAATGTTCTCCCTGTACCTCAACCTGCAGTCACGCTACTCATCTGCACTCATCCTGCACTCATGTGACACCTCATTCACCTACCCTCTCACTGCTCAATTTGCAACTCGCTCAAACAAGCCCATCATTAACCATGCATTCTTTCATCCCACTCTGCACTTATATCCACACTCAAATTCATATGGCCACCCACCCTGCAGTCACTCCTCTTTCCCTACTCTCATACTGTTGCATCGCTCACCGTGCACTCACATGGGCACTCTTCTCATCCACAGAGGGCAGGGTTTTATGGACCCCTGCTGCTCCCGGACAGGACCAGGTGAGCTTCTAATGTGGCAGCACGTATTCCTGCGGAGTGGAAGGCCCATCACAAAGGTTGACTAGACATCTTTCTGATGTTAATTGCTGTATTTTGGTTGTAAACTGGTACTGTTTTATTGTGAGCAAAAAAATGTCAAAATAATGAAGCAATTCTATCCCAAAATAACGTGGCATCACATAACATTTACATTTTCCTCTCACACAATTTAGTCAAGCCTTCCGTGTAATTTGGTCCTCACCTGCCTCGTAATTCCAGAAGCCCTGTCTACAGGTTTAGAAATGTTTGTCAGGAGGGGGTCCTTATGACTGAAAATGTTGACAGGGGGGTCTCGGCACCCAAAAGTTTGAAGACCTCTGGTCTAAGGTGTAACGATTTCCCTTTTGCAGCTAGGGTGATTTCCATCAGATGGGCAATACAGATCAGATTGTCTTCAATGTGGCACCCTTTTTGAAAGCTGGTTTGGGTGAAGGGGACTAAGTTGTTAGTTACCGCCCACTTAGTGAGTGCAGTTAAGAGAATGCTGGCATATGCCTTCCCGTCCACATCTAGAAGGGCTATCATCCGATAGTTATCAGTATTGGAGCGCAAGCCTTTCTTATGGAAGGCAACAAGAAGTGAGCCTTGCCAAGACGCCGGGATGGGGCCACCCAATATTGCAGCTTCAAAAAGTGGTGACAGTATCTGGGCCCATTTTCCAGCAGAGGCTTTAAATACTTGGGTCGGAATTCCGTTAGGACCAGGAGCGCCACCCGAGCGCATTTTCTTTATTATTCCTGTTATGGCGCCTGTTAGTATATTGGCGGTGGGGAAAGTTCCATCCTGATTAACTAGATGATCAAGGAAGGCCGTACTATTGGTAATCTGGCCATGCAGTGCTATGTAGAGCCTTTTAACATAGGTCTCCCAGTCCTCTGGAGAAATGTTAGTTGTGGTAGGGGGTTTAGTGGCTTTGCTGGCCTTATTAACCTAGTTCCAAAATTTCCTTTGGTCTTTAGATTTTATAATCTCGAAAGCTGTTACCCAGTGCCGCTCTTCTTCCAATTTCTTTAAGGAAAATCGGGCCTTCCTATAGGTTTTTCACGCAGCCATGATGTATTCCTTCAAGAGGCATTAAAGATTTGTAATAGGTGTACACCTCTATGTTTTAGTACGACCAAAAAATTTAGATGGGAGTAGCAGACTCTTGCGCACATCTAATGAAGGGCTCATCATCAAATCTAACCTTTCAGTCTTGTCTAAGAAAATTTCCCAAAGTATTCGCTTTTTGAGGTATGTAATCTGTGTAGACAACCTAACAGGGAATTGACATTTAAGCACATAAGTAATCCCTAAGTGATAAAAAATGTTAAATTAACTGTCAATATGAAAAATCCCTTCCTATCCTCATAGTCGCTATAGTCGCAATCTGGATAACAAATAGACAGACTATAGATATCCCTAAAATGTTGTTTTAATAATCGGGCGATTAGGAGCCCCTTGTGTTCTACTGGTTTGATACATACGTTTTGTCATTGATATACTTTTGTGATATTAATTTGTAGACTGTACAAAATATTTTGGTTCCATTCAGATAAAAATTCTGAATTCATACTGAAATGTTATACAAGATAATTGCACTTAGAATCTGCCTACTGACCACTTGTGTAAAAACTTCATGGATTGTTTGCTAAAAAATGTAAAAAATGAGACCTGGTTATATGAGTAATTCTGTGTTTTTTACTGTCTATAAACTGTCCTGAAGAAGGTGTAAGAATTTTTAAATAATCACCGAAATGCTGCGTCGACAAACTTTCTTTTTCAACATTGTAAACCTGTATAATGTAATGTTATTTATGCCATGAAATTTAATAGCTGATTTTAACTTGATTTTTTTTATTGTTTATTAAATTATTTTTAATGTGTATTGTACCTAATAAAATGTAAAACATATACCTTGGTATAAAAAGCAAACCAGTTGTTTTTCTGATCTGTCTAGACTACACAGTGGGTTATCTAATAGTATGGCACAAATGAATTTCTCCTTTTTTTGTTAGTTTGAGAATTTATGATCTCTGTGCTTAGGGACTTTCTATATTTTCTCCGCTCATTTACCCCTTGTCCCTGATCGGATTCAATAGGGGTCATCTCTTTGTTTTTGGGGGGCTGCATAGGTAGCATTCTTTTCAATTTGACCTAATATGATTTTGGTTCAGATTGGGAATACAATGCGTCAAAGCGCTGAGTGTTCCCAGGCTGCTTATGTACTGGAGCCAAGGGGGGAAATTGTTGACTTGGAATGAGGATGTGTAGCGCTTTGAATCCTAGTTTGAGGGGCACAGTGGCGGGGTTCGAGATCCCCGGGGCCAGTTGTTGAGTGCATTCAGCTTGGGCCTTGGGTGCTCTGTCAGCCTCCTGTGTATTTCAGCTCACTGTGAGACTGAGACATCCTGGCCTCTGAGTCATTCTGTTCAAACTATGATAAATACATTCACTTCACTCACTGTGCTGCACAGCGCACTGAAGTATCTTTCAAGGCGCACTGCGGCTAAGCATGGGCGGAAAATCCGTTACGCTCGCGGATTTTACGGATTTTTGGTAAATTCGCAATCCGCGAGGTTTGCGAATTTCCCGCAAAATCCGCAAATTCGCACGCAGCGGATTTTTTTTTTCTTGGTGATACAATTTTGCGGCGCGCGGCGTTTACTTCCCGTCATTCATCGTTTGCCGAGTTATTTTTCTTGATATTTTGCGAGTGCTGCGCCATTTTGGATCTTGCTGCGGGATCCCGCGGGAATTTGGCAAGCGCGATTACGTAATCGCGGCTTGCCAACTTTTACAGCGAGAGTTTGTCAACGCGAGTACGCCGTGATCACGTATCACGGTACTTTGCAATAGCGAGCTTTGAGATGCGGCGAGCAGCAACAATCTCACACATGCGAAAATATAAAATTTGCAATTCTGCACAAGAAATCCACCAGCAAGCAGCATAAACCTTCTTGAAATGATGATTTTTATCTGAATAACTCCTTAGGTTGACATTTGCCTGCACTTTTTTTGCGAGGAGTCCATTTTGGGGAGGGGGGGTGGGAGGAAGGAAGTGCCCCACAGTCTTCAACTTCCTGTTCCTGTCCAGCAGGCTCCTCCCAGTGCTTTACTTTTTGTGGATGCTGCTGGATATTTGGATTTGAGGCCTTTTTGACTTTCTTTGGATCACTTTTGGATTAGAAATTTCACAAGTAAGTTTGTTTGGGGCATTACAGTTGCTGCAACTACAATTTTGGAATTTTCGATTTTTGGGCTGTTTTGGGGCCTTTTGCCCAGGGATACTCAGTGGTGGGTGCACTGAGTCTTTCTGTGGGGTGTTTTGAATTTAAACATCATGGAGGGGCTGGATGGCTTGGGATTGTGCAGATTTTTCTGTGATTTTCGTTTTTTTGGCCTGTTGTGGCCTTTTCACCCGGGGTAGTGAGTGGTGCATGTGCCTAGTCTTTCTGTGGGTTGTCTTGAATTTAAACATCATGGAGGGGCTAGATCATGGCATGGGATTGTGCTGATTTTTCTGTGATATTCGTTTTTTGGGCCTGTTGTGGATGGACAGGCCATGTGGTTGGGGGCCATTTTGAGTGCTGCTACAGGCCCTGGCCATGTGCTGTGATGGAGGGTGCCATTTTGAATGCAGGCAGTGTTCTCAGGCCTGCACCCATTTTGCCTAGCTTTCATCCATTATGCCCAGGGCCCAGGGGTAGTGAGTGGTGCATGTGCCTAGTCTTTCTGTGGGTTGTCTTGAATTTAAACATCATGGAGGGGCTGGATCATGGCATGGGATTGTGCTGATTTTTCTGTGATTTTCGTTTTTTGGGCCTGTTGTGGATGGACAGGCCATGTGGTTGGGGGCCATTTTGAGTTCTGCTACAGGCCCTGGCCATGTGCTGTGATGGAGGAGGCCATTTTGAATGCAGGCAGTGTTCTCTGGCCTACACCCATTTTGCCTAGCTTTCATCCATTATGCCCAGGGGTAGTGAGTGGTGCATGTGCCTAGTCTTTCTGTGGGTTGTCTTGAATTTAAACATCATGGAGGGGCTGGATCATGGCATGGGATTGTGCTGATTTTTCTGTGATTTTCGTTTTTTGGGCCTGTTGTGGATGGACAGGCCATGTGGTTGGGGGCCATTTTGAGTGCTGCTACAGGCCCTGGCCATGTGCTGTGATGGAGGGGGCCATTTTGAATGCAGGCAGTGTTCTCAGGCCTGCACCCATTTTGCCTAGCTTTCATCCATTATGCCCAGGGCCCAGGGGTAGTGAGTGGTGCATGTGCCTAGTCTTTCTGTGGGTTGTCTTGAATTTAAACATCATGGAGGGGCTGGATCATGGCATGGGATTGTGCTGATTTTTCTGTGATTTTCGTTTTTTGGGCCTGTTGTGGATGGACAGGCCATGTGGTTGGGGGCCATTTTGAGTGCTGCTACAGGCCCTGGCCATGTGCTGTGATGGAGGGGGCCATTTTGAATGCAGGCAGTGTTCTCAGGCCTGCACCCATTTTGCCTAGCTTTCATCCATTATGCCCAGGCCCCAGGGGTAGTGAGTGGTGCATGTGCCTAGTCTTTCTGTGGGTTGTCTTGAATTTAAACATCATGGAGGGGCTGGATCATGGCATGGGATTGTGCTGATTTTTCTGTGATTTTCGTTTTTTGGGCCTGTTGTGGATGGACAGGCCATGTGGTTGGGGGCCATTTTGAGTGCTGCTACAGGCCCTGGCCATGTGCTGTGATGGAGGGGGCCATTTTGAATGCAGGCAGTGTTCTCAGGCCTGCACCCATTTTGCCTAGCTTTCATCCATTATGCCCAGGGCCCAGGGGTAGTGAGTGGTGCATGTGCCTAGTCTTTCTGTGGGTTGTCTTGAATTTAAACATCATGGAGGGGCTGGATCATGGCATGAGATTGTGCTGATTTTTCTGTTTTTTTTCGATTTCTTTGGGGTGTATAACTGAACTGATGTTCCTCTGTCTTCCATTGCTTTTAGGTGCACAAGACTCAAGAGAACCACCAGTGCCAGGAAGAAGTCCTGCAGCGGTGTGTGTGTGCAGCATAACATCACGCGACGTCACGTCTGGCCTCAGACAACTCTACAATTCGTGCAACTGCGGCCTGCTGTCTGACCTGCTCTGAAGAAGATGGCCCCAAAAAAAGGTCTCCGTAGCTCCTTTAGCAAGAAAGTTGCTAGTAAGGAGCAGAAGAAGCAAGTTACCAAGGAGGCTGGTGTGCCGGCCGCCGCATTTTTTGGGAGCAAAAAAAAGAGTACGCCTGCAGCAGCAGCAGGATCTGCTGGGGACCAAACTGGGAGCAGCACCCCCGCTCCACTATGGTACCGGAGGCCAGAGAGGTCATCTTAGGAGAACGCACGCTGTCCAATGGTTTGCGCACCTACAGGCGGTCAAGGAAGCCCGAATTGCACGTAATGAAAACGTTGATTTTTCATCTGATGATGACGAGGAGGAAGAAGACGATTCAAACACTTCACTTACACCCAGTACCCCTGTGAGCAGCACACCCCATGTGAGCCACACTAAGAGTGTGGGAGAGAGTGAGACATCAATGCGAAAAAGTTCATCAGCGAGCGTAACTGGGTCGAAGATATCATCATCATCGCGTAAATCCTTGGTCCAGGGCAACATTAAAAAGATGTTGTTTACAGAAGCGCAATATGAACGCAACCACCCACTGACGCGTCTGTATAACACTAAGCTGGCTAAAATGCTAGCTCTGGACCTTCTCCCTTTTTCTTTTGTAGAAGGGGTTGGTTTTCTAGAATTAGTGGCAGCGCTCTGCCCTAAATGGAAGGTTCCTAGCCGGTTCTATTTTTCCCGAGTTGCGGTTCCAGCACTACATGAAGATATTCTGGAGGTGATTGGGGCAGCTTTGCAGAAGAGTGCTGTTCACACTATACATCTGACAACAGACATGTGGACCAGTGGCGCAGGCGCTGATTACATGTGCATCACTGCACACTGGGTCTCTTTTTCAGGGGCTAAAGCAAAGCTAAACGCAGGTGTTGACCCGGACATTGTTTTTAAAGCTGCTCGGAAACATGCAACACTAGCCATGTTTGGTTTGGAGAAACGTCACACAGCAGAAAACATTTTGGATGTCTTCAACACAAAGGTCCTTGACTGGTTGTCCCCCAAAAAACGCCAGGTTGGTTATGTTTCCACGGACAATGGCTCCAATATAGTTAAGGCCATGCAGCTGGGTGACTATTTCAGAGTGCCGTGTTTGGCGCACTGTATAAACCTGGTTGTCAAAAAATTCTTGGGTGATAAAGACAGTGCAGCGTACAGAGTAGTGGAGGCCTGCCGAAAAATGTGCAACCATTTCAGCCATTCCTTTAAGGCCCGGAAGCATCTGAGGAGCCTGCTATATGAACGTCAAATGCCAGTGAAAGCACTCATCCAGGAGGTGGTAACACGTTGGAACTCAACCTTCTACATGCTTGAGCGTCTGTATGAGCAGTATACGGTACTCGATCACTATTTCTTAACACAGGGTACAGCTCAGAAGGAGGACCTGAGGATGGGTGCGGCGCAATGGAACATAGTTAAAAGCCTGACACGCATACTTCGTCCTTTTGAGTTCTTCACGCGTGCAGTCAGCAAGGAGGACTGTAATTTGGCAAAAGCTATCCCATTGTTGTACATGCTGGAGCACCAACTGAAGGAGGTGTGTTCTGTGTTTGAAAAATATGAAAAAAACCAAGAGCCTTTTGTTCTGGCTGAGAAATTATTAGAGCACCTACAAGGTGATGAACGTCTTAAAATGATCCACTCAAACCAGCATTACATTTGTGCTACTATTCTGGATCCACGCTACAAAAAGGCGCTGGCAGGCCAAGCATTCTTTCCTTTTGCTGATGAAGATGTTACAAAGTACAAACAGTGGATAGCCTCCTCAGCCAAGAGGTTTGAAAGAGAACGGCAGCAAATTGAAGGAAAAGGCAGTACATCAGCATCAGCAGGCCATCCCCAGTCACAACAATCCACTTCTGCACCTGTGGCTGCGGCACAAGTGACCTCTCAGCCGTTAAAGAGACCGGCAACCGGATCATCTGCACCACCAGACACAACAGTAACATTGGAGGCTGAAGAGGATAGGCTGGCTCGGCTTGGGTTTGGTTCTCAAAAGGTCACAGCAACAGCTAAGCAAAGTGGAGGAACCTTGGAGGAGAACCTTGATTCGATGGTCAAGGACTATCTGAATGACTCAACAGAGGTCTATGTTAATGCTGACCCATTGGCGTATTGCCATGGGAAAAAAGAATTGTGGCCACAGCTCACCAACCTGGCTTTAAACTACTTGTCTTGCCCACTCGCAAGCGTGTCTTCTGAACGTGTTTTCAGTGCTGCTGGTGGCATTGTAACTTCCAAACGGAGCCGCCTCTCGCCCAAAAATGTGGAGAGGTTAACAATGATCAAGATGAATCAGCACCTCATACCACCAGATTTCAGAGTACGAGAAAGCGCGCCGGATGAAGACGAGGTGGGCAGCAACATAGATGAGGAAATTTCTTCTCTGTCAGGTGACACTGACCTCACCCTGCCTGAATTCGCAGAGTATGATGACGAAGCCTTATTCTTATTCACGGACCGTGATACCGAGCCCTGAAAATGAGACAACGAATCAATAACTTTTTTTTTCGTCCTTATTCACTTTTATTCCTGTGTGTCTGTCTTTCTTTGTTGTGCACAGTTAATATAATTCAAACTTTAATCAGATAATCACAAAAACAAGCCCATCAGCAGAACTGTCTTCACTTGTTTGCTAATTGATTTGAAGGTGCCGCAGTCTGCATTCCTCAGGTTCACAAGTTCAGAAGAACATGCTCCTCTATCCTCCTCCTCCAGACTCCTATTTCCATCAAAGCAGAGGGCTGGTTTACGCCCAATGAAGAAAGACTCAGCACTTGTGGGGGTGTTGTTCTACCTCTTTGCAGGTGAGTTGACGGCTCTGGGGCCATTGCTGGGAAGCTCTAACACCGGATAAAAGTGGTTTGGACCAAATCCGAGGCGGATTTGTGTTTTTGCTGACTTGCTTGCCTTTGAGGTGCTCTTAGGGGGGGTTCTGTCTGTTTGTGGGTGAGTTTCGGGGTCTGTGAGCACTTCTGGGCTACTCTAATCTTAATTGCATTTGCTTTTCAGGAAATCCGTGGTGGCAAACCGGACTTATGGCCTAGCTGCGCAGTGCGTTTGGACCGAAGGCTGAGAAATATTGTAAGTAGGAGATGTTGCTTTTGGCCTGTTTGGGGGTGTTATGCTTTTTGGCGGGTGGGTTGGCGGGTCTTGGGCCATTCCTGGGAAGCTCTAATACCGGGTAGAAGTGGTTGGGACAAAATCCACGCCGATTTTGTTTTTGCTATTTCTGACATTTTGCTCAATGTAGCGTTTTCGGGGGCCTGTTTGGGGGGCTTCCTGGTGTTTGTGGGTGGGTTTCGGGGTCTGGGAGCACTGCTGGCTATGGATGCTTTACTTTGCAAGAGGTTTGAAGCAAATCCATGGTGGCAGAGGGGAGTTAGGGCCTAGCTGCAGAGCGCGCGCGGAGTGATTTGGGAAATTTGGGAAAAAATGACTAAGTCCCCATTTTTGTACTTTTGCTCTTTGGCTGTTTGGGGGTCTTCTACTCGTTTTCTCCTGGGTTGACGGCTCTGGGGCCATTGCTGGGAAGCTCTAATACCGGATAAAAGTGGTTTGGACCAAATCCGAGGCGGACATTTGTTTGTGTTTTTGCTGACTTGCTTGCCTTTGAGGTGTTCTTAGGGGGGGTTCCGTCTGTTTGTGGGTGAGTTTCGGGGTCTGTGAGCACTGCTGGGATACTCTAATCTTGATTGCATTTGCTTTTCAGGTAATCCGTGGTGGCAAACCGGACTTATGGCCTAGCTACGCAGCGCGTTTGGACCGAAGGCCGAGAAATATTGTAAGTAGGAGATGTTGCTTTTGGCCTGTTTGGGGTGTTATGCTTTTTGGCAGGTGGGTTGGCGGGTCTTGGGCCATTCCTGGGAAGGTCTAATACCGGGTAGAAGTGGTTGGGACAAAATCCACGGCAATTTTTTTGTTGCTATTTCTGACATTTTGCTCAATGTAGCGTTTTCGGGGGCCTGTTTGGGGGGCTTCCTGGTGGTTGTGGGTGGGTTTCGGGGTCTGGGAGCACTGCTGGCTATGGATACTTTACTTTGCAAGAGGTTTGAAGTAAATCCATGGTGGCAGAGGGGAATTAGGGCCTAGCTGCAGAGCGCGCGCGGAGTGATTTGGGAAATTTGGAAAAAAATGACTTAGTCCCCATTTTTGTACTTTTGCTCTTTGGCTGTTTGGGGGTCTTCTACTCGTTTTCTCCTGGGTTGACGGCTCTGGGGCCATTGCTGGGAAGCTCTAATACCGGATAAAAGTGGTTTGGACCATATCCGAGGCGGAAATGTTTTTGTGTTTTTGCTGACTTGCTTGCCTTTGAGGTACTCTTAGGGGGGTTCCGTCTGTTTGTGGGTGAGTTTCGGGGTTTGTGAGCACTGCTGGGACACTCTAATCTTGATTGCATTTGCTTTTCAGGAAATCCGTGGTGGCAAACCGGACTTATGGCCTAGCTACGCAGCGCATTTGGACCGAAGGCCGAGAAATATCGTAAGTAGGAGATGTTGCTTTTGGCCTGTTTGGGGGTGTTATGCTTTTTGGCGGGTGGGTTGGCGGGTCTTGGGCCATTCCTGGGAAGGTCTAATACCGGGTAGAAGTGGTTGGGACAAAATCCACGCCGAAAAGCCTTTTGGCACTTTTTGTACCTTAGGGTTCGTTAAGATTAGCCCTAGCAGCAGGATTGCATGTGTTTCGGGGTGTTCTAGATTTTTGCAACTGAGTTCTGGGGTCTTAGAGCACTCGTGAGAATGTGTAATTTTGGTTGCAAGTCATTTGAAGAAAATCCATGGTGGGAAAGGGGGGATTTGGCAAAGTTAAAGAAAGCCTTTGCCACTATTC
Source organism: Lissotriton vulgaris (assembly GCF_964263255.1). Classification (NCBI taxonomy): domain Eukaryota; kingdom Metazoa; phylum Chordata; class Amphibia; order Caudata; family Salamandridae; genus Lissotriton; species Lissotriton vulgaris. The sequence continues at coordinate 891,088,200 of NC_141685.1, read as the reverse complement.
TTAACTTAGGGTTCGTTAGGGTTAGCAGTTTTTCTATTGCATGTGTTTGGGTGGGGGGTTTTCGAGTCTTGGAGCGATGCTGGCTATGGATACTTTTGCTTGGTTGCTTGCAAGTGGTTTGAATGCAATCCACGGTGGGTAAGGGGGTATTTGGGCCTACTTTTACTTTCAAAGTACGTTTTGTCACCAGTTTTCTGCTAGGCCTCGTTTTTTGCGATTTGATTGGGGGTGTTCTACATTTTTGCGACTGGCTTTAGTAAGGGTCTGGGTGGGAGCACTGCTGGGAAGATCTAATTTTGTTCTAAAACACAGTTTACAGTACACCTAGCTTGAGGGGAAAGATCCGCTACATTAATTTGCCCATACTTATTTATCCTTCAAAAGGTGACTCAGACAGAGTACGCACTGTCAAAAATATTGTACTGTCTACTAGGAAAATCAAAGTGTGACTTTTTGCACTCCACAGCCTACATACCTTATATTTATTTATCAGTGGTGTTGTAATATTATATCACTTCCTGTTTTTCGTTGAATAATTACAGGCCGGGTTTCAGTCCGTGCAATGGGGAAAAAAGGATGGAGTCAGGCTTCACATTAGTGAGCCGCAATTCAGCATCCGCCAGGCAGGCAGTGGACAGGGTGTCTTCTGGTCACCAACATTGATGGGCGAAGCGTCAGATGGAATGGAGGAGTGCCGCTAATAAGAGGAATTTTTTCTGCATGCAACTTACTTACCAAATTCAACAGGACAACTACAACAACATACAGATACAGTATCCATTGTGTTTTTCTATGACTGTAACTGCATTTCTTGGATCTCTCTCTGCTTCTAAATTGATCCCTTAACACATCACTTAGTCCACTCCACTATCACATCTGTACCACACATAGTCATTTGTAAGTGCTCCTACGTAATTCGCAAGTCGCAGCACGCCCCAGCCCGTAGAGGACTGGGATGGCCCCAATGATGAAGCATGTCACCAAGGGGCAACCCTGGTGAGTGAGGGGACACCTAGAAAAAGAGCAATTTCTCTTTTTCTATCTACTATACCTTCCAGACCAACCCCATTGAGTGTTGTGAATGGATTTATAGTGACCAGCAAGGCTCTCAGGTATCTGGCAACAGAGACCTTATCTTGAATATAGTTATCAATATTTCCACACACGCCCTGTACTGTCGCATTCTTTCTTCCACAGTTGTCGAAAGTACTACTTACTTTTCACTGACATGCATGCAGTAGTGCCTGCACTTTCAAAGATTGATGGATAGGTTTGTACCCAAAGATTTGTTTATGTTCACAATTGTTTGTCCATGCTGTGCTATTTTTTCTTGTCTCACAACACCTTTCCCAAAAACCCCCGTACCCATCCATTTTTCAAACCCTAACCCTCTTCCCCCGGGCTGTGTGGTTTTGATTGATGTGTGACTAAATTACAGCAAGAAATCCACACACTTGCTAGGGAGGATAAGGTGATACCAACAGGCTGGTGAAGAAATCCGAGGATATATTCTTACTCTGCTTGACAAAGACCCATGGCTAATGTCAAAGAACTTCAACCGAATTAGTAGTTATACTTTACCATTTGTTAGGCTACAATGTGGCACTGTTCTAGTGTACTGTCACCTGCTATATTCTCTATTGTACCGTTGTATTGCTCAGGAGGACAAATCAGATTTCATTTTCTTTTTTTTCATAGGCATGCAACTGCCACTGTGTCACACCACTAGTACCACCGCTATGAGGAAAGTTTATCCGCCCAGGATTGCCAACCTTATTCGTTGTTTCCCGTGGAGCCAGCCCTGGGCCTAGCCCTACTTGCAAACAGAAATTACAGGTAAGATAGGCGTTTGGTTGGAGGTAGTATAATGGAGTATTAGGAGAGACGAGAGATTGACGGTAGTACTACTAAAGTCCTAGGACTATTCAGGAAAACAAACTTACTGTTAAACCCCCACCCACCAGACTCAAAAGCAGTAAAAAACAGGTCAGATAAAGTTTCAAAAATTATATTTTTATAGCCCTAACAAAATAATCTCCCGCAAGACCCTCCCTAACCCCAACAATTGTCCCTCAAAAGTCCCCAAAAAACCCAACTCCCAATTCCCACCCCCCAAAAGTCTCTAAAAAAGGGGCAAGGGACACTATGGCAGGGTGCTGTTGGCTTTAGCAGCCAGGGCATCATGCTCCTTGCGGAGGGTGGCAAGTTCGAAGCGGAGGCCCTCCACCAAGTTCTTATAGTCCAGGACCTCCTGCTCCAGGTAGGACAGTCTGAGGGATAAGCGGCGCCGGTGTGCCTTGCAAATCCTGTGGGGGGCAGCTGCTGTCTTTGCTGCTCGGCGTTGGCGTTTGGCTTTGGTAGCCCGGCTCCGTACCGCTGGAGCACTGCGCTGGCTGGCAGCCCGCACGGAGGAGGATGCAGCTGTCCCCGTGGACGTTGTTGTTGTACCAGACTGCGTCTCCTCCTCCTCCAGGGCCACCAGCCGCCGATATTCAGCGACAGTGGCACCCAGCCTCCGTTGCCGGGCCATTCGAGCCAGCTCCTTCCTTCTTGATGGTGTCTTGGATTTGGAAGGAGCAACTACATGAAGAAAGAAAGACATAGTCTGTAACCAATGCTCCTTAAGATTAACACAAAATGATTGAGCAGAAAGTTGTCACAGTACAAGTAGCAAATTGAAAGCACAGTGCATAACTATTGAGGACAGTATCTATCCTCCGACTTCTTCATCCTTGCTCTAACATTAGTGGGAGTTTAAGGAACAAATTCTACAAGCACTATGGACTTCCATTACAGTCGACTATGACAGTACACCAGTCTTATTCTTCTTCTTCTCTCTTGTTTAGGAAAATTGGTACGTTATCTTATGCAAGCTGGCATAATGCCAGCGCAGTGAACTTGCACCCGAGAAAAACAGACGCACACCATGGTGAGTGAGACAGACTTGCGTTACTGTACCGGTCCAGTACATACAGGTGGTGAAGCTCTTACTTTTCTATTACGGGTGGCACTGAGAATACTCTGTTAAAAGGGCTACTGCTTAATTAATTTAGCTTTCACCCTACAGTGCAAATGAGTATTAGAAAAGGAAAATAAAGAAGCTAAATAATCTGATTATCTATCACTTCACATGGGATGTATTTGATGACATATGGGATGACTTTAGGTGCTTTGCTTATTATTGAGTGAACAGTGATACCCCCACACATGAATGACGTACTACTACTAAACTAAAGTTATTAAGAGAGATAGGGAGTGTCCACCGTAATAACCGGATATATGCTGTGCTTGCAGTTGCAATACAAACTACTGCTACTATTCATGGTAGTATTTGGACAAAATTACAACTTCTTTTCCTTGCCTTTCCTACACTGGAACGGACGTGCGGGTGCGGTGTTACATGCTCTTCAAAGTAACACTTAGTTCATCCAGTGACCGTTTACTCTCTCTAGATACACATATGCTATCTAAGAGTCAGATAGTACCATGAATGATCCAGGCATCCATCCATTCAAAGTATATGCACACATACAGTTTCTGTTTCACCCATCCAGGCTGTTCTCCTAACACCCATCCTTGCTTCATCATTCACCCAGCCATGCACCATACCATATTCTTTCCTTCCCAGCCACCTCGGGGACCAAGCAAACACATATCATTCTTCTTTACCAGTCATCATTACATTTCTCGTCCTTCCACACTTACTTACACCCTTCTTTCGCTTTTCGTTCATCCCTTCCATCAAGTTCACCTCAGATCTGATTGGGATTCTTCTCGCCAAAAACTTCACAGCTAAGTCGAAGTACATTTAGAGGAGGCTACTACCTGGTTTATTTATAATACACCCGTGCAGAAAGCACACTCTGCAGTCTTCAATCTCAAATGAGTAAGGAATGTATAGCTTACCTCTGCCCGCCACCACCGTGTCATCCCCCACAGATTTGTCCGGCACTTCCACCGCCTCCTCCCCAGAGTTGTCCTCGTCCAATGCCACCACCACCTCGACGCTGGCCCCGCCTCCAGATGTTCCACCTACAAAGTACATTTAATAATGTTAGAATACACCACTCACTACTATATAATATTTGGTCTAGGAGGAAGAAAGAAATGTGAAAAAAACAGTATACAATTTAATAATTTGTGACTGTCTACTGTAAAGTAAAAATGTCCCTTTTTCCAGGGAAGGCTGTTGTCTTGCTGTACTTTTTGGCACAACTGATGAATGCTTGCTTTTTATTTTTAACACGCACCACTTTTTCTCCTAACAGACAGAAGCTTGACTTCTAAGAACACGAGCAGGATCAAGTTCAAACCAGGTGAGAGCTCGGCTCGACCACAAGAAATGTGTCCAATTAATCGTCAGCACTAAGCACTTTTCCATTTCCAGTTAAACATTTACTTTTATGACAAACTTGATTTCAATAAATGTGTTTACTTTTAATAAAGCTTTTAAACTCAAATAGACTCTGTGGTTTTTGGTCCTCCAGACTAGAGTGGATGAGCTAAAGGTTTTGGAATTTTTGCAAGCATAAGTCCGTGCCTCTGCCATCGGTGACTTTGGGAGCTAAATGACTCTGCCACACTATCTAGTCAGTAAGGAGATTGGGGGTTCAACTACAAAGTCTGTTATCACTGAGGTATGTGGAAAGTCTAACAGCACCTATTATAATTGATAAGCTAAGCAATGCATTATTTAGTGTCCATAGTTCTGTTTGTGCAGATTTGTCCCTGCAACAGTAGTAGAATGGATTGTCCTCCTATCCAAACCAAAAGTAAAGTAGTATCTTATTCTTTCTTGGTGGTCATTCACCTTTTTATTGTTGGCAATTGTCAAAGCATAAACATTTAGAATACTTGAAAAGACATTATGGACAATCCCAGAGGACTGCACTCAGTGCATAGAGCTATTGCTGACTAGAATGGGAGTCCAATGGAAATGCCAAATGTGCAATCTTAGTTAGCTACACAGACAGACTAATAAGAATAATCTAGTAATACCACACAGAGTCATAGTCGAGGCAGGATAAGAATTTAGATCCTGTCTACAAGAAGATCAAAGACGATTTAGAAAAAATCGAATGAGGAACGCTAGGAAAAAATAAGTACTCTATATTAAAATTAAAACTTACTGGGGCCAGCAAAGGAGCCCTCGCCTGCCCGGTCCTGGCCTACATCATCAACAGCACCCTCCTCCTCCTCCTGTGCCCTCCTCTTGCCCCTGAGGGAAGCTGATGTACAACATGAAAGAAAGAAAAACAGAAAACATGGATGATATTTGTCAACCAAATCAAACATTTCAAAAGAACTAACAAAATATTTTTGCAAAATAGCAAATAGACAACTACTCCACGGGATATATTATTAACCAATCTCATGTGGTCGACTACGTTATTACTTTAGTATTGCTTGATTTGCGGACCGTCGAATTGGAAATTACCTTATGTAACTCACTAAACAAAGTACTAAAAAGGTTTGCCTAGGATTGGCAGGCAGCAGTCCGCAGCACGCGAAGTGACAGCCAAAGTCCATCGTGATTGAAGAGCAGCGACAACACTAAAGTTTCCTACTACATTAACCAGTCATTAAAATACTCAAACTATCAATCCACCACCACTATTTCTTCTTATCGCCATGTGTACAAAGGAAGGACTGGACTTGAGTCTGTAGGGGCTGATTTAGAAGCCCCTTGCGGCTCTTTTGCTACATTGTTGCGTGACTTTTGTGATGCAGCGGCAGCACAAAAGAGAGGCAATGGTGCGGCGTATATTAACAACGTGATGCATATGGGAGATGCATCACGTTGTAAAGCCCTGCGCCAATAGGGGGCGTTCCGGTGCAAGGGAGGGCGTTCCTGCGCAGGAATGCATCCTAAAAGTGGCTGAGGGAAATCTACAAGATTTCAATCAGTCACTTTGAGGACAATGATGCGTGACTCAAACCCTGCACCTGCTTGAAGCAGACGTACGGCTTGACGCAGCATTGGGGAGATAGGGCACCCCAGAGCATTGATGGAGCTGCACCATCGTTGCGACGCAACTCCAGCAATGCGCCGCCTTTACGGCACAGATGCGTAACGCTTTGGTGACGTTTTGGGCCCATGGTGCGCCGCATTGTAAATACGGCGCACCATGGGTGATGGTGGTGTGACGCACAATTTCTGGCGCATCCCTGCTACTTTGCAGGGATGGGCCGGTAATTAAAAATCTGAACCTTAGTGTGTAGCATTACGCAGTTCTTTAAACTACACTCATACATAATTTCACAGGCCAATGAAATGAACACAAAATCTAAAACAAATAAGCATAGTAGCAAAACTACTGAGAAGAAGGAGAGCAATGTACCTGAATTGCACAGAAGATTTTGAAATATAATTTACCTACAATGTAATGAGCAGCATTATTGCTCTTGGTAAAAAACAAAAATTTGCAATATAATAACACAGCAGGAGAAAACATAGTAGTAAAGAAATAGCTACTACTACTCACCAAGCCCGGGGATCTCAAGGCCAAGGAGGTCGAGCAGATCTCGGTCACGGGTCAGGACATCCGTCCAGCGGTGGGTGGCCTGTTTGTAGGTGCGCCAGACCCGAGAGTGGTGGTAAATGGCCTGGCACACCTTCTCCCACCGCTTCCGGCGCTCCCGGACCCCGTACCCGGCACTGATCTTGCCGCCTCCCATGATGGTCCTGGGGAGGCAGCACTGTACATAAAAAATGAGTTGGCCCATCTCCTCCGGGGTAAAGATCTCCCTGGGTACGAACCCTCCCCCCTCAAACGCCCGCACGGGAGCCAGACACGGGGTGCGGGACCCTTCCCCTTCTCAGGATGCTTCCCTGCTCCCTTCACCATGGTCTGGGCGGAAAGGAATAAAGAAAATAGAATAGGGAAGAGAAGAGAAGAAAAGAAAAGAGTTTAAAAAAGTAGTTTAAAATTAACCAAAAGTAGCAGTAAACACAAAAATATAGGGCTAGAAAAATAGAGGGATAGATAATAAGTAAAATAGATTAAAAAAAACTTCAAACAAGTAAAGGATGGCAGAGATTGACAGAGGATAAAAAAGACCATGCCGAGAACCATAGCAATGAATGAGAAACAAGATGGCCGCGCCCGTTCACGACCGCGCGGGTAAGTTCGCGTGAGATTTTCCTTGCGAACACTCGCGAAACTGTACTGGCGAGCCGCACACTTTGCGAGATTACACTTCGCGCCCGGAAACGGAAATACGTCAGGCAAACAAAATGGCCGCGCCCTTGAACGACCGCGAGGGTAACGTCGCGCCTTGCGCTACGAGCGGCTCGCAAAAACGCACAAAACCTTGCGAACTAACACGCCGCAAAAAAACAAATTGCATATTCGCACGAATTCGCGGCTTCCGAATCCGATCTCGCGAGTGTTCGCGCCCTGCAAATCCCGCGAAATTGCAGTAAAACGTGTTTTGCAAAACTGAAAGCACTCGGCAGGTGCAAGAGTTCAAACTCATCATTAGTAACAATTCCCTGTAGTGCTTCCTGACTGGGGCCCCTCCAGAATTCAGTTGCTAGTTGCAACAATTGTATGACCCTGCTCTGACCCTCACAGCAGGCTCATAGAATAGCTACAAGTAGGCCACAAAGGTCCTGGAAAAAAAATGCACTGCAACAGAAAGCAAATTACAGATAAGGAAGCAGGTGCCAGACTGGAATTTTAAAACAGTGACACATTAATAAACTAACCCCAAATTAATTTATGTCAGTTGAAGCAGGGCTGATGTGCTTGCTTTTCCCCCCCATAATCTACAGTGATGATGAACCAGAGGGTGGCATTGATGTAACAGAGGGTTGCAGTGGTGAAACAGAGGGTGCTGGGAACCTGTGATGATGAACCAGACGTAGAAACAACATAATCGCGACCGTTGCGAGCCGAAATGTAAGTTCTCAATTGCGAACTGGTACGAAACCCTCGCTAACTGGCAGAAATCCTTGTGAACACACAAAAAAATCCGCAAATTCGCGAGAATTCACAGATTTTGCGGATTGCGAGTTCGCAAATCCGCAAAATTCGCGAACGCGAGATTCGCAAAATTCGCCCATACTTAAATGCGGCCACTGGCAGGGAAGCTGTTAGAAGGGAGAAACCTTGCGGTGTGCGAAGGTTTTGCTATAAACAGACACATCCCTTCTCTTTCTTGTTCAGAATTTCTTTCGATTTTTGAGCTACAACTGCCTGTATAATGATTTCTTTGACTTTTTTTTATTTTTTTTTATTTTTGAAAACTTTTATTTGAAGAAATGGGTGCGTACAAATACGGGCCTACAACCCTGAGGCCGGCCACGGAACAAAACTGAAAAGCACCATCACCAATTAAAGGAACAGAGTGGTCAAACTATATCACCCAGTGCTGTAAGTCATTGTTGTGAACGAACTAGAACCACTCGATTTAGGATTTATGGAGGTTAATTTTTATGTTTCAAAGAAGAAGGGATCGGTTGTATAGGTAGCAACCCGGTGTACGTGGCGGGGAACAGTCAACTGCTACAGTACAGTACAGCCAGTAAGCGATAATCAGAAAGAGCAATAGCATACAAAACGTAAATTCGCTTAGTATTACTCAATAGTATCATCCCCGCCCGACCACATGTACCCTGAAGTAGACTGAGTAGCGATTCCTCAATAATAAAAGTCAACAAAGAAGCAGAACAGTTGCAACCGCTATACATCCCAACCCAAGAAAAAGAAAACAAAAATACCAAAGAGAAAAAAGAAGTAGGGGGTCACCGCATTACTGTAGTCGCCCCCCAGTGGCATTGTCGAGCGATAATACAAATGGCGAACATGTTTGGGGGCGGATCTATTAATTACTGATAAGCAGTGGCATGGGTACCATATTACATGAGACATACGTTCCCCCCCTCACAATAACTCACCCTGCGGGATTACACACAGTCGCGGAGACCCAAGAAGAGGACACAAAAGAGCCATAGAAACAAAGAACAACCTAATAGACCCCACTCCACCCACCCCACCCTGCACCCCTGCAGAAGGCTACGGCCTACCCCCCCCCCCCAGCAGCGTGCCTGTCGCCCTAATTATGAACCCGAAATATAGAAGAAGGGAATATAGAGAAACGGAAAAAGAAAAAGAGAAAAAGAAAAGCCTGGGGAGAGGAACCATTAGCCAGTGACACGGCCCACACACCCCGCCCACACACGCCATGAGCTTGGCCCAAGACGAAACCAGCAAATGTGTAGTCGATCGTAAGTACGAAGGAAGCAACAAAGTCTCACAATGTAAGGCAGTCCATAACTCCATTCAACAAGTAACAGTCCACCGAAGCGAGAGTCAGGTTCATCCTAGTCCCTTCTTAGCCAACGTCGTGATATGCGTAGATCCAGTGGGCAAAAGACATGGCAATGAGAAAGGGCCCCGGAGAAGTCGCTGGGTCATCAATGGAGAAAGCCAACAGAACCCCCTCTTCCGAGAGCAACACAGAAGTCGTCCACGACAGCTGCACACACCTGTGCCAATGACTCCCAGCGGGTCCACTCGCTCATGTCTCGGACCATCACCATGCCAACAAGGAGGCGGGGAAGAATCAACGACCTCACCGGGCCCATCCACGTCCATAGCGTCTGACCAGGGAGCAATGGCGGCCATCACTTCCCCCCGCACACAAAAGTCCCGGATCATGGTCAGCCTCCAAATCTCCAAAGCCTGGAGAACATCGCCAACCGTGGGCTCGAACTCACCAGCACAGGCCCGAGTGGGACACAAAGGCAAGAGATCGCCATCCCAGGATCGCGCCCCAGATATGGCAGCCGCCGCCATTTTGCGACGACTACACCGTCTCCTCTGAGTCGTCTTCAGGGGCGAGCCCAACAGCGGAGCCCCGGCTGGACCCCCTTCAAGCGCAAAAGCGGCACCACAGCGCTGAAATGGTGAACACATAAGAGGGGGACCCGACGGCAGCACCACTCCGCCAAAATCTCTCTTCGCCACCAAGTGGAAGGGCCCGGTGCAGTCGGACGGAGACAAAGGGGGGAGCCACAAATCACGGCGTCCTCAACCCACAACTGTCCGCACACCACCTCTGGAGCACCGGACGGGTGACCCAGGCACGTTCGTTTGCCGTCAGAGCTCTTCGCACATCGGCATCTACCGGCCGGCCCCAGTCCTCCACCCGAGGCCGCCGCCGACACCGTCTCGCCGGCAACCAGTTGAAGGCGAGGCCCCGGTCTCTATCCCGGGGAGGCCGCACTTTCCGGGAGGACACCGCTGCGGATCCACCGAGCACCGGACCCAACAGGATGGACGGTGAGTAACTGTAGAGCTATGCTTGTAGGTTATGGTTCATCTTGGGCAGGATAGCAACAGGATTTTAGATTAGAAGCAGGCAAGACGGCGGAGCCGAGCTAACGTGCAACCATCTCGTTGTTGAGCTTGGCTCCTCCCCCTCTGTGACATTTTTTGTTTATTTCCATTGTAGTATATGCATTGATCATCTGGGAAAGCTGCATTAATACTCCCAAATATTTTATATAAAAGTAAAGTATCTCAGTGTGTTACTATAATGCTGCAGGGATCTAAGTATAGTCTAAGTATAGTCTGAAGGTCACGGGTTCAAATACGTGATAAATACGTGATAAAGTCACACGCTTGTTGTAATCGAACCGTGGTAAAGGTAATGCGTGGTTCCCAATGCTTTGTAAAGGCTGTTTTCCAACTGCTGTGCAACTTCTGCTACTCTTAGAGCTGAGATTTTCATGAAAGTCTTATAGTCTGAATTCAGCAGCGTAATAGGACGGAATGTATGAAGCTCTGTGGTTATACTGAATGAGCAGCTACCTATGTTATGACATCTATTAATGTAATAACTGCACTTTCACAATTGCTTTATTAACCTTCCTGCTTTCTCAAATTTGCTTGAAAATGCACCATTTGTCCACTCTTTTTTCAAACTTTTCTTGGGGGGGAAATCCCCCCCGAACCCTCTTTCGGGGGTTCGGGTGCGCTCGCTGCGCTCGCTCGCTATGGTGCAGTATGATTATCATTTTACCCCTCACCACTTTCAAATGTCACCAGCTGTCCCAGCTGTAGGCTGCAAGCACTAAGGTGTATTTCTGCACGCACTTAGTTTTGCTTTATTCTTAGCAGGAAGCGGCACCATATTTCCTATTTTCCGATTGAAGCAACCTATTTTGCAGTACTTTAAGATACTCTTTTGTAGACGTGTATATCTGGTTAACTTTTCAGAAGGTTGGCAGCCGACCTTGCCAGCCAGGCTGCATCAAGGACACAAGATTAAAGTTTCCAGGGATTGCAAGTAATGCACTTAAAGGCCAAGCAGCTCTCGGCGATGGATGGTCGCACAAATGCTAGCGATGAGTTGAAGTCCTGTTACAAAGTCGTGGAAGAATCTTCTTACCAGCACCAAGACCATCTCTTCACATCACAAAGGCCTTGCAGCTGTGTCGCTTTTCAGCCTTTCTCCGACCACCTCTAATTAAAATAATTAAACAAAAATAAAGTATGACTTCTTTCAAAAGAAGCCCAAAAAAGTAATATCCTACTAAAAGAAACACAACCAACAAACATAAAAAAGATAATGATTATATAATAATAAGGATGGGGTAAAGGATGGTGTGAAGGGGACAGCACGTGAATAAACAGTGGGTGGGAGGGGAAAGCAGTAACACTTGTTGCAAACATCAGCTGCGCCCGTACATCAGAACACAAGTCAAGGCAATCTAAAAACAAATAGTGTGCGAAACAAGCTGAAATGGACTGAACAATATCAACATATGTAACAGGACCAGTCACCTTTGGAGGGAATCATACACCAAAAAGAGGGACAATGGCCACGATTTTCCACTCAAAAGTAAGAAATTTAGAAAGGACCCCTAAGAACCAATGAAAAGTGATAGGCGGGTTTGAAGATCATTTACTGAGACATCATGACTCGAAGACAGCTCAAGCGTGCTGCCTAGGCGCGACCTAAAAAGTGGATAACAAAAGCATCATTTGAATGGATCCACTATGTGCACTTACTCTTTTGAGAGGTCACAAAGACCACCTAAGCATATCACCATGGGTCAGAGATCGACCCTAGCATATCGTCTAGAATCGAGTGCAAGAGACTTCCTTATCTTGAACACAAGTCTGAGATAGGTACAAAACGTTGATATTATTTCATTTGCTGCTATACATTAAAGGAAATACTATGCCGGTGTGCAATGTCTTAAAGAATGTTTGTGCAGAAGGGCTTTGATAGTGCAAAGTTTAGTTTTAGAATACAAACTGTAAAAGTACATTATATGCAAAGTGCTTTGGAAAGACACCTGGTCGCAAGCATACAAATCAAGGTTACACTCCCAATTGCTAATATAGAGGGAAGCAACTAACCTATGAAAACTAAACTTGGATAGGATAAACATTTGGTGGTGCTGTGCATTGAGTAACGAAACAGACTGGGGGCCATCAGTAGGGGCCAACGAGATATAGCAACTTACAGATGGCAGTATTCTAGATTGTTACCACTTTGCAGCCCCAAGCAATGAGTGACACAGGTCCCTCATAGCCCTTTTGCTCACGGAAAAAATAGTTTTGGATTTCCAAATAAGACTAGTCTGGACAGGGCCCAGGCCATGTCCCTAACTTCCCACAACCACGGTCCAGAGCATGGCAATCTTGAATTATCTATCTATTTAGCACCAGTGCCTCATTGTGCAAGACTCTGTGCCACAACATAAACGGGTGAGAGGAAATAACCCTGACTCCTTGAGGCAGATAAAAGTAGCAGTGCATTGAGGGAGTGAAAGTAAACGACAGGTAAACCTATTCTCAGTGACCTGTAACGCGGTTTCTTCATAAATTCCCCAGAGCCCAGCCCCATGAATCGCCACACTTAAACATTTAGCCTGAAAGAGTGCCAACGTGGTGAATCGTTATTTTGCCCAATTTTGCAGCAAAGCAGAAGAGACCATTGATACTCTTTGAATACTGACTTTTTCTAATCTGCTGTGGGTGCCCAGACCATTTATTTTTTTAAAGGTCATACCAAGTTAGCTAAAGTTACACTTGTCTTGAATGTGTTTTAGTGCAATATAAAGTTTGATTTATCAGTATGTTTGGAGCTGCAGGACATAGCAAACATTTTGCTTATATTGACTCTCACTTCCAGCTTTCCATAATGCCTGAAAAACTATCTAAAAAGAGCTGTAGTGCCGAGGGGGTGTGACCCATAAAGACAGCGTGATCCACATACAGCAGAGCTGGTATAGGGCGCTACCACTCGCTGAATGAGGTGACCCACCGGGTTAAAGTGCTGGAGGTACGGGCAGAGGACAGTGAGGGGCACTCACGGCGCAACAATCTCCGCATAGTGGGGATCCCCGAGCATGAGGAGGAGGCGGACGCGGTCCAGTTCTTGGAAAACTGTCTGAGAACAGAGGTAGCACCAGAGGACCTATCTCCATTCTACGTGCTGGAGCGGGCGCCTAAACCTGGAGCTCCACCACGACCAATGGTGGCGAGACTGTTGCACTATCCCGACCAAGACTTTATCCTCAGGGTGGCTCGAGAACAACAGAATTTGCAAATAGGAAACAGTAGGGTCCTGATATTCCTGGATTACACCAGGGAGGTCCAACATCAATGCTCATCCTTCCTGGCTGTTAAGAAAAAGCTACATCAGCTCCATCTTCCCTATGCCATGCTGTTTCCAGCACATCTGCGGGTGACCGCAGATGAAAAGACACACTTCTTTCTTACACCGCAGGCAGCATGGGATTGGCTGGAGGCTCGTGATGGCGTGGCTGCGCCTGCCTCCCAGGTTGCTTCGCCGCGAGAACGACGGGTGAGGTCTCCGTTGAGGGGGAGGCCCATTTCTCCGGTGGATCGGCGTCAGGAGCATGACAGAGCAGTGCAGGCGGTAGCGGCCATCAGTCAAGGAATGGTTAGCCCGGTGAGCAATGATACCGACATCGAGAAGAGCGGAACAGAAAGCCCAAGATCTGCTAGCGCTCAAGGGTTATCGGACACGGAGATGCCGGACGTCACCCCGCAGACAGCTGATGGGATCTTTGGGTGATGGGGCTGCAGAGGGTATGCTACAAGGTCAGTTGCGCTTGCCGGGCTCAGGGGCCAATCTGATGGGGGAAGCATGGCAGACGATGACTTTCCAGGACTGCCGGGGACCCAGTGGACCATGCAGACTTCCAAGAAAGCAGGGGGGAGCCCGGCGGCGGGGTTCTGTGGGCACAGTGCGTGAGCCACACGTTACCTCCTAGTTACGGTTTTGAGTATGACCAGTTTGGTTTGGATGGGAACCTGTTCTTGTGTGCCTGTCCTGGGGTGTGGGAGTTGGGTGAAGTGTGACGGTTGGGTGGGATGGAGGAGGGTCAGACATGTCGCTAGGGGGGTTTGAGAGGAGCAAATGCATACGTTGAATCCATGGGTACCTCCGTAGGCCATAAGGTTATGTCTTGGAACATACGGGGATGCACACTATGTGTCGGCGACACAAAATACACGCCTACCTAGTGCGGCGGGGAGTACACATCGCACTGCTTCAAGAAACCCATCTGACAAAGGCAGAGGGGATGGCATTACAGCGCCACTGGAGGGGGCAGGTATTCCACACTACTTACTCGGCCTATGCCAAGGGGACATTGATTTGGGTAAGGGCGGGGGTACCATTTCAATGTGTGAGACAGGTGATTGACCCAGAGGGCAGGTTCTCAGTGGTTATGGGGCACCTGGATGGGAGGGACATTACACTAGGAAGCATATATCCCCCAATATCGACCAATCCTCTGTTTTTGCACAACTCTCACAGAAATTGGCAGAGGAACTAACGGGTCCCGTTCTCTTGGGGGGGGGCTTTAATTGTGTGACTGATGTAGATCTGGACTGATCCCACCCACCGCTCCCGGACGCCCCTGCCCGTAGGCTTGCAGACATCAGGCACGACTGGCAGCAGCTCTGGGGGCTTACAGATACTTGGAGGGCCCCCCACCTTGGGGGCCGAGACTACTCTTACTTTTCAGCAGTCCATGAACTGCACGTCCGGCTGGACACTGTGTTGTGTTCCCCTGATGTCCACATGAAGGCACGATGAGTGAGTATCTGGCTAGGACAGCCTCGGACCACAACCCCCTCTTGGTGACCCTGAACTGGGTTCGACTCAGGACGACAATCCCTGATTGGCGGCTCTGAACGGAGGTATTGGAGGACCAGGTCTGTCGCACGCCATAGGTACCGCCATAGAGGACTATTTCCAGCACAAAGTGGGCACTTCTTCTAGTCTGCATAACGAGTGGGACACACTCAAGGTGGTGCTCCATGGGTGGTGCATTGGGGAAGCTACAGGAGTTCGTAGAATGGAAGAGGTACAGCAAGCAGAAACACGGCTCAGGGAGAAAGAAAGGGAGAGACCGGAACGGCAGGACACACACAAAGGGCTGCTGAAGGCAAAGGAAGAGCTGGCAATGCAAGTAGAGAGGTTGAGGTGCTTTGATTACAGGACGTACATGGTGCGGCAACATGCGGAGCGGGATAAGTCTGGGGTGCTCCTAGCTTGGTTGGCAAATCCGGCGCGTAGAGATACACCGATCCTTGAGCTAAGGGAGGAGGGGGGACAGTCCATTATGGGCAGCAGGTCATTAACACGCAATTCTTGGAATACTATTCCACCTTTATTGCAGCAAGTTGGACCCTAGAGAGCTAGAGGAAGGGGATTTCCTTGACATAGAATTACCCCAGGTTGACGCGGAAGAGGCAGAGAACCTGGGCCGTCCAGTGGAACTGGGCGAGGTCCGGGGAGCTATCAAGCGTATGGCCAGGAACAAAATGCCGGGCACTGACGGATTTCCGTCAGAGTTTTATGTCACTTATATCGACGTGCTGGCCCCGCAGCTGACAACCCTATATAACCGGTCAAAACAGACTGGCTACTTACCTAGCTCGACGAGAGAGGCAGTGATAGTACCACTCCTTAAGCCGGGTAAGCCAGAGTGGGACTGTACAGCGTATCGCACTCTGACGATGTTAAATACTGACTATAAGACCCTGAGTGGCATCCTGATGGGGCACATGACCACACTGGTGCACAGGGACCAGGCTGGGTTCATTCCTACGCGGAACACGACCATGAATATTCGGCGATTGTGCCCATTGCTGCAGGAGGCGAGGGCAGGGGGCGATGAGGCGTGTGTGATAGACATTGAAAAGGCCTTCAATAGCCTAGAGTGGCCATACCTATTTCAGGTTTTGAGGAGCTGTGGCTTAGGTGAGGGATTTGTGGCTTGGACGAAGATACTCTATGCCCATTCGACAGCCAGGGTGCAGACGGGAGGGGCAAATTCAGCGGCTTGTGACGTAGGCTGCCCACTGTCTCCCCTTCTGTTTGCCCTGGCAAGGGAGCCGCTGGCGGCTCGCGCACGGACAGGGGGACATTACAGGGGCCTGGAGGGGATGGGTCAGCTGCACTATATTGCCCTTTATGCTGATGATTTGTTAATGTTCCTCGCCAATGCCGCGGATGAGCTGCGGGGAGCTCATGAATTGCTGGAGAGGTTCGGGCGAGTGGCGGGACTCAAAGTTAACTGGGCCAAGACCTGTATGTTTCCGGTATGCGAAGGGAGGGGTGACCCTCCGGAGGGACTTGATATCAGATGGGAAGGCAATTGTTTGCCTTATTTGGGAGTCCGCACTTATCATGAGACGACTGACTTAATCGAGGGTAATGTAGGGCGGGCCCTGCGAACTACAAAGAGTAATCTTGAATTCTGGGGGTCGCTGCCCCTGTCCGTCGCCGGGCGAGTGGCATTGCTAAAAATGGTCACCCTCCCTTGTTTGCTTTATTATTTTGTTACGCTGCCACTCTGGGTGCTGAGGAGGAACTTTGCCCAACTTAACACAATGGTTTCAAGCTTTCTATGGGGCTCAGGGAGGCGTAGAGTGGGGCTGACTACTATGATGCGTCCCAGATGAGAAGGCAGCTTCGCAGTGCCTGATTTCGAGGCTTACTACCATGCAGCCCAGTTCCAGTGGTTCACACAGCGGATGGTTGAGAAGCTGGGAGTTGAGGCAGATCAGAGAGGCAGGGACCTAGTCCTTCGTCACCTGACTCGGATTATGTTACAGCTTCTGGTGTGTGAAAGGGAAGTGGCCAAAGATATATGGGCAGTGCGACAATGCTGGACCAGGGATCTACGATGCAATAGAGTGGGTCCTGCGTATGCCCCTGAGATTCCTGTGTGGTTCTGCGAGGCACTGCCCCACGGAGGGGATTGGCAGCGGCTGCAGGAATGGGAGGAGCTGGGGATCTCCTCTACTGGGGATCTCTTTGAGGATGGTGCCCTCTTACCATTTCAGGACCTCATGGATAGGCACGAGCTGCCTGCTCAGGATTTCCTTCTGCACGCGACAGTGATGGCTGCTCTGCACAAGCATTGAAAAAGGGGATGGAGGAACCACAGGTTTTCCTCCCTTGCCAATACATGGTCACCTCTGCGGGTAAAATCAAGGCGGTCACTTGCTTGTACCGGAGACTGACACAGGGCTCAAGGACTCCTCTGGAAGGGATGTGTGTTAAATGGGAGGCTGATCTGGGTATACCTATAGAGGCAAAACCCTGGGAAATGCTACAGGAACGAGCGTGGAAATGCTCTCGGAATGCGAGATTCCAACTAATACAATTCTACGTGTTCCACCGGGCGTATCTCACGCCTTGCAAAATCAATTAATTTTTTGGCTCCCGCACTGCCTGCCTGTGGTGCAGACTGGAAGATGTAGCGTTCATGCATATGTTCTGGGATTGTCCATTGCTCCGGGGGTACTGGGGGGAGGTCATGGCCAAGTTGACAGAGGTGACTGACAGGGAACTGCAATCTACCCCAGGAGTGTGCCTGTTACACTGGTTCCCCCACACTGCCCGCAACAAAACCACTAGTAAATTCTTGGACCTGGGGTTAGTACTAGCCAAACAAGAAATTACCAGCCATTGGAAGGCGGTCACGGGCCCCAGCGTGTCGCGCTGGCTGCAGGAATTTATAAAATGGGTGGACTGCGAGGGGACCCTTCAGCTCCAGCTAGCTCATATAACTGATAATGACAAACTCTGGGACGCTGCAAGGGCCTGGGTGGCGATGGTAGATCTTCTTAAGAACCCGGTTGACGATGACGACTGACCTTAGTGAAAATTGGTATCGCCCTTACGGTGCTTGAGAGCACAACCTTGGACTGCAGGGGGCAAGGGTGGGTGTGAAAATGACTAATGTAGGTGCACCCACCTAAGTGCAACACGGATCACTGCCATAGGGAATCCAACGGACCATGTGATATGCTCATTGTGTAGCAAGAGTGCTGTTAGGGAGAGCGACATGCCTGAGGGGAGGAGGGAGGCGGGGTTACTGGTAAGGTGCTGGGGTGGGGGGCTTGAGTTGGGGATGGTGTTACTTTCCTCGTTACCTGGTATGGTGCATAGGTGTTGAAAGTGCTTGTATAACCTTGAAGTGCCATGGTTCAGCATCTCCGGGCTATACCGTCAGCTAGGTGGGATTCGACTTCTACATTTGATGGACTCCTCCCCCTGTGAGGAAGGAAAAACTGGCCTGGACGATCCGATGGGACGCAGGAGGTGCCATGAAGGGGTTGCCACTGTATGTTGAGTGAAGAAACAACACACTTGCCAGTGCTGAGAAGCTACTTTTTCAACACAAAATGAATAGAAAAAGCATACATGAAGAATAGCATGGATGCTTGCTTTATAAATTGCAACTTTGCTTTTAATTTTTCTGAAGACTATTTTAGTTTTTAGTCATTTTCCGTTTTGTGCATGGGAATACAAAAACAGGGGGGGGGTTTATGTACATTTATATACAAACATGAAAAAGACAACTTGGTATGTACAATAAATCAAACAAACTCACAAACAACACATTCTTGGCCATCCATTCCTACTATACCACATCCATACTGGTCCCGGTGTCAGAAAGAACCTGTATATACAAAACATAAAGAGTCTTTTTTGTCGTTTTTTACACTTTTTACAATTGTTCGTAGAAGTTGAAAAAAGAAAGCAAATTGTCTTTCAGTCGGTTGTCGAGACAATTTCAATGTGAATTCAAAGGGGTGACCCGGGACTGGGTCGGTCGACGCGTTTCGAACCCTGAGAGTGCCAGGGTTCTCCTCAGGACCAAAAAGTAACTACAAAGGAAAGGAAACAACCATCACTCTAATGATCTAAGAGATAAACACCTTATTCGCTATCTAGCTGCCCTCAGCCTACCTCTATTGTTGGGTCATGGCTCCAACC
The DNA here is from genome assembly GCF_964263255.1 of Lissotriton vulgaris. Classification (NCBI taxonomy): domain Eukaryota; kingdom Metazoa; phylum Chordata; class Amphibia; order Caudata; family Salamandridae; genus Lissotriton; species Lissotriton vulgaris. The sequence goes on along the minus strand of NC_141685.1, from coordinate 891,068,907 downwards.
GTGATTGCAGACAATTGTATTCCAAAAGAAGGTGGAGAGGGAGGTGCTGGAATACATTAAAAACAAACAACAAGTGCGCTAAGTATTTAGAAAAAATACCAGTGATGTTGTCACACATGTCCATCCTCTTGTCACTCACTCGGTGTCAACCTGTGTGCTTACCTGTGCCGTAGTGCGTGATTGCTAAGGATTCTGTCCCCAATGGATCGGGCTCTGTCGTCGGGTTTCGGCGCAAAATGCTGAAAAAAGCAAATTGGGAAATGTGTGTTACCGCTGGGTTTATTGGGCATCTCCATGGCGATGAGTAATTACGTCCGTTGGCCCCCTTGGAGCCATTCTTACCGTGGCCGTGATCCACGCTGGTACTCGAAATCTACTGTGGTTCGAACTTTTCCACTCCTTCCCCTTCAGTCTCCAGAAGGTGAATGACAACGCACAATGTTGTTGGTTATGGGTGTGGCTTCGCTCTGGAGAATTGTGGGAAATGTAGTCCTCTTTGTGGTGTTTCGTAAACTGGAGGAGTGTGGGAAATGTAGTCCTGTTGGCGGTGTTTCAGAAACTGGAGGATTTTACGTATTGGATTTGTAGATTTCCGAAATCTCATTCAATCCATTGACCGCTGTGTCGTATTTCATAATAAGCAGAGCTTCTCTTTGATTGAGCCGTGTCTCCAAATTGCCCCCTCTTGGATCATTCTCAATTTTCGACAGGACCGTCCACTTTAGTTTGTTTTTATCGTGGTTCTTGGCCAACCAATGGTGTACTAAGGGTGCATTTTCAACTTCTCTGCGTATTCTGGATTTGTGCTGAGTAATGCGTTGCCTCACTTCTTGCGTTGTTTTTCCAATGTATAACTTTGGACAGGGACACATTATAGCATACACGGCATTTCCTGTCTTGCAATTAGTAAAAACTTCATGCTTTCAATTGATGTTATTGAATGAAAACACCGTCTCCTCTATAGTTTCATCGCAGCAGATGCAGGTTCCACATTTGTGGTGTCCTGTTGTCTGGGGAGCGGTGGTTGTCTGGGACATTAACAAATATAAAACAGAAGTCTATCGCCAATTGAATGACAATACATGCTATAGACGCATTGCAAAAAATCCCACAAATGAACTCCAAAGTCAACTGTTCGAGATTATTCAAAAAGGATTCGACCAAGGCTTTGTGGGCCCAAAAGAACTGGCATTTTTACAGAATAAAAATCCGAGAATCCCAGTGTTCTACCTATTGCCAAAAATCCACAAGGATGAAAAAAAAACACCAGGACGTCCAATAGTTTCTGGATGTGAATCCTTATTCGAGCCGGTGGCCAAGTACATTGACTTTTTCTTAAAACCATTCATTGAAACAGTCCCAGCTCACCTTAAAGATACAACTGCATTCCTCCAAAAGATCGAGACGATAAACTTTGATGAAACCCAACAACTAATGGTGATGCTAGACGTCGTTTCACTTTACACCCAGATCCCCCAAGATCAAGCCCTTGAAACATTGTCATTTTTCTTGGACACACGCGACAGACCATTCCAAGTACCCACAGAATTTATTCTAGAACTGGCCTCTTTTGCGTTGCAAAATAATTTTTTCACCTTCGATTCTGAATATTTCTTCCAGGTAAAGGGAGTAGCCATGGGGTGTCCATTTGCCCCAGAACTAGCAGTGATGTACATGGGACTCTACGAACAAAAGTTCATTTATAATGACAACCCCTTTAAGGGCCGGATTTCACACTATATGAGATATATAGATGATGTGTTTCTCATTTGGACCGGGAACTCTGAAGCCCTTAAAGAATTCGTCGATTGGCTTAATGCACGCACAAACGATATAAAATTTAACTGCACGTCCTCAAATAAATCCATAACATTCCTGGATGTTAAAGTTGAACCTTATAATGGAGGCCTTGGAACCACCTTGTTCCGAAAAACGACGGACAGAAACAAAGCATTGTTGTACTCTAGCAATCATCCACGCAGCTTGAGACAAAATCTACCCTTTGGACAATTCCTCAGGATTCGTAGGAATTGTTCATGGAAAGAGGATTATTTTGAACATGCAAATTTACTGAAGGAGAGGCTTCTCCTACGAGGATACCCAAAAAAACTATATAAAAATTCGCTGAAAAGGGCATGGTGGACGCCACGAGAAACATTAATGCAGAAGAAAACAAGAGTGGAGCAAAAACGAGTGGTTTGCGTGTCTACCTTCTGTCCTGCGGCCAACCAACTCAAAAAACTGATAACATCGAATTGGCACCTAGTGAAAGATTTGCATGAGGACTTCAAAGAGCCGCCTTTGTTTGCATATAAAAAAGAAAAGAGTGTTGCAAACCACATTGTGAGGGCAGCCCTACCCATTGAGAAAGGCCCGACTTTAAGAAGTCTATTTGGATTTCCACCGACAACAGGACACCACAAATGTGGAACCTGCATCTGCTGCGATGAAACTATAGAGGAGACGGTGTTTTCATTCAATAACATCAATTGGAAGCATGAAGTTTTTACTAATTGCAAGACAAGAAATGTCGTGTATGCTATAATGTGTCCCTGTCCAAAGTTATACATTGGAAAAACAACGCAAGAAGTGAGGCAACGCATTACTCAGCACAAATCCAGAATACGCAGAGAAGTTGAAAATGCACCCTTAGTACACCATTGGTTGGCCAAGAACCACGATAAAAACAAACTAAAGTGGACGGTCCTGTCGAAAATTGAGAATGATCCAAGAGGGGGCAATTTGGAGACACGGCTCAATCAAAGAGAAGCTCTGCTTATTATGAAATACGACACAGCGGTCAATGGATTGAATGAGATTTCGGAAATCTACAAATCCACTACGTAAAATCCTCCAGTTTCTGAAACACCGCCAACAGGACTACATTTCCCACACTCCTCCAGTTTCTGAAACACCACAAGGAGGACTACATTTCCCACAATTCTCCAGAGCGAAGCCACACCCATAACCAACAACATTGTGCGTTGTCATTCACCTTCTGGAGACTGAAGGGGAAGGAGTGGAAAAGTTCGAACCACAGTAGATTTCGAGTACCAGCGTGGAACACGGCCACGGTAAGAATGGCTCCAAGGGGGCCAACGGACGTAATTACTCATCGCCATGGAGACGCCCAATAAACCCAGCGGTAACACACATTTCCCAATTTGCTTTTTTCAGCATTTTGCGTCGAATCCCGACGACAGAGCCCGAACCATTGGGGACAGAATCCTTAGCAATCACGCACTACAGCACAGGTAAGCACACAGGTTGACACCGAGTGAGTGACGAGAGGATGGACATGTGTGACAACATCACTGGTATTTTTTCTAAATACTTAGCGCACTTGTTGTTTGTTTTTAATGTATTCCAGCACCTCCCTCTCCACCTTCTTTTGGAATACAATTGTCTGCAATCACGGTTGGAGCCATGACCCAACAATAGAGGTAGGCTGAGGGCAGCTAGATAGCGAATAAGGTGTTTATCTCTTAGATCATTAGAGTGATGATTGTTTCCTTTCCTTTGTAGTTACTTTTTGGTCCTGAGGAGAACCCTGGCACTCTCAGGGTTCGAAACGCGTCGACCGACCCGGTCCCGGGTCACCCCTTTGAATTCACATTGAAATTGTCTCGACAACCGACTGAAAGACTATTTGCTTTCTTTTTTCAACTTCTACGAACAATTGTAAAAAGTGTAAAAAACGACAAAAAAGACTTTATGTTTTGTATATACAGGTTCTTTCTGACACCGGGACCAGTATGGATGTGGTATAGTATGAATGGATGGCCAAGAATGTGTTGTTTGTGAGTTTGTTTGATTTATTGTACATACCAAGTTGTCTTTTTCATGTTTGTATATAAATGTACATAACCCCCCCCCTATTTTTGTATTCCCATGCACAAAACGGAAAATGACTAAAAACTAAAATAGTCTTCAGAAAAATTAAAAGCAAAGTTGCAATTTATAAAGCAAGCGTCCATGCTATTCTTCATGTATGCTTTTTCTATTCATTTTGTGTTGAAAAATTAGCTTCTCAGCACTGGCAAGTGTGTTGTTTCTTCAGTTTAGATTGGCTCAGCCTTGCTGAGTGTTGGAGTCAAGACCCTTTTCGTTGTCTAACTGTATGTTGAGTGGCGCAATTATGATGTATTTTGTGAGATCCTATGAGTGATGCACTTGTACGAAATGTGAAATTTGAATAAAGTTTGTTTAAAACAAAAGAAAAAGTATCGAAGGAAGTAAGAAACCTAGGAATGACCATGGACTCCAAGCTGTGGATGAATGCCCAAGTGGATAAACTAGCAAGATCAAGCTTTGCTACTATAAAAATGCTGCGACAAATTTTTCCCTCATTTGGGATTTCCACACAAGGTCCAAGCTACCATCTCCCTTGTTCTATCCAAACTCGATTACGCCAATAGCCTCTACCACGGATCACCTTTAACAACCATGAAAAGACTACAATGGATTCAGAACTCGGCAGCATGACTACTCTTGCATATCAAACCACGAAACCACATCTCCCCTGCCTTGAAAGCCCTACAGTGGTTACCGGTTGCCAGAAGATCCATGTTCAAGTTGCTTTGTATTACCCACAAAGAAATACATGGAATAGGACCACACTTCATCAGGAATAAAATCACCAAACACATTCAACAAAGGAACCTCCGCTCTAAAGGAGCATCTCCCCTCAAAATCCCACCATACAAGAAACAAACCATGGGTGGCACATCCTTCTCTGTTCAAGCAGCCAAACTATGGAACTCTTTACCCCCAACATAAGATCCACCGACAATCACCTTATCTTCAGAAAACTACTCAAGATTTGTCTCTTCCCCACATAAGCACCATACGGAAACAGAAATTTACAGCATACCCCTCTGTATATAAACATTTCTTTTCACTATAGACATGTAACTATCTTTGAGTATTACTTTATAAAACATGTAAAATAATGATGTTGTTAAGAGAAAAGAAAAAATAAATAATAATAATAATAATAATAATAATAATAATAATAATAATAATAATAATAATAATAATAATCAATAAATAAAAATCATCTTTGGTCTACATGTACATACTTCCATTGTACATCTATGTACCTTCCATGTACTTGGATCTGTGTGTCTGTTGCTTTTCTCCTGAAAAGCATATCCAATGCACTACCCTAGTTCTCATCCTGTTCCTCTATCAATATATTAAATCTAAATATACTTACTTCCTTTATGTATCTATATACTTTCAATGTACTTATGGATCTATATATTTATCACTTTCTTCTAATTTAGCATTTCCAATGCACTAGCCTATTTCTCAGCCTATACTTCGCTCAATATATCTTCTAGCCCAACCTTCTGACTCATCTCAAACTTCTTTTTACTACTTCTTCCAATGTACTACCCTATCTTCCATCCTATCAATATATCCGTCATACCACAACTATGATCGCCAAAATAACCCTTTCTAGACTCTCTCCTGCTCTACCCCTCCTTGCATCATCTGACAACTCTTTTTACTACACCGATCCCCTAAAACAAACCTTTCTAAACTCTTCCCTCTGACTCCTCCCCTCCAAAACTCCTTTTTACTCATCCAAATGCCTCTTCCTACTGCTAACCCTAAAAAACAAAAACAACAAAAAAAACCTTTAACTCTTTCATCCCTCCACTATCCTTTTCAATCAAAATTAACAGACTAACATGTTCACTTCTCAATTCCATGTTCAACTACACTAATATACTGCCCAAATAACTGAATAACATATCTACTACTCAAATTACTTCATATTTATACCATACTAATTTTCAACACTAATCCTTTATGGGTTCCAGGGTGGCGTGCTACTCGCCAGAACAGCGCTTCAACACCCATCAGGGTTAACAAGTGCTATATGAATGCAAATCTTTCTTCCCCTTTTATCCCTCCGCTATCCTTCTCACTCCAAGTAACAGACTAATATCCACCACTTAAATTACCTCATATTTCACCATAATAATTCAGCACTAATGCTTTATAGGCTGAATAGCGTGCGTCAACAAGCGATAAATAAATACAAACCTTTGTCCTCCTCTATCCTTCTGCTATCATTCCAAATCCAAATAACTCACTAACTTATCCATCACTTAAAAGGTACTTGCATGTTTCACTATACTAATTCAACACTAATCCACTATGGGTCCCGGAGTAGCTTGCTACCCGCCGAAAAAGCGCTTTGACGCCTCGTCAGGGGTAGTAAGCAATATATAAATGCAATTACTATACATACAATACTGTGCATACGGCATGCAGGAGATCGCCCCTGGTGGTGTGTTGTCCTATTACGGACATCCCTGTGCTTTGTCGTAGCTCATCCCGCTGGTCAAGAAGGCCAAGGGTAGAGGGCGGATGAGCACACCTCCATAATTAACTCAAGGTGGCTGTGAGAGGCTTACGGTTAGCTGATATTGGCCCTGTTAGCCGGCGTCCCTGGTACAAAGATGCATCGCAGGCAGTTTCATTGGAGGTGGCAAGGGTGCTCTACAGGGCCCTCAGTGGATTTTCTTCTCCCCAATCTGGACGGTAATTGTGTGCCCCCCTCCCACCACTGGACAGTGTTCCAAGGTTCAGCAGGTGTAAAGAGGCCCCTGACTGCTGTGTAAAACGAGGGGCCGGAGTGCACTTGTTGGCCCCATTGGGGCCTAGTAGAGGAGATCAGCCTAAGCTAGGGCATCCCAGTGGAGGGTGGCGGGGAGCATGCATGGTGCCCTGAGCCCTGAACGACAGAGCCGGGGGGGAGTGATCCTACCTGGCAACTGGTACTTGGGTGCCTGCTGGAGCTGCTGGAGGCATAGAGCCAGAGGTGAGCTGGGACCAGAGACAGGGGCTGTGGGGTGTACTGCGAGGAGGAGAGGGCTCCCCTCCCATATCATCATCACCACTACATTCCTCCTCTTCTCCTCCCTTGCAAAGGCAAGTGATGGCTGTTACTACTGTTGTGGGAGATGAAGCTGCCTCTGCAGACAGAAACCCCAAAAGGGCATTGCCAGTTGTCCTTGGGCCGGACCTCCCCATGTGCAGCTTGCATTACCCCTGCTTCCGTGCTGGCACCTAAACCGTTGCTCAGATATTGTCACCTTCATCTGCTGGATTGCTAGGAGGCCTGCACCCATTAGAGTGTAGACCCAATAGGGGGTTCCCTGGGGAGGGACATCTATTGTGGAGGTACCCAGGTTCATCTCTGGTGCATCTTGAGGCATTGTCACCCTCCTGCATCTCTCAGGGAGTCAGTGGTAATTGTGTTGCAGCAGCCACAGTGAGTCTACCTGACTTCTGCCTGGGAGGAGCCCTGGGAGCTGACTGCTTGTGCTGCTCCATGCGCAGGATCACAGTGGGGGACAGGCGGGTCAGTGGTGGCTAGTGCACCCTGGAGGCTAAACCATCATATGCTTCAACTGAGCTAAAGACAAGGGCCCTGCTGGCACCAAACAGAGTACTCAGGACAAATTTGTGCAGCCTAGGTGGTCATCTTCCATGCGGTTCAGAGGATACAACACCAAACAATGATGCCCTCCTGGTAGCCAAAACCCAATCGATGGATATGTTGGATGCTAAGGTAGGTGCAGTTGGCACAGATGTTAATCTACTTCACCGGGACCTCTGAAAGTCGGTCAAGAGGATTACCGAGGCCAAGTCCATGGTGTCCAAGGTGGACTACTCAATTAAAGACAGTGACTAAACTTATGGCTGTGACGAGGGAGTTGGCAGTGAGAGTGGAAGATGCTGAGGCTAGGGCTTGCCAAAACGACCTGAAGTTTGTGGGCTTTTGGAGGGTTGTGGGGGCCCTTCAATGGAGAATTTTCTTAATCAGAGGCTTCGCTCCCTCAGGCCCCGAGGCCCTGTCAGCATGCTTTGGCATCAAGTGTTCCCAAAGAGTGCTGGTGCGGCATCCACGGCCTGGGGCCCAGCCCGCATGGTCATCGCAAGGCTCCTCAACTATCACAACAGGAATGCTATTCTTACATGCCAGGCTTCAGGATAACACTACCTACCAATCCCATACCATCATGTTATTCCCTGACTATACCAGGATGGTGCAACAACAACAGCATTCATTTCTGGCTGTGAAACAATGTCAGCATGTGTTACTGGACCAGGTCAGGCTGAAGGTCATATACAGTTCGCAAACCTTATTTTTTTACACACCTGAGGAGGTCTTCCAGTGGACTGATGAACACATTCAGTTGAAGATACACACTCCCCTGCATGTGGAATATGACCTAGGAAGCTCCAGGTGGGATGGAGAGGCCCCAGTTACTGATGGCGTGAGGCCCCAGGAGACCCAGAGGTCATCATACCTGCTTCCTGAACTATGTATCAGATGGAACACTGTATGGTGCCTGTGGAAGCCACCAATGTCCCTCCAACAATTAGTGACAGACAAACTAAGAGAACTGTATCTTAGCTACCCCTGCTAAATGAGCTTGTTGGGTTTGGTGATCCATTGGAGCTGGCTCAGTGGGGTCAGCCGTTGGGGCCCAGGTGTGGCCAGTTCCATGACAGATACTTCATGGCTCTTGAAGTATGGGGGTGGAGTTTTTTTTCCAGTCATTTCTATTGAAGCATATATTGTTGTTCGATGATTTGTTCACCTGCCAGTGGTCTCTCCCTACATTGCTTGTGCCTGTTGAAGCTACTTCTCAAACATACTATGCGTGTCCCTAACATGACTGACACAGTGTAATGGATAAGGTCAAGCAGGGCGCTGTCCTGAAACATGCTAAAGGGTGGGTGCAGAAGTCCTCTTGTGGCAGGACACCCACTCTATGGATAATAAAGTCCCTTGCCTTACCTGCTTAGGATAAACACAGGTGTACCAGCCCGGTTTCACACGGGGAGCATGGGGCACTTGTATATTCATTCAGAACCATGTCCGTTTCTGACATTTAAAGACCTGGGAGGATCATTTGGGTGGGTATACAGCAGCGACAGGAACGTGATATGGTGAACCCCTCACATTTTTCTGCATGTATACCCCTACTCCCCTCAATCAGTCTTTCATAGTATTGGTCTAGGGGGTGTGGAAAGAGATTTCAGAGTGATTGGAGGTGACTGGAATGGTGTTATGGACCACCTAGCTGATATTTAATGCCAATAACGCCCACCTCCGCGGCCACAGTAAAATTCCTCTGACCTTATTAATGTCAGCCTTAGGCCTGGTAGATGTCTGGAGGGCACATCACCCACATGGGGGCAGTTACACCATTTTCTCCTCAGCCCACAACTCCTTCTCTCATCTTGAGGGTCATCTGCACCTGATGTTCCAGTGGCACTTGTTGCCTTGGCATCTATAGAGCCCAGAATATCGACAGACTATGGAACGCTCCATAGAGGAATATTTTGCAGTCAATACCGGCACTGTAGCGTTGAATAAGCAGGCCCTGAAGCCCACATTGCGGGACCAGATATTAGTTTTACCACAGGGCTGCTATGACGCTGGGCATGGAATTTGGTAGATCTGCAGGCTCGGATGGTGGGCCTAGGTATGCGAGCTGCCAGGTAGATGGGCGGCAGGTGCAAAGACAGCTCAGACTCTTGCAGCATCAATATCTAAGACCCACCTAGAGGAGGCTAAGCTGTCGTGTGGGGTGGTCCAAAGCCATATCAACCAAAGGGGTGATAAGTCCAGTAAACTGTTCCATAGGCTATGCCAGGGTCCCAGACTTCCCCCATCTATCCTGCTCATGCACGACTTGGCGGGATCGCTGCTCACTGACCTTAGGGGGGTAGCATGCAGCTTTGCATCTTACTTCCTTGATGTCTATGCTCTCTGGGAGATGCCGTCTGAGAAACAGGTGGAGGAATTTGTGACAGAGATTCCTTCTAGGATTCTCTACATTACAGACTGCAACAATTTAGAAAGTGCTCTTACGTGGTAGGAGTTCTCTTCACCCTTGGTGGGGCTGCATGCAGGGAAGGTGCTCAGACCAAATGGATTCCCCTGTGAGTTCTTTAAAACCTTTATGCCAAAACTTCAGTTATATATGTTGGGGGTGATTCAGACAGTGGCCAACAATGCTATGCCGCCCCCGGACTGGTGCCACCGGAAGATTGTGGTGTTCCTTAAGCTGGGTCAGCCGACAGACGACCACTCCTCATACCGCCCTATTTACCTCTTAAATATCAAGGTGAAGATTGTTGCCAAGGCATTTGCGAATTAGCAGATCTGTGTCATCCAAGACTTGGTTCATCCGGACCAAGACAGGTTCATGCCTTTTTGAGCCACCTGACATAATATCCGCCTATACAATGCCCTGGCTCTTGTAGATAGGCCAGAGGGGACTGCAGCAGTTCTTCTTGCCGACGTTGGCAAGGTCTTTGACTCAGTCAGTTGAGTATATTTATTTGCACTTCTTCGCCACCTTCAGTTTGACCCCAGATTCATGTCTTACATTAAGCTATATTATACACTGATCTTGTGGCAACAGGGTGGGATGCCGGGGCTAACTCTCCTGCTATTCGCTCTTGCCATTTAGCCCCTGGCAAAAAGAAGAATGGATGGACAGAATGCTGAACAATATCATATATTCACCCCAGTACAGCGATCTGGGCCTAAATCAATCATTTGTTTGCTCCCCATGCCATTCCAGTTTGAACCAAGCAATATGTAAATCAGTCTTTACCCTGCACCCAATGGGAATAGTCCAGCCAAAACTGTCAAGCCAGGTCCTCCCTGGGTTGTAAACAATCATGCTAGGACCGGTTTTGGGGTTTCACCCCTCATCAGCCAGGATAGCTTGACTCTAGTGGCATGGAGAGCACAGGACCCACGTCTGAGCATACCCGTCCCACTCGGTGTGACAAATGCAAAAAGAACAATTGAGGGACAGAATGCAGAACAACTTTCAAACATTCACCCCAGTACAGAGATCTGGGCCTAAATCCATTGTTTTTTTGCTCCCCATGCCATTCCAGTTTGAACCCAGAAATATGCAAATCAGTCTTGGGCCTGCGCCCTATGGGAACAGTCCAGCCCGAACTGCCAAGCAAGGTCCTCCTTGGATTAAAAACAAGCATCCTAGGACCAATTTCAGGGTTTCGCCTCTCAACAGCCAGGATAGCTTGACTCCAGTGGCATGGAGAGCACTGTTGTGTAGTTCCTATAAAACCTATACAGGATCTGTACGTTTAGGCAACATACACTGCAGGCTAAGTGTCCAGACTGATTCTAGGCACCCCCACCGAGTATGTTGGATTGTATACCATATACGCCATTATGCCACTAGAAACTCCCCTTACCCAGGAGAGAATAGTTCTTGGCAACTATCGAACATGACAATCCTGATCCCTCGGGACCATGGAAACAGTGTACTACGTTTCACTCAGTCACTCGTGCTCACTTAGTCTCGGAGAGAAACACAGAATAAATGGTATGGACGTTTTTCAATAAGTATTTATTAAACAGTCGTTATTCTTGTGTAAAATAGGCGTGCAGAAACAATCATTAGACAATAACAGATATAGATGATTAGAAGCACTAGGAATGTAAAAGGATGGTAGATTTCTACCATTTTGCTATAATCATGAATACAGGCAAGTATATCAAATACATGACAATACAATGCGTACTCCTACGGTGCTACCCTAACAAGATGTACCTAAGTGTACCAAGCATGTATGTAGGTGTTAAGTCAAGAATCCCTCTACGATAAAGTCAACCCCATTACCTGAAGTTTGAGACTGTAGGACCCCGTCTTGGTGTCGAGTTGGACACCCCACAAGGAATGTTTAGACCTCTGCGAGCTGAAGTATCTACATGCAGGATCCTCAGCGTCTCGCGTCAGTGAAGCCATGATTTTCTCCGACTATCTCAGCCAGTTCTGATGTTTACAAGCCTGAAAGTATGCCCAGGGGGCTTTACTTTGCTGTGCCACTGTCGGACTTAGGATGACATCGGGAATGAACCTTGTACATAGTTATTATGCAGGAGATGGTCGTCCTGCTGAGTTTCCAAGAATCCAAGGATCCTCAGGCATAATGTAAGAGGCTATTGTTAAGAGAAAACCCCACGTTCTGTAAGCAGTCCTGTAACTGGGTAAAGTGTCAGTCCTAGCAGCCCGTTATGTATGTGGCGTAGTGGCGAATATAGGTGAAAGGTCGGGATGATACCATGGCCTATATTACGGTCCCCATATGGAATAGAACAACCACTCCTCATCCGACTGGATGGCATATTCTAATTCTAACGTACTACCTGTCTAGGTACTGGCACGCAAACATATGTAGTAAAAACCATAGTTTTGCTAAAAAAAATTAAAAACTCAAGTGCTGAAACAGAAAAATTGTCACTCAAGCAATAGTTCTACTGTGTCCGTATATATAGTGCGAACAACTACAAGCATCGGAAAGCCATGCAGGTCAGAAAAAGTGTCAATTTGTTTTGGAGTTCAAATTTCGGGTTTGTTTGTTTTTAAAAACTAATTTATCCCAGCACACAATGAGCCAAATGTTTATGTGTCCTGGCTAGCAGATGCAACCTTGCTTTTACCTTCCTTCGCAGACGACGATCCCTATAACAGCTCACAGATTACATCAATTGAGCACAGATGATCTTCGTACTGCCTGCAGCCGATGCTGGGGCAGCCTGTGCCCCATCCAAAGCCTGGGTGTTAGTGGAGGAGCCAGTGTCCATTCCAACAGGAGCAGAGATTTCCTTTGGTAGCTCTAAGAATGCTGCCATCAACATAGGAATACGCTGGGGTCACTGCAGAACATGGGCCGTTATCGGGTCCAGCAATGCATCACATCCGGTTGCGCAACTGATGGAAGTGTCAGACAGAGATCCAAAACGCATTCTTCTCCGCAAAACAGGCATCGGAGAAAAGGTAAGATGAAGTCCATCCAGACTGGTCTAAATGACAGGAACCAAGAAGCACTTAGTTCCCGTAAGCGAGGTAGGCACAGATATTGTACCATGCGATCATGGCATTTGTGCTCCAGGAGTACTTTTTCCATCTCCTTGGTGACTGGGACATAGCAGAAAAATTACAATCAGGATACCTGCCATTAGAAACAGGATCAACTGAAGTCCTCCAAAAATGCTTCAGAATACGGCGTGTATAAAGTTTGGTTTAACTCCGAGGACCGTCTGAAATGTGCCTAACAGTCCCAAACCAATGGTCTTACATAGGTGGACTATACCCATCGTATCAGACATGTTAAAGATACGATTTGCCATTTCTGCCAAATGGATGCAGCAGTTCATACATATGAGTGTGTGTATCTCTGCCTAGGACCTTGCGATCTGGTTATCCATAGTCTCCCAGGCCGGGGTGTTTAAGGGCACGGTTTTCTGTAGAAGCATGGCTTTCATTCTGCTCAAAGTATCAAACGGTATAAGAGAAACATTTAGTGAAGGCCATGACAGTGCCTCCCTGACTGCATGTGTCAGTGGAAACAATACTTGCATACAGCAAGTAACCCTGGAGCTCACAGTTACTAGATATGCGATGCCGGGAAGCATGCCACAACATCCTTGATTGTTCAGCATCAAGTAACTTCCTTCAAAAGTAGCTTGAATATCGGAGTAATCACAGCGGCTGGGGTACCCCTCAAGTGGCAGGGTAGGTTTTTTACTGAACCATTGCAGGTCTGTGCAGCTTCATATCCTGGCATATGAGAGATCCACTCAAAGAGCTCTAGCAGTTTGTACCGCTTAGAAGCACTTCTCGATTCCCACTCCTCCATCGAAGTCTGTACGATAATTCCCAAGATTCAATGATATATTCCCTACCCATTTCTTCATATCTGCCTGCCTGTTGTTGTTCTAGTTAGTACTGAAACTGGAAAGTTGTGACCGGTAATGTTATATTGCCATGAATCAACCACTCTGTTGAAGGTGATTCTGCCACAGTAAAGGCCAACCAATCCAGTTTTTCAATACACAGCATTGTATATTTTTCTCCCCTTTGTGCTATTTTCATCTATTTTTCTGTTAGATTGTATGCAGAAAACAAGGACGTACTGTTGATAAAACGCCAAGGCACATAACCTGTGCTCAATGATTGCAGTGTCCAGCTCAATAACATAATAGAACGTAATTGTGATTGTCTGTGATGTAGTATGGACAAATCTTATTCTACTACATCAATAGCAGAAGATACGATGTTGCCCAGTGAATACATTTGGGATGTTAACATAGTCATACCATTGTCAACTACGGATATGGCCTTTTCTAAATTGATCCTATCTATCTCTCGTAATCTCTCCGCTGCTTCTTGTTAGGAGATTTTCCAGATTTCATTATAGACAGCATAATAGAAACGTTTCTGACGTGGCTTTCTCAGACCTAATAAAAAATAGTGTCGTCCACATCCTCTGCAAGTAAGGATGTGTTGTTTTACCTGTGCTAGCGATGAGGTCTTTAGCCAATCAAGGAATAACTTCCCAACACTGTATGATGTCACCACCCCCGGATGTTCTCTTTGTACATAGCGTGGGTCTGGCCTATGGATACTGTACCCTTCGGTGGTATCCCCTGAATCTTTCCTGACATCTATTAGTGTCTGGGAGCCCAACCAACCATCCCTTTCAATTGGGGTCTGATCTATTATATTGTAAGATGTCATCTAATGTACGCCCTTTCAGAGATGTAAAATTTCCCTCGGCCTGTGATGGTGTAGGAAACCGAGGTGTGTTCAAATCCTTTTTCTTGGCTATCTCAAGACAGGAAGTCTTTTGCACAGTTTCATTTAGAATTATAATCTGCTGAGGAATGAGGCATGCTCTAAATAGAGCTACTGTTCCCTGGACTTGCCAGTCTCTAGCACCCCAGACTGATTTTAAGTTTATAGTGTCTTTCCATAAGTCAAAAACCTGTTCAGCCAGTTGGGTAAAAAAGGAAGCAGAATAAATCTGTTTGGTGTTAGTCAACATATGTTTCTGTGAAGGTGTAGGTGCAACCTTATAGTAATATGAGGTCAGGTCTGAAATGTTAAACACTAAAAAATATGAAAATGTTTGTGCAAACGTTTTCGAACTACTTTTCGGCCGTGTTGGGTAATGTTCCCATTGGTGATATGTGAAAACATTTCTAGGTTTACTAGATTTGTGTAGAAAATGATGACCATAATGTTAATAACAATACATTGTGTAAAGGTCGGATGTGTCTTCTAGCCTTTCATTGCTAGAAAATGCGGCAGATTGTTCTAAATAAGAAAACATATTATTTACAGTTTCAAAGTCCCAATCATTGGAAAATGTCCAGGAGGTAATGATATAATTTAAGGAAATTTTAAGCAAATGTGGTATTTTTAAAAGTTCTATCGGTCCGAATATATCATAATCAACCTTGTCCCACACTATACCATCCGGTATAGGAACTGCTGTCATGTTTACTGATGACAAGTCTCTTTGTTGACAATGTGATGAAACATGAGGTTTTAGGAGCAAGTTACTTTAGATGCTGCAGAGCTTTCGTGAAGATAAGACCCATTAATAAGTAAACAGAAAACAGTTACTAAGCCTAGCCAGAAGGGAAAGAAAAGTATACCGGTGCTAATCCAAGGTATCACCAGATAAGTATTTTTAAGAAAAATGTAGAAGTCTTGGATTTGTTGTTTGCAAGACATTGGGGCTGGCGTTGTTTCAGGTTCACTCTGATCCAATGAAAATGTATCAAAGTCAATTAAATAACCAGATGCAGTTCGATCAATTTTTGGAAGCTCAGCAGGTTTTGTTGAACTTGTAGATTGCTCTTGTTGAGGCATGTTTATGTAGACATCAGTGTTAGGTCGAAATGAAATCTGTTTCTCATTTTGATTTTGAATTTCTGTTTCAAGAGGAACGTGTTCCGTGGCAATGTTGCGTAGTCCAACATTCCTTATGGGTGACTCTTCAAACGTGATGAGCCTTTCCGTCTGAATTTCCTGTATGGTAGCGAGAGGAGGGCGTCAGCTATCCAGGGGCCCACAAGGCTTACTATTCAGTATCCGCCACATAGGGTGGTTTTCTCAGATTAATAGTGACAAATCTTTTCTCCTTTTTACCTGCAAGAGGTGGCAGAAGTACAATTTGTGTTCCTTCAACTGCCAAGACAGGTACAGGCTTTCTGTATGATGGCCCAAATTCTTTTTTGTCTGTTATCTTTTCCCTGACCAGATCTCCAACTTTTGGAATCCAGACAGTTCTTGCCATGACTGATTTGACTTCCCCAGTGGTGAACCTTTTCACTTGGACATTGCTCTGTCGTGCCCGTGATTCATTCAGCTCCTGTAAAACAGGCAAATGTTTATTGATGTAAAATTAAAATCATCCACCACTGTGCCTTCACAATCTAGGTCAGGAACCCACATTCCCATCACAAATATGACCTCATTAGGAGTGGCCCCTCCTAGAAAGCTTCTTGCCATGTTATTTAAGGCCCTCTGAACCCCATATAAGTGATTGACCCAACTACCACCCTCGCCTAATACTCTAGCTGTCTACCTTTAAGTCCTGTGTTTTCCTCTCCATTATCAGATTTCCCTCTGGATGGTACAGAGAGGAGTACCGCAATGCTACACCCAAACCTCCCATGGCCTACTTGTAAGCCCTAGAGCTAAACGCGGGGGCCGTGGTCAGAATGTAATGTGCCAACTGCGTATGTCCCTATAAAGACTCACAAATATTTAATAACAGTTCAAGCGTCAGCTGAGCGCTGAGGCCATACCCATAGGAATCTTGAGCATGAATACACTGCAACCATTATGTACTTGTAAGCCCATCAGATTGGAAGGGGCCGCAGTGGTCCAAATACACACACTTGAGAGGTCTGTTTGATATCAATAATGGTGTCTGGGCTGATGTGTTATGGTTAAGCACTTAATCTGTTGA
Organism: Lissotriton vulgaris; assembly: GCF_964263255.1. Classification (NCBI taxonomy): domain Eukaryota; kingdom Metazoa; phylum Chordata; class Amphibia; order Caudata; family Salamandridae; genus Lissotriton; species Lissotriton vulgaris. The sequence goes on along the minus strand of NC_141685.1, from coordinate 891,052,059 downwards.
CAAATGTCGCACTTTAAGACGTAGTCTTTGGTCTGCTTTGTTAACCCTGGCCACCAATAGCATTGTTTCAGTAAAGAAACCCTCCCTGTAGCTCCGGCACAAAATTAAGCCTACTATGTAATCCATGTTTAGTATTACTCTATCCCCCACTCCTGGAATCTGAGCAAATGGAACGTTGTTTGCATCTAACTTGTAGGAGTAATTTACTGGAAAACATTTCGGCAATGCTTTATTGTCTTTGCATGATGCAATGACAGCTACCATTATTTGTCTGTCTATTCTCGTTTTTGAACGAGTGATTGCAGCTACAGACGCAGTTCGTACTTTCCCTCTTTCGCGGCTTCATCAGCCAATGAATTCCCTTCAACGTGTACGCCATCACGTTGATGACTAAATGTGTGTATCACATGAGCTCTTGGTAGTTCGCTTTTCAACTCAGCTACTTGTTCCCATAGCATTTTGTGCTTAATTGTGGCGGCCAATACTACATTTATACATATGAGCACAGGAAACGATAACAGGAAACGATAACTAGGAAATTACGTGAATTCAAATGGCACGGGAGTTCCCGCAGGGTAACTAAAGAGGACCTCCTCACCTGGTGTAGAAGAGTTGACCCCGTATTGTTGAGGTGTCTGGAGGGGATCGTGTAACCCCGACCCTTATATGACAGGTCCTGATCCAAATACCACTGTTGTTGTTTTTACACCAATACAGGTATCATCTAACTAAGGACCGTTCTCTATAGAACATTTCAATCGCTATACCCAGGTAATTTAGGAAGGTCATTCCTTTAATATGGATGTTCCCTCCACAGAGTTCACTCGTGAATAAATAGTGAGGATCAGATACCAGTCTTCTGATAGATTGATTTTCTTTCTATGATTTTAATCTACTGATACTGACTTGATATAGTGTGAGTCTGTTAATCTATACTCCCTTGGTGGCTACCTCGGGATCCATCAATGTATGTGGTTTTAAATGTTGTAATCTTGTGTAAATAGCTACCATTTGTTGATAATGCTAAGTACATTGTCCTTTCCCTTAGGAATTGCCCACCCCTCCCCCTGTCCTGAAGAAGGCCCGCCATGTAAGGGGTAATATCCCTACAATTAGGGTCGAAACGTCGACTGACTACCCACTACAGCACATGATTCGAGTGTGATTAATGGACACCTGTCATTTTGTGATGCGGCAATAATGTTGATTTTGAGCTTAGAGATTAATTCAGCTTAGGCTCCCTTGTGAAGCCATCTCTTTCAATTGTTAGTAATAATTTACAATTGATTTGTTTTGTCACCTGTACCTACACTTTCCTCACACTGCACTTCCTTCCTTCCCTTGTAAAGTGGGCACTGCTATAAGCTATAATATGTTTTGATCTACTATATGTATATATGCAGTTTAAAAGAAAAATACAGTAAAAACGTACATACACTATTCTGAATAAACAATAGTGTTTCTAAAAAGATTTGGTTTAATGAATTTTGTAAATGTATCACAGTGTAAATTATGTAATCATTTTTTTAGTTTAAATATGTTTTTATTCATTTTTAAAGATTACAGAATCATGAAGGATAACATGTATCACATAAAGTTCACCATACAGTGAACCATCCGTCCACGTCAAAGATATATTGCGGTTGAATAGCAACTCATGCCAGATATACATTTGATGTCGTCGCAGGCACAGCTACAAGCTAAATCTCGGCAGATAGTGCATGTTCAAGAAGAATAACAGCCATCATACATTTGACGTGCTTCCATTTACGGTTTGTGCAGAGTCTTTGCGGATCATACAGTTCGAGCAAGTATACAGACGTTATAAACAAAAGAAAACAAACAACAAAAGTTCAAAACTAACAACAGTCGCATATACAGACTTTCAGGTGTGTATTCTGCACCCTGCCTCTCCTCCCCCTTTTTTGGTGGCCCCCCCATTCATCTCCCCTCGGGTCCTCCTCCCCACCCACAGCCCATGTTGTAGCATGCCTTAGGTGTTGAGATGGTGTGCACACTCTTACGTGTCATTGCAGATGTTTACTATCAGGCTACTCATCCCCCCTTATCGGATTATCTCCTCCATTCCCCGGTTGTTCCTCTGCGCCGACTCCCCAAATGTGCACCAGGGCTAAAGAAGTCCCTCCCATTGCATTGCTATAGGTGTCTTCCGTAGCCCCAATGTTTCCTCCTGTAGGATGGCGGTTCCTTCTGCTTTGGCCCATGCTAAGAGTAAGTACCTTCATGCCTTTATGTGTGGTGGGTCTCGTGCCTTCCATTTCATGGTTAGGAGCCGCTTGGCTACCACCAAATCTAGGTCTAGGAAGGGAGAGGAGACCTTCTTGGTCGGAGACCTGTAGAAGTGGTGTAATAAATAAACGGGACATTCAAAGGGTATGTCTCAGCCTGTACAGATGTGCACGCTGTGCCTACAGCTTGCCAATAGGTGTGTAGCTTGTGACAGCCCCATAGCATGTGCACCATTCCAACCCCCACCTCCGTGCACCGAGGGCATAATGTATCTGTGTGGTGAAAATAACTGTTTATCTTTTCGGGTGTGAGGTATGCTCTGTGGACTATAAATAGCTGTATTTGTCGGAATCTCATGTTCCTAGGAATTTGTGTTGGACTCTTTAGTATCTTTTCCCATTCCCTGTCCTCCAACTGCCGTTCCAAGTCTGCCTCCCATTTACAGCGCAGCGGGTCTAGAGTTATCGCTGTGTGTGTACGAAGGGATGCTGCAAACCAGCGGAACAATGTGTCTACCATGTCCCGTAACATGGAGGTACTGGATAGTAAGGTGTTGGCTTGGTTCCGCTTGCATTTCTCCCCATCTAGAGGATAGTGTCGCGATCAGCGAACGGTGTCTTAGAAATTGTCCCGGCGGCAGCCCCACTTCGTCGACCAGGAACTTATATGGTATGAGCATGCCATCCCGGTACAAGTCTCCCAGTGTCTGTATGTCAGCTTCGTGCCAGTCCGTAAGTTCAAGAGGTGTAAGCACCCCAGGTGTGCTAGGGAAGCCTACTAGTGGTATGGCTGGCGCATATGGGACCAGTGTTTTGGTGAGATGCAGGCAGTGACGGTAGCACCTATAAGCTACCGCCAGCAGGAGAGGGGTAGGCATTGGGGCTTTAGAGGCTGGGTGGAAAAGTTTGGTGATATAATGCAGAGGGAGGGAAGGAAATGAGGTTGCTGTGTATTCACGACTCCTGTCAGCGAGCCAGCGGGCTCTCCACTGCAGTTGTGTAGCCAAATAGTAGTGCCCGAAACAAGGCGCAGCTAGTCCCCCTTAATCGGTGGGCAATTATAACTTTGCTAGCGCCAACCTGTGATGTGCATTGCCCCAGAGGAAGTCCCGGAGCAGCTTAGTGAGTGTGACGAAGAAGGCCGCTGGAACATAGATGGGCAGTTTAGCAAAGTAGTACAGGAGTCGAGGAAGGATCACTATCTTGGATAGTGCCACCCTGCCAGAGACTGTCAATGGTAACGTTTTCCAAAAGTTCACTTGGGATTTGATGGCTGTCCCTGCTCGTCCCAGATTACTGTCAAATAAGCATGGGTGCAAAATCCGTTCCGCTCGCAGATTTTGCGGATTTTCGGCAAATTCGCTATCCGTGAATTCCCGCGAATTTGCCGAAAATCCGCGAATCCACAAGCGTGACGGATCCGGGGGGCAAAAGTTAAAGCTTCAAGCTTGTAACTATTTTAGAACGGCGCCCGCTAGCTGCCAGCACCATTCTAAAATAGTTACTAAGTTAGCTTCAACAGGAAGCACTAATAGATAAAATGCAGGTGCTCGAGCACCTGCTTTATTTTATCTATTAGTGCTTCCTGATGAAGCTAACTTAGTAACTATTTTAGAATGGCGCTGGCAGCTTGCCGGCGCCATTCTAAAATAAAACAGGAGTGGGGCAGAGGGCAGAAGGTCACAGAGTGGGGCAGAGGGCAGAAGGGCACAGTATTGAGTGGGGCAGAGGGCAGAAGGGCACAACAACGAGTGGGGCAAGGGGCACAAGGGCACAACAACGAGTGGGGCAGAGGGCAGAATGGCACAAAAACGAGTGGGGCAAGGGTCACAAGGGCACAACAGCGAGTGGGGCAAGGGGCACAAGGGCACAACAACGAGTGGGGCAAAGGGCAGAATGGCACAAAAACGAGTGGGGCAAGGGGCACAAGGGCACAACAACGAGTGGGGCAGAGGGCAGAATGGCACAAAAACGAGTGGGGCAAGGGGCACAAGGGCACAACCACGAGTGGGGCAGAGGGCAGAATGGCACAAAAACGAGTGGGGCAAGGGGCATAAGGAAACAACAACGAGTGGGGCAGAGGGCAGAATGGCACAAAAACAAGTGGGGCAAGGGGCACAAGGGCACAACAATGAGCGGGGCAGAGGGCAGAATGGCACAAAAACGAGTGGGGCAAGGGGCACAAGGGCACAACAATGAGTGGGGCAGAGGGCATAATGGCACAAAAACGAGTGGGGTTAGGGGCACAAGGGCACAACAACGAGTGGGGCAGAGGGCAGAATGGCACAAAAACAAGTGGGCTTTTTGAAAGTTCACTTGAACACCGGGTTATGTGTGTATTTCTAGAACTCTATCTCATATTGTTATTATATAGATTGAAATACCCAAAATTGTGGATTTATAAAACTTCTTTTTAATTACTTTTTTTCTCTTTTTTTCTCTCTCAAATGTTATTTTGCTTTTTATCACTTTTTTTTAAATTCACCATATATACAACTTTTTACAATAATTTATACAAGTTTCTAAACATCAATATATTCCTAATCAGGAATATATTGATGTTTAGAAACTTGTATAAATTATTGTAAAAAGTTGTATATATGGTGAATTTAAAAAAAAGTGATAAAAAGCAAAATAACATTTGAGAGAGAAAAAAAGTAATTAAAAAGAAGTTTTATAAATCCACAATTTTGGGTATTTCAATCTATATAATAACAATATGAGATAGAGTTCTAGAAATACACACATAACCCGGTGTTCAAGTGAACTTTCAAAAAGTGTTATATCCCTACTAGGGTTCATCCTTTTAGGTAGGGGCCTCTTTCTTCCAAAATAACAAAAACAAGTGGGGCAAGGGGCACAAGGGCACAACAACGACTGGGGCAGAGGGCAGAATGGCACAAAAACGAGTGGGGCAGAGGTCAGAAGGGCACAAAAACGAGTGGGGCAGAGGGCAGAAGGGCACAAAAAACGAGAGGGTGGCAGTGATGAACCAGAGGGCGCATCGCTGTCTCGCACAAAAAAATCCCGTGAACACGCCAAGCGCCCAGCGAACACGCAAAAATTAAAAAATCCACAAATTTGCAAAATTCGTGAATTTTGCGGATCGCGAATTCGCAAATCCGCAAATTTGCGGAGCGCGAATTCGCAAAATTCGCCCTTGCTTACTGTCAAAGAGGTCTGCCGGTTGATGGTATATCTGGATACCGAGATAGCGAAAAGTGTCCGCGTTCCACTGCACCTTCGTGCCCTTTAAAATATAGCCCGGCTCCTGCCTATCTCCCCCAAATGTCTAGAAACAGGACTTGTTGGCGTTCACTCGGAGGCCCGAGAGAGCAGCGAAGTCTTGCAGCGTGCGCTCCAATTGGACCGGTATGTTTCCCACATCTCTCACAAATACTAGGAGGCCATCTGCATATAGCGACACCTGGTGTGTCGCATCTCCTAGAGGTATGCCATCACCTAGCGCCACATGCATAGCCACAGCCAGGGGTTCGGTTGCGAGTGCGAACAGGAGAGGTGATAACGGACACCCCTGTCCAGTGCCTATGTGTATGGGGATGGCATCAGAGATATATGGTCCCAATCACACTCTAACTGTAGGGTTTTTGTATAATTGGTCAACCCCAACCTAGGTTGTACAGTAAAAGCACTGCTGCCAGGTAGCTCCACTCCTCGCAGTCGAAGGCGTTCTCAAGGTCCAGCACCAGCCATCCCGCCTTAGGCTATTTCTTCACACCGTCTGTGGCCACCCTGATGAACCTCCGTAGATTCAACGATGTGCTATGCTTGGGCACGAACCCATTCTGGTCAGCGTGGACCAGTTCGGGGACCACTACCGCCAACCGCCTTGGCCGTACGTTGGCAAGTATTTTATAATCCACATTTAAGAGTGCCAGTGATCTGTATGATCCCAAGCTTTCAGGGTCCCTGTCTGGTTTTGGCAGAGACACCGGGTAGGCCTCTCGCATCGACGGGTGTAATGCGCGCTCATCCAGGACTGTGGAATATAGGACATGCAGACGCCGCGCCATAGGCCCCCGGTAGGCTTTGTAATATACAGCTGGCAGGCCATCTGGCCCTGGTGTTTTCCTGGATGCCATTGACCCTATTGCTTTGCCTATTTCCTCTAGAGTGAGGGGACCATAAGTGCCTCATGATGTGCTCCTAAGGCTGTGGGCAGTTGAACAGGTTCTAGGAACCTCTCTTGGTCAAGGCTGGAGCAACGTCCTTTGGATTGGTACAACAGTGAGTAGTGATCCAACATTCCTTTATGTATCTCCCTCTGTGTGTACACTAGGGCCCCCTCTGGTGTGCATATGGCCAATTGGAATATGTCTACCTTCTATTTCAGTATTCAGGCTAGTGGGCGACCTGCCCTATCCACCTTGGCATGGGTGTGGGCAGTGTCAGCAGTGTAGTTGTGGCATCTTAGCTTTCTATGAGTTCCGCATGTTGTGTCCTAAGGCCTTCAAGCAGGCTGGATTGTCCATCATTGCCCTCCCCCTCTTGTTCATACTGTAGTAGTTGTGATTCTAGGTGAGTGAGCGACAAAGACAGCTGTTTCCGTATGTTCCATGTGGTCCGAGACAGTGGCCCCTGATGATTTTGTGGGCATCCCATTCCACCAATTTGGGGCTCGCCGACTCCTCGTTGAGTTCAAAGTACTCGAGAACCATCATTTCTAGGGATGCATGGAACTCTGGGTCTTCCAGTGCAGTTGGCTGAAGACACCAAGTGGGCACAGGGGGAGGTCAGGCTCCCAGTTCAACCGGAGGGTCATGGGGTTATGGTCAGAATGTGTCCGCCCCAAGTATTCCGCTGCCTCAACTAGGGGGATCAGTGATTGGGAGCCCACCACCCTATCTAGCTGCACATGCAAGTCATGTACGGCTGAGTAGTATGAGTAGATACGGTCAGTGGCATGGAGGACCCGCCACAAGTCCAGTAATGCCCACTGCAACAACCAGTCCGAAAGCGCCCTCGCATTCGGCCCAGCTGCCGTCGTCCGGAGGGGTGGGAAGGATCTATCCATGTGTACATCAAGCACTGAGTTGAAGTTTCCGCCTAACAGCCAGGGGAGTCCAATGTAGGGGGTCAGTGTGGCAGACAGCTGTGCCAGAAACAAGGGTTGGTCTGTGTTCGGGGCATGTATAGAACCTAGTAGTATCTGTTGGCCATTGAGTGTCCCCTTCGCTAAGGTGTATCTTCCTGCGGGATATGTCACTGTTTCCATGCATATAAACGGGGTTCCTGCTCTCACCCTAATTAATGTGCTCCTCGCATGCGCCGAATATGTCGTGCCATACACTTGTCCCCTCCAACATTTGTGTAGCCTGTCCAGTTCCGTCTGGGTCATGTGTGTTTCCTGCAGGAGGGCAATTGTAGCCGAGTGTCTCTGAAGGTACGAAAATATGGAGTAGTGACGCACATGTGTGTACATACAATGTATGATCCATGTGATTATGTCAGCTTGTGTCATTTCTGGGGGAGTTTAGGTGATAGGGACGCCAAGGGTGGGGTGCACGACAGGGTACGGACGGTAGGGGCATGTGTAAGCGTGTCAGTATGCTGCAATAAAATCAACAACAATTAAGTGAACTAAAAACAACGTAACATCTGGGGCAGACATTGCGTAATGTCTGTCCAAATCCCTACAACAAATGAGTGGTATAAACTAGGCCAGTGTGTTGCCTGTTGGGGTGCGTGTACTAGTGGTGTTGTGGTATGGCCACCCCTTAGTTCCAGTATCGCGCGATGCGCCATCTATCTAGTCATGAAAGTCATCTCATAGGACTGGTAGGATGCTGGCTTAGCTGTTTGGGACTAGTGTGAGCTTGCCTTCCTATATTATTTTGTGTTGCAGCTAACGGCAGATGTATTGTTGCCTCATCAATACAGTGTGAAGTGCGTGCTGTATTTAACTCAGTGGGCCCAGCTCCTCACATTTCAGCTAGCAATATCAAAGATGCCAACAAACATTGTTCTACTTGCGTGAGCTTCTTATGCCATCATCTAACACGCCAGTCCCTCTACATATGATACCATCAACAGTCTGTGGGGTAATCATTGGTAAGTTGAAGTCTTCGGATATCTCTTTTGACGGAGAAGAGGATCCACTATCTACCAGCATTTCCCGCGTGTAGAAGTACGGTCTTTCCGTAGGCTGAGTAGATCAGAGGTTGTGACCGCTGTCAGGGCGCCCTGTCTTTCCTTCCTCATTTTCTCCGGACTCGGTGCCGCAATCATCGGTTTTACATTCCTTGCAGGTCCTCGCTTACATCGTCTCCTGGGTCGTCTGTTCGCTGAGTTGTCTCCTTCTGGGCCCGGAGGCCATACACCGGTCCACAACCCCGACTCCTCCAGCCAATCCCACGTTTCTTCAGGGGAGTCAAAGAAGCGAGTCCCTTCTTTCGTGACCACTCGCAGTCGTTCTGGGAACAGCAATGAATAAGGTAACTCCAGAGATCTGAGTTGGCGTTTCACCGCTGTATAGGTACTCCTGCGTCTCTGCACTAAATCGGTGTAATCTGTGAAGAGCATAACCTGATTGCCACTCACTTTGAGGCAATTCATCTTCCACGTTTCACAAAGTACCGCATTTCTGTCTCCGTAATTTAGCAATTTGAAAATGAACGGTTGAGGTCTGGCTCCTGGTTGGGGTCTCTGTGCCGGCATGCGGTGGGCTCTCTCGACCGAGAATTGCATTGCCAATGTTCCTTGGGATAAGAGATCACTCAGTTATAGGCTGGAGTTCCTTCAGTGTTTGGTCTTCTGTAGTGACTTGTCAGCCAACTTGCGGTGGTCTGCGTGGAGTAAGGTGAGGTCTGAGGTGACTTTGTCTATCCGAGTCTCTAGGGATGCCCTTGTGTGGTCCAGCGCGGTCCCAATCTTTTCCACTGCTGCAAGTACTGAATCCATTTTGGCCTCTAGGGCCGTGGTCGTTGGCTCTATCACCCCTTCTGCATTCATACTGGCAGGGTCCTAACAGTCCATGCACAGAGGCCCTTGCTGGAGCTTGGCTCTCATCCGACCCATTACCAGCTGCTGTGCCATGGGCATTCGTGGTTAGTTGCCGGGGAAGTCAACACGTTGTCAATCGGCACAGCCGCTCGGCGGCATGGTCAAAGCTATGCGCTCCAACTGTGGCATCCCGCGTGAGTACCGTCTCTGCAGGTCATAGCAGTCCATGTGTGCAAGAGGGGGAGATTGCAGCACCCGCGTCTACTCAGTATCTCCACCCTGTATCTGTCGGCCGTGCAGTGTTGGACCGAACTTCAGAGTCCAGCTGAAGGGGTTGTGAAAGTCCCCGCGTTTATCGCATCCATCCGCTCTTGTCCTCTTAGGACTATTCAGTTATTCCTCCTCAGGCGTTGCTGGTGTGTTGATCACAGGCTGCTCACAGGTACCCAGTGCGGTGCCTCCTGCAGTGCTGTTAGGCCGCACTGGTGAAGTATGGTGGGACGCTTCAACATGGGCCTGATCTAGCCGCTACCTCGAATCGCCGTCACCTACACATTTGCCCAGGTCCAGCCCCACCTCACAGTGGTCTCCGTAGTTACATCATCCTGCAGCTACACATCCCTCGTCACAGCAGGGTCACTCCAGGGGCTGCAGTGCACCTGGGCCTGTGTCATTCAGGTTCAGCGGGACGCCTGGTGCGCATATAGGGTCCGCAATGTTGTAGGGCCTGCGATGCCACCAGCCCCTTGTCTGCTGCTCCCTTCGGCGTAGGCAACCCCCCTTGCAGGCAGTCGGCTCCACGCGGCCCCAGCTTACGGGCCCCCAGGCAGCATCACTGCCATAATTAGCATTTCGGGAGACAGGGGGTTGCTGTCAGGAGAATTGATTGGGCGCTGTTGTGTCCCCACTGGTGGTCTTTGAGCAGCGTTAGTGTTGTGGTCCGCCTCTCTCCACCGTTGCCATTGCTGCTGCCCTGCCTGAGCAAATATATTGCATGAGGGGTGGCTGTGGCTCCGGGGGTGGTGCAGCTCTGTTATGGATTTTCTGCCGGTATAGGTAGTCTCGCTGCATGATGCCTGGCCCGGGCAGGGCCCCCCACAGCTCCGGGCATACACCTCTAGGCACGGGCAGCCATTTTCCAACTCCAGGCTCCCGCTCGCCACCTCACCACAAACAGGGGCACACTAATCCGGGGAGCCACGTTGCTCGGTCCCAGGGCACCCATCCACAGCGGAGTCTCCACCAGGCCCAGATGGGGCCCCCCTCAGCACCAGGCTTAGGCACTCAGGCGTGGGCAGCCATCCTCCAGCACCGGGCGCACGTGCATGGCACCACAGCAGGTAAAGCTGCACCGCTCCGAGGGGGGTTTTGGCGCGGCCAGGGTCCAGGTCTCCAGTCCGCAGCGATGTCTCCTTCACCCAGTGTCAGGTCCTGCCGGAGGTCTCTCACAATTCCAGGCGCGGACTCTCAGGTGCGGTCAGCCATCTTCCGACATCGGGCGCAGTATACATTATGTATTCATACTGATATAGAGGCATTGTTTCATTCGGGAGACGATATTCTTGTTCCTATTGCAGGAATGCTTGTGTTTTTAGACTTGGGTCATAATTGTAATCCACATCTGATGCAGTGAGAGAATTTGCCCATTGTATCCATCTTGGATGTACGGCTTTAGCATTTGGAATGCTTGCCTTTGTCGCAGCCATTAAGGAGGTACTGGAGTCACAACAATTATTTGTTTCCCCTGAGCCAGTGCTCTTTCTCTCACTACAGCAGTCTGTATGGAGGTCAGAATTTTTTCTGTAGATCCAAAACGCATCTGAGCGTTTGTGTACAAGTGTGATTTGTATGCTATTGGTACTGTTTCACCTTCATTGTATGTTAAGTAGGTGTACCCAGATTGACCTGCAACTATACGGATCACTAAATTGCGGACATTTACGCGTGTCTGTAAGTGTTTGGATGCTATTGTGTCAGCTTGTAGGGAACAAAAGATATCTGTGTGTTCCTGTGTCCATTGCCTAACTGAAAAATCAGGTCTTATCAGGTCGTAGAAAGTTTTAAATGTTTCTGCATAATCCAAATGTATGTTCTGCCAAAATTCAGGAATCCAAGTGTGAATTGTACATTTTTCAGTGATTTTGGAGGTTGGATCAGAGCACACTTTTCTAAAAAGTTGGCTGCCAGGCTTTTCCCTTCACTTCAAAGCTCATATCCCAAAAATAGGACATTGAGGTGGGCTTTTTTTTATTTTTTTTTTAAGTTAAACTTGTAGCCTTCAGAGGCCAATCCGAAATTTATAGTGCTCACCCTGGTCAAGTGTTCCTCCAGGTCATCATCCGTCAGATAAATATCATCTACGTAAGACAATGACTCCTCGTCCATATTTTGCAGTAGCTCAGCTACCCTGGCTAAAAACAACCCTGCGCTGTTTTTATATCCCTGGGCGAGTCAACAAAATTGACGATGGGACCCTAGCGCTGAGAATGCTGTCAAGTATCTGCTCTCAGGCACTATATTTTGGCAGGAAAATTCATTTGATTAGTGTTTTTTTGTATTTTTTCCGCACAATGTTATTCATTAATGCAGCACTATGTGCATTTTGTACTGCAAATGTTTTTGTGCATGAATTTAGATGTCTGTAATCTAAAACTAGACGATATGTATTGTCAGGTTTCATTACGGGAAGCAAAGGATTATTCATTGAAGAGGTGCAAGTTTCAATCACCCCCTGGTATTCAAGTTGATCTAACATCTGCCTGACCTGTTTTTTACAGTCTTGCTTTATGGGATACTGTCTCTGTGGAGTTGGAGTAGATATTGATGGTATCACATGGTTGCGATATAGTGCAGGAGCCAGGGCTACCACCCACTCCTGTGCGTATGTGTGTTTTAGATGTGTGGGAACGAGGTCAGAAAATTCTGGAAAAATAACAGTTTCTCCCTTTAAGCAATCCCTAACAATAGGTAGCAGCCAATCCCTTTCAGCAAAAAGAATGTCATAGCCAAATGTTAGGTTATCCCAAAAGAGACCTTTAATTTTTATGGGCTTGCCCCCCTCCATCCGGAGTGTTATCTTGTGTAAGCTACGTGGGACACTTACCCTAGTATCAGGTGTTTCCACTGTGATATACTCACTCAACTCCGCTGTAAGGAGAAATTCCATCAGGGACTGACCAGCTATTGTTACTTCTGCTGCACTGTCTAGCATTGTCAGAGCCCTATCCCCGTTCAGTAGTTGAATCCTCAGAATTCTGGTCACATCTACCTTTAAGACCTGCTACTTTCTTCTTTTTGAATTGAGGTTTTGCTTTAGGCTTTTCTTCTTTCTTAGAAGCATAATCTGAAGTGTGTTGTGAGTCTCTGGACTTTATACGCTCTTCTTGTCTGTGTTCTAACATCCTTCCCTCTCTGAGTTTTTCGATGAACCCTGAAAGGAATGAGAGGAATGTGTATCCGTATCCTGATACCTGTCAAGTTTCCTAATGTTGTCTCTATTCCTAAGGTTACACCTCCGTTCAGAGGGCTCCTATTGAGGAGACCTACCTCTGGATTGAGATCTAGTGTCTTTATTCTTTTGTTGTTTGTTATTGTCCCATTTCTTCTTTGAAGAAACTGGTGTTTGCTTTGCCTGTTCTTTATCTGGACCTCCCATTAGTTGAGGTTTTACTGGTCTAGCTCCCAAACTATCCCAACCTAATTCTGCACATGCAGTTTCAATTATTTTAGGCAATTCTGTCTCCTGTTGTTAAGGAGTGAAATCCCTCAGGCATTGACCTATTTGCCTTTAATGTTTGCTTATATTAAAGCTGATACCTGGGCAAAGTTGTTTAGTAACTTCATCCCTATGTTCAGAGCAGGTTCTGCTCCATACTCGTTCTGTATTTGTCTCATTATGTTTGGTATTACTGCTAATGAACAGATACCATGAGTTCTGGTATATAGTGCAGCGAAAATGGTACCTCAAGAGGTACAATCCTCGATCTGGGGAGCTATCCCCATCGGCAATCAAATTGTTAGCAATCTATGCTTTTCCTGTGGACCAGTGTCTATTTCTTGTATGGAGTAGGGCACCTTTACACCAGTATAAATGTTCCTGGTAAGTAAGTGGCATTTCAATGTCCTCATATGGACAATATTTGTTTAGTATTTTAACTTCTGTGTAGTGATTACATGTTTTTGTTAGTGCATTTGCCTGTGGGAATGTAACCCATGAATAGAACACCTCTGTTCTAAATGATTTGTGTGCCTCAATCATGAATGTCACTGACCCCGACAGCTATACACTGTATGCTACTAGTTTTAAGGTGATGGTATTTCTAACATTTTCTGCAATGTGTATTGCATCTGCATCTTCTTCTCCTGAGGGGTTTAAAACAACCATAGGATCTTCCTGTACATTCATTGTTTTAGTAAGAAGAGCCTTTCAAGGGAGCTTTGATAAGGTTTTATGCACAATAGGAACAATATGTCCTTCAAACTTGATTAAACCAACAGCCAATACATAGGATTTTCCTTACTCAGCTGTGGCTGATTTTATTCCCTCCCACTCTAGACTTCTCTGGGGAAATGTGAGTAGGGGTCTCTGAGAATAGCACAATTGAACTACTTAGATTTGACTGTTAAATAAGTACCCAACCAACGTTGGCAGACCCATGTCTTGTAGTTCCTATAAAACCTATACAGGATCTGCGCGTTTAGACAACATACACTGTGGGCTTGGTGTCCAGACTAATTCTAAGCACCCCCGCTGAGTATGTTTGCTTGTATACCAGCTAGCTCATAGTGCCACTAGAAACTCCTCTTACCCAGGAGAGAATAGTTCTTGGCAACTATCGAACATGCCAGCCTTGCTTCCAGCTCAAACTAAACATCCTTCCTGGTCATTTGACCGCACTATTCTGTTAGATCAAGAGGAAGTGAAATATTTGATGAGTGAAACAAATATGTTCTTGGACATAAATTTGAGCTCAGCTTCCCTAGACACGGTTTGGGAGACTCTAAAAGCTTTTCTGAGAGGATGTATAACAAACAGATCCTCACACCGGCATAAAATATATCTATCGAAGATCCAAAATCTCGAACAAGAACTAGAAAAGATTGAGCAGAGGCTTGGAGCGTCAATTGGTCTACCTCAAGATTAAAAAAATAGGTGTGACCTGAAAAACCAGCTAGAAAACATATTACAAGAGAGAGTGACGAAGAGATGGGAGGCGAGTAAAATCTCTCATTTTGAATTTGGAGAAGCAGCGGGTAAGATTTTGGCTTGGAAGGTCAAAGCCGATCAAGCCAAAAACTTTATTAGAGAAATCAATGTTGACGGCGAGAGTGCCGCTAGGACCTCTAACCAAGAGATAAGTACTGCCTTTAGGTAATTCTTTGAGGAAATATATAGGGAAGATACCCCAGATGAACAGCAGTCAAGGGACTCATGGTTAAATCAGTTTACCTTACCGTCCCTTTCGTCCACACAGAGTGAAGGGATCGAGATGGAAATCTCTGAGACGGAAATGAGAAATGTCATTAGGTCACTTAAGCATGGTAAGGCCGCAGGTCCTGATGGGCTTCCAGGTGAATTATATCGTGCCCTGATAGATGCTATCGTCCCTATTTTAACGACCCTTTTCAATGGAATCTTGAGGGAGGGACAAGATCCCCCTAGATCTTGGGGTGAGGCCACTATAGTATTGATCCCCAAACCAGGTAAAGACCCAACTTTATGTGGGTCATATCGTCCGATATCATTACTGAACAGCGACTATAAGATCTTTGCTTCCATCATGTCATCTAGATTGGGTTCCGTAGTGGGGGAAATAATACACCAGGACCAGAAGGGTTTTATCAATGGTCGCCACTTATCTGATCTGACGTATGATCTTGTGGGGGCAATTGACATTGCCTCATCCTTTTCCCTTCCACCTGCAACACTCACTTTAGACGCGACTAAAGCCTTTGATTGGGTCAATTGGCCCTATCTTGGTGCTGTCTTGAAGAAGTTTAACTTCGGTGAGAAGTTCTGTCGCACTGTAGCACTTATGTATAATGCACCATCTGCACGGCTCCTAATTAATGGCACACTGACTGACTCATTTAAAATCTTGAAAGGTACAAGACAGGGCTGCCCGCTATCCCCTCTCCTCTTCAATCTGTACATTGAACCATTTGCAGAGGCCTTAAGGAGAGATGTGAATATTCCATCGTTCAGATTTGGGGAGTGGGAAAGGCGGGTTGCTCTTTACGCAGACGACATTTTAATTGTAACATCTGATCCAGAGACCTCATTCCCAGAGGTCATTAAGAGAGCTGAAGAGTTTGGCCGCATCTCGGGGTATGAGATAAATGCAAGTAAAACTGACATCATGGCATGGAATATCCCCAACTTACAGCTGGATGCGACCAGCTCAATGCGATATCTGGGCATCCGAGTGGTACAAGATGTCGGCAAAATTGCTCAAGTCAACCTGGAGAGAGTGTTTAATGAGAGTAGGAAACTGTTAAAATCTTGGTCCAGTCTTCCATTGACTATCCTAGGCAGAATAAGTATGATAAAGATGTCTATCCTCCCTAAATTCACTTTTATCTTTAATACCATCCCCCTGACATTCGCCAATAAAATCTTGGAGAAGTGTCAGAGAGAGTTAAATTCCTTTGTCTGGAACTATAAATCGGCGAGAGTGGCATGGAAAAAACTGAGGAGGAGGAGGGAAAAGGGGGGACTGTCTTTGCCTGACTTGCAGTATTATGCATGGGCCTTTCAGTTGTCCCATTCCAGAATGCTTTTAAAAACGCCATCTAATACATCTATTGGCATAATGTTCAAAGCTATGTTGGTTGGAGCCGCAATATCAACTAACGGTTTCATGTTTAAATTCGGGGACCAGATATACTTTAAAAAAGTAAAATTAAAAACTCTTATGTCCCAGGCGAAGGTCTGGTCACAAATAAGGAAAAAACTAGGTCTGCCGTATTTCTCAAACTATGCACCTATCTGGGAATCTCCCGGGTTACCGTTGTGTTTGAAAGATAGACTGGCAATACCGGTGAGAGAGGGAGGAATCATAACATGGGGTGATTTGCTGGTTGGAGAATCACTGAGGTCCTGGAAAGAGTTACAGGAACAACTAGATTGTTGGGTGAAAGCACTGGCTAGGTCAGGGGTAACTCTTGGGAAGAACAGCACCACAGAACAAAAGTTGGTAGAACCACAAGGGGGGGGAAACAAGTCTTGCAGTGGTACTGGAATCTGCTAGAGGAGATAGATGGTGAATTCACCCTCCCGGAGGAACTGTGGGGAACAGAGCTCGGGGCCCAAAGTATTGACATCTGGCAGAAATCCTGCACCCTGCTATATAAAAGCGTTAAACCGGCATGGCTGAGGCGTAATCATTTTTTTATGATACATCGAGCCTACTTCTCCCCCCTAAAACCTTCTAAATTCATTCCAGGAAAGAAATGTAATAAATGCAATTACATCGCGGCCTCGGACATCCATATGTTCAAGGAGTGTCCTTGTATAGCTCAGTTCTGGAATGAACTGAAAGAGACTCTGGACTCCATTCTTAACACCTCGGTGTCCATCACATTACCACTTATAATATTTGGATGGGATAACGGCATAAAGGGTCATGCAAGGACATTCCTGTTTTATGCACTATTACTTGCTAGAAGACAGATATGTAAAGTTTGGACAGAAAATATGGCACCATTACACGCAAACTGGTTGTCATCCCTGTATGAAACATCCAAGACAGACATGCTGAGATCTTGCAGCGCACGCAAACTGGCTTTTTGGGACCTTTTGGTTCAGTGGAGACAGTAGCAGGGTTTTTTTTTTTCTTTTTCTTTCCCCCGGTCCAATGATTATGCCATAATGCTCCAAGAACTAGCCCCCCCTTCTCGGCTCCATGGCTGGTTCTACAGGCTTTAACACCAAGTTTGGAGCCACTCCCTGTACCTCTTCAGGCCATCTCCTGCCGACTCTCATTAATCGCCTTTTTAGGTGCAGTAAAAACTTTGCACTTGGATCTAAGACACGTATGGCAGTTGGAGGCTAATTAAGAGGAGGGTAAGGCAAATGAGGATTAAAAAAAATAATAATAAATGACAGCCTTGCTCCCTTAGGACCATGGAAACAGTGTGCTATTTTTCGCTCAGTCACTCATGCTCACCTAGTCTCAGAGAGATACACAGAATAAACGGTATGGAAATTTTTCAATAAGTATTTATTGAACAGCCGTTATTCTATTGTAAAATTGGTGTGCTGAAGCAATCATTAGACAGTAACAGATGTAGATGATTAGAAGCACTAGGAAGTAAAAGGGTGGTAGATTTTTACCATTTTGCTATAATCATAAATATAGGCAAGTTTATAAAATACATGACAATAAAATGCATACTCCTACGATGCTACCCTATCTAGATGTGCCTAAGCGTTCCTAGCATGTATGTAGGTGTTAAACCAAGAATCCCTCTAGGATAAAGTCAACCCCATTACCTGAACTCTTGGTCTCGAGTTGGACACCCCGCAAGGTGTGATATTTATATACCCAAAGGTTTCCCCAGGGGGTTCTACCTCACTGTGCCACTGTCAGACTTAGGATGACGTCAGGAATGACCCTTGTACATAGTTATTTTGCAGGAGATTGTTCGTCCTGCTGAGTTTCCAAGAATCCAAGGATCCTCAATCATAATGTATAAGGCCACATTCTGTGAGCAGTACTGTAACTAGGTAATGGGTCAGTCAGTCAGTCAAAATATCTTTATTCCGCTTATTTAAAAACCATACAAAGAGAGAAAGGAAAAAATACATTTCATACACAATTTTCCCATAATACACATAATATTGAATATTAACAACAAATTTTAAAATTGTAACAAACAGTTAAAAAAGTTGTTTGACATAGATAACTAATCTTGACAGACAGCTTTCGCCCTTGAGGCGGCTACCAGAAATTTAGCAATGCAAAAAGTAATATGGGGATTAGGTAGTAATTGTAAGAAGAGCAAAGCCGGTCTCACCTGAGTGAAGCCGGCTTCTTTAAGAATAGGCAACAAAAATGTTTTTCTTGGCTCTAAGTACAACCCACAAAACATAACAAAATGCATTGTATCTTGCACTGAAAACTGATCACAGCTACAGGGCGGGGCTAGTTCTGGCTTCTGCCAATTGTTAAAAGAGCCTAAGTAAAAATACAGCAAATTAAATCTAAATTTGGTTAAAAGGAACCTGTGGAAGGGGATTGTGACGAAACCAAGATAAGGTGCGAGTGATGGCGAGCTGACCAACAAGCAATGATCCCTCACTGCCGGTTTTACTAGTTCACGTTCTTCACGACATGCTTCCTTCCTTCCCATAAAAGACTTTTTTACAAGGTCAAGATCTTGGATCCTAATATTCTCCGGGGAGGTAAAAAGCTCCGGGCGGCCTAGATCTAAAAAAGTCCTGGCCAAATAGGCCAGCCAAGGAATCTTGTTGGATTTATCAAGGGACAGGACATCGGACATAATCTTATGATTTAATGGGAGTTCTTCGTTCATCCACATTTTTAACCAAAAAATCAAGGGGGCCATACTCAACTTATCAGAAAGAAACTGTAAACCAACTTCTTTATGAATAGAATACGTTGGGGTCGACTGGGGTACAGAGAGTAGGGTTCTGATAAATCCATTCTCCGCTCTCTGGATTGGTTCCACATTTGCATATCCCCACAGTGTGGCACCATATAATGCAATGGCCACAGATTTACTATTATAGATTTTTAGTATAGCTTCCATAGGCCTGGCCCCTAGCCTACCAGCAAAGCTCAGAAGTGCAGATGATGATCTAATAACGGCCAACCTCTTAGCTCTAACCTGCGGGCCCCAGGACCCTTTCTGGTCGAACAGTATGCCTAGATATGGGAATGTGGATACCCTAGAGACCATGTCCCCCCTGCACGTGAATGTTTTGTTTCTCTTCCTGCGACACTCTAGACCCACCACCATTGTATGTGACTTGGCTACGTTTATTTTAAGATCTAGTTGCTCCATAAACGAACCAAAGGCATTCAATAGGCGCTGGAGGCCAACTCCCGTGCGGGCGATCAGCACGGCGTCATCCGCATATAGGAGCGCCGGGATCTTTATCGCTCCTACACGCGGGACGTCGGCTTCCTGCCCCCCTAGGTGTGCGCCCAGGCCATTGATGTAGATGGTAAAGAGCAAGGGGGCTAAAATGCAGCCCTGCCGCACCCCCCTTAATGATCTAAAGAGAGGGGTGCGCCTACCCTCGTTCGTCACACGTACACTTGAGAAGAGTTCTTGGTGCAGGGAGGCCATAAAGGTGACCAATGCCTCGTCAATACCCATCTCCAGCAGAATAGACCACAACTTTGTCCTATTGACCAGGTCAAATGCCGAGGAGAGGTCCATGAATGCAAGATACACGGACCCCTCCTTGGCTACAGTGTATTTGGAGATGAGCAAATGTAGGTTGACACACTGTTCAATAGTCCCCTTTCTTTCCCTAAATCCGTATTGGATTTCGGACAATCCACCACAGCCCTCAACATTCTCCCTAAGCCTGGATAAAAGAACTCTACCTAAAGTTTTTACTGATGAATCCAGAAGGGATATAGGCCTATAACAGCCTGGGTCATCCCGCTGACCTTTTTTAAAAATGTGGACTATGGTGGAGGTGTTCCATGATGCAGGTACAGGGTTACCATTGACTGCATTGAACACGTTTGCCAGAACTTCAGCCCACAGTTTTGGGGAGTACATAAAAAAGTCGGCAGGCACGCCGTCAGGGCCAGGTGCCTTGTGCTTTGTAGTGGACATAATGGCTTTTTCTACCTCATCTCGATTAAAAAGGATGGGGCGGGTGACTGGGCTTGTCAGCAGGACGTCTTTGGTTGCATCAGCAGTATCCCCATAAACATTTTTAAAGTGGGATAGCCACTTTTCATCAGGAATAACGCAGTCCATGGAATCATTATTATCGTCTGAGAAAAAGGGCTGTTTAATAATCTCCCAGAATTTTTTGCTGTCCTTCAGGACTGCCGCCGAAAGGAGGCCCTCCCATGCTTCTTGTTTAATGGTGTCCTTCCGTTTTTTTATTGCTAATTTATAAATTTTCCTGAGTCTGGTAATATCATCTTTTACCCTGGGGGTATTTTTTAGGGCTGCCAGTAGTGATCTATGTGCTTTTGAGCATGCTGAATCAAACCAGCGCTTATTTCTTGGGATTCCTTTTTTTGTCTTTGCTAAAAGGTCCTGTGACACCTGCCCACATATTACCTCAAACGCCTCTACAATTTCATGACCCTGTGCACAAGGATTATTACAGACCTCGACCTGCCCCTTAATCTTTAAGAAATTTTCGGCATAACATTTTCCGGTACCACCTTTGCCCATTTCATACGTCTGCCTTGGTCAGTAGTCCTCAGGGGGTGGGCAATTACTTTCAATGGGGGTGGTCCTATATTGCCTCCCCACGCCACTTCTAGTTCTACCGGATTATGGTCACTAAAATGTGATTGTGTGGTGTGATAGACGATAACCCGGTTAAAAATGCCTAGGGATACGAATATGTAATCTATAATTGTACCATGAGGGATACCAGTGAAGGTTGGCAATCTAGTGCCACCATCTGGTTCATACAGGTCAAAGTTGGCAAGAAAATCTTCCAGCTCCTCTCCCTCAATGGTATGTTCAAAATGAGGTCCCTCAAGTCCATCATCCCCTTCAGTACTACTTCTCCTGCAATTTAAATTGCACGGATGAATATTAAAATCACCTAATAAAATATAATCTGTACCAAACATATTATTCTGACTGACCGAGTTTAAAATACTATCTAAATCAGTGATATTACAGCCTCTATAATCACTATTCCCTGAATTATAGAAGTTTATATAAATAGTCCTACTGGTGTTTTTAATCACTCTTTCGACCATCAGGATGTTAGGGGAGTCGGTGCTAATCTGCCTGTAACTTCCCTTTAAATCTAAAGAGAACAGAAATAAAAGACCTCCCTTGGCCCTCCCCATGCGACTGTGAACGGCTGCTTTGGTGAAACTAATGAACCCATCCCACCACAGATTGGCAGAAATGTCCCAAGTTTCCTGAAGGGCGATAATATGGTGACCTAGAACAAAGCTTGACCAAGCTTTATCCTGACGCTTGCCATTTAGCCCTGCTATGTTCCAGCTTATTAGTCTACAGGAGTCTATAGATGTCTTAGTTTCTGGGAGACGCACCAATGCCACTTCAGGCTCTCGCGATATTTGGGTTACTTCATTAAGTCCCACATTCAGTAAACTATGTGGGTTAGCACTACCCTGGCCCTGGATCGAGCTATGGTCAGGCAAATATGGTGTGGATATGGGATCATCATGGCCAAATGTAATTGGTCAGTCCTAGCAGCCTGTTATGTATGTAGTGTATGGGCAAATACAGGTGAAAGGTTGAGATGTTACCCTGGCCTACATTGGGGTACCTATTTGGAATATAACAGCACGGGACCCACGTTTGGGCATACCCATCCCACTCAGGGTAACAAATGCAAAAATAACAATTGATGGACAGAAGACATTCACCCCAGTAGAGAGATCTGGGCCTAAATCCATCATTTTTCTGCTCCCCATGCCATTCCAGTTTGAACTCAGCCATATGCAAATCAATCTTGACTCTGTGCCCGATGGGTACAGTCCAGCCCAAACTGCCAAGCCAGGTCCTCCCTGGATTGGAAACAAGCATCCTAGGACCGGTTTCAGGGTTTCACTCCTCATCAGCCAGTATAGCTTGACTCCAGTGGCATGGAGAGCACCAAACTGACGTCTGGGCATACCTGTCCCACTCAGGGTGACAAATTCAAAAAGAACAGTTGATGAACAGTAGGCAGAACAATGTCATTTCATTCACCCCAGTACAGAGACATGGATCTAAATCTATGGTTTTATTGCTCCCCATGCCCTGGTGGCAGGGGTGAGAATGGATGCCCAGGTTCCCGGGTTCAATTGGGAGGCTGGCCCTTCAGATCTAATCATGTTATATGCAGACAATGCTATTTTCTTTCGGAGTTCCCTGGACTGCGCATTCTACAAATCATGCACATTTATGGTGAATCCTCCGGTTTATGTCTAAACATCTTCTGTCCTCTGTCCTTCCGGTGGGCAACTATCCATAGGACTTCAGTTAGGCATCACAATTAAGAGTCACCACGGATGGCATTAAATATTCAGGAGTTTTCGTATCCCCTGTCATGGCATTGGCATGAGCACACAATATCGCTCTTGTCTCAGAGACAACATACGTGTGTGGTCTGTTCTGCTTCTATCCCTGACTGGTAGGGCTGCAATATATAAAATGGTGGCACAACCTAGGCTCCTTTACCAACTTCACAACTTTCCATATGCAATCCCCCAACAATGGTTTTGATCTGTTAATGCCATCCATACTAGCTTCTTATGTGAGGGTGGCTCCCTCTTCATCGCTCTTGAAAAGCATTTTCAATCTACGTACTGTCGGGGTATATCTGTGGAAGACATTGAATCCTAATATTTGGTGTCATACCTCCTGGTCCTTAATGACTGGTGGTATAGCGTACAGGAGGACCCTACATATGCGTCCAATAAAATGGGTGATGAGGGGCACTCCTGTCATCTCGTATCTATATGGCGAGAGTGAGTGCAGGGGTCTGTTGCTTGCAACACAAGTGGTCATTACGCAGTGGTGGCATCCCTAGACGGATGGGGTGGTGGGGGAGATTGACACAATGGCACAGTCATTGGCTACTTTAGGTGGCTACACTAGAGGGATTTCAAAGATGGGATGTGATACGTATTTCAACATTCAGTGACATCATGAGTGGAACCGTCCTCAAATTGTTACAGACTTTGCAGGCAGACTGCCAACTTCACTGTTGCCAGTTTCACTATTACTTGCAGCTTCACTACACGTTGATCCCATATATGAAAGATTTATCAGCCCTCCCCTCATGTAATCCTTTAGAGGGTAAACTCCTCATGGGAGATTTGGGGGACAATAAGAATATTCAAAATTGCCAGACTCTTGTCTCTAATCAATCCCATTTTGGATGGGCTTGGGAGGCTGATGTGGGTGCGCTGGAGGATTAAGATTGAACAGAGGTATTGGGTGCACCTAGGGGAGCAGCCATTGCAGCTCAGTTTTGGCTGATACAGATTAAATACCTACACAGAGTATGTTAAACGCACCATCTCTTGTGGTGGATGGGGGTGTTTGCCTACCCGGCTTGTCTGAGGTGTGGGGCAGAAGAGGAAGATACATTTCTACACGAGGTGTAGGACTGCCCCGCATTCAATTGTTTTGGGCTAGACAATCCCTATGGGCCGAAAACTAATTCTTCTTCATATCTCTGACACACTGGGGGAAATCACTTTAAGTTATCTGTTATTGCTTGGTTTGCCCCTGGTGAAGAGAGATATAGCTCAGGGTGGAACGCAGTGACCCACTGTCCCTGGAGGTATGGAAGGGTTACTTAGATGATTGCATGGGTCTGGAAGTGACAGTGTATAAAGCCCAGGGGTGTCCGCAGAAACATTCAAAGGTATGGCAGACTTAGGCAGATAATAGATATATAGTGTTGGAACCAGTCAATCCTACACAACACGCTGTAGACAACGATTTGCCAGTTTACGGGATAGGATAGACATGAGGAACATGGAGTGGGTAAAGTCTTCAGGCCTTCATATATTATATCATGTATTGTGACTACGGGAACTGGGTACTCTAGAGTGCATTCTGCAGGAGTATGTTTATGTTTTTGATTCTTTTGCAAACATTTATTGTTATTAGTGTTGCTGTTTGAAAGGCTGCATATTTCTGAAAAAGTCAATACAATTTGTTCTAAAAAAACATGTGTTCCCAGCGGGGCCCAAAGTTCTAGCTAACTTTTAAAAAGGTCCAACAAACCCCACCAAGGCCAGGGGCTTTACAAGTGAAGCTTGATCTGATGGCCTACAACACTTAATCTAAGTTTGGGCAATATTTGTGCTGGAAATCACACTTTATGCCTGCACAGGAGTCAAAATTGCATGAGCCCCCCGCCCCTGTACTCTGTCATTCCTGCCTCCCCAGGTCCATGATCTAGCAATTTCAATTTGCAAAGCTCTTCGGCTTCCTTAACAAAATGGCTGATTCACAATGCCCCCAAATGCCTTAAGATCTTTCTTGCAGCTCACTTCCTCAAGGTCATCCCATGCTTTCATTTTTAAGATGTTTTTCTAGCCTAGATTGCCTTCATGTCTGCTTTTCTACACTGGGCCACTTCTTGAAGAGCGTGTATTAGCACTTTGTGGGTGAAGGAGCACTCTTTTTCAAACCACCCCTCCCACTTCTCTATGTATGATTTGAAGGGCCTAGCAGGTGCTACCTTAACTGCCTCGGAGAGGGTGGAAAGGCTACCTTATTATAACTCGGGTACGCCTCGTCATCTTAGCAAGTGTTAAACAGGGTGAGATTGTCCCGACCACTTTTGATGAGAAGTCCACAATATTCAAAAACTCCCATTTAATTCTAGATCCCTTTTTTCTATGGGTCAAAATATCTGTGACACACCTGTTTGGACAGTGAGTAGCCTGCCATTGAGAAATAATCATAGAAAGGCTTTGCAGCAGATAATCAATGAAAGACGTCAGGTGAGTAAAGAAATCATTAGCAAACAAATCTAAGTTAACTGATTTAAGGATAAAATGTGTGGGGGAACCCTGTCCCTTACCCACATACGTATTAGAAAAAGGCACATTATTTTTTACAAGATTCATTGGAATACCCCATATTAACTTGGTCTTGAGAAAAGATGAAAACCATAAGCGTCATGTAAAAGATGGGTCTTTGGGCTCCCATCTGCATCTAAAAGCCCACATGCATCTCAGAGCACAGTGGGGCAAAAACAAGCATTAATGTCTCAGACTCCACACCAAGCCCAAAATGTTGCCACATTTCAGAGTGAGGGAGTCCATGTCAAGTTCCAACCTAGATAATACATAAATTCTATTAGTAGGAGGAATTGTATTTAAAAAAAATAAATGACGCCCAGTCTTGTACGTCTCTGAATTAAAGGCTGAGTAATTGATAAAAAGGCAAATTGGCTTTGTAAAAAAGGTACTGTGTGGACCATAACTGAGAGGTATATTACCAGACCAAACATTGGGTGGCAGGGTGAAGAGGGAATTGCAGCGAGATGGATTGTCCTGAATCCATTTAAATGCACCAGTTTAACTGCCCAAGATTCTTGCAGGCAGACTATTGCAAACAAACAAGTCATTTTGAAGTTTGGTCCTAAGACCTGCCACATTCCAAAAGAGAATTGTCAACTTTTGTGCTTCAGGGCTTGGCAAGATATTGACCCTGATGCAGGAGATTCTGTGTCGGGAGTAATAATAGAATGTTCAGGGGCACTCTCTGCCTTACAGGAAGACGGATTCAAGTCGTTTTCTGGTTACTCCTGCTGTTACCAACTGAGAGCTTGTGTTGTTTACGTGGTGTTGTCCCTTTGGATGCTGTGTGATTGTTAGCTGTCATAACAACAGCAAGCGAATCAGTGCGGTTAGATGACCATTACTCATTTCACCTGCCGAAAAACTAGGGTATGCCTCTGGTTTTCCAGGTGTGAAAGGCAACCACAAGTGTCATGCATGGGAAAGGAAACATACAGGCTAAATCCCTAAGATGCCTTCGTAGGGTAAGATGTTAATTTGGTGATGAGGGCCATTCAGAAAGACGCTAGTAACTTGCAGATGCTCAGAGTCACTGCTGCACTGATCTGCTCCGACAGCACCTCTAACAATGCCTCTATGTGGTGGATTAAGATTTGTGGGACTCAGAGAAAGAGAGGTAGGATAATGCGAAGAAGCCAGATAAATGACCTCTACTCCCCAATCAAAAAACGTATCCCTGCATTCCCAGATCTTATTGGCTTTATCCTTGGTAGACCAAGAAGTCACAGTAATTTCCCTGCCTCGCACCAATGGGTGAGGATAGAATTCTATGAATTTGAGCGGATTAGAAGTTTACCACCAAGCCATTTAAAGAGTCAATACATTTCAGTATGGCACTTTCATTAAGGATGTTGTGTTTGCCTTTAGACACATAACTAGGGAACATCTCAAGTTTCTTAGTTTAATGATTTCCTTATTACTTAATTGTCACCTTATACCCCTGCAAACCTAGCAACCCACCTCTAAAATATAAATAAAATAAGTATAACACAATTTATATAAAGAATACTCAATTACATAGTTAACAAATAATAATGAATTGTTAATTAATAGTACTTAATTAACTTCCTACCATATAACCCTATAAACCTAGCAGCCCACACCTAAAATATAACTAAAATATATAATTATTACAGAATTTGGATAATAATTAATCAATTAAATATTTAATTATATATGAATAAATATTATTAAATATAACTTAACTTCCCACCTTATTCCTCAACCCACAACTAAAATATACCTAAAATAAATCAGCATTAAATAATGTGCATAATTAATAATCAATGTAATAATTAATAATTAATTAATAATTAATTGTAAAATAATTATTACTTAATTAACGTCTCACCATATGCTGCTACAAACCCACCTGTCCACACCTAAAATATAACAAATATATGATCACTGAGCAATTTATATAATTAAATCATTAATTAGCAATTAATAATTAATTGTTAATTTATTATTATCCAATTAATGTCTCACCCTATACCCCTTCAAACATATCAACCTGCACCTAAAATTTAAGAAAAATAGATCAATATTACTTAGGGGCGAATTCCGATCCGGTAAAATCCCCCACGAATTGCAGTACGGTCTGTTTTTCCCATACGATTTGTACACCTACACCCTCCCCGTACGTGCGATGAAGTACGATCATAACCCAAAGCATTTCAACATACGATTCGTAACAAACACCATACAAACCAAAAATACATACGATAGGAGCTTTGCGCGCATCCGAGATGGCTGCGTGAGCACAGGGCTCCCGAGACCCTCGCCGCCTCCCGCATATATCCTGAACGATATCCTGATTACGAAGACGGGTTATTGGAGATGAAACTCAGCTGATAGATTAGCTGCTTTCAAAAATTGATTCGGACTTCGGGAACCGCTACTACGACAACCTGATCTTTTGAGGCCCACCCCATGGCGACGCCTGGGGCTCAAGTCGTTGAGACGCCCAGGCAGTAGTTGAACAACAACGGCCCGTGGGGCTCTGCTCATTGCCTTGGAGTTAACTTTCGGTTTCGCTTTTGGGTCTTTGGCCTTATCCTATCTCAAGATCGATCTGGTTGCCCGAGGTCTATCCGAACACTGTGAATCCACGGTGTGCCAACGGTCGCTAGTGTCTGTGTGCTGAGCTACAGCTGCTGGTGCCTGCTTTTGTGGACTCCGGTGGGTTGACGAAGGGCCATTTTCACCAGGTCTCACAGGCCCCTCTGGGGCACATTGCCCAACATGGCGGGTAGGCCCGACAACGAGAAGCGAAAAACCAAGACGCCTCTTCGGGGGGAACCATTCAAACAAATGTCATGGATAGATATACTCATCCCAAGGGGTCCCCCGGTTGTACGAATAGGACTCTGGAAGAGGCAAAGGAAGACCCGGCTGCGCCGATCGAGTTGACTCTACAGGATGTCATGGGCGCCATTGCTGGTATTAAGACTTCCATGGGCCAGCAATATGAGGCTCTAGCCCTTAAGCTCGACACCGTATCCATTGACGTCAATTTGATTAGAGCGGACTTATCGAAGACTAACGAGAAGGTCAAATCCTTAGATCTGAAGACCTCCCGCCTCACGACCGACGTGTCCGACTTACAGACGGAGGTCGGCAATCTGCGGTCCTCCAATGATCTCATGGCTCGTGGACTGGATGATTTTGAAAATAAGGCCAGACGCAATAATGTACGTATTATTGGGGTCCCTGAAAAATCGAAAAATCCCGCTGCAGATCTCCTTGTGGAGGACCTCATCCTAAATTACCTCGCCCCCAAAGGCCTAAGTAAATTCTTTGCTGTGGAGCATGCGCACCGAGTGCTGGGTGGGAAGCCAAAGCCGGGTGCCCCTCCGAGGCCGATTATCACCAGAATTTTCAACTTTAGAGACAGAGACGCTATCCTGTAGGCATCGCGGGTGGGAGGCCCCGTGAAGTTTGAAAACACAACGGTGAGCTTCTACCCAGACTTTACCCAGTTCGTTCATAGGCAGAGGATGGGGTTTCAGGGGGTGAAGCGACGGTTGAGAGACATGGACTTGAAATACGCAATGCTATTTCGAACCAGGCTCCGTGTCGAATATAAGGACCGGACGTTTTTCTTTGATCGTCCCGAGAGAGTGAGTGACTGGCTGGATACATTACCAATGCGAAGTGATCGAACGGAACACTCGGGTGGAGCAGAGGGTGGCGTGCCGGAGCAAGAATGACAATGTGGTCCCTGATTTCCGAACAATTAACATACTATACAGCTCGGTTTGATGTCTTTCATACTTATGTGATTTATGGTGGCATACCCGAGGGTGGCGGGGGGAGTGGGACTCTTTCCTCCTCTGGGTTTCTTTTTGAGGACTAGTTTAATGTTAGGGCGACAGGCACACTGCAAGTTGGGGTGGCTTTTGAGTCTAACGCAGGGGTGCAGGGTGGGGGGTACTGTCATGGGTCCATGTTGGGGTGTGGAGGGAGGAGTTTGGGTATGTTTCATTTTTTCTCAAGGCAACGTATAGTTTTATTCTTGGATATGGGTACTGTGTTCTCTATGGGGTGGATTCTGCATTCATTTCTGGGATGGGGTAGTGGGTTGAAAATACTGAGTTGGAATGTCAATGGGTTGGGGGATAGGATAAAGCGGGGAGTTGTTTTGCAATTGCTGAGACGCCTCTCCCCTAATGTTGTGTTGTTGCAGGAGACGCACTTGATTGGAAAAACTTGTCACGCCATGAATCGGCGAGGATATCGTCTTGCTATACACTCTGGGTTTACTACTGGTTCTAGGGGCGCTGGCATCCTAGTCAAGAACTCTCTCCCCTTGGAAATAGACAACATTATCCTTGATGACAGGGGGCACTACGCTGCTCTCACAGGAAGGTGGGAGGGGAGGACTGTTTCGCTGATTTCTGTATATGTCCCGCCTGGTCTACAGACCTCGACCTTTGCTGATCTTGGGCGTATGGTACTGGGGCTTCCGGATGGTATCCTGGTGATGGGTGGAGATTTTAACTTGGTTGTCTCCGGTAGTGTAGATCGCTACCCCCCCCCCAGAGACCTCACTAGGTCACAGTCTTGGTTAAGTGGGTTTTTGGAGTCACTGCGTTTGGTAGATTGTTGGAGGTTGATGCATCGGGGACAGGTACAATACACCTTCCACTCCGGGGCCCACGGCAGTCTCTCTAGACTAGACTATGTTTTGATGCCGGCGGTGCAGGCCTCCTCTGTCAGGGAGGTTAGGCATCTGGCCCGGGTTATCAGATCACTCCCCAACGTGGCTCCGGATCGGCACTAGTATGGGTGCCGAGGGAAGGGTTACACCGATCAATCCCTGGTATCTTCGCAACCCCAAAACTCGTGTTGAGTTGATTAAGTCCCTGGATCAGTACTTTGCTGAGAACGAGGGGTCCCTGTCCTCTTCTGTGTCACTGTGGGAGGCATTTAAGATGGTCATCCGAGGACAGGCATTACTGTTAATCGCTGGTGCCAAGAAAAGTAAAAATGAGGAGGTGGTCCGTTTAGAGACCGAAATAACTGAGCTAGAAAGGGATTTGGAACTAGGTGTGACTCGTAACAAGCTTCATGCCCTCAGCCTCAAACAACTGGATTATAGGGCCCTGGTGACGGATGCCGCTAATGTCATGAGTAGAGAGCAGCAGGGCAGACTGTATGATGTGGGAGATAAGGCAGGGAAACTGATTGCTTGGCTAGATAAAAAGGAGAGGGCGAGTCGTGTGGTCCCGGTGATTGAGAAACTCGATGGAGTGTGTGTGACTGACCCGACTGAGATTGTTGAGTGTTTTGGGGAACATTTCTAAAATGTGAATTCCCCAGTCTCAGATAGACCGGAGGAAGACTCCCACCTGTTGCTGCGTGACATTGCATTGCCTCGCCTGTCTGATTCAGATGGGGACCTGATGGATGCTGCATTCTCAGCTGACGAGGTGGCCCTCGCTATTCGCTCTGTGCGCTCGGGCAAAGCTATGGGTTCTAATGGCCTTCCCATCGAACTCTACAAGTTGCGTCCTGACAAAATGGTGCCATATCTCCGTGATATGTTTCTAGAGTTGCAAGACATCAGCTTCCT
The DNA here is from genome assembly GCF_964263255.1 of Lissotriton vulgaris. Classification (NCBI taxonomy): domain Eukaryota; kingdom Metazoa; phylum Chordata; class Amphibia; order Caudata; family Salamandridae; genus Lissotriton; species Lissotriton vulgaris. Next base: position 891,021,529 of record NC_141685.1, on the reverse strand, counting down.
TCCTCGTGATCAGCGTCTTGCTACCATAGTGGTGATTCATAAGGAGGGGAACCGCGGGATCGCAGTGCGTCCTACAGGCCCATTTCGCTCTTAAACGCCGAACCAAAGATTCTCGCTAAGTTGCTGGCAAACCGCTTGATAAAAGTAATTAATGACTTGATTCACCCGGATCAGTCCGGTTTCATCCCACACCGCAATACAGCACTTAACCTGAGGCACTTGCACGGTGTTCTCGCGAGGGTGGCGTCACTGCGTGAGCCGGTCATTTTGGCTTCCTTGGACGCTACGATGGCCTTTGATACGCTGGAGTGGCGGTACCTCTGGGCCGCTCTTGTGAAATTTGGTTCCGGTCCTGGTTTCATTGGCTGGGTGAAACTTCTGTATGAGGAGCCGTTGGCGCAGGTGGTAGTGAATGGTCAAGTGTCTAAGCTTTTTGTTCTTGGGAGGGGTACGCGGCAGGGCTGTCCGTTGCCCCCACTTCTTTTCGCCCTTGCCCTGGAGCCTCTGGCTGCCTGGCTGCGATGGGAGCCTTCGATGAAGGTTATTCAGTGGACCCCGGAATTCGAGGATCGCATATCGCTCTATACAGACGAAATTTTGTTGTACCTCACGTCCCCTCGTAAGTCGTTGAATGTATTGTTTGATGTGCTCACCTCGTTTGGAAGGAACTCCGGCCTTGTGATCAATTGGACCAAGTCCTGTGTGTATGTGCTTTCAGGTGATACCCCCCTTTACCGCGCGGATGTCCCATCCAGGTGTCGCAGACGGGATTCAAGTACTTGGGGATTTTTATAACTTTAGATCCTGTGGCTCGTTATGATCCTAATCTGCTCCCTCCTCTTCAGAGGTTAAAATCTGAAGTTGCGGGCTGGCTCAGGCTACGGCTTTCACCACTTGGGCGCGCAGCTCTTTTTAAAATGATGTCATTACCGTGATTTCTGTAAGCGCTCCAGAATACGTTTGATGTTATTCCGGCGAGTTATTTTCGGGTGCTGGAGAGTCTGCAGAGACGATTGATCTGGAATGGACGCTCGCGTATTGCCCTCGCCAAGCTCACGCTTCCCTGGTACGACGGAGGTATAGAAATTCCGGATATCAGGCGATATTATTGGGCCTCTCAGTTGGGAGCGATCAACCATGGAATGTATGGACCAGCCTCTAACCCTGGATTCGAGATGGATAAGTACTTGTTACCGGGTGGGAACTATAACAGGGCCCTTTATTCCAAAGCAGTGGGAAGGGAACTCTCGGGACCCACCAAGATAGCGGTACAAGTGTGGCATGATGCGAATGCGGCAACGGGATGGAGGGATCGACTGACCGTGCGACTCCGCTTTACGTGTCTGAAAGACTGAGTTGCCTGTGGAAGACGAAAGGATTTGAAAAGTGGGATATGATTGGTATTAGTAGGGTGAGTGATCTGTGGGTTAAGGGTAAAATTAAGACCTTCGAGGCACTGAAGGTAGAGTATGATCTGAGTGATAGGGAATTCTTCCGTTATGCACAGATTACCCACGCATTGAGTTCGGTTTTTCTTGAGGGTACTGACATCCCCGAATCCTCCCCACTATAAGATCGGGTGCTTGACGGCTACGTGCCCGACAGCACTATTTCTTTGATATATAAGAAATTGATTAATAATCAAACGGATCTGTTGGTGCGGCTCAGGGAGGTTTGGACCAGCGACGGTTTAGAGTTGGATGACGAGAACTGGCAGTCGGCGCTATCCTAGCCTGAGGAGGTCGGCTTCCGACCCGTCTCCGACTCGTTCAACTTAAAATCCTACATCAGATATATGTCACTGGCCCGCACTTGATTCATATGGGTTATTCAGTGGATGGGATATGTAAGCGTGGTTGTGGACTGGTCGGAACCTTCCTCCATATAATTTGGGAGTGTCCGGGGGTGGTGGTGTTCTGGAATCGTGTACATGCTGTGATGGAAAGAGTCACGGGGGTGGCATTATTGCCCGAAGCTAGGCGTTGCCTGTTGAATGTCTGGGAACCGAATGACTATGATGCCGCACAGACGCAGAGGGTGACCCTTGGGAATATGATTGCTAAGAGAGACATCGCGCAGTTGTGGGGCTCCCAGCGGCTGCCCATGGTTTTGGCATGGAAGGAGAACATGGACTAGTGTATGTTCAGGGAGAAGACGGTATATGTGGCACGTGGTAGTACAGGAAATGGAATAAAATTTGGAGCCAGTGGAACTCCTACCGTGGAAAAGTATGCACGCCTGCATTCGTGGAGACCCCAGAGGTTCCCCTTTCCCCCTGATCCGGCATTCCAAGTCTTGTGTAGCTTTTATGATTACTGATTATGTTTCCTCACTGCCCCCCCCCCTTGCATCAATGATGTTTGTATTATATTGTATTGCAGTTGCCCTCCTCCTTGAAAACATGTCCGAATGTATTGTCTTATTGCCTTGTGTATAAGTTCTTTTTCTTTAATAAAATAAAAAATTATTAGAAACCAAAAATACATACGATACATATCCAGGTCACGCTGTACGCGCCGTCCGTACGTGAACAGGCATCAGTTTCCGGCCCAGCAAGTACGATTCGTGTCGGCGACACTCCGTACGACCCTATTGCTATGGGAGCTGAAAACTACCGTAAAAGCAGAGTCCGGTTCCAACCGCACCCCGGTACGCGACAAACACGCCATGAACCCCATCGACCGTGTCATCCCAGTCCTGTACGCCTACGACCTGGTGCACAGAAACCGATGACGGCGCAGACGGTGAGTACAACGTAACGCAACAACGGAAGTGTACATGTACGGGGCGTCACACGCTCGCCTATATTACCATTGCAATAGTGATACGAGCCGCTCACACGGCATTAATGTTGGGGCTCGCGTATATCACCATTGCAATAGTGATACGAGCCGCACTCACGCCATTAATGTTGGGTTACGGTGCGTCACACACTCGCGTATATCACCATTGCAATAGTGATACGAGCCGCACACACGCCATTAATGTTGGGGTACAGTGCGTCACACGCTCGCGTATATCACCATTGCAATAGTGATACTAGTCGCACACACACTATTTATGTTGGGGTATGTTGCTCACATCTGAGGGATGTGTGGATATGACTCCCAACAGTGCCTAGACATAGGAGGGGTGTGTGTAGGACTCTCAGCAGTGCCCAGACATAGGAGGGGGGCTGGATATGACTCCCAGCACTGCCCAGACATAGGAGGGGTGGCTGGATAGGACACCCATCAGTGCCCAGACATAAGAGAGGGGTGCACAGGACTCCCAGCAGTGCCCAGACATAGGAGGGGGGTGTGCACAGGACTCCCAGCAGTGCCCAGACATAGGAGGGGGGTGTGCACAGGACTCTCAGCAGTGCCCAGACATAGGAGGGGGGTGTGTACAGGACTACCAGCAGTGCCCAGACATAGGAGGGGTGGCTGGATAGGACTCCCAGCAGTGCCCACACATAGGAGGGGGGTGTAGATATGACTCCCAGCAGTGCCCAGACATCGGAGGGTTGGCTGGATATAACTCCCAGCAGTGCTCAGACATAGGAGGGGTGGCTGGATAGGACTCCCAGCAGTGCCCAGAAAATAGAAGTGGTGGCTGGATAGGACTCCCAGCAGTGCCCAGACAGAGGAGGGGGATGTGCGTAGGACTCGCAGCAGTGCCCAGACATAGGAGGGGGTGTGCACAGGACTCCCAGCAGTGCCCAGACATGACAGGGGTGGCTGGATATGACTCCCAGCAGTGCCCAGACATAGGAGGGGTGGCTGGTTAGGACTCCAAGTAGTGCCCAGATGTAGGCGGGGGTGTGGATATGACTCCCAGCAGTGCCCAGACATAGGAGGGGTGGCTGGATAGGACTCCCAGCAGTGCTCCTACATAGGTGGAGGTGGGTGTAGGACTCCCAGCAGTGCCCAGACATAGGAGAGGGGTGTGCACAGGACTCCCAGCAGTGCCCAGACATAGGAAGGGTGGCTGGATATGACTCCCAGCAGTGCCCAGACATAGGAGGGGGGTGTGCGTAGGACTCCCAGCAGTACCTAGACATAGGAGGGGTGTGTGCACAGTACTCCCAGCAGTGACTATACATGAGAGGGGTGGCTGGATATGACTCCCAGCAGTGCCCAGACATAAGAGGGGTGGCTGGATAGGACTCCCAGCAGTGCCCAGACATAGGAGGGGGTGTAGATATGACTCCCAGCAGTGCCCAGACATAGGAGGGATGGCTGGATATGACTCCCAGCAGTGCCCAGACATAGGAGGGGTGGCTGGATAGGACTCCCAGCAGTGCCCAGACATAGTAGGGGTGGCTGGATATGACTCCCAGCAGTGCCCAGACATAGTAGGGGGTGTGCATAGGACTCCCAGCAGTGCCCAGACATAGGCGGGGTGTAGATATGACTCCCAGCAGTGCCCATACATAGGAAGGGGGTGTAGATATGACTCCCAGCATTGCCCAGACATAGGAGGGGGTGCTGGATAGGACTCCCAGCAGTGCCCAGACATAGGAGAGGTGTGTGCGTAGGACTCCCAGCAGTGCCCAGACATGACAGGGGTGGCTAGATATGACTCCCAGCAGTGCCCAGACATAGGAGGGGTGGCTGGATAGGACTCAAGCAGTGCCCAGACATAGGAGGGGGGTGTATATATGACTCCCAGCAGTGCCCAGTCATAGGAGGGGTGGCTGGATAGGATACCCAGCAGTGCCCAGACATAGTAGGGGGTGTAGATATGACTCCCAGCAGTTCCGAGAGATAGGAGGGGTGGCAGGATAGGACTCCCAGTAGTGCGCAGACATAGGAGGGGGTGTAGATATGACTCCCAGCAGTGCCCAGGCATAGGAGGGGTGGCTGGATAGGACTCCCAGCAGTGCCCAGACCTAGGAGGGTGTGTGTGTAGGACTCCCAGCAGTGCCCAGACATAGGAGGGGGGTGTGCGTAGGACACCCAGCAGTGCCCAGACATAGGAGGGGGGTGTGCACAGGACTTCCAGCAGTGCTCAGACATGACAGGTGTGGCTGGATATGACTCCCAGCAGTCCCCAGACATAGGAGGGGTGGCTGGAGGGCGTGGCTTAGCAAGCCACGATGGCGGCTGTGTCTTGCTGAGGCTCCGCGATCGGGCTAGCATCTTGCCCAGTTCCTGGATCGCAGGGAGCCTCAACATACCCGAATCCACACCCGGGATACCCCTGTACACTGGGGCACCCCTTGAGTGACCAGCAGCTACTGTGGACGGACAGCGCGAGCCAGACTGCTTCCTGCCAAGACCGAGGGACGCCTACCCTGGGAAATGGCGGGCGCTACTAAGCTCTGCGGACCCGTGAATCGCCGAAATCCAGCTTCCTAGAAGGCGACCCCAGTAGCCATAACCAGCGACGACTGCAGTGAGCCTGCGAGAGAGCCGACGTTAGCCCACGGGGATATACGGTGCACAGCGTCTCTCTGCGCTCCAGAGCCCCGACGCACAAGATGGCGGCCGCCGTCCCGGGGCTCCGATACACCGAGGCTGCATCTCCACCAGAAGCCTGATCGGCTCCCAGACTCGGACTACCTGCCACCACGGATCGCAGGGAGCCAGCGAGCGCACCATTGTCACGGAGTCGACCACCCCAGATGCCCGGCACCATCGTTGTGAGCGGTGAGTGGAAGTCTCCCCATCCCCCCCCCGGGGGTCTTGACTGTGACACCCCGACCTCGGCCCCTTAAGCCGTCATCCTACAGAAGGAGCTCCGGCCCGCAAGATGGCGGCAGCCACCCCGGGGCCCCGGCACCTTGACGCCGGCTCACTGCCAGGAGCCTGATCGAGCCCCTCGAGACCGGACAGCTTGCCATCGCGGAATACAAGAAGCGTGCCGCTTACACGGAGCTGGGTACTACAGAAACCCGCCATCACAATCGAGGGCGGTGAGTGCCGTCCTGGCTTCCCCCCCCCCCCCGAGGACCTCCTGCCGGCGCCCCGGTGACCTCCATCTCACGTCCACCATCGTGGGAAGCCACTGGACACACCGCCACCCGACCAGGGTGTCCGGAACGCGGCCACCTCCACTAACTGCTCGGTGAACCCGAGTGCCTGACCCTAACATGGCGCCCATGGGGACCTGACGCCGAGGACGATCGTTCTGTGGATAGGAGCGCCCTACCTACACTAAAGTCGACACCAGCGACCCCCCCCTGGCCCACGCCTCCTGACCCTGCCCTGCCAGTCAACGCGGGCCCCTCCACGCAGAGAGGAGAGGACCCCCACACGGACGGAATCGCCGACCCCGGCAACCGCACACCGCCCCTGGCACCCCTGGCAGAGGCCCCTCGAGGTGGAACGAGCCTCGCATTACACCCGGCGGGGACCGGAGGAACTGACCGGCACTCAACTGCCACTCATCCGGTGTTACTGCGGGGCGACGACCTACCGCCCTCGAGACACACGACGACCACAGGGGGAACCCCCTCTCCCGTCTAGCAGCACCCATGGGGAAACCGAGGGCCACCCAAGCAGTCCCGGAAACAGCTGTCGAGAAGATGCCGCAGACGAGGGCATGGACGCAGACTAATGCGTCGCAAACCGACCCTACGCTATCAGCAAAGCTGGATCAAGTGCTGGCGGCAATAGAAATGTCTCGCCTCTCGATGGAAGAGAGATTGGGCACCCTGACGACAGACATTAGCCTGATTCGGGATGAACACCGTAAGCTGGCGGACAGAGTGAAGGAGGGTGAACGGATCGTGACTGAATTACAACCAGCGGTGAAATCACAGGAAGCAGATATGCAGGAGATCCTGCGCCGCGTGACGACCCTGGAAGAGCGCACAGTGGATTTGGAGGGACGCTCGAGGCGCTGTAACATTCGCGTACTGGGCCTGCCAGAGGGGATTGAAAACTCGGACCCCCTGGCCTACATGGAATCCTGGACTAAATCGTTTACCCCAGACTGCGACCGGTCGCCGTACTTCTCCATCGAAAGGGCCCACAGAGTCCCAGCCCGGGCTCCCAAGCCTGGTCTCCCCCCACGGCCCATGCTAGCCAAGTTCCTACACTTCCGAGACCGGGATGCGGTCGTCCGCGCGGCCCGGACGGCGGGTCCCCTGCAGGTTGAAGACCAACATGTTATGGTGTTCCCGGACTATGCCCGAGAGGTCCAACAGCGACGATCCACGTTTCTGGAAGTCAAGAGGCGCCTCCGCGCAAATGATCTTCAATATTCCCTGCTGTTCCCTGCCCGCCTTAAAGTGATCCACAAAGGGAAAGCTCTCTTCTTCGACACGGCAGCAGACGCGCAGGACTGGACCGACTTTCATTGCCCACTGATCCCTAAACCAGGACCCCAGAAGAAACGCAACAATGACTCCGGGCGATCAAGGAGACGGGGTGCAAGCCGCGCGCGAGCTAGCCACTCCAAGAGTCGGGCGTCCTCCCAGGCGGGCTCACCCGATCTCACACAAATCATGCAGGAACGACGAGACGCCATACGGGCGGCCACCGGACTACATTTGTCACCCCCAGCTTCGGACCTGGAAGGTCAACCACACCTGTTCACCCCAGAGAAGGACCGGGACAGCGATGGAACTATGTCAGGATTTGGCCCAATCTCTTCCCCCCTTGTTGTGGCACACACATTGGACGCTGCCCTGGCCAGCCAGCCTACCACCTCTTCGTGAACAACTGAACTGTCAACTGACATATCCTTTTCATGATTGCCTGTTGTAATGCGCGACGTCTAGAAGCCTAGACTGCTCTACCGGATAACTGCGAGCTCCAGTGAGCGATACACACTTCTCCTACTAGAGCCCGACCCAAACACAGGCCCAGCAGCAACACATGCTGCCACCCCCGCGAATTTCTGTTGGTTTTCTCCCCTAGTGGGACACTATTTTGGATATGTCACCCCCAGTGACGTATCCTCAGAATTGGGACAGTTGCCCACCCAAAGTTCTAGTTGTTGTTAACTCCCCCAGTCCCCCCCCCACGTTTGAGGAAGCTTGGCGCGCAGGACCACATACGATGCACATACACGGGCGGCCCACAGGAATTGTAGAGGAGCCCCTCCCCCAACCACACCACCCTAGGAATGGCAGTCCCCCACTCAGACATTAATATCCTTACACTAAACGTGCAGGGCCTACACACACCCAGCAAACGCTACTCTGTATACTCCTACATACGACGCATGGCAGCCAATATAGCGTTTCTACAAGAGACGCACATTAAGGCCACTGAACTCAATCGCCTACAAGCCAAATGGCGAGGGACCATCTGTGCCACACAATATTCGGCATTCGCGCGCGGCGCATTGATCTGGGTGAGGCCAGGTACCCCCTTCCGGGTGCTCCGGCGCATAGTGCATAGGATGGGCAGATACGCACTTCTGGAGGGCATTCTTGATGGGCAGGGGGTACTCCTAGGCAGCATTTACGCCCCCAATACGGATCAGGACCAATTCTGGGATCACCTTACGAGCGTACTAGCCCAGTTCACCACAGTCCCGTGGGTATTGGGAGGCGACTTTAACTGCACACTAGACCCCTCACTGGACCGCTCACACCCTCCCCCCACACACTCCCCGGCCCCCCGGCAGGCGGCCCTCTTTAGAACATGGACCGCACACTGGGCGCTCACCGACGCATGGCGACACCTACACCCACTAACTCGCATCTACTCCTTCCACTCGATTCCGCACAACCTCCGGGTCCGCCTAGACCGTTTCCTCTGCTCTGCTCCGATCCTTCCTAAGATTACATCTACGGATTATCTGGGCCGGATCCTCTCAGATCATGACTCCCACATTATACGTCTTACCTGGCGCCCCCCGCATCCACCGGTCCCCACCTGGCGCCTCCCTAGAGACTGTCTAACGGACCCGGTTTTCAGGGATGCACACACATCCAGCATACGCGATTACTTTACACACAACGAGAACACTGCGTCATCGGTACTGGTGGAATGGGACGCGTATAAGGTGGTGGCGAGGGGAGAATGCATCAAACAGATAGTGGGGGTCCGCCGCGCCTTAGAACGGACGCTCTTAACAACGGAACGAGCTTTAGCTGCCCTCACCAAACGACCTGACGACTCGGAGGAACACGCCGTGCTCACGGCGGAGGCTAAAACGGAATATCAGACTGCCTGCGCTGACCTCCGGAAGTACAATTTTAGGGCATACGCCTCTAGGGTACACAAAGACAGAGACAAAACCGGGGCGCTTCTGGCCTGGATGGCGAGGCAGGAAACTGAAATCAAGCCGATCACAGACATCATCAACCCGGAGGGTGTGTTAGTGCAATCACAAGCCGAGATTCTCCTGGCATTCCAACGCCATTATACGCGAGTGTACGAGGCCCCGGCTTACTGCTCCCCGTTTCCCGCGGACCACTTTTTAGACCCTCTGACACTGCCCACGATATCGGATGACGACAAGCGCACACTGGACGCCAGAATAATTCCCTCTGACATCACCCGAGCGATGCGCGCCATGTCCCGGAATAAAGCACCGGGACTGGACGGCTTCCCACTAGAATACTACTCAACATTCTCTTCCCTGGTGGTCCCCCGCCTGTCACGGATGTTCGGGGCGTCACTTCATTTAGGGAGGTTGCCCCAGTCGCTACAGGAGTCCGTGATTGTCACCTTTCTTAAGCCTCACAGGGATCCGCTCCACATGGGGTCATACCGGCCCATCACACTCCTGTCAGCAGATTGTAAGATCCTAGGGAAGATCCTGGCCGATCGATATGCGCAAATCATACGCCCACTGGTCCACCGCGACCAATGCGGCTTCGTCCCAGGGAGAAATACCTCCCAGAACCTCCGCCGGGTCTTCCATATCCAAGATCAAGTGCGTGACAGATTTTCCCGCGCCGCCTGCCTCATTATGGACCTAGAGAAGGCGTTCGACACCCTCACCTGGCCCTACCTGTTCTCAGTCCTGCACCGCCTTAATATCGGCCCGACCCTCATGGCATATACCCGCCTCCTATACACCGACCTCACCACTCGAGTTCGTATCGGGAAACGCATCTCACCGGCGTTTGAAGTTCGACGGGGCACAAGACAAGGATGCCCCTTGTCGCCCCTCCTATTCGCACTGGCAGTCGAGCCGCTGGCGGTTCGACTGCGTCAGGAAGGTGTGGACTGGGGCCTACCACTCGCAGACGGAACCCATTGTGTGTCCATGTACGCGGATGATCTTCTCATATATGTCCGAGACATAGAAACGGACCTGACCCCCATAGGAGCCGCATTAGCGGAATTTGCAGCAGCCTCAGGCCTACAAGTAAATTGGGACAAGTCCACAGTCTACCCTCTACACCCAGACCTACCCCCCCGAGACGTCGAACTCGGACCACATAAGCTCTCATGGTCAGCGGAAGCTCCCCGATACCTCGGCGTGCGCTTGTACCATTCTCCAGCAGACATCTTCGAAGGCAATCACCGCAAGGTGCTAGCTAGCCTACGCCCGATGGTCGCCTTCTGGAATAAACTACCGCTAGCCCCGATAGGACGGATAGCCCTCGCTAAAATGGTGATGCTTCCCCGGCTCCTTTACCATTTTACAAACCTGCCGGTGATACCGCCCAGATCCTTCTTTCGCGATGTTGATTCCCTCTTAGGAACTCTTATTTGGGGAGCAGGCCGCCACAGGGTCGCTCTGAAAACTCTTCAACTTCCCACGACACAGGGGGGACTCGGAGCACCATCCTTCGAGGCATATTTTCTCGCGGCACAGCTCCAGTGGCTGTCCTACTGGACGGCGGACCGTTACCCTCAGGAGACGGTTACCCCTACTAGCAGAATCGCAACTCCGGAGCTCACTCGTCTACTCCTCCCGGGCACCAAGCCACGGCGCACATATCCCCTCCATGTGGCGATAGCGTGCCGATGCATGATGCGGGTTCACCGGCTGTCCCCTGATAGGCCCCCATACTCCCCGCTGCTACCATTAATAGGCAGCCCCAGGCAGGATTCCTACTTCACGGCTCCACTGCTCGCCGATTGGTCCAACAGTGGCATCACAGACCTGGAATCACTCTTCGAGGAGGGACAGCTGAAGCCGCTTGACCGCTTGATCGCGGAATATGGGCTCCCCCCGGGTCAGTTCCTAAGGTACAGACAACTGCTCGATGGATACCGGCCCCATTTCAATCTCCAAACTGGCGAGCCAGACACGCATCCAGTAATACATACTATCCTACATATGGGGGTGGGTCGCCACCTGGTCACATGGTTATACAAATCCATCCGAGAACTCTCATACGCTCCCCTGACAACCCTGCGAGCCACCTGGGAGGAGGACATAGGCCGCGCTCTACACGACTCAGAGTGGACCAAAGCGCTCGAGGCCCCTAAACGCGTCTCTAGGAACGCCCGCTTCAAAAATATTCAGTATTACATACTGCACAGGGCATATCTCTCCCCAGCGCGATTACAGAAGTTCTACCCCTCCACACCATTCCTATGTCCCAGATGCTGCTCCCCTGCTGCAAATTTCCGTCATATGTTTTGGGACTGTCCCGACCTTCAACCCTTCTGGCGGGCAGTACACAACACACTACTGGAACTCACGGGCCTTACTACACTAGCCACCTGGGAGTCCAGTGCACTAGGCATCCTCCACATCTCAAAGCAGGAACCTGTCCATAGACGCTTTGTGCCCTTGGCGCTCCTATTAGCCAATAGATGTATAACCATGCGCTGGCGATCCCCAGAGGGCCCCCCCATAGCACAGTGGAAAGGGGCGGTTAGCAAATGGGCGGCAGCGGAGGAAGACGCCTTAAGAGAAGAAGAAGCCAAGGGTGCGCGTAAAATTCCCATCTCCATGGAATGGGCCATGCTCCTTCACAGCTTCCGACAGTCCACGCAGGCGGGAGACCATCCTGACCCTTCCCCTCCCCCCACCCGGGAAGACCGGTAGCCTTTACCTGATGTGAGCCACCCCAGGGTCGAACCCCGATAACCCCCGCGTCTTGAGCGGCCTCTCGTACGTCCGGCCACCTGACCCCCACCCCGCTGGCCGAGATACAGCAGACCCCCCCTGCCGATCCCCCCCCTTACCCCCCCCCCTACACCCTGCTGCCGATATCTCCCTGTTTGGACCCTGCTAGCGCCTACATGCTTCCCTCCCACAGTTCCGTTACCCCTCTGTTCACTGGTCACACTATTATATGCACAGTACAGACCCAGATCCTGCGCCGCTGCGGCAAGCGAGCGCCCGCCTGTCCTTATTCACCGCCCCCACGGCGGTACCGTCCCATCGCTTCCCAGCCTGCAGGCGCCCTCACACGATTATAATGCACTGATTAACCGATGTCATGCTTATGTGTACCAGTTCTATAAAACGAGAAAATGTTGCACACATAGCTGTTCGTGGCTGAATGTTGAGGCCACGTCGGCGGATTGTTTACTCTGTACTGGTGTACCTTTTTTTCTGCAACAATAAAAACAAATTTAAATAAAAAAAAAAAATAGGAGGGGTGGCTGGATAAGACTCCCACCAGTGGCCAGACATAGGAGGGGGTGTAGATATGACTCCCAGCAGTGCCCAGACATAGGAGGTGTGGCTGGATAGGACTCCCAGCAGTGCTCATACATGGGAGGGGGGTGTGTGTAGGATTCCCAGCAGTGCCCAGACATAGGATGGGGGGTGTGCACAAGACTCCCAGCAGTGCCCAGACATAGGAGGGGGGTGTAGATATGACTCTCAGCAGTGCCCAGACATAGGAAGGGGGTGTAGATATGACTCCCAGCAGTGTCCAGACAAAGGAGGGGGTGATGGATAGGACTCCCAGCAGTGCCCAGACATAGGAGGGGTGGCTGGATATGACTCTCAGCAGTGCCCAGGCATAGGAGGAGGGTGTGCGTAGGACTCCCAGCAGTGCCCAGACATAGGAGGGGTATGTGCGTAGGACTCCCAGCAGTGCCCAGACATGACAGGGGTGGCTGGATATGACTCCCAGCAATGCCTAGACATAGGAGGGGTGGCTGGATAAGACTCCCAGCAGTGCCCAGAAATAGGAGGGGGTGTAGATATGACTCCCAGCAGTGCCCAGACATAGGAGGGGTGGCTGGATAGGATTCCCAACAGTGCCCAGACATAGAAGGGTGTGTAGATATGACTCCCAGCAGTGCCCAGACATAGGGGGGGCTGGATAGGACTCCCAGCCGTGCCCAGACATAGGAGGGGTGGCTGGATATGACTCCCAGCAGTGCCCAGACATGAGAGGGGGGTGTACATATGACTCCCAGAAGTGCCCTCACATAGGAGGGGGTGTGCGTAGGACTCCCAGCAGTGCCCAGACATAGGAGGGGTGGCTGGATAGGACTCCCAGCAGTGCTCAGACATAGGAGGGGTGGCTGGATAGGACTCCCAGCAGTGCCCAGACATAGGAGGAGGGTGTGCGTAGGACTCCCAGCAGGGCCCAGACATAGGAGAGGGGTGTACATATGACTCCCAGCAGTGCCCAGACATAGGAGGGGTGTCTGCGTAGAACCCCCAGCAGTGCCCAGACATAGGAGGGGTGGCTTGATAGGACTGCCAGCAGTGCCCAGACATAGGAGGGGGTTGTAGATATGACTCCCAGCAGTGCCCAGACACAGGAGGGGTGGCTGGATAGGACTCCCAGCAGTGTACAGACATAGGAGGGGGTGTGCGTAGGACTCCCAGCAGTGCCCCGACATGGCAGGGGTGGCTGGATATGACTCCCAGCAGTCCCCAGACATAGGAGGGTGGCTGTATAAGGCTCCCAGCAGTGCTCAGACATAGGAGGGGGGGTGTGTAGGACTCCCAGCAGTGCCCAGACATAATAGGGGGGTGTAAATATGACTCCCAGCAGTGCCCAGACATAGGAGGGGGTTGTGTGTAGGACTCCCAGCAGTGCCCAGACATAGGAGGGGGGTGTGCACAGGACTCCCAGCAGTGCCCAGACATAGGAGGGGTGCCTGTATATGACTCCCAGCAGTGCTCAGACATAGGAGGGGTGGCTGGATAGGACTCCCAGCAGTGCCCAGACATAGGAGGGAGTGTAGATATGACTCCCAGCAGTGCCCAGACATAGGAGGGGATGTGCGTAGCACTCCCAGCGGTGCCCAGACATAGGATGGGGGTGTGCACAGGACTCCCAGCAGTGCCCAGACATAGGAGGGGTGGCTGGATATGACTCCCAGCAGTGCTCAGACATAGGAGGGGTGGCTGGATAGGACTCCCAGCAGTGCCCAGACATAGGAGGGGTGTGTGCACAGGACTCCCAGCACTGCCCAGACATAGGAGGGGTGACTGGATAGGACTCCCAGCAGTGCCCAGACATAGGAGGGGGTGTAGATATGACTCCCAGCAGTGCCAAGACATAGGAGGGGGGTGTGCGTAGGACTCCCAGCAGTGCCCAGACATAGGAGGGGGTGTAGACATGACTCCCAGCAGTGCCCAGACATGGGAGGGGGGTGTGCAGAGGCCCCTCAGCAGTGCTCAGTGAAAGGGGGGGCATTATCATTATCATACAACAACTACTTGTGTGTATGTTTACAGCCCTAACCTGTGGCAGTCCTGATAGTGCCATAGCAACACATCACTTACAGCAGTGTCCCACTCCATGGAAGTTTAATACCTGTCCCACACTGTGTGACACACCACATGTGGGTGTGATGTCAGATGACACATGCCGATCCACCCATGGAGTTTGCCGGGAACCTAAACACCATTCCATCATGACTCAATAGTGTATAGTCATGTAACAGCCCACCAAACAAATAGAGCAAAAAGGATAAACACACTGTCATGTATATCCCGGCCCTGATATGAATGTACAGGTGGTGAAACATGTACACTTTCATGGAAGGAACAAGGTTGAAACACCATAGATACAAATCAATTAATTGGGAGTTGTGTGCACTAATTCCCTGCATTACAAATCAAAACATAAGGGTGAGGCTGTGATTTATTATATCTGCATAGTGTGAACAAGGCAGATGGTGTCCATGATGGCATTTATACATACTACAAACACAACTACAGTGAGTAGCATGGATGGCACAGATCAATGAGCACAACTCATCTGTGAGCAGGCATGGCCATTGCCAAAGGGAAGGTCCAAAAAAAAGGAACTCTGCACAAATGTAACCACAACAATTGTGCAACAATCTGTAGTGAAGATCTCACGTATCACTGAGGAAGGGACACTCTTTTGGACAATGTCTGTATGCAAAATGCACACACACTAATCAAGAGAATTTGCTGCAACATTGGGATGGCACATAGATTCCATGGGCAACCTCATCACCATCAGAAAATAGACATCTTTCACAATACCAAAACATTAACATGATACCAACTACTAGGCACACAGCACCTAAAGCAAGTACCTGAAATGCAATAGTTCAGAATGAAAAATAAAATGCTTTATTCAGCTCCTAAATTAAAATGAGTAAATAAATGAGTCCATGCTCAAAGAATGCCAATGGCCAGTCCAAAATACTGTTCATGACAGTGGTGACGTTGTGGAGGTTGTAACCCCCAAACTTGCCTGCACATGGTAGATTTAGAGGTCTGTGGACCCATGGGGGACATCATCTGGGTCAGTGACCGGCACCGCAGGGACAGGAGAGGGAAGGGTAGGTGTAGTGGGTGCAGGTGGGGAGGATTCCTGTTAGGGTTTGTGCACAGCAAAGAGCATGTCCCCTCTCATTGCACTAGTGGTCTCTGTAATAGCTCTCTTTAAATATACTACTGAAAGCCTTTCTTGTTATCTCAGCCCCTCCCTAAGACTTCTGTGTATGTTGCTCAATGTATTCACAAGTTTGGACATTGCTGTCTTGTTTGCACATTGGACCTTGCTTTTACCAAGGCTTATTTAGAAAACATTGGACCTTGCTTTTACGAAGGCTTATTTAGAACACTCCTCCCTAGGCCATGTGCTACTTCAACTCATTAGCATAATAACTGAAGCTCTGCACACCTGCTTTTGAGGACCACACCCAGTTCTTCGAACCACACCCAGCTCTTCGAACCACACCCAGCCCTGTCTATAAAAGGCAGCCCCTGAGCCTCAACCAGTGCTTGTGCTTGTCTACCTCCCACTTACCTGAGAACAGATCCTTCGTCGCTGGCACTCCTGCTCTCTCCAGGCCTTCATTGACTTCAAAGGGCGCGACTTCTGGCTCTTCCTTCTTCTGGTTTCCGGCTACTTCTTGCCTCAGCCCCTCTTCTGTCCACTCACTGCAATCGACCTGCAAAAGAGAAAGAGGTCAAGGTTAGACTGATCAGTATCCCTTTTAAGCAACAAGTAAGTGCAAAACATTTTATTACCTGAAAGAACTTTATCGGCGATTTCTGGATTCATGTAAAGACAATTTGGAACAAGATATCTCCCACGAACTTTGTGGTTCAAACCTTTTGTTACAAGAATACTTTGTGGAACTTTGTGAAATAAACATTGTTTTACATGGAACTTTTTAAAGAATTGAACAGTGGAAACTATTGACAGCAAGGCAAACAGTAAATCAAGGACTTGCACAAATTACCTGCTGTATTTTGATGTAAAAGTACAGTATTTGTTTTATAAAAAGTCTGGAAATGTGTGAAAAGTGAGTTTGCTATTAACAATTTAGGCTTTAGTTATATTAAGGTGAATGTTAGACGTTGGTAATTCTGATAATGATATTCGTTTGATTTTACAGAAGTTTTACAGTAATAGAAAGCACATCCCAGAAGAGTAACACATTCCAAACCTGGAAGCTTGAGACCAGGATCCAAGAGGTACTTTTAGAAGAGAATTTCTAATAAGATTAAGGTTTAGTCAGGAACACATTTAGGGATAGGTTGCACTTATCTGTTCTTTGTTTATGTTTCATTAGGCACCAGTTTCTACAGAAGTCAGAGAGGGCCGCAGATTTTAGCAGCTCTTCTACAATAGAAACGCAAGAACGGTGTTGTCTCTATTTTTTTATTTTATCCACTTCCCCCCTTCCCTTGAGCTTCTGGTTCTTAGAGCACTGTTTTACAACTAGTGTGCTGGAACAAGCAGTTTCAGGGTGGGGTTGGACTGTCTTCAACCTCCATCAGAACTGAACAGAAACTCAGGTGAACTGGGCTTTGAGAATTCCTCCACAGTGGCTGCTGCATCGCAAAAGGTCGAAACATATTCTTCGCTGCACACTGCTGCCAGTTCAGACAGGCTACCACCTGACCCAGGGGACACAATGGGAGTGGAGGTAGAGGGTTGTGAGTCTGGTGTAGTGTGTCTGTGGCGGCATGACTGCTGTCTGTCCCCAGTCCCTGTGGGTGTGCCTACATCCCCATGAGATTTTCTGCCTGGAGAACTACGCCTAGACCTCCGTATTGGTGTGCTGGGTGTCCCTGTTGGTGTGCGTGCCCTTGTGTGTCTGCGTGTTCTTTGGACAGGTATGGGAGAGGGGGATGCGGATGGGTCAGAACAAGTGGGGGGGAGGACCGCTGCAGGAGGGCAACAGCTGCCGTCAGTATTGAGTGTATGGACGATAGACTACGACGTTGGTCAGACATGTTATCTGACATGCCCTCCACCAATGACAACAACTGTGTCAGTATCTGTGTTTGGCCATGGAGGACAGTCAGCATTGATGTCTAACCAACAAGAATCTGCCGGATTAGGTCCACAGACTCGGCAGCGAGGGCAGCAGGGGAGACAGGGGCATGGGCTCCGGTGCCGGGGACGAAGGAGACATGTGGGGCCGCACGGACAGAAGGGGCACTAGCAACTGGAAGGTGGAGATGGGTCTGGAGGAGGCGGGGACAGACACAGAGGTGGAAGAAATTGTTGCCGCGTATTCCCCCTCCTCCGGGGAGTCAGATGACGATCTGTCCGCATTATATGAAGTGTCGCCTCCAAAAGGTACGGACGGTTGACTCCCCTCACCCTCCATGCCACTAGCTTCCTCCAACTCCTCAGCACTGGTGGTACTGTGGCTGGGTCCCTCCTTCTGGTCCGCACTCATGTCTCCTCCTTCTGGCTCAGTTGATGATGCTGTGGGCAAGGAGAAGAAACAAAAATGCATCTGTCACCTGTACACATATGACACATGAGCACAAAATCAGTTGGTCACATAGCAAATCATGGCATGCATCATGAGTAACAGCCAGATAGCTCTGCACATATTTGAGACTAGCGAAAAAAGGAAGAATCCCTTGGAAAATAGCTAAGCAGAGATTGTCATACCAACCTTACAGTGTCACACGTACATACAACAGAAACAAGTAATTAATAAAAAATGCATTTATTTTTGAAAAACTTAAAAACACAATTGAGAGTTCAACTGATCTAGATCCCTAATCTTAAAACACATTTAAAATAATACACACAATTGCGACCTGCACAATTGAAAAGACAGAACAAGTACAACATTCATTTGTTGAATACAATTGTATATTCAGGCTCCGTTATAGAAACACCAGTATTGTATTGCTATTGCGTCAGCATATCAATTTTGGTGTTGGAGGCGTGAATTATACCAATTTATGCGTCAACGCGTTTCGGTGGGTTCACTTGGTCATTACCACCTTTATCAAGACCAAAGATTTGCTGTCACAAGCAGGGGTTAAATGCCGTTGCCCTGTAATGAATTATATGCAAACAGTTAACTTTAGACTAAATGTACATACATTTTTTACTTCGCAATACATCCTAACGTATATACTGTTCCATTGTTACTGAGGACTCATATATAGCTGTCTAAACATGTTCAACATCAATCCTATACAAAAAGGGAGAAGGGGATCTCAGACTGGTTTATACTTCTTTCCTTAATATCAATTGTAAAGATAGGAATTCGGAAAACAAACATATCAATTATTTCTTTCCCCAAGATTACTCATCTTTAAGACCTCTTTTTAGTTATTATCATTCGGCCTGCATTTATCACAAAGGAATTGCTGATACATTTTCCACATGAGAACATGAATTTAATACATTGGTTATGCTGCAAAGCTTATAAGACCCATGGTTACAGTTCATCACTTAATCTGGTACCCAGTATAAGGACTAATCGATTAATGGATTGTCGTCTGGGGGGCGGGATAGAGAAAGTCAGCAAGCTTATCTCAGATCCTGAGTAAAATGAAACACCCAGACTACCTCGTGGTACACGAATTAGAAGGGGATATTCAATTACTAGTATCCCCTAGATGGAACACCCAGATTTCATAGTGGTGCGCTAATTTGAGGAGAATAAAGTATGACTAACTTACCCAAAGAAAAAGATGATGGGAATTATTTATCTTGATAGAGAATCAGTTTTGGTTCCCACGTTGGTTTCTAGTTAAGGTTTCGTATTTCTATTATTGCCTGTTGTCTGGCCTGCATTATGAAAATAATTGGGTTAAAACAAATTTGGGGTATAGCCTTTCGATTACTTTCCATAAAGAGAAGGTTAATGCATACCTGTTTAACTTTGTGCGGCTTAATATTTATGCCCCTTGTGGTAAATGGTCCAATTAAATTGGGAAAAAACTTGTTTTGTTAATCGGTCTCTAGGCCATACCAGTCTAAAAGAAAGTGAGAAAGAGAGTGCCAGAGACTGGTCAGACTGGTCCTATTTGTTATAAGTTGGGCATGTTTTAGTAGTAGTATAACATTGATACAAAGAGGGGATTTACCATCATCGTTTTCCTTGTAATCACTGTTTCTGGCAATGGTAAAGTCAGTACGTTGGTTAATATCCAGTGCCTTTTCCTTACGTTTTTCTTTATGGAAACACAAGGAACTGATCCTAAAGTAAAGTAAATGAGACCGAGAATCATGATGTTAATCTCTACATTCCCGTACATTCCCCTACATTCCTTTGCCTAATAGAGCGTGGGGTAGGGTAGAGTTGCTAGCTCACCTGATTGATAGTGTGTAGGTCCACTGTCAGTAATATTTCTTTAATGGTCTGTTACGAAGAGTACCTTAATTAAACAGAAAATGGGCATTGTTGTAAAATTGGAATCGAATTCTATGAGTCTCTTCTTTTAAAAAAGAGAAGTTGATGGAGAAGAACCTCAAATGCATAAGGACAGGGCCAGCTGGTTCACTCACCGGGTGGATGTAGTATCGATCCGCTGTCTACGGGGTTCTTCGTTGTATGTCAAGACACTCACTATTGCTTTTAGTTAAATACTGCACAATAGCTTGTGATTGGTCAATGCAGAGTGCTTAGCACCAATCACGTGTAAGCCTGTATAGTCTAAGTATGCTAAATAGCGTCTTAAATGCTTTGATGCTCATTGGGTCGGATAAGCCAATTATGAAGGTTTGCCTTAGGTACTATGGCAGGCGGTTCCCTATCTGGTCCGCTCTGGGTGCTCTTAGGTAAATACTGCACAATAGCTTGTGATTGGTCAATGCAGAGTGCTTAGCACCAATCACGTGTAAGCCTGTATAGACTAAGTATGCTAAATAGCGTCTTAAATGCTTTGATGCTCATTGGGTCGGATAAGCCAATTATGAAGGTTTGCCTTAGGTACTATGGCAGGTGGTTCCCTATCTGGTCCGCCGTAAGATTGCTGCCTACGGCATCGAGCGCGAACTGTTACATGTTGGTATCAGATTAAATAACCGCGGGTGTCCGTATTCTCTGAACACAGCCGCGTGAGTTATGCATAATCCCTGAGTATTTAAAGCGGTGTTGAAGGATTTGTGACTCGTGATTAAAAGACCTGCAACATTCACTATGTTCCGAGCTTGCGTGGTAACAGTCCTCTGCCCTAAAATTGCGAGCTGCTGTGATGGAATCTCTGGGGAGGTGCTGAGATGCACGGGCCAGTTATGTTTCTGTCGGCGCATGAGTATAACGAGACCTTCCACTCCTAATACCTCACGGCGGGGGTGTGTGATAGATATCGCATGAGAATAATATTCTCACAACTAGTAACTTGAGAGGTTCCTATAGGCATTTTGACCAATCTTCCCTCGTGTTTAATCCATGATGGATGATATCCAAGTGGCAAAAATACCACTGTTCCCTAGTTTTTCTTTTTTTGTCAATATCGCCTCCCCTCGTGTTGATTCTGATTTTTTCTAAGATGAACCATCTTATATCATCACATGTATGGTTGAACGCTTGGTAGTGTTCAGTCAGTGGAGCATTGGTTTTGTTCGTCCGAATTGCTGATTTATGCTCTAACACACGGATTCACAACTCCCTGCTCGTTTCTCCAACATACCCCAAATTGCAGGGGCATAGGAGCAGGTAAACCACATTTTGACTTCTGCAGTTATTGAAAGTTGTAGGAGATAGTTTTTTACCGCTATATATTCTAAGTTATTTCCGTTAATACAAAGTGGACATATGGAACATGTCCCACATTTGTAATTGCCGAATGCTACAGTCCCAGTAAGAGTTAGCTGGATATTTTTGGTGGGCTTGAAGGTGTGAATTAGGCTATTCCTAATTGTCTTATTTTTGCAGAAAGAGAAAAGGGGTTTATTTAACTGTTTGTCCATGTTGAAATGAAGGATTTTCCAGTTTCTATTGACTATGTTCTTGATTTGATTGCTAACGTGCGAGTATTGTGTTACGAAGACAATTCTGTCCATAGTCGCATTCTGTTGGCTTCTATTTTCGTTCTGGTCTAATGGACTGTCTCTATCATAAAACCGTGCACGTTTAGGTGCATGTTTTATGAGTTTATTAGGGTATCCTCTGGCATTTCATTTTCTTTTAGTATTTTCTGCATGTTTATAGAAATCTTCTAAATTGGAGCAGTTGCGTCTCAACCTAAGGAACTCGCCAAATGGCACGTTATCTTCCTGCGCTCTCGGGTGATGGCTGGAATAGTGGAGAAGTGAGTTTTTATCTGTGGATTTAGTGCAGAGTTCCACCTTAAGAATACCGTCCTCTTCTTTGATGTTGATATCCAAAAATGCAACTCTATCATTACTATACTGTCCAGTGAATTTTAGATTGGGATCCCCCAAGTTAAGCCAGGTCAGGAAAGAATCTAAATCACTACTGACACCGCTCCAGATGAAAATAATATCATCTATGTAGCAATGCCAGCAGGAGATGTTTTCGTAAAAGGGAGCTATCTCATTGAAGATATGTTGTTCCTCAAAGTTGCCTAGGTAGAGACAGGCCAGGCTGGGGGCACAAGTGGCCCCCATACTGGTCCCTTTGATTTGGAGATAAAGTTCATCTTTAAATAAGAAAACATTTCTTTTAAGGATGTAATAAATGCAAGACATTATAAAATTGCTATTACCTCCTCCTAAATCCTCATGTTCCAGTATTGACTTGATGACCTCCATGGTGTCATTTTGCGGGATGTTTGTATAGAGGGCTTCGATGTCCAGGGCGACCCAAAATTGGGTCGCCCTGTTGAATTCTCTGCCCTCAAAAGTTGTTATCGCATGCGAGGTGTCCTTAAGATACGATCTTTGTTTCTTAACAAGAGGTTGCAAGAAATGGTCTACAAAACGGCTCAATGGCTCTAAGCATGGGCTTTTTGGTAAATTCGCAATCCGCAAACTCTCGCGAATTTACCGAAAATCCGCAAATTCGCATGCAGCGGATTTTTTTTCTTGGTGATACAATATTGCGGCGTTCACTTACCGACATTCAGCGTTTGCCGAGTAGTTTTTCTCAATATTTTGCAAGTGCTGCGCCATTTTGGATCTTGCTGCGGGATCCCGCGGGAGTTTGGCGACCGCGATTACGTAATCGCGGCTTGCCACCTTGCACAGCACGCATCGCGAGAGTTCGCAATTGCGAACACGTAGATGCGGCGAGCAGCAACAATCTCCCACTCGCGAAATTACAAAATTTGAAATTCTGCACAAGAAATCCACCAGCAAGCAGCATAAACCTTCTGAAAATGATGATTTTTATCAGAATAACTCCTCAGGTTGACATTTGCCTGCACTTTTTTTTGCAAGGAGTCCATTTTTGGGGGGGGGGGGGTGGGAGGAAGGAAGTGCCCCACAGTCTCCAACTTCCTGTTCCTGTCCAGCAGGCTCCCCCCAGTGCTTTCTTCATGTGCTGGCCACTTTCATTCGGATTCTTGACCTGGAAGGATTACTTTTTGTGGATGCTGCTGGATATTTGGATTTGAGCCCTTTTTGACTTTCTTTGGATCACTTTTGGATTAGAAATTTCACAAGTAAGTTTGTTTGGTGCATTACAGTTGCTGCAACTCCAATTTTGGAATTTTCGATTTTTGGGCTGTTGTTGGGGCCTTTTGACCAGGGGTAGTGAGTGGTGCATGGGCCTAGTCTTTCTGTGGGGTGTCTTGAATTTAAACATCATGGAGGGCATAGATGGCATTGGATTGTGCTGATTTTTCTGTGTTTTTCGATTTTTGGGCTGTTGTTGTGACCTTTTGACCAGTGGTAGTGAGTGGTGCATGGGCCTAGTCTTTCTGTGGGGTGTCTTGAATTTAAACATCATGGAGGGCATGGATGGCATGGGATTGTGCTGATTTTTCCGTGTTTTTCGATTTTTGGGCTGTTGTTGTGGCCTTTTGACCAGGGGTAGTGAGTGGTGCATGGGCCTAGTCAAGTCAAGTTTCAATACTTTATTCGACAGCATTGTCATAAAAGCATATTTCCCTATGCTAAACAGAATAAATACTACGCTAAAATTAAGATCGACATAAAATACAGATTAAATACCATCAAAATACAAAATGCTGGTGAATTCTTTCAATTAAAAAAATCATGCATTATAAAAATCTGAGTCACATTGCCTAGTCCATAATATTTGAGATTAATCCTATAGTTACATTTTCCCTCTTACATAATTAGTTGCAGTTTAAAGTGCGCGTGCGAATTATCCAGGCCCATCCCAAGTATTTGGAAATAGCGATGGCAAGATTGGGGGCACAATTTGATCTTAGTATTCTTAGTGCCTCTAGATATTTCCTTATACCCAGATTCCTGCAAACCGGTTTTAGCCATCTACTTCTTGGGGCGGCATATAATGGGCAAGCAAACAAGAAATGTGGGATGTCCTCAACGTGTACCTTGCAATGACAGCATGTATTTACATTGCCTGGGGACCATTTAACAGTAAAAGCATTTAAAGGTAGGGAGCCAATTCTGAACTGGAAATACAACTTTCTATCTAGGGGTTTAGTGATCAAGTCCCAGTACTGTTCACATTTGGGGGTTATTTTAGACTCCAAGTACTGGGATGCCAACATAGATGGTTGGTTGGAAAGCAAAACAGAATTATGTACCATATCCCAATACATTTTTTTCAATGAAGCCTTAGATGGAAAGGCAGTGGGGTCTACGGTAGTCCATAGGTGGTCTAAGTGCAATTTGTGAAGCAAGTTCCTAATTTCTTTGAGCCAGGTTATTTTATGAAACCGGTCAGAGCTAATGATGTCCATGAGAGCAGATGCGTAATGGCCCAGTTTAGGAGTGGTCTTTATGCGCCTCCAATATTAAAAAAAAGTGGGCGCAATCGAGCCATATCCTTGATCTTTTTCCTCCCAAGATCATATAGGAGCGGGATCGATGGAGTGCTCTGCGGGGCACCCACCAACCGGCGAAGAAATTTGTTCTCTACAGTAACCAGGGCGCTCAGGTTGGTAAAACCCCATAGCTCTGATCCATAAAGACAGGCGCCCAGCACTTTCATACTATAAATCTCCATTGTAGGCTGAATAGGTTTTGTAAATGAGGATTTATGTTTTTGTGCTATGGCCCCGGCCAGCTGATGGAACTTTAAGACCACAGAGTCCATGTGAGATTTCCAGTTCATGTTGGCCTGTAAAGAAATACCTAGGTAAGTGAAAGCGTTCACTTCTTCCAAAAAAGACCCATTATAGTGCATTTTTCCCTTGAATTGCTTAGCAGGATTCAAATTCATAAACTTGGTCTTTGTCGTGTTTAATTCCAAATCCCGAATCCGACGGAAATCTCCAAATGCATCTATTGTCTTTTGTAATCCACTGGGGGTCCGTGAGACCAATAAAGTGTCATCAGCAAACATTAATACTGGGACCCGCTCCCCATCTAGCGTTGGGGCATCTGTCGGAGATTTCTTTAGAAAGTCTACTACGCCGTTAATGTAAAGAGAGAATAAGATGGGGGCCAGGACGCATCCCTGTCTTACCCCACGCTCCACGGGGAAAGAATCTGTGACGTCCCCCTGTGCACCCCACCTAATCCTAGCATAGTTGTTTTCGTGCATACGCACAAGCAAGGTCAATAGATCGGGGCTTATTCCAAGATCGCTCAAAACAATCCAAAGTTTTTGTCGGGGTACTAGATCAAACGCTGACTTCAAGTCAATGAAAACAGCATATAATGGGTCATTTGTCAAGGTTACGTTTTTCCAGTACAGAGTTAAAAAATTGAATACCTGGTCGACGGAGCTGGTTAGTGGTCAGAAGCCAGCTTGATACGGGGAGAGGATATCCTTATCATCTATCCAGGCTTGTATTTTATTTTGTATCATCCTGTCCATCAGTTTTTGTGCCGAGTTTTTCTATGAGTCTCTTCTTTTAAAAAAGAGAAGTTGATGGAGAAGAACCTCAAATGCATAAGGACAGGGCCAGCTGGTTCACTCACCGGGTGGATGTAGTATCGATCCGCTGTCTACGGGGTTCTTCGTTGTATGTCAAGACACTCACTATTGCTCTTAGTTAAATACTGCACAATAGCTTGTGATTGGTCAATGCAGAGTGCTTAGCACCAATCACGTGTAAGCCTGTATAGTCTAAGTATGCTAAATAGCGTCTTAAATGCTTTGATGCTCATTGGGTCGGATAAGCCAATTATGAAGGTTTGCCTTAGGTACTATGGCAGGCGGTTCCCTATCTGGTCCGCTCTGGGTGCTCTTAGGTAAATACTGCACAATAGCTTGTGATTGGTCAATGCAGAGTGCTTAGCACCAATCACGTGTAAGCCTGTATAGTCTAAGTATGCTAAATAGCGTCTTAAATGCTTTGATGCTCATTGGGTTGGATAAGCCAATTATGAAGGTTTGCCTTAGGTACTATGGCAGGTGGTTCCCTATCTGGTCCGCCGTAAGATTGCTGCCTACGGCATCGAGCGCGAACTGCTAAATGTTGGTATCAGATTAAATAACCGCGGGTGTCCGTATTCTCTGAACACAGCTGCGCGAGTTATGCATAATCCCTGAGTATTTAAAGCGGTGTTGAAGGATTTGTGACTCGTGATTAAAAGACCTGCAACATTCACTATGTTCCGAGCTTGCGTGGTAACAGTCCTCTGCCCTAAAATTGCGAGCTGCTGTGATGGAATCTCTGGGGAGGTGCTGAGATGCACGGGCCAGTTATGTTTCTGTCGGCGCATGAGTATAACGAGACCTTCCACTCCTAATACCTCACGGCGGGTGGTGTGTGATAGATATCGCATGAGAATAATATTGTCACAACTAGTAACTTGAGAGGTTCCTATAGGCATTTTGACCAATCTTCCCTCGTGTTTAATCCATGATGGATGATATCCAAGTGGCAAAAATACCACTGTTCCCTAGTTTTTCTTTTTTTGTCAATATCGCCTCCCCTCGTGTTGATTCTGATATTTTCTAAGATGAACCATCTTATATCATCACATGTATGGTTGAACGCTTGGTAGTGTTCAGTCAGTGGAGCATTGGTTTTTTTCGTCCGAATTGCTGATTTATGCTCTAACACACGGATTCACAACTCCCTGCTCGTTTCTCCAACATACCCCAAATTGCAGGGGCATAGGAGCAGGTAAACCACATTTTGACTTCTGCAGTTATTGAAAGTTGTAGGAGATAGTTTTTTACCGCTATATATTCTAAGTTATTTCCGTTAATACAAAGTGGACATATGGAACATGTCCCACATTTGTAATTGCCGAATGCTACAGTCCCAGTAAGAGTTAGCTGGATATTTTTGGTGGGCTTGAAGGTGTGAATTAGGCTATTCCTAATTGTCTTATTTTTGCAGAAAGAGAAAAGGGGTTTATTTAACTGTTTGTCCATGTTGAAATGAAGGATTTTCCAGTTTCTATTGACTATGTTCTTGATTTGATTGCTAACGTGCGAGTATTGTGTTACGAAGACAATTCTGTCCATAGTCGCATTCTGTTGGCTTCTATTTTCGTTCTGGTCTAATGGACTGTCTCTATCATAAAACCGTGCACGTTTAGGTGCATGTTTTATGAGTTTATTAGGGTATCCTCTGGCATTTCATTTTCTTTTAGTATTTTCTGCATGTTTATAGAAATCTTCTAAATTGGAGCAGTTGCGTCTCAACCTAAGGAACTCGCCAAATGGCACGTTATCTTCCTGCGCTCTCGGGTGATGGCTGGAATAGTGGAGAAGTGAGTTTTTATCTGTGGATTTAGTGCAGAGTTCCACCTTAAGAATACCGTCCTCTTCTTTGATGTTGATATCCAAAAATGCAACTCTATCATTACTATACTGTCCAGTGAATTTTAGATTGGGATCCCCCAAGTTAAGCCAGGTCAGGAAAGAATCTAAATCACTACTGACACCGCTCCAGACGAAAATAATATCATCTATGTAGCAATGCCAGCAGGAGATGTTTTCGTAAAAGGGAGATATCTCATTGAAGATATGTTGTTCCTCAAAGTTGCCTACGTAGAGACAGGCCAGGCTGAGGGCACAAGTGGCCCCCATACTGGTCCCTTTGATTTGGAGATAAAGTTCATCTTTAAATAAGAAAAAATTTCTTTTAAGGATGTAATAAATGCAAGACATTATAAAATTGCTATTACCTCCTCCTAAATCCTCATGTTCCAGTATTGACTTGATGACCTCCATGGTGTCATTTTGCGGGATGTTTGTATAGAGGGCTTCGATGTCCAGGGCGACCCAGAATTGGGTCGCCCTGTTGAATTCTCTGCCCTCAAAAATTCAAACATCATGGAGGGCATAGATGGCATTGGATTGTGCTGATTTTTCTGTGTTTTTCGATTTTTGGGCTGTTGTTGTGACCTTTTTTTTTTTTTTAAAAACTTTTATTGACAGGAAGAAATAGTGGTCAGTCAGTTGTATACAGTTTTCCGGCAATCGTTACATACTGTGTAAATCAACATTTCTACAATTGACGATCGGCCTTCCGGTAGCCCGGACTGCGTTACCCATGGCCTCTCGAGTTTCACATACACATAATTGTTCATTACAGTGTGCAAGTAACAGCTCCCTGACAACCCTTCCCTCATATATCAGTGATGTCAGCTTCTCTTTTTCTACAAAACATTATCAACGAACTTCCCAACTAACCCCCCCCCCACGAGTCATCGTCGCCCCTTGTTCACCCACATCTCTTAGTTTCCTGTATCTCCATTCGCTCTGCGGAATACTGCCAGGTCAGTGCCACTCATGGTACATTGTCCCGCTATTGAGGCACCTGCCACGCCTGCATTCAGTTATTCCTCCTCCCCCTCCGAGTCTGAGTCTTCCCCCTCTGGCAGGGGTTCACATATCTCCCCTCTGTATCTGTTCCATGCCGCCCAGACCTTGTTCCACTTCCGTGGCGCTGCTCGAAGCACGTAAACTGCTCTTTCCGTCACCATTAGGACGTCCATGTTCTTGGCCCATCTACTTGCAGTGGGAACATCTGGCGCCCCCCATTTCTGCGCTATATCCCGCTTAGCCACTGTCATAGCCAATGACGCCCAAATCAGTTCGTATCTACCCAAGTCGTTGGGGTCCCAGATGTTTAGAAGGCATTTGCGCGGTTCAGGTAATATGGAGAGTTTAAGGGCCTGGGAGATTGAACGGAGTATCTGCCTCCAGAATTCGCGTATTCGCGGGCATTCCCATAGTGTGTGTATAAGTGTACCCTCCTCCCCACAGCCTCTCAAGCAAAAGGGGTGTGGTGCTCTCTGTATTGTGTGCAGCAGTGTCCTGGTGTAGTATATGCGGTGCAGGATTTTAAGTTGTACCAATCTGAGCCTACTAGAAATTCCGACCTCCTTCGGGGAGGCCAGCGCCTCATTCCATTCGAATTTGTTGTGACCTTTTGACCAGTGGTAGTGAGTGGTGCATGGGCCTAGTCTTTCTGTGGGGTGTCTTGAATTTAAACATCATGGAGGGCATGGATGGCATGGATGGCATGGGATTGTGCTGATTTTTCTGGGTTTTTCGATTTTTGGGCTGTTGTTGTGGCCTTTTGACCAGGGGTAGTGAGTGGTGCATGGGCCTATTCAAGTCAAGTTTCAATACTTTATTCGACAGCATTGTCATAAAAGCATATTTCCCTATGCTAAACAGAATAAATACTACGCTAAAATTAAGATCGACATAAAATACAGATTAAATACCATCAAAATACAAAATGCTGGCGAATTCTTTCAATTAAAAAAATCATGCATTATAAAAATCAGTCACATTGCCTAGTCCATAATATTTGAGATTAATCCTATAGTTACATTTTCCCTCTTACATAATTAGTTGCAGTTTAAAGTGCGCGTGCGAATTATCCAGGCCCATCCCAAGTATTTGGCTATAGCGATGGCAAGATTGGGGGCACAATTTGATCTTAGTATTCTTAGTGCCTCTAGATATTTCCTTATACCCGGATTCCTGCAAACCGGTTTTAGCCATCTACTTCTTGGGGCGGCATATAATGGGCAAGCAAACAAGAAATGTGGGATGTCCTCAACGTGTACCTTGCAATGACAGCATGTATTTACATTGCCTGGGGACCATTTAACAGTAAAAGCATTTAAAGGTAGGGAGCCAATTCTGAACTGGAAATACAACTTTCTATCTAGGGGTTTAGTGATCAAGTCCCAGTACTGTTCACATTTGGGGGTTATTTTAGACTCCAAGTACTGGGATGCCAACATAGATGGTTGGTTGGAAATCAAAACAGAATTATGTACCATGTCCCAATACATTTTTTTCAATGAAGCCTTAGATGGAAAAGCAGTGGGGTCTACGGAAGTCCATAGGTGGTCTAAGTGCAATTTTTGAAGCAAGTTCCTAATTTCTTTGAGCCAGGTTATTTTATGAAACCGGTCAGAGCTAATGATGTCCATGAGAGCAGATGCGTAATGGCCCAGTTTAGGAGTGGTCTTTATGCGCCTCCAATATTAAAAAAAAGTGGGCGCAATCGAGCCATATCCTTGATCTTTTTCCTCCCAAGATCATATAGGAGCGGGATCGATGGAGTGCTCTGCGGGGCACCCACCAACCGGCGAAGAAATTTGTTCTCTACAGTAACCAGGGCGCTCAGGTTGGTAAAACCCCATAGCTCTGATCCATAAAGACAGGCGCCCAGCACTTTCATACTATAAATCTCCATTGTAGGCTGAATAGGTTTTGTAAATGAGGATTTATGTTTTTGTGCTATGGCCCCGGCCAGCTGATGGAACTTTAAGACCACAGAGTCCATGTGAGATTTCCAGTTCATGTTGGCCTGTAAAGAAATACCTAGGTAAGTGAAAGCGTTCACTTCTTCCAAAAAAGACCCATTATAGTGCATTTTTCCCTTGAATTGCTTAGCAGGATTCAAATTCATAAACTTGGTCTTTGTCGTGTTTAATTCCAATCCCCGAATCCAACAGAAATCTCCAAATGCATCGATTGTCTTTTGTAATCCATTGGGGGTCCGTGAGACCAATAAAGTGTCATCAGCAAACATTAATACTGGGACCCGCTCCCCATCTAGCGTCGGGGCATCTGTCGGAGATTTCTTTAGAAAGTCTACTACGCTGTTAATGTAAAGAGAGAATAAGATGGGGGCCAGGACGCATCCCTGTCTTACCCCACGCTCCACGGGGAAAGAATCTGTGACGTCCCCCTGTGCACCCCACCTAATCCTAGCATAGTTGTTTTCGTGCATACGCACAAGCAAGGTCAATAGATCGGGGCTTATTCCAAGATCGCTCAAAACAATTCAAAGTTTTTGTCGAGGTACTAGATCAAACGCTGACTTCAAGTCAACGAAAACAGCATATAATGGGCCATTGGTCAAGGTTACGTTTTTCCAGTACAGAGTTAAAAAATGGAATACCTGGTCGACGGAGCTGGTTAGTGGTCGGAAGCCAGCTTGATACGGGGAGAGGATATCCTTATCATCTACCCAGGCTTGTATTTTATTTTGTATCATCCTGCCCATCAGTTTTTGTGCCGAGTCGATAAGGCTGATGGGCCTATAATTACTTGGTAAAGCCTTATCCCCCTTTTTGAAGACTGGTATAATCTCCGCACCCTTCCATGATGCTGGTATCATTGCTCCTTGTGCGATAGAATTCGCAAGTCATACAAAATATTTGCACCAGTTAGCCCGGTCAGATAAAAATACATCCGCCGGTATTCCATCTATTCCTGGCGCCCTACCTCTAGTTACCCCATCCATTGCTACATTTACATCTTTCAATGAGAATATTCCATGGCTATAAAATACCCTTTTGGGGAGCGAATGGGATGGTGAGGTCAGATTGTCAGCGTATTGTGGTTTAAAAAAATCCACCCATGCTTCCTTTGCTACGTGATTTTTTGGACACTCTGCGATTCCCCCCCTGCCCCATTTTAAAATGGCCCAAAACTCTTTCTGCTGTTTGGCTGCACAAGCCTTTTTAAGGTCTAACCATTGATTTTCATCCCACACTTTTTGCCCTGGCTTGGGCTTTTCTATAGTCATCCCTGGCCTTCAATACTCCTTCTTTAGTCCTCAGCGCTAGGCTGAGGTTCTGTCGTGCCTTTCTACAGGAGTGGTCATACCACCCTCCATTTCTCTGGGGGCCAGCGCCCTTCCCCTGCTGCGTTTTTTTAAAGAAAAACCTCTGTAGGTTGGCAAAAAACTTAGGATGTAACTCTTCAATTAATTTGTTAAAATTTAATTCATTACAATGGGCCTGCAATCTGCTGACCTCTTTGCCGACAACCTCCGTTAAGTCCTGCATGTTCCCAGGCTTATCCACCAGAGTTGCCCATTTAATGTGGCGGAGGTTATTAGTTGGGAGAACATCTAGCGTCATAACACCCCTTTCCTGATTAGATGAGCTTTCGCCTTGGTCCAGATTAAAGAGCAAGCACAATGGATTGTGATCGCTCTCCAATCTCGCTGTCACTTTCATATGTATTACTTTGTGCCAGTCTCTAACGTCTACAAGGATGTAGTCTATCCGGCTACTTGACTTCGTATTGTCAAAGGTATGCATACCCTGAGGGTCTGAGGGGGTGCGGCCATTTACTGCCCCCAACCCTCTAGCCAAGCACAAGCTCTTCACCTGTATTGCCACCTCTGTCCATTTCTTTACCACTGGTAAATCCAGTTGAGGAACTCCCCATTTAGTAACTTCCTCTAGGGACAGTTCATTATCCTCAAGACCTAGTGGTTCGAATGTAGTATTCATGTCTTCCCCCACTAGGATACTAAAGTGTGTAGGAAGATTCTCTAAATCACTATCCAATGCAACTACCACGTCAGCGGCTTTACCCCCTTGAGTTCCCCTGGCATAGATGTTATATAGAACCATATTTTGACCATCGGCCCAAGTTATCACAATTGGGAGTATATCACAGTTGTTAACAAGCCTCTCTTTAATGGTACATTGTAGGGATTGGCGTACCCATGTGGTTAAACCCCCTGAGGGCCGCCCTTTAGGATTCTTTTTCGCGGGGGCAAAGAAATTTAGGAAGCCCTGCCGAAAAACAGGGGTCACTGCCCAGGTTTCCTGTAGCATAATAACATCATGGCTGTCAATGAATTCACACCATTCGGGGGACTCTAATTTATGGTGAATTCCCGCTAGATTCCAAGAGATAAGTTTAAGGCTTGCCTTCGTCTGGGTAGTCCTCCCTTGTAAAGGTATTGCATGTAAAGAGTGAGTCACAGGGAATGAGGGGCTACTTTCCCCATTACATACAATGGTGCGGGGAATCGGTGTCAAATGCCCTACAATACTAGGCGATTCCTCACTAGAACTGGATGTCTTACCATTACTACAATTAATCTCGATAAGCTTCACAGCGTCATCTGTTCCCCTCTCTTGTATCTCTGCAGTGATATCCTTTTCTGCGCTCATCCGCCCTATCAGTCAATCACACTCATTGAGACCAGAAAGGGCAGAGAGCCTATTTTCCATCGGGATGCCCCAGTTATTCCTTATATCAAGGGGTATTATTTCAGTATGACCATTTTGACATACCATAGTAATAGGACACGTCTTTTTTGTTATCAATCCTGAAGATAATGCTGAACCATTAACTGTACAAACTGATTCTGGTTGCATTTTCCACTCTGTAGGAATATGTAATTTTTGAGCTTCCTTAATATCCACAAAGTTACCTGTAGCTCCAGAACCCAGTAAGACTGGCACAGAATGTCGCCGTTGAGTACTGATAATTAAAATGACCTGAAAAACAAATGTCGGGGAATACGGGTCACTGGGTTTGCTAGATATTGGGAGATCGGGGACTTTTTATTACTCGTACAAGCGATCTCTGTTCTTGACAAGTTTTTTAGTTTTCCTGCTCCGGTGGACTCATCACTAAGGCATTTGTCTTTTTAGGTGTTTTGGGCTTTATGGGACAATCTTTGGCGAAATGTCCCGATCAGGCACAATATGAACATCAATTTTATTTTCGCCTTTTTTCTTTTTCTTCACTAGTCAAAGGCCTTTTAATGGTCCCTATCTGCGTAGGTTCTGGTTCTGATGCCTTATTATCTGACTCTGACTTGTCATGTTTCATTACAGAGAATCTGGCTTCTATTCTTGACTTATCACCTTTTCTCTTTCCTAAACGATGATCTAACTTTAGCACCAGATCTACATAGTCCGAATAGTCATCAGGAAATTCCACGATGTGAGCCAGAGCATCTTTTAAATCATCTTGCAGACCCTGTAAAATAAAGAAGTGAGTTTCTCTTCTGGCCACTGAGTCTCAGTTAATAGCCTATTAAATGTGGTTACATAAGTTAACGGTACACAGACAAAATATCGATTTTTAAATATCGATATACAAAAATATCGAAGTTTAAATATCGATGGGACAAAATATCAAAGGTAAGTAATATCGACAGTCTTAATATCGATATTGGTATGATATCAGTAATATCGAAGTTGTAAATATCGATGTCAATAATATCGAAATTAATAACTTTGATGTTACTAATATCAATTTTGAAATAAATTTAGTGTATATTATATTGTATTTATTATGTTTTATTATTTATTTTAATGTAATTTAATTAAATATTGTCTTTTATTACTGTAGCGGGTTGTGGGTTTATAGGGGAATAGGGTGGGAAGTAATTTAATTATGTTAAATTAATTATTAATTAGTAGGAATTATTAATTAATTAATTGGGAAATAATTTTTATTTATTTTTAATTAATTGATTAATTGATAAATATGTTCTGTAGCGGGTTATGGGTTTATAGGGGAATAGGGTGGGAAGTAATTTAATAATAATTAATTAATTGATATATGTTTGTACATATTTTAATTAATAATTAATTGGTAATTAATTTCTATTAATTAGTTAATTAATATACTTTTTGACATATTTATAATTATTAATTAGTTGGTAATTAATTAATATTAATTATTTAATTACATTAATTATAGTAATGTTTTTTATATATAATTTATTGTTATTCTTAATTAATTAATTTGGAAAAATAATATTAATTATTAAATTAAATTAATTACAGCAAATGTGCTAATATATTTACTTTATTGTTATTGTTAATTAATAATTAATTGGTAATTAAATAATATTCATTAATTTTGGGTAAAGGAGTATTTTTAGGGTTCAGGGTCAGTTTTCAGTTTTTGGGTAAAGGGGTATTTTTAGGGTTCTGGGTCAGTTTTCAGTTTTTGGGTAAAGGGGTATTTTTAGGGTTCAGGGTCAGTTTTCAGTTCATGGGTAAAGGGGTATTTTTAGGGTTCAGGGTCAGTTTTCAGTTTTTGGGTAAAGGGGTATTTTTAGGGTTCAGGGTCAGTTTTCAGTTTTTGGGTAAAGGGGTATTTTTAGGGTTCTGGGTCAGTTTTCAGTTTTTGGGTAAAGGGGTATTTTTAGGGTTCTGGGTCAGTTTTCAGTTCATGGGTAAAGGGGTATTTTTAGGGTTCAGGGTCAGTTTTCAGTTTTTGGGTAAAGGGGTATTTTTAGGGTTTAGGGTCAGTTTTCAGTTTTTGGGTAAAGGGGTATTTTTAGGGTTCAGGGTCAGTTTTCAGTTTTTGGGTAAAGGGGTATTTTTAGGTTTCAGGGTCAGTTTTGGGTTTTTGGGGTACAGGGATATTTTTAGGGTTCAGGGTCAGTTTTGGGTTTTTGGGGTACAGGCGTACAGGGTAAAAACAAAAAAAAATTACATTAAATCAAATAAATTACATGAAAAAAATTAAAATTACTTTAAATTATTAAGTGTTTTATTTATTTTAAATGTATATGTATTAGTTTTAATTTTGTTTTAATATTTTTATTTAATAGTTGTAAAATTATATGTATTTTAAATTTATTTTTACATTATTATTAATACATTTAAAAAAACGATATTTTTGATTCCGATATTTTTGTACTTCGATATTATTTTTTCGATATTTTTGTACTTACCTTAATGAAGATAGGATTCCGATATTTTTGCTGTCGATATTTTTGCTCCGATATTTTTGCATATCGATATTCTGTCTGTCGATATTATGTCAGACATTCAAGTTAACAGATCTTTGCTTCCTTGCTTCAAGTCAAGTAACTCGTATCACTGTATAATGTCCTTCTTGTCTCTAACTTACTAATAACAATCTTCAATATCAATATATAGCATCTCTTAAAACATATGAATGAGTCTAGAAATGTTTTTAATTATTGTCCTCTTCTCTTGGTCTTATTTCTTTATCTGCTGCCCTTCCTTGCACCAAAGTTTTGGGAAAAGTTCCAGAATTCCAAGGTGAGTATTCGTAAAAGTATATTTACTCTCAAAGATCGTTTTTTGCTTATGTGCGCTAAAACAATGACAGCGTCTTGCCTTTAAAACCCTTGAATCACTTTTGGTTGACCAAGTACATTGAATCCAAACTAAAGTATTTATAAAATCAAGTTCGTAAATACCTTAATCCCTTTGAAAGCGCTTCGGATCATGTAGGTGATAATCTTACTTGAACTTCTCTTTTGTTTTGTGTTTCAGGTTGGACCAGAAAGGAATCTGGACCGGAAAGAGGAATCACCATGTTGGCGTAGCCATGGAGACCCAAACAGGAATGGAAGCACTAAAGAAGAGATCCTCTCGCTGCAGGAACGACGCAGAGACGAGACTGGAATCCAGGTGAAGAAGGGCTTTTATAGAGTTCTTGAAAGGTGGGGTTCTTCAGTTGGAGAGGGAAGAGAAACGTGGCTCACATGATTTAACTGCTTCCTATTTTGCATATCTACGGGTAACACTGGATTCCAATTTCACATGGAAAGCTCAATTGGAAAAAAGTAAGATGACGTTTAGTCAGAATACAAAACCCATTCTCAGGGAGCAAGGTCAGAGCACCAGTAAGGCTGTGTCCCCTGCAGTTGAACTTTTCAAATTTAAGGTTCAACCTGCAGTGCTATACAGCTCAGAAATCTGGAGACCAGGGTCTAAAGACACCTTTAGTGTCTTGGACAATAACTTCTTGAGAAGTTTGGTCAGAGTCCCGAGAAGTACTCCTCTGGTCCCACTACAGCTTGATTTAAATTTTCGTAGAACGGACCATCATATTATTCTACGTCCTTTACTGTTATGGATCAGGCTGTGGCGGGTACCCGAGTTGCAGGTTTATAGAGATGGGCTTATTGAAATCATGGAGCTTGATAGCTTCAAGGTAATACCCTGGTTTAAACATGTTAAATTCTGGCTTACCATACTAGGTCTGACACACTATTGGGAACATCCATATCTACTTCCACCTAATTCAAAAACCATGGTAAAAAAGTCCTTTTGGTTGTATATCACGGATATGACTAAAAACGCTTCATCCAGTGGGACACTAGTAACAAGGTTCCTTACCTTCAAAGACGATCCATTCTTTGAGACCTTTTTGGACGAAATAGAACCACCTCTAGCAAAGACCCTATTTCTGAAATTTAGATATGGTAATCTCCAAACTGGCTCAACATTGGCACGTTGGTCTGGCGGTGCAAATACGCCAAACCATGTGGAAGATGAACCATGTCCCATGTGTGGATGTAACCAAAAGGAAAACGAGTTACATATCCTCTTTTTCTGCCCAGCATATGCTCAAGCCAGAAAAAGATGGATTAAACCAATATGTCTAGCATTAGGTGTAAGATCTTGTTCTCAGGCTTTGAGGATTCTCTCGACCAATACAAGCCAACCTATTGTATTTAGTGTTAGCAGATTCTTGTATAGTATCTTTTTCCAAAGAAGAAAACTGGGTTATAGATTGTAAGAAAGTTGATATGTCAAAATTGCTGCTCAACCCATAATAGGGGGATAATTGATGAAATTCCATTTTCCTGTTGTCCTTAACTGTCTCAATCATGGAAGAATAGTTTATCATGAATGTTTTTATTTTCCTTGCCTTTTATATCATATGATTGACTTGAAAATTGAATGAACTTATGTAGCAAGTTGTTTTTTAAAAGGAATGTTTTATTGTATCTATGCAATTGTTCTTTTATGGTATTCATGCCGAAATAAAGATTGAAATTGAATTGAATTGAAAGGTGGGGTTCTTCAGTTGGAGAGGGAAGAGAAACATGGCTCACATGATTTAACTGCTTAACCAGACATGTGCAGTTTATGAAAATTAGTTCTTGGCTTGACAATGTGATCTTTAAACAAGTGCACCCTAAATTCTCATATTATAAACAAGCACAGGCAAGTGCAATGTTTGTAACCACACTTTAGTGCAGATGACTGGGGCAACATAAAACAAGCATAAGTAAATACATTGATCCACTAACTTTTTAGTACAAACAATGGAGCCTTACTGATATTCTGCATATTAATAATTAAACAAAGGCAATTGTAACAACTATTCCAAAAAATACACACCCATAGCATGACTATAAGATGTTCTTATGACACAGTGTGAGGCTGAGCTATGTTCTTTGTACAAACCCTAACAGCTACCATCCCCCTGTACAATACAGTGTAGTGTATAGTTTCTGGCAACCCTTGAACATGACAACCCTGAATCCTCAGGTATTGTGGAAACAATACAGTATCTTTCACTCGTGCTTACTTTTCTCAGAATACATAGAATGGCGATTGGAACGATTTCAATAGTTATTCCTTGGTCAAGGGTCAGTCAAGGGTCAGTCTAGTATGAAACATGTTAGCCGGGACAATCAAAAGACACGAGCTGACAAATGTAATCGCTAATACCAATATCGTAAAAAGTAGATACATTTCTACCATAGTGCTAATAAGATGAATAAAAGCATATTACATAAATCAATAGCAGTGGCGTACTCCTACGATGCGTAGCCTACCAAACTGTGCCTAGCCTATAGGTGTAGGTGAAGCATGTATGTGTAAGTGATAGGATATGTCCTAATGGAACCTAATGGAACCTAATAGAGCTCACTGGGTAAGTCCTAACCCTCATCTGATGGTTCTGAATGAAGGGCTCTGTCTCTACGTCAAAGATGGCTGGCAGAGCCTTGTCTCAGCTTGGAAGAAATGTTCCTCTATATCTAGTAAGGAGGAGTGAGAGTCTTTTATACTAAAGTGGTCACTCCAGGGTTTTTCTAGAACTGATATGTTTTGAGAACATTCGCTAATGCCCTGCTAATTCTTTTCTAAACAAAAAATATCCTGCACAGCTGGCTATTGGCCATGAGTGAAAAAGTGGTGACCCTTGTACAGAATAAATCTACTGTGCCTGGGAACATGTTTGTGTACGTCAGGTACAGGGATCAAGATCTGGTACCAATATGGTACCAAGAGCCTGAAGTCGGAGGGACAGAAGTAAGCTACTAGGTAAAAGGTTACCTATGTAGGACTGTTATGTCGTGTGGATGGGACACAATGTATGCACTTGGTATGTACATGAAGGGACTAACCTAAGGGACATGAAAGGACACTAGACAATGCAGAAATGGCTGGGAAAAAGCACGGCTGGACAGTCTTACGAACCTTCACCAACTGGGGTCCCCAAGCATAACTCAAAAGATCAGCTTCCGCCTTGGAAACAAAGATGAGCGAACTTCCTTTGTCATTTATGTGACCAATTTGATGAAAGCCTATTACACTTTTTGCGCTGCAGTTAATCAACTCAGACAGAAACTTATTTGCCATGCTTTTCAGGCTCTCAAAAGAAGATCCTGCCACTGTGCAGTGATGACGCTACTGAATAACAAATCAATCCAGCTGTCCTACAGGGCCACAAAGTTTCTACTGCAAGTGAACAAATTATTATTCATCCAATCTGCTACCATAGATAAGGAACTGCCATCATCAGACACGGATATTATTGGCCACCCGTTGGGCAAATTCCAGGGCCTTTGTATAACCACCAAAGCCCCAAAAAAGATCAGAGGAAGGGAACCAGAGGCATGGGGTACTAGGAGAAGGCAGCCTCCAAAATATAATATTCAGCACAAATAGAGCCCATCCTATTCAGGTGAACTAGGTGCTACAGTGTTAATTTGTGAGTGCAGGCATCTCACAAAAAGTTAAAGACTGGTCTCACACACCACCTGGTGTCATGCTTCATCATTGACCAGTACTCACCCTCTAAAAACTTAATTTGATAGAGGGCGGGCATACATCTGACAACATGGATGCACTTCTAAACTAAGTGGGGGCCCTTGCAGACAAAAAGTGAAACTAAAATGCCATTTTAGATGTCAAACCAATTTTAATATATCAGGCATCTATACGGCAATTCAAATGAATGATCGGTGTGTTGGGGATTCTATTGTTCCCCCCACCGTGGTGTATATGGCCGACATGTTTCTGCTAGATGGCCCGGTAGGGTCCATGGCATTCATCAGGACCTAAATAATCAGAAAATTGGCTCCAGGATTACACTAGGTGAGGTGTTCTAGATCATGCTCCACTTTTATACAGCTAATGCATTCAAGGCCTATAAATGGGATCAAATTGCCCCATAGGAGGGTGAGGGAGGAAGACTCCTTTGGTCAATCGTGGTCCATGGTGCTCGATGAGGAGGTGTGGAGCAGGGCCTCCCTACCAGCATATTATCACATAAGTATACACCGGGCACACCTGGCCATCATGTACTTTAATGAACTAACGGTCTTAATGATTGAGGACATCTATTTTGCACAGT
This sequence comes from Lissotriton vulgaris, assembly GCF_964263255.1. Classification (NCBI taxonomy): domain Eukaryota; kingdom Metazoa; phylum Chordata; class Amphibia; order Caudata; family Salamandridae; genus Lissotriton; species Lissotriton vulgaris. The sequence continues at coordinate 890,981,384 of NC_141685.1, read as the reverse complement.
GTGATGTTTAAACAATAAGCTTTTAGCAGTCATTTTAACTTTCTTTGTGTGGTTTGACTTTGCATGATTTTAATTAATCTACAAATAACATTTTTTTACTTACTTATATACTATAATCTATATTTCTGACAAATTTCATTAAAATCCATTCAGCCATTTTTGCACTAAGCTAATATAAAACCCTCAGGAAAATGTATTGGTGGAAAAGTCTGTTTTGGGACCCCACTTTTATCTTTTCATTCCCTTAACGATTCACCACAAAACGTTCCATCATCCGCCAATGTAGAAAAAGCTATAGGTCTTGAATGTTTCGTGGAAATTCGTCAAACTTGGCAAAGTCATAAGGAAGCAAAAGTTCCAGGAATTCCTATCTCAGGGAATCCTAACTATAACTACAGAGTGGCTACCACACTCTGTAATACACACACACACACATATATATGAGATATAAATATAGCATATACATATATATATTTATATATATATAATATATGTACATATATACATGTACACACACATATATAATAAAAAAAACAAAGGTGAAATCTTAGTTATGATCATGAAAACTTTATTTATTCTTTCTAAACATATCAAACTTAAATTGTACAAATATTAGAAATTTGAATGTGATAGTTACACCATAAATGTATAACTTATACACCACCTTCACATTAATATAACAAGCGCACCTCCATGCGCACTGTTTTCAGCTTGTTAACCACATAACAATTGCTATAACTCGCTCCTCCTCCATGCACCTCATATACCCTTTTATATTACATCACCTATGCCATATGAAATTATAGCCTTTATTACAACACTTATAACATCTTAAATCATATCATTTGTGAGAACAGAGAGCATGGTAGAGTGGCGAGTTATAGTTATTGATGTGTGGTTAGAGAAATGAAAACTGTGTATGGATGTGTGCTAGTTATAATAATGTGATTTATAAATTTAAGGTATAACTAACTTTAGAATATCGAATGTTTGTGTACTATAAGTTTGGGTTGAATAGAAAGAAGAAATAAAGTTATAGTAATTTAAATGTGGTATGTAATTTATAAATTTAAGATATAACTTTAACTTTTCTAATGCTTGTGTACTTTAAAATTGATTTGTCTAGAAAGAATGTTTTTTAAATTTTTAATAAAAATGTGTTTCAAACTGTAGAGTCTACTGTCGTCGAGTGAAGCATCGGTATGAGGAGTATCGTACAGTACAGTGGAGGAGAGTGATCTATGTAATGTAGAGTGTATTATTGTAGAGTGGAGTGGAGTAGAGTAGTGCGGCGTGGCATACAGTAAAGTAAAGTGTCCGAGTGGAGTAACGTCTCATAGAGTAGAGTGGTGTGGAGTGCTGTAGAGTGGAATAACATAGCGTTGAGTTCAGTAAAGTGTCATAAATTGGAGCAGTGTCTTGTGGAGAACAGTGGAGTGCTGTGTTGTAAAGCGTTGGAAAGTTTTGTAGAGTGGAGTAGAGTGTTGTGCAGTGGAGTGTACCAGGATAGAGTGTAGTACAGAGTTATATAGTGAAGTGTATTGAGTGGAGTAGAGTCTTGTAGAGTGGCACAGATTGTAGTAAATTTTGTACAGTAGAGTTGCATAGAGTAAAGGAGAGTGACAGAGAGTGGAGTGGTGCAGAATGGAGTCTCAAACAGTGCCATTAAGTGGAGAAAAAAAGTATCGTATAGTGGAGTAGAGTCAAGTGGAGTCGCCTAGGCTAGAGTGGAGTAAAATGTCTTCGAGCGGATTATTATGTTGTAGAGTAGAGTGGAGTGGAGAAGAGTGGCCTGGTATAGCAGACAGTGGAATAAAAGGGTCAGAGTGGGGTGTCATACAGTGAGTGGGCTGCTGTGTTATAGAGTCTTGGAAAGGGTTTGAGAGTGGAGTAGAGTGGAGGGCCACATAATAGATTAGAGTGCTGTAAAGTGGACTAGCATGGAGTAGAGTAGCATGCAATACAGTTTGTAGAGTTGAGTAGCATTGAGTAGCATACAGTGGGGTGGTGTACAGTGAAGTACAGTAGAGTGGAGTAGTGTGTCATAGAGTTGAGTGCAGTAAGTTGGGATGGAGTGGAATAGAGGGATTTGTGTAGAGTGTTTTACAGTGGAGAAGAGTGTTGTATAGTGGCAGAGAGTTAACTGGATTGCTGTATCCTCACATTGACTAAAATACACTGTTGAGAGTAAAATGCTATAGAGTGGAGTTCCGTGGTGAAATGGAGGGGCGTTGGGTGGAGTTGAGTGTCGTTGAGCATAGCAGAGTAGAGTGGCATGGGATGGAGTTGGGGAGAGAAGACTGGTATTTTATAGACTGGCATCGAGTTGAGTAGCCTAGAGTAGAGTATCATACACTAGAGAGGCGTACAGTGAAATACTTTAAAGTAGAGTGTGTGTGGGTGCATAGAGGGAGTTGCGTAGTGTGTCAGAGAATGGCATGCAGTGGAGTAGAGTGTCGTACAGTGGCATAGAATGGAGAAGAGGGTAGTACAGTGGAATGTAGGGGCAGTGCAGAGACAGAATATCGAGTAAAAAATATCAATTGCAGAAATATCGAGTCATTAATATTGTGGGTCAGAAATATCAACAGCAAGAATTTTGTCGGCAAGAATATCGATTGAAGGTAAGTAATATTGATTTTAAAAAAATCAAAGTGTATAATGTTTGCAAAAATATAGTTCTTAAAAATATAGTTTTTTTTATTAATGTTATGTACCTTAGTATATATTTTATATATATATAGGATGTATTTTATTGTATAAGAATTGTTTGTATGTTTAATATATGTGTTAAATCTTTAGTAGTTATTTGTTTTTTATTCAAATTTTGTGTTTTTTTGTTCCCTAGTGGGTTGTGGGTTTATAAAGGAATAGGGTGGGAAGTAATTAAAATATATTACATTTATGGATTTTTTTATTTCTTAATATTTTGTTTAATTGGGATGTTATAGTGGTAAATGTATAAAGTAATTTGTTATTAATTAGTAGTTGTTTGTTAATTCATTTTAATTAATTAATTGATCATTAATTATGGTAATTGTGTAATTAATTGTAGGTGTGTGTTGTGGTGTTTTTAGGTATAAAGGGTGGGAAGTATTTTTGTAAATGTATGAATTATTAATTTGTCAATTGATTTTAATTAATTAATTGGCAGTTAATTATGGTAATTGTGTAATATGGTAACAATTAATTTTAGGTGTGTGTTGTGGTGATTATAGGTGTAAACAATAATGTATCTTTAATTTATTAACTAGTAATTGGTTGTTAATTAATAGTTATAATTAATAGTAAATAATTAACTGGTAATAAATTATGGTAGTCGTGTAATTCATTTTAGGTGGGTGTTGTGTTTATAGGTGGAAAGGGTGGAAAGTAATATATTTATAATTTATGAATTAATAATTGGTTGTTAATTAATTTAGTTAATTAATTGGTAATTAATTATAGTAGTTGTGTAATTCATTTTAGGTGTTTGCTGTGTTTATAGGTATAAAGGTTAGGCAGGCTGGGAAGTAATTTATTTTTAATTGATGAAATAATAATTGTTTGTTCATTAATTTTAATTAATTAATTTGTAATTATGGTAATTGTGTAATTCATTTTAGGTGTGTGTTGTGGTGTTTATCGACCATATCAGTCGTATTTCTGATTGCTGTATTGCCCTAGTTGACATACACTGATTATCAGGGGTTTGCACAGTTTCCATTTCAGTCCCAGCTTCCTGAGCTTCATGATGTTCGTTAACAAGGTCAGGAAAACATATTACATTATTATACATTACCGGGTGTGGCTGAATTGAGGCCGTATAATCAGGAGGCAGGGACACTAGTGGAGCAGAGCCTGTATGTGAACTTTTTATGGCCTAAATTAGCGGTCCGTTCTCTTTGATTAAGTGGAATGTGATTTGGTGAGTAACAGTCAATCCGCTTTATCTAAAATTGAGTCAGAATCTGCCCAAGTACCAGTTTTTTGGAGGTATGTTTTGGGTGTGAAATAATTTGTTTTTAATTAATTAATATATAGTTATTATTAATTTTAATTATCTGATATTTATTTTGTGTAATTGTTAATTTATTTGTGCGTTGTTTTAACTTTTAAAGTGGTAAAGTGTGGGTATTAAATATATTTTAATTATTTAAATATTGGTTGTTAATAGTAATAGTTTTTATTTTAAAAATCAGGATTAATGGTGCTTTATTATTTTATACTGTAATTTAGGTGTGTGTTGTGGCTATTATAATGTTAAAGTGTGTGTAGTTAATTAATCTTTATTTGATTTTTTTAATAATTGTTTTGATTGATTATTAAATATGAAATATATTGAAGTGTTTCGTTATTAGTGTGGTGTTTTGGGTAGGACATAAAATAAATACATTTATATTTTAGTTACTTATTTTGTTTGTAAATAATTTCTAGTTTAAAAGAATTATTTTTATAAGTGTATTTATTATTTTATTTTATATACTTTTAGTAAGTTTTTGTTAAATGCAATTACTATGAACAAAAGTGTTATTTTTATATGTTTAATTTTTTATTTTTTTAAATATTGTTTTACATTTTTTTTATATTTAAAATTTTTTGAAAATGTTTGAATGTGAATAATATTTTTCCCCTCTACTATCTAACACTTTCCCTACTGTTGCACTCACTGGAGTTGGAATAGTAATTTATACCCCTCTGCTATCTAACACTTTCCCTACTTTTGCGCTCTCTGGAGTGGGAATAGAAATTTTTACCCCTAAGCAATCAAACACTTTACCTGCTGTTGCACTCCCTGGAGTGGGAATAAAACTTTTTACTATCCAACACTTATCCTACTGTTGCATTCAGTGGAGTGCGAACAGTCATTTTTACCCCCCACTATCCAACAAATGTTGTACTTTTGCACTCATTGGAATTGGAATAGTAATTTTTAACTGTCTGCTATCCAACACTTTCCCTACTGTTGCACTCTCTGGAGTGGGAATAGTAATTTGTACCCCTCTACTACCCAACATTTTCCCGACTGTTACACTCACTGGAGTGGGATATAAAATGTTTTACCCCTCCGCTATCCAACACTTATCCTACTGTTTCATTCAGTGTAGAGGGAATAGTAATTCTAACCCCTCCGCTATCCAACACTTTCCCTACTGTTGCTCTCTTTGGAGTGAGAATAGTAATTTTTTTCCCTCCGCTATCCAACACTTTCCCTATTGTTGTCTCACTAGAGTGAGAATAGTAAATATTAGCACTCCGCTACCCAACACTTTCCCTACTGTTGCACTCACTGGAGTTGGAATAGTAAATGTAATTTCTGCACTATCCAACACTTACCCTACTTTTGGACCTGATGTAGTGGAACTAGTTATTGTGACCCCTTTGCTATCCAACACTTTCCCTACTCTTGCACTGATTGTGTTGTGAAATGTGCGTTTAAAATATTTTTTAATGGTTTAATGTTTCAATTTATTATAGATTTTAGCTTTTTTATATTTTAAATCATCAATATATATTTTTATTTTTTATAATATTTTAAACAAATAACAAATTAAAAATAACAGTTTATTAAATGTTTTAAAGTGAATATATATATATATATATATATATATATATATATATTATGTTTGTGTGCTTATTATTTTTTATTACATTTATTTGTTATATTTTACTGTGAAGTTGAGTTGAGTAGTGTAGCCTAGAGTAGAGTGCTGTGCCATACAGCAGAGTGCTGCAGAGAGAAGTGGAGTGACAGGAGAGCATAGAGTGGAGTAAAGTGTCCTAGAGCAGAGTGGTGTGTTGTACAGTGGAGTAGTGTGACAGATTGCAGAGTGTCAGAAACTGTCATAGGCTGGAGTCGCATAGAGTAGAGTATAGTAGAGTGTGATAGAATGGAGTGGCATAGAATGTCAGGGTCGAGTGGTGTTGAGTGGTTTGGCAAGGAATGAATTGGAGTGGAGTGGAGTGGACTATTAGAATAGAGTTATGTAGACTGCAGTAGTGTGTACTTAAGTAGAGTGAAGTAGATGGAGTTGTGTGGAGTGGAGTAGAGTAGAGTGTAGCATACAGTGGAATAGCTTACAGTGAAGTGATCTATAGTAGAGTGGTGTAGAGTGGAGATAGATACAGTGAAATAGCGCATAGTAGAGTGGTGTAGACTCAAGTTACACACAGTGGGATTGCCGAGAGTGGAGTGGTGTGGAGTGGGGTGGAGTGGCATACCGTGATCAAGCACTCTGTGGAGTGCGAAACGCGTCACGGAGAGATTTATGAAGTAATAAATCTTTAATCTTGGTAACCCTGGAGTTTGCTGTGTGATCCTTATCCGAGTGCTCGTGAGGAACGCCGCTACGATTTGCATATTGATTCCGGCTGCTCCGCCGGTTCGAGCCACACCCACGAAGGCGAGGGGTTGCAGCAGGAGCGCTGTCCAAGTGTAATATATATATATATATATATATATATATATATATATATATATATATATATTATTATGTTTGTGTGCTTATTATTTTTTATTACATTTATTTGTTATATTTTACTGTGAAGTTGAGTTGAGTAGTGTAGCCTAGAGTAGAGTGCTGTGCCATACAGCAGAGTGCTGCAGAGAGAAGTGGAGTGACAGGAGAGCATAGAGTGGAGTAAAGTGTCCTAGAGCAGAGTGGTGTGTTGTACAGTGGAGTAGTGTGACAGATTGCAGAGTGTCAGAAACTGTCATAGGCTGGAGTCGCATAGAGTAGAGTATAGTAGAGTGTGATAGAATGGAGTGGCATAGAATGTCAGGGTCGAGTGGTGTTGAGTGGTTTGGCAAGGAATGAATTGGAGTGGAGTGGAGTGGACTATTAGAATAGAGTTATGTAGACTGCAGTAGTGTGTACTTAAGTAGAGTGAAGTAGATGGAGTTGTGTGGAGTGGAGTAGAGTAGAGTGTAGCATACAGTGGAATAGCTTACAGTGAAGTGATCTATAGTAGAGTGGTGTAGAGTGGAGATAGATACAGTGAAATAGCGCATAGTAGAGTGGCGTAGACTCAAGTTACACACAGTGGGATTGCCGAGAGTGGAGTGGTGTGGAGTGGGGTGGAGTGGCATACCGTGAAATAACGTAAAGAGGAATAGAGTAGACTGGAGTGGCATACAGTGGAGTATTGTGTCATTGAGTCAAGTACAGTGGAGTGGCGTACAATGAAGAGGAGTAGACTGGAGTGGCGTGAATTGTAATAGTGCACTAGCCCTTTACAGCCCCTCATCACAATCGTGAACATCTATGTAGGCATGAGAGCATGTATCTTCCCATCCAAATTCAGGCCTGCAAATGCCCCTTGTTCTGGGCATCACCCTAGTGGGCCATCTCCTCTATCCTCTCCACTCCCAGTCATAGAGCCAACCACTGCAGTTGCATTGCTGTATAATATAGTTCTAGATCAGGTACAACCAGCCCATTACCCCAAGTGGCTACTAAAAGATACAGAGTGAAATTTTATGTCATCCTCCATCCCATATGAGCTCCCTCCTGGCAGCGTTCTTGGCCCCTAAACCATGATCCAAATTGGTAGTGCTGCAAACAAATATAGGGCTCGAGGTATTATCACCATATTGGTGAGGGCCACTCTAGCCATGAGGCGCAGGGGTGGCGTGTGCCAGAAAATCACTGCAGTCCACAGCGAGCATAGGACAGCCAAATATTTAAAGGTCATCAGCTCCCACTTCATGCTGAGGTTGAGCACTGCCCCAGGAGCCTCCAACACGGTGGGCAACACTGGAAATGCACTATATGTTGTCCCAATTAGGTTTAAGTCCCAAGATTTCCCCAAAAAGCTTTAGCTCCTGGGCTCTCCATGGCACATCCACCTCCCCGTCCCCAACGAATTGCAGCATATCATCTGCATGCAAGGAGATGGAGTGTTCCTCATCCCTCAGGTGAATGCTTTCGTCCCGCCCCTCCATCTTTTTCAGGGCTGCAAATGGACTGATGGCCATGCCAAATAGTGAGGGAGGCAGGGAGCAACCCTGTATGGTGCTTCTGCCAATTTCGATAGGGTCTGAAATTAGCTGCCCAGTGCATACCCAGGCTCTCGGCCCTGCATAAAGGAGTGTCACCCATTGCTCCCATTTGCCCCCAGTCTCATCTGCCTCATGATTGCTTTAAATTTGGGAAAATTCACCTAATCAAATGCCTTATGGAGATCAATATAGAGTACCATTGCATTCGGGTCAGCCACCGGAGGAGCCTCTCCCAATAGCCAGAACAGCCTACGCATATTAAAGGAAGTGTTGCAACGTGGTATGAAGACATTTTGATCCCTAAGAATAAACATGCTAATGAGAGGACACAACTGGTCCACTAGTATTTTGCTTAAAATCTTGTACTTAAGATTTAGCTAAGATAGTGGCCTATAGGAGGAGATGTCTGCTGTGTCCTTATGCAGCTTAGGGATCGACACCAGGAAGGCCTCCCGAGCATGTCAGGGAGAAGCCCCCTATTATAGGCCTCTGCATACAGCACTGCCAGTCAGAGAGACAGAACTGTGGAGTATTTGTGGTAGAACACCACAGGAGGCCGTCAGTATCCGGAGTCGTCTTCAGTGCCCCTCTAATCTCAGCATCTGTAATCGGTTCACCTAAGGTAGCACCACCATCTCCTGGCAGGCCTGGTAGTGAAACTCGGTTCAGAAGGGACTCAATTTCAAAGCCGTCACCCACGGTTGATAGAGTTGGCAAAAGTGTCTGTTGAAGACATCATGGATGTCTGTGTGCAAATACACCATGCTGCCCTCCTCTATTCCGAGTTTGGTTACAGGTTGGCATCTGTGATATACTCAGATTAACCAAACCAAGCCAATAATCTGCTCACCCCGTCACCCTCTGTATGCATGGTATGCAAGTAGGCCCCACTCAGGTGCATATGTAGTCAGTCTTGGACTTCACGGTATTGATGCAGTGTTTGTTCGAGGTATGTTTGCATTCCTAGACAGCCTGGGAGGTGTCACTTCAGATGGCACATCTCGCCCTCTGTCCTAAGGAGGTCCCTATCCAGCACCCTTTGCACTACAACAGAGTGCTGAGTGCACCACTCTCTCACAATGTTCTTAAAGGCTTCCCACTCCATGTGTAAGTTTGTCATGGACAGATAATTGTGTTGGAAGCAATCATGCATGTTCTCATTTAGTAAGAAGCTGGCTCTGTATGTACATTACCAAAGTGAGGTATAGTGTGCAGAGAGTCCAGTGGAACCCCACAGGTAGGCAGAGGTATAGTTAGATAACCCCTTACTCTCTATTTGTGGTAGTGGTCGAGCAGCAAGGCTTTATCAGAGGACAGTGTTAAGCATTTTTTGTACCCACTCAGTCAGCAAATGAATAAACACACTCAAAGACTGAACTTCAGACCAATTGTTTTTGTATAAAAATATTCTTTTAGTTATTTTATTTCTTAGATCAAAGCAAGCCTGGCACAGGTAAGTAACAAATACTTTGCAGTACATATACAGTTGTAATACCGTTTTGGATTGTAATGGTATATGCACTTTGTTTTGACTTACAGTATTGTTTCAGAGAAATGCAATGCTTTGACAATAGACTACATAGACTTGAATGGGTTTTTCAGTAAAACACCAGGTAAGTTACTTTTTAGATTACTTTTCCAACTCAAAGTAGTATGCCTTTGTACTACTCTGGGACATTTCTTGCAAACAGGTAAGTAAAATCGTTTTTGTTAAATAGCACAATTTTAAAGAATTTCTTAAGGTTTTCAAACTCCACACTTGGAAACTTTTTCAAGAAAAAAGAGTCAATGTTATCCTATGGAGGAAAATAGTGTTATCGGTTTTTGGGTAAGTATTCAGTAGTGGCAGTTGAGGTTCTGGGGGTAGACTCAGGGGTCCTCCAGGGTCAGGGATGTACTCTTGTTACACCCTCAGAGGCACTAGGGCGGCTGGGTGCAGAGTGCTGAGGCCCAATGTTATCCAACAGGGGATAGGGGGCCTCCGGTTGGTGGCTGCTGGGAGGTGAGCAGGCCAAAATGAGGACCTCTGTCTTCGCACAGTCATGGTATTGTCCAGATAGGTGTGCACTCTGCTGTTTTCCACCTGCAGGTTGCATTTGGTGTGTGCTTTTTAATGATCTGATCTCTGTCCTTATAGTGGAAGACTTGAGCAACCACCGACCAGAGCGGTGCCCCGGTGGCAGCCGTCGGGCTGATACTCTTTGTGTCCTTTCCAGGGAAAAGAATACCAACAGTCCCTCATACGCAACTGCAGCCCATAACCACTGCTCCAAGTAGGCGATCCTGTCTCCATCTTTCATCTGTTTTGGAAGGCCCATCAACCTAATGTTATTGCAGCGGCTGAGGACCTCAGCCTCATCAACTCTTCCATCCAGGCTCTTCACCCTGCTAATAAATCCAGTTGCTTGGGAAACCAGTTCCACTATCATACGATTCATCTCACCCACTTCCTCCTCATGCCGTTTCACCTTATCCATCAACTTGCAGTGGTCATCCTTCAGTATGCCCAGGTCGATCACTACTTGATCGATTTTAGCCTCCAGGCATTCTGTGTAGCTATACACTGCCTACAGTAGCTTGTCCAGCTTATCGTCCATGCATTGTGGGCAGGCTAGCTAGCTCCAGGCATGTCCAGTTCTGTGGGGACCCATCACAGAGTGGTGTAATCTCATGCCCAGCAGCGCCTTCCAAGTCCTTCATTGATCGTGTCCTCGCCATTACAAGGGATATGGCCATGGGTGTCATTGTCAATTCGCCAGGGGGGGCAAGTGGTTACTTCAAATCATCCCTTGCGCACGGCTGGTGAGTTAATAGGCCGTCATCAATATGTCGTTCTCCCACTCAGACCTCTTTCCCCACATCTCCACCCCATCCCCCATGGTCAATTATGCCATTCACCAGAGTTAGAGAAGAAGAGAAGACCGCTGCACTCCCTCTGTAGTTATGGTATTGACGGGTTTGAATCAATTTACAAATCTTATAGGTACTGCAGGTGTTCCCCTCCTGGTTCCCGAGGTGCTAGAAATCAATTGTATTGCAAATCTTACAGGGAGTAAGAATAACCTGAAGTACTCTTGAGCATAAAATGTGCTAAATGTTTATGAGCCAAGGTAATCAAAAAGTAATCCAAAAAGTAAGAAATAGGTTTACTCCATAGTATTTGTAATAGTTTCCGCTGTTTATTTATTTGTCGTCATATTGAATTCATATGATTAGATAATCACGACATGTTTTCCAAAATTAATCTTCAATAAACAACATGTTAAGGGTCCACATGGTTTAGAATCCCCAATGCATTTCGCACAACAGAGCGCTTCCTCAGGGGGTCTGTGAAATCAATAGAAATGGAGCTACATTGTAATCACACAATATAACGGAGCACGGCAATACAGGTAAATCTCATTGTAAATAGAAACCAGTGTGCTTTAAAAATAAATCAAAGTTTGCCCATGTGCACGTGTAGTAAAACAATTTATGCAAGAACATTGGTGAGTAAAATTAAATGATAAGTATCCGTGGGGCAAAAAGGACAGGCCTAAAAGAGTGCAGAGATTGCAAGCATCACGTATTAATGGGAACGGTGAAAAGTTACTTAAGAAATGTGCGCAAGTATTAATGAGCCGAAGGTTCCCGAAGATAGAATCTGGAAAATAAGGTTTTAAAACCGGAATGTTAGAAAGTATCTTACCGCGTGTGCAAAGTGGTAAAGGACTCAAAGGGGGTCAAACGGCACGAAACCGTGTGTAGACGAAAACCCGGCTCCTGTGCGGGAACCCGGAAGACGCCACGCATGCGCGTGCGAGTGTTAAAAAGAGAAAGTGAACATGAACAACGGACGTGCCAGCACCAAAAGTGACAGTCGAAAACAAGAAGAGAGAAACAGGGCAATGCTCGTCAAGTAAAGGAGATCGGTGAATGCGAGACACACTAAGAAATATAACACATGGGGGTGTATAACAAAGGAACAAACAGTGGTGTAAACAAAACGCGGGAAACAAACCTATCAACACGTAATACAAGGTAAAAACACTAGGGGAACAGACAACAAATTCAATTGTGACATGTAAAAGAAAATATCAAAGTAAAAAAATTTCAAAGTAAAACATTGTGGAGATAATAGCAACTAGGTCACAGCTAAATGGAGAGGCCAATGTAAACGTTTTGCAATGTAATAAATTGACAAACAACACATCCTAGAATCATAAATGGCAACTGAATTCCAAACGTTCATTGAGTCCTTTCGGTTGGACCGCCCGAAGACGGTATATCCAGTACAACTCTCGTTGTAATAAATATTTATTATTGTCTTGTGTGGTAGTTTGTCGATTATTTCCAAGATTAGGAATCTTATTTGACTGGGGTTATGCGAATGTTGGATGTAGTGTGCAGCAATGCTGGATTTCAAATTTCTGGTGCGAATGTTACTCCGATGTTCATTTAGCCTGATTTTAATTTTACGTTCAGTTTTACCCACATATGGGAGGCCACATGGGCATTTGATCATGTATACAACATTGTTTGTATCGCATGTTGCATTCACACGCAGGTTGATGGCAGTGCCTTGAGTGGGGTGAGTCAAAGTAGATCCAGGAATTATACTGTTGCAGTGGCTGCAGTTATGACATGGAATGGTTCCTTTAAAAATGGTGTCACTGGTAATTGATGGTTGTTTGATGAGTTGTTGTATGGTTTTGGTGCGTCTGTACGCAAAGATAGGTTGCTTTTCAAAAATTTGGTTGAAGTCAGTTTCTGATTGTAGGAGTGGCCAGTGTTTGCGAATAACCTCTTTGATTTGTCTGGAGTGGGTGGAGTATTTAGATGTAAATACAGATCTAGTACCTTGTTGTTGAACTTTTGGTTTAGGTTTGAGTAAATCCTCGCGAATCTTAAGGTTAACCCTGCTTTCGGCGTTAGCTGTGCTTTACTTTGATATTTTCTTTTACATGTCACAATTGAATTTGTTAACAGTAAATATATTCCCCCTTGACCTCAAAATTTGTAACGGTATATATCCAACACTTTAATATTAAGACTTTAGTACATGAGGGCAAACAACAAGAAAGAGTTTTTTTTATATAACTTTATCATTTTATTCTTTTTTTCTTCTTTTTAGTTATATTTCTTAGTACAAAAATAGTTTTTCCATTTGTCAATTTATCATATCAGTTCATATATATTATCAAAAAAACACATGGTATAAAACACATCACTTTGTAATCTCATCAGTAAGAAAACTATTTTATGCAGGGAAAACAATATGCAAAACAATCAACACTCTCACAAATACAAACATCCCTTATTCATCATACATGCTGCATTCATTCTTAGATTCTGCGTCTGAGGGATCGCAGATGGACGTGCAATTGGTACGCAAGGTCGACGCGTTTCGGCAGTGTGGACCGCCTTCCTCAGGACCTGTATTGCAGAATGCTCAGACACAAACAGTATTTTTATGGCCCCTGCATAATTAAATATCTTTTGTTTAGAAGAAGAGATCCCTGTCAAAATTGCAGCAAAGGTCTTCAGGGTTTGATTTTGTAGTATTACCTTTTTTTTGGCAGGAATTATCTTTTTTTCTCTTTTTTCTAATTGTTAGTGCAAAGGCTTGTTTTTTGTGTATATTATGGATCTGGCGTTATACTTATTATCACAATAACTGGGACTTGGGGTGTAAGGTTGCTCTCTTCATGAAAAAACACAAATAATCCCTGTGTTGTTGTAGTGGAACCGATGAGAGTCTAGTCTCTAAGTCAGACACATCTCTCTTTAGAAAAAACGGTCTTTAACGATAGAAAATATAGGCGGTGTGAGGCAAGGTTCCTCCTTATTCGGTTTCAAGGAAACATTATTTTTAATCCTTTCAGTTCCTCTCTCGTCCGGTCCAAAACTTCCTCGCTCGCACTGACAAGACCGCCTCAAGGGGGAATATATTTACTGTTAGTCCTTTGCTTTTCCCCTCTTTCCCTGACCATTGAAGCAATATTAGAGGGGGTCCCATTTTTATGCTAATACAATTGAATTTGTTGTCTGTTCCCCTAGTGTTTTTACCTTGTATTACGTGTTGATAGGTTTGTTTCCCGCGTTTTGTTTACACCACTGTTTGTTCCTTTGTTATACACCCCCATGTGTTATATTTCTTAGTGTGTCTCGCATTCACCGATCTCCTTTACTTGACGAGCATTGTCCTGTTTCTCTCTTCTTGTTTTCGACTGTCACTTTTGGTGCTGGCACGTCCGTTGTTCATGTTCACTTTCTCTTTTTAACACTCGCACGCGCATGCGTGGCGTCTTCCGGGTTCCCGCACAGGAGCCGGGTTTTCGCCTACACACGGTTTCGTGCCGTTTGACCCCCTTTGAGTCCTTTACCACTTTGCACACGCGGTAAGATACTTTCTAACATTCCGGTTTTAAAACCTTATGTTCCAGATTCTATCTTCGGGAACCTTCGGCTCATTAATACTTGCGCACATTTCTTAAGTAACTTTTCACCGTTCCCATTAATACGTGATGCTTGCAATCTCTGCACTCTTTTAGGCCTGTCCTTTTTGCCCCACGGATACTTATCATTTAATTTTACTCACCAATGTTCTTGCATAAATTGTTTTACTACACGTGCACATGGGCAAACTTTGATTTATTTTTAAAGCACACTGGTTTCTATTTACAATGAGATTTACCTGTATTGCCATGCTCCGTTATATTGTGTGATTACATTGTAGCTCCATTTCTATTGATTTCACAGACGCCCTGAGGAAGCGCACTGTTGTGCGAAATGCATTGGGGATTCTAAACCATGTGGACCCTTAACATGTTGTTTATTGAAGATTAATTTTGGAAAACATGTTGTGATTATCTAATCATATGAATTCAATATGACGACAAATAAATAAACAGCGGAAACTATTACAAATACTATGGAGTAAACCTATTTCTTACTTTTTGGATTACTTTTTGATTACCTTGGCTCATAAACATTTAGCACATTTTATGCTCAAGAGTACTTCAGGTTATTCTTACTCCCTGTAAGATTTGCAATACAATTCATCGGAGTTAGCCAGAGTCACAGGATCCCAGATCCCAGGCCTCTCCCCCGCCATCTAGCTGCCATGGGGCCCTCCCAGTTCAAATGTCGCTAATGGTGCCTTTCTCATAGTGGCAAAGTTGACCTCTTTGCTCTTCTCCACACCAAGTGGGGTTCGGGAGCCCTCACCACTGCCTTCTCCAGGTGGTGGCAGTGTTCAGCCAACCATAGCCACCCTCCTTCAATCGCCGGTCCGGTCCCTCATTTTTTTCTTGCTCCAGGACTAACAGCCCACTTCCCCCTAGTCAGCGGGGTTGGTCAAGGATCATCATCAGAGCCCTTATAAGGGCACTGTGCACCTTATTTGTTGGCGGCCTAGTTCAGTGACTCACGGCCACTATCTTGGTAATATGGGCCCGGCCTTCTGCGCACTCTTCAGCCCTTCAGGAATCAGGGAGGCACAACCCTCGGACTACAGAAGTTCGCACTGGTCCTCCACCATCAATACGGGACCCCAACGGCAATGTCCTCGACGTTTTGCGAACCGAAAACTTTGGCTCATACCGGCTGTCTGACGCGTCCATCGTACTGGCTCGGTCGTAAATCGCATCCATTGCATGGAGCGGTTCGGACACGGAAACGATTCGGGTGGTTGAATTTCGCGGTGCTCGCATCGTACTTGCTCACTTGTACAGCTGTACGAGTTGGGCGGAAAACACGCATACGGCTCATACTTTTTCCGGCCCTTTGACTTATGAAAAATGAATTTACTGTTTTTATTTCAAACTTCTTGGATTGAAATATTACCTTCCTGTTTTGGTCTTTTATTACAAAATTGTTTGAAATGTATCAACTTGGTTAATATATGTAAGATACCTTTCCATTTCCCTAGCTTACAAAGCCAATTCTTTATTCCTATAGATCAAGTTCTGGGGTAATAACGCGCAATGCATAATAAATAGCATTAATGACCACTGTAACTGAATTTTTTACACATAGTTACTGACATTTCAATATCTACCCAGGTTTTCTATTTTCGCTTATCAAGATATTCTGTTAGCTAACTTTGAAGTGTGTCACATGGACTACCTCTTAGTGGTCTGTCCAGAATTGTATGGAAGACACTAGTAACGATTTATTTGTAAGGTCATTTTGTTATATTGTTCTTGTTCATGTACAGAATGATGTGATATATGTCATTTTCTGTGTTTTTCATTGATTAGGTGCTATTGTCCATGTAGGACATAACTTTGTCTGATATATTCTTTGTGAATAATAAGTGCGGTGAGGGTAAATTAAATGTACTCTGCCCAGTAACTGTTTTGTATTTATTCCTTTATTCCATCTGTATTGCTTATAATTACAATTCTATGCCCAGGTATATAAGGTTCATTTGGGTATACCCCTGTTGTTTTGACCTGTAAGTCTAACAAGAGGCATTTCTCCGCCTGGATAACGCTCACGCACAGCATCAATTACTCGATTTATGTGCCATATATTCAATGAGGTATTCTGCTGCAGGACGAAACCACATTTGTCAGCATGAATCAGTTGGGGGAGCAGAGAGACTAGCCTACTTGACAATACTTTATTTGATATTTTATATTCTGTGTTTAGTAGGGATAGCAGTCTATAAGAGGACAAGTCTTCTGGGGGGGGCGGCCTGGTTTTAGTAAGGATTTAACAAAAGCTTGCTATGTAGCAGGTGGTAGGGAGTCCACTTCGAATGATGCATTGTAGAGCCTTTCCATTTGTGGAATTAGCCAGGCAGCAAATGTAGCATACAATTCATTCCATGGGTAGACCATCCATCCTGGGCGGTTTATTACAGGCCGGCTCAACAATAGCCTGGCTAATTTTGCCTGGTGTCAGAGGGGTTCCCAAACCGTGCCTATGTCTAGCGGGTACCTGAGGCAATTGTAGATCATTAATGAAGGCATCAATGCTAATCGGGGTCTGGAAGGGACGAGCAACATCTAATTCAGTGTAGTATTCACAGAATTCTCCGTTCATCTATATTTGAGTGCTGGGATTGCTTTTCCTGGCTGCTGTTTTCCTGGATGTGACACTCTGATGCCGTTGAACCCGGTCTGCGTCTCCTGAACCATCTTGCCGCTCTCAGCACTTTAAACCGCAGCTCCTTGCCGGACCCGCTTCGCGGGTCCCGCTACGCTGTGCCGTGCTGTTTGTGGGTGTTGAAGCAGAACCGAGGGTTTCTTAAGGACAGGGCTGCGAGCGCACTGGTAGCAGGACTACATTTCCCAAGAGTCCCTGCTATTCACCTTACTGCAAACACCTGGTGACGCTCTCCCTGTTGGACACGCCCCCTTCCTCTCATTAAAAGCTCTTGGACACGGATCTATCGTGGATTGCTTTTCCTGGCTGCTGTTTTCCTGGATGTGACACTCTGACGCCGTTGAACCCGGTCTGCGTCTCCTGAACCATCTTGCCGCTCTCAGCACTTTAAACCGCAGCTCCTTGCCGGACCCGCTTCGCGGGTCCCGCTACGCGGTGCCGTGCTGTTTGTGGGTGTTGAAGCAGAGCCGAGGGTTTCTTAAGGACAGGGCTGCGAGCGCACTGGTAGCAGGACTACATTTCCCAAGAGTCCCTGCTATTCACCTTACTACAAACACCTGGTGACGCTCTCCCTGTTGGACACGCCCCCTTCCTCTCATTAAAAGCTCTAGGACACGGATCTATCGTGGATTGCTTTTCCTGGCTGCTGTTTTCCTGGATGTGACACTCTAACGCCGTTGAACCCGGTCTGCGTCTCCTGAACCATCTTGCCGCTCTCAGCACTTTAAACCGCAGCTCCTTGCCGGACCCGCTTCGCGGGTCCCGCTACGCGGTGCCGTGCTGTTTGTGGGTGTTGAAGCAGAACCGAGGGTTTCTTAAGGACAGGGCTGCGAGCGCACTGGTAGCAGGACTACATTTCCCAAGAGTCCCTGCTATTCACCTTACTGCAAACACTTGGTGACGCTCTCCCTGTTGGACACGCCCCCTTCCTCTTAGGCATATAATAACGATTGTACCCCGCAGCGCGGGAGCGCGCCGGGAGAAGCCCGGGACAAGGGCGGGACCGACTGCGACCGACAGAGACCGATTGAGGCCGGGCTGGGCCACCCCCCTTTAGTTTGCATGTTGCTTAGACTAATAGAGTGTTTTATTTGTATCCCTAAGTAGCGGTATATATTGTGTTATCTTTTATTATTAAATATTTCCTCTAATTTTAGGCTACATCGTATATTGTTTCCCTAATTAACATGACTACTAAGAAATTGAGATCAGGAAGAGTTTTAGTTGGTAGAGCTTGTTCCAAAACTAAATCTAATCCCCTGCGAAATAAAGCTGGCTCAGCTCTCCAACTAAAAAGTAAATGTCAACTATACTCTTTATGGGATAAGGGTAAGGATAAAGTAGACAGAGAGGGGCCCCTCACTGAAACTATTAATATCAATTGTAAGGAAAATGAGCGAGTCCCCCCTGCTACTAAAAATGAAGGTACCCATTCAGGTATTAGTGTTCTATCCCCTTTAGATGTTATATCCAATAAAAACCAAGAGAGAGACTCTGACAATCTTTTTGAAACCCAAGAAAAAGCTATAAATGTTGCAGATCGGGGTAGCATTTCTGTTATTCCTGTCGCGGCTCTAGTACATAACCCTCCTTCTTCTCCTACAGTAGATAAAAGAATTAATTCTGGTACTTCTCTATCCTTGCATATTCCCCCTGAAGATATTCTCCCAGAGGATTTCACGCTTCCTGATATAAACCTAGAGTCTCAGAAAGGATTAATTAAAGCGCAGAACTTTATTATCACACAGGATCTTATAACTACTCCTAGATTACATCTTTATAGTAGTACCCCTTCAAAAAACTCTGAGTTTTCCATCCCTGAAATGAACCTATTCTCTAATTCTACTAACATTCAAAACAAAGATCCCCTAAATTCCTACATATGTGAAGATGATGTAATATCTAATTCCTTAGCTTCTCTAGAACGTCTCATTTCATCTATTCTACAATTACTGGAAAGATTAGTTAATGGATCTGATAATGTATCTGATACAGTAACTCTGATTTTAAAGGCACTGCTGAATAATAAAACAGGATCAGAAGACGTTACTCATCAAAAAATTATCACTCCATCCAAGCTACATGTAGAAGGAACCGAGGAAGTAAAAATAAAAACATCTCCTGAGGTCCCTTTACCGTTAGATCCCCTGGTTAAAACTAATACTTATACTGCAGTTACTTCTGAATCTACCGCATATAGGAATGAGATTCCAATTAATGGTAACTGCGTAGCTTTCATTAACCAGGAAATTGAGACCCTACCACCAAAGGAGAATAATTTGACTAATACTCCACCCTCTATCTTCCCCATTTTCATTCCACAATTTAATAAAGAAACTTCAACCCTCCCTGTTGTTGCGGATAAAATCTCTCCATTAAAGGAGAAAAAACCGGAAATAACACTATCTAAAAAACGATGTAAAAAAAGAAAACCAAATCGTAGATTTTATAAAAAAAGGCAAAGAAAAATAATTTTTAAATGTGAACAAGAACCTTCGTCGGATATTTCTAATCCTGTAGATTTCGACTCTAACCTGTCCCATGAGCCAGTGGGAACTATAAAGATGATCTCTACAGACATACAACAAGATACTATACCTCATATATTTCAACAGCATCTAGATGAGCAGATAAAATTGGTGAAGGACCAAAAATCTACATTAATTATAGATCCTAAACCAAAATCAACCCTTAACCCCCTGGTTAGTTCTTTTTCAGACGTAGTTACAACTGAATATGCAGCTAAGACAGTGCCTAAGACTAGGAAAAATGTGGATACCCTCTTCCTTGATTTTATACCTATTTTTGACCCAGACCTCATCTTAAATAGATCTGCTCTAGTTAATTGCTTTCGTGAAATAGAGAGCTTAAAATTGATTCAATCTGCAGATCTAGATATAATAACATTAATACATTTTGAAAATGGGATGAAATCACGGGTAAAATTTCACTCAAAACTGGTAACACATCACGTCCTACAATGGGCGGAAGAACTTCAAATAAGAGGAATCGATGTTGATCCTTTTATTCCAGTCAAAATAGAAAGTTATAAATTCCAAAAAATTTTACCTTATCAGGGTAAAAAATCTGGTCCTCTAGATGGTTCCTCTACAGTGACCGAAGAGTTAAAAATACGGATATCAAAAAATGAGCGACAGGTGATAGTAAATAATCCGCTACCCATTAAACAAACTAGGGTAAAGGATGCCGATCTGGAGTGGAGCTGGTTGCCCGCTGTTTTATCAGATAAATCTGGTTTTGTACCTAAAATGAATTCAGAATTTTAGCGATAACTTAAAAATAATATCCTGGAACACTGCTGGTCTAAACCAGAGCACAGAAAAGTTGTCATACTTGCACTCTCTAAATGCTGACATTATTTGTTTGCAAGAAACGTGGTTGGTAGGGAATTTCCCGGCTGTAAACGATTATTATGTATTAGAGAGCAATGCTACTCGCTCTACGAGGGGTCGAGCAAAGGGAGGGTTAGCCTGTCTTTTGACAAACAAAGTCAAATGGAATTATACCTACTATATTGATTCAAATAAATTATTTCAGGCAATAACCTTAATAAATTTTGCTAAAGATGTTCCTCAGAAATCATTGGTAATAATTAATGCTTACTTACCTCCAGATATAAACTATAATCTGGGTATTAAGATGATTTGTTCTTTTATTTCAAATCTTCAGGAATCTATTTCCCCCCCTCATATTTTATTATTAGGTGATCTAAATGGTAAAATATCTAATAGTGCCATGGAATTATTTAGGGATAAGGTAAAAGAGGAGACATTCACGATACCTAAAGCCATATTTCCGGAGAATATTAAAACAAATAAAAGGGGGAAATTAATGTTGGAGAGTCTAGCAGAAGCAGACTGTATCATAATCAATGGAAGGCTTCCTTCGGATAGTCCCGCTCATTTTACTCATAAGTTAGGGAAGGGTGGTTCAATCCTAGACTACATGATAGTTGATAGTTCCTTTTTTGGCTTTTTAGAGGATTTTTCTGTACTTGTCACTGATCTTAGTGATCATAATGTTCTTCTCGCAAAATTAAATGCAATCTCACCACAAAGAGATCTATGGAATATTGGAGATGACTTATTGAACCTTAATAATAAAAAAAGGAAATGTTATTGGAATTCAGGGTCTATTAGAAGTTTGTCTAATATATTAGAACACACAGCAAAGAACATAATCCATTGGGAAGGTAGAGAACTACTCTATTTTGCATCCTTTTTACATACTTTAAAATCTAAAGTTCAACAGCCTCCACTTGGAAAGATAATTCCTAAAATCCCTTTTGATCTACGTCGTTTAAATACAGAAATAAATAAACTAGTTAGGGCCCAGTATCTTTCCTTTATACCTGAACGTAGTCGAAGAATATCCCTTTTGAAAAGAAGAAGAAAAAGGATAAAGGCGAGATTAAAACAGGAGAAAGAAGATGCCCTCTGGATCAAACTTCGCGAGGCATCTAAATGTGGGCAGGCCAAGACCTTTTGGTCATTAATTGGAGAAGGATGTGGGGTAAGATCTAGACCCTCTCCGATATCTATTAATGAGCAGACATGGGTTGATTTTATACAGCAACTATATAGGAGTAATGGTGAGAAGTTTGGCCCTGGTAAGCTGCAGGAGGAATCATTTCCATACGATCCTCCGTCTGAACTGGAAATAGTTGCTGCAATAAAAGCTTTACGCTATATATGCTGTGTATGCTGTGGGGGAAAATTTTATACCCAGTCTTCAAAACTTGCTTTATTAATGGCACTGTCCCGTATTCCTGGAAGGGGAGTTTATTAATCCCTCTCTATAAAAAGGGGGCTAGAGACTTACCCCAAAACTATAGACAAATAGCCTTCTTAGATGCCATAGGCAAAGTTTTTGCTAAATGTTTATTGAACTCTTTAAATGACTGGGTATCAGCGTCTGCAATACTTCCGCTAGAACAGACTGGCTTTAGGAAACAACATGATACCCTGGACAATCTTAATGCCCTTCAAATCCTGGTGGAAAAATATGTTACAGTTCGTAGAGGGGGTGTATATGGGGCCTTTATTGACTTCTCTACGGCTTTTGATAAGGTAGATAGATCCTTGCTGTGGAGTAAGCTAACTAAACTAAAGATGCCCCTTAGTCTATTGAAGTTAGTCATTGCACTACACACAGACACTTGGTGTAGAGTTTTAATGGGTGGTGAGAGAGGACTGTCCCGGGTTATACCCACAAATAATGGACTAAAACAGGGCTGCCTATTGGCTCCCCTGTTGTTCTCCCTATATATTGGTGACCTCCCTATGGCTATATTATCATCTAGTAACGGAATTGCACCTATTTTGGGGAGAACTCCAATAGCGTGCTTAATGTACGCAGATGACATTTTAATGCTGGACCTCACCCCAAAAGGTTTGAATGACCGTTTACAAGCTCTGTCCTCCTATGCTGAGGCTCACTTCTTGAAAATAAATATTTCAAAGAGTAAAATTATGTGCTTCCATGGAAGGAGAAAACCCAAATATGAAAATTATTATTGGTCCATAGGGGGTGAAAGGTTAGAAGTAGTGAAATCATATCCCTTTCTTGGAAAGATTGTCATGAGCAATTTAAGCGAAAAAACCCACACTGAGAACAATAGCAGAAAAGCCCTTGTTCAAGGGAAGAGCCTCATTTCCTTTTACAAATCAACAGGTAGAAGGCATTTTTCCACACTGCTCGAGGTCTACCGAGCAAAAATTCCCGCATCCCTAATCAATGGACTAGAAATAGTGGATATGGTATGTTGGAAATTTTTGGATTCTACCGAAGGAAAAATATTACGTAACTTAGCTTCTGTAAATACTGCAAATTCTACGTCTTCGTTAAAACGAGAATTTGGTCTGCGCAGCTCTCGGGCCCAGGCAGCTGCTAGTGTGGTACGCTGGGTTTTCAATATTGCTGGAGGAACGCCTGGCACCTTGAGATATTTAATAAGAAGTGAGCTGTTGGGTCCCTTTAATGCTTATTCCTCTATTGTAAGGAATTTCCGACAGGCTGTTACCTTACTACAGCTAGATGAACAAAACCTATTTTTACAAACTGCTGCCCAACTAAGGTTATCCTTAAAATCTGCCTCTTGGGAGTTGAGCTTTAGAGTTGATAGTGGGTCAAGTAAAACTGCGAGCAGAATGTTCCCCATTGGTAAATTCTGTGAAATAAAAACCCCCCAACCATACATATGTTGGAACCTCCCCCATGGAGTTAGGCGATTTATCCTTTTGTTAAGGTACAACTTACTTCTTCTGAACTGTCTTCTGTCCAAATGGCATGGTGGTTCAGATATTTGTAATTTCTGTAATTGTAATTCCCAGGATTTGTACCATGTCGTCTTTGTTTGTCCGGCTCTTATGGCATTTAGATGCAAATGTTTGAGACCTATGTGCCTCCAATTGGGTATTTCTACTTCTTATGATTTTATTGAAGCAATGCTTAATCCTCCAAACGAAATGTTTTGTTTTAAATTGTTTAACTTTTTTAAATGTTTTTTAACATTATATTGATAACTGAATATTCTGTAAAACTTCTTTCTTGTATTCTCATGAAATTTGTTGTTTATTCTTTATTGAATTTTTATGTGGACCTCAATTGAGTTCCGTTATCATAAATAAAAAAACCTGAAACTTGAGTGCTGCAGCATGTATTAGAGGGCGTGAGTAATGTTCCCTGTAAGGTGTGCGTGGACACCCTACTGTTCGCAGGTGCGCAAGGCCTCTGCTAGAGTGCACATCAAGAGAAAGACTTCCTGAGCTTTTTAAACCATCAATGCTAACAGAAGCTTTCTCTTAGTGCGTGTTGTTATAGGCGCAGTACACAAACTCTTCTATAACTGTCCTGATGAGTGCCCTGGCATCTGTAAGGAGGAAATATCACTTCGGAAGCAAGCAGCTGTTACAAATAGTACCTGCTCTCCTACTGGTGTGATGTGCATTCTTATGTAAATGCACTTAAGACCTTTACAAATCTTTTCAAACCTGATTCCTTGTCAGCAAGCTTTCACGTGGCTTCTGCAGCATAATGGGCAGAGCCACGGACTGTGGAACTGATGAACCAAGTTCATTTCTCTGCCTCGCTCAACATTCTGTGATTCTGGGCAGGTCACCTAATCTACCCATGTTTACAAAAACAATGTAACTGGTGCTCATGTAAAATGTTCCAATACTTTGCCCTAAATAAAAACACCAGAAAAATGCACAATGCGGTTAAATCAAAGCATTAACATAAACTAGTAAAGTCAAATAGATACATATTTAGTAGCTGATTTGTTCAAAGTAAATCCTGGGAAAATCATTGCTTCCCTGCTTAACTTGTGTGATCTTAGGCAAATATTTTGTTTTACCAAAATTCCTTTTTCTTCATTATTGCATGTGAAAGTACTTTCAAATATGTGAATTCGGGGGGCATGACTTGAGCCGCCACAAGATGGCCATGACTCCGTGAAGCTCCGTGCTTTGACCGTGACCTTTTCCTTCACAGAGCAGTAGCACCCGTCTCTGGATACAATGGAGTGAAGCATTTAACAGTACAGACGCGGGGGCAGGTAGCTGCTATTTTTTTATATTCACAAGCTGTTTTTCGTCCGTTTCCCCCGCTTCGTGTTCCTCTCAGGGGTACCAGTTGGGGCCGCCATTTTGTCTGCCTGCGGGAATTGGCAGTGAATTACTGCCTTATTTACAATTTTGGTCCCTGGAGATTCACTAAAGATTATGGAAAGCAGCCTCTAATGACCTAAGGGTGGTGCATTGGCCAACTTAGCCCACTCTTTGCGGGCATCAACGTTTTTCAACTATGTTGGGTTACTAGTGGCATTTCCTCACAGACTTCCTCTGTTCTTCTTTGCCTCTCACTTGTTTGTTTAACAGAGGCAGGGGGAAAGGTAATAAGAAATAAAAAGTAAAAGGTCATTGTCCATGGTCAGCTTTCAGCTGCATTTCATACGTTTCGCTAACTGAACGACCTTTTTGGCTGTGGTACATTAGTGGTATATCTTCCTTTGCATATATATGGAACCTCCTTCCACCTTCAGCGAAAAGGGTGCTTCTGCTACCATGTCTTCCCTCCGCAAAGACTCCACCTCTGCTGCATCAAAACGCCAAAAGAAGGAGCCTTGCTCTCTCACAAAATCTCTACTATCATAACACTGGTTGACCTCATGGAGTAGATAAAGCTTATCAAACTCTTTTTTATTGATGCCAATGCTACTCTTCAGATACTAGAGGAGACATGGTCTAACTTAGAGTCAAGGGTATCGGTGGTGGAGCAGAAGATCAGTGACATACAGGATGTGACCCCTAAAGTGGAAGCTATGTCCAAAGATATAGCTCTTCTCAAGACAAACAAACGGAGGACTTGGAAAAGCGAAACAGGCACAACAATCTTAGAATCTACGGTATTCCTGAGGGATAAGAGAAGCCTGACATGCTTGCCTTTCTTAAAATTCATATTTCTAAAATAGTTGGCCTTAAGGAAGGTACTACTCTCAACTTACAAGGTGAGCACCGTATTGGACCTAAACTTGGGGGGGGTCCTCCTCCACATCATCCATCAGTCACTCCAGAGGGATAATTGTCCTTTTTTTAGAATATACTGAACTGTTAATGGTTTTGTCTGCAGCAAAACAGAGAAAGCAAATATTATGGTCTGGCCAAAGAGTTTTTCTTTCTCAGAACGTGGTTTGTGCCACCACTGCTTGCCGTGAGGAGTTCCTCTCCTTTCGCCCTGCTCTTTATCCCATGAATTCCAGATATGGTCTTGTTCATCTTTGTTTTCTTAAAGTCACCTACAAGGAAAGGACTCACTCATTTGACTGCACATAGGATTTAAGACAGTTTATTTTTCACCACAAAGGAGAAGAAATGGACTTTGGAAAAAAGTGAACACTGACTTTTCTACCATGTTTTTGCCTATATTCGCCTGTTCATTCAGTAGTTGTTGTATGTTTACGCGATCAGGGGGCTATCTTCTAACAATTTTGTGGTTTCTTTTTCGCAGTTGTCTCTTGTCTAGCACGTACCCCCTCCTCAATGTTTCCTCCTCCTTGTGCCTCCCCTCCTGGTGTCTATAGTTCTTCTTCACTTGTTGGTAAGTGCTTCTACTTCCATTAAGTATGTACGTTCCCTATATTTGTTCATTATAGTATTTATCTCTTTAAGTTAATTCTGTCTACCATATCTCTCTAGCTGCTGCTCCTTACACTATTTATTTTCTTTTACCTATTTAGTGGTGTTTGTCATTTCTCTTTGACTTCATGGACTCTGTCATCTGTCTTCCCCATGCTGCTCTCCGGGAGTATATTTCACCTTGACTGAAGTCTCAAGGGTTCTTGTCAACCTCTCTCTTTCTAGCATTCATAACCTCTTCTCTTTCCTTTTTTTCCCTTTTTTTTAAATTGCTGTTCTTTATTTTTTTTTATTATTAAACAATTTTATTGGTAACAAACAACAGCCTTTCCGGCATTACAGAGTCATCAGTGGTAAGACAATAAGCAATTGAGACCAACAGTTCCTCAGTTATGCAAAGTAAAGGATATTCAACACACCATTCAATATGGTACAGAGCAATCTCTACTAGCTGGAACATCCTAATGATCTATGGTTACCAGTGTAAATCAGTATGTATCCTCTACCCCTTGGAGCTCTAAGGGCTTCCCCCGGTGATATGATGCCTCCTGGCCCATCCCGTTGCTCCAGTACCATCCGCCTCTCCCTCTGCAGTTCCACTGTGGGAGAGATGCATATATCTACCCTATATTTGCTCCACTTCCCCATTTACTGTCCCTTTTTTGGGGGAATCCACCCCCCTGGAACACCATCTTCTCAGCCACCATTGCATAATCCATATCAGTAGCCCAGTCTCTCACCCTAGGTATCGCCGCTGAACCCCACTTTTGAGCGATATTACGTTTGGCTACAGTCCGACCCATAGTTGCCCACGATTGTTCCACCTGGATGAGGTCCGTTGCATCCCATATGTTAAGGAGGCAAGCCTTGGGGGAGGGAAGTATGGGTTTGCCACAGGCTCTGGACATCTGTTGGGTTAGATCAGTCCATAAGCTCTGTGAAGTAGTGTGGCTCACTGGTTAGAGGCGGCAGACCCGAGAGCAGAGGACGGCCCGGGACCAGGGTTCGATTCCCGGCGCGGCAGGTTTCTGGACCAGGGTCAGCAGACTCGATAATTCTCTCGCCTCGGTGCCCACTCTGATCAGCGATCACACTCGGCAACTCTGGGCATTAGCTTGCCTCATCTTCACTAACGGCCCCACCAGACCGCCGGGGATGCCTGGTCTCACCCTGGAGATACCCATTAAGGGACCATCTCTCAGGGAAGCCAGGAAGGGTTTCGCAGCGGTCGAAGCGCCTTGGGACCCTACGGGTAAGTAGTGCGCTATATAAATGCCTATACATTTATGTAGGGACAGTCCCAGAGTATGTGTGTGAACGTGCCAGTCAGGTTGCAGTGTCGTAAGCAGCATGCGTCCGTCCTCCTACCCAAATGAAACAATAGGGGGGGCATCAAAGTAAACCCTGTGTAACACCTTTAGCTGGACTAATCATAGTCTTTGTGGAATAGCCCCCTCCCTGGGGGAGGCGAGCGCTTCCCTCCAATCATCCACCTCCAGCGCACCCACGTCACTCTGCCAGCTCGGCTCTTAGTTTCAGCATCAGCTCAATCCGGTTATTGACTAGTTTCTTATAAGTAAGGGATATCGCTTTGCGGTCCTGGGGTCTAATAACAGTCGATCCTCTAGAGGGGAGGATTCCGGAAGAAGACCATCTCGGGGGAGGGCTGAGTCAATTGAGTGACTGATTTGTAGATATCTAAAAGTCTCTGAGGGAGCGAGGTGGTACTTCGCTTGTTGGTCTGCGAACCTAGCTTTTTTACCCTTAATTCAAAGGTCCCCAACCCTGGAAATACCAATCAGGTCCCACTTGTCGAATCCCGGGCATGAACTAAGGTGTTCTAGGAAATCAGGCTCCCATAACGGATTTGCCCTCGTGAGGCTGTTATGCCACCCCAACTTGCGCTGTACTTTGTGCCAGACCTCAACCGTGCGGGCCATGGGGCCTGTCAGGTGCAGTGTCCGATGATTGGAGTACAGGGCCCTGTTATAACCCCCCTACCCATCAGCCAGTGGTCCGTGCGGAAATTGGTGTCGTCATAAGATCCAAATGCCCATCTATTAATAGGCACCAATTGCGCAGCCTGGTAATAACGGCGTATATCTGGCAGACCTATACCCCCATCATACCATCCCATAGTAAGTTTAGATATGGCTATTCGTGGGGCCCGACCGTCCCAGAGCAGCTCCCGCACTGCCCCCTCAATTTGTGAGAAATAAGAATCAGAGATCGGGTATGGGGCATTCTCCAGGGCATATAGAAATTGCAGGAGAGCGAGCATCTTAAAGAGGGAGGCACGTCCCAACATCGTCAGGGGCAATGACCTCCAATGTGTGACATCTGATCTGAGATGCTCCAGGGGCTTCTTGAGGTTGCGATCATAGAAAAGATTCTCGTCCGGCATTAGGAATATGCCCAAGTATACAAAACCTCGGTCCACCACGGGGATGTCATAGCCCCTTGGGCTGGCTGGAGGTTGCGACTCGGACCAATTGATCCGGTAACCAGAGTCTGCCCCGAATATATGAAAGATGTAAAGAGCCCGACGCATGGATCGCGCTGATGAGGCCAGATACAATAATATATCATCCGTATAGAGAGATAACGATCCTCATGGTCGTGAGTCTATTTTATACCTCTGATCCCGGGGTCTCCCCTCACCCAGACTGCCAAAGGCTCCAGCACGATAGCAAAAAGGAGTGGCGACAGTGGGCAGCCTTGTCTCGTGCCCCGCAGAAGGGGGAAGGAGGCAGAGCGGTGATTATTAACTGAGACATGCGCCGTTGGCTGCTCATATAATAACCTGATCCACCCAACCAGTTTAGGGCCAAAACCCATACAAGCGAGCACCGCGAAGAGATATTCCCACTCTACTGTATCAAAAGCCATGGTGGCGTCGAGAGACATTAATATTGCTTTTTCTTCATGGGTATTGGCCCTTCCCAGTACTCCACTCGCAGGGCGGAGGTTCCTGGCGGTATTCCTGCCAGGCATGAAGCCCGACTGATCCGAATGGATCAGGTCGGGAAGATAGGGGAGTAGACGATTGGCCACCATTTTAGTGAGGATTTTCGCCTCTACCGGCAACAGCGAGATGGGACGGTATGATTTGCAATCTTCCGCAGGTTTACCCGGTTTGTGGATCACCACGATCGCCGCATTGCAGAGTTCAGACGTCAGACGGCCTAAGTCGTAACATTCATTATAGAGGTTCAACAAGTGGGGCGCCACTTTAGTGGCCATAGATTTAAGGAGCTTGATGGGCAAGACATTAGGACCCATCGCTTTACCCAACCAGACGGCTGATATTGCTTTTTGAACTGAAAGGTCGGCGTCAAGTAGCTTGCTATCTTGCGGCAATAAGCATGCCACATTTATAGTGGCTAGTAGATCTGCAGCCCACTGGGCCTGAGAGTCCTGCGGAGCCCGGTAGACCTCTTGAAAATGCGTGGCAAATACATCCACAATCCCCTGAGGATCTGTGATAAGCGTTCCAACTGGGCCCGATATCGCTTTAACCCACCTTGCCATCTGTTCCTTGTGCTCCAGCAACGTGAGAAGCTTGCCCATGCACACACCTTGCTCATATATACGGTGTATTGTGGCCAGGGATCGCAAGGTAGCATCCTCTAACAGGAGTAGTTTGCAGTCATGTCTCTTGAGGCCAATAGTATGCTACGTTTCAGGATCCGGAGCAGTGGCAAGGGCCCTCTCTAATTGCAAGATTTCAGTTTCCAAGTCAACCAACCTCTTGTTGCGTTCAGTTTTTTGACCCACCATCCGCGACAATGCACTCCCTTTAACTACTGCACTGTATACCCCCCAAAGCATGGCTGCCGTCTCGACTGACCCCACATTTTCTGTAAAGTAAAAGTCTGTGTCTTGGCGAAGACCCTCCCTAATGTGGGGGACCTTGGAGCCCATGGCTGTATTCTAATAGTACCCGGGCACCTAACCGGCTGTGCACCAAAGACTGCCACCACTGGGGAGTGATCAGATATACCACATGCCAAAGTTGTGGATCTCACAAAGTCATGTATGTCTTGTGCATGCGTGATCAGGTAATCGAGCCGGGATTGGCTACCATGTACTCCCGACTGGAGTGTATACTGCATGTGCTGGGGGTTCAACCATCGCCATACATCCACAATTCCCAAAGCGTCAGCGAACCTCTGGAGTTGGGAGCTCCGTGGTGGATCTTTTCTAGGCGGAAGTCTATATCGGAGACCATCCATTACCAAATTGAAGTCCCCTCTTAGAATCAAGGTGCCCATTGGTAACGCCAAAACCAAGTTTCCGATCTCCTGCAGGGCTGGGCGCTGCAAACCAGGCGGTGCATAGACTGAGACAACATTCACTACTTTACCTTCCCAGAGTCCAGTGGCGGCTGTGTATCTACCCTGCACATCAGTCCAGGTGTTTTGTATGATGTATGGGCAACACTTGCAAAGGAGTATCCCAACTCCCCTGGAACCTGTAGTGAACCCAGAATGAACACACATGTGGTATCCCTTCTTATTTAACGCCATGCACGTGTTGCCAATGAAATGAGTCTCCTGCAGTAATATAATGTCAAAGGCCTGTCTATGAATGTATTTCAGGACTATACCATGTTTGATTTTGTCCCCTAGGCCATTCATGTTCCAGGTGGACACTCTAATTCCTTGTCCAAGAGCCATCATGACATAGACATTCCCTTCCCACTAACCAGATAAGTCGGGCGACCTCACCCTCGAGCCCCGCAATTGTCCTCTAGGGGAGTTCCCCAGTATTTCTCAACTCTGTACCCAACTTGGGAGAAAATACCACTGATCACACTGCTTGTGCCACTCAAAAAAAGTCGCTATTGAGAAAATAAGGCTGCTTAGTGAGCAACCTCAACAAGGAAACCCCAAACTCACCACAAACCCCCCTCCCTGCCTCCCTGCTTAGCGGGACTAAAACCCCTGCCACCCCCAACAAGCAGAGTACCTGTCGCCCACAAATAAACAACTTCGGGGAATGTGTGCTACCCCCTCCCCATCCTTCCACTTGCATCAGAAAAAAAAACAATTTCCCCCTGGTCCGATCATAAAACTTTATGCAACAATGAGGCTCAAAGCGGCCCCAGAGCGGTCTCTGCGAGTGCCCACATTTTAAAGTAGCCTTTTTGCGTGCCCAGGAATTCAAAGTACAGTCAATAAGTATCAGGTACCCAGTTGATGAATCTAGCAATGGAGAGCACCAGTGGGTCCGTAGTTCGCCCAGAGCAATTCCACTCCCTAGAATCCACCTCAGCTCTCTCAGTTCGCAATTCACCAATCATCTCCCACCTGAAGTGGCATCTTAGCGATCCCAGAGCCCATAGGCCACGACTACACAACCATGCGCTGCACAGCCCCATGGTGCCCCAGAGGCAAGGACCCATCAATGCATCTGTACCATACCAGTAATTAGCGACCGCCTGTCAGGCCCTGGGAGTCCATATCAAAATGAGGAGGAGAGCGTCTCTGTTGGTGCCAGTCCGCTGCGTCCGAAGCCGCCGTGGATCCTTTTTTTGACTTTTTTTCGACCATGCACCATCCATCTAGCCAGTCCCAAGCGTCTTCAGGACGAGTGAAGAACCACGTTTTACCATTGAACTCTACCCTCAATTTGGCGGGAAACATCATGGCATACTTTACTTCTTGGTCACGCAAGGCCCGCTTCACGTCCAGGAAGCTACGGCCCTGTTTCTGCAAACGCAGAGTGAAGTCCGGAAAGAACATGACGTTTGCTATTCCCAAGAGTTATTGATGAGGCTGCAAGTGCCGTCTGGAGTATAATATCCCAATCCGAAAGTTGAACACTCACTCCAAGAGGGGGCGGGGGGGCACCTGACTTCGGATGTCCCCCCAGAACTCGATGGGCTTGTTTAATCGTAAAGCATTTGGATAGGCCTCTGGGTTGGAGGTGTTTGAGGACCAGCTCCTTGACAAAAAGGTCCGCTGCCTGTCCCTCCGCCCATTCCGGAATGCCAATAATGCGGATGTTATTGCGACACATTCTCCCCTCATAGTGGTCAAGTTTTAGAGCCATCGCCTCCTGTGAGGCATGCAGTTCGGTGACCTGAGTCTTGAGCAGGGTAGTTTTACTGACCAAGTCCTTAGTAGTGCTCTCCACCATGGCCACTCTCTCCACCACCTTCTTCATATCCTCTTGGATCATGCCCACGTCTGCGGCGACTGTGGTAATTCTCACCTCCAGGAAGGTTGGTATCGCTGTAATTGACTCGAGGAGCTTCCTGTTCAAGGGTTCCAGCGCCTCTCCCGGGGTCACCAAATCCGACCTCTCTTCAGTCTTTTGCTTCTGCCAAACAAATTTCTCCAGCTTGGACTGGGTTGCCGTCCGGTTGGTGCATCCTGAGGCCATGCTTCCAGTCTCGGCTGCCCCACTCGAAGTCAGGACGTAAACGCTACTCCCCGCTGCTTGCAGTGAAGAGAATCACCAGCCTTCCGTTTTCGCGAAATTCACCCCCCCCGCTGAGAGGTATATTACTGGGCTTGCCACTTCCGTTTATAGCTTAAGGGAACAACAGTCCAACAGCACACCGTGGCAGAGTGTCAGCCCAGGAGCAGGCCACCACCGCCAGTGTAACCACCACCCTCGCACAGTCCTGCATCCATCCCCAGACCGGGTGTGCGACTGCGTTCCCGGTCAGCTGCGTCAATACTCGAAGGGAGGGAGGCCGCAGCCGCGTGACGCAGTTATAGTTTGTGAAGGCCTCAGGCAATAGAATGTTTCACAAGCCATGCAGTCCTCCAGGTTACTAGGGCTTCACAGAGACCCTCAAGTGGAACAAGCCCGCCAGGCTATGACACTGACCGCAGCGGATATGCAAGGTCCACCATATGCTAATACCAGGCCACGTGAGGCCGTCGATGGGGCCGAGGACCCCTACAGGTCCCAGTTCATGCACTCTCCAAATGAGGCACTATCCGGCCAGGGTCGCTTTCAACCCGATCTGCACTCACTCGCCCCACAACACCCCGCTGCCTCCAGTCCTTATGCTCCGAACCCAGAGGTCTCAGCTGGCGGCTCTGGTCCAAAAGTCCTCACTCTGGGCCTCAGATTCCTCACACAGGGAAGTGCTGGACACCTGTGCTCCATCGCCGGGTCTCGCAGGCCATCACCACCAAAAGAAGTAAAGGCCAACTCATGCCAACTCCCAGGAGACCCGCACCAGCCATAGGAGATCCTCCGGTCCGGACAGTGAAGCCACGCTGTTCTGTATCGCCACTCCGCCCACAAAGCAGGTTCCAGGTGCCATGTCTTCAAGAGCCACCCCGGGGTCCTGCACCTCCGCATCCAGGCTCCAGGTGACTCGCCGCCGCAGCCAAATCATAGACCAAAGCCACAGCCTCGCGTGAAGTAGGCATGCTGGGCAGCCACGCACTCTGCAGCAAGCCTCCCGGTCAGAGCCCGGTCCACGGGGCTCACCAAGATTGGAAGCAGCAATTCGGCTCAAACTTGCACAGGACGTTGCTAGACTCCCCTCAGCCCACGAGGGCACTAGGGCAGGAATCAGGCCAGCGAATGGGTGTATTTTAGTGGATGGTTAGGGAGTGGCGCAACGGAGCCTAGCTACCGAGCAGCCATTCCCTCCGATGGTTAGCCACGCCCCCTTTTTCTTTTTTTACCTTATCCTTTTTTTCTTTTTTTCCTATTCATTATTCTTCGAATTGTGGTTTTCCTCTCTTCTCCTCTTTTTCTAAATCCCTCTCTCTGATCATTTCCTTCTATTTTTCTTATCCTGTTTTTTACCTCTTTAACATTCTTCTATATCATTCACACTTATTGCACACTCTCTCTCTAGTTGGTCTAATATTTTTGAATGCTGAATTATAGTTTTTATAAATTTTAGAATTCTCATGGTTGTGTGATTGCCTCTCCCCTCTCACTATGACTGATAATGTTCGTATTGTGTCTTGGAATGTGAAGGGTCTGTGTAACCCCATCAAGACAAAAAGGGTACTTACTCATCTATCTAGATTTTATTGTAAAACTGCAATGCTGCAAGAACTCATCTTAATGAAAAAGACATTAGTTCTCTCAAAAAGCACTAGGTAGGTCATGTGTATTGTTCGCCGGCTAAAGAAAGAACAAGTGGAGTGGTGACACTATTTCATAAGTCCCTTTCTCTTACCATATAAAAGGAAGAGAGGAATGGCAGATGGCTTCTTTTTCACCTAATTATAAACGGTTCTCCTATTGCTCTCCTTAACATCTCTGGTTCCACTGGTATTGATACACAGTTTTGGCAGTCCATGTCGCATGTCCTCCACTCCTGTTCTAATTCCAATCTCCTGGTAGGTGGGTATTACAATCAAGTTATGGACCCCTTCATTGACAGGAAATCCACGTCTAGATATATCCCTAATAAAATGCAAAAATCTTTATGCGCACTATTCATTCAAGAGGTTTGGTAGATGCTTGGAGGATATACAATCCAGACAGTTTAGAAATCACCTTTTACTCTCCTACACATAATTCTAAATCTATAATTGACTACATTTTTCTGACTCCTCATCTTCTCCCCTTGATCATGCACCTGTTTCTATTACTATAGATCTTCCCTCTGAACCTTCCAAACCCCAGCAGATGGCGCTTTAATAATTATTTCATTAAAGATCCTATTTTCATTGGGCGCTTCATAAAGTTTATATTAGAATTTTTCTCAATAATTCCAGTCCGAACATACCTTTCCATACTATTTGGGACACCTTTGAAGCGACAACCAGAGGATTAATTATTGATTATGTGGCAGTTAAGAAGAAAAAACTTCACTGTGACAGAATAATTTCTTATAGTTCCTTTCCTTTGGAAACCCAATAAAGAAAACTGTTCTGTATTAATTTATAGAATAGTATTATAAATTTGAATTTGTAAGCGGACAATTCTTCAGAACACGTATATTCCAGACGCAATTTCATCAATGGTCTTTAATAAATTTTTCTCAGGAAGAAAAGAAAAAAGAATAAAAACTTCTTAAGGAATCAACCTCCTTATTATCTTCTATTAAGCAACTCGAACATGCTTATTTCTCTTCTAACAATGATGTTACTCTTAAAAAACTAGCCAAGGCTAAATTAAATTTTAATAGGAAATCTACGGAGTTAGCCTCCGGGGCGTTACTTGAAATTAACTCAAAATTCTATGGTGGACGTAATAAAGCTGGTAAATTGCTCTCAAACTATTTCAAAGTCAAATCCCAAAAATCCAAAGTAGTCAACATCATTGATGATAAAGGCATTAATAATTTTAAAGATGAGGAGATATTAAAATGTTTTACAGATTTTTATAAGAACCTATGTACTCCTGAATCCTTTGACTTGTTGCCTCCTCGCTCCCCACCTTCCGCGTATTGCTTTTTTTTGGAAAAAGACCTATCCCTCTCTGAGATTCAGTTCGCTTTAGCTTAACTACCTAAGGATAAGGCCCCTGGCCCGATGGCTTTACAACAGATTCTTCTCCCTTATCTTTTATCCCTCTTTCAGGTTTGTATTTCTCATAACGAGGCTCGTGGCACTTTTCTAGAAGCCATGATTTGTTTAATCCCAAAGAAAGATAAAGATCTTTCATCTTGTTCCAACTATCGCCCTATTTCTTTAATAAATGTTGATTGCAAAATTTATGCTAAAGTACTGGCCCTTCGTAATATTCAGATAATTCCAGATCTGACCGGTTCTGAACAGACTGGTTTTGTGAAAGGTAGAACCCTAGCAGATAATTCAAGAACCTTTCTAAACGTTATTCATCTTACATTTACATCTAAGAGTTCCTCACCTGTAGCAGCCATTACTTTAGACGCTGAGAAAGCCTTTGATCGCATTCACTGGCTTTGTATGATGCGGCACTTAAATGGCATGTTTTTGGCCCTGGTATCTTGTCTCTTATAAGTTTGCTATATTCTTCTGCAACCACTTCGGTTTTTGATAATGGATCTCAATCTTCTTTTTTTACCCTCCATAGGGGCACTTGTCAAGGCAGCCCTCTTTCTCCTCTGCTTTTTATATTATCTCTTGAACCTTTTCTCCCTTCTTTATGGCATTCTTCCTTATTTCGGGGTTTTACCTATATATCTATTGAAATCAAGTTCACTGCTTATGAGGATGAAATATATTATATATCTCTGATACCATTATCTCTTTACCTGCTTTTCCAGACATTCTATCTTCACACACTGCCCTGGTGGGTTATAAGTTAAACGTTTCTAAATCGGAAGTGCTCCCACTAAACAAATATTGCTTAAAAAACATGTTCGAAGATACAGGTTTCAAATGGACCACCAATTTCATTACGTTTGGGAGTCAATTACTCTTCTTCAATTGCCAAAACAGTTCAACTTAATTTGGAAGATGTTTCATTAAAGGTGACTCACATGGCAGGGAAATGGTCTCCCTTATATTTATATTGGTGGGGAAGGTTGGGCACAATCAAAATGATGATGCTTCCTGTTATTAACTTTTATCTGCCCATGTTACCAGTGAGGCTTCCATTAACGTTCTGTAAGACTCTTAATAGTACATTAAGTAAACTTCTCTGGAATAACAGGAAAGCCTGCATCTCTTTATTTTAATTTGTCTGCACCTAATGATCGGGGAGGTGTTCATTTCCCCAACTTCCGACAGTACCACTCCTCTTTTCTAATTCACCAGGTTTTACCATATCTATCTCCTTCCGAAATTCCCTTCATATCGGTTTCGCGTAGATTGGAGGATTCCTTAATTCATCCCTTTCCTTTTTCCTCACTAGCCATTTTCTCTCACCCTCCTCGCTCATTTAAGTCCCCAACCACCTCACAATTTATATTGACTTTTAATCTGGTCCTTAACAAATTCCTTTCATCCCTGCAAGTATTCCTGGATTGTCCTATATGACACAATGTCCATCAAACTTTCCAATCGTACTATTTTCTGGAGAGACTGGGTAGCCTAAGGGATAATTCAAGTCAAATAATTAGTTCAAGGTTCGCACTTTTATTCTTCTCGGGAAGTTCAGGCCAAATTTTGCCGGCACGCCACTTCTCTTCTCAAGTAAGAGTCTTTAAGAAGGCTCCTAATTCAACCGTTTTTTTCTTCTACCTAGATCTTCATCTACTCAAGCAGATGCAGCATTAGAACCATTATCTACCTCCTCTTCTGTTTGGGCCTCCCATATGTACAAACATCTTCATTTTTCTCTTCCCAATTGCCCCAAGAGTAAAACTGAACATTTATGGAAATCGAATTTGCAGCATACTGTCTCTGTTCACACATGGAACTCTATCTGGACAGTAATACCACACACTTCTTGTAATGCGACCACCACTCAAACTCTTTATTACTTTTATCAGAGGTTATTTTTAACCCCAATAGCTATCTCCAAATACAGTTCCCAACTATCCCCCAATCGTTGATCCTGCAAAAACACCCCTGTCACCTATTTACATTCCTTTTTTCATTGTTCCAACATTAATTCTTTTTGGACAAAGGTATGTAAATCAATCTCCTCCATTTGCTCTATTAATTTCACTTTTGATATTTACTCCATATTTTTGGCCAGTAATTCTACTAATTGGTTTGGTGCTCACAAGTTGGGTACCTTTGTGGATTTGCTACTTTCAATTGGCTTTCAGGTTATTACCTCTAATTGGAAGGAAGCAACTAAGATCACCCTTTCCGGTTGGTGGAATCTTCTCCGTTACCATCACAGGCTTGATAAAGCTTCTGCCACTATCTCTCTGCAACTTCTTCGAAAAGAAACCTTTTGGTCTTTACTTACCAATTATTTATCCTTTTCTGTAAGGCGTAACAAAGACAGTATTTTTGTTTTTCAGCCCCCATGAGTATTGCAATGCATTATTCTTTTATTTTTCATATTACGATATTATATTGATATTATTTTGTTATCTGTAAGTTTAAAGGGCTCCTTATTGGTTATACCTATTCTTTATATTTGGTTTGGATGTTGACTTCTTTTTGATTTCGCTTCCTTCTTTCTCTTCTTCTCTCTTTATCATTCTCCTTTTTATTTATAAAACTTAAAATACTAATTTGCTATTGTACATAATCCTTTATTACTGTTCCTAGGTCCTGGTTTTACTGTTCAATAATAGTAGTTGTATCAGTTTTTCATTTTTACCTTGGTTAGATATATTGTATGATATCTTTGTATTGCCTGCTGTAATGTTGTACCTCTGTTCTTATTTGCTTTAATAAAGCACTTTAAACAAAAACAAAAAAATATGTGCGTTCAGAATACCAGTTGTACAAAAACCTATTGTGTGTGATTTACTAGACTATAATGCTGTTCTTTAACAATTTGAGCCACCTACAGGGTTTACATCACAATTGTATTGCCTATTAGTTCACTAGTGGTTCGTGTTTACAAACGATGGACCTCATTTACAATATTTTGACGCATGCAGCTCAGCAAGCCTTCCTGCTGCACTGCAGTGCATCAAAATAAACAGCAGGAATGCGCTGTATCTACAAGATACAGTGCATTCCTGTCCTTTTCTTCTGTACAGGTGCACAATGGGCTGCCATGTGCCAACACTGGCACCCTTGCACCATGGTGCAAGGATGTCTTTGTTGTAGGGGTGATTGGATTTGGGCAGGAAGAGAGACCTTCTTGCATAAAAACAATCACAAGAGCCGTTTTCCACTTTCTACGTGTTCTGCTAAATGCAGCACATAGAGAAAGGAAAAAGAAGGAGAAATAAAGGTATTGCTCCTCGTTGCTCCTCCCTTACGCCTCCAGGGGAGGCATAGGACTCTGGCGCATTCCCAGGTTTACAAAACCTTGTAAATCTGGGACTGCGTCAGGTTTCATGGATGTTGCGTGGGAACACCCACAGTGACACCCATGGAATGCCCCTTTCACACAAATTAATGTGTAAAGGGGTCCTTATTTACAAGACCATGAAAAGCCATGCAGGGTGGCGTTACATGGCCTTGTTAAAATGGCCAGGCACACTGGTGTGTAAAAAATAATAACTTGACTCATTAGTGGCTAAATGGCTAGTAAAGAATCTCCCATCATTTTTACCATGCATTTATTTATATATCAAGTTTTATATACTTCTCAGTGCATTTCTATAATGTGACAAAGTTTCCACATGTTAAAGATGTTTGTTCTGTGATTTACATAGCAAACATTTTCAGGTCTAGAGTCGAGCATGGGCTTTCAAAGTAAAGCTGGACCCTTGGCTAGGCTCTGGTTTGGCACTACCTCTTAATATGTTGGCCCGCCCACCTATAACTTAAATAGTGCGAAAGAGAGAAGGTCCGTGTAGCCTGATGTTATAGTTTTTTACATTCAAATTTACAAATACGAGTTACATTCTGATTATCTTAATATCAATTTACACTATTCCCTCCTAAGAACATAGAGGGAAATTGTTATAATCACGAAGCAGGAAACTCTTTCAGTAAGTATGAACTGGGTTTAATTGATTAAGATAAGGATAAGGAAAACCCGACCAGCAGTGCCAGGCTCTCCACCAATTCTTACGGCTGCGTGCAGAATGCCCGAGGTTACATGCACGGGACAAGCTGACACGAGCCCAGGACAAGTCGCGAGCCATCACGCGGATTGTAAACATAACACATCTCCGTTCCTTTGACATGAAATGATGAGAACAGAATAAACATAAATTGGTTACATATCAACTAGAAAAGTATTATAGTATAATAGTAAACATCATGTAGATAGTGAGAAAATTAAACATACAATGAGGCTTAATGAAGGAGAAAGACAAACCTGGATAATAAAACATTAATGACAGAAAATTACAATCCTACCCACTCCTTTCCTAAACATTAAACAAAATCTTTCAAGTACGTGGGTGTCCATCTCTTGCGAACAGGTCTATCCCCCTTCACACCAATAACTTGACGTGGAGGTGATGTTAGTAACTGAGACCCCTGAGACTTAATACTTTTCTGATATAATGCTACCCTACGGAGATTCCATGTCTGACCATTTTGTAACCTGACATAGTTACCAGACACAGATTTTACTTGAAAAGGTCCCCTGATCTTGTTAAACATTTTGTGGTTTCCTCCCGGTTTGACCTTAACTAAATCTCCTTCAGAAATATTCGTTTTGCCAACAGTGACAGTGTGTTGGTCTACTGACAAGTGTGATTTTTGCATCCATGTGGGTATTAATTTTGTACCAGCCAATCTCCCTCTCATGAGCTCAAAGGGTGTTTTGTTCATGTTCTGGTGTACAGTTGTGCGATATGCCCAAAGCATTTCCTTGATTTCCCCTTGAACAGACCGATTTGAACACAGAGCAAGTTGTATAGTGCCCTTGACCAATCTATTCACCCTCTCGCACAGACCGTTACCTTAGGGATTATAAAGTGATGTGCGCAAGTGTTTCAAACCTACGTGAGCAAAATATTCCTCCATTTCTTTGGATGTGACCTGTGTGCCATTGTCTGACAAAACCATAGCTGGAATGCCTTCCCTCCTGAAAATGTCACTAAGTACTTTGATAGTGGACTGTGCGTTAATGTTCCTCATGAACGCAACCTCAACCCACCTCGAAGTTGAATCGACCAGTACCATTGCAAATTTTTCACTCTCCTGGAGTTCATAGAAAGGTCCTATAAAGTCAATACAAACTTTTTCCAAACCCCTTCCTCAGATACTACCTGTTCACCAAGTCGAGTACTCGCTCCTACTTGAAGTCTTTCTTCCGACTCCTTACACGACTCGCAGCATTCCACCCAATCTCTAACCTGAGAATCCATACCCAGCCACCAAATGTTTTCTTTGAGGCGCCTGGCCGTGAGAGTCTGTCTCAAATGACCTTCATGTGCCAGGCCATTGATACGAGGTCTCAATGAAACAGGTGGAATATGTCTTTCCCCTCTTACTAAAATGAAATCTCCATGCATTGATATTTCATCCTGTAGTTGTACATAGGGTCTAAGATCTGGTGTTACTGTGCTCTGTCTGGAAACCCCTTCCCTACACATCCTAATCAAACTTCCCATAAAGTGGTCTTCCTTCATTGCCTGTATATATTCGTCTTTAGTAACTGATTTAGAAAGATCTCCCACAAGGTCTTCTAGATAAGCAACAACATTTTCAGTCACCAACTCTTCTGGCCTAGCTTTGGTATCTAGCAACCTGGATAAACAATCCGCCACACTGTTGCACCATCCAGGTACATACTCTACATTGCATGTAAAATCTTGAACACTGACAATTCAATTCAATTTATTTATTTATGTTTTGGCTCTCAAAGAGGGCCACATAAAATATACAATGTAAAACAACAGAACAGATACAGAGAAAATCAAGACGTTTGAGGAACAAGATTAAATCCAAAATAGACACGCGCAAAATAATCTACAAAAGGTCGGACAGACAACACATCTCCAGGTACATATTAATAAATAGCTAAAAAACCTTTAAAAAAGTTAAAAATATAGAAACAGAACATTTTGTTAGGAGGGCAATAAAGTGCATGAAGAAAGCCATTTAAAGTGACAATGCCAAGGCGGAGACAAATAACTTTTAACCATCGGATGCGCAATTTACGGAGCATAGGGCAAATCAATAGAACATGCATACAGTCCTGGGTGCTCAATTTACATAAATTGCACAAAGCAGAGGAGCCATACCATTTGGATAACAGTAGATTTAGTGGAATTAAATCATAACGTAACAGAAACCAAAATCTACGGATACCATGAGGTAGGTTCCAAATGACATAGGGTTGTGGCCGCTTCAGCACATAGGAATTAAGGAGAAGTTCCACATTCCTTTTTTCACCAACTAACTTTTTATCATAATGAAAACAAAGATCCCACGAGGCCTCCTTTAAAACGAGTTTTAACTGTAAGGGAGAATAAGAAAACAGAACGCTTTCATCTAACTTAAGGAGGGTTACAGCCCTTCTAAAGTTACTTACAAGTTTGGAAAACTCTTTAAAATTGCCCAATAGTTCACTTCTGAGGAGAGCTCGCATAGTCCCTACTCCCGCTCTAGCCAAACAGGCCACCCATCTTATTATGGCACATAGACCCTGTACCCAGCTACTCCTGAGTCCAAAGTCAAGCCTGCAAGCAGCCAGAGAGCATGCAGTATTTAAGGAAGAAAGAGATCTTAAGAGTTTCCCCTCAATCTTGTGGCAAAAGTCCCAGTTTTTCACCTCTATGAGTTCAATACCATACAAGATAGTTGCGGGAATTTTTGATCTAAAAACTTCCAGAAGACTTGAAAAGTGCCTTTTTCCCGTTGCCTGGTATAGAGAGTTTAAACCATTGCCATGGGCAAGAGCCTTGCGAGAACAATGCTCTATATGGAGCTTCTCACTCAAGCTAGCCGTGATTATTTTTCCCAGAAATGTGTAGGAATTTACGACCTCCAATCTTTGGCCCCCAATAGCCCAACCATAATTTACCGAACGGCACTTCTTCCTACCGGCTATGCACATCAATTTACTTTTGGTAATGTTAATCTTCATGCAATGGTCTACAGCAAAAGCGTGAAGAGCATGTAGCCGATTTGCAAGGCCTTTGGGGGTCAAGTCGAGGATAAGGACATCATCAGCATACATCAGACAGGATATAGGGGTCCCCCCCACCACCGGGGCAATACCCTCAGTAGCAGACAAGGCGGCGGGAAGGTCAGCCGTGTATAAGGAGAACAAAAGGGGAGCCAATAAACAGCCTTGTTTAAGGCCATTCAAAGATGGAATTCGTGCGGAAAGCCCCCTTTTGCCCCCCAATAAGACCCTACACCAGGTCTCTGTATGAAGAGACCGAACCAGCTCCAACAGAACGGTAGGGACACCAAGCGACGCCAATTTTCTCCACAGCGTTCCGCGGTCTACTTTGTCGAACGCCGTGGAGAAGTCAATAAAGGCGGCATACACTACCCCTCCTCTCACCTGGACATATTTATCTGTGACCACATGGAGCGCGGTGAGATTGTCAAGCGTACCGTGGTCCCTACGAAAGCCGGTCTGTTCAAACGGCAAGATGTTGCCCTCCTCGACCCAATCGGAAAGGGAGCTAAGGAGACATTTCGAAAAGACCTTTCCGATGGAGTCGAGGAGCGCAATCAAGCGATAATTACTGGGGCTATCCCTTGTACCCTTCTTGAAGATGGGGACCAAAATGCTTCCCCTCCAAGATGCAGGTACAGTTTTGGACAAAAAACAGGCTCTAAACAGAGGATACAGGATTTTACTCCACCTTAAAGGGTCTTGTTTAAGGACCGTCATGGGGAGTTCATCCGGGCCCATTGCCCCAGAAGGACGCATATTTTTTATTGCCATCTCAATTTGTTTTTCTGGGGGGTAGTTGACAGGACCTTCAGGTGCAGCATTTATGGGAATATCATCACCTGAAATCCCGTTCCCTGCATAGAGATCCCGGATATAAGACGTCCATATCTCTTCCGCTATAGGGACACTGACAGCTAATCTAGCCAGTCTGCCCGAACAATTTTTGATGCCTCCAGGAGCCAAAACTTTCAAGAGAGGTTTGTGGTCCGTCCTGAGTGTAAATTGAACTCCCCACAAATAAATTCTAAAATATCTCGTTGCCCATGCAGCTGCCAACGCCTCTCGCTCGATGACCGAATAATTCCTCTCACTCATGGTCAACGAACGAGACGCAAAAGCAACTGTATTCAAGTGACTACCACGCTTCTGTGTTAAGACCAATGCCTACAGAGCTTGCATCCACTGTGAGAAATGTGGGTAAGGAATGTTCAAAACTAGAAAGAATATTGGCATTCACAATATTATTCTTAATTGACTCAAAAGCATCCTTTTGTGTTGCCCCCCAGGTAAACACTTTCCCTTTTCTCAAAATATCTCGTAGAGGTTCAACCTTTTCTGCAAAATTCTTGACAAATTTCGCATAGTATTCTACCATGCCCATGAACGATCGTAGTTTATCTTTGTCATCTGGCTCTGCTACATTGAGTATGGCGCTAACAAGATCTTTTTTTTGGTTGGATCCCATTTCCAATACCATGGTATCCCAGATAATCAACCTCTTTGACCGCAAAAACACACTTGTCCTTACGTAACGTTAGGCCAGCTCTTGTTAAACACAATAACACTTTACCCAAAATGCAATTGTGGTCATTTG
Organism: Lissotriton vulgaris; assembly: GCF_964263255.1. Lineage (NCBI taxonomy): Eukaryota > Metazoa > Chordata > Amphibia > Caudata > Salamandridae > Lissotriton > Lissotriton vulgaris. The sequence continues at coordinate 890,937,022 of NC_141685.1, read as the reverse complement.
AGTCCAAACCATATATTAATATGTTGTCTTGAAAAAAAACAACACGTTCAATGTTCTTGAGGATATCCATAATAATCCTTTGAAAACACTTGCAGCTGAACATAGTCCAAAAGGTAACCTCTTGAACTGGTAGGTGCCCTCCGGGGTGATGAACGAAGTGTACTCCTTTGAATCTTGATGGAGTTTAATTTGGTGGTAAGCACTTCGTAGGTTGAGTTTAGAGAACAGTTTACCACCAGCCAAACCCAGAACGATCTCATTGATATTGGGCAAAGGAAAATTGTCCATCACCACTGCCTTGTTCAAGCTTCTCATATCTACACAGAAGCGCAAGGAGCCATCTTGTTTCTGTGTGATGACGACTGGAGACAACCATTGTGTTGCCTCCACCGGCTCGATAATGTCCTCCTCAAGCATTTGATTAATAATCTTTCTTACCTCATCCCTGGCAGACAAGGGTATTGTACGTGCGACATGCTTAACTGGTACACTATTTTTTTAATTTTAATAACATGTCGGTCCCCTAATGCCTCCCCCAAGGTTGTGTTGAAGACTTTCTCATATTTATTCAAAATGGTTTGTACATCACTTGTGTCATCGCCAACACACATGACTGGTGGATCAGCCCTAGGATTTACCCTAATGTTTAGGTCATACTGGTGTAACCATCCCTGAATAGCAGGACCATGAGGAGAAACATAAATCTTACCACGGGTAAGTCTTCCACTGAATGTAATGCATGCCTCAAAATATCCTAAGACACCAATGCTTACCCCTTGATACCCTTCTAAGATGACATCTGATGTAACCGATTTCTCTGTGGCACAAGAAGTGTCATACAATTTCTTTGGGATGATTGTGTATAATGAACCCGTATTTACCATGAGGCTCAGAATTTTCTCATTAACATCAAAGTCTGCTTTTGGACGAGATAGCATGATTTGGTTAGTGTCCCTTGGGTCATCGTTAGACACAATCATCATCACCTCTGCCTCGTCATCAGTTGTGTCACACTCTATCATTGCAACTTTTCTATTGCTGGCTGACCTGCACATCCATGCAAAATGCCCTTTTCTACCGGGAAACACCCATTACAGCGATGTCAATACATCGCAGTCCCATCGCACCGCGATGTTTACATCGTAGGATAAATGGCATTGCATGCATTTACAGCGCATGCCACAATGGCGCGATGACATTAGCATCGTATTAGCATCGCAGGCATGTACAATGCACATCGCATGCTTGCGATCACGCGTTCTCTTTATTGTCTTTCACTGTAAGAGTTTCTGCTATCCGCGTTCCCTTTACTGTCTTTTACGGTAAGAGTTTCTGCTATCCGCGTTCTCTTTACTGTCTTTTACAGTAAGAGTTTCTGCTATCCGCGTTCTCTTTAAGAATGTCGCTTGCTTGCGATCAAGCGTTCTCTTTACTATCTTTTATGGAAAGAGTTTCTGCTATACACACTTTGATCCGCTATCCACGGTGAGAGTTTCTGCTATTTACGAACCGCCCCAATTCTAGGGTTCAGGGCATGTATTAGATTTGCATTATAGCATGCGATGTGTTGGTATGCGGTGTTAAAGTCTTTTGCATTGTTTTCAATTGAGATGCGACGTGATTGGCTGCGTTGTCATTGCTTGCGATGTAAAGGGACATGCGATCTAAAACGGCGAAGTGAGGGCATGCGATGTTACCGTTTGCGGTGTGCAGTCATACAACCCTTTCTACCGCATTTCAAACAGTCTTCAATCAAAGCAGTCCAATTTTTGGAATCTGCTAGATGAAAGAGACTCCCACATCTATGACATGAGCATATGTTTTGTTTTTGTTTGTTTGGTAGTGCCTACTTTAGCTTGTGAACTTTGTGTGTGTTTTGTTTTTATAGGGTTTACGGTCTCGCTACCTTCAACTTGTACTGCTGCAACCTCTGAAGTGTTGCCTTGTTGAAGGGTTTTCGATTCTTTCATACATCTATCACTTTCTTCTGCCACTTTTGCTATGGTTATAGCTTCTGTGAGAGAAGGGTTTTTTGCAGCTCATAACTTCTCCTGTGTTTTCTTACTGTAACATTGTACGATTAACTGATCCCTGATCATTTCGTCTTGCATGCTACCAAATTGACACTTTACAGACAATTCCCTTAACCTTGAGACAAAGTCATCAATAGATTCGTTTTGTTTCTGTGGCTGGGTATAAAACTTATGTCTTCTCATGACAATGTTCTCTTGTTTAGCAAACCTTGTATATAGTCTAAACAGTGCATCTTTATAGACATCATCAATCTCTACTGGTGGCGCGGGTAAATATTTAAAAATCCTTTGACCTTCCTTGCCTAACGCTCCTAATATTAGTGCCTTTTTCTTAACTGCTGAAAATTTTGTACCATCTAGAGCTAAAATGTAATTTTCAAATGCTTCACATCAATCATCCCACTCCATGGCTGGTTCCCCAGGAACAACCAACAATTGAACAGGTGCTTGAATCGTGGTAACATTCATCTTGAGTGATAGTGAATGTATCTCATTTCTAAGGAATGTGTGTGTATCACAGAAGAAAAACAATCCTGAAGAAGATGATACACATTGTAATGTGTGTGTATCACAGAAGTTGGTTCCAAAAAGGATATGCACTTGAACATTGTCTCAAAGTATACTGCTTATGTTAAAAATGTCCAGTGACAGTCTCACTCCCTCTGTGCACAACAATTTCTTCTGAAGTTTGCAGCCCTTTCATCAAAAAGCACAATGTGAGGTTTATTTTATCAATAACTTTGCAGTATAGCGTCTATTTTACTTTGGTGGGGCCCAGTATACGTGTATCGCCACTTTAATTCTGATATCTTGCTTGTACTTCACATAGTGGGGCCCACAATGGCAGTATCGCCGCTTTAACTGGATATTTCACTTAGTGGGGCCCTGAATCTAAGCATCGCCTCTTTAATTGGCATTTCTGTTTTAATTCCTCCGAAAGGTAATAGAGTTATTACAACGCATGCCATTCCAACATAAGTATGGGTAAGTATTTATCTCATTATTATTAATTTATTTATTTTAATTATATTACATTTTAATTTAATTTAATATATTTTAATTTAATTTATTTTAATTAAACCCCTACACTATCCAACACTTACCCTACTATTACACCCCCTGGAGTTAGAATAGTAATTTTAACCCCTACACTATCCAAAACTTACCCTTCTATTACACCCCAGGAGTTAGAATAGTAATTTTATCCCCTACACTATACAACACTTACCCTATTACAACACCCCCTGGAGTTAGAATAACACCATTTGGCTGCCACCGTGACCACCTACTGAAGGACTGTGATACCCCACAGGGACCATAAGCTTATCGCTGCGGCCATGATGTTGCTGCAGCGCTGAGGGTGATTATCCCCATGATGGAATTTGGTGAGAGAAGTTCACAGCATTCTGTATCAATCCTTGCAACATCCCATGGAGGCTCCCATAAGTCAGAGAGCACTGCCGATGGAGGGGGCGACCAGTGGCGGGCGGTGCAAAGGGGGGAGGCTGGATCGGAGTGGACACATCCTGATGGTAGGGGCTGGACGGGGCCACCATGAACAGACTTACCACATTCTAGGCATGGCCAGAGATGACCCAGCTGGGGGCGTGGACCAGGCCTGAGGCAGCTGTCAGGCCCACTGGATTCCTCCTTCACTGCTTGAGCATTGGTGTGGGCTGGGAAGCCTGCTTAAATGACAACGCTGATGTGATGGTTGGGACCAGGTGAGCAGGCTATGTGCAAATAGTGCAAAATACTTTAAAAACATGTACAATTTACCTTTCTAAGTAATACATAAGATACAAAAAATACGTAAAATTGACACAATTAAAATCAGACAAAAATTAAAAATGAATTAATCTAAGCACTAGACATCAAGTTCAGTAATCTACTGCGTTTGTACCAGGCTACATGTAAACATTTGCTCGAAACAATAACAATAACAGGAGTAGTATCACTTTTTAAAATTCTAAGAGCTACTAAATATTTGTTCACCTTCAAATTATGACACTGTAGTTTACCCAGTACCAACGACCTTCATAAGCATGATAACAGGTATGTATTTCAGTGTTAAGATGATTTTTAGCAATACAAATCACAACACACTTCTGGGCTACAATACAAGAGGAAAAACATTTAAATTCTGCAAAAGATTTAAGCATCCTAATTTAGATACATTTACTGATGATATTTGGGTTACTTGTGATAAAATGACTAACAGCTTATGAACCAGGACCCATGATTCAATAGCTTCAGGTTTCCTTTGTTTAGGCCGTTAACATTTAGGGGCTGATTCCGATCCGTGTCGGAAGGGCACCGAAAGCGATCCGGCTGGAAAAACTACGAGCCGTACGCATGTTTTCCACCCGACTCGTACAGCTGTACGAGCGAGCAAGTACGATGCGAGCTACATGAAATTCGCCGACCAAGTCGTTTTCGGGTCCGAACCGCTCTGTACGTCTCGGTTATAAGCCAGTACGATGCACGCGTCGGACAGCCGGTGCGAGCCAGAGTGTCCGGCTCGCAAAACATCTGTGAAGTTGCCTTTGGGGGTCCACGTCTGACCCCCTGTCACCCGCAGCCCTACCTATTCGGACACAGGGGGAGACCCAAGGGTCTCCCCAACACAGGCATGTACGGTGCGGATGGCACTGACGTGTACCCACTGTAGGGGGGGGCCCTTGTGTGATACGTACCCATTCAGTCAATGGGAGCATACGGCCACATCGTACTCGCTCAGTCGTACTGCAGGAGTCCGGCTCATCATAAAACACTCTGACCCGGATCAGAATCGGCCCCTAAATAAGAAAGTATTTAATTTAGCAGAGAATTAAAGAAAGTGACTCCTTTTTATTTAATATCAGCTTAATTGGATTTTCTTTTAACACAAACATAAACATTGAAGATAAATCTATATGACTTAAAGGACCAATCCCCTTTGAAGCCATTTCAATCAACAAAGTGGCAAACTAGATATATGGGGACCTCAGCCTGCTTCTCTCCCCCCTTTCTATACTAATGCATAGCAGTACAAACTGGATCCATCATACATGTTATCCAATAATTACTGTGACTAAGCCTCAAACCTGCATTATGGACCTGTTCTTCTCTCCATGTTAAATTCCCACATTTACAAGATCAGTACAGATACCCCTACCCAATATCTAATTTTTCTTTCATTTCATTTTCATTTGATTTGTCAGATCGAATATAAAAATGAATCGAGCCATAGACATAAATAATAAAATCAAGTTATGGTATAAGATCAATAAAACATACAGTACAGTATGTTAACATAATAAAATACATACATAAGTAAACAATCAATGTATAAAACATAAAATCAAAGTAAAACCAGTAACAATTTAAAAGAAAAGGGTGCTGGTTAGGGAGGGAGGCCAATGTGCTCAGTCAAATCAGCTACGCCATGTACAGATATTTTGATACAGCAGTTACCAAAAGCATGCTAGAGTTGCTTTTACAGATTCGTAGCCCAATTACCCGAGTTGTTAGCCCCAATAGTCACCACATAGGTGTAATCCAACCAGATCTAGGTTTAGAACATGCAAATTATTGTTCTCTCGACAGGACAATTGCTCAGCGGGTATGTCTTGGAATTGTTCGAAATAAAGGCAGCAGTAGGCATAATGCCATACCTAAACTTCAAAAAGTACAACCTCGCAAGCATGGGATTAATGTAGGAATTCCTACGTCTGAGTACATGTTTGTGGAGGAGTAAAGATTTGGACCGGCTACCAAAAATGAACAATGTTTCCCTTTGTTCAATGGACTTGGCCCAAAATCTATTCTTCATATAACCTGCATGGACACACAGGACGATGACGGATCATGCCAACACAAGGGCCGGACTGGTTACCAGGCTTTTCTTAATAAACAGTGCAAAAAAAATGTTTTTCAAACTACGCTTTAAAGCTATTTGTTTTCTATTGTTCATTTAGAAATGCAGGCAGCTCCCCAGCAAAAAAATCAGACCCCTCAGCAGTGAACCTGAACCTCACCCGGCCACCCCAGCAAAAAATATCCGGTAGCCAGTCCGGCCCTGGTGAACACTCTTTCAATTCAAAATAGAGCAGAGCCTTGATGACATAAGCCAACTCAGAGATCCTCTGGCTATTATGCCGAATAATAATTTCTGTGAGGGCACCTATTTATGGTGTCAGTTCCTTAGTGCTCTATACTCAGATCCAGTATAGGATAGGATACAATTTATCAAATTTCATTACTGGTTATAAAGCAAGGTCTAGTCTTAAGGCCCGCAATGGGGTGCCACATCCAAGGTTTAGGAGGGACCTGATAAAAACTATTTTCATCTACCCCCAGGGTTGATATGGTACATCGTCCCACAATTCCACACCATACAATGTAGCACTCCTAATCTGAACATTGTAGGTCTCAAATGCTGACAAGCTGGGAAGGAAGGGGACATTTTTAGAAACTTAACTAGTGCTAAGTCCCTGTATTTAATCAATGCGCAGCTCTTGGATATTTGAGATGACCATGAGTCAATGTTGAACAATTTAATCCATACATAATCAAATTCTTTTACTCTCTCCATGTTGTTGGGTCCCAAGTACATATTCCCCTAAAAGTTCCTCCATTTGTTTTCAAAGGATTGATTTACAACCCAGGCATCAAACCAAAATAGTGAGAATTTATTGATGGGAGTTTGCAACCCACCTGCAGATTTGGAAATTAGAAGGGTGCCATAAGCAAAAAATGTGGGTATATTTTGCCCTACAAGAACTGGAGACTTGTTAGCACAGTCCAAAAGTAAGCCTATATAAATAGTAACAAACAAGAGAAAGTGAGTCGGAGTCAGAACACAACCCTAGTGAACTCCATTCTTGACATTGATTTTCTCAATGAGTTCGGTGCTGGGTCTCTGGGTTTAATATCAGTAATGAAGGCGCTTTATAATGTTGACACGGTTACTAGGGACACTCATAGTAGCCAGTACTTCCTAGACCCTAGCTCTAGGGACCTAATTAAGGGGGCGATTAGGATTGCGATGATTCCGCATCCTCTGGGCCGGCGGAAGCCACCGCCGGCCCAGAGGATGCGGAATTACCACTGTGGCCCTTCAAAAAACCCACCACCAGATTAGGATGGCAGTGGGATCAGCGGCGGACGGCAGGTCCATCCGCCGCTGATCCGCAGGGTGTTGGCCGCAATCCAGTCAAATTACAATGTGTTTCAAAACATGATTTTCCGCTGCGGACTCACCGCTGTGGAAAAGCGTGTGGAAAATAGCTTCTGGGGGGCACTTGCGGGCCCCCAGGGTGTCAGGGGGTGGGGGGTGCACATGGGGGGTACCTATGGTACCCCCCAGCATTTGCATGTACAAGGCGGCAGGCACCGCGCAGTGCCTGCCGTTTTGTGCATGCAAATGGAAGAAATGCATATTTAAACTTGCGGCGGGTGCTGCTTCAAGCAGCACCCGCCGCAATGTTAAATATACAGGATGTGACCGCCAGGGTGGCGGTCACATCCTAATTCGCACGGAGGGACCGCCGATACCCCTGCGGATGGTCCCTCCACCTCGGCGGTGGCGGACGGACGCAGCTCCGTCCACCATCCTTATGAGGCCCTAAATGTGGCACAAAGGTCAATGAAGGCAGCAAGAAAGGGTTACAACCACTGATGTTGACAGCCTTCCACTTAATCATCAAAAAGCAAAAGACTCAGTGGCCGATTACAATTGCGGAAGGCCTGTCACCACCAGCCATGCGGTGGCGGTCCTTTCACAATCGGACCACGATTTCCCCCAGTCACATTACGATGGGGGAGGGAATCGCATTCGGACCGCAGCGGACACAAAGACCGTCCGCCACGGAACCGCCGCAGGCAATCATTGCAATCGCCTGGTGGAGCGTTCTGCATCAATGAAATGGTGGTGGTGCCTAGAAGGCACCGTCTGACAGTTCACCATTCTGTCTACAGCCAGCTATTCCGTGGTGGGCAAACTGCCATTGAAAGGCTGGTGGAAATTGGTTTTGGGGGCCTGTTGCGGGGCTCCCTTGTGTTGGAAGGAAGTGTGGGTGCACTGGGGGGTACCCATGGTACCCCCTACATTTCACTGCACCAAGTGTCAGGTACTGTGTGGTGCCTGCCGCGTAGTGCAGTGAAATGCACAACATGCTGTTTTAACTTCACTGCGGGTACTGCTGTCAGCAGGGCCCGCCGCAATGTTAAAATTCAAAATGCGACCATGGTGGTGGTCGGATCCTGATTTGCTGTGCAGGACTGCCACATGTATGGCCGACGGTCCCGGTCTCCACCAGGATGGCGATGGACTCCAGTCCATCCGCCATCGTAATCGGCCCCTTAGTCCATGGAACCCATCATAGGTCTAAAGCCAGCTTGCAAGTGTGCTAGAATATCATTATACGGTTCAATGATGTTAAAATGCATAACATTGCAATGCATGGTTATACAACGCAGCCATTACAACACAAAATCCATACAACACTTGATTTTACAATGAATACTGTTACTACGCAGTCCCATAGACTGGCATTATAACTACCATTACCATGCACTCCATAACAAGGTATGCCATTACAACACATACCATTACGAATCAAATATAATGAACTGTAAAAAAAAGGTTATCAACCTCACAAAAAAGTTTTGGAAAAAACTGAAACACTACATTTTGAGAAAGGTATTTGAAAATAAAATCTAAAATGAACATTTACTGTATCTTTCATGGTTTAAAACAATCTATTCAATATATTACTTATACAAAATGAAGCAGATGCAATGCAAAAGCAATTTTTCAAGTCTCCTTTCTCTATTATTACTAATAACTCTGTATTCATTCATGTAACAAAATGGCTGCCATTCTAAGCAAACAGGACAAAAAGCATTTCTAAACATTGCATATTAAATATAGTTTCTGTCAGATTTAATTTCTAAATTTAAAATGCAATTGATAATGTTATGTTTTCAATTACATTTCAGTACACAAAAAAATATAACTTGAGCCATCTACCATTGTGTGCTCACTGAATCACTGACTTCCCAGGTGTCCACGTGCATCAGATCACCGAGTAAAAAAAGAGACACATTGCTTTGGAACACGGTCACCTATGGATCAAGTACGTAAAAGAGTCACAACAAGCACACATACCCATAATACAATAAAAAACATACATATTTTTAAATAATAATTCTTTTATTAATCCACAGACTTCTTCCTAACTCTATCCAAAGACACTCACAAAAGTAAGTGCCTCTTAAATAAATCGACTGGTATTTAAATAAACATTTTCCATCATTTTTTATTAAAGGGAAAAAAACTAAATTACTGAAATGGTATTGTAAAAATATAATGGAAGTATACCATAAACAGACAATTTGAAAAGTATGCAGAATGTAGCTAATAGCACATGCATGTAAGTGAAGGAGAAGCAAGCATACCACATTACTAATTCTAACTAACCCCTTCTTCTGACTTACTTGCCTGTCTTTATTTAAACAATTAAATTGGCATTTTTTAAAATGTATTATTTTGGTGATGTTTCAATTCATCCTGTCACCAAAACTCTTCTGTACTCCAAAAACCAAAATCCCAAAAACCTTTGACCATAAATCCATTAATATCCAAATGGCCTGAATCAAAAAAGACCAGCATAAACACCAGTATGAATATCGTATTTGCCGGTTTAAAAAGCTGTGTTTTAAGTCAAAAACCCAATCCCAAAGCAAAATTTACAACAAACAACCCGAAAAGATCATTTGAACCAAAACAACACAAAACATTGTGATTTACACTAACCACCACATAACTACCGCTCTTCTCTCTCTTTACAATTAATTTAGCCACCTACAACTCTACAAATAAATTATTAAAGGTTCTTACCTGACCACAGCTCTCCCTTTCATCCGATCTTGACTGCGACACTCTACTCACTGTAGAAACAGACTTTCAACCACATACATCAAGTCTAATAGAAAAAAGAAAAAAAATAATAATTATTATAATTGAATACAATGCAAAAGCATGGGAAGAATATATTTATAATGTTTAAAACATATTTAAAAAGTTCAAAACTATACAATTTTATTTTTTTAAATTGTACATTTATATATTTTAATAAAAATGTATTTCTTATTTTTAACTATAATTATATTCTATTATTTCTTTTGAATTATTAATACAAAAAATCAAACTTGAAAAAAGTATATGGTGCTTCATTTAATAATTTATATTTTATAACATTTATTTTTAATTATAATCTTTTCTTTAACTATTTTTTGTCTTTTTTGAACTTTACACTATTAACATGATTTGTTTATAAATTAATACTCTGGTATTAAACCTAATACACTTTCCACTCCATAACCCCTAAATCCCTCAAATCCTGTGACTAAGGGATTATGTGACAAACCCAGACATAATATATATTTTTTTAAATCTATTTAAAAATCTTAATTTATTCTGTAACTAAACTAAAACTCAGGTGTTAAAATTAATGCCTGAGCATTAATATACTTCGCAACCCACATCACCAAATCCCTCACATCCCATGCTAAAGGCTTCTGTTATTAACCCTTGCTTATTTTTGGCTTTTTAAAAAGAATATTAGAAATATTTTTAATTAATTCTTTAATAAGATTATTCCTAAATGATTAAGCTGCAAACACTTTCATAATATATAATAATATTTTTTAAACTGCACCTATGTTTAAAATTACACTGAAGTATTAAAAGTAATACCCAAGTATTGAATCATTTTCTCCCACATTGCCCCTCAATCCCTTTCTCCCATGCCTATAGAGTTATGTTGCTAAACCATAATTATTATTATTTTTTTAAGTTTTAAATTTAAAATAATTGTGTAAGTAAATGAATACTCAGGTATTAAAATTAATAGATGCACATTATTTCACTTCTCCACCCATAACCCCTAATTCCCTCATATCCCATACCTAAAGGACTATGTTACAAAACCTTTTGTTATAATATAATATTTCATTTAGTTTACTTTTAACAATTATAATTAATTCTCTTAATAAATCAATACTCAAGTTTTAGAATTAATACCTCGATATTGAAACATGTCCACACCCATCTCCCCTAAATCCCTCTCATCCGATGTCTAAAAGGTTATGTTGTAAATCCATACATAATAAAACCAAAAACATACCAACATTATTTTAAAAAATGTAATACCTAAAAAGTGAGGTTAAAAATAACTAACAACAAACTTTAAAAAAAAATAACAACAAACACAACTTACCTCAACCCCAATTGGGTTGTAACGGCATGTGTTTTAATGGTACCTGCGTTATAATGTTACCTGCATTGGTAATGGTAATTGCGCTGTAATGGATTAGTTGAAATGGCATTACATTGTAATGCCTGGGTTGTAATTGTAGTTTCCCTCATTATACACAATCCACTCTGATAACTTCACAAGCAGCTGCTTGAAAAAGATTTGTTGCAAACTATCCAAAAGACTAATAAGAGTATTGTTACTGCGTGCAAACTTTTTTGTAAATCGAAATTATCTCAATTACTTTTCATGTTGAGAGGTTCAAAACCATGTCAATAGGGGACCCAAATAATGGGATCATATCGGAACATAGCAGGAATTTTGTCGAGCCCAGAAGCCTTTCTTTGGCTCTGGGATATGACTATTGCTTCTGTATCTACAAGTAAAAACGTGACAGAGGCAAAAAGAGCTTAGCAACTGGCTGCTTTTAGATTCCGCACAAGACGAGCCTGGTAAAGGCATGTATGAAGATGAACATAGCAGTTTGAAGTGAGCAATCCACTCACTCAGTTGAATATGTACCTCCAATGTCATCACGATGATTGCCACCATAGCTAGCAATATATCAAAATGATTTAAGCTCTTTTTTTGCCACATCAAAAAGATCATCCCACTTCCTTCTTTCTCAAATACATTTAGGGACTGATTCTGATGCGGGTTGGAAAGCTTCCCGACCGAATTGGTTTGGAAATGGTTTCCGACTCACCCAGATTGGGAGAGTCCGACCGACGGAGTAGGTTGCATCCGGATGCTTCCAGATGCGATTTGGTTAGACTCCCATTGGCTTCAATGGGAGCATATGTTCCTAACCGCATCCTAATTGAGCCCTGGGTCGGGAAGACAGGTCCCCGATCCGATTTGGAAGGAGCAAATGCCATTAGGAGTCCATCCTAACCGCATCAGAATCAGGCCCTAGGTGGGAATGCTTTCCTAACCACATCAGAATCAGGCCCTAAGTGTGTTTTGGGACTTTCCTATTAGCCTTAAGCCTGTTGCCTTGATTTAGGGTAAATAGATGGATTTTCTTAGCAACCCTAGAAGCTAGGGTGAACCATTCCTGGGTTTTCAGAGACCTAGATGTCCTTTTAAAATTCTTTTGGATCCAATCTATCAATTTTGTGAATAGCTCATTATGTGCCTCTCTATCACATTACAGTGTTACCAATTCTCAACCATCAAGCCCAAGAAGATAGCCATATATATTTGGGATTGGATCAGGTGAACAGCACATGGAATTCCATTTAACATTTCATTGGTTGTTGCTTAGTGCCAGGATATTATTACAAGGCTGAGTGAGAAATAGGGATCACTGACATAACATCGACACGTCTAATATCGACCTACAAAATCATCGACACACAAATATTCATAACATACATTTCGATAGTCCTTACTTATTTTAAAAAATACATAAATATCGACACAAAAATATCATCAAACATTAACATCGATATCACTATTATCAATAAAAAAATTAAATTATAACTAATATCGTAAACATTAAATAAACATACCAAATGACACAATCATCAATAACAGAAATATAGATCACACAAATATCTACAAAAACAAAATATTGGCACCTTAAAAATATTTCAAATAACAAAATGCATAACAAAAAAATATAAACAATATCACAAACACACACAACATATTAAATAAATAAAATAAAACTTAAATAAATTATAATTATAAAAAATTACAAAAAATTACTTTAATATAAGTAACTCCACCAAATAATTTACTCTTTACAAACAGAATATATAAAATAAAGAATTATTATTATACATTCAATACAATATAAATTACAAATGATATGCTATTGTACCTTTAAAAAAAGTAAGAATAAAGAAAGGTTTAACTAAACATTAATAGCATTTCTCATATAGGAAAACAACTGCCAAAATAATTAAAAACATTAGTAACAACCAATGAAAAACACCTACAACTTAAAAAAACCCAATAAGATAATAAGAACAATTAAACAAACACTATATAAACTGATGAAAATGTAACATTATTTTATTCTACAATAACAAAACCAAGAATAAGGGGAATCTCTGCCGGATTGCTTCTACAACATTGAACTTCCTCACTGAAAAATCTGATTTCAACTTCACAAAGTAAGTAAAATATCGATTTAATGTTACAACTGTATAAAATATTTGTAAAACACTTTTTACAACAATTAAATTAATAATTTAATATTTGTTTTAATTATATCTCCTCTACAGAAACTCCAACAGACACTCAACTAACTACAAAAATAATCAAAAAACACCTTGCAAAAAAATCAAGTATTAATTACAATTAAACTAATATAATAACTAAAAATCCCAACCCAAAGGACCCACTAACCACAAAAACCACAAAATACAGGAACTGCTGTTAAACAAATTTATTAAAATTAATCTTTTTCTGCAGAAAATTAAAAGAAACACTAAAGCCAAGCACCAACAGAAACATCTCATCGTCAAAAAAAGTTCAACATATTCAAGCATGTAAGTATAATTTTGTATATGGAAATCTGTATTACAATAAAAACAATTACTCTACATTTAATATTTTTTATATACATTTCTCATAGCATTTCAAACATCAGCATGACTGAAGGTACAAAATGTATTACTTCCCAGATAGGAAAACTTTTGTTATGCTATATTGGATATGTCTACATCCAAGAAAAACAGACAGGCGACAAAATTAATTGAAAATGCAGCAAATAGTATGCAAATGCGTGTTATGGGAGGGCTACAACAAAGTAAACTACTGTATTAAATGGTAATGAACATAACCACCCCCCTAACATTGTGGAAATAGGATTGAGAGACATTTTAGAGACTCTGAAAGTAGCTAGCACTAACTAACAAGCTACTACTGAAATTCTAAAAGATATACTCCCCCGAGTTTCAGAATATGTAACTGGCCAATTACCCTCTGTTACAACGTTAAAAAGTCTAATAGCTAGAACAAAAAATCAACTATGACCACCCCACCTGCCCCAAAACTTTCAGTGAAATTTAAAGACCCCCTTCACTCCGAATCGCTCATCGTACTTTGGAAAACCTACTCCATAGAGCTGAACAATTCAGCCCCGGCGGGCTCTATCTCTCCATATGCCTTCCGAAAACGATTCAGTCAGCGCTAAGGGTTTCCAGGCATCATACTTGGTCATTTGGAATTGGGAACTAGTTGGACGGAAAAAAGGTCTCCGGATCAGTTTAGGTAAAAACAAATCAGAGTTGGAGCCCTTCCGACCGAGATCGGAATTGGGCCTTACGACTTGAACAGTCTGTAACACAGCTAGGTCCAAAACTAACTAAACAAACTAAAACAATGTTTGAGCACTTACAATACAAAGTTGGGAGGTCATTAGGATGTGGGGTGGATCGCCACCGCCCGCATGGCGGTGGCAATCTGCCCTACATCCTTGCCCGCCAGCCACTCATTTACCCCTACCATATTAGTATGGCAGGGGTACCGCAGGGCACGGGAAGACCAGCCGCCGCTGTAGACGGTGTCTGCTAGACACCACCATCCATATAAGTATGGGGGCGGAAACATGCCTTTTCGTGGTGGCATTGCCGCCACTGAAAGACATGCAGATTCTGCTTTCGGGGGCCTGTAGCGGGCCCCCAGGTATTTTGGGGGGTGGGGACATAGGGTGTACCTATGGTACCCCCACCTGTATTTGCATGTACAACGCTGCAGGCAGCGCTCGGTGCCAGTCACGTTGTGCATTCAAATGCACAGCTTGCGTTTTTGGCATTGCGGCGGACGATGCTTTCAGCACCGCCAGCCACAAAGTTAAACATGCGGGATGGCAGGCGCATCCTAATTGTGTGTGCGGGACCGCCGCATGCATTGCGGGCAGTCCCAATTCCCGGGGCTATGACGGGCGGACAAAGTCAGGCGGACATGCAAATGCAGGCCCCCAAAATACTTGGGCGTCGGCTACGGGCCCGAATGTACCGCATGCCTTTCCGTGATGGAAATGCCGCCATGGAGAGGCAAATCCCTGCATGTATCCTAATGTGGATGGTGGTGTCTACCAGACACCGCCACCATATTAAAACCTTTTCCACCCAGGCGGAAAACCGGCGAACAGTCTTTCTGTCCGCCGGAGTCCCCCCACCATAGTAATATGGCGGGGAGGAATTGAGTGGCGGACAGTGGGGTACGGCGGGCGTGTCACCACTGCCATGCGGACGGTGGCGATCCGCCCGCTATAGTAATCAGCCCCTTCGTTTGTAGTTTTGCGTATGCAAAATGTGGTTAGTGCATTGATAGGTCTATGTTTAATTATGTTTCGAGTATGGTGTTATTAGTTTGTTTATGTGTGTTTTTTAATCATTTTACTGTATTTTTGTGCTGAAGGGATGGTGCTATTTTTTCCACAGGTTTTTGACATTTGGAAGTTGCCGTTGGGAGAAGTATGCTTTTTTTAAGGAACTGTGTATTAGTTTCTCCTAAACTAATAATTATTTTACAGTTCCTTTATTTTTCGGGTATTCCTTGAGCATTTCTTTTTTTAATAAAATGTTTCAGGTTTTCTATGGATTTAACACTTTGGATGTATTGCTGGTAGATTATATTTTATACAGTTGTATTTTTCCATTTTTGGGGGGACTTTTAACTAAGTTTTGGGATATTTCTACGTTTGGATTTATTTATGGCAGTTTGGATAACATTCTTCAGCTACAAAAATGTGAGTTATTTTAAATTATTTACAATGGGTGGGAAATGTAATTTTTGTAATTGTTATTGACTTTTTTTTTAACATATAAAATATATTTATTATGTCAATTTGCTTTTTTAAAGTCTAAATTAATTGACCAAATATTGATATTTATTTTAGATGTTTGAAAAGAAATGTTTAGTTAAGAGCTCGGTTTACAATTAGGTTTTTTCGATGTTTATTTATTACTGTTTTAAAGTAGGGATTTAGCTATTGTTTCTAAATATTCTAGCCCTTTAGTGTTTGGATAGAGTTTTGGGTAGAGTCTTAGGGGGCCCTTTATTGTTTGGATAGAGTCTTAGGGGGTCATTAGGATGTAGGGGGGATTGCCACCGCCAGCATGGCGGTGGCGATATGCCCTACATCCTTCCCCGCCCGCCACCCATTTCCCCCGCTATATTAGTATGGCAGGGGTACTGCGGCAGACGGGAAGACCGTTGATGGAGCAAGGTTTCGCTCGTAGAGAGACTTGCTCAGATTCAACCCTCTCGAAATAATATATAATGCACTAATAAACATGTTTTGTCTTATTAATAATGCACCACATGATATTTCTAGCATGTAGGGGAAGCTTGCATATGTACTTTCCCTAACAGTAACTCGAGTGACCTAATATGGCCGCCGCAATGCGGGAACTTTTCTGCGAATGCGTCTTTCACATGATATGGCGTATTCTCTGCTTTGGTGGGAAATCTTGCTTCTGCGCACTAGAACTAAAGATGGCTGCTCTGTGTTTTCACAAGCTAAAGCTTGCTTTGCCGCTTTTACTAAATTGTTTGTTCTGCTTGATTCCTAATGCTGTAGTTAAAATAAAGCAATGGGAATAGAGTAGAGATAAGTGGTATACAGTGCATTAGTTTATTATTTGTTCTAAAACTGTTTCTCTTTGACTTTACTATTAGCTCGTATTTGGGCCTGATGCAATCTTGCTGCACTCCATCTTGCATTCCTGCGACTGGGCAGAAGAGCTCAAGAGTCCACAAATCATGGCATTGAATCTGTGCCATTGACTGTCTTGCATGAAGATGCACCTGGGAAAGTCACCCTTCGACCTCTCGAGAGGAAGCTAAATTGAAAATGTTGCATACACTGTATTTGTTATTGAAACATCTATTGTCGGGTGGAATAAAAAAGTGCATGGGAATATAAAATGATGGGAGGGAACATTAATTTGAATATATGAATCAAGTGACCTCATAACTGGTATGGTGTGATGACCTCTCCTCGTCTTTTGACCAATCAAATTGAGGGAATACAAAAACTCGCAACATTGGGGGTGGTACACTGCCCTGGAAAATTGTATAACTAAGGCAGGCTTAGCCAGATAGTTTGTCTGACTTGTCTGAATAGCTGACCTGTCACTGACCCAACACACTCAATTGGCGGTCGAGAGTAGAGGTGACGGCAGAGCACTCTGTTAGAAGATTCGATAACCCAATCGGGGTTCTGGGAAGTAGATTGATAACCCAATCTGGGTTCTGTGGGAGAAGGCTTGATAACCCAATCAGGGTCTGACTGTTAGCTGCAGAGAGGTTTGCGACGCTGGTGTTGCACTTTAGCTGTGGGTGCCGGTCCTGACCTGCGGGGGTCACGTCCTGATCCAATTTGGTCCGTACTTGTCCTGATTCTGGTCTGGGCCTGTCCTGCCCTGTTGGCACCTGAATAATTGAACAAAGAAAACAGCACATTGACTACGTCCCCCAGGATTCTTCGTGGACCAGGAAGTAGCGCACAGCGAGGACGCCGAAGCTGGAACTGGAGCTGGAACCGCTTCGCATTGCATTGCCGCGATCGAATGGAGGTAAGACCCGCAAAACCTCATGCACATACCGGCTAACGGATAGACCCTTGACCCAGGCCCCACAGACTAATTCGGATCATCATTCTTTTCAGCGTGGGCCATAATCTCGGACGCACTGATTGATCCTTTGGTGTAAGGTTGAGCCCAGATCTGCCGACTACATAGTCCGACTCACGCTCCGCCGCCGGGAGCACTCGCCGCATCTTCCGGCTTTACAGATTCATTTCACTCGACAGGCAATCATCGCATACCATTGCAGGATTCACATCATGTAAGTTTGACTGAGAGGTGTTTTCTTGCATGATGACTCTTTGGTCTAAAGAGATACGTTTTAGTAATTGAAGGCATCTTGTGTGTTTCTTTTGTGATAGATGTTTGACTATCCGGACATACCTATACGTCTTCTGGTTTCTACTTAAACTGAGAGGTAAGAGGCAGCGGCTGGTAGTAGAAAAAGGCAGTGTAGCTTTAGAGTTTGATAGCAAACCAATAAGTGCTTTTTCCTTTTTCTCTTTCACAGACCTCGTCCTGATGAGAACTCTTTTACTAATTTGAGTTCAAAACGCGTTGACTCTATAAGCCTAAAAAGATTATCTAAAACTGTGAAAAACATCAAACGGTTTTTATAAAATACAAATGTTCTTGGGCTTCACTGTAATCCAATTGATTACATTATTGAAATAATTCACATTGTTTCTTGTAGATGTGTCTGTATATAATGTGTATATAGTGTGGTGTGAAAGTTGTATGATTGAAGGTGTGTGATCTGTTTTTGTTTAACTTTTTCCAATTTTTCCTTTTTTGTAGAAATATATATTTGAATATATGCTATTTGTTGTTCATGTTGTACATAAGGTCTTAAAAAATGAACTTGGTGAAAATCTTCCTTTAAAGTAAAAATGACTAAATGAGTCTAATCAAAATAAAATAAATAAACGACACTTTTTTGGTCAAAATAAACATTTGTTTCATCTCTGATGTTTAGCCAAGAGAAGGCAGGTAATTGATTGGCAGCACGTGCATTTTCTGTTGTTCATTATTAGCTTGTGGCAAGCTGTGCTGTTGGGAGCCCAAACCCAGTAGTTTTTGTTCATGGCTGATTAAACAGGCGCTGTCGGATGGACCAATTATGCCTCTTCGGATAGTGGACTCCGGTATATGCAGCTAGTAATCCATGGTGAGCTGTTTGCACATTTCACACAGCTATATAAAGTGGGTCAACGGGCCTCGGAGTGGGCAATAAAGCAGTTCTTAGAGGGGCTTCAGTTTTCTGTACTGTCGCAGGAGCAGCGTATGGAGCTAGATGCCCCACTCACGCTGGATGAGGTCTGGGGTACGATGAGGGCTTTGCCTTTTGGGAAGGCTCCTTGGCCCGACAGTTTGCCCCACAAATTTTCTAAGTCATACGCTGACCCCTTAAGCCCACAGCTACTCAAGGCATGCACAGATGCACTTGATGCCCTTGACCTCCCGGCCTCAAAGACGGAGGCTACCTTGATCACACTTCCCAAACCAGGTATGGTCCCCACTTCTATGGGGGCTTACCGTCCCTTGGCGCTCCTGAACAGGGACTATAAGATTTTAGCGAGTATCCTGGCAAATAGACTGGCGCCACTGATCCCTCAAATGGTTCATCAAGATCAAAACGGGTTTGTACCGGCCTGTAGCACAACGCTTAATATACGACGACAGTTCTAGGTGATGCGCTGTGCTACTAGGGACTGTCCAATGGGCGGTTGTATTGTACTGGACTTGGACAAGGCTTTTGACATGGTGGAATGGCCCTTTGTGTTTGCTGGGCTCTAAGGCTTATCAGATTATTGCACGGGTCCCCAACGGCTCTGATGTGGCTAGGGACTCTCTCCTCTGACCCGATATCTATTGAATGGGAGACTCGCCAGGGGTGCCCTCATCTCACTTGATCTTTGCCCTAATGATTGAACCGTTAGTGATGGTGCTAAGAACATTAGCGCTGGACTGGGGGATAAGTCTTCGGGATGGAATACATGCAATTTTGCTTTATGCGGATGACAATTAATTTTATGTTAAAGATATTCTGACCATTCCGCAAGTCATTCCTGCTACATTGAGGTCTTTTGTGTCTTTCTGGGCTGGGGGTACACTGGGGCAAATCTTGCCTATACCTCTTTAATCCTGGTACGGAGGATCTGGGTTGAGAGGTAGATGGAATGCTAGTGCTATGGCAGCCTGTGGTGTTCAGATATTTGGGGATCCACATTTACCACAACTATCAAGATCTTATGGATGGTAACATCACAAGAGCGGTCACAGCACTCAAGTCTCAGATTGAGTTTTAGAAGTCGTTCAACCTCTCGTTCATAGGTAGGGTGGAATTAATAAAAATATTCATGTGACCTGGTATCCTTTATTATTTTGCTAACTTACTGCTCTATCTACCTGTGTCCTTCTTCCGCTCACTGGCTAAGATTGTTCAGGGTTTCATCTGGAACAATTTGCGGTGTAGTGTGGCACTAGCAAAATTATTATAAAAATGATATTACATTTTATATTATAAAAAATCTGCCTCATTCGAGGGGGGGGGGGACTGGCTCTCCCCAACCTAGAACATTACTTTTTAGCATCTCAAATCATGTGGGTAGCGAAATGGGTGGCAGAACTACACTTGTTGGACTCGGCGGAGCGTGACCCCCGTATTCCCTGGACAAAATTCTTTCCATATTTCATCCCCGTAACAGATCGAATGAATCTCTCCTCCTAT
The DNA here is from genome assembly GCF_964263255.1 of Lissotriton vulgaris. Lineage (NCBI taxonomy): Eukaryota > Metazoa > Chordata > Amphibia > Caudata > Salamandridae > Lissotriton > Lissotriton vulgaris. The sequence goes on along the minus strand of NC_141685.1, from coordinate 890,916,408 downwards.
TAGTCTTGATGGCATGGAAATGCTTCCGCACGGTGCTTTGTCTGACCAGACACATTACACAGAATGCGCCCGCTGTGCCCTTATTAGGTATGCGGACCACGCAGGGGTGCGTACAGAGTACGGACCTTACAGACTGGGTGGGTATTGGTAAAACTACCCTAGGGGACCTATACAGAGAGGGAACATTACAGACATTCCTTGCTATCACAATCGAAGATGGAATCTCCCCAGGTAAGTTTTTAAATCATGCTTCTTGGATGGCTGCGATGAGACGTTAGTGGGGAGACATCACACAGGAACCTCCCACACATCTTCTAATGCAGTACGTGCAGGTGATAGGTACAGGACAACATCTGGTGGAGTAGTTTGCCGAGTCGATCAGGGAGCATACCTTATTAAACTTAACGCCATTGCAGGTTAAGTGGGAGGCAGATTGGGGGAGACCCTATTCAGAGAAGGCATGGTCCATGGTCCTGGAGAGTCCCAAGCAGGTCCCCAGAAACACTCGTTTCAGGTTTATCCAATTTTACATTGTACACAGGGCTTATCTCTCCTGGATAAAATCAATAGTTATTTTCATAGTCAGGATGCAAGTTGCCCATGCTGCAAGTTGGCGAATGCTGATTTTTTACACATGCTCTGGTCCTACCCCACTTTGCATGCTTACTGGGAGGAGTTGTTGGGGGCACTAGCCACTTGCACATATAGAGAGGTTCCACGGACATGGGAGATGTGCACCACTGGGACCCCATTACCTTTCCGCTCAGTAAGAGTAAATCACATTCGGATCAGCCAAAGCTCTCTGCATCCCTGGAAATGGAAAATCTTCCAAGTGTATGAAATCATGGCAAGTGTGCAATAATAAGGGCGCCAGAATCTTTGTTGGCTCACAGCTGCCAAATTGTTGTGTCTAGAAAGCGTTTCGAACATGTCGAAAAACAGCTAACATGTTTTGATAACCTTGACGGCTTCAGCACTCACTGTGCAGACTAGGGGCACGATGTAAGTCTAGCGATGTCAAAAACCAAACCCTTTCTCACGTGTAGACCTTCACGAAGGCTAACTTACAAAAACAGCAGTGCAGTATAGTGTGCAAAAGCGGCAAAAGATAAAATGACATTTAAACTTCTAATAAGCCATGCTAACATAACATGCGTCCAAAGAAGGCCTTAGGCCATACTACACCCTCCCTTCATCGGGGAACGCACAATGAAGAGGGCAAGATTCATAGAAAGCAGAGTTCAAGTTTGAATGAGACAGAACCAAGTTCAGGAATTTTGCCAAACTTGATCATTGGGAGCAACAATAAGAATTAAAAAGAAACCAATCACGGGTGGCCATGGTGTGAAAAAGACCCAAAAAACAAGAAAAACATTAAGGCATTACAGAAAAAACATTTCACCAGTTCAATATGTGTCTATGAAGCAGAAAAATTCACACTTCAATCAAAAAGCGTATATGCACCGTACGTTGAAACCGCCTCCATTAGGAAGTCGTTGTCATCATCCATGAACATTTCAGCCATCCAATTAAGCAACGGAAATGAACATACCTGTTCTTCAACAGCTAGGGGCCTCTGGTACCATCAGTGGACAACTCGGGCTTTCTTCAAGATAACTGCGTGCCAGAAAGTCATTGGCCGCAGTCCATAAATTCCAATTGCCTAGAACCCCATGAGCCGCTGCGCAGGCCATAATCCCGAAACCAGAACAATCCATTTCATTAACAACTTAGGGACTCATTAGAAGATTAAAATCCAGGTCAGGAGACACCGTGTTGCAGAGACACAAATCCAGGGTCCATTCAAATCCACAATCCAGGCAATAGAAAACAGGCTGCACGCAGGTAAAAGATAAGAACCGGAAAGATAAACCATATGCCACACTCAGTGTCGCCAGAGGTAGTGATCCATAGTATTCTAGCATCCAGTTATGAAGCTGGAGCAGCCGGGACAGATCGTCGTGGGGCACAGACTGTGCATCCATTCTGAAGTAAACAAATTAACAGCAGCATGCCCTCTCCCAAAGCGAGAATTAACGGGAAACTGCTGAAGATACTCAAAAAAATCAAATGAAAAAATGCTTGGATCACACCAAATTAAGGGGTCGATTATGATGACTGACGGACCTGCGTCCGTCCGCCACCACTGAGGTGAAGGGACCGTCCGCAGGGGCAGCGGCGTTCCCTCCATTGTAATTAGGATGTGACCGCCACCCTGGTGGTTACATCCTGCATATTTAACATTGCGGCGAGTGCTGCTTTAAGCAGCACCCGCCGCAAAGTTAAAAGTGCATGCTGTGCATTGGCATGCACAAAGCGGCAGGCACCGCCCGGTGCCTCCCACATTGTGCATGCAACTGCAGGGGGGTACCATAGGTACCCCCCATGTGCACCTCCCACCACCCCCTTCACCCTGGGGGCCCGCAAAGGGCCTCCAATGCAAGGACCGTATGCCTTTTCGTGGCGGCATTGCCGCCACGGAAAGGCATAGCCCCCAGCACATCCTAATATGGCTGCTGGTGTCTGATAGACACCGCCACCATATTAGAGCTTTTCTGCCGCGGTTGCAAGGCGACCGCGGCGAAAAAACGGCGGACGGTCTTCCTGTCCGCCACGGTCTCCCCGCCATTGTAATATGGCGGGGGAAATAGGTGGCGGACGGTCAAGGATGGCGGACGGATCACCACCACCTGCATGGCGGTGGCGATCCGTCCGCCATCCTAAATGACCCCATAGTTTGGAATGAGGTCACAAGGCCAGAACTTACTACTTTAAAAAAGTGTGTCAGGCCCATGGTAGACGAGGCATTAAAGATTGTGTGAATCAAAACACCAAAATGCAGGGGCAGATCAGTAATTAATAAGGCATGTACCTCAGTACGAGTGCAACATGAAGGACGAATGTTTCACGCGCAGATGTAAGGGTGACTTCTTTCTGGGACAGAAGAGCTCTTATTCTACTCATCTTGTTGAACTCTGCTTTCAAGGTCAGAAAAGAAGGCCAGATGAAAACATCGAGCCTCCCATGTGGAGGAGGAAACAGGACATTCTTACAGCAAACTACACGTTGGGAAACTGTAACAATATATGGAATACCAGCAAGCATACCATAGCAATCTTAATTATTTAATAACAAATAACTACGGTTTGCAAGCAACGTGAAAGTTGGTGTAATAGCCGGTTTAGGGGTACCTTTCAAAACACATGCAAGATTTGGTGCTGTGATATTACAAGAACTGTGCAATTGCAGATTTCTACAGACTAAAGAGTGATCTGGTGTGGAAGTGCAGTCTTCATCTTTCAAATAAACTTATTTTCCTTCTCTCGAGCACCTACATGTAAATGGGAGATTCCACACTTCATGTAAAAAGGCACTACCTAAAGGTTCAAATCTGTCTCTGGCATAGTGTTTCATGCATGACTCAAATTTAAACCGGGGGAAAGGTAGAGTTATTAACCCATGGATGAGCCAAACTAAAGAATTCGACTCGGCCACTGAAAACGGTAACGGTTCCAGTTTTTCAATATGCTGCAGTGAAAACGTGGTATCTTTCATTGACATAAATTGTTGTTTAATAGTCAAATTAAAAGGCAAAAATAAAGATGTCGTGTTCATGTAATCCCAAGGCACCTTCCCAGATTTTAACATTTGAAGTGCTCAAGAAAACTGTATTATAGAGCACAATTGATTTTGTCCACGGTACAGAACTGCAACATCTTCTTGTACAATATCAACAACAGATGAAACAATATTATCTAATGTGTAAATACAGGAAGAAAGTGAGTTAATGCTATTATCTACAATGGCAAGTACCTTTTCTAAATTGGCCTGGTCAATAGCTCTGAGCCTAGAAGCAGCTTCAATTTGGGACAGCTTCCAAACCTCGTTGTAAGCAGCATATATCCATCTTTTCGATCTGCCTGCTGCAGGACCTTTTACAAAATCATTAAATCAACTGAGTCAGTCAGTTTAGACAAATGCTATTTAACTGACGCCAAGGTAGAGTGTTTGAGCCAACTCTGACACAATTTGCCTACAGAGTAGGTGGTGACTGAATGTTGACTCTGAAAACGGGGATCAACCTCTGTGTAGCCAAGGGTCAGACCCAGAAAACGGTGCTGGCAGGAATCTGCACTTTTTTGCCATAGCAACCAGCCTTCGGGATTAATGCTGGAAACATTTAAAGAGGAATTTCTCTACAGGGATTGTAAATCACTAAGGGAAGTACTGGTGTAATTATTCCTATGGGGGTATTCACCCAAATCAGGAAATGAAGGAGCATTTAGTTTTTAGAAGTAGCCAATCCAAAGCAGGTGGTTTGTGAAATAGTAGCATTCAGATACAACATATGTTTTGGGATGAGACATGCACGATGCAAAGCCTTTGTGCTTTGCACTTGCCAACTTTTAGAACCCCAAACAGATTTAAGATCAACTGTATCTTTCCACAGCTCATATCCCTCAACAGCCAACTGGTCAATAAAGGACTTTGAATACAATAATTTTGTGTGGGTAAGTCTAACCTTGGAAGAGGACTTCTCATTCAACTTAAAATAAAATGCATCAGGGTTTGATTGATTAAAATAAGTAAAATAAGAAAACTTTTTCAAAAGAGTTTTAGAGCTCCCTTCAACAGGCGCGGGACAACTTTTCCACTGTGTGTAGTTAACCACATTTCTAAATGTATTTGTCCAATGCAGAAAGTGATTGCCAAAATGCTGGTAACAATACAAATAACCATAGTTTGCAGAATCTAGGTACAAACCTTCAGCATCAAAGGTAGCAGAATATTTCAAATCTACGGCCTGGATGTCCCAATCATCAGAGCGAATATTTTGTTTAACCTCATCCCCCATAGAAACACGGAGTACATGTGGAACATTAATAACCTCTGTGGGACCATAAATCTGAAACTTTACAGCATCCCATACAATCCCATCTAAAACGGGCCAAGCAGTTATATTCACAAATGTCTGGCCCCTCTTCATGATGTAAGTTGAGGAGTGGGGGGGCTAAAGTTCGATCAATTAGTCTAATTAAAGTTATTTCTTGAACGTAGCGTTCATTCACAAAACGAAAAAAATACACCACAAAACCGATGGACATGAATAAAAAAACTGAAAAAAGCACCAGCCAAATGTAAGTCCAAGGGGGAATCAAAAAATGTTTTTAAACCAGGTAACAAAAATCAAAACTTTTGAAGGGGCCTTAGAAGTTGTAGAGCCAGTGTCAAATGAAAAACGTGATTGATTAGCCACACGGGTCTCCAGATCAGGCATAGACAAGTCAGTGGGGTAAGTATATTCAGTACCATTCATAGGATCACGAGCAGTTGAATTCAATAAGGGATTCACACCTGTATTCATTTCAATGGCAATATCAGGTCTGATGGCAGGACACAGGACTAAAACAGAGTATCGCACCATTGTTGGACACGAAACGGCAGGAGTCATACTATGAAAAATCGGCCAACCTGTGTAGTTTGACATTGTCAATGGAGATGTACCTGTTCCCCTTTCGACCAGGAAGAGGAGGTAAAATGACTGTTCTTGAACCCTGCACGCCAAGCACAGCAACTGAAGCTCGATAGGAGGGACCGAATTCCTTCTTGTTCTCGATTTTCTCTCGGACCTGTTCTCCATCTTGGGGTAGCCAGCCGACTGCCGGATTCTGCAACGCAGCATTAGATGTAGAGGGCAAATGTTCCTTTGCAAGACTGTCTCTGGTCTTTTGTAGGTTCTGTCAAACAGTAGAATGTTCATCTACGTCAAAGGATGAGGCTGCCACCGCCATGTCTAGACCCTCAATGTCCGGAACAAACATTTTGATGCCAAAGAGCATTTCGTATGGGGACCGCCCACCCAGAGACCTTCTAGGGAGATTATTAGGGCATGCTGTACGCTATTGAGGTGGGTAAGCCAGTCTCGGACAGTACCTAATACCTTAGCTGTCAAGGATTGCTTTAAGTCGTGGTTCATCCGCTCCACAACACTATTAACCTCAGGACAGTATGGAGACAAAAATTTGACCTGGACCCCCAAAGAACTTATGGCATCCTTGTATGCCTTAGAGGCAAACGCTGGACCCTGGTCCGAATGGAAGGTACCACACGCAAGAATTCCCACAAAGACACGCAAATCCCTTACAACAGTTCTGGAATCAGCACTGCGTCGCGGCCACAACCACACAAAGCTCGTGCAAGAATCAACTGCTACTAAGATGTACTTTTACGCAGTATCAGATGAGAAAGGACCGCAGTGATCTAAATAAACACGCGCAAGTGGTTTATTAGATATGTACAACTGAGTTTGGGGTGGGCGTGCAGCAGTAGAAGGTTTAATTTGCTGACCAATCCCACATTGAAGGACATTTTCATCCGTCTGTTTGTACAACCCCAGCACCAATATCGTTGCTGGAGAAGAGATACAGTAGCAGACACGCCGGCATGCGATGAGGCCATCCCAGCATGGGCTGCTGGAATCAAAGTCTGCCTGCAGTCCGTGTTGGGTGTTAACCTGTCACCAACGTTGTTAATTCTCACATAAGGAATTTTATCAGGACTTAAATGATAAGGGTACTTAGAAAGGGAAACCTATAGGGTAATTACCTCCCTTCTCTGTCGCGGAAATAGCTGCCAAGAGGTCCTCATCAATCTTACTGTTGAAACATGTAACTGCTGCCACTGCATATGTTGCAACTGCTTTCTTAGCGGCTGCATCCGCAAGACAGTTGCCAACAGCATGAACTCCATCACACTGTTGACCCAGAGTATGAATTACAAAGACAAGTGGCAGTCGTTCTTTAAGCTCAGCCACTCGAACCCAGATCATTTAATGTTTTACTGTGCAACCCTTGGAGTCACGATAATCATTTTGTGTCCAAAAGGGCAGATTGTCATTGTATGATGGAACAAAGTAGTAAGAGTCACTTCCTATAGGAGTAGTCACACTGGGATCAGTGTACTCCAATGCAAACATCAGAGTACGAAGCTCTGCCAATTTGGCGGTACAGTCCCCTAATGTCTGTGTATGCACGACATCGGACTTGAATTCACCCTCCACCATAGTACCAACCACAATTGCGCAGGTCGATGAATATGCGTGCTTTGAACCGCGTGGCCGCTTGCATGCTTCCGTCAGTGTAAATGATAAAATGGAAATCCTCACGTGGGCGCATAGTCAGAGGAGCAGGATGAACAAATTCATGCTGCAAGAACTCTTGCGTCTGCAGAGAGGAATAAAAAATTAACGTGAAATCCAGGGATGTCAAGGACGTGGCCCATTGTATCCACCGTGGGTGCAAAGCTTTTGAATTTGGTACACTGGCTTTTGTCACTGCCTCTAAGGCAGGATATGGAGTAACAACCAAAATGCACTTTCCCTGCGACAGTGCACGTTCCTTAAGAATCGCCATTTGCACTGCTGTCAAAACTTTTTCCACCGTGGAAAACCACAACTCATCTGAAGTGTACAAGTGTGACTTGTAAGCGATAGGTACTGTGTCACCCTCATTGAAAGTGAGGTATGTGAAACTCACCGCCCCTGGTACAATTCTTATCACCAGGTTGGTTTGGTTATCATGAGTCAACAAGAATTTATATTCTAGGAGATCAGTCTGCAAAGATTGCAAGATGGCTGAATGTTCAGGCAGCCAGCACGATTTGGAAAAAAAAGGTTGTATCAAGGCGTAAAGAGGCTTGATACGCTGGGCATATTCGGGAATATAGGTACGCCTGAAATTCAAAAAGCCCAGTAAAGATTGTAGTTTTTCAGTGTTGTGGAAGCGTGCAAAAGTGTGCATTACTCCAGGAAGTGAGGAGCCAAACCTCGACCTTCATTGCTCGTAGCCCAGGAACAACACTGTGTACTCTGCAATGTGAGATTTTGCAAAGTTACATTTGTAGCCAAAATCCACAAAATTGCAAATTATGCGGTCCTCGCGGCACAGATGCGGCCATAATTTGTCGTCAGTGAGATAGATGTCATCCACATACGAACATGCCTCTGCATCAAGCCCCTCCAATAGAGATACAACGTGGGCGGCAAAGACGCCTGGACTGTTCTTGTAGCCCATATCCAAATGGCGAAATTGGCGCTGTTTGCCACCACTTTTAAAAGCTGTCCATTGACTACTAAGAGGGGACAGATTGTGGGCAAAAAAAACATTGGATATGTCAAGTGTGGTTTTGAACCTTTTAAGCACAAGACTATCCACATGCGCAGAACTGTGAGCATTCTACACCCCACACATACGACAATGTGAGTTTAAGTGGCAGTAATCCAATACCAAACGGTACGAGCCATCTGGCTTGGTCACAGTAAAAAGAGGTTTATTCATCGGAGACACAGACGTTTCAATCACACCTTGATATTCCAATTGCTTTAGCTTCTCGCTGCATGGGGTATTGGGGTTGAGGCTGGGGCATTGACCGCAAAGGAATCTCATGTCAAGGGGATATTTTTGTCCCACCCACAGTGAGTACGGTACAAAGCCGGCGCAAGCGCCTTAGCCCAATCTTCTGCAAAATGCAGTGCTTGCTCTTTCGGCACTGTGTGCGCGAAACTAGGGAGGATTACCTCCTCCCCTTGGGGAGCAGCTAAGACAAAGGGTGGGGGCCAATCAACCTCGGCCAACAAAATATCATAGGTAGTTAGATTTTCCCAAAAAAACCTTTTATGGTACGTTCTATGTCACCTTCAATTATAAGGACAATTTCATAAAGTCTTTCAGGGGAGCCACTCTAGTGTCAGCTGTCTCAACTGCAACAAAGGTGTCAGTCGCTGTCACCTTCAGTAGTGGACGCAACACCTCTCGAACTATGGTAATCTCCGCTGCGCTGTCCAACAGCGTCAGCGCCCATATCTGATTACGAAGCTACGTTCTCACTATGTGTGGCATATCTCACTGTTACCGCAGCAACTTTCTTCTTCTGAAACTGGGGTCTTTGTCGTGATGACTCGTCCTGCTTTCCTTTTCCGTCAGCCTTGCGAGGCTGCCCACAGCTATGTTGGGCACCTTGACCTCTGCCGCCGCCTCCTCCACCGGTGGTTGAGACCAATGTTTCCTGCAAAAAGCGAGGAGAACGTTGTTCAGGGTCCTGAAATCTATCAGGTGACTTAATCGTAGTGCGGTCGCGCAACTCATATGTACGCTCAGTAGAGGCAGGTATAAGTGAAGCAGGACGGGACCCCTGTTTCTGTTGCTGTTTCCCCTGTTTTTTGTTCTTACTCCAATTTTGTTTGGCAACTTTCTGGCGATCATCTTTATCAGATGACGCCTACTGAGTTGGCTGCTGTGTTTGTTTTTTTAGCGAACAGCTTAACACCCAAACCATTACGGCCAACGGCCTTATAAGCCTCCATAATAATTCTCGGTAACTGACGGAGTTTATCGGCCTCTGGAATATCGCGCAAAGAATTAGACACCTGGAAACTTATCGCAACCCCCTTAACATTTGCAAGGACAAGATCGCGAACCATGTCAAACGCTCCCATGTGCCGCATTCCCAACTCCAAAGCCGCCTCCGGCCCGTGTTCATCCTGAACACGCCTAATGGCAGAGGGAAGGACAGCCATTGACGGGGTGCCGAAGCACCTAGTATAGACTGCCGCAAATATCACACCCCAAGTGTTACAGTCATTTACGTCTGACACTAAGTCTTTCTGCAAACTAATGGTAAGGATCCTGTGTTACTCCACAGGAGAAGTATTCGGGAATACTGACTCCAGTTGGTCAAATTTCTTGGCACGCCAAAAAGGCATTTCATCCTTATCCTGGGGACGCTTGCCCATAACCGCATTAACCATAACTGGACTAAGCTTTAGCCCATTTTTCCCAACTGGATGTGCCGCGCCACCCGGGGCCCCACCCAGGAGGTTGTGGGAAATGTAATAAACCAGACCCCTTATCACTGTCACAGCAGAGGCATAAAGGGGTCTCAATTCAGGAGCTGTCAACTGCGGTGCATTAGGATGCGGGGTATAAGCAGCTAAAACAGGCCAAGAAGCACCTGCAATCGACAACGGCCCTTGTCTGACCGCCGTTATTACATGTGGGAGGGCGCCATTAAACCAAACGGCATGCTGCCAAACAGAAATTGGAACTTCCTGTGTCCTATATGGAGCGTACTCGGCAGGCACGGCCGATGGAGTGTAAGTGTGAAATAGACCAGTACCAGCATCAACCGCAGGAAACGTGACCCATGAGTAAAAGAGCTCAAACGGGTACGCTGCATCAGCAGATACAACAAAAACCACTGACTGTCCTTCCAAAGGGACTAGGAAATCCTGCAAATGATTGCACACAGCCAACCGTACTGGGATATCCACCACAGCCATAATGACACCGTGAAAGATAAGTAAAATGTAATAGAAAAAGCTACTGGGTAGTAATTCAATAGAAAATCGTTTGAGGTTACGTGGTTTTCGACTCCGCTTCGTATTTAGCCGCCATTTTGTGTTTAATCACCATTTTGTGTTGCCTCACTCAGGCAGCACGGTGGACGTGGTGAATGCAATGTTTTGCCTTTTTCAGCTGCTACGTGTCTCTCCTGTTAAAGAGTAACTCCTGCCCATGTTTACGAAACCGATGTCAGGGTTTCCCAAGTTTGTAAATCCATATCTAGACTGATTAATCCATGTCTTACTCCACTGTTTGGGTCCCACCATTCTTCTTGACTTTATCTTGTTTAACTGACCTTCGCTATTCTCTTCGTGTGTTCTCTTGTTACATAAACTGTCTTTTGAAGCATTCAAACATGTTCTACCATCTGCAAATTGAATTACGGGCACTAGTGCTGATTAACTTGAGGGGAAGAGAGCACACAGGGTCTGAAAGGAGGGTGTTTTTTAGACATTCGATAGCTTGTTTTCAAACTATTCCTATTTGTCAGTTTTGTATGTTTTGGGAGTTGACATTGTAAACCTGTGTAGTATAATAGATTGTGCGCCACGGAATGAAGTGGCAGTCTCCTGAGAACCTACCATTGGTGTACTTACAGGACAACTGTGCTTAGCTGCAGCTAATAAATCTGCTTTTCTATGCCTAACAGAGTGTCACGTGTCTCTGTCTGCCAAAGCAGGTGAACCCGGAGATCTTAGGCGTGCCCTGCGCCGCCTGGCCCATAAGGTCAGTTTCTCCAATTGGCGGCCCAACGTGTGAGCGACTTCAGTGGTAGTAGTTTTGCTCAAGGGTCGTGAGGATATTTGCAAGAAGATTCCGGAGGATTTCGCAAGCCACGTGAGCGACCCCTGTATGTCGAAGTGGACCGAAGGTCTTTTGAAGCGCGGCTACTCCTTCCCGACGGCTGCTGACGACTGCTGCCCTGCCTGTCGCCCTGCTTTGGCCCCTGGTGATGATAAGTATCGTGAGACGTTAGACGGACATCTGCTGGCGTGAGAAAACATTTAGTTAAGTATTCGTGGGTAGCGCCTACTTTTTGTTTTTGTTTTTTTTGTTATTCGAATAGTGCACTCACCGAAGCCAAGGGGTAAGTACGTTTGTGCTGTGACTATATTGTCTAAAATCCCTTGACGTTTGTAAGTAGTCCAGTTCGTTACGAAATGCCTGGATTTAGTAAGTTTCGAAAATTTCGTTGTTTTGGTTGTACTAGGGATTCCCGGCTAGAGGATTCTTGTCCGATTCCTCCGGTTGGAACTCCCACTTATGGGCTCTATTCAAAACATGGTTTAGGTCCTATTATTTTTAATGAAACATGGATTCGATATACTAAAAAAGATGGTGTCTTACGGTGGCCACAAAATGGCATCTTTGAGCCTGCTATACTAGATAACTTTGAAGCGATTTTATTTAAGAGAAAAGCCCGGCCGGCAATGTTTGACTCTTTCCGCCTCTGGCGTAAAGAAGCCAAACAGAAAGAAATTAAGCAAATGAAGAAAGATAAGAAAGAGCAGAATATGACGATTTTGCAGGCTGCCCAACAGTTTAAAAATGACGAAGCTGATCAGGTGGTTGCGGTTTCTGAAAGACAGCATTGTATGGCAATAGACAGATGTTATCCTGTGTTGCCTACTGCCTCAAAGAGTAAGGGTTCTGACCAGCGACGGCTCGTGGAGGGAGTTACGGTGGGGCAGGAGGGTGGGGAGGGGGAGGGGCAGGGTGGAGGTTGCTAAAAACCGGCATATGGATAATTGCAGGTAAGTAAACAATTTAATTAATAAAACGAATTTCGTAGTGCGCCTTGCATCGCAAAATGCAATGCAGTGCGAGCTACGAAATTCGTTTTATTAATTAAATTGTTTACTTACCTGCAATTATCCATATGCCGGTTTTTAGCAACCTCCGCCCTGCCCCTCCCCCTCCCCGTCCTCCTGCCCCACCGTAACTCCCTCCACGAGCCGTCGCTGGTTCTGACGAAGATCTTTTTGTGTCTCATCTGTTGACGTTACCTCCACCTTATGTGTTAGGTGCTAATGCACCTCTATTACTACCTGTTGCTAATCCAGCTATTCTGGTTCCTGCACAACTGCCTCTTCCTGTGATTCCACCTCCGCCCCCTTTGCCACTGACTTCTGTACCCCAATCTTCTGTGCCTCAGTCTCCTTTACCTTCTTTTGCTACTGGTTCTTCTCCTGTTTTACAGAATACGTTGTCTCCTGTTCTAGTATCAGATTCCCCTACAGCTCAAAAACGTCTAGTTGAAACTGTTTCTGGTCTTTTGTCACCTTTTCTTTGACCTCTTTTCTTTTCTCCTGCTTCGACTCGTAGACAATCTCGTAGCCAGATTCCGCATTTGGAAGAACGGACTAAGTTAGATTCTCTTGCTTGTAATTAGATCACGAGTAGTCTACAGTATAGTGTGCGTGATATTTTAGCTACCTTTCTGCAATGGAACGCGCCTACGCAGAGGCATGTCTTTAATACTATGTGCAACACTCTTATCAAAGGGTGGGAAGATATGGATTAGGATTCACCTCCTCAGGATCTATTTGAAATACGGGATCAATTTGATAAGGGACTTATTGTGGGTCCTGATGTAGAGTCTGCTGTTCAGAAGCTTGTTACTTTCCGATCTTCCTTCTTCTCTCAAAATTCTCTTGAGCCTGATCCTGCGGTTCGTCGTAATTGGCACAATATCGTATGCGAGAAGTTCCTCCAATATGGAGAGAGGCAGACCCAAACGCTAATCCAGCTATCCCCGCTCATTTTCAGCGCATATGGGTACTTGATCCTTGGAAAAGATCAGAAGTGTTGGCGCTTAAGCAGTCCTTACCGGACCCTCGTAAGAATCCTGCTGGGTATTATAAAGAATTGTCTCAGACTGTTAATGCATGTATTATGAATTTGGCAGATATTGATTTACTTATGGGAAATGTAGTCCAACAAGCTTTATGGGCTAAAATTCGTAGGCAAGACCATGATCAAGCTTTAGGTGGTAATTGGGCTGCTATTACAGCCGCAGATGCAGGACAAATAGGTGGTGCCAAACCTGATGATCTGATTACGGAGTTGCCCGGTAAAATAATAGATTTTATGAAAACAATGATGCCTGCTGTACGCATTAACTGGGATAAGTTAGCAGCGTGCAAACAAAAGATTGATGAAAGCGTCTCCGATTTCTTTACTCGTTTCGAAGAGACTTTCATCAACCATAGTGGTCAAGATATGAGCACTGAAGGTGGACAACGATTATTTGTAGATAAATTCATTTTTAATTTACGTCCAGAATTATCGCATAAATTGAAACAATCTGAGAGTGCATGGGCTGTTTCTTCAACTGCCCAGATATTAGCTACTGCTCAATATTATGAGAATAGGGATAAGGAAGATAAGGAAAAAGCGGAGAAGAAAACTAAAGACTTAAAAATGAAGGTTCTTTTGCAACAGGCTTATCCTCCTCGTTCTACTCAGCTGCAGTTTCAACAGCCCCCACAGTTTCAGAAGCTGTTGCAAAAACCTGAATCTTCAGCTCCGCGATTTCCGTTGGGTCCTAATCAATGCACCTATTGTAAAGAGGAAGGACATTTTAAGAATACTTGTCCAATTTTGTTGCAGCGTTATGGCGGATGATTAACGCCATGGTGTAGTGGAGATTCTCGGTTAGTGTCCAGAGGTAGAGGGCGTGGTGCATCGTCTCAGGAACGTCGTCCCTCTCCCCCTCAGGACTCTACAAATTATTTTGACCAGCGGAATTCTCAGTCTGCACAATATTACAATGACGATTATTGTACAGATAGTGAGAATGCTGATTTCCTCACTTGCTAGGACAGCCATAGACAGAGTAAGGGAGTCGTATCAGTTCCAGTGGATCAGGATGGACCTTATGTTAATGTTGTAGCATTGGGTGTTACAGAACCATTTTTTTGGGATACTGGTGCAATGAGAAGTTCTATTATGCATTCCAAACTCCCTGGGACACCTTTGTCTGGCTTAACAAATGTTTCTGTAGGTTTCTCTGGTGCCCCAGTTAGCAACCCTGTTTCTTGTCCTTTGCCTATTTCTATTGGTCTGTACGATTTAGAAGCTCCACTTCTTTTGACGACTTGTTGCGTAGAGAATTTATTGGGTTTGGACTTATTGAAACGTCTGCATGCCACATTGTACTGCTCACCCTCTGGTGTACATCTTACTTTAGGTGATAAGTTGACTTCTCCGATGTATGTATCTAAAGGCCAACTGCCACTCGAACTGTGTTCGCTTCTTGCTACGCTTTGGGCTACGGGTCCGAATGATGTTGGTTTGCTTCAAATTCCATCTTATGTGATTACTGTGAAGAATGATGTTAAGTTACCAGGTATTCCACAATATAAAATATCTAACGATGGTGAGAGAGTGTTGTTGGCTATTGTTCATGACTTGGTTCAGAAGGGTGTGGTCGAGGAGACCAGAGGAAATGTTTGTAATAGTCCTGTTCTGCCTCTTCTTAAGCGTACTGATCCTTCTCAGCCACCTGTGTTTCGTTTTGTGATAGATCTCCGAGAGGTAAAGAAAATTGTTGTCCCTCAGTTTCCTGTTGTTCCAGATATTACTGCTTTGCTTACTATGATTCCTGCTTCGGCAGCTTGGTTTTCGGTTATTGATCTCAAAAATGTTTTCTTTAGCATTCCCATTGCCGAGGAAAGTAGGGATCTCTTTGGTTTCTCTCTCGGAGGTCGAAGTTTCCGATTTAAACGTGCACCTCAAGGCTATTGTGAGAGTCCCTCCATCTATAGTCAAGTTTTGAAGTCTCAGCTTGACACATTTTCTTTGCCATCAGGTGCTACTCTTATTCAGTATGTGGATGATTTGTTAGTGGCTGCCGATTCCGAAGATGTCTGTAAGAATGCGACTGTGTCACTTTTGCAACATTTGTCTGATCTACACCACAAAGTGTCACTTTCTAAGTTGCAATATTGCCGCCAAGAGGTTACCTATTTAGGTCATCTCTTGTCGAAGGAGGGAAGGCGATTGACCCCAGAACGTATTCAAGCAATTGCGCAAATGTCTGTACTATCCACACAAAGAGAGGTGTGTGCTTTCTTAGGCATTACCTCTTATTGTAGACAGGGGATTCTGAACTTTTCCTTACTAGCTAAGCCCTGTTGGCACTCACTCTGAAAGATATGCCCCAACCTCTTCCTTGTACTGATGAATGCCAAAAGAGTTTTTCTGACTTACGTACTGCTTTATGTTTGGCTCCTGTGTTGGGTACTCGAGATTACAGTAAACCTTTTGCACTCTATGTTCATGAAAGAGAAGGTGGTGCATTATCAGTTTTGACTCAACAATTTGGAGATAAACAAAGGCCATGTGCCTATTTTTCGGCTACATTAGATCCAGTCGCTAAAGCAATACCCAGTTGTCTTAGAGCAACAGCGGCAGCTGCGATTTCCATTCGTTAATCTGCTGGATTGGTGTTAGATCATACTCTTAATGTTATGGTGCCACACGCAGTAGATACTCTCTTGAACAGGACAAAAACCCAGCACTTAACGAGTGCCCGTTTGTCTGGATATGAGTTGACACTTTTAGCAAGTCACATACATATCAGGAGATGTAATGTTCTGAATCCAGCAACGTTGTTGCCTGTTTTGGATGAGAAAAATGCACAAGATTAGCATGATTGTTTTCTTCGTACGGAAGAAGAAACTTAGGGGGTCATTACGATGGTGGATTTCCCGCATCCTCCGGGCCGGCGGAAGCCACCGCCGGCCAGGAGGATAGGGGAAATCCGCCGCGGAGGCTTGAAAGACCCACAGCCAAATTAGGATGGCTGGTGGATCTTACAATCTGTCCTCCGCTTTTCCGCCGCGGTCGGAAGGCGACCACGGCGGAAAAGCATTAACATGGCTGGCGGTGTCTATCAGGCACCGCCATCCATATTAGGATGGAGTACAAAGTATGCTTTTCCACGGTGGCTTTTCCGCTGTGGAAAAGCATACAGAGCTTCACTTCGGGGGCCCGTTGCGGGCCCCCTGGGTGAAGGGGGGGTGGGTGATGCACATGGGGGGTACCTATGGCACCCCCCTGCATCTGCGTGGACTGCCTGCTGCTTTGTGCACGCAAATGCCGTGCATGCATTTTAACATTGCGGCGGGTGCAGCTTGAAGCTGCACCCGCCGCAATGTTGAAGATGGAGGATGTGACTGCCAGGGTGGTGGTCACATCCTAATTGCACAAGAGGGAACTCCGCAGGCAATGCGGAGGTTCCCTCCTACTCTATGGTGGCGGACGGACTCAGGTCCGTCCGCCATCATAATCGGCCCCTAAAGGTCGAATTGATTTGAAAGATCCACCACTTACGGATCCGGATGGGATCCTGTGGGTAGATGGGTCTTGTTTCAAGCTTCCAAATGGCGAGACGACAGCAGCTTATGCTGTTACAACTCTACATACGATAGTAGAAACTGCGCGCATTTCACAGAATTCAGCGCAAGCTGCAGAGTTGATTGCGTTGACGAGAGCATGTGTGTTGTCGAAAGGAAAGAGAGTGACTGTTTATACAGATAGTCAATACGCGTTTGGCGTTGCCCATAGCTTTGCCCGTTTGTGGAGAGAAAGATGATTCTTTACCTCCCACGGCACTAAAATACAGCATGGCCAGTTGGTGACTGACCTTCTTGAGTCACTTGCTTTGCCTACTCAAATAGCGATTGTGAAGTGTAGTGGCATAAAAAGATTACTGATAACGTGGGTCGAGGAAATGCATTTGCGGATGAAATAGCGAGGGAAACGGCACAAAATATTGAAAGTCGCATGTATGTTGCAGGACCGGCAAGTTGGGTCCCAGATGCTGGTATGTGTGAAGACACAGTAGAAAGCGTGAAAATGATTCAGAAGGAGGCAACTGAGAAAGAATTGAGTAAGTGGAGAGAGAGTACGGGAATGTTGGATACGATGGGATGTTGGACGAATTGTCAGAGCATCAGTGATGGTTGTTACCAGATGCGTATGTATTACCTGTATTTACTATGGCTCATGGACCAGCCCATATTAATGCAAGGGGTATATGTAAACTCCTAGCTCCAGTATGGCAGAATGAAAGTATTCCTAAATGTGCAGAAAATGTAGTGAAGCAATGTATTGTTTGCTTGATGCATAATCCAGGCAGGAATGGGAACCCCAACTCCAGCAGGGCACTTTGCTCCCCCTACGTATCCTTTTGAGGTACTGCAAACAGATTACATCCATATGGGACGTTTCAACAATCTTAAGTATGTCCTGGTGGTGGTTTGTGCCTTTTCCAGATGGATAGAGGCTTACCCCTAAAGGACAATACTGCTTTGTCTACTGCCAAAGTCCTTCTGAAGGAATTCTTCCCGAGGTTTGGTTTGCCGCGCATTGTCTGGAGTGACAATGGGAGTGAATTTGAAGGTCTAATTATGCAGAAGGTGTGTGCGGGTGTTGGCATTAGACAGAAATTTCATGTGGCAAACCACCCTCAGTCAGCGGGTTTGGTAGAGTGTTACAATGACACTCTCAAACTTAAGTTAGCAAAGATTCAGACCAGCACAGGCCTTTCCTGGCCTGATGCCTTGCCTTTGGCACTTCTCTCAACAAGAACGACTGTCCATTCTCGTTTGGGGCTTAGCCCATACGAAATTGGTTTTGGACGCCCAGCCAATGTCTGGGGAGTCCCCCGTCCCAAAAAGTATTCAGACATTCCGTATCCATTGTCGGTTAATTATTTGCACGACCTCACCACTAAATTGCGTGTTATTCGTCATCAGGTCCAAAACGCTTTGCCGGAGGCCTCCTCAGATCCAGGACACACCATCCAACTTGGTGACTGGGTGTGTCTGAAGAATTTCCATAGGAAAAAGAATCTGGAACCTCGTTGGGGGCCGCCGAGACAAGTTCTACTAACAACCCGTACTGCAGTGAAAGTCGTTGGAAAGAAAAACTGGATCCACGGCGTGCACTGCAAAAGGGTACCATTACCTTTACCTTATGACCAGTGGGTCCGAGAAGGTGTTGGTGATAGTGAATGTGAGAAGGTACCCAGATTAGTACCGTTCAGCAGTGCACGCCTGGATTGGACTAGTTCTGAGAAAGAGGACAGCGACGTTTTGCAGGAAGCTGTACCTTCACACCTACGACTAAACACATCGGATCCAGAAACTTTGTTTAGGGACCAAACGATACCTGGCAAGACACGGTACAACCTGAGAAAAAGGTTGCCTACAGACAATTAAATTCTGTGTTTTAAAATGTTGCTTTTGTTAAAAAGAGAAACATTCCTTTTCCGTTATCCATCAAGTTGCAGGGTCACGGTAGGAGTCTTAGGCTGTGACCTGAATAGTGACTAGGTCAACAGGACTTGCAGTGTCATAGGACGGCTAACAATCACAGCCAAGTGATTAAGGAAGATTATCGTGAGGAACGCCTTTAGAGTAATGGATAGCGCAGGAAAAGAGAATGATATTAAGATAATGAAAAGAAATCATTATAAGAAATTATTATTCAGTCGTTGTGGCGTAGCATTATGTATTTCAGTATGTTTATGTAGTTTATTAGCATGTGTAGGATGGATCATACACAGTATGCAGCTGACACCTGTTCCTACTTCTACTTCTTTGATTTCCTCTACTACTGTTTCTCCGCACAAATTTTACTCACTCCCAGACCATGAGCAGATGAGAAGAATGGAATATTTCAACAATTTATTTATCCAATTGTTACATCAGCATCAATTGGTAGTAAATACTACTGATTGTTGGGTTTGTGCGCTCATACCACATAATACAGAGAGAGGGGTGCCGTATTTAGTCCTTCCATTTACCTATGAAGGTTCTGCTTGGGCTTATCTGGCTATGTTTTCTAATACATACCAGAACCTACTCCGATATCCTCCTGGTGGGTCCTACAATGGTGGAGTGGATTTCAGTCACAGTTCTTTAACCCCTTGCATGCTTGTGACGGAACCGTTCCGTCACAAGCCTCGGGTGAGCTGTGCTTGTGATGGAACGGTTCCGTCACGGCCCGCTCGCCGCGCCTGCGCGGTGCGAATTCCGCGCCTGCTCTGACAAAATAATGGGCGGGCGGGTTCGTGATGGAACCGTTCCATCACAAGCACAGCTTACCCGCGAGCCGTGACGGAGCGGTTCCGTCACAAGCACGGAACCGCCGCGCGGCCGCCCCGCCCCCTTAGCGCTGAGGCGGAATAGCCACTGCAGCGAAGGGGTTAATAAAGGGAATAGTGACTATGGCAAAAATTGCTGATATTGTTAAAATTCCCAAGGATGAGAAGAGAGCATATGATGGATGGAACGTGACTCGGTATATCACTAGTCTTACTGACAAGGTTAAACAGAACAGATTTGCACCAATTTGGGTTTTACCCCAGAGAGGTAATTTGTGTTTACAAATAAATGGCCAGAATACCAAAATTAAGCAAGAAAAGAGTAATTGTTCCCACACATACGTTTATACACCCATGATTTCTTAACCGTTAGTGCCATCTCAAGGTACATACTTTATCTGTCACGACAGAGCTTATACATGGCTTCCCACATATTTCTCAGGAACATGTTATATACCATGGGTACTCACAAACTTTCTCTCGGGGGCCAAAATTACAGTTTGGTTTGTGTCCGAGGGCTGCATCAGTGGGGGGTGGGGTCAGTGGGGGAGGGGCGGGGCTAGAGCAACAACATAAAACTGACCATGAGGTTGATCACAGGTCCCTGCAGCGGACGCCTTCATCCACTGAGCCATCCAGGCATACACACATCTCTCTCTCTCTTTCTCTCTCGGTCTCCCTCCCTCTCTATAGCTCTCTCCCTCTCTCTAGTTCTCTTTACCTCTCTCCCTCTCTCCCTCCCTCTCTCCTGTCTTCCTCTCCCTCCCTCTGACTGTCTCACTCCCTCTCTCTCACTCCCACTCTCTCTCTCCCTCCTCTCTTTCTCCCTCCCTCTCTCTCTCCCTCCCTCTCTCTCTCCCTCCTCCCTCCTCTCTTTCTCCCTCCCTCTCTCTCTCCCTCCCTCTCTCTCTCCCTCCCTCTCTCTCACTCTCCCTCTCCCTCCCTTTCCCTCCCTCCATTTCCCTTCCTTTCCCTCCCTCTCCCTCCCTCACACTCCCTCTCCATCTCCCTCCCTTTCCCTCCCTCTCACTCCCTCTCACTCCCTCTCACTCCCTCTCCCTCCCTTTCACTCCCTCTCTGTCTCCCTCCCTTTCCCTCCCTCTCACTCCCTCTCCGTCTCCCTCCCTTTCCCTCCCTCTCCCTCCATTTCCCTTCCTCTCCCTCCATTTACCTCCCTTTCCCTCCATCTCACTCCCCATCATTCTCCCTCCCTTTCCCTCCATCTCACTCCCCATCTGTCTCCCTCCCGATCCCTCCATGTCATTCCCCATCAGTCTCCCTCCCTTTCCCTTCCTCTCACTCCCTCTCAGTCTCCCTCCCTTTCCGTCTCCCTCCCTTTCCCTCCCCCTCCCTTTCCCTCCCTTCCCTCCCTCTCCCTCTATTTACCTCCCTCTCTATCTCCACCTCACTCCCTCTCCCTCCCTGTCCGTCTCACTCCCTCCATCCCTCTCACTCCCTCCCTCCCTCTCACTCCCTCCCTCTCACTCCCTCACTCTCACTCCCTCCCTCCCTCTCCCTCCCTCCCTCCCACTCACTCCATCCCTCTCACTCACTCCACCCCTCTCACTCACTCCACCCCTCTCACTCACTCCACCCCTCTCACACCATTCCTCTCACTCACTCCCTCTTACTCACTACCTATCACTCCCTCCCTCTACCTCCCTCCCTCTCACTCCCTCCCTCCCTCTCTCTCACTCCCTCTCACTCCCTCCCTCACAATCCCTCCCTCCCTCTCCCTCCCTCCCTCCCTCCCACTCACTCCCTCCATCCCTCCCACTCACTCCATCCCTCTCACTCCATCCCTCTCACTCACTCCCTCCCTCTCACTCACTCACTCCCTCTCACTCACTCCCACTTACTTGCTCACTCCCTCTCACTCACTCCATCCCTCTCACTCACTCCATCTCACTCACTAACTCCCTCCCTCCCACTCCCTCCCTCCCTCTCACTCACTCCCACTCCCTCCCTCTCACTCTCTCACTCCCTCCCTCTCTCTCACTCCCTCCCTCTCGCTCCCTCCCTCTCTCTCCCTCCCTCCCTCTCCCTCCCTCCCTCTCACTCCCTCCCTCTCTCTCCCTCCCTCTTACTCCCTCCCACTCACTCCCTCCCACTCACTCACTCTCTCACTCTCACTCACTCACTCCCTCCCTCTCACTCACTCACTCACTCACTCACTCCCTCTCACTCACTCACTCCCTCCCTCTCACTCACTCCCTCTCACTCACTCCATCCCTCTCACTCACTCCATCCCTCTCACTCACTCCATCCCTCCCTCTAACTCCATCCCTCCCTCTCACTCCCTCCATCACTCTCACTCCCTCCCACTCACTCCCTCTCTCTCTCACTCCCTCCCTCTCACTCACTCCTCCCTCTCACACCCTCCCTCCCTCCCACTCACTCCCTCTCACTCCATCTCACTCCCTCTCACTCACTCCCTCTCACACACTCCCTCTCACTCACTCACTCCCTCTCACTCACTCACTCCCTCTCCCTCACTCCCTCTCACACTCACTCCCTCTCCCTCTCACTCCCTCTCCGTCCCCTTCCCCCTCCCTTTCCCTCCCACTCCCTCTGTCACCCTCTGTCATCTCACCCTGCCTGTGTGCCAGCCGGGGCGGGCGCACACACACTCACAGCCGCACCCGAGCACTTAACAGGTCTTTAAAAGACCATTTGCATGTTAATGTGGCCTTTGTATTTCACCTCTTCCTAGGCCCCTGCAGCTTTACTCTGGCCATTGCTAGGATCGCCGGCCGGCAGCTCCCACAGAGCAGCAGAGTTTCTCGCGCTGCTGCAGACACTTAAAAAAAAAACGTAAAACACAGGTATGATGTCTCGGGGGTCCGCGGGCCACCAGGAAAGGCTTGCCGGGCCACCCCAGGCCCGCGGGCCGTACTATGAGTACCCCTGTTATATAGCCTTTCTTCTTACTCCGACATATACTGCTCCTGCAGATCACCATAGAAAAAGATTTGGTAGAGGGGTTATTAATGCGAAGAGATTGCCGGACAAGAGGGAGGAGATTTTCTGAAAGGGTTTCTTCCTTTTTGGGGTCCAATGGTTAATAGCAGAAACATCAGACGCCTAGTTCGTGTGGTCGATGCTACCATAAACGTAACTTCTGGAGCATTGAGTAATTTGACAGCTGAACTTCAGGCGGATCGCCTTATGACTTTGCAGAACCGAATGGTTCTAGACATTGTCCTTGCAGATAGAGGAGGAGTCTGTAAATTGATTGGGTCTAGTTGCTGCGTTTACATTCCTGATAATGCCCCTACAGTATACCAAGCCATTTCTAAGCTACATGTCATCTCCGAGTCCATTCATCAGGACACTGGAGATTGGTCTGTGATGGGATGGTTTTGGGGACTACTGTCCACCTGGGGATGGAAAGTGTTAACTTTCCTTGGAGCGATTCTAGCGATCATCTTTTCTTGTTGTCTTTGTTTACAGTGTGGTCCAGCCATTTGCGAACTTTGTGCCACTGTGTGTGTTTCTAAGCCAGTAACACAGAAAACAGAGAATATTAGAATGATGTTGCAGCAACAACTCAATGACCTCATGACCATTGATATCGACTCAGACTAACATGAGTCTTCTTGTGCTTTACCTGAGTATGGCAAAAGGAGGGTCTGAGGTTACGTGGTTTTCGACTCTGCTTCGTATTTAGCCGCCATTTTGTGTTTAACCGCCATTTTGTGTTGCCTCACTCAGGCAGCACGGCGGACGTGGTGAATGCAATGTTTTTGCCTTTTTCAGCTACTACGTGTCTCTCCCGTTAAAGAGTAACTCCTGCCCATGTTTACGAAACCGATGTCAGGGTTTCCCGAGTTTGTAAATCCATGTCTAGACTGATTAATCCATGTCTTACTCCACTGTTTGGGTCCCACCATTTTTCTTGACTTTATCTTGTTTAACTGACCTTCGCTATTCTCTTCGTGTGTTCTCTTGTTACATAAACTGTCTTTTGAAGCATTCAAACATGTTCTACCATCTGCAAATTGAATTACGGGCACTAGTGTTGATTAACTTGAGGACACAGGGTCTGAAAGGAGGGTGTGTTTTAGACATTTGATAGCTTGTTTTCAAACTATTCCTATTTTTCAGTTTTGTATGTTTTGGGAGTTGACATTGTAAACCTGTGTAGTATAATAGATTGTGCGCCACGAAATGAAGTGGCAGTCTCCTGAGAACCTACCATTGGTGTACTTACAGGACAACTGTGCTTAGCTGCAGCTAATAAATCTGCTTTTCTACGCCTAAAAGAGTGTCACGTGTCTCTGTCTGCCAAAGCAGGTGAACCCGGAGATCTTAGGCGTGCCCTGCGCCACCTGGCCCATAAGGTCAGTTTCTCCACATTCTATATTATCAAGCTTGAAAAGACCATTGTAACCATGGGTAGATTTATCTGTCACCACTGTCAACCGGAACCAATAGTGAGAGGGTCATGGACTGATACAAGCACTACTCAAGAGTCTCCAATAACACCAAATTGTTGGTGGTGCCATGTTGCAGGATCCTGCTCATACACAGAACTGTGCACAGAGACGTAGGACATCAGTGAATTGTGGTGTACCAGAAACTCACCTCAGTACCTAGAAACACCTCAACCAGCTAGCATCAGTTTCACGTTAGCTCTTCGTCCTATAGCAAAGTAACCAATGATTAGACAACCTAGACCATGCAACTTAGTACAAACTCAGGAATAGTGGGAAGTGAGACAAATCTTTAGTTATACTCTCATACCAGTCCACAACAGGAGTAAAGAAGAGACACAGTAGGGTTTAAATATTTATTTTAACAACGTGATCTCAAATGCAGTATCTTAGCCAACATAAGCAGACATATGATTAAAAATAATATGGTCAGCATTGTTATAATTCCATAAAATACAAAAGGAGAAATCATATTACAATGATGGTGAAAACAGGCCTTATAGCGCCTAGTTTGACCACCCTCCCTATATAGGAACTATGTTTTATAAGCTGAAGAAGGTCTCTTAGGCTTGTTTGGGAGACCCCATTACCTTTCCGCTCAGTAATAGTAAATCACATTCGTATCAGCCAAAGCTCTCTGCATCCCTGGAAACGGAAAATCTTCAAAGTGTGTGAAATCATGGCAAGTGTGCAATAATAAGTGCGCCAGAATCTTTGTTGGCTCACAGCTGCCAAATTGCTGTGTCTAGAAAGCGTTACTCGAACATGTCGAAAAACAGCTTACATGTTTTGATAACCTTGACGGTTTCAGCACTCACTGTGCAGACTAGGGGCACGATGTAAATCTAGAGATGTCGAAAAAAAAAAACCTTTCTCATGTTTAGACCTTCATAAAGGCTAACTTACAAAAACAGCAATGCAGTATAGTGTGCAAAAGCGGCAAAAGGTAAAATGGCGTTTAAACTTCTAATAAGCCATGCTAACATAACATGCGTGCAAAGCAGGCCTTAGGCCATACTACAACGCTACACGTTTTTGCACTGTACCACGTGAAATTCGCGTAGCGCGTAGTTGCTTAACTACATGAGCGTTACGTAGTCCTACGCCCAGGGTTAGTTTTTTTCCTCTCTCTCTCCCCAGGCTTTAATCGTATTTAAATGTTTAATACTTCTTTCAGGAACTTGTCTTCCCTGTATCTTGCATATCTGACAATTATTTTCTTAGGTTTTTTTCCCCAAATGCTCCCCACCCAAAAAATCTGAAAATTGTGCTAAAAAAAAACAAAACAAACGAACACCCTTTACCCTCCCCAGGAGAACCCTCCCTATTGTCTTTGGAAAAATTTGAATTGATCTATTTGAACTCCGTCTTCATGAGGTCATCTATATATTATGGTTGGCCCTTATTTTTTTGCTTTAATTTGCTCAAGTAGTGAATCCACTTTTTTTGATTCTTTAATATTATACGTGTTGTTGTCCCACATAATTCTCAACAGAGCTGGGAACTTCATCTGAACAGTAGCTCCTAATGATCTCAGTTCTTGCATGGGGACCCAGGTATCCATTGTCGATCTAATCTTGTTTTAGATACATGGGATCAGATTTTAAAGTTGTAGTCACTCATGGAAATAGTACCTGCTATCAAGGCCTTAGGTAATATGTTTTCTTTGAGAGAGTAAGATCTAAAATTTACAAGTATTTTCCAGGGGTTTTTTCTTTCTACGTTGCTCCTGAAAGGATCTCTATGAGCTCTTTGGATATCTTCATCCAGTGTTTTCCCATCTAGTTCCGGAAAACATTCCTTCAACACGGTTACCAAAAAGTTTTATATATTCTGACCTTCTAGGCCTTCCGGAATGTTTAAAATACGTAAATTGTTTCTTCGTGAATTATTCTCAAAAATTTCCACCCTGTCCCTGAGCTCTTTCTCGCTGGTTCTTAATTTGCTGATGTCAGTCTGGTATATTTCCACATCTTGCCTTGTCTTTTCCACAGTATTTTCTATTCCTGATACCCGGTTGATCAGAGCATTGACTTTTGACTCTAATGCTTCACAAGATGCTTGTATTTTTTGCATGGTTTCTTTCCGACTTTACAAAACACGATTTCATTTCTTTCAACAGTGAAGCTGTCAGACTGCCTAACTTCCCCTGTGGAAAAGGTTCCGCGCCTTCCTCCTGATAGTTAGAAGCAATATCTTGGTTTAAGTTTTTATCCAACAGTGGGCCTTCATCTGCATCTGATATGCCTTCATCTTCATTGCCCCTTGATATCAGTATTTGAAAGCAATTTGGAGACTCCGCTATTCCAATTTCAGAGGGAGAAATAGTTTTTTACATTTTATCAAAAACAGTGTTGGGTTATCTTCGTTTAATGTTGTGTTCTCCTTTACTGATTTTTCTTGCACTTTAAAGAAGGTGCAGAGAGAAGACGTTATTTTTAGGTTGACTCCTTTCTTCTCTTTTAGCTGCCTTAATAGCTCTAGTTGATACCACCGCTGGAGCACCTCTCTTTGTTTTTTTAGTCTTTTTCTTATTGGTAAGTCTTGTTTTATTAGTGTCTGGAGTAGCTGGGTTGGCTGCTTGTACCTCTCCCATTCCGGTGTAACCTTTACTTTCTAAGGGTACTGTAGCTAGACTTCTATTCCGTAAGGTGTAACTTATTTCTTGAATGTGATTTTTTGTTGCCTGTTTATTTTTAGTGAGGCCCTCCGTATCCCCTTTCTTTAATTCTAACACTACAACTGGTGCCAAAATTTGCAGTTATGGTTCATTTTACTGGAGAGTGTTGATTGTCAAATTTACTGCTGCTAACGCCCCCAGTTTACCCCTTCCCTACCTCCTAACTGGATTCATACAAACACACACACAGTACCTCCGTTTTTTCCTATGTTTATCCTCTTTGTTGCTCTCTTCTGTGCAATCCTTAAGGTAACCGACTCCCACGCTGAGAGAGGGACAGCTGCTTGGCGGTCCTCTAAAACCCGTTTTATCAATATGTATCAAAATTCTCCTACAAAGTAGCAATCTGAGTGCCGCTTCTGCCCAGATGCCTCTTTTCCCCTCGTTCCACTTGTTCTCTCTCCGCAGACCGTTGGGCTGCTTCGCTTCGAGTATCGCGCTGAGCCCCGCCTTCAGCTTGGGTCCGATGCAGTGCGGAAGCCGTTCCCGCAGCGTTGGAACCTTTCGCATATAAACGAATGTACCAGAGAGGTTTAGACTTCAGCAGACCTCAGCAGGACATTCCGCAAAATGATCCTAACTCGTATGTATTTCTGTATCTTCCGTTTCTTCAGGGCGCTTACTGTTTATTGATAGACCTCATTCGGCAGAGCTCTTGACCGAGCTACCTAGCCAGCCGCCATGTTCTCCATTTTGGTTTTTTTAATATTAAAAATTATTATTACATTTACAAATATATACTAAAATAATCATTACATTTACAAAATGCATATTTTTTAATAACAATAATTTCAAAATCGATATTTTTAACAACATTATTTTAAACAACACACTAAATTGATATTCTTGACATCGATATTATAAAACACGATATTTTTGTCTAGCGACATTAAAAACTCTGTATTATCACACAATGATATTTAAAACTCGATATTATGTCTATTAGCAGGTCCTGGATGATGAGGGTTAATGGGTCATGATTGTTCTTGGCTCTAGGTGTAACCTTCAGATCCTTCATTGAACTCCAAATCAAGGAGGGTAAAGTCTATGTTGCTGGTGTAAGCCCCCATTTGCAATGTTGCAGCAGTGTTATTGTTAGATAGAGAACAGCCATTGCCGGGACAAAGACCATATGTGAGAGCTATATTGGCGGTTTGCAGGACTGACCTTGACAATTGCTTTTGGGTGGGACAACTAATTTTGGAACATCCCAGAAAGCATCTTCAATTGCAGCTAGATCCTGAGTGATGCCAAAAAGCGTAAAGGTTATATTTAAATCATCTGAAATATTCACATTAATACCTGCATATATATTACATCTACATTAATGTCTCTTGGTGTGTTTTGTTTCCTACCATGAGGCCATCACTCTTGGATCCCCATCACAGCTCAACTTTCTGAACAATTCCAGATACTTATACTGGTAAGTCTCAACTACTAGACCCCTCAACTAAACACCCCACCTTTATTTGGCAAGCCAAAGAAAGGTACCATTGGACCTAATCTATATTTAAAGGGATCACCTAACCTTCATCTTTCGATAATGAACAATAGATAAAACTTTTATCGAGCTGTCAAAGCTAAAAAATGGCAAATTATTCATTTAAAGTTACATATAACGAAAACAATACCATAGCTTCAGTGCTTAATTTGTAAAAAAAGAAGTGCAGGTGCTGAAAAGTTTGCCAAGGAGGCCACCGCTCACGTCTTCCTCCAGTGAGCCCCACTTTCAACACTCACTGCCTTAGTCTCTATCTTCTAACCTTGATCTGTTGTCTGTCCCCTAAGTCTTTGCTCTAAAGGTCTATACTCTCACCCCTCTAAATATTTTCTATCATCTTTCACGCACCTGGTGTGTTACCTTGTTCCTTGTATTTCTGATTTGCCCCCTATTCATTCTAGCCCTGCCTTTTTTCCTCTTCACTTTTATCCATGCTCTGCTCTCCCTCCTCCTCGATATTGGCTCTTTACTATCACTCTTCTAGCAGTGATTAGCTTTGTCTCCGTTTTATCATTTGTCTGCTTTTTTTTCTTTGTCCTGTCTTCTACACCCTTTCATTCTATCTTCTCTCTTCTTAATACCCCCATCATGGCTGCTTTCTCTTTGTATCTGATTTGCTCTCCTTTTCTTCTACTTAGCTCCGTCTCATCTCTCTCCTCTCCTGTTGTTTCTTTCTCCTCTTTACTCCTGCTCTCTCTCTCATCTATAACACTGATGCTGCCTGTGACCCCTGTCGTCAGCCTGTACATATCCCTGCTATTTTGAACTCTGCGTTTTCCTGTTGTCTTTCCTAAAGAAGAGGAAGATGCCATGTGTTTTCCTTTTTACCTACACCGAGTGCAAAAACAAAATGTACACCAAAAGAAAATTCTTTTTTGCATATATTATTCAGTGCAGTATAACTGGGTTATTTGCACAACAGGTAGCTGCTCGAGCACAGCAGGTGATGTCACTGCTAGTGCTGCCTGTAATTAGTAGGTCCAGGGATGGCAACGGCATCGACATCCACTGCTCATCTTGCTGTGACCCTGCCTGCTACAGCACAGGCATTGTCCCCAGCCGTAATGCTGCCAATGCTGGTAAGTATGGCTGTGGTGCCTACTGGTTTCATGCATGGTCAGCAATTACCATGCTGGGGTGCCGCGCACAGATTCTACAGGTGATGCCATAGCGCACAAAATTTGTGTTGGGCCACAGACGCTTCGAGCACTTTGAGGATAGTAGCAATGCAGGGCTGCAGGATATGCTACTCTGGCTACACAGCAAGTGGAAAGTCCACACTTACTTTCGTTTATTCTTCCTCAAGAGCCCTCACTCCCAAGTTCCAAATGCGTTCTCACAGCTTCCTTGCTCCAACTTCGTCATGAGCCAGCTCCATGCTACAATTATCCAATGGGAGGCTTAGGCTCAGGCAGTGGCAGGGTGCAGCAGACTCAGGGAATAGAATGCAAGACATAGTGATGACTTCTTGGATTTGTGATCAGCATGATGACATCATCACTAACGTGGTGATGCACAATCATGCCTGCCTGGACAGGCCTATGCTGGCCTGTCTATGAACATTTACCAGCCAGTCACCAAGCAATATATGTTATTCTTTTTATTTTGAATCTGAACAACTAATATTGAGACCACTACCTGCTCGGTCAGGAATTGTAGCCCCGGCCCTGTGAAAGAAGTGCCGGTGCTGAGCACCTGATAGCACCTGCTCAAATTAACATCAATAAATACAACAAACATAACTTACAAATAATGTGTATTGTGGCATATCTCGAGGAAAAATACCTATCTTGATATAATAAACTAATTTCAAATAATGTTAGTCCATTCACATCGTAATAATGAACATAAGTTTATACATCATGTACAATCCTGTACAATAAGCAATCAAAGCGCATGTAATTATAGATCCTGTGAAAAAAAGCAATCA
The DNA here is from genome assembly GCF_964263255.1 of Lissotriton vulgaris. Classification (NCBI taxonomy): domain Eukaryota; kingdom Metazoa; phylum Chordata; class Amphibia; order Caudata; family Salamandridae; genus Lissotriton; species Lissotriton vulgaris. Next base: position 890,886,343 of record NC_141685.1, on the reverse strand, counting down.
ATGGATATCTTCTCAAATTGTACCTCCTCTTTGCCATTCATTCTATAGGTTATGGCAGGTGTTTTAACAGACAGCTTAGACCTTGTGCTCCCATTTCACCAATTTTTAATCACCATGACTTGCTACTAACCCTGTCTTCCCCCAACTTCCATGCCCTGCAGCACCAATATTTCACACTAGCAATCTAACTAGCCCATAAGGGAGCCTCTGAGCAGGTTATCCTTAACTCAAATCAAAAATGTATAAGCATCTCTAACATTAAAAACATCTGATGCTTGCCCTTAACTACCCCTTTCAATCTGGAAAGTGAACTATAGAAGCCTGCGCTCATAAAGTGCAAAAGTTCGGTATCGTAGTCTTACATTATTTTTGTTCATGAGTTGTTTCCACAGTCCAGTCTAAAAAAACATGCAAGGAAAATTCATTTTGAGTAGAAAAGACATTCTCTTTGATAGCTTTTGAAAGACTCAATTATGTTACTCTATAATCCGAGAAGCAGGGGCGGCCTTAGGCATGTGCAAGCTGTGCACCTGCACAGGGCCACCAAACCCCAGGGCCACCATGCCAATATATATCCTTAATATAATAATCCTCTGAGGGTGGATACATATTTGCGTGGCGGCCCCTGGCAGGGATTTGGCAGCCTCCGGCTCTGTTCCACTTCCAAACACCCTGACCCCCCCCTCTTCACTGGCCTCCACTCTCCGCCCCGCCCGGGCCCCCTCTTCCGGGGGCCCCCTACCTACATTCCCTGCCCAGGGCCGCCATGAGCCTAGAGCAGCCCCTGCGAGAAGTTCATTAAAATGGTTCTAGGGAAATAAGTGTGAATGCGGGTTTGAGAAGGAACCTTATAAGCTTGCATTATGGTTAAATCTTGTGAATAATCTGGGAAAACCGGTCTCTTTATTAGTGCTTAAACAGAAGATATAGGGCCAACATTGTTTTCCTTATGCCCTGCGACCCCTGTGATTCTCAATTGAATCTCCTAGAAGAATTTTCCTTCTGTTCTTGCTTATTGCGGAGCAGTATTAACTTCCTTCTCTGTTTGCACAGTTAGCTCAGAGGTAGTATGCAGCTTATCTCCACAATCAGACATACTATGTCCCATCTCTTCCATTTTAACAAATAGTTGGGTCATGTGTCCATCTAAACGCCCCTTGACCTAATCTGCCATCTCTATCTGAATCTGTTTTATTGTTTCAATCTCTGCCAGAACTTATTCCAGCACTGAAATAAAGCGCTTGGAACAATTTGGGTCAGTGTCCATATTGTATAACTGGCCAACTGATATTACCCGAGGAGTCATGGGATATGCAAATTGTGGCCCTTGCTCCACAATCATATCTTGAGACTGTTGTAACAATGCCAGGTTTGTTGATTTATAGACTAAGCTGACTTCAGATGTCTCAAAAGAAGGCTCTTTTAATTGTTATCAGAAACTTATAAAGCCACCTTGTGAGTCTCAAATAAAGGAAACGCATTCAGTACTGGCCTGCTAGGAGCAGTATCTAAAGCCCATATTGTTGTCTCTGACTAAACCACAACAGTATCTGTTCTCCGACATTTACCTCTGAAGAAGCCATCTCCTATTGCTGTATGTTAACAGCTTATTCCACCGCCATTGCAGTCTTCTGAGAGTCACATGTACCACTGGCCATGAAGGTTACAGCAGCACTCTCCAAAATACTTCCCTGTGGCATGTTTGAAATTAAAGTTGTAGGAAAGAACATGTTAGAAATTACCCCTTCTATATGAGGTGAGGAGGTAATAGATGAGTCTGTTGGAGATGGATTATGCTTATCCCTATCTGGTAAACTCAAATCTTTGGCTGTTTTTATTAGTCTTACTCAGGGACGCAACGCCCAAAGGGCTGAAAGTGCTTCCTACAATCCCCGCACACCCCTTTCCAGTGTCTCAGCCAGAGCTGCTGCAGCTTGAGCTGCTGTGGGCTCGGCTCCGCAGGGTCTAGAATTTTATCTCTTGGATGCCCGCGTTTTTCACAGGTCTTTGAACTACCATTTATATACCTTTGTAAACTGTTTAACAAGGCTTGGGGGCTCATTAAGATATTGGGCGGATCGCTACTGCCCGTAGAGCAGTGGCGATCTGCCCGCAGAAAACCACCGCCCACATAAGAATTCCCCCACCACGTTATCATGGCGGGGGGGACCCCGGAGGACGGGAAGACAGTCCGCCAGTTTTCCGCCAGTAGGCAATCCACCTGATTGCCTACCGGGCGGAAAATAAGTTTATATGGTGCCAGTGTCTGGTAGACACCGCCATCCATATTAGTTACAGCCATTGAAAGGCAGGTGTTTTTTTACATTGGGTGCCCATAGCGGGCCCCCAGGGATTCTGGGGGTTGGGGGGTGCACATGGGGGGTACTTATGGTACACCCTGCAGTTCCATGCACAACATGGCAGGCACCGCACGGTGCCTGCCACGTTGTGCTTGGAAGTGCAGGACAAGCCTTCTTGGCATTGCTGTGGGCCGTGCTGAGAGCACCGCTCGCCGCAATGTCCAGAATGCTGGATGCGCCCGCCAGTCTGGCGGGCACATCCTAATGTCACCAACGGGACCCCCGCACCAACGGCGGGTGGTCCTGTGACACGAATGGATGGCGGACGGAGTTCTTTTTCTGGTTCCAGTATCCCATGGGCCCCCACTCTGCCTATTCCTTACATTTGGATTTTACTTTTACTGCCTTAGTGTGAGAATGCATTTCATAAAAATAAATATAATGTAAGGTTGCAAACAGAAAAATACCAGCCATGTGTTGTTTAAAGAGGTCGCAAAGACCTGTCTTGACAATAAATAGGGTTATGAATAAAAAAGTATGTATTCATTTGTAATGTGACTTTATGTCTTTGTTCCCAATTATCAGTCTTGGATCATTCGGCAGCCCTACAACACAATAAAAAATGCTTTCTATTTATATTTTCTGTTCCAAGAATGCACAGATAAGTGCTGAAAATATGCTTTAGGTGACTGCTTATATTTGTAATGTCTGCAACATCAATATAATGAGCTGGCAACCCTCATCACAAGACTGGAAGTTTGTTGGAGGATGAGCACAATATTTATTTCCTCCACCTTCTATCCATGCACAGGGCCGGACTGGGAACTCGAACCGGCCTTGGCAATTGAGTCGGACCGGCCAGAGAGGAGGGTGGTGGGGGGCGGGGGAGGGTGCACATGGAAAACACTGCAGCTGATTTTGGTATAGGGGTTCCCTATTGCAGCACTGCTGCATAACCGTCCCCCTGTACCAAAAATTGCACCCACCTGTCCAAAATCAGCCCCCACCCTTCCGACCCACTGAGAAAATGCCTGGTGCTCACTACAGCCAGTCCGGATTTGTCCCTGAATAATGCCATAATAGCAGTAGTTTAACTGATATCTGAACCCCTACGCCAGCCCTCACTAACATGCTGAGTTACTTTAAGTGTCTGGGAGTGAACCCTGCATTCAGACAACTCACTCCTCATTCTCGCCCTTCACTTCCAAACTCAACCTGCACTCACAGCGATCACAATGCACTCACACTGATCACCATGCACTCACTCCATTCACCCTGCACTCACAATGACCACACAGCACTTATGCCACTCGCCATGTACTCACATCGTTCTCCTTCCACTTACCCTGTGGTCACATAAGCACACCACTCATTCTTCACTCACAGTGATCTCTCTGCACTCACAATGCACTTGCGCTGTTCACCCAGTACCTCACCCTGCAGTCACCCAAGCACACTAGGCACCCTGCACTTATGGGACACTTCACTCAGCCACGGCCGGTAGTAGGTGTAACTGCAGGGCGGTGACCTAGGGAGGGGGAGGTGCAGGGTGGGGGGTTGTAATGTATGGATTACGGACTATAACAGATAAGTAAACTTATAAATAAATAAAACGAATTTCGTTGTGTGCACTGCATCACCAAATGCGATGCAGTGCACACAACGAAATTCATTTTATTTATTTATAAGTTTACTTACCTTATAGTCCGTAATCCATACATTACAACCCCCCACCCTGCCCCTCCCCCTTCCTACGTCACCGTCCTGCAGTTACACCTACTACCGGCCGTGGGTGACTTCACTCATCTATCCCCCTCACTGCTCCCTCTGCAATCTCACTCAAACAAGCCCATCAGTAACCAGACATTAATATGTCCCACTCTGCACTTACATCTGCACCCAAATTCATATGATCACCTCGCTCGCCCTGCCGTCACTCCTCTCACACTACTCTTACACTGTTGCATCGCTCACCGTGGACTCACATGGGTACTCCTATTGCTCAAACAGCGCAGAGGGTTAATGTGCTTGCTACAAAGAACGTGTACCATGCAGATCACAGAACTGAATGTGAGTAAACTATGAGTAGCCCTATAAAAAAAAGTATATGTTTGTCAGAAAGGGGCTAGAGAGAGCTGAGGTGCATTGTTGGCGAGTGGTAGTGTGGGAATTCATGGAGAAGGAATAAATGGGGGAGGTGCACAAAAAAAGACTGTTGAGCTGTGCGCGAACAGTGCTAGGGACAGCCTTGGCTGGGAGCCTTAGCTCCCCCCCTGAAGCTCGGTTCTAGTTGCGCCCCTGGTCGCACTGATTTATTAGGTATTGCAGGGAGTTGAGCCCACTTTGTGAACCATGTGACACCAGTGGCTAAATGTGAGTGATCCCAGCAGTTTTATTGCGCTAAATTCCTCTCCTTTCTCATTGTCTCCATTTTATAGAGGCTTGTGGATATTTATATAAAGAAAATACACTGCGCAATGGTGTTTTCCTCAGGACGGGGCAGCCGCCTTTGAGCTACACATGAGCTACGCATGCCGAAAAAGAGGACTCGAACAACCATAGGAACCAGAAGCTCGAGGATGGCCAGAATCAGAGGAGCTGTTTCTTTCATCTGTCAAGGTTCTTCCAGGAAGAACGTGCTTATACAGAGCACAAAGATGTAAAAATTTGAAGAAGGACAAAGAGCTTGGCCAAATTGAATCGAGGGCAGACAACACCTCTTGACTTCAAATCTATCCTCATGTCTGCCAAAAGACTTCTTTAAGAAAAATATTTTCTCCTCAAAATATCTAGATTTACACATTTTTTATATGTTTCAATTCAAATGGATAGATTAGCTGTGTTGGATTTTGCTGCCTAACCTGTCCGTGTGTCTGGGAGGAACATTTGTGTTACCGCTGCCCTGCTTCGCGCCGAGAGCGCGTCAACGCCTGCCGGTCCCCCCCGCCGCCACTAACCTCCACTTCAGTGGCCACAGTGCGGGGGGACTACATGCCCCAGAAGCCTTAGCGGGACTGAGCCGCCCACACGCCACACTTCCGCGCCCGGAGGCGCTCAATGGATCTGCGCTTGCTCTGCGTCGCGGGACGCGTGCGGGCGGTGCCGGGCTAAGCCCGGGTAAAGGGCGGGCTGTCTGTGGCCGTCCAGGGCTGGCCTAGGCTGGGCTGGGCCCCCCCCTCTTTTATCCCACATTTCGGACTAAACTGATTAATCAAGTAAGACCTTTGACATTCGTACCATATACCTAGTCCATTGCCATCAAGGAATTTGGGCATTTTGTGGTCTGTTTCTTATTTATTTTATTTTTTTCTTTAATTTGCCTTGCTGTAAAATGAATACCCGGCTAAAACTGGGCAGGACTTCTTTGGTGGGCGGGACTGCAAGAGGGACCTTAGATCAGTTCATCACAAGGGCCGCAAACGCGGTATACCGCGAAATCGCTCGCGCTGAGCGGCGCCTGTCCTCTGAATTGCAAAATAAACGCTCCTCATTATGTCCTATACAGCTAGCAACCACACCATCAAGTCATGCCCCTGTTACAGACCCATTAACCGATATTGGCATTCCTTTGCAGTTACAGGACCTGACAGAGTCACAGGCCAGGAGAGGGGAATCAGACCCGATAGATATTAGCACAGGTTGCCAAACTGATTCCTCTATGGAGGAGCTCACAGTAGCAGCTATATCGGGCCAAACTTCTAGTAAGGACGCCACTGTTAAAACATCACGTTTAGCTCCCGCCACAAAAAGAAAATGGGGTGGAAACAAGCATAAAGGAAACTGTTCAAAATAGTCACTAGCCCTAAAAGAACTAAAGACCACTCAGCTAATAATCCTTTCCAAAATCAATTAACCACACATCCTCACCAAGATCTAATGGGGAAGATAGAACATCTGTTCAAATCTTTACTGTTACCACTTACAGAAAGGGTAAAGAGGTTATCGGAGCAACTGGGGGCTATTCAAGACATTGGGATTACTAATATGAATACACTTAAGGAATTGGCAGCAAAAAAGTCTGACTTACCTCATCCTGTCTCGATACCACCCCAGAATCCAAATATCTTGATAAACTGTGCAAAGTCGTTACCCATGGCAATTGATAATCCTGCTGGTAGACAATGCACAAACAAAGAACCTGGGCACACAAAGAAGAGGGATTCCCCAACGAGAGGGAAAAATAATACCCCGGCTGAACAGGACACAATTTCAGCGCCTGAGCAGACAAAATCTGTGGATGGGAGATTCAAAGGACAAGAAAATAAGCAGGAGGATGGACAGGGATAACTTGGTAGGAGACCTCTTCTGGATAAAAACGTATATGCCCTGACTCAACATATGGATCTCCCACCTGAGGCAGAACCCTACGTCATTGTACTTACAGGAGTACCGGTTTTAACTGAGGGTAAATTGGAAGGCCACCAGAACCTTAAGAACAAGGTAGTGCATTGGTTAGGGGAGAATAGACCTCTACCTTATAACATTGACAGCAAAATTCTACATGTTAGAAGACTGGGATGGGTGGGCCGCAGACCAAAGGACCTACATGGGGACATTGTTATTATTAATTTTAAAGACTGTAGGGCCACAAATGTTATCAGAGACTGGTATACTGAGGGTATCAACGATGGTATAACCACCCAAGACCTCAGTTATTTTTACCCCAGGGCTTTAGTAGGGCACTCCCAGAGAACACATGGACCACGATATTCACGCACTAGGCCACTTTTGGGTCAAATGGAAACCTTTGCTACTACTAATCGTTTCGTGGCTCTATCAGGTTTAGAGGGTGTAGACTGACTCTTAAATAGGATAGACAAGAATGTGGGGGCAGACGACATTTTTAAACTACAGTGCGTATCAGCAGCCACATATGGGGCAGAGGTTTGGGGCTTGGGTAAAACCCCCAGCATTCAAAGAGAAGAAAATTGTTTCTGCAGAAAGGTTTTGGGGCCCCAATGAGTCCATTTGTCACAAGGAGTTAAACCTGCCTTATACATGCGATTTCATTAGGACTAGACCAGTCCTATTCTGGCTCAGGATCTGGAAAAACAACTCTGCTGCCCTAACTCAGGATATCATAAATGATTGTCTTTGCTGTGAAAAAGGTCTAGCAATCCCCTGACTAGCGGGGTTCTACAAAACCCTGCGCGCTGTGGGCAGGGGAGATCTCATCTATGACCCATCAAGAATAGACCTTAAAAACAAAAACGAGTTAAAACAAGCACTATACGCACTTTACAACTCAGAAAGAATGGGAATTGAATCACTTAAAACATCAGTTGTAACCTATATGGGGGCAACCACTTCCAGTATATCTTACCCTGCCTATGTCTAATTGGGAAAGATCGTTACTGTTTCGCCTCAGGGCTGGCACAGTAAAATTCTTATTATGTTTCCCCTTGGGTCTTTATCAGTCATCACATCTTAAACCGTGCCCCTGTGATGGAATGAGCACACAAAATGATTTGCACTTTCTATTCTTCTGTAAATTTTATCTAAAATGTATTAAATGTTTTTTATCATCATATTTTAGAAAACGAAGACCCTTTTCTCTAGGGGACTCCTATTTAATGCTGCTTTCTTTGGACACTGATGAACTGGTTTTTGGCACTAGCACTTTTCTGAAACTGATAACTCTTTCCCGCAAAATGATGGAAAATCCATGAAATTTGATGTATGAGAGCTGTAACAGTTTTTAAATTCTGGTCATTGTAAATTGTTTTGTAAAGAGATCTTGGGACGATTGAATTGTATCTGTTGCTTTTATGAATTTTATGCAATTCAAATAAAGGTCTTTTGATTTGATTTGATTAGTCCCTCCAATATCATTCTAAGGTTGTATAGTGTCTCTTGGCTGTATCTAATTCCTGTGAGAACCAGGGTGCAGATAGCACTTTTCTATTGCAACATTATGTGGAGCAATACTAACCAACACCATAGTAATCCCATTAATAAACTTGGTAACATTTGAATTCATGGCTGGACAAGTTAAAGAAGGGCTAGAGTTGCTATACAAAACTCTCTTAAGAGTGTAGGTGGGGCTTTAGAGTAAGGTTGAACCTATTTCTTTTAACAGTCGGTAGAAGCATAGCTTTTAAAAAGTAATGCAGAATGGCCCATAGTGAAATTTGCTACATACATACCATTTTGCTCAAAGGAGTTTGCAAACGCCGAAGTTTGCAGAATTTCGGCGTTTGCGAACTCATTTTAGCAAAATGGTATGTACGTAGCAAATTTCAGTGCAAAATAGGGAATCGCAATGGGCCAGATGTATGAAGCTCAAATGGGTTCACAAACGCCAAAATTCACAGAATTTCGGCGTTTGCGAACTCATTTGAGCAAAATGGTATGTATGTAGCAAATTTCAGTGCAAAATAAGGAATCGCAAATTTGCGATTCCTTATTTTGCGATTGCATGTAAGGAATCGCAAAATTTCTAATTGTCCCTAAGGAATCGCAAATTACCACCAACTTCAAGTTGGTGGTAATTTGCGAATTTCTTGAAAATTTTTAATTTTTGCATTTTTCAAAGTGTCATGGAGTGCACATACATGCCCTTAGGGCATGTATGTGCACCACATGTGCACGCATGCTTATTTCAGGGGTGCAACAGGGTGTCCTTTGGATACCCTTGCACCCTTGAAATTATTCTCAATTTGCGATTAGCAAATTGCGAATCGCAAACTGAGAATAATTTCACATTCATTCCTATGGGCCTCCTGGCCCATAGATATGAATGGGAAACCGGTGTTTTTTTCATTTTTTATTCTGCTTTTTCAGTATTCCTTAATCACCACTGCTCATTTTTTGATTTGATTCATGCATATATTTTTCCTTCTTATCTCCCTTGTATTTTAACTTTTGGTGTAATGCCATTATACCTACATTTTGTATCTACCTCATGCTCTTCGCTGTGTATTGTTCCTGAGGTTTGTTTTCTTTTTATTCTTTATATATTTTCTCATCTCTGTTTCAATTTCTGCCCTCACCCTTTGGGCTCTTAGGGTTGGTTGACTCAGATATATGTAGGTGTGCTTTGTTCACTATCACGCACTACAAGGTGATCCATTATTATTGATTGGTGATGGTTCCCTTTATGATTAGTTTCGAGTCTCTTCCTCTTTTAGACTATTTTAGCAGTTTTTATACACAAATTCCTTATTTGGTGCTCATTTGTCCCCACAGACAGTCTTTAGAGCCCTGCTCATACAACCATACTCTGCTTATCTTGAATGTTGATGGCTACCACATGGCCACAAACTAAAATGATGAAACCTGCACCCTGATGAAGGATGTCTCAAGCAGTGGCATTTCCGAAACGCTTGTCAGCGCTTTCTCCTTTGTTGTCATATTTTTGATATGTGGTGCATTGTTTATGCACATAATAAGGCCGTTAATGCAATTCACAGCTGAAATTTTGAAAACGCACAATACAAAAAGTTCTGAGAGAAAAACCTTAAAAAAAATACGTAGGAATACCTTTCGCCCTGAAGAAGTCCTACGGACGAAACGCGTTGGCTACGTTTTTTTACTTGAAGATTGTCAATAAAAGCAAGAAAAGAACTTTAAGTCCTACTGAAGTATTTTCTTTCGGACCATTGTACTGAATGTTATTTTCAAATGCACACTGTGTGGGGTGCTGAACCATTGTGTTGTTTTGAATTATGTTGGAAGTCTAGGGGTATATGACTTCTGGTTATTAGCACCCACAACAAATCTACTGGACCATAACAGATTGGATAAAGTGCAGCTTTTTTGGCCCGATACCCCTGTTCTAGTGTTTTATACTTCTAGAAAGATGCCTGTGTCAGTGGACCCAGAAAAGAGGAAAATCCAGGCTACTATTCCTGGCATGTTTAGGCAGGAGGGTCCCTACGAGCAGAACAAATCAACCGCATGTTTGCACAATGGGAATCTGGCAAAAATGTTAGCCTGGACCACCTCCCTTTTTCTTTTGTGGAAAGAGTGGGATTCTTAGAATTTGTGGCAGCCATCTGGCCGAAACAAAAGGTACCAAGTTGGACCCATTTTGTCAGAGTTGCTGTTCCAGCGCTGCATCTTGATCTGAAGCAGTTGGTTCAACAAGCTTTGCAGCAAAGTGTTGCTCACACCATCCACCTGACAACAGTCATGTAGACCAGTTGTCAGGTGACTGATTACATGTGCATCACTGCACACTGGATCTCTTTCACAGGGGTAAAGCAAAAGATATCTGCAGGTATTGGCCCTGAAGAAAGTTTTAAGAGTGTTCGGTGGTATGCAACAGTGGCCATGTTCGCCATGGAGAAATCGCAGACAGCTGTAAACATCTTGAAGGAATTTATCAGCAAGGTGTAAAAATGGCTGCGACCCAGAGGCCTCAGAATTGTTGCCACAGACAATGGCAGTAACATAGTCAGGGCCATGACAGATAGAGGCTATTTCAGGGTCCTGTGTTTGGCCCATTGCATCAACCTAGTGGTGCAAGACTGCCTAAAAAAGAAGATATAGTCAGCAACATACTGACCACCTGCAGAAGAGTCTGCACCAATTTTAGCAATTCTTTGAAAACATGGAAGCAGTTGATTCAGCATAATAATAGAGCACCAGTTAAGCCCTGATACAGGAGGTGCCAACATGTTAGAACTCGACCTATTACATGTTGCAATATCTGTTTGAGCAATACAAACAGATCAATGACTATGTCATTCAAAGAGAAGGGGATGCAGTTAGGAAAGCTATGACCATGGATGTGGGCAAATGGGGCCCAGTCAAATGCCTGACACAGATGCTACTGCCTTTTGAGATTTTCACACCGGAAATTAGCAAGGAGGACAATACGATGGGCAAAGCTATCCTAATTGTTCCATCTCCTACAGGACCAGGAAAAGAAGGTGTCTGAAAGGTTTGCCCAAGCAGGTGTAAATGAAAACACAGAAGCGTGTGCCTTGGTTGAGAGCTTAATCCTTCACTTGTAATGCAAGGCTGCAACATGACATCATCGTGTCCAAAGACTACAGCTGTGCCACACTACTTGATTCATGGGTAAAATAATTCTGCCCACTTTCATTCTTTTTGCTGAAGGGAATGTTTAAAACAAAAGAGGTGGATTGTAGAGCAAGTCGGAGACTTGAAAGAAGAATGGCTGGAACTTCGAGTCCCACCCCGCAGTTCTAAGGGTGCCTTCTTCAACTTCTAGAGAGGGCAGTCTTGTCTGACAGCAGCTAACAACACTATCAACCAGAACACCAGCAGCAACAGAAGGACCGGATCCAACCTCTGCATTGTATTGGTTTTAATCGGCAGGGCTCAGGACCAGTGCAGAGGCGATAGCAAAACAGGTTGAGCAAGTATCCAGCATGAACGAAAGGCAAAAGAGGATCTCAAACTCCTGCTTACCTACTGGACCAGTCCAGACAGGCAAACAAGAGTGATTGACATTCCAGAGGAGAATGCAGATGCACCACCTAATTTTGCAATACAAGTATCATTTTTTGTTTAAAAATCATATTAGAAGAACTGGGTGGATGGCTTCACTTCACTTCCAGCCCATACGATATCCATTTAGATATCTGATAAGTTGGGTCACGGGAGCAGAACAACTGATTGAATGCATTTAACTGTACTCTGTCATAATCATTCCTTTGTTTCCTTCCACAACAGATTGATGACGAATGATGTTCTGCTCATTGTCCAGATGAATGTTATCCTTGTGTGTCTTTGTCAAACCTTTCCCAAGTCCCCTTTCCCATCCATTCATCAAACCCCTAACGCTCTTCCCCCAGGCTGTGTGATTTATTTAGGTGTGGCTTAATTTACTCATCAATGGATCACACACATGGTGGGGTAGATGGGTTGAAAGCAACACCAACTTACTTTCAGGATCTTTTAAACAATAGCCCACACTGGCCCCATTTACCCACCTGCGCATGAAAAATTATCATATTTTAAATATAGAACGAAGAACATCAGTCATCATTATCATTCTGTAGTGTAGTTCCTAGTTTCCCACTAGGCCCTGCACATTGGAATAACATAAACAGTAGTATCGACGTGGAACTGCGGATATTCCAGGCCTCCACTGACTATGCTAAACTTAATTGGGTTGTGTTACCAACTAGCTCAGAGGTCACTGGAAACTTTCTTCTCTGCATAGGAAGTGATCAGCTTCCTTGGCACAGACAAGAAGGGATTCAGCTTTCCAACAACCGTGCAACATGACAACTTTGCTCCTCAGATCAAGAGTCAATCTCTAGGGTCGTGTGAAACAATAGACATGTATTTCACTCAGTCAGTCTAGTGCAGTTTACTTTCACGAGATGTAGAGAATAGAGAGACGGGCGTTTGTCAATAAAGGGTTAACATTTATTGAACAGTCTTTCTTCTCGTACAAGAGAAATGTATTGCCACAATTGCAAGAATTGTTATTATAAAAAGTACGTACAGTAAGATAAGTATTGCGAAATAGAACTGTAAAAGCATTGATATGGTTTCTTAGCCATACAATGGTTTAAAAGTAATAAAACATATATACAGTCATATATACATTAGGCTAACATACTCAACTGGTGCTTCTAACTAAGCCTACCCCAGTGTGCCTGACCTAAGCCTAACACGTGGAAGGGGAGTAAGTAAGTAGCTTTAAGTTAAGTTGGTTTTGCCAAGGTTTGTTTCAAGAATTCTCGTCTAAGGGTTTAGTCAACACCATACCTCTGAATAGAATGATGGAGGATTGGTATCTCCTTCAGGGGTCACTCTCGATATCCCAGTCACCCGCGAGGGTAGAACGGAAACGCCGGAGCTGGATTTCTCTGCACGAGAAAGGCAGCGGGTCTCTTCAGCGCGTCGAGGAAGGAGGGGGGACAGCGTCCGCGGGCAGCTGGAATCTGCTGGATGTCTTCGCAGAGGGACGACTGTTCAGCTCCTAAGCGTACTGCACCATAGTTCGCGCTTTAGCAGCGATAATGGTATCAGCAGCTTCACCACCACAGGGACAGCAGGCTGCAGCGACAGAGTGCTAGATTTACCAACACGGGGTCTTGCAGGCAGCTGGCATCAGCAACAGTAGCTCGCATTGCTTAAGGCAACGTTGGTAATATTTATACCTGACAGGTGCCGGGTTTGACGCAAGTTTGCTGGACATAAGACGTCAATAAAAGATGTCACTCGGAAGTGATAGTTATCAGTTGCTCATTAGAGTTCCATTACTAATCAAAACACAGCAAGCGGGGATTTCCAGGTTTGCTGAGTTTTTATCTTGTTGAAGAACTCGGAGTGTTAATCTAGGAATATCAGATAGTGACTTTTGCTCTGTCATTGCACTAATTGGTCGCAAAGGAAGTGGCAGAGAGCTATGCTGGAATGTGACTCTGTTCGTGTGAGGCCAGAGATGACTTTTCTGAAAATCGCACTTGAACGGTTATGCCAATATAGGGAATAAATGGATTTATAGCCGAATAGGGGCATAAGGTCACAGTATCGATCAGGAACCTAGATAAACACGCAACACCCACTCCACGTTTTCATGTCCATCAAATTACTAAAACTAAAGCAATTAGATGCATGTGTAACATTGCCCACCCCAAAATACATAAATGCATTCGAAATAGGCGTACTTGAAATACATGAAATTTAGGTACTGTACGTTTTTTGAAGCATAGACATCATTCAAAAAATTATTGCATATGAAATCATTGAACGATTATGCATAAAGAATTACACATGAAGTATCTCTGACAGAAGAAAGGCGAGATAAATCATCACATAAAAATGCATTGTAATAACATGTGCTAGAGGCTGGTGTAATGTTGTTATGTCTCTAGATGTGTTTAGAAATAGAAGTGTGAAGCTTCTGTTCTCTAAGAATAGTTTTTACGTTAAGCAAAGAATTGTTCGTGCCAAAAAAGGGTCAATATTAAAAAAATTGTCCAATTCAAAGAATTATTGCTTGAACGGGGAAAAATAGATTTCCAAAGCTCTTGGCAGTTTATGTTGATCAAAACTGAAGGCCGAATTCAGAGTTCATGGGAACGCTGTGTGTCGGAAAGCTTCTAAAAGTTATTGTTTCTGTACGGGTGAGAACATCGTATCAGACAGGCTCTCAAAGAATTGGTCTACAAATTCAGGTGATAGTTCAACCAAATTAGATAGCGCTGTAACTTGGCAGGTGTGAGAATGATTGCTGTCATCATAGTCGGGACCAGCAATGCTCACAGAACGTTGTACCTGGATGATGTTGCTTTTGTCACTCGCTCTACTGTTACCACTTGGCTGTAGTACAGGAGTCTCCACGAATGCCGTCATCAGGATTGGTAGCCGCTGGGGACAACACAATGCGTGAGCCGTTATTGGACTGAGCAAAGTATCGACGTCCATTGGTACTGCTGATGGAACTGAAAGACAGATGTCCAACACGCATTCATCGCCGCAAAGCATACACCGTAGCACAGGTAAAATACAATTTTGCCATATCGGTCTGAATGAAAGGAACCAGGTCATGTTTAGATCTCTCAGCCTGGCCAATCCAAGGACGTTAGTTATCCTGTCCCGGTAGCGCATTGCTAGGATTGTCTCTTCCATTCCCATGGGAGCTATGTCTGAGCCGAGGCTTGCCATAACGAAGCAGGAGGGTCAAAAATAGAATCCCTGCGACGAGTCCCAAAAATAATGGTATGCCGCCAAAAATGGAGTGCACAAAATTAGGAAAGATTCCCAAAATTGCCTGGAAGGGTGTTAGAAGTCCCGTAAAGACTGTCTTAAATATGCCTGGGATGCTTGTTGCACTAGACATGTTAAGGAGTTGGCTGAACATTTCTACGAAATGCACGGGGCAATTTGTTGATAAAAGGTCATGAACTTCAGTAGCTGTCCTTGCAACTAGAAGATCATACGTCTCTTTAGATGACGTTATAGGCACTGTTGTCTGTAAAAGTACAGATTTCATTTTGCTTAATGTATCAATTCGTATAGAATAGAGATTCAGACGAGGCCAGATGGGAGTCACTGTGTCTGCAGGCCCACTCGGAAACAATGCTTGCATACAGCATTTGACCATGGATGTTACTTCTACTAGATAACTTTTCCCTGGCACGAGGCCACAACATCTGTGATCCGTTCTAAGAATGTAACTCCCGTTCGCGAGTTGCATAAAGAAGGGCTCTATCTGAGTTGCAGGTGTGACTAGCTGGTGGCATGAAAGGTTGTTTGAATTTCCATCACATGCTCCGTGTAAATTAATACCCTGACACAAAAGTATACCGCTTAGTGAATGTTTACAATTCTCACCACTAAGAAATACATTTTTGTCGCTGTCACTATAGCAAGAATGAGTGTATGGTAATTTCCATTCAGATTTTACATATCCTTTATCCAATTGTTCATATTGGCCAGCAGGTATGTACTCAAGGCACTTTTTAAATCGGAAAGTTGTTATCGGAATTGTGATAATTCCGTGTATTATCCATTCAATGACAGGACTCTCTGACATTGTCAATGGTAATCTCTCGAGTTTTTCGATGCTCAGGATTGTATAGTCTGCTCCTTTCTGTGCCAAACTGATCTGTCAATCAGTAAGGTTAAAACTGGAAAATAATGACGTTGTGTTGATTAAACGCCAAGGCACATAGCCTGAACGAAGATTTTGCAGCGTCCAGCCTAGTTCTATAATAGAGCGTAATTGAGATTGGCCATGTTGTAACATTAGCAAATCTCTGTCTATCACATCAAAGGCAGAGGATACAATATTGTCCAACGAATATATTCTGGAAGACAGAGTCATTAACCCGTTGTCTACTACAGAAAGTGATTTCTCCAAATTAATACGATCAATTTCTCGTATTTTTTCAGCAGTTTCAATTTGCTTTACTTTCCAAGCCTCGTTGTAAGCAGCATAGATACTGGTCGCTATGAAACGCTTGTGACGCTGTTTGCGTGGTCCAAGAATGAAATCGCGCAAATCAGCACCATCTTTTAGTAAAGACAAGTGTTGCTTAATTTCAGCCAGTGTGGATGTTGTTAGCCATTCAAGGCAGAGTTTCCCTACACTGTATGTTGTTATAATCCCTGGATGTTGTCTCTGGGAATATCTTGAGTCTAATCTGGTCATTTTTAACCCCTGTGTTTTATTCAGGAATCTATCTTGACAGCTATTTGTGTCTGTAGGCCAGATTAACCACTTTTTCCAATCAGGATGTGTTCTGTTGAAATGTAAAATTTGTGACACGTCTAACTCAATATCTGTGGTTGTATTCTCAGGTATTGGCTTTGGAATAGACGGTGTTTTAAGGTCTTTGATCTTAGCTAGGCCAAGACAAGATGTTTGGTGTATTGTGTCATTTAAAAATAACATTTGTTCTGGTATCATGCAGGTTCTAAATAGTGCTTCTATGCCTTGCACCTGCCAATCTTTTGTACCCCAAATTGTTTTCGTTTCAATATTATTTTTCCAATAATCAAAACCAAATGTCATCATTTTGTCATAAAATGCTTCTGAATATATCCATTTAGAATTTGTCAGCAATAAAACGTTTCTGCATCACTGTTGTTAAACCCTGAGAAGTATCTGAATTTCTCAAAAAATGCTTTAGAACTGCTTTTAGGTGGTGTAGAACAATGTTCCCATTGATTATACATAAAAACATTTCTAGGCTGTGCAGATTTATGCAAGTAATGATCCCCATAGTGGGTATAACAGAATAACTGCTCATAACTAGATGAACCTTGTAAATAATCATGATCTGTGAATCTAGCTGACATTACTAAATCAGACATCATGTCATTAATACTGTTAAAGTTCCAATCATCAGAGAATGTACTAGGTGTCACAAAGTCACTTAAGGAAACCTTTAGTTGATGAGGATACTTCAGGATTTCGACCGGACCATAGATCTCATAGTCTGTTTTCTCCCATACTACCCCACCAGGTATTGGAATTGCTGTGACATTTACTGTTGACAGTTCTCTTTTCTTCACGTGGGATGATCTGTGTGGTTTCAGGACTAAGTTGATGTTCTGACTTGCTGTGTCCATTCAATTGTAATAAACTTTCCTAAAATTAAAACTAAAATTAGGCATAGTAGGAGTATGAATACCCCTGAGATAATCCAATGCTCAATCAACGGTGAATCCAGATATAATTCTTTGATTTGTTGAAGGAGTCCTGTTGTAATTTCTTTTTTAGAATACTTTTTTGTTTCTGGCATCACTTCGGGGTCGTTTTGATCTTCAGAGAAGTTGTCGAAGTTGAAGAAATAACCAGAGGCAGTTCTGTCAATTGATGGGATTGTTCTTTCAATCTGTCTTTCTGTAGCACTTTCTGATGCCACATCATTGTAGACTGGTGTTGTTTCTTGACGAACTGTTTCAATCTGTGTTTCAAGAGGCACGAGTTCCATGGCATTATTGCATAGTCCTTCATTGTGCACTGCAGGCTGATCGAATGTGATTAGTCTTTCAGTTTGAACCTCTTGGATTGTTGCAAGTTTGGGTATTCTGTTGTTTCTTGGGAGTCCACTGGGCCTACTGTTGATTATAGGCCACATGCTTGTGGTTTTACCAGATCGATAGACACAACTCTGTTCTCCTTTTTACCAGCAAGGGGCGGTAGCACAACTGATCTTGTTCCGGTGACTGCTAAGACAGGTACTGCTTTTCTGTAAGAAGGCCCAAATTCCTTCTTCACCGCGATCTTTTCTCTGACTAGATCCCCAATCTTTGGAATCCAGACAGGCCTTGCTGGGGCTGTTGCGGGTGGTGCCTCGTCAGTGGTACTTGGCTGTTGCTTTAACTTTATGTTGCTTAAGGATTTTCTTGTTTCATTCAGTTCCTGTAAAACAGCCAAACGATCTTTGATGTCAAAGTCTGTTGTTTTTTCTTGTACCACTGACATCTGACTATCGAGGTCCTGAACTCGCATTCTAATTCCGAACAATAGTTCATATGGGCTGAAACCTTTTAGAGAATTTCTTGGCATGTTGTTAAGACTAGTCTGGACACTTATTAAATGTTTGACCCACCCAGCGCCTGAACCTAATACCTTCGCTGTTATAGATTGCTTTATGTCACGGTTTTTTCTTTCTACCACACTGTTCCCTTCGGGGTGCGACGGACAAGAATACCGCAACCCAATTCCCATGCTGGCCATGGCCTCCTTATAGGCTCGAGAGCTGAAAGCAGGACCCTGGTCAGAATGGAACGTGGTAATTGCGTATGTGCCGACAAAGACTCGCAAATCTTTTATAACCGTTCTAGCGTCAGCCGAGCGCTGGGGGCCTCATTTTTTAAGTGCTTTTCGTCTTAACTGTTAATAGGACGCAGGATGGGGTGTAGGCAGCGTTACGCTCTTTCTGACTGGTAGCCGGTAGCAAGGTTCGCTACTGCGATCCCTATTACAGTTTTCACAGTTGTTTGCATATATTTGGTGTTCTACACTCATTCCCGGCCACCAGAATACTGATTGTAATTCAGTCAGTGATTCCTTGATCTCTCTGTGCCTAAGACCCAAACCCATATGTGCGTCTGCTATTAAAAATATTCTCCTGTTCGTGTTTGGAATTACTCTGTCCCCCACTCCAGGGATTCGAGCAAAAGGAACGGAGTTTGCATCGATTATGTATGCATAATTGAGTGGATAGTTTACGGGTAGTGCTGCACCGTCGCCTTTTACGGTCGTTTTTACTGCCAGCATGGTTTCCCCGTCTATGTATTCATCTGTGCGCTTTTTTGTGGCTACGGAAGCCGGTTTAGTTGCTTTCGCTTTGGCTGTATTAGCCAATGAATTCCCTGCAACGTGAATGCCATCACGTTGAAGACTCTGTGCGTGAATCACATGAGTCTTTTGTAGTTCTTTATTTAAAAGAGCTACCTCGTTCCAGAGCAATTTATGCTTTATTGTGGCACCTGTGTCATCTTTGTAGTCGTTTTCGATCCAACTCTGCAGTTTATTGTTGTAAGAGTTGACGCAAAAATGAGAATCGCACACTATAAGTGTCGGGAATTCACGTTCTGCATTTTCGAGCGCCATCTTTAAAGATCTGATTTCAGTTCTTTGAACCGAACAGTTTCTTACAGATTCAGTTTTTGTTACTTTCGGTCTGAATTTACCGCACAGCCAACGACCTTTAATGATCGCACACGCTGCATTGTAGGATTTGCTCTCTACGTTGAAATGCTGTACAAAGCTATCTGTATAGATTATACAGGCGTATTGTGGGAGAGGCAGAATTTCGATTGGCAGAGGATATTCTTCTTCATATTCTAAATCATTCAGGTCTTCAAATTGCGGGGCGAAATAGTATTTCACGTCTTCCGCTCCTAGAGAATCTATGCACTGTATCCATTTCGGATCCAGTGACACTGTAGGCAGGTTTACTGGGCTGAATAGCGCCTCGAAGGCGGATTCCGCTGTAAGGATATTAATCCGTTTGCCGTGTGCTAGTTCTCGTTCATTTGCTAATGCGATTTGCACTGCTTTCACAGTTCTTTCTGTGTGACTGAATGTTTTTTCTGCTTGTGTGTACAAGTGAGATTTAATTGAAATTGGTAACTTTTCTCCCTCATTAGAGGTTAGGTACGTGAATCCGCATCTTCCTGGGATGACTCGGATTACAAGATCAATCGTGTTGTCACGTGTATCTAATTTTGTTTTTGCTAACATGTCTGTTTGCAGTGATCTCAAAATTTCTGTGTGTTTTTGAGTCCAATTGATTTGTTTAAAATCAGGTTTAATTAGTTCGTAGAGAGGTTTAACCCTCTCTGCGTAATTTATAATGTAAGTTTTCCGAAATTCAGAAAACCTAGTATGGATTGTAAATTCTTCAGCGTTTTTGGAGCTTGGAGTACAGCGCACTTCTCTAAGAAGTTGTCCGCTAGGCTTTTCCCTTCACTTGATAATTTGTACCCTAAAAACAGTACTGTCAGATGGGCAATTCGGGACTTTTTAAAGTTGAATTTGTAACCCTCTGCTGCGAACCCAAGTATAATGGGGTTCACTCTTTTCAAGTGAGTATCCAAGTCGTCGTCTGTGAGATAAATATCATCTACGTAAGATAATGCTTCATCATCATAGATTTGTAGTAACTCTGTTACTCTAGCTGAGAAAAGTCCTGGGCTGTTCTTGAACCCCTGTGGGAGTCGACAGAATTTTTTCTGCGATCCAAAGGCAGAGAAAGCGGTCAAATATCTGCTTTCTGGTGCAATGTTTTGACAAAAGAAACCATTAGAAATGTCTAACGTCGTTTTATATTTTTTCCTAACTATGTTATTCATTAGGGCTGCACTATGCGAGTTTTGTACTGCAAAGGTTTTGCAACATTTATTAAGATGTCTGTAGTCCAAAACTAGACGATATGAATTGTCTGGCTTGAAAACAGGAAACAAAGGATTGTTCATTTGAGAGGTGCATGTTTCAATCACCCCCTGGTATTCAAGTTGATCTAAGATCTCCCTGACTTGTTTTTTAGCTTCTTGCTTTATGGGATACTGCCGTTGGGCAGTTGGTTCACTTTTTAATTGGATTTTGTGAGGAGGTGAATCCTCATCCCATCCTACATGATTTTTATATAATGCAGGTGCCTGGGCCACTGCCCATTTCCTTGCATATGTATATTTTTTGTGAATCGGAATGTGATTCGAGAAGGCAGGCATAATCACTTCTTCGCCACGAGGGCACTCCCTGACAAACTCTGGGGGCCAATCTTTTTCAGCTAACAGAATATCATAGCCTTTTGAGAGCTTATCCCAAAATAGACCCTTAATTTTCCTAGTCTTATCACCCTCTATACGCAATGTTATTTCGTATATCTGATGGGGCTCGCTAAGTCTGGCGTCGGCAGTTTCAACTTGAATGTATTCATTCGTGTCCACTGTCTCCAGATGACTCATCAAGATCTTGCGCGCTATACTGATTTCTGCTGCACTGTCCAACATTGTCAATGCCCACTCCCCGTTTTTCAACTGTGTCCTCAGTATTCTCGGCATGGTTGATTACTCTAATACTGGCTACCTTCTTTTTCTGAAATTGAGATTTTTTACTCTGAGCAGGTTCCTTGTCTTTGGACTTGGTGTGCTCTCCTGGGTCTGACCGTCCTCTTCTTTCCGAATTCTGTGGAAAAGATCGAGAGGGACGTGTATCAATACTTTGATATCTATCAGGTTTTTTCAGATTATCCCTATTTCTAAGGTTATATCTTTTCTCAGAGGGCTCCCTCTGGGGAGACTGGCGTTCTCGAGTCGGAGTTCTTTCCCTCCGTCGAGGAGACCTTCCTCTGGACTGGAAAACTTTTTCCTTGGGAGTGGATTGTTTATTTCCATCCCAGCTCTTTTTAGGAGTGTTTAAATTATTTTTAATAAATAATTTTTCAGGACTTTCGAGCAGTTGGGGCTTTACCGGTTTCCCACCCAAGCTGTCTCTACCTAATTCTTCATAGCATTTTTCTATGATTTTGGCAAGCTCAACAGGATCTTTTATATCTGTTTCCTTCAACTTCTGGCGAATCGCCACTGCTGCTGCATCTCCCTTGTATATTGGCTAATAATATAGCCGAGACCTGCTTGAAGTCTTTCAGTAATTTCATACCTAGATTTAAAGCGGGCTCTGGACCGAATTCATTTTGAATTTGTTTTAGCACTTCTGGTATTACCGCCATAGACGGAACACCGTGTGTTTTTGTGTAAATGGAAGCAAAGACTGTACCCCAAGTGTCACAGTCCTCCACGTGTGGTGCGATTCCCATAGGAAGGCAGATGGTCAAGATTCTGTGTTTCTCAATAGGGGTAGTATCAGGAAACACTGCCTCTATTTGAGTGATTTTCTGTGCTAACCAGAAAGGATCCCGTTTTACGGGTGTTTTACCAAGACATGACTGTATGTTCTGTGGTGTAATTTTATTTGTGTTCCCCTGATGAGGGGTCAGCTGTGGTGTATTAACCGCTGGTTGGACCGTTGCAGTCCGCATTACATATTGGACTAATTGCCTATGTATTTTTATTAATGTGTTTAGCTGTACTAACAGCTCTTATCTAGACATTTTTACAATGTCAGGATGTGGTGTGTAGCTGGCTAGAACCGGCCACGTGGCTCCTGGTCTACCTAGTGGACCGAGCCTGGTTATGTGATCATTGTGTTTTAGGGCGCCATTAAACCAGATCAGGTGCTCTTGAAATTTAAGTGGAATTTCAATCTCCTCGAAAGGAGCGTACTCTTCCGGAGGTTTCTCTATTTTGTAATAGTGAAACTCTTTTGTTCTAGCGTTTACCGCTGGAAAGTTTATCCATGAATAGAATACCTCTGTCTGCCGATACTCGTGAGCCTCTATCACGAAAATTACTGTACCACCTTGAGGTGTCAGTCCGTTTTCTATAAGTTTTAAAGTTATAGATCTTCTTAAGTGGACTGGGATGATAATAGCATCCGGGTCTGTGTGTTCGGGACCTTGCTGAGTCGCATCTACTGCGGCCCCATTGGTTCCGTTTTCTGGCATTGTAAAAATGCGAGGTTTGCAGAGTAGGTCTCCAAGGAGACAAAGATTAGGTGCACAATATTTTGGAACACTGTATCCTTCAACGTTGAATAAACCAGAGCTTTACATAGGAATCTCTTCCTACTAAGGTCGGGCGAATTTTAACCTTTCACCCACTCCAGACGTCTATTGGAGTATTTACGGGAGAAAGGGGTGTGAAATATGCACGACTGAGTTACTCTAAAAGTCTTGCGTTAGTTTATCGCCTTACCAAACGTTAGGGCGCCATGTAGTGTAGTTCCTAGTTTCCCACTAGGCCCTGCGCATTGGAATAACATAAACAGTAGTATCGACGTGGAACTGCGGATATTCCAGGCCTCCACTGACTATGCTAAACTTAATTGGGTTGTGTTACCAACTAGCTCAGAGGTCACTGGAAACTTTCTTCTCTGCATAGGAAGTGATCAGCTTCCTTGGCACAGACAAGAAGGGATTCAGCTTTCCAACAACCGTGCAACATGACAACTTTGCTCCTCAGATCAAGAGTCAATCTCTAGGGTCGTGTGAAACAATAGACATGTATTTCACTCAGTCAGTCTAGTGCAGTTTACTTTCACAAGATGTAGAGAATAGAGAGACGGGCGTTTGTCAATAAAGGGTTAACATTTATTGAACAGTCTTTCTTCTCGTACAAGAGAAATGTATTGCCACAATTGCAAGAATTGTTATTATAAAAAGTACGTACAGTAAGATAAGTATTGCGAAATAGAACTGTAAAAGCATTGATATGGTTTCTTAGCCATACAATGGTTTAAAAGTAATAAAACATATATACAGTCATATATACATTAGGCTAACATACTCAACTGGTGCTTCTAACTAAGCCTACCCCAGTGTGCCTGACCTAAGCCTAACACGTGGAAGGGGAGTAAGTAAGTAGCTTTAAGTTAAGTTGGTTTTGCCAAGGTTTGTTTCAAGAATTCTCGTCTAAGGGTTTAGTCAACACCATACCTCTGAATAGAATGATGGAGGATTGGTATCTCCTTCAGGGGTCACTCTCGATATCCCAGTCACCCGCGAGGGTAGACCGGAAACGCCGGAGCTGGATAAATCTGCACGAGAAAGGCAGCGGGTCTCTTCAGCGCGTCGAGGAAGGAGGGGGGACAGCGTCCGCGGGCAGCTGGAATCTGCTGGATGTCTTCGCAGAGGGACGACTGTTCAGCTCCTAAGCGTACTGCACCATAGTTCGCGCTTTAGCAGCGATAATGGTATCAGCAGCTTCACCACCACAGGGACAGCAGGCTGCAGCGACAGAGTGCTAGATTTACCAACACGGGGTCTTGCAGGCAGCTGGCATCAGCAACAGTAGCTCGCATTGCTTAAGGCAACGTTGGTAATATTTATACCTGACAGGTGCCGGGTTTGACGCAAGTTTGCTGGACATAAGACGTCAATAAAAGATGTCACTCGGAAGTGATAGTTATCAGTTGCTCATTAGAGTTCCATTACTAATCAAAACACAGCAAGCGGGGATTTCCAGGTTTGCTGAGTTTTTATCTTGTTGAAGAACTCGGAGTGTTAATCTAGGAATATCAGATAGTGACTTTTGCTCTGTCATTGCACTAATTGGTCGCAAAGGAAGTGGCAGAGAGCTATGCTGTAATGTGACTCTGTTCGTGTGAGGCCAGAGATGACTTTTCTGAAAATCGCACTTGAACGGTTATGCCAATATAGGGAATAAATGGATTTATAGCCGAATAGGGGCATAAGGTCACAGTATCGATCAGGAACCTAGATAAACACGCAACAATTCAGGCCTTGTGTTCATAACCGTAAATACTTAATTTAAGCTTGTCCACTCCAGACTTTGAGTCCATTTTTTAAGACTCAAGGATTTCGTAACTAAGTTACTACTAGTTCCCCATTAGCCAGATTATTTTTTGTTATTTGATCACTATCAGGAATTCTTGTTGTGTCTTCAATTCAATGTATAGTACTCTGGTGTCAATTCTTTGTAAAGCTTTGATATAACCCAACAACTCAGTCTTTGTATTTCCATTTAGTTGCCTACAATGGAAAATCATTCTGTTGATTAATCCTACAGTTGGAGTTCACCTGGGTGGAACTGGAAGTGGGACCTCGCTAGTGAAGTTGTGATGCCTTCCCTGTTATTGCTTCATCTAGATTCAGGTAAGACTACTATGGAGTGAAGTGTACTAGTAATTAAGTAACTAACTGCTACTACCATTTATCTAGGTCATGGCAGCATCCCCTCTAATGGTTAAGATAGTTAGAGAGGTATAACTCTATAACTAAGCAGTACACTCTCCGTTACAAGCACATAAACAGGTTGCATGAAAACTGAAGGCAGCAGTGCAAAGTAAAATTCAAAAAAACTACTTCAGGCATATATTAAGATAAACTGTACATTTTCCTTTATTTTTTTTACAAGTATAACCACTCTTTCCATATACACAACATGCCCACTCCTCTCCCCAAACAAACTGAACTGACCCAAGCCCCAATGTACCAAATGTCCAAAGAAAGTAAAACCGGGTCCCAACTTCCTTCCCACCCATCCGCAACTAACCTCAGCCAACAATTTTTTTTAAAAGGGCTAGAAGAAGGCAGTATGGATGTTGGTCTGGGCCTTGTCCAGGTTTTGCTCAATTGTGGTGACCCGGCACTCGATAGTGTCCAGCCACTGTAGGATACAGCATAGCAATGGCCTGTTGTCAGTGTGGGAGGGGTGGCAGCAGTAGGCTGGCTCTGGCGATGCTATGGCTTGGAGGCAGGAGACAGATGGGGATAGGCTGTACTAGGGCCCGGCGAAGAGACATTTATTTCCTCTTCCCACTCTGAGGAAATATAAATTTTATGGTCAAGTAATGTTCCCTAACGTGTACCCCACCGTCTCCATGTACCAGCTTAAAGTGCATGTAACTTCCCTCCTGTGCCAGCTATGAAGACGCAAATACATTTGCGTCCAACGTTAACATGTCCTCTTTCAGATCCACCCTGAATGGGTTGAATATTCCGTTCCTAAGTATGCCATGCCAACGTCTTTTTGTGGTGTACTTTACACGTTTTTCAGCTCTGACGAAGTAGGCCCTGAATTCTGCCATCGAGCCTTTTCCTGCCTTCTGACTCTGAAAGCCTCAGCCCAGGCTGCCTCTGTACCCGTGACCTCTGCCTTACTCCCTGTGCGGCTAACGGCGCTTGGCTCAGCCTGCTGCCTGCCAAGACTGTATTCAACCTTCGAATTATCTGTTCCGCTCCTCGAAAATGCATTCCTACCTACTAGTTTAAGTAAACATCTCCCCAGCTGCAGAGCAAAGGGCCCGGCCTCACTGTCTCCGTGCAAGTAATTCATAGCCTCCGTTACCATGGTAGGCCCATGCCCCCCTCGCATCTCATGCAGACACTTAGACGCTTATACACGCACTCACAGTCAGTATAGAATAGCTTCTGCCCCAGAGACCTTTCCCTCTAGATAATATGGTTCCCAAACATCAGATATCAGATATGATATAGGTACGAGTTGATCTGACATGCCAGACTTCTGTCTCTTTCCGCTAGCGTAAATGTCCAGTCCCCTGCACCCTCCAGTTCCACGTCAATCACACGTCATGCAGCTGCGCGCGCATCCAGACCTCAGATTTCTGCTGACATTGCAAGATTCTGCTTTGTATCCACCTACTTGTGACACTTACATATGACGTTTCTAGCACACGCCTCTATGTTCACGCCTAGTTCACGCCTTCTAATTACGTATCACTACCACGTGTGTGCTCCTATCTTGCTTCTCTCAGCTGTTACGCCTACTGTAATTGATTTCTATTATATGCCTTAAAGTATAAAAGCTATGTATTGTCAATAAAATATGGCTCTATCCCTTCCTGCACCCCAGTGGTGGCAGGAACATGATATCCGATCTGGTACCATGACCATTCCTTTTTAAGGAATAAAACCCCTAAGAACTCTAACACCACGGACTCTGCCTCTTTCTTTCCGATTGAGTTATTTTTGTTAAAGTACTTACCTGCATAGAAATTAGGACGGTAAATCAAATATTTACCACATTATTTTGGCGCCCGAACAGGGACCCCTCCCCCACCCCACGCGCCGGTTGGTGCGTTGCAAGCTTTGCCCCCTGCCATCAGTCAAGACGGAACTACGCGTACCCGCAGGATTTCCTGTATCTCCCTCTGGCCCACGGAGGTGACGGAGACTGCGATCAGCACCCAGACGAGGCGGTGAGGAGTGCGGAGGATCCCGACCAGAGCCTAGCTGAAAGAAGCAAGGTCCGAGGTGTCAAGAGGCCCACCAGTTTCCGAAGTATCCACGAGTCGAGTCGAGTCCAGTCCAGTCCGGTCCAGTCCAGTCGAGTTTTCCGAGGCCTTCCGATTTCCGTGCTTCCCGGTGAGTACCATTGCTGGGACGTATCTAGACGGGTGCATTATTATGTATCCGGTAAAGACGGGTTTGGGTACACAAACACGGTCTGCACTGTTTTAGACAGTGTATCTGTACTGTTTAGCAGTATATCCGTTATTCAAGTTCTTGCACTGTCGTCGACAGTGTATCTGTGCTGTTTAGCAGTACATCCAGTATCTAGAGTAGAGATATATGTTCAAAATGTTTTTCATGTGAATAATGTCGTGGTATGAGTGACTGTTTGATGTACATTATTGTGTTTTTGTGTAATTAGTTGTGTTCAGAATAAGTAACAAGTACCGAGTATCCAGTACTAAGAAACAAAATGCCGTTTTTCAATAAGTTAAAGCAGATAGGAACTAGGAAAGGGATACTAGAGGAAGAAATTCCTATCCCCCCTAGGGACACGCCTGGAAATTTCATGTACCATAAGCATGGCTTAGATGCCATATTGTATCTAGATTTATGGGCCGATTATACTAAGCACCTAGACGAGAGACACAGATAGCCTGTTACAGGAACATGGGATGCCGAGTGCATCATGAAGGTAGAAGAAGCGCTATGGAAAAAGAAAGCCAGACAATCTCAGAAAGACGCCATAGAATTTTGGCGTAAAGAATCACATAAACGTGCTGAAAAAGCACTCCGTAGAGAAGACAGACACAGAGAAGAGTCAGATAGAGCCCGGGAGAACGAATTAGTTACTGAAGGGATCCGAGTAAAATCAGAACAAGTAGACCGCGCGCGAAACAATCTTGTAAATGGCATGTACTTAGTGGCCGAGGGTTCGCCTGAAGCCACTTCAGAAATACCGAAAAATCTGCCGTCACCATTGGTTCCAACTAAAGTAAATCACAGGACTACTAAGGACATATTTCTGAATTCCTATCTAGATGATGTAGCACCCGCTTACACCAATCCACGTGCCCACGTCCCGCCTACTGACGGTGACGGAAATGGCAACCCGCCTCCAGACCATATCCCGCCATTACTGCAACAAGGTTCCCCCGTCCGACAGCCTGTTCCTCCACCACTTCCCGCAGCTAAAATTAATATACCGAATCCGTTTTTACCTGATCCTATTAAGAGACAAGTTCAAGTACACATACAGACTCCACAGAAGGACAATGCTCAAGCCTCTGGCTCAGGAGGTGCGACAGGGGGTCTCCAGACCCCGCCAGCAACACACAGATTACACCTTAGGGACATGCAGAAGCACCCTATACTCCAATCACCCCGTCTCGACATACTCAAAGAACAACTTCCAGTCTGCAGATACGATCCAGTACCCGGCAAGGACGATAGAATGTTGATAGCATCACTACGCTTGCGACAAGCTACAGATTACCTAGTGTTATTCTCAGGGATGACTGATCACCTAGATAGAATATATCATTTTGTCCAGACTGGGGAAAATCCTGAAAGTATTAAGGAGGCCCTGGCACATCAGAAAGTTGACACTCAAGCATATATATTACGTTTTTTCATAAATTGCTTAATAAGAGAACGAGACAGGCCTGGGACAGACCAGGATGAAATGGAAGCATTAAACAGGTGGGGTCAAAATATATCCGAAGGAAAACATGATAAAGTGAATTGTATAGCTAGTATGTACAAGAAAATAAGAAAAACAGTAATAGAAATACACGAAAAAGAAAAAGAAAATGCCTCCGAGGAGGAGGAGGAAGGACCTGAAGAACAAGAAACGACTACAGATACGATAGCGTATGTAGGTAAGGGAACTTACCTTAGGAAAGGCATTCGTCCAGAAAGCAAGAGAGTTTTTCTCTCTGGCATATCAAAACCGAATTCTCCTGAATATCTGTTTCAAGACACTGACAAAATGCTTCGAGAACGGATGGGGTACCATGTACTCAATTCTATGGATGAACAAGAACTAGCCCGGTCAGCAGTACTATGGGCTGACAATCCTAATATATACAATGATGACACAGTAGCGCAGACATTTCTGAACCTATCCCCAGACGAGCAGAAATTAGCAGGTATATATATGATTCAGCACCTCCTCACGTTATACAGAAATAAACATTCTGATCCAGGTCCCTTACACGATACAATAGAAGCACTACTCATGGATAGATGGAGAGGCCTAAGTACCAAGTTAATACAAATAATTCTAGAACAACGGCACAGATACAACACTTTCTTAGGCCCACAATATGTTCCCGCTCCGCCCCCAGAAAGAAAAATGTATCATATGGAACGTCTTGAAAGGCAGAACCCATTACGAGAAGTACATCCAGTTATGGGCACCGATAATACCCTGAAACGTGTGTATGTATACACACCTCTGACTAAGTTAGAATTATTAGAAATGAAGAAACTAATACCGAGTCACGATAAAGACCCTGCAGGTTTTCACCGAGAACTTAAAGACATGTTACTGATGGGGGATTACACATATACTGATGTTATGAAATTATTAAAGGTATTGCTGCCTACCGGCATCTACGAGAAACTAAAGGAAAGAGAATGGGAGGTGGGAGACAAAAAGATTATATGGACAGAAATAGAAGACGAGGAAAAACTTCGTACTCCAGGGCTAGGCCTTGGGGAGAAAACTAAAGCATTACCAGGTTTAATAGTACAGGTCTTGCCAAGATTATTGACCACTAAAAAGGAAGACTGGGACGCAATCTCAGCCTGTAAACAGAAACACGATGAAGATACCAGTGACTTCTATTCAAGATTCGAGAAATGTTTCATTATTAATAGTGGCCTAAAACCAGGTAGCGAGTCGTACCCGCATCTTTTTGTATCGAAGTTAGTCGAGAATTCCCTGACAGCAGTTAAAAACCGTGTATATAAGGTTGAAAGTACATGGCAAGCAAATACGCCATCACAGATGTTACAAATGTTACAATACCACCAGAACAGAATCAGAGAAGAACAGGATCATGAACAGAGACGTATGAAAGACACGAAAATGAAAATGTTAGTGGCCCAGTCGGTTCCAGCCGACGGCCAGAGAAAGGGTACGACCCAGACAGGTAATGCCGCAGCTCCCGTTAAAGGGACATGCAATTATTGCAAGCAGCCAGGTCACTACGTACATGAATGCCCAGTCCTGAAACACAATATAGCAACCGGTAAAACTAAAGAAAGACCGCATCCGCCTAGACAAGACCAGGGTCAGCCACAGACTTCACAGAATTCACAACCTATGCATGCTCCACCATATACAGCACAGACCGCAGCGGTATCACAGCCACAGCCACAGCCCATTGCCGCGACACAGCAAGTCTCACGACAGATGAACCTGTATGCCCAATCTGATTATCCCGATTATCAGCGATACACATGAAACAGCCTAGAGAGGGAGGTTGGCTTGCCTCTTATTGAGGTTCCTGTAGATCAAGAGGGTCCTTATGTACACAGTCAAGTATTGGGAAAAGACAGAAAGTTTTTAATTGACACAGGGGCAAGCCGCACAACAATCAGCCATGATGAAGTCCCAGGGGCACCCCTCTCAGGCTCACAGAATGTTTCCCTTGGTTTTTCAGGACAGCCTATTGTAAATGAGGTATCGGAACCAGTCCCCCTGGCTGTGGGTCCATTATCACGTGTTACAGACTTGTTACTTACGAAATCATGTCCCGAAAATCTGTTAGGTATCAAAACATTGAAGGCTCTAGGAGCTGTGATATGTTGTTCTCCGGAAGGAGTTAGACTTTTCTTGCGTGACTTTAAGGGTCACTATGTATTACGAGAGTTTGATGTCAGATTGAAAAATGTACCGAAACACCTGTGGGCTCAAGGCCCAACCGATGTAGGCTGTATGCACATTACACCATACCGTGTTACACTTAAACAAGGAGTTGTTTTACCGAGAATAAGACAATACAAGTTACCACCCGATGCTGTAGTGGCTTTACTGGAAATCATTGAAGAGCTCATTGCCCAAGGAGTGGTCGTAGAGACCGACTCCAATATCTGTAATTCCCCTATCATTCCGATTCTTAAACGTACGGATCCCAATGCACCGCCAGTATATCGGCTGGTGATTGATTTACGAGAACTGAATAAATGCATTGTTCCACAGTACCCTGTGGTTCCCGACATCTCTTCCCTATTGACTGCTATTGATTCAGAAGCAACGTTCTTTACTGTAATTGACCTCAAGAACGCCTTCTTCAGTGTGCCCATTGATCCAGAGAGCCAATACCTCTTCGGATTCAGTTTAAATGGACGAAGTTTC
The DNA here is from genome assembly GCF_964263255.1 of Lissotriton vulgaris. Classification (NCBI taxonomy): domain Eukaryota; kingdom Metazoa; phylum Chordata; class Amphibia; order Caudata; family Salamandridae; genus Lissotriton; species Lissotriton vulgaris. The sequence goes on along the minus strand of NC_141685.1, from coordinate 890,854,949 downwards.
AAATTTTCACGCGCACCTCAAGGATTCACAGAAAGCCCCAGCATCTATAGTCAAGCACTCAAAAGACAACTTGATTGTATTCAAATGCCAGTTAACACCGCCTTACTGCAATATGTCGATGATCTGCTGATCACCGCACGAAGTGAACCCGAATGTGAACAAGCATCACTGACAGTTTTACATTTTCTGGCCGACAAGGGACACAAGGTGTCTCCTTCGAAGCTACAATTCTGTGTTCAGCAAGTTGTGTACTTGGGTCACTTGCTGTCCAAAGTGGGGAGACAGCTCACTCCTGACCGTATCCAGTTAATTGTAAATATGCCACAACCCCAGACACAAAAGGAAGTGCGGGCCTTTATAGGCCTCACCTCGTACTGCAGACAATGGATTCCTCAGTATGCATTTCTAGCTAAACCACTCATTCAGTTAACAACACAGGAGGCAGCGACTTCGACTGTCCTTCCTTGGACTCAGGAACATACACAGGCCTTTGAGGAATTAAAGAAAGCTTTATGCCAAGCACCAGTTTTAGCGACACCGTGTTACAGCAAACCTTTTACACTTTTTGTTACAGAACGTGATGGTACAGCGTTGTCTGTCCTCACTCAAGATCAAGCAGGATCACATTAGCCTTGCGCTTATTTTTCAAGTACATTGGATTCAGTAGCCCAGGCACTCCCTGCGTGCTTAAAGTCAGTAGCAGCAACAGCCCTAGCAATCAGACAGAGCGACTCAATTGTTTTAGGACATCCATTAACAGTACAAGTTCCACATTCTGTAGAGGTTCTTTTAAACAGAACTCAGACTCAACACTTAACTATAGCACGACTGACAGGTTATGAACTGACACTATTCCAGCCGCACATAGAAATCAGACGCTGCAACATTCTGAATCCAGCAACATTGTTACCTTCGATTATGACAAATTCAGCCCCACATGATTGTATAGAGATCATTAATGCAGTAACAAAGCCCCGACGAGACTTAACAGATGTTCCATTGACAAATCCAGACCTGACACTTTACGTGGATGGTTCTTGTATGAGAACAAGTACAGGAGAATTAGTGGCCGCATATGCAGTGACCACTGAAACTGAAGTTAAAGAAACATATCGTATTGATACACTGTCCGCTCAAGCAGCAGAGCTCATCGCTCTGACCCGAGCCTGTATATTAGCCAAGAACAGAAATGTTAACATATACACCGATTCACGTTATGCTTTCGGAGTCGTACACGACTTCGGAGTGTTATGGCAAGAACGAGGTTTTTTGACCTCTCACGGTGCCAAGATCCAACACGGTCCCCTCATTCAAGCACTGTTAGATGCAATACATCTGCCTTCTGGCATATCCATCATGAAGTGTAAAGCACATACTAAAGTCACAGATTCCGTTTCCCAGGGTAACGACCTGGCAGACCAAACAGCAAAACATACAGCATTGACTCACACCCAGACAACTGATGTGACAAAGACAATAGTGCCGACACAGTGTATGACAGTTAGGGATCCCACACTAGATGTAATCGATATTCAGACACATGCTACTCCAGATGAAATCAAGAAATGGACTGAACTAGGAGGGATCCAGACAGATCAAGGTTGGATGACGAAGGGAAAATCTACATGGTTTCTCCCCGACTCTATGGTTCAAGTCATAATAAATACCGCACATAGTCCAGCACATCTAGGAGAAAAAGCGATGTTAGACAGTTTACAGAATCTCTGGTACAACAAACACTTACGAGCAGCAGCAAAACAGAAAGTGCGTACTTGCATGATCTGTTGTCAGTTCAATCCAGGTAAAAGCGTCCCTGTAGAGCAAGGTGGATTTCATCCTCCCGATCACCCTTTTGAAGTCCTCCAGATGGATTATATCCAGATGGACCGTTGTCGAGGATTCAAGTACGTCCTCGTAGTTGTTTGTGCACTTTCCCGTTGGACCGAAGCATATCCAGTCTCAGATTACACTGTTCCGACCACTGCCAGGCAGCTGGTTCGAGAATTCTTCCCACGGTACGGCTTGCCTCGTGTCGTGTACTCAGATAACAGACAGCCATTCTCATCCGAGCTCATGAAACAGGTTTCCCTGCTGCTAGGATATCAGTGGAGATTCCATTGTGTCCGACATCCCGAAGCCGCTGGCCTTGTAGAAAGGCATAACCAGACACTAAAAACCCGCCTCGCTAAAATATGTAAGGAGAAAGGGGTCGACTGGATAGTCGCCCTGCCAGTTGCACTGTTCTATATGAGAATGGTCCCCCATTCGAGATCAGGACTATCCCCGTATGAAGTGGTCTTTGGCAGACCACCGAATATGTGGGGGACGCCCATGCCTAAGAAAATAACCGATGTTGATTGTAACATGCTGACAGATTACCTTGCCTCCTTGATGTCTGCACTCCAATCATGTCGTTCACAGGTTGCTGCAGCCTTTCCCGACAACACTGATGTAAAGCCGCACGATGTCCGTCCTGGAGATACGGTGGTAATTAGGAACTTCGACAGGAAAAGTCCGCTGGAGCCCCGCTGGAAGGAGCCGAAGATCGTCCTTCTTACCACGAGGACCGCAATCAAAGTGGAAGGCCGAAAGGGGTGGATCCATACGAGTCATATTAAAAAATGTAATGAACTGTTGCCAGAAACTGACTCGTCCACCCCCTCAAAGGACTGCCTCGATACTAAAGACTTCAAAGTTCCAAAAAGAGAGAAAACTCCCCAAGAGGAGTATCGAACAAAACTTCGATCTAGCAAGTCAGACAGTTTAATTGTTTAAGTCCTCCCCTAGGTGAATCGGTTAAATAGTTTCTGACATGTATCCCCTAGATCGAGATAGAGAGAGAGAGAGACAACTCAAGAAACGTACATATTGTAAATCACTCCGCAGTCACTGTATAGTGACACTATTGATTATGTTTTTTCTAAGTCTTCTGATTATTGTTGCCAGTATATTGCTTCCCATATACTACCCTATCTTCAAGCGTGAACAATCTGCTTACAATGTCACTGCTGAACATTCTTTTAGTGAATTACCTCCCCATGAACTATCTTACAGACTCGCGCTGCGCAACAACACATTCATTAGTATGTTACATCACTCCCATCAGACTAACAATGCTACAAACTGTTGGATATGTGGCCGACGCCCTCCCTATCAGAAATACAAGGGAGTTCTGCCCCTCTTTCCGTACCCGTTCACACACAATGGCTCATGTGGAGCATGGTTTAGAATAATTAATTCTTTAGATCCTGATATTGCTGTTTTCAAAGGAAACTGGGTTTGGGGAAACTTGAACTTAGTCCTCCTCAATGCTTGTTATCCTGACAAAAAGGGACTCCCCATTAGAATAGGAACTGATCTAGAAAATGAAGTATATGGATTAGGTAATTATACAATTAACCTTATGATTCTTACTGTCGAATCCGAAGCCGCACCAGTGCTCCCTGCTATGTCAGTATTACCAGTCACTGGTGATTTATGTGTCAGAAAGAAGGGTTCAGTACACTTAGGTCATAGCACATGCACTACTGTGGTCGAATTCAGTGATCAAGGCAAATCTTCCTTTAGAGCTACTCGACATTCCTACTTTGCTTGTGGCCATACCGCATACATACGCTTACCTCTAGATTGGGATGGTACCTGTTACATTGCATTCCTTCTGCCACCTGTTTTTCGAGCCCCTCCTGATTATCACAGAAATACAAATCTAGTAAAGAATAGACTCCGAAGAGATCTCCCGATTGTCGACTATACTGAAACGGCATGGGAGCAATACACAGATTTCAATAAAGGATTCTTTTTCTTCACAGGCCCCGTCCAAAATAGTAAACTAATACGCAGATTAACTAGAACACTCGAAGCAGTAGTGAATGAAACTGCCTCCGCTCTAGGCAACTTAACAGAGGAGCAATCTGCCATGCGGGTTGTTGTTCTCCAAAATCGTCTTGTTATTGACGTCATCCTAGCAGATAGAGGCGGAGCTTGTAAGGTCATCGGGTCAAGTTGCTGTGTTTTCATTCCAGAAAACGCGCCAACGGTATACCAAGCTATTACACGTCTTCATAAAATTGCAAGTTTAATACATCAGAATCCAGGCACCTGGACTTGGTCCGGTTGGTTCTGGACAACGTTGACCGCTTGGGGATGGAAGATCCTATCCTTCCTAGGCATTGCCCTTGTTATAGTATTCAGTTGCTGCCTGTGCCTACAGTGTGGGCCAGCGATTTGTGGTCTGTGCGCCACATCGTGCATTGCACATTCCAGTTTTCACTCAAAACGCGAAAAGAAGAAAGAAGAGCAAATGATGTTACAAGAACAGATTCATGAGGATCGATATATCATGAAGGGTCCGTAGGGAACAAGGAGGGAATGAGGAAATATACATTTTATGGTCAAGTAATGTTCCCTAACGTGTACCCCACCGTCTCCATGTACCAGCTTAAAGTGCATGTAACTTCCCTCCTGTGCCAGCTATGAAGACGCAAATACATTTGCGTCCAACGTTAACATGTCCTCTTTCAGATCCACCCTGAATGGGTTGAATATTCCGTTCCTAAGTATGCCATGCCAACGTCTTTTTGTGGTGTACTTTACACGTTTTTCAGCTCTGACGAAGTAGGCCCTGAATTCTGCCATCGAGCCTTTTCCTGCCTTCTGACTCTGAAAGCCTCAGCCCAGGCTGCCTCTGTACCCGTGACCTCTGCCTTACTCCCTGTGCGGCTAACGGCGCTTGGCTCAGCCTGCTGCCTGCCAAGACTGTATTCAACCTTCAAATTATCTGTTCCGCTCCTCGAAAATGCATTCCTACCTACTAGTTTAAGTAAACATCTCCCCAGCTGCAGAGCAAAGGGCCCGGCCTCACTGTCTCCGTGCAAGTAATTCATAGCCTCCGTTACCATGGTAGGCCCATGCCCCCCTCGCATCTCATGCAGACACTTAGACGCTTATACACGCACTCACAGTCAGTATAGAATAGCTTCTGCCCCAAGGACCTTTCCCTCTAGATAATATGGTTCCCAAACATCAGATATCAGATATGATATAGGTACGAGTTGATCTGACATGCCAGACTTCTGTCTCTTTCCGCTAGCGTAAATGTCAAGTCCCCTGCACCCTCCAGTTCCACGTCAATCACACGTCATGCAGCTGCGCGCGCATCCAGACCTCAGATTTCTGCTGACATTGCAAGATTCTGCTTTGTATCCACCTACTTGTGACACTTACATATGACGTTTCTAGCACACGCCTCTATGTTCACGCCTAGTTCACGCCTTCTAATTACGTATCACTACCACGTGTGTGCTCCTATCTTGCTTCTCTCAGCTGTTACGCCTACTGTAATTGATTTCTATTATATGCCTTAAAGTATAAAAGCTATGTATTGTCAATAAAATATGGCTCTATCCCTTCCTGCACCCCAGTGGTGGCAGGAACATGATATCCGATCTGGTACCATGACCATTCCTTTTTAAGGAATAAAACCCCTAAGAACTCTAACCCACGGACTCTGCCTCTTTCTTTCCGATTGAGTTATTTTTGTTAAAGTACTTACCTGCATAGAAATTAGGACGGTAAATCAAATATTTACCACAACTCTTTCAGGACCACCAGTATTATTGCTGTATACACTCCAGCCTTTTCTGCCGCAGACAAGCCGCTATCTCTCGCCTGTTGGGTCCTCTGGGTGCACAAGCAGGAATAGCGATATTGAGAAAAACTAAAATAAAAAAGGAAATTGTAAATAATGCTCGGTGCAAACAATTGTTTTAAATGAGTGGGTGGCGCAGTAGCAGTACATTGCTGGTCCCCTAGGGTCTCTGGAATGCGATTATGATTAGGAGAGTCACACGGCCAATTTTGTTTTACCCACACAAGCCTTTCATAAAAAGCACTAACTGTGTGGCAGAAACATATTAAGGCAGAATAACACCAGATTGAAAAAAAAAGTGATTTAAATGTTTTCTGCTTCTAAAGGCTTTTCAAGCAAATATAAACAGACACTTTGAGTGGAAACATAAATTACCTCTCATTAATGAGTATGGCATTATGCACTATGGAGTTCAAGTTGCGTGTTCTGCTAAAATAATGGAGCCATGCTCATTGCTAGCCAGCGAGTTAGGTATTTGCTACTGTTTGCAGCTGGGGAAGCTGAAGTTGACAATTATCTGTTTTCTATTCCAATGGCCCTGCTCTTCTTCAAAAGCATTTCTCTTTCTACCCTGACTCCAAAGAGGCAGATGAATAAAAAATAAGGTACTACATCACACACCTCACATATAAAATGCCGATATTTATATTATCCTGTCTGCCGTAAGAAGACATTGAGGAAAAAGATGGACTGCACTACAGGGAAAGAAACTAGCTATATAGATTGTATTTAGCACGTTCATCACAGTGTATGCCATACACCAAACTTGACATCAAATCATGTGCTTACTTCCATTTTACTCACTAGCCTCGCCCACCACTTCATATTATTTCCAAAAAATTAATTCGATGGACATTATGCAAGGAAAGGAAACTTGACTTACTCTACTGCATGGTAGGGTAGAGGGATTCAGTGGGTAGGGTGGAGTTTTTGATACCGAATGGAAGGGTCACTACACTGATCGTCGATTTGTCATCTTTGGCTTATTCAGTCACTGTACTAGTCAGCGGTAGTCGAAAGGGAAAAATATGAACAGGTGTAAAATTAATCTGTTATAAAAACCATGAAATATATTCTTGAATCACTTCACTTCCCTTGGTAAAATCAAATGTGGTACATGCCAAGAATGGATTTTCCAATTTTTTTGGTAGGTTGGGGAGAAGAAACTTAGGAAAAAATAAAGGAGTTAAGTACTAAGAGGTGACTGAGTGGGCAAAGAGAAACAACACACCTTGTGTGTTCAGTTTGCAATGCATTGAAAACATTGTGAATGCCGCCTTAACTGAAGCAGATGCGCATTGCACAGCTAACACTGCAGTCAAGAATTGAACTGAACCGGCGTGGCCTGGAGCCGTCGATGGTGGACGTGTAGTTTGCCAGCTCCGTCCTATGCCCTGAACACCAGCTAATTATCCTGCGCTCCCCTGCCTGCAGCCCACCTGCTCCTTACCCAGGTTGTCTCCGGGGGCAAGCGGCGTGTAACGGTGCCACCTGGCCCCTCTGGGACCGCTCCTGCGGGGAGTTCCGGCGTCGGATCCTGTTGCGGCCTGTGGAGCGAGGCGAAGCCCCGGCCTCCAGTGATTAGCCTGGCCGGCCTACCCCCAGCCTCCTTCGCGGTCCAGTCGGGACCCGGGATCGCGGGGTGCGCTGCGGAACCCTCACCCCCACTGAGGCTTCGCTGCCCCCCGCTCAGCTGCTTCGCCACAGGCCGTCCACACTATTACGCGGCCCCTCCGGGACGCGGGAGCACCTCCGTGCCGTCCCCCCCGCCCGCCCTTGGAGATTGCGGGGCTCCGGCATTCCGCCGCAGAGCCCAGGACCAGAGCGCGGGCGGCGCACATGACTCATTGCCAAAGCCACGGACCCAGCTTCGTCCTTCACAGGCTGCCAGCGTTGCAAAGCAGATCGGCCAGACATAACCGGGACCCTGGCGCCATCTTGCCACCACGTCAGGGCTTGATGAGGACCCTCGGGCCCTAGCAGTCTCGCCTTGTCTGCCACGAGGCCGCCAGACAGAGACTTGGAGACGGCCACGCAATACATAGCGGCACACACTGGAGACCCACGGACCTCAGGTACAGGGGCCTGAGGAGGGGTAGGGCGCCTCGCGCTTTGGCGCGTTCTTGCAGCGCTGCAGCCCAGACCTTTCCGCGCTCTCATCAGCCACGACGAGATCGCTCTGCAGTGGCCTGGTCCCCGCCACCCCTTCCCCCCCACCACCTCCACGGACCTGGGATTATACCTGCACAAGGAGACGCCGGCGGCGCACCGACCCACCCAAGTTGACGTCTTGGCAAGATAACCTACACTATCCCTACCAGCCCTGGGGTCTTCGCTACACCCACCTCTGCCCGGTACATAGTGGTCGGTCCAACGTCACAGCCGGACACTCAGAAAGACAACGGCGGGCTGCTGCATCCACTACAGCGTCACCCTGCTAACAAGAACCATGGGCAGGAACAGGGGCAAACCTCAGGACCAGGGCGCCCGAACAGACGTGCAGTCCACGGGATCTGAAGACCCACTGGCCTCCTCCAATATGGACATCATCCCGCCGACCGGTAAGGGATCGCAAGACGCCAAGCTAGATCTGATCCTGAATGAAATACGCATGACGCGCGAAGCGCTAGAATCGCGCATAGACAATATGGCGACCGGCCTGTCCCTCCTTAAGGCTGACCATAACAAGCTGGCGGATCGAGTGGCGGAGCAGAAAATAGCACTGGATGACCTTATACCGCAGCAGACGGAACACTCCACGAAATTAGAAAACATAGAGAAGCAACTGAAGCAACTGTGGGGTAGAGTGGACGATGCAGAAGGACGTGCCCGCCGCAACAACGTCCGCATCCTGGGCATTCTGGAGAGAAGCGAGGGGAGAGACCCCACGCAGTTTGTGGAGGATTAGCTAAGGAAGCTGGTGGGCCAGCGAGACCTCACCGCCCTCTACAGTGTGGAAAGGGCCCACAACCGGGGCCACCTCCTCGCCCCCTGATCGCTCGTCTCCTTCATTTCAGTGACCGTGACACTGTCCTGCGGGCGGCCAGGGAGGAAGCGCCAATACGCTTCGAGGACAAGAATATCTCGGTCTATCCTGATTTCACGCCCACTGTGCAGCGGGCCAGGTCCAACTTCATGGGGGTGAAACGCAAATTGCGGGACAGGAACATGAAATATGCCCTTTTGTTCCCTGCTCGGCTCAAAATCCTACATAACAACAGGTCCCATTTTTTCGACTTGCCTGAGGAAGCGGCAGAATGGATGGAAGTCACCCTGACCCCGCCGACATCACAGGACCCGTTCACAGACCACCACAGTGACGTCTGCAGGGACTCGCCAGGCCGACGGACCGACGCTCATAGCCCCGGACATCATTCATCCCACGGAGCATCGGCGACGACGCATTCACCCGGACGCCAGGCGGCTGGCCAATCATCATCATCCCGCATCAGCGTCTAACAGAGGAGGCGCTGGCCGCCCACGACGCGGGAGCAACCGGAGACAGACTCACCGTCACCACTGACACCCACACTGAGGTGACTGGTTCAGTTGACAGCTTGCAGCTCTTCCCGAAGATCAAGGCCCAGATGGCGGAAGAGTTCTGAACCACGACACGATTACTCCTCTCCAGGTGGTAACGTATGACTACTCCCCTCCTTCATATATGGTGGGTTGTGTGTGCAGGGGCCCATTGTATCGTGGGCTATCATGCCCATGCAGACAGTTCAGTGCCAATCGACGGAGGCCTACCACCCCCCGGTATGCACACGTGCTTGACTGTCTTATGCCCACGTTGGGCGCCATGGTTTGGCTCCTGGGTACGTTGGCTCAGGGACCTTTTTGTTCAGGGGTTAATTGTTTGAGAGACACTCTCATTTTTTAGCACAACTGGACATGTGGGGTCACCCAGTCGTTTTACATTGCCACACCACACAGATGGGAATGGGACCTCTTAACAATTACCAATTGTGCACCTGGAATGTGCGTGGCATGGGTTCAGTACACAAACGACATAGAATCCTTGCGCAACTCAACCGAAGGGAGACACAGATTGCTTGCTTACAAGAGACACATTTGAACGCTGCTGAAGCGGTGAAATTGCGGTAGAAATGGAGAGGGCAGCTCTATGCTACCTCATATTCTGCATTCTCAAGGGGAGCGGCGATCTGGATCCTTGGCTCTCTTCCCTTCCAGCTGCTGGAGCAACGGATTGATCAAGAGGGTCGCTATGTATTTGTACGGGGGCTGTTGGATAGGGAGGCGGTGGTCATTGGATGTGTGTACTCACCTAACACAAATCAATCGGAATTTTTGTTCACTGTCAATGGGGTGCTCGCAGATTGGGCTGAACATCGCTGGATTATCGGGGGTGATTTCAATGCTGTACTTGATGTTCTGCTAGATAGATCACATCCCCCCTTACAGGCTACCGAAAGCAGTAGACAAGCGGATGCACTTGCGAGTTGGGCTGAGGGCTGGGATTTGGCAGATGCGTGGCGTAGCATGCACCCTATGGAAAGGGAATACACCCTTTTCTCCCCTCCCCACCAACTTCACACCAGAATCGACCATGTTTTCTGCTCCCGCTCCCTTACAGCACTGATTGTCCAGACCCAACACATGGGGAAAACGCTATCGGACCATAACCCCGTGGAAATTACATGGCAGTGGGGTAGGAGGCTGGCTCCCATTCCGACTTGGCGACTGGTCCCTGATCTCCTCGAGGACTTGGTCTTCCGGTCCTCCCTGTCCGACACTATTGATACCTACTTCGCCACGAATGCGGGCTCGGCCAGCTCCCGACAGATAGAATGGGACACTTTTAAAGTCTGTCTTAGGGGGGCTGCTATGACTGTTAGGGTGGGAAGGAAGCGTGAGGTGATCAGCCAACTGAAGGAGGTGGAGGGTTCACTTGCATCCCTAGAGAATGAGGCAGCGGGCACCAATGCTCCCTTTACACCGCTGCAAGAGGCACACATTAGGCACGCGGAGCTACTGGAAGATTTGCGGGTTATAGACTATAGGGAGTACACAAACAGACAGCATACGCAGGCTGACCGAGCCGGTCCCCTACTCGCCCGCATCCTACGGGACTCCCCGATTAGCCAACCCATCCTGAGGGTTTTGGACCAATCTGGCCGTCTGGCTACCACCCAAATAGGGATCAATACGGCGTTTAAGGACTATTACACCACGCAATATGGTCCCCCGCAGCCCCTGTCAGAACCCGCGCTTGTGGCCTTCTAGGAGGGCCTGGATCTCCCGCGGCTAACTGCCGATCAACACAAAGACTTGAAGCGTGCTATATCAGTGGCGGAAATCAGACAGGCGATAAGAGCTCTTCCGAAGGGTAAGGCCCCTGAAACGGATGGCCTGCCGGCAGAATTCTACGCCACATACATAGACCTCCTGGCCCCGCGGCTACGCACTGTTTACCTGGAAGCCCTACGTACAACCTCTCTACCGCAATCATCCATGCAAGCACTGATCACGTCCCTCTTGAAACCGGCCAAAGATGGTCTGCAGTTGGCCGATTACAGACCCCTGTCCCTTCTCAATACTGATTCTAAAATATTGAGCAAGGTGCTGGCGACGAGGCTCATGCAATACGTACCTCAGCTGGTCCACCCGGATCAATGCGGTTTTGTAACAGGCCGTAATACGGCCATGAACCTCAGGCGCTTGGCACAGCTCATGCTCGGGGACAATATGGACACGGGCTCCGAAGGGTGCATCTCTCTGGACTTAAAACAGGCTTTTGATTCCTTAAGGTGGGACTATATGTTTGCCACCCTGCCGAAATTCGGGATACCGCCCGAATTCCTCGCTTGGGTCAGATTGCTATACACCATCCCCACGGCCAGGGTGCGCACCTCCAATCAAATCTCAGAGCCCATGGTCATTGCCAGAGGCACCAGGCAGGGCTGCCCGCTCTCCCCTCTCCTCTTCGTCCTTGCCCTCGAGCCCTTGCTCTGTAGACTGAGGCTGATGGCCCCCCATTATGGCATACAACGGCATGGTACGGACCACATTGTATCTGCGTACGCGGACGATATCATATTATATCTCCGCGACCTGAGGGGTGATCTGAGTCCAGTTTCCCAGGTTTTTGAGGATTTTAGAGAAATCTCTGGCCTCACCATCAGCGAGTCTAAGTCCTACGGGTTCACATTTGCAGCTGTAGGCGAGTCGGCCCCCCTGCCATTTGCCCCTCATGAATTCCAGATGGCGGACACCACCTTCCGATACCTTGGAATACAGATATACAGAGAGGCGAGCATGATGATAGACGGCAACCTGGGGAGGGCCATTAGAGCACTGAAGTCACAAATTCAGTTTTGGCTAACGTTGCCGCTCTCCATACCCGGCAGAGTGGCAATATCTAAGATGGTGATGCTCCCCCGTCTTATCTACTACTTCACCAACCTGCCGTTCCAGATCCCAGCGGCGACATTTAAGACCCTCGACTCCCTACTCACCGAACTTGTGTGGGGACATGGCCGCAGGCGCATAGGTTTGGCCAAGTTGCAGCTCCCCTCCAACTCCGGAGGCATGGGCTTACCGGACTTCAGGGCTTATAATTATGCATGTCAGCTGCAAGGGCTAGCTTACTGGGTGGCAGGCCGCAATCTTCATGAAATTAACATATCAAAGGACGACCATGCCAAGGGGAGGGTACACATCTTGCTCCTACCTGGCTCGGATCTACCTAGAAACGCCCCGCCGCTTCTCAAGCTGGCGATCACAAACTGGCGGAGGGCATTGAAATACACGTCCCCAGGGACACCTTATGCCCCCACGATTCCACTCTTGGGCATACTACTAGGCTTGGGCACACTCACGATGACCCTACTAGAGCCCTGGCATGACGCAGGTGTGACACACGTAGGTGACCTGTTTGCGGAGGGACACTTATTGTCCTTCGAAGACTTCAGAACCACGCAGGGCGTCCACGGCGGCTCCTTTCTCCTACATGCCGGACTCCGACACTATATCTCACGCAAATGGTCGCCTGACGGGCGGGAACCTGTTACGAACCCTCTAGTCGCAATGCTCTACCTCATGGGAACGGGCGGCCATCTGACCAGGTGGCTCACGACTAGCATTAAATCGGGGAGGGCACTTACACTGTCACCACTACGAGCGACATGGGAAGTAGATATTGGCAGGCCACTGAGAGACAAGGAGTGGGAGCGCATACTTCAGTTCCCCAGGAAGGTGGCGAGAAACCCCAAATACAAGTTCATCCAACTGATGTTACTACATAGAGCATACCTGACACCACACCGCCTACATGTGATGTTCCCTGCATCCAAGAGCACCTGCCCCCGGTGCGATGCAGACGACGCATCACTGGTACATATGCTGTGGCAATGCCCCAAATTAGGGTATTTCTGGAACACTGTCCATGACTCAATTGAGAAGGCTGGTACACTGCCCCGATCACCCACACTGGAACATACACTTTTAGGACTGGGGCCATCGACCCGCACCAGAACCGTGGCGGCGCGCTTCTCAGACCTGGCCTTGTTGCTGGCGAAACGTGCCATCACGATGCAATGGAAATCATCTAAACCGCCCAACCCTGACCTGTGGCGGGCGGAAGTAGTGCGCTGGGGTAAGGCTGAGGGCGAGGCACTACAAAGAGAGGAGAATAAGGGCCTCCGCAAAACACCAATCTCACTGGAATGGTTTGACACTTTGGGGGTCTTTGAGGCTGGCAATGACACGGATGAAGAGGATGTTAGTGAATACTCACTCGGGGTGCTGCTATACCCAGACTCACTCTACCATACATTGCCACGACTGTAGGAGAGTAGGGTCTGCAATCCTATGATCACCCAGATTTTTTGCTTTTGTTTCACTGGTTTACGACTTTCTCTGGCTGTGGGCCTGCTAATCAGACCCACAGCCTGGCTGTTCTCTTTCTAAATTACGATATGTACCCTAGGTGCATTTACCAATTGGTACTGGGCCACCTTATCAGACCCCGTAACGCAGGGCATAGGTGTACCCAGGGCCGCCAGGGGCTGAAGCATGTATTATGCCACCCCTGGCTGGCCTCCTAAATTTGACACAACTGGCTGCACGACAGCTGGGGCGAAGAACGTGTAACCACCCTTCGCTTTAGGTATAGTAGCTCTATATCTAACCATACCATGGACACCCGAGTTCCTATCAGTCACTCCTATGGCAGGCCTTAACAATCCTGAAGGCAGAGTGCGTGGGCTCGTGTGAGCTAGGTTCAGGCCCGAGCCGAGCCCGGTTGCAGCTTGCGAAATCAAGACCCAATAGCTGTTCCATGATAACGCGTACCATATCGGTAACTCCGGTGTCGCGTTATCAAGGCATGTCGAGTAAGGTGTCATACGAATCGGGGTGCTGTCCTCTCACCAATTCTGGCGGCGAGGTTAGCATCCCACCCTTCTAGAGGGACACGACATGTCCGTAACTGTGAACCCCGGTTAAAGTTAACTGAAGCCTCAGCTCCACAAAATGGATGCTGCCACCACAGACACGAGTCTGACCTCCTGCTGCTGGGAGTCCTTCCAGCGAGGAGCACTTGGACAAAGGGTTTCCTGTCGAGGGCGCTGTTCGCACCGTCCCAGACAGGGTTTGTGTATTCTGGGTAGGTAGGGCTTTGGCGAGAAGGTGACTGCAGAGTGGCACCCCGGTGCTCACTACGCATCTGCCGGTTAGAACCAGTTCCAGGGGCGACAGCCCTGGCCTGGGGAAAGTCCGGCAGGGGAGAGGGGCGTAACTACCCCCCTTCCTGGTCCCACCCTTAGGGCAGGACCTAGTCATGTACCCACCCCTTTCTTTAGAATAAAGACCGGAGCGGGGACCCTTCCAAATTAGATCATCTTTGATTCAAGAACTACTTTCTACGAAAGGACATTCAAGACTCTTCTCAAGATTTCTCCCTTGTGGCTAAGGAGTAGTCACCCTGCATCAGCGGGCACCAACTAAGAACTCTGCGGTTTGCTGTAAGTCCTTCCTCAAGGAATCCGACGGTCCAGCTCGACGAGAACCGGCTTCCCTGGCACCTCTGACCTCTACCCACGTCATCAGCTCAGCTGTGATCTGTGGGTGCGACGAGACCTCGAGGGACCGGCCATCATCAGAACCTGCACGCTCTTAAAACCAGCACGACCATCGAGGTAACTCTCTGGTGAGTGCTCTGGGGTCCGAGAAGCCCCGACCCTGAGCCGCTCCAGCACCGAAGTGCAGTCTCCCAGCATCTCCACGATCTGCGTGGGGCCCTTCTGCTCGCTGCTCAGCACGTTGTCTGGTCACTAGCCGCTGGCTTGTGCCCTTCTGTGACGACATCCGAGAATCATCACTGCTGGTCTGGTTGCTCCAGACTGGCCCTTGCTTCCATCTTTGCGAGAAGCACCCCGGACCCTCCTGGTCCACTCAAGACGCCATCTTAGGCCCACCACGTGGCCCTGAGATCTGCCAAGGCTTGTTGCCCCATCCTGGGCCCAGCGACGCCGACAGCATCATCCTTCGTGGGACAGCTCGCACCTCCACCGTGGTCGCCGACAACGCCTCCTGGTCCGTGAGACTGCAGAGCCTAGCGTCGCCCACTCACCTGGTCGAGGTGACGGCCAACCGGTGCCTTCCTGGTACCCTCTGACTACTGGCTAGTAGTACGAACTTGGTCCCCTCTGCTTTCAGGTTTCATCACTCTCCGATCCAGGCTTGGATCTCTACGAACTATTCAGCACTGGTCGCCGGCCAGCAACTCCTTTTCTTCCGGCTCCTGGCTCGTCAGCGAAGACCCCGACGCCTGTAAGACTTGTGCAGCCGCAGCCCTCGTGGCTAGGTAACTCGGCATTTCGGTGCCTGCATAGCCTCCTTACTCTAGGGTCCTGAGTCCCTCGCTTCCGACTTGCCTTATCGGGTCCGCCCGAGACCTTAATCTTTCCGTGTCCTCGGACACTTGTTTTAATTGTGCACTTGAAGTATTTGCTAAAGAGATTTGGTTTGTGCTTAGTACCCTGTCCTCATGAAGAGTACAGGGCTGTTGTGATTCTTAATAAATATACTGTTTATTTTCATAACACTTGTGTGGTGTCCTTTCACTGGGTGTTCAAGGGGTACATGTGTGGTAAACAGCTGGCTTAACGCGCCCTCTCGAGTCTTTAGCCTTAGACTGCTCGTATCCACGCTACTAGGATAGCTGGTCTATAGGTTGACTTACAACCAAACACCATAAGGGTCGTTGGAACGATACATAGCGGTCGCTAGAATAGCGAACGTTGCATATCGGGCCAACTTCTCACATTGGTGGCAGCGGTGGGATTTGAGCTTGCTGTTGTTTTACCACACGTATCCTAAGAATATCTTGTTGAAAGATCGCACAAGTACTGTTAGTACATATAACTAAAAGCTTAGAATACTCTGAGTTCTACTGAACCAGCTGTTGTAGCTCCTCAAGGCTTAGCACACCTTGGCTACAACTCTTAGCAAGGGTACAGTAGGTAAACACGTAGTGTAGGTAGGTGCATCACTTACACCACACTAGAAACAGTATGTCGGACAAAGGAGGAAACTCTGGGTCTCCCCTTGTGTCAGTTGACCCTCCACAGGTCATCCCTTCAGGATATACTGTGCTGAGCTTCAAGGAGTTAAGACGACTGTGTCACTCCAGGAAGATTCAGCAGGGGTCTAACCCCACAACGTCCTTTCTGATTGGTCTCTTGGAGACTTATGATGCCAGGAGAGCTGAGAAACTTCGTAGCTCTTCTAATCCAGAAGGAGACATGCCTCCCCTCGAGGGAACCCGAGACGATCCTGACCTCATCCACCTCGCAACTGAGAACGAAGATGTGGAGGAGGATGAGGATGAGGACCTCTCTGGGGATGAGGCAGATAAGGGACAGGTAGAAGTCGTCAGACTAAGCAGGTCCAACTTAAGCAAACATGATAGCGGTACTGGGGGACCCCTGGGGCCACTATCAGGTCAGCTTAACATTGGGAATGGACGAGCCCGATCTCTGTCAAGAGACTCTGGCAGATCCCTTCAAACCAATGGCTCTCGCAACTCTTCTCAGAGAGGGATGACGTCCCCTCAGCGGAGAGTGTACGAAGCTAAGGAAAGGGCAGCCAATCTAAGGATTGAAAGGGAAGAACTTGCCCTGGCCAAAGAGAGGCTTGCCTTTGCTAGAGAGCAACAGTTAAGTGGGGCAGTCCCCACTGGTGGCAGCAATGTACCTAGTAATAGGGAAAAGAGTTTCGATACGAAACACCTTGGTAAGATAGTGCCCCCCTTTAAACAAGGGGACGACATCCACAAATGGATTACTGCTTTGGAGAGGGCCTGCACTGTGCAGGGTGTTCCCCAGAGTCAGTGGGCAGCTATCTTGTGGCTCTCCTTTGAAGGAAAAGGAAGAGACAAGCTCCTCACCACAAGGGTGGAGGATGCTAACAATTACCAAATCTTGAAAAATACACTCGTTGAAGGGTTCGGCCTAACCACTGAGCAGTACAGGGTGCTGTTCAGGGATACCCAGAAAACGCAGTCTCAAGATTGGTCTGATTTTGTCGATTGTGCCACTAAGGCTTTTGAGGGCTGGTTGCTGGGCAGTAAGGTTACTGATTATCAAGGATTGTATAATTTGATGATGAGAGAACAAATTTTAAACAATTGTCAGAACCAGTTGTTGCATCAGCATCTTGTCGACTCGGATCTGACCTCTCCCCAAGAATTGGGAAAGAAGGCAGACAGATGGGTTCGTACAAGAGTTAAACAGAACCAGGGCCAGAATCAAGGTGGTCAGAAGAAAGCAGACCAGAAGGGTAAAGATTCTAAAGGGGAACAAAATGACCAGAAGTCTTCGACAGGTCCCCAACAACCCAAAGAGGGTGGGGGTCAGGCTCCCCAAAAGAAGAAAGAAGGCCAATCCAAAAGATGGTGCCAGTACTGTAAAAGTAAATCTCACTGGTTTAGTGAGTGCACCAAGAAAGGAGGAGGGCAGACTCCTGCCGCTGCAGCCCCTAAGGCACCTGTGCCCCCTAGTACAGTCAGCAGTGGTAGTGCGCCTCCCAAGGGTTTAGTAGGGTTAACCCTGGGCTCTGAGGGGCGTGACAACTTAGTTGGCACACTCACTCAGGCTGTCCTTGTCAGTACAGGGGACGCGGACGTATCCCCTGACGTAAGCCCCAATACTTTGGGCAAATACCGACAGACGCCTTTCATAAATGGAAAGATGGCTCAGGCCTATAGGGACACTTGTGCCAGCGTCACCATGGTGACGCCTAACTTTGTGGACCCTGGACAGATCATGCCAGGTACAGAATTCCTGGTGACCAATGCAAGCAATGTCACTACCAATCACAGTATGGCAATTGTAGCTTTCTCCTGGGGAGGGGTAACTGGCCAAAAGAAGGTTGTAGTTAGTCCAGACCTCCCAGTGGATTGTTTGTTGGGCAATGATTTGGAGTCATCACAATGGTCAGAAGTGGAGCACCGGACTCACATGGAAATGTTAGGTTTGCCAGCACATGTGTTCGCTGTGACTAGGTCACAGGTCAGGAAATGCCCCACTGAACAGGTGCTGGATCCTGGAACAACGGACCAGACACCTCCCAAGAAAAAGAGCGGTAGGGTTAAGGCTGCGCCTTCCCCCTTGCCCCAGGTCGTGGATCAAGTCTCAGAGGAGGCTGACCTACAGGAATTGAGGGAAACTGAGCCTAGGGAATTCGAACTTGATCAAGTTGAATTCTTGGGTTCAGGGGGACCCTCAAGGGAAGACCTGGGGAAGGACCAGTTAGACTGCCCTTCTCTTGAACCCCTCAGACAGCAGGCTGCTGCTGAGGCTGCTGGGAACGCCACAGGTACCCACAAGGTATACTGGGAAGATGGACTCCTGTACACTGAGTCAAGAGACCCCAAGCCTGGCATGACCAGGAGGCTGGTTGTACCCTTGTCTCAGCGTGGTTTCCTACTTACCTTGGCCCACGAGATTCCCTTAGCAGGTCACTTAGGCCAGACGAAAACGTGGGACAGGCTTGTCTCACACTTTCACTGGCCTCACATGAACGAAGATACCAAGGAGTTTTGCCGCTCCTGTGTCACTTGCCAAGCCAGTGGTAAGTCAGGTGGCACGACAAAGGCCCCCCTTATACCAATGCCTGTGGTGGGGGTGCCCTTTGAACGGGTGGGGATCGACATCGTCGGTCCCATGGAACCACCTACAGCATCAGGGCACAAGTTTATACTGGTGGTAGTGGATCATGCCACCAGGTATCCTGAAGCTATTCCCCTTAGGACCACTACAGCACCTGTTGTGGCAAGAGCCCTAGTTGGAGTGTTCTCCAGAGTGGGCTTCCCTAAGGAGGTCGTCTCCGACAGAGGTGCAAACTTTATGTCGAGCTACTTAACTGCTATGTGGAAGGAATGTGGTGTTAACTACAAGTTCACTACGCCCTATCATCCACAATGCAATGGGCTTGTTGAGAGATTCAACAGGACCCTAAAAGGGATGATTCATGGACTACCGGAAAAGCTTCGGCGTAGATGGGACGTCCTGATCCCCTGCCTCTTGTTCGCCTACAGAGAAGTCCCGCAGAAGGGGGTTGGCTACAGCCCTTTTGAACTTTTGTACGGGCATCCTGTAAGGGGACCCCTGTGTTTGGTGAAGGAAGGATGGGAGAGACCTCTCAAAAAGCCTGCAGCCAACATAGTGGACTATGTGCTTGGCCTCCGCTCGCGGATGGCTGAATACATGGAAAAGGCATCTGAAAACCTTAAGGCCAGCCAAGAACTCCAAAAAGCTTGGCATGACCAAAAGGCTGTCTTGACTGTTTATCAGCCCGGACAGAAGGTGTGGGTGTTGGAGCCAGTGGCCCCAGCAGCACTCAAGGACAAATGGTCCGGGCCCTACACCATCCTGGAGAAAAAGGGAGAGGTCACCTACCTGGTCGACCTGGGAACTCCCCGGAGCCCCCACAGGGTGCTTCATGTCAACAGGCTAAAAGCATATGTCGACAGGAAGGACATGAGTTTGCTCATGGCCCTAGATGAGGGACAGGAAGAGGAGAGTGACCCTCTCCCCGACCTGCTCACTCAGAATCCTGACGATGGCTCGGTAGATGGTGTTGTCTTTTGTGGCAGCCTCTCCGAACATCAACAGAGCGACTGTAAACAAGTTCTTCAGTCGTTCAGACATATGTTTTCTCTAACACCCAGTCAGACCGATTGGTGCACCCATGAGGTTGACACTGGTGACAGCTTGCCCGTCAAGAGTAAAATCTACAGGCAGCCTGATCACGTTAGAGACTGCATCAAGAGTGAAGTGCAGAAAATGTTGGAGCTGGGAGTCATTGAACCCTCGGATAGCCCTTGGGCTAGTCCCGTAGTTCTAGTGCCGAAACCTCACACCCAGGGTGGTAAGAGAGAGATGAGGTTTTGCGTAGACTACCGGGGTCTCAATGCAGTCACTAAGACTGACGCCCACCCAATACCAAGGGCAGACGAGCTTATCGATAGATTGGCTTCGGCCAACTACTTAAGTACGTTTGACCTGACAGCTGGGTATTGGCAAATCAGGTTAGCTGAGGACGCCAAGCCTAAAACCGCATTTTCAACCCCTGGTGGGCATTATCAGTTCGTGGTGATGCCCTTTGGTCTGAAAAATGCACCTGCCACCTTCCAACGGTTGGTGAATCAAGTCCTTACTGGGCTGGATGACTTCTGTGCGGCGTATCTTGACGATATTGCTGTCTTTAGCTCCACCTGGGAGGATCACCTGGTCCACCTGCGGAAGACGTTAGAGGCACTGCAAGCAGCAGGTCTCACTATCAAGGCCACCAAGTGCCAGATAGGGCAGACACAGGTTGTATACCTGGGCCACCTTGTAGGTGGAGGTCAGGTTCAGCCACTGGAGAGCAAGATACAGTCAATCAGGGACTGGGCTCCTCCAACCACCCAGACTCAGGTTCGAGCTTTCTTGGGCCTGACTGGTTACTATAGGAAGTTTGTCAGGAACTATGGTTCCATTGTGACACCATTAAACGAACTGACAAGTAAGAAAATGCCAAAAAAGGTTCAGTGGACAGCGAGCTGTCAAAAAGCATTCGATGACCTAAAGCAGGCCATGTGCACGGCGCCTATCCTCAAGAGTCCGGACTACTCCAAACCATTCATTGTCCAAACAGATGCTTCTGAGTTGGGTGTGGGAGCTGTTCTTTCTCAACTGAATTTTGATGGTCAAGACCAGCCCATTGCTTTTATAAGCAGAAGGCTGACCCCTAGAGAGAAGAATTGGTCAGCTATTGAGAGGGAGGCCTTTGCTGTGGTTTGGGCCCTGAAGAAGCTGAGGCCATACTTGTTTGGCACTCACTTCAAGATTCAGACCGACCATAAGCCCCTCTTGTGGCTAAATCAGATGAAGGGTGAAAACCCCAAACTGCTTAGGTGGTCCATTTCCCTACAGGGGATGGACTTTACAGTGGAACATAGACCTGGTACTGATCATGGCAATGCCGATGGGCTCTCCAGATATTTCCACTTAGAACAAGAAGACTCACCTGGTCAAGGTTAGCTTATTGTTCCGACGTTTGGGGGGGGTCATGTAGGAGAGTAGGGTCTGCAATCCTATGATCACCCAGATTTTTTGCTTTTGTTTCACTGGTTTACGACTTTCTCTGGCTGTGGGCCTGCTAATCAGACCCACAGCCTGGCTGTTCTCTTTCTAAATTACGATATGTACCCTAGGTGCATTTACCAATTGGTACTGGGCCACCTTATCAGACCCCGTAACGCAGGGCATAGGTGTACCCAGGGCCGCCAGGGGCTGAAGCATGTATTATGCCACCCCTGGCTGGCCTCCTAAATTTGACACAACTGGCTGCACGACAGCTGGGGCGAAGAACGTGTAACCACCCTTCGCTTTAGGTATAGTAGCTCTATATCTAACCATACCATGGACACCCGAGTTCCTATCAGTCACTCCTATGGCAGGCCTTAACAATCCTGAAGGCAGAGTGCGTGGGCTCGTGTGAGCTAGGTTCAGGCCCGAGCCGAGCCCGGTTGCAGCTTGCGGAATCAAGACCCAATAGCTGTTCCATGATAACGCATACCATATCGGTAACTCCGGTGTCGCGTTATCAAGGCATGTCGAGTGAGGTGTCATACGAATCGGGGTGCTGCCCTCTCACCAATTCTGGCGGCGAGGTTAGCATCCCACCCTTCTAGAGGGACACGACATGTCCGTAACTGTGAACCCCGGTTAAAGTTAACTGAAGCCTCAGCTCCACAAAATGGATGCTGCCACCACAGACACGAGTCTGACCTCCTGCTGCTGGGAGTCCTTCCAGCGAGGAGCACTTGGACAAAGGGTTTCCTGTCGAGGGCGCTGTTCGCACCGTCCCAGACAGGGTTTGTGTATTCTGGGTAGGTAGGGCTTTGGCGAGAAGGTGACTGCAGAGTGGCACCCCGGTGCTCACTACGCATCTGCCGGTTAGAACCAGTTCCAGGGGCGACAGCCCTGGCCTGGGGAAAGTCCGGCAGGGGAGAGGGGCGTAACTACCCCCCTTCCTGGTCCCACCCTTAGGGCAGGACCTAGTCATGTACCCACCCCTTTCTTTAGAATAAAGACCGGAGCGGGGACCCTTCCAAATTAGATCATCTTTGATTCAAGAACTACTTTCTACGAAAGGACATTCAAGACTCTTCTCAAGATTTCTCCCTTGTGGCTAAGGAGTAGTCACCCTGCATCAGCGGGCACCAACTAAGAACTCTGCGGTTTGCTGTAAGTCCTTCCTCAAGGAATCCGACGGCCCAGCTCGACGAGAACCGGCTTCCCTGGCACCTCTGACCTCTACCCACGTCATCAGCTCAGCTGTGATCTGTGGGTGCGACGAGACCTCGAGGGACCGGCCATCATCAGAACCTGCACGCTCTTAAAACCAGCACGACCATCGAGGTAACTCTCTGGTGAGTGCTCTGGGGTCCGAGAAGCCCCGACCCTGAGCCGCTCCAGCACCGAAGTGCAGTCTCCCAGCATCTCCACGATCTGCGTGGGGCCCTTCTGCTCGCTGCTCAGCACGTTGTCTGGTCACTAGCCGCTGGCTTGTGCCCTTCTGTGACGACATCCGAGAATCATCACTGCTGGTCTGGTTGCTCCAGACTGGCCCTTGCTTCCATCTTTGCGAGAAGCACCCCGGACCCTCCTGGTCCACTCAAGACGCCATCTTAGGCCCACCACGTGGCCCTGAGATCTGCCAAGGCTTGTTGCCCCATCCTGGGCCCAGCGACGCCGACAGCATCATCCTTCGTGGGACAGCTCGCACCTCCACCGTGGTCGCCGACAACGCCTCCTGGTCCGTGAGACTGCAGAGCCTAGCGTCGCCCACTCACCTGGTCGAGGTGACGGCCAACCGGTGCCTTCCTGGTACCCTCTGACTACTGGCTAGTAGTACGAACTTGGTCCCCTCTGCTTTCAGGTTTCATCACTCTCCGATCCAGGCTTGGATCTCTACGAACTATTCAGCACTGGTCGCCGGCCAGCAACTCCTTTTCTTCCGGCTCCTGGCTCGTCAGCGAAGACCCCGACGCCTGTAAGACTTGTGCAGCCGCAGCCCTCGTGGCTAGGTAACTCGGCATTTCGGTGCCTGCATAGCCTCCTTACTCTAGGGTCCTGAGTCCCTCGCTTTCGACTTGCCTTATCGGGTCCGCCCGAGACCTTAATCTTTCCGTGTCCTCGGACACTTGTTTTAATTGTGCACTTGAAGTATTTGCTAAAGAGATTTGGTTTGTGCTTAGTACCCTGTCCTCATGAAGAGTACAGGGCTGTTGTGATTCTTAATAAATATACTGTTTATTTTCATAACACTTGTGTGGTGTCCTTTCACTGGGTGTTCAAGGGGTACATGTGTGGTAAACAGCTGGCTTAACGCGCCCTCTCGAGTCTTTAGCCTTAGACTGCTCGTATCCACGCTACTAGGATAGCTGGTCTATAGGTTGACTTACAACCAAACACCATAAGGGTCGTTGGAACGATACATAGCGGTCGCTAGAATAGCGAACGTTGCATATCGGGCCAACTTCTCACAACGACCACTACCTACGGTGCACTACGATGGGGTACGGGTAGCCCTGACCCATCGATCACATTACCCACCCTACCTGTGTGTTAACCTTCACTATGTATCAATGCATTGAGTGCGACCCACATATCGCTATTTCATTTATGTGCCTGCGTAGAGAGTGACGGGTGGGACTTCATAGGGGTGGAGGGTGGGATAGGATGTAAACGGGGTTTGTTAGTTTGTTCTGGTTCATCGATAAAATGAAAAATCGAATTCACTATGTTTCTACATATGCTCTGAGCGAACGCATCCATGTAACACCTGGACTAACGCTGAACTTATATATACGAAATTGTATGCTGTTACTGCTCTCAAACTATGCTAATAAACAGATTTAAAAAAAAAAAAAAAAGAATTGAACTGAACCATACTGCACTTGCGTCATGAATGGCAAAATGCGATGGGAAGGGGTGACAAATGATGGGTGGGATAAGCTGGCTCACTTAACAAATACAGTGAGTCATGGGAGTAGAAAAAAATATTTAAATCCCCCCACTTTGAACCATAGCTTTGATAACCCTACATAACAAAGTAAGCGAAGTAGGTGAGCAGCATGCCCCTCTCCATGAGAAGCAAAACACACAAAATGATGGACGGAATGTTGCACAATGGCAAAACACTCACCCCCAGTCACAGATCTGGGTTTAATCCATCGTTATTTTGCTCAAAAAACCACCCCAGTTCAGACATGACCATATGCAAATCAGTCTTGACCCTGTGCCTCATAGGAACAGTCCAGACCGAACTGCCAAGCCATGTCTTCCCTGGACCGGAATCAAGCATCCTAGGACCGGTTTCTGGCTATCAGCCATCTTCAGCCAGGATAGCTTGACTCCAGTGGCGTAGTGAGCACGGGGCCCACGTCTGGGCATACCCTTCCCTCATAGGGTGAACAGCAAAACACACAAGATGATGGACAGAATGTTGCACAATGGCAAAACACTTACCCCAGTCACAGATCTGGGTCTAAACCATTGTTATTTTTCTTACCAAGCCATCCCAGTTCAGACATGGCCATATGCAAATTAGTCTTGACCCTGTGCCTCATGGGAACAGTCCAGACCGAACTGCCAAGCCATGTCTTCCCTGGACCGGAATCAAGCATCCTAGGACTAGTTTCTGGCTATCAGCCATCTTCAGCCAGGATAGCTCGACTCCAGTAGCGTAGTGAGCAAAGGACCCACGTCTGGGCATACCCTTCCCACATAAGGTGAACAGCAAAACACACAAGATGATGGACGGAATGTTGCGCAATGGCAAAACACTCACCCCCAGTCACAGATCTGGGTTTAATCCATCGTTATTTTGCTCACTAAGCCACCCCAGTTCAGACATGGCCATATGCAAATCAGTCTTGACCCTGTGCCTCATGGGAACAGTCAAGACCGAACTGCCAAGCCATGTCTTCCCTGGACCAGAATCAAGCATCCTAGGACCGGTTTCTGGCTATCAGTCATCTTCAGCCAGGATAGCTTGACTCCAGTGGCGTAGTGAGCACGGGACCCACGTCTGGGCATACCCTTCCCACACAGGGTGAACAGCAAAACACACAAATGATGGACGGAATGTTGCACAATCACAAAACACTCACCCCCAGTCACAGATCTGGGTTTAATCCGTCGTTATTTTGCTAACCAAGCCACCCCAGTTCAGACATGGCCATATGCAAATCAGTCCTGACCATGTGCCTCATGGGAACAGTCCAGACCGAACTGCCAAGCCATGTCTTCCCTGGACCGGAATCATGCATCCTAGGACCGGTTTCTGGCCATCACCCATTTTCAACCATGATAGCTTGACTCCAGTTGCGTAGTGAGCACGGGACCCACGTCTGGGCATACCCTTCCCACATAGGGTGAACAGCAAAACACACAAGATGATGGACGGAATGTTGCACAATGGCAAAACACTCACGACCAGTCACAGATCTGGGTTTAATCTATTGTTCTTTTGCTCACCAAGCCACCCCAGTTCAGACATGACCGTATGCAAATCAGTTTGACCCTGTGCCTCATGGGAACAGTCCAGCCCGAACTGCCAAGCCATGTCTTCCCTGGACCAGAATCAAGCATCCTAGGACCAGTTTCTGGCTATCAGCCATCTTCAGCCAGGAAAGCTTGACTCCAGTGACGTAGTGAGCACGGGACCCACGTCTGGGCATACCCTTTCCACACGTCCATCATCTTGTGTGTTTTGCTGTTCACCCTATGTGGGAACGGTATGCCCAGACGTGGGTCCCGTGCTCACTACGCCACTGGAGTCAAGCTATCCTGGCTGAAGATGGCTGATAGCCAGAAACTGGTCCTAGGATACTTGATTCCGGTCCAGGGAAGACATGGCTTGGCAATTCGGGCTGGACTGTTCCCATGAGGCACAGGGTCAAACTGATTTGCATACGGTCATGTCTGAACTGGGGTGGCTTGGTGAGCAAAATAACGATGGTTTAAACCCAGATCTGTGACGGGGTGAATGTTTGCCATTGTGCCACATTCCGCCCATCATCTTGTGTGTTTTGCTGTTCACCCTATGTGGGAAGAGTATGCCCAGACGTGGGTCCCGTGCTCACTAAGCCACTGGAGTCTGGCTATCCTGGCTGAAGATGGCTGACAGCCAGAAACCAGTCATAGGATGCTTGATTCCGGTCCAGGGAAGACATGTCTTGGCAGTTCGGGCTAGACTGTTCCCATGAGGCACAGGGTCAGACTGATTTGCATATGGCCATGTCTGAACTGGGGTGGTTTGTTGAGCAAAATAACGATGGATTAAACCCTGATCTGTGACTGGGGGTGAATGTTTTGCCATTGTGCAACATTCCGTCCATCATCTTGTGTGTGTTGCCTCTCCATGAGAAGGCCTGCCTTGCTGATTCATCAAAACAATCAAAATATTCATCCATCCTTTCATTCTAATCCACCCATAGCCATCATTATTAAGATTTACTTTCTCTCATCCAGTCTTTCACCAAAATTTCCAATCCATTCATTCAATATCCACCCTTTCTTCCAGTCATTCTTTCGCCCATTCATCCCTTTAGGAACCAATCACCAATATTCCAATATAATCCAAGATTTTACTCTAAGCCACCAACAATCATAACAAAACCCAACATTAGGGAAATGATAAATAAATAATAGACTTACTGGGGTTAGCAGAGCCTTCTGCAGCAGTGCTGGTGGTCGGCACCTCCGGACCAGCTTCTCCCAGACGCTCAACAATGTCCCTCTTCTTGTCCTTGGGTGCTGATGTAAGAAATGAATCAGATAAAAAACAGATTAGTGATTCAGTTAATCTCCACAAAATTATTATGATGCAGTTACGTAATTGTACTTCTCTAAAACAGGTCACTTTCCCGATGGTACTTGTTTTCCAGTCTCTCAACTCTCGTTGATTTGCCCATATGAATCCTAAACTCCCTATTCCAAATTTCCTTAGCAAAAACTACATTTGGAAGTAATGCATTGCAGTGAATGATCTTTGATTCTATTCTCAATCTGAAGTTCAGCCCCATTGATGGACCAACCTAGTCTCCCTTTTTTGCAATGTTTAGATGCATACTACACATCGCTTTTAGCTTGGGATTGTGCGAGCTATGTAAACAAAGTCACAGAGAGAACGCTAACTCACTGTTATCACTGATTCACTGTGCTGACAGGAGGACAGTCTGCAATGGCTTTTTAATTAATCAGCCAAAGTAAAAGCCAATGATGAGCACGATTAGGTAGCTCTGCTGAGCACCTGCCAAGCAGAAACTGAATCACATAATAATATTTTAACGTAAACTAAATGTAACTTACCTCTGAGTAGAAGCAGCATGCCATTAGGAAAAAAAAGTTAGCATTGTAGAGCACTAACACAACAAATAATTAATACTAACCACGCCCCAAGATCTCGATGCCTAGTAGGTCGAGCAGGCCCTGGTCCCGGTCAAACATATTCGCCCAGATGCTGGACAGTGCGCCAGGCCTGGCTGCTGTGCCGCACATACCAGCACACCCTCCCCCAGCGCAGCCAACGCTCCCTCAGTGGGTATCCGCTGCTGGGCCTGCAACCAGCATGGAGGAGAGGTGGTGCTGCACAAAAAAACGGGTGCTGCCACATCCTCCTCACCGAAGATTGCCCAGGGCTGCACACCTAGGCGGCTCCGCCACCTGCAACATAGCTGTCCTCTCTATGCCATGGTGCTGGGTGTGTTAGAATAAAAGGAAAAGGAAAAAAGAAAGAAGTAAGGGAAAATAAACAATATACATAAAGTCACGAAAAATAATCCCGAAAATGTAAACACACTAAAGTGAAAAATAAAAATGAGGGGGATCTACATTTTACAGGGATTAAGATTTAGGCCCAGCAACATAACAGAGAGCAGAAAAACAAGATGGCTGCCCCTATGTGGACCACGTGGTGCCGTTTGCCTGTGATTTGGAACACAAGAACACATATGAGAACCGCTTGGTTTAATTCATGTTTGATTTGAAATGCGAGAACGCACTTGATATTCCCATCACAATACAAATGGGCGCACAGAAAAACTCTGCCCGCAAGAGGAACTTTGCGCAATGTTCCAGGTTTCAAAAGGAGGAAGGATAGAGAAGGAGTAGCTCATTTCAGCTACTCACCCCAAGAGGTGTCATGCTTCATCTTCGGGCAGCTTCACGTTGGGTCGGCACTACAATTACCAACAGGCCCCACAAAGGGGCTCTTTGCCAGAGGTCTTTTCTTTTTGCTGATGTGTAGTCGGAGGAGTGGAGGGACATATGTGTTGAGAGTAGTATGAGTAGAGGTGGGAAAGGGTATGTGCAAGATAAAAATAGCTATAGGAATCCCACAGGGTTAATTTATTGGCGGGCTCCTATGATTACACTGATTTACTATGTTCTGTATGGTTGATAAGTGAGCACCTATGACTGTGTTGGTTTGCTATTCTATGATGATCAATAAAGAAAGTTTAAAAAAAAGTTTTGGTGGGAAAGAATCTGCCAGTGACATTAACTAGGGGTAGAGCTGAAGCCCTCAGAGGAGCTCTGCTCAGACAACTTGATAGCGTCATATTGGATTGACCCAAAATGCTGTGCAGGAGAGTTGGGAGAGGGGTGAAGGGATGATGTAGCATCCTAGGATTGGCCAGGGATGCATGGCATCAAGAACTTTACACCCTCACTTAAACTGCCTGCACAAGGGAAAGAAAGTGAGTAAGACCCTGGACCTTGACGGCGATGGCACAGTATCATGGAGAGCTGGAAAGTCAAGCCACCTTGTTGCGTTCTAATCTAGGACCCTGATCGATACTGTGACCTTATGCCCCTATTCGGCTATAAATCCATTTATTCCCTATATTGGCATAACCGTTCAAGTGCAATATTCAGAAACTCGTCTCTGGCCTCACACGAACAGAGCCACATTTCAGAATAGCTTTCTCTGCCACTTCCTTTGCAACCAATTAGTGCAATGACATAGCAGAAGTTACTATCTGAGATTCCTAGATTAACACTCCGAGTTCTTCAACAAGATAAAAACTCAGCAACCTGGAAATCCCCACTTGCTGTGTTTTGATTAGTAATAGAACTCTAATGAGCACTGATAAACGATCACTTCCTAGTGACATCTTTATTGACGTCTTATGTCCAAAAACTTACGTCAAACAAGGCACCTTTCAGGTATAAATATTACCAACGTTGCCTTAAGCAAACGCTGATGCTGAAGCTATCAATGCTGCTGTGTTGCTGTCTGCCGTTGTTTCGCTGAAGCTGATGCTGCCAGCTATCTCGCTGCTGCTGAAGAAGCTGTCATGCTGATGATACCATAGCTGTTATCGCTACTGCTATCGCTGCTAACTAGCGAACGATGGTGTGGTGAACTTAGGAGCTGAACAGCCGTCCCCTGCAAGAGCCCAGCAGAGGCAAGCTGCCCACGGACGCTGCCCCTCCTCCTCCTCCTCCTCGACGCACTGAGAAGAGACGCTACCTTTCTCCTGCAGAGAAATCCAGCTCCGGCGTTTCTGGTCTACCCTTGCGGGTGACTGGGATATCGAGTCCTGAGGGAGATACCAGACCTCCGTCATTCTATTCCAGAGGTATGGTGTTGACTAAACCCTTAGAGAGAATTCTTGAAGCAAACTTTGGCAAAACCAACTTAACTTAAAGCTACTTACTTACTCCCCTCCCAAGTATTAGGATTAGGTCAGGTACACTGGGGTAGGCGTAGTTAGAAGCACCAGTTGAGTATTTTAGCCTAATGTATATATGAATGTATATATGTTTTATTCCTTTTAAACCGTTGTATGGCTAAGAAACCATATCAATGCTTTTACAGTATTATTTCGCAATACTTATCTTACTGTACGTACTTTCTATAATAACAAGTCTTGCAATTGTGGCAATTCATTTCTCTTGTACGAGAAGAAAGACTGTTCAATAAATGTTACCCTTTATTGACAAACGCCCGTCTCTCTATTCTCTACATATTGTGAAAGTAATCTGCACCAACCTGACTGAGTAAAATAACTGTCTATTGTTTCACGCGACCCTAGAGATTGACTCTTGTCTGAGGAGCAAAGTTGTCATGTTGCACGGTTGTTGGAAAACTGAATCCCTTCTTGGCTGTGCCAGGGAAGCTGATCACTTCCTATTTCAGTCAAGAAAGTTTCCAGTGACCTCTGAGCTAGTTGGTAACAAACCCAATTAAGTTTAGCATAGTCAGTGGAGGCCTGGAAGATCCGCACTTCTACGTAGATACTACTGTTTATGTTATTCCAATGCGCAGGGCCTATTGGGAAAATAGGAACTACACTACATGGCGCCCAACGTTTGGTAAGACGATAAACTAACGCAAGACGTTAGAGTAACTCAGTCGTGCATTTTTCACACAGACCCCTTTCTCCCGTAAATACTCCAATAGACGTCTGGAGTGGGTGAAAGGTTAAAATCCGCCCGAACTCAGTAGGAATAGATTCCTATGTAAAGCTCTGGTTTATTCAACGTTGAAGGATACAGTGTTCCAAAATATTGTGCACCTAATCTTTGTCTCCTTGGAGACCTACTCTGCAAAAACTTTTCTGACAATAAAATGTCAGACTTAGAAAACGGAACCACTGGGGGCGCAGCAGATGCGACTCAGCAGGGTCCCGACACTACTATTGAACCGGATGCAATAATCATCCCGGTACATTTAAGAAAGTCTATAACTTTAAACCTTATAGAAAACGGACTGACACAACAAGGTGGTACAGTAATTTTCGTGATAGAGGCACACGAATATCCGCAGGCAGAGGTATTCTATTCATGGATAAACTTTCCAGCGGCAAACGCTAGAACAAAAGAGTTTCACTATTACAAAATAGAGAAACCTCCGGATGAGTACGCTCCTTTCGAGGAGACTGAAATCCCACTAAAATTCCAAATGCACCTGCTCTGGTTTAATGGCGCCCTAAAACATAATGATCATATTACAAGGCTCGGTCCACTAGGTAGACCAGGAGCAACGTGGCCGGTTCTAGCCAGCTACACACCACATCCGGACATTGCAAAAATATCTAGAGAAGAGCTGTTAGTACAGCTAAAAACATTAATTAAAATACATAGGCAATTAGTCCAATATGTAATGCGGACTGCAACAGTCCAACCAGCTGTTAATGTACCACAGCTGACCCCTCATCAGGGGAAACTAATAAAATTACACCACAGAACATACAATCATGTCTTGGTAAAACACCCGTAAAACGGGAACAAATTCCTTTCTGGTTAGCACAGAAAATCACTCAAATAAAGGCAGTATTTCCGGATACTACCCCTATCGAGAAACACAGAATCTTGACCATCTGCCTTCCTATGGGAATCGCACCACACGTGGAGGACTGCGACACTTGGGGTACAGTCTTTGCTTCCATTTACACAAAAACACATGGTGTTCCGTCTATGGCGGTGGTAATACCAGAAGTGCTAAAACAGATTCAAAATGAATACGGTCCAGAGCCCGCTTTAACTCTTGGTATGAAATTACTGAAAGACTTCAAGCA
The DNA here is from genome assembly GCF_964263255.1 of Lissotriton vulgaris. Taxonomy (NCBI): domain Eukaryota; kingdom Metazoa; phylum Chordata; class Amphibia; order Caudata; family Salamandridae; genus Lissotriton; species Lissotriton vulgaris. Next base: position 890,823,195 of record NC_141685.1, on the reverse strand, counting down.
GGTCTCGGCTATATTATTAGCCAACATAAAGGGAGAAGCAGCATCTGTGGCGATCCGCCAGAAGTTGAAGGAAACAAATATAACATATCAGCCAATTGAGCTTGCCAAAATCATAGAAAAATGCTATGAAGAATTAGGTAGAGAGAGCTTGGGTGGAAAACCAGTAAAGCCCCAACTGCTCGAAAATCCTGAAAAATTATTTATTAAAAATAATTTAAACACTCCTAAAAAGAGCTGGGATGGAAATAAACAATCCACTCCCAAGGAAAAAGTTTTCCAGTCCAGAGGAAGGTCTCCTCGACGGAGGGAAAGAACTCCGACTCGAGAACACCAGTCTCCCCAGAGGGAGCCCTCTGAGAAAAGATATAACCTTAGAAACAGGGATAATTTGAAAAAACCTGATAGATATCAAAGTATTGATACACGTCCCTCTCGATCTTTTTCGCAGAAATCGGAAAGAAGAGGACGGTTAGACCCAGGAGAGCACACCAAGTCCAAAGACAAGGAACCTGCTCAGAGTAAAAAATCTCAATTTCCAAAAAAGAAGGTAGCCAGTATTAGAGTAATCAACCATGCCGTTAATACTGAGGACACAGTTGAAAAACGGGGAGTGGGCACAGACAATGTTAGACAGTGCAGCAGAAATCAGTATAGCCCTCAAGATCTTGATGAGTCATCTGGAGACAGTGGACACGAATGAATTCATTCAGGTTGAAACTGCCGACACCAGACTTAGCGAGCCCCATAAAATATACGAAATAACATTGCGTATAGAGGGTGATAAGACTAGGAAAATAAAGGGTCTATTTTGGGATAAGCTCTCAAAAGGCTATGATATTCTGTTAGCTGAAAAAGATTGGCCCCCAGAGTTTGTCAGGGAGTGCCCTCGTGGCGAAGAAATGATTATGCCTGCCTTCTCGAATCACATTCCGATTCACAAAAAATATACATATGCAAGGAAATGGGCAGTAGCCCAGGCACCGGCATTATATAAAAATCATGTAGGATGGGATGAGGACTCTCCTCCCCACAAAATCCAGTTAAAAAGTGAACCAACTGCCCAACGGCAGTATCCCATTAAGCAAGAAGCTAAAAAACAAGTCAGGGAGATCTTAGATCAACTTGAATACCAGGGGGTGATTGAAACATGCACCTCTCAAATGAACAATCCTTTATTTCCTGTCTCCAAGCCAGACAATTCATATCGTCTAGTTTTGGACTACAGACACCTTAATGCATGTTGCAAAACATTTGCAGTACAAAACTCGCATAGTGCAGCCCTAATGAATAACATAGTTAGGAAAAAATATAAAACGACATCAGACATATCTAATGGTTTCTTTTGTCAAAACATTGCACCAGAAAGCAGATACTTGACCGCTTTCTCAGCATTTGGGTCGCAGAAAAATTTCTGTCGACTCCCACAGGGGTTCAAGAACAGCCCAGGACTATTCTCAGCTAGGGTAACAGAGTTACTACAATTATATGATGATGAGGCATTATCTTACGTAGATGATATCTATCTCACAGACGACGACTTGGATACTCACCTGAAAAGAGTGAACACCATTATAATTGGGTTCGCAGCAGAGGGTTACAAATTCAACTTAAAAAAGTCTCGAATTGCCCATCTGACAGTACTATTCTTAGGATACGAATTATCAAGTGAAGGAAAAAGCCTAGCGGACAACTTCTTAGAGAAGTGCGCTGTACTCCAAGCTCCAAAAACGCTGAAGAATTTATAATCCATACTAGGTTTTTTGAATTTCGGAAGAACTTACATTATAAATTACACAGAGAGGGTTAAACCTCTTTACGAACTAATTAAACCTGATTTTAAATAAATCAATTGGACTCAAAAACACACAGAAATTTTGAGATCACTGCAAACAGACATGTTAGCAAAAACAAAATTAGATACACGGGACAACACACGCGATCTTGTAATCCGAGTCATCCCAGGAAGATGCAGATTCAAATACCTGACCTCTAATGAGGGTGAAAAGGTACCAATTTCAATTAAATCTCACTTGTACACACAAGTAGAAAAACATTCAGTCACACAGAAAGAACTGTGAAAACAGTGCAAATTGCATTAGCAAATGAACGAGAACTAGCACACGGCAAAAGGATTAATATCCTCACAGCGGAATCCGCCTTCGAGGCGCTATTCAGCCCGGTAAACCTGCCTACAGTGTCACTGGATCCGAAATGGATACAGTGTATAGATTCTCTAGGAGCGGAAGATGTGAAATACTATTTCGCCCCGCAATTCGAAGAACTGAATGATTTAGAATATGAAGAAGAATATCCTCTGCCAATCGAACTTCTGCCTCTCCCACAATACGCCTGTATAATCTATACAGATAGATTTGTACAGCATTTCAACGTAGAGAGCAAATCCTACGATGCAGCGTGATCGATTGTAAAAGGTCGTTGGCTGTGCGGTAAATTCAGACCGAAAGTAACAAAAACTGAATCAGTAAGAAACTGTTCGGCTCAGAGAGCTGAAATCAGATGTTTAAGGATGGCGCTCGAAAATGCAGAACGTGAATTCCCGACACTTATCGTGTGTGATTCTCCTTTATGAGTCAACTCTTATAATAATAAACTGCAGAGTTGGATTGAAAACGATTACAAAGATGGCACAGGTGCCACAATAAAGCATAAATTGCTCTGGAAACAGGTAGCTCTTTTACAGAAAGAACTACAAAAGACTCACGTGATACACGCACAGAGTCTTCAAAGTGATGGCGTTCACGTTGCAGGGAATTCTTTGGCTAAAACAGCCACAGCGGAAGCAACTAAACCGGCTTCCGTAGCCACAAAAAAGCGTACAGAAAAATACATAGACGGGGAAACCATGCTGGCAGTAAAAACGACCGTAAAGGGCGACTGTGCAGCACTACCCGTGAACTATCCACTCAATTATGCATACGTAATCGATGCAAACTCCGTTCCTTTTGCTCAAATCCCTGGAGTGGGGGATAGGGTGATTCCAAACAGGGACCGGAGGGGCTTCCTATTACAGGAAGCACATATGGGGTTGGGTCTGAGACACCAAACAATCAGGGACTCTCTGAGAGAATTAGAATCAGAGTACTGGTGGCCGGAAATGAGTGAAGGCATTCATGAGTTTGCAAAAAACTGTGAAGACTGCAACAGAGATCGCAGTGGAGAACTGGCCAGTATAGTGTCAGGAACCCTAATAGAAAGCATTAGGCAATCTATCCACGCTATCCAAAAAGAGAAACGCGTCCCATTGTACATAGTTAAGGCTAAACACACTTAAAAAATGTGACCTCCAGCGCTCGGCTGACGCCAGAACGGTTATAAAAAAGATCTGCGAGTCTTTATCGGTACATACGCAATTACCACGTTCCATTCTGACCAGGGTCCTGCTTTTAGCTCTCGAGCTTATAGGGAGGCCATGGCCAGCATGGGAATTGGGTTGCGGTATTCTTGTCCGTCGCACCCCGAAGGGAATAGTGTGGTAGAAAGAAAAAACCGAGACATAAAGCGATCTATAACAGCGAAGGTATTAGGTTCAGGCGCTGGGTGGGTCAAACATCTAATAAGTGTCCAAACCAGTCTTAACAATTTGCCAAGAAATTCTCTAAAAGGTTTGAGCCCATACGAACTATTGTTCGGAATTAGAATGAGAATTCAGGACTTAGATAGTCAGGTATCAGTGGTACAAGATAAGAAAACAGACTTTGACATCAAAGATCGTTTGGCGGTTTTACAGGAACTGAATGAAACAAGAAAATCCTTAAGCAACATAAAGTTAAAGCAACAGCCAGATACCACTGACGAGGCACCACAAGCAACAGCCCCAGCAAGGCCTGTCTGGATTCCAAAGATTGGGGATCTAGTCAGAGAAAAAATCGCGGTGAAGAAGGAATTTGGGCCTTCTTACAGAAAAGCAGTACCTGTCTTGGCAGTCACCGGAACAAGATCAGTAGTACTACCGCCCCTTGCTGGTAAAAAGGAGAACAGAGTTGTGTCTATCGACCTGGTAAAACCACAAACATGTGGCCTATAATCAACAGTAGGCCCAGTGGACTCCCAAGAAACAACAGAATACCCAAACTTGCAAAAATCCAAGAGGTTCAAACTGAAAGACTAATCACATTCGATCAGCCTGCAGTGCACAGAGAAGGACTATGCAATAATGCCATGGAACTCGTGCCTCTTGAAACACAGATTGAAACAGTTTGTCAAGAAACACCAGTCTACAATAATGTGGCATCAGAAAGTGCTACCGAAAGACAAATTGAAAGAACAATCCAACAAATTGACAGAACTGCCTCTGGTTATTTCATAGACTTCGACAACTTTTCCGAGGATTAAAGTAACCCCGAAGTGATGCCAGAAATAAAAATGACTTTTAAAGAAAAAGCAACGGAACTCTTTCATCAACTGAAGGAAATATACCTTATTTCCCCTTGGTTAGAGTTCTGGTTCGGTCTAGGTGTATTTTTCCTCCTGCTTTGGCTCATCATGGTACTTTGTTTGGGAAAATTCATTGAGGGAAAATATAGTACAATGGACACAGCAAGTCAGAACATCAACCTAGTCCTCAAACCACACAGATCATCCCACGTGAAGAAAAGAGAACTGTCAACAGTAAATGTCACAGCCATTCCAATACCCGGTGGGGTAGTATGGAAGAAAACTGACTATGAGATCTATGGTCCGGTCGAGATCCTGAAGTATCCTCATCAACTGAAGGTTTCCTTAAGTGACTTTGTAAAACCTAGTACATTCTCTGATGATTGGGACTTTAACAGTATTAATGACATGATGTCTGATTTAGTAATGTCAGCTAGATTCACAGAACATGATTATTTACGAGGTTCATCTAGTTATGAGCAGACATTCTGCTACACACATTATGGTGATCATTATTTGCATAGATCTGCACAGCCTAGAAATGTTTTTAAGTATAATCAATGGGAACATTGTGCTACACCACCTAAAAGCAGTTCTAAAACATTTTTTGAGAAATTCAAGTACTTCTCAAAGTTTAACACCAGTGATACAGAAACGTTTTATTACAAACTGTTAGATAAAACAGGAATGAAAACAATGCTGACAAATTCTAAATTGATATATTCAGAAGCATTTTATGAAAAAATGATGACATTTGGTTTTGATTATTGGAAAAATAACATTGAAACAAAAACCATTTGGGGTACAAAAGATTGGCAGGTACAAGGCCTAGAAGCACTATTCAGAACCTGCATGATACCAGAACAAATGATGTTTTTAAATGACACAATTCACCAAACATCCTGTCTTGGCCTAGCTAAGATCAAAGACCTAAACAAACCGTCTATTCCGAAGCCAATACCTGATAATGCAATAACAGATATTGAGATAGACGTAACTAAAATTTTACATTTTAACAGAACACATCCTGATTGGAAAAAGTGGTTAATCTGGCCTACAGACACAAACAACTGTCAAGATAGAGTCCTGAATAAAACACAGGGGTTAAAAATGACCAGACAAGACCCTAGATACTCCCAGAGACAACATCCAGGGATAGTAACAACATACAGTGTAGGGAAACTCTGCTTTGAATGGCTAGGATCATCCACACTGGCTGAAATTAAGCAACACTTATCTTTACTTAAAGATGGTGCTGATTTGCGCGATTTCATTCTTGGACCACGCAAACAGCGTCAAAAGCGTTTCATAGCGGCCAGCATCTGTGCTGCGTACAACGAGGCTTGGAAAGTCACACAAATTGAAACAGCAGAAAAAATACGAGAAATTGATTGTATTCATTTGGAAAAATCACTTTCTGTAGTGGACAATGGGTTAATGACTCTGTCCTCCAGAATATATTCGTTGGATAATATTGTATCTTCTGCCTTTGACATAATAGACAGAGACTTGCTAATGTTACAGCATGGCCAATCTCAATTACGTTCTATTGTACAATTAGGCTGGACGCTGCAAAATCTTCGTTCAGGCTATGTGCCTTGGCGTTTAATCAACACAACGTCATTGTTTTCCATTTTTAACCTTACTGATAAACAAATCAGTTTGGCACAGAAAGGAGCAGACTATACGATCCTGAGCATCGAAAAACTTGAGAGATTACCATTGACAATGTACGAAAGTCCTGTCATTGCATGGATAATACACGGAATTATCACTATACCAATAACAACTTTCCGATTTAAAAAGTGCCTTGAATACATACCTACTGGCCAGTATGAACGATTAGGTAAAGGTTATGTTAAATCAGCATGGAAATTACCATACACACATTCAGTCAGTCAGTCAGTCAGTCAGTCAGTCAAAACAAGCTTTATTCGATTACATTTAAAATCATAAAAGCAACAAAACAACATGTATTTAAAAATTAATTACAATTTGATAAAATTCATTACAATTTGATAAAATTCATGTGAGTTACAAAGGCAGAACAATTCAGTAAAATTCATGGAGGTTAAAAGCAAACCGGAAATCATAGTGGTAAAATCACCCTTCCAATTGTCTCGGGGATAGCATCCTGGTCCTAATACGCATAGCAGCAACCAGGAAGCTAGCAACCCCGAGAATTGTCCTGGTGCTGCCTAATAGCTGAAGGTAGAGTAAAGCAGGCCGTACCTGGGCAAAACCTGCATCTCTTAAAATGGGTGCCAAGAACCTCGACCTGCTCGCTTTGTAGTGGCTACAAAACATAATGAAATGCATGAGGGTTTGCTCAGAGAAGTTATCACAGCTACACGGGGTAGATTCATCAGGAACACCCCACACAGGAAAATCGCCCAGGGAGTATTTGATTAAATTGAACCGGAATCTGATAAGCAGGTGACGATGGTACGGTCTGCTCACGATTATTAAATAAGGTTCAATTTGGGGCGAAGTCAGGAGTAGGAAATTAGCTCTAACTCTTGGTTTAATTAGTTCTTTCTCCTCCCGTGTTTGAACTGCCCTCCTTATGAAGTTTTCTTTGATCCATTTCAAATCTCCCTTGAGTATAGTGTTTGGGTGGCTGTATAGGTTTCGTCTGCCAAGTCTACCCATCTCCCCCTTTATGTATTTCAGCCATGGGATTTTTAAGGCGTTATCCAAGGACATGCAATCCCTGAGGATTTTATGGTTCAAAGCAATGTCCGTGTTCAGCCAAGTTTTGGTCCAACACATGAGGGGCGCTAGTTGGAGTGAGTCAGTGAGATAACCCAGCCCTAATTCAGTATGTATAGAAAGGACAGGTGTGGATTGTGGAACACCCAACAAGGACCTGAGAAAGTGGTTTTCTGCTGTTTGTAGTTTGCCACAGTTTGCGTAGCCCCACAGCGGGGCTCCGTAGGAGGCTATAGATAAACATTTGGTTTTGTAGACCTTCAATAATGCCTCCATCGGTCGAGACCCAAGACGTTTGGCAAAACTCAAAAGTGCAGAGGTGGATCTGGTGACAGCTAGGGATTTTGCGTCCACCTGTGGGGACCAAGAGCCCTTCTCTTCGAATATCACTCCCAGGTAAGTAAACACTTGTACTCTCGAGATCCCCTCTCCACAGCAACTAAAGGATTTCAACTTTTTTGGCCTTGGTCGCTTCCCTGCCAGCATAATATGTGATTTATTGTTATTGACCAACAGGTCTAGCGAGGACATAAAATGACCAAATGCATTAAGGAGCCTCTGTAACCCCACCCCTGTGCGGGCTAAAAGCACCGCATCGTCGGCATAGAGGAGTACGGGAACTGCGGACCCCCCGACATAAGGGATATCGGGTGTGGTCCCCTCCAGGGCTTTATCTAGGGAGTTGATGTAGATGGTAAACAGAAGTGGGGCTAAGATACAGCCCTGCCTGACACCTCTTCTGGAACTAAATGGTCTGGTGGTTTTACCATCACGGTTGATTCTGATATTAGCTGAAAGGTCTGCATGGAGTGCGGCCAGGAAGTCTACTAGGGGGGGATCAATCCCAATACCAGCCAGTATGGACCATAGCTTGGCCCTATTGACCAAGTCAAAGGCCGAAGAAAGGTCCATAAAGGCCAGGTATAAGTGCCCCTCCTTGGCCATGGTGTACTTACACACATTCATGCTATAGTGACAGCGACAAAAATGTATTTCTTAGTGGTGAAAACTGTAAACGTTCACTAAGCGGTAAACTTTTGTGCCAGGGTATTAATTTACATGGAGCCTGTGAAGGTAATACTAACAACCTTTCATGCCACCAGCTTGTCACACCTGCAACGCAGATAGAGCATTGTTCCCGAGCGGGCCTGGAGACATAGAGACTCCCATCTGGCCTCGTCTGCATTTCTCTTCAATACGAATTGATACTTTAAGCAAAATGAAGTCTGTGCTTTTACAGACAACAGTGCCCATAATGTCATCGAAAGAGACGAATGATCTCCTAGTTGCAAGGACAACTACGGGGGTTCATGACCTTTTATCAACAAATTGCCCCGTGCATTTCGTACAAATGTTGAGCTAACTCCTTAACATGTCTAGTGCCACAGGCATCCCAGGCATATTTAAGACGATTTTTACGGGACTGCTAACACCATTTCAAGCAATTCTGGGAATCGTTCCAAATTTTGTCCACTCTGTTTTTGGCGGCATACCCCTATTTTTGGGACTTGTAGCAGGGATTTTATTTTTGACCCTCCTGCTTCGTATGGCAAGCCACAGCTCAGACATGACTCCTATGGGAATGGAAGAGACAATCCTAGCAATGCGCTACCGGGACAGAATAACTAGAGTCCTTGGATTGGCCAGGCTGAGAGATCTAAACATGACCTGGTTCCTTTCATTCAGACCGATATGGCAATCCTGTATCTTACCTGTACTTCGATGTATGCTATGCGGAGATGAGTGCGTGTTGGACATCTGTCTTTTACTTCCATCAGCAGTACCAATGGATATCAATACTTTGCTAAGTCCGATAACGGCTCACGCATTGTGTTGTCCCCAGCGGCTACCAATCCTGATGACGGCATTCGTTGAGACTCCTGTGCTACGACTAGGTGGTAACAGTGGAGCGAGTGACAAAAGCAACATCACCCAGGTACGACCTTCTGTGAGCATTGCTGATCCCGACTTTGATGACAGCAATCATTCTCACACCTGCCAAGTTACAGCACTATTGAATATGGTTGAACTGTCACCTGCTTTTGTAGACCAATTCTTTGAGAGCCTGTCTGATATGATGTTCTCACCCGAACAGAAACAATAACTTTAGAGAAGCATTCCGACACACAGCGTTCCCATGAACTCTGAATTCGGCCTTCAGTTTTGAACAACAAAAACTGCTAAAAGCGTTGGAACTCTATTTTCCCCGTTCAAGCAATAATTCTTTTGAATTGAACACTTTTTAATATTCACCCTTTTTTTGGCACGAAAAATTCTTTGCTTAAAGTAAAACTATTCATAGAGAACAGAAGCTTCAACTTCTATTTCTAAACACATCTAGAGACATAATAACTTTACACCAGCCTCTAGCACATTTTATTGCAATGCATTTATATGTGATGAAATTATCTCGCCCTTCTTCTGTTTCAGAGATATTTCATGTGTTATTCTTTTTGCATAATCATTCATTGATTTCATATGCTATCATTTTTGAATGATTTCTATGCTTCAAAAACGTACAGTACCTAAATTTTCACGTATTACAAATACGCCTATTTCAAATGCATATATGTATTTTGGGGTGGGCAATGTTACACATGCATCTTATTGCTCTAGTTTTAGTAATTTGATGGACATGAATTCGTGGAGTGGGTGTTGCGTTCTAATCTAGGACCCTGATCGATACTGTGACCTTTTGCCCCTATTCAGCTATAAATCCATTTATTCCCTATATTGGCATAACCGTTCAAGTGCAATATTCAGAAACTCGTCTCTGGCCTCACACGAACAGAGCCACATTTCAGAATAGCTTTCTCTGCCACTTCCTTTGCAACCAATTAGTGCAATGACATAGCAGAAGTTACTATCTGAGATTCCTAGATTAACACTCCGAGTTCTTCAACAAGATAAAAACTCAGCAACCTGGAAATCCCCACTTGCTGTGTTTTGATTAATAATAGAACTCTAATGAGCGCTGATAAACGATCACTTCCTAGTGACATCTTTATTGACGTCTTATGTCCAAAAACTTACGTCAAACAAGGCACCTTTCAGGTATAAATATTACCAACGTTGCCTTAAGCAAACGCTGATGCTGAAGCTATCAATGCTGCTGTGTTGCTGTCTGCCGTTGTTTCGCTGAAGCTGATGCTGCCAGCTATCTCGCTGCTGCTGAATAAGCTATCATGCTGATGATACCATAGCTGCTATCGCTACTGCTATCGCTGCTAACTAGCGAACGATGGTGTGGTGAACTTAGGAGCTGAACAGCCGTCCCCTGCAAGAGCCCAGCAGAGGCAAGCTGCCCGCGGACGCTGCCCCTCCTCCTCCTCCTCCTCGACGCGCTGAGAAGAGACGCTATCTTTCTCCTGCAGAGAAATCCAGCTCCGGCGTTTCTGGTCTACCCTTGCGGGTGACTGGGATATCGAGTCCTGAGGGAGATACCAGACCTCCGTCATTCTATTCCAGAGGTATGGTGTTGACTAAACCCTTAGAGAGAATTCTTGAAGCAAACCTTGGCAAAACCAACTTAACTTAAAGCTACTTACTTACTCCCCTTCCAAGTATTAGGATTAGGTCAGGTACACTGGGGTAGGCGTAGTTAGAAGCACCAGTTGAGTATTTTAGCCTAATGTATATATGAATGTATATATGTTTTATTCCTTTTAAGCCATTGTATGGCTAAGAAACCATATCAATGCTTTTACAGTATTATTTCGCAATACTTATCTTACTGTACGTACTTTTTATAATAACAAGTCTTGCAATTGTGGCAATTCATTTCTCTTGTACGAGAAGAAAGACTGTTCAATAAATGTTACCCTTTATTGACAAACGCCCGTCTCTCTATTCTCTACATATTGTGAAAGTAATCTGCACGAACCTGACTGAGTAAAATAACTGTCTATTGTTTCACACGACCCTAGAGATTGACTCTTATCTGAGGAGCAAAGTTGTCATGTTGCACGGTTGTTGGAAAACTGAATCCCTTCTTGGCTGTGCCAGGGAAGCTGATCACTTCCTATTTCAGTCAAGAAAGTTTCCAGTGACCTCTGAGCTAGTTGGTAACAAACCCAATTAAGTTTAGCATAGTCAGTGGAGGCCTGGAAGATCCGCACTTCTACGTCGATACTACTGTTTATGTTATTCCAATGCGCAGGGCCTATTGGGAAAATAGGAACTACACTACAACCTGACGCCTTGATGGTACCTAGCTGCTGAAACTTCCACTCCAACTTAAAAAGCCCTGCACCAGGTAGTGATAGTTGAGAAATCCATTGACCTGGGAGCCACAGAAGTGAAATTATGCCTAGATGGAAGTAAAAGCAACCTGAGGCCTTACAAAATTGGAATCAAGACTGTGTCTCATGCCAATCCTCAGGACTAGATGGCCCCCTCACACCACCTGAGGACCAGTTGGGGGAAGACCTGGGCTTATGTGCTCCATCAGGAAGACAGGAGCACCAGGAGCTAGGTCAAGGAAAAAAATGGTTTAGGAAGCCAGTAAAACCAGCTCACTGTTGAGTGATCCTTTTTTGAGGGCATGAGGCCTGCTGAAACAGCTCCAATTGGCTAGGATGCACCACCTCATGAAAATGAAGCACAATATCAGGAAAATCAGCCCATTGGGGGCCGAGTAAGGCATCCTAGAAGATCGCCGTTCAAACATATCCAAGCACCCGGGGAGGCCAACATCGGGGAGCAGGACATTCCAAACTGAAGCATTGTTTGGGGAGAGGGATGTGTGTGAAGTCCACCTCACCAAGCCAATTTTGGTCCCAGGGAACCCATCTCCCAGAGCTTGGTGCAACTGGTGTGCTTCGGGGACCACATCTCCTGGGACAAAAAAGAAAAGTCCTGTATGGCCAGGCGCACAGCTCGTCCATGCCTGGGGGTGGGGGGAGGGGGATAGGCCGAGCCAGCCACTGTACTCCCTGTTCATGCTCCTCACAGACGGGGGACTGGAAATTGCTCCTGTTGCAGATTGTTGAAAAAAAGAGGGGCATGTGTGGAGACACCCTTCCCAGGCCACTTTTGGTCCCAGGGGACCATTCTCCCGGGAGCTTGATGCAACTACTGTGCCCCAGAGACCCCATCCACTGGGAACCAAAAGTAAAGTCCAGTGTGGCAAGGTGGGCAGCTTGCAACCATGCTTGGGCGGGCCAGGTTATGCCGACCTGCCTGCTCACACAGGCAGAGGACTGGAAATTGCTCCTGTTGTGAATAGAAGCACAAGAATAACTCGCTCCCATTGTGCAGAGAGATTGGCTACCATGGACCGCACTGAGGTGCATGTGCCAGTGACCGGTCATGCAGGTGACTCTAGGTCTCCTCCTGCAGCCCGCCACATCTTCCTCTATGTGGGAAGTCATGGGTTGGACTGAGTGTCCCTGCTGTAAAAATGAAAACATGTGAAGTCATCTAGTGAGAGACACGCCAATATAATATTCACCTGCTCTCAGTTTTTTGAATGACCTATTATGCCTCATGGGAGGTTTATTTACATATTGATTGCCTTTTGTGGTGTCCAAAGGAGGGCAGTGCTATGCAAACAAATGATGGACGAAATGTTGAATAAAGCATACATTCACCCCCAGTCAAGACATCTGGGTTAAATCCATTGTTCTTTTGCTCACCATGCCACCCAGGTTTATGTCCAGCCATATGCAAATCAGTCTTGACCCTGTTCCTTATGGGAACAGTCTAGTCTGAACTGCAAATCCAGGTCCTCCCTGGACCGGAAAGAAGCATCCTGGGACCAGTTTCGGGGTATTACCTATCATCAGCCAGGCCGCTTGAATCCAGTGGCACAATAAGCAGGGGACCCACGTCTGGGCATACCCATGCCACCTATGGCAAAAAGTGTTACGCAAACAAATGGTGGGCGAAATGTTGAATAAATCATCCATTCACCCCCTGTAAAGAGATCTGGGTTAAATCCATCGCTCTTTTGCTCACCATGTCACCCCAGTTTAGACCCAGCCATAGCTAATTCAGTCTTGACCCTGTTCCTTATGGGAACAGTCAGTCCAAACTGCCAAGTCAGGTCCTCCCTGGACCGAAAAAAAACATCTAGGGACCACAAACAAACATTCGATGTGCAGTAGGGGCTACGGGGAGTGCATCAACCCATCACCGACCTCCCCAGGATGTATTAGAAGAGTAATCCTATGTCTCCCAGATCACAGGATGCATGACTTTGGGTGATTTCAACATTTGTAAACCGCCTTATGGGCTGGAGCTTTGCTGAATACCTCAGGGACCCCGAGCGGTTGGTCCTATGGCTGCATTTTATGTATCATAGAAGTGCAAAAGAAACACTCGGACATGTTATGTTGACTTTTGATGCTTTATTGACACAATGATTTTTGATGCACATTGCAATGCTTTTATTGAAATTAATGACTGTATTTAAACATGGTTACTAATTCCAGTGAGGAGATGGCGATTTTAAACATGTGTTTATTAGTCTTATGATGTGTTGACCCCTTGACAATGTCAATTGGCTTGCCTTATATTTTAATGAAGAAGAAGCCAATAGGCTCACTTTATATATTGATGTGGTTATCCCTTGACAAAATCAATAGGGCTGTTTTATTTAAAATATCATCCCCCTATTTTGTGAGATTCTACTCGGTATATGTGGGGGATATTGTGATTTAGGTGGGTCATGACCCATTAGGAGTGAAATGTGATTTCAGAATGTCACCAAAGGTATTTCCATATGCCTGATGTATACATTTGTAAATTGATGAATAGTATTTAGAAGTGTGTGTGTAATAAATCAACTTTTCCCTTGTCAAAGAAAAAGCACTAACTAGACAATCATTTATTGAATGTTGTTAATGCGTGCCAATGAATGGTGATCACTAGCCCCACCACCTCCCCTGAGTAGGCCTTAAACTACTTTGCTACCCGGAGAGAGCCAAGTGCTACAATGGGATGCCTGGTATCCAGTACGGAGAAAATTGTGGCCCTATTAGTTGCAGGGGTTTCACATCCTGCACAACTGATAACCCGATTTCTTACAATAAGATTTCAGCAGACTCAAAAGGAGGACTATCTACCAAGTTGAGATTGAAATGAGAATAAAAATACCACTGCTTAATGACATCAAGACAAGAGAGTGCACTGGTATCAAGTTCATCTTATTGTCAATTAGCAACTATGAAATGGAACCTTAATGAAGCCTCTGAAGCCAGTGGCCCAGCTCCTTGGATTGAAGTGGAGGGAATTCAAAAGATCATAACATCATCAAGATCTAAAAGTACACCAGACCAAATAGTGTACCAGTATCTCGATTTAAATCTAACATTAAAAACTGTGAAAAACATGTTGCCGTCGCTTCCTGAGTATGCTAAACACAGCAGTAACGATTGAATCCTGTAGGGGTTCAATCCTACATCTACATCCTACATCTGATTCATAACAAAGGTTGTGTAAGTGGCCCAAAGAATTACAGAACAATTCCTCTGCTAGATACTAGTGCCAAATTATTTTCCTTGAACCTATTTGCAGAACTAGAGTATTGGGTAGCTGAGAATCAAATACTACCCTTGCAGCAGACAGGTTCAGAACGGGCTTGAAGATGCTGGATACCATTTTATTAATCAATCTAATGACAGAGAACGCCATTAAACAAGGATCTGCATTATAAATGCAACATATACTTGCTATTTGGATTTCAGTTTGGCTTTCAATCAGGTGAATAGAGCCACCTGATGGAAAAAATGTGCATCTTGGAGAAACCCAGTATTATTATTTAAGGCAATTAGAATACTCTACACAGATACCTGGGTGAGAATGCAGATAGGAACAAGAAAGACAGTACAAAGAAAGCCTATATAAACCGGGGCCTGAAGCAGGGATGTGTGCTTGCATACTTACTATTTAATCTTTATAGAGCCAAAATGGTTTCAACTCTACTGTCCACATTCCTACTTTACAATATGTAGATGATTGGGTTACCTGACTGTATTTACACCAGCCTCCAACGAGCTCTGATTTGTCTTTATTGTTACAATGAAAGCAATGATCTTAGATAAAATTTAAAGGAAACCAAAATAATACTGCATTGAAAAAATAAGAACAATTATGTTTGGGGAATAGGTGGAGAAAGGGTTGACCAGTGCAATGCATACTAATATTTGAGGGTGTGGCAGGATGAAAAAGTAAGCCTCAAAGCACAACTAGCCACAATGAGAGATCGAGCAAAGAACTTGCAACTCACCCTATGGAAATTGTGTTATACCCTGCACATCCCGTCCGGTCCCTTGATTTTAAAATTATACAAAGTAAAATGTATTCCGACACTTATCTATGATTTCCCATCACATGGAGCATGTCTAAATCTCGGCCTTGATAAGATCTTCTTGGCACCAATTTGGGCAATGTTTTGTCTTTCCAGTTGCACCCCCTCCTCCCAACTTAACTAAGAATTAGGAATGATGAACTTGAACTCAACAGCTGATCTATAGTTCTGGAAGTACTGCTACAGGCTAAATAGATCGGAGGTGAAATCCCTAAATATATATTTAGAAAGAACTAATGGCTAATGGTAAAATACATCTTAACAATTGGCTCTTTAATCTCCAAAGAATATTAATTCAGTGGGACTTGAAAGGCGTATGTTATGGAGCAATACGCTACAGTGATTTTAAGATCCCAGCCTAGAAGGCAGCTGTAATGTCCTCTTACGCAAAAACACTACAGAGTTTAGTAGGCTCGCACATGGGAATTTACTATTACCTTCCTTTTTTAAACTTTTTTTATGTTTTATTTATGGTATTTATGCATATACGCTCCCCTTAAATAGGTGATCCAGTAGAGCCATCCGCCATAGGACACTTTAGTTGTGTCTTTCCAGTTTGTGAGTACCAGCTTGGTTGCCGCTATTAGGAGAAGGTCCAGGAGTTCTCTCTCTTCCTTTGTGGGGCGGTCGGTCCGGATAGAGGCTGTGATGATCCAGTGGAAGTCCCTTGACATTCTACATTTGAACATCCTATCTATAAAATCAAAGACCCTCCCCCAAAATTCCCTGATAGTCGGGCACTGGAAGATCAGGTGTTCTAGGTCCCCCATGGCCCCGTTTCAGTTCCAGCATGTATTGAGTCCCAGCTTATGTAGACGCTCTGGGGTCCAGAACGTTTTGTGTAAGAGCCACAGTTTGGTCTGCGTAAGTACTGGGGTGATCTTGGCCTGTGTGGCTGATGCCCATAGCTTGTCCCACTCCCGGTCCTCTAGTGGTGGGTGTATGTGAGAGTTCCAATATTTCTCTATCTTTTCATTGATGTTGTTTTTTTGCAAGGTAAGGGTTTTATATATGCAGGAGACCTGGTGTCCTAGCCTATTTCTATTTGCAACGTATTCAAATATAGTAGGCTTTGAGTCTGATATTTTGGACTTTGTCAGGGCTGTTTTGATCTTTAGGAACTTGTATAGGGCTGAGTCTTGTAGTTGGAGGGAAGATTTTAGGTTGGCAACGGTTAGAGGTGCGGAGTTCGCTTCGAATTGGTAAGGGTGTGAGATGCCCTTCATTATACAGTTGTCGAAATTGAGTTTTTTGCCCCTGTATTTTATGGCGCTACCACAGGGATTCAGCCTTGGAGCCCTTGATGCTCACCTCCAGTTTACTGTCTAGTTGCAGCGGTGCTATCCTGGTGTTTTTCAGTATTGGGTTGCCTGCAAGTGGGTGTGTGGTGGCAGTGCGAAGGGCCAGTGGGTTGAGGTTTTTTAGTATTGCTCTTTCCAGCTGTACCCAGGCTGGTGTGTAGTCTTTTGCTTGCTCTATCCAGTGAGTGCCTTGCTTGTCTAGAAAAGCTAGTTGGAAAGTCTTAAAGTCTGCAAGGTTCACCCCCTTGGTTTTTGGTTCTTCTTAGTTTCTTTATGCTTATTCTTGCTTTTTTATCGCGCCACAGGAATTTGGAGCACATTTTATCTAGCCTTTGATGGAAGTCTTCTGAAAGGAATATGGGGAGCTTGCTTGAGATGTAGTTCACCAGCAGGGTGTCATCATTTTTATTGTCTCGATTCGTCCCCACCAGGACATGAATTTGGGAGACCATGCCTCAAGTTGCTTTCCGATCTTGTCTAGCACCAGCTTCTCGTTGTGTCTAAGGGTGGTAAACAGGTCAGTACTAAAGTAGAAACCCAGGTATCTGACGTGACCCGGCCGCCACTTGATTCCTGATGTACCCAGCACCTCTTTGTTGCAGTGGATATTTAGCGGAATGCATTCTGACTTATCATTGTTAAGTTTGTATCCTGAAAGGGTAGCGTAATCGTTAATTGTGGACATGAGGGCTTCTATCGAGGTCTTTGGCTGTTCTGTCATTATTAGTATATCGTTGGCGTAGGCAGCTACTTTTATAGTAGTCTCGCTGATACATATCCCTCTTATTTCTCCGTTAGGTTAATGCTTTGGATTAGGGGCTCTAGAGCCAGGAGGAAGAGGGAGGGCGATAGCGGACAGCCCTGTCTCGTGCCTTGTTGAAGGGTCAGTGGTTCTGATATGCCCCCGTCTTTTGCGATGCATGCCGTGGGTGTCTGGTACAGGGCCATTATCATTCTTATGCAGTCCTCCCCTAAGTTGTAATTTCCAATGCATTGCTCTAGGAAAGCCCATGACACTTTATCAAAGGCTTTCTCGGCATCTAGCGCTATGGCAACGGCTTGGAAGGGGCTCTTTGAGGTTTGTTCTAGGACATGACATAGAAGGTGTGTGTTGTCACTGGCCATTCTTCCTTTCATGTAGCCCACCTGGGTGTTACTTATCAGTTTGGGCATTATCCTGTTTAATCTTGTTGCTAGAATCATAACGTAGATTTTGCAATCTACGTTGGTCTGTAATTTTTCGGTAGTTGGTGCTCTTTGTCATCTTTGGGTATAACTGTTATGGTTGCTCCGGGGGGGCGCTAGAGGGCGCACAGTGGGATGGCTGTCTTGTGAGACAGCTCCGCCGACCAGGTCGAAAAAACGGCATTATGCAGCGGTTAGCGAGTACCTAATCGGCACCAACGTGGTTCAGAGGCTGTCGGAACCTTCAGCGACTCGGAAAAAAGCAACACACTGCCCGTGAGAGTTACATTGCTCCTGAAACTCGCCTGTTAAGATTTTGCAGGGCACCGCTGATGCTCTCATCAAGATGGCGGCGCCCTGTATATGCAACGACCGGAGCATCGTTACAGCTAGCGTGTTCACACAATGAGTGAATGCGCGGTTCAGATGCCTCCCCTGCCCAGAACGAATGCTTCGACACTGCCTGCTCTCGTGCTGGTGAACCTCGGAGCATCACAGTCTAACTTCGCTCGAGAAACTGGAATGGCGCGAAACAGTAGAAACAAGATGGCGGCGCCCATGGACTATAAGGAGGGCTCGTTACAAAAAACTAAGTGACTGTCTACTACAAATATAACTCTCGCCTCAACTATGCTCCATACATAACGCGAAATCAGCCGTGTGGACTAGCATATAAACGCTTTAGGAAGCATAAGGCACAGAAATTGACGGGGGCTATAACCCATGTCACAGCTATGTGTTCGTGGTCGCCTCGCCGCTAAGCTCACTACGCGAATGCTGTGACACTGAGAGCCAGACCCCACATTAGCCAGCACCGAACGGAGCAGACTCAAGAGACGACAACCTTTTCCCTACGACAAATGCAGCAAGACGCAGGGCTGATACACGGCCCTGTAGGAATAAAATACAGCAGATCCACTGCTGCGCTAACACCCCTGGTGAAAATATCCAGCGCATCTGCATATCCCTCTATCTGGCACTACTAGACCAGGGAACGCGTGTTTCTATACTTCTGGCGCTATAGAGGTATCAAACAGGGGGAAGGTGTAGTTACCCACGATCTGCGAGTGTATTATCCACCCACCCTCCTTTATAGAATTACAGCAGTTAAGCCGTTAAGCCGTCATGGGTAAACCGGACAAGCTACAATCCACGCTGGCTTTTCCTGCGAAAAAAACCACGAAAGGAGCAACTTCACAATCGGACACTGAGCTATACAGCGAATCGGCGCAGCCCAACAGCATGGAACAGGTCCTCAAAGCCATACAGAAAAGCCTGCAAGATGTACATGGAAAGCTAGATGTGATATCACAAAGAGTGGACAACATGGCGGCGAAGTTAGATAAACATGGCGAGCGCATAGAAGAAGCCGAAACCCGCCTGTCTGCAGTAGAGAATGACTCGCATACCACCATGCAGAAATGTTCCGAGATGGACAGACTCCTGGAAATCATTAAAAATAAGTCAGAAGATTTGGAAGCGAGGGACAGACGTAACAACGTCTGAATAGCTGGCCTTCCGGAGTCGACAAACACTGGGAATGGAGACTTATATTGAGGATTTGATGCGGACAATCTTTGGGGCTGAACACCTGTCCTCCGTCTTTATAGTCGAGAGAGCGCACAGATCCCTCGCTCCAAGACCGAAACCAGGCGCACCTCCACGGCCGATAGTCGCCCGTCTCCTAAATTACAGGGACAGAGATGTCATACTGAGGTTGGCGAGGGAAAAGGGAAATATCGAGCACAAGGCATTAAACTGGAATTCTTCCCAGACTTTACGATGAATGTCCAAATGGCCCGGAGAGAGTTTGCAAAAGTGAAACAGAAGCTGCGAGAAATGGGCATTGAATATGCAATGATATATCCAGCCCGACTGAGGATCTCCAAAGATGGTAAACAAGTTATTTGCCAGACACCGAAGGAAGCGCAGGATTTCATGAAGAAAATTGGAAAGAAAAGACGAGATCATCGTAGAACCGAACAACAACAAGACTTGGACTGAATACATGGCGACATATAAATCTTCGGCGACCTCCATAACAAACCCCACTTGCACTGTCTAGGTGTCCATCACTTGCACGGTACTGTGGAGTTAAAAATCTTGACCCGCCCCCGTGTGGGGAAATGCTACACCTGCTCTGTGCGATGTGCCTGGTCTCCTCACGGTGTTGGAGAAAAAGCCAGAAGGTACTCATGGTCGGCGTTCTAAGTGAGTGTGGAGCGGTTGGGGCACTGGCTGCTCACTGGGGGTGAGGTGGGGGCACATGCGCCACTTACAACAGACAATGTCGACAGCGTAAGTATGTCAATCCCTACTTATGGTTCAAAAGACATTTAAATGCCTGATTCGATGTCAGGGTCCCCGCACCAGTATCTGCGTCCAATTTGCTGTTTTGTCCATCTCTGGTACAATACATGATTACTAATGTCAGACTGCTGTTGATACGCTGTAAGCCAGGGATATCAATGTCTTCATCCGCTGTGTTTCACATTTTTGTAGATAAGACAGAGCAGAGGCAGAGCAATTGGTACTTGCTTTATTATAGTGAGCCTGGCCACATCCACTATGTTGGATGAAGTCGTGTGACCTTGGTGGACCCCCCAACAGGGTGTTCCGCTACTACAGTTTTTTTTTTTTAATTTGTTTTTATTGTTGCTGAAACAGGTCAAGCATACTTCAGTTATTGTTTTTCTGTGTGGCTTCAACATTCAGCCGCAATCAGTCAATTATGCAACTTTTCAAATTAACTTTTTTCATTTTTAGAACTGAAAACCAAAGGGTCACGACACTTTACTGTTGGCAATAAGTTGATTATGACATTTGCGCGAGTATGAGTTTCCAAAGCATTGTACATTTTGTGTCTCAATTATGGAGTTATCAACATATCTATTCATGAGGCTCCTGCCTCCCGCCGTCCCAGATGTCCCTCCCCCACCCCTCACTCCTCCCTCTCATTCCAGATCCTCATCCTCCTCTTCACTATCCATGTCGTCATCCTCAGGTAGTGGCTCACAGATCTCCCCTCTATATACATTCCACGGAGACCATATCTTATTCCATTTACGTGGGTTATTCCTCTGTTGATAAATCGCTCTTTCAGTCATCATTAACATATCCATGTTTCTACACCATTGGGTCAGGGTCGGGGTGTTGCTCGCCCCCCAGTTCATTGCTATGTCACGTTTAGCCAGCATCATACCAATTATCACCCATTTCCTCCCATGCGGTGTCAGGTCTGTCGGGTCCCACACATTCAGTAGGCAAACCCGGGGTTCAGGTGTGAACGTGTTTTGCAATGTCTGGCCCACCGTGCGTGATACACGCCTCCAATAGTCCTGAATATAGGGACAGGACCACAACGTGTGGAACAGCGTACCTTCCTCCCCACAATTCCTCAGACAGTATGGGTGATCGGCCCTCTGGATTCTGTGTAGTGTTGTGCGGGTATAATAGACCCTATGTAGTATTTTATACTGCACCAATCTAAAACGCGTGGATATACCCGCCTCCCTGGGTGAAGCCAATGCTGCATTCCAGTTTGCCTCATCCATTTCCCCAATCTCGTCTTCCCAGCGTTCTTTCAATCTTACCAGTGGGTCCGGTAGGTTATTTAACAGTTTACGGTAGGTGAGGGAGGTAGCACTCGCTTCCATGTAGTCTGTAAGCAACCGGTCCTCTAACGGAGCCGATTCTGGGACCGTTGTGCCTGGCTCTAGTACCGATAGGAGTGCATGTCTGATTTGTATATATCTATACGTTTCAGTTATTCCCATTTCGTACTGTTCCCTCAGGGCCGCGAATGTGATCACCCCATCTTTCGTCCACATATCTCCTACCGTAGAGATCCCAATGTCGTCCCACTGGTCAAACCCCTTACTGCGTCGCAGAGTGCCTAGGGCCTTGGTATCCCATAATGGTGTGAGCTTGGTAATCACTCCCTCCCATGCTAGTCGCCTTTGGGCTTTATGCCATATAGAGACCGTGTGTTTGGTCGGGCCTCTCAATTTTGTTAACAGACCTTTATTATAAAGCGGTGCCAGCAGGGTATTCGTGCCTAGTTGCCTCCTATCAGCTAGGTATGCGGGGTCATCTTGTGCTATGTGTATCCATTGGTTAATCACCTTAAGGTGTGCTGCCCAGTAATACAATTCAAGGTGTGGGAGTGCTATCCCCCCGCTATACCAGTCCCGCACCAGCTTTACCTGTGCGACCCTGGCCGGTTTATCTCCCCACAATAGGCCTGACAATTGCGCCGACACCTGCCTGAAAAAGGATGGTGGAACCATTGCTGGGGTGTTTTCTAGGACATACAAGAAGCGCGGCAGCGCCATCATTTTGTAAAGCGCCGCCCTACCTAGAAGAGTTAAGGGGAGGGCCTTCCAGTGTCGCACGTCTGCCTTGAACCTATCCAGCAGTGGCTTAAGGTTCAGGTCCCGAAAGGTCGTATGGTCTCGTGTGATTTGAATCCCTAGGTATTTGAAGGAGAAAGTTTCTATCAGCAACGGGCAGTCCGCCGTCAGGGGCGGTGGAGTGCCATTCAGCAAGTAGAGTACCGATTTCGACCAGTTAATTTTATACCCCGACGCCGTGCCATGTCTCTCACACAGGGCCAGCAGGACCGGCACCCCATGCGCGATGTCCGTGAGGTATACCAACATGTCGTCGGCATACAGGGAAATCCTATCCTCCCATTCACCTCCCCATTGAATGCCCTTCAGCAGCCGTGTTGTTCTGATGACTGTCGCCAAGGGCTCCAGCACTAAGGCGAACAGCAACGGTGAGAGCGGGCATCCTTGTCTCGTGCCTCTCGCCAGCGGGAACTCCCTCGATATGTGACCATTGGCCGTCACCCTTGCTACGGGTTCGGTGTATAATAACCTGACCCAGGATGCGCCAACACCCATATGTGCCAGAACCGCAAAGAGATAGCTCCACTCTACCATGTCGAACGCCATCTTGGCATCCAAGGATAGTACCGCCGCCTGTTCCTCCAGTAGCGGAGCGCGCGCCATTACGCCGTGAAGCCGTCGAAGGTTCATCGCCGTGCTCCGGTGTGGCATAAACCCCGATTGATCCGGGTGTATTAGGTGCGCCAGATGTGGCAGCAACCTAGTGGCCAACAGTTTCGCCAGAATCTTACTTTCGGCGTTAAGGAGAGAGATCGGGCGGTATGATCCGCATTCTTCCGGGGGTTTACCGGGCTTTGGTATTGCGATTATAGTGGCCGTGCGCTGGTCGGGCGGAAGCTGCCCTTTTTCCCAGCACTCCTCGTACATCTGTAGTAAAGGCGTAGACAGTGTCTCCGCCATGGTCTTGTACCACTCAATCGGTACCCCATTAGGGCCTAGTGCTTTCCCGGGGTGTAGTGCCGCTATGCCTGCCTGTATCTCCTCGGTCGTCAGGTCCGAGTCCAGCTCGTCCCGTTTGTCCTGTGGCAGAGTGTTAGTAGGTATTCCCTCGAGAGACCCCTCCGCCATTTCCCGGGTGACTTCGAATTCAGGGGAGTATACTGATTGGAAATAGTTCGCCAGTACTTCCACTATTTGTGACGGACTGGTCTGCACCACGCCGTCCGGGTCTCTCAATTGCAGTATGGCCCTCTGCCCACCCCTCTTCTTCTCCAACCAGGCCAGCAGTTTTCCCGCCTTGTCGCCCATGTCGTATACCGTGTTCGCCGTCGCTGCCACATTGGCACACGCTCTGCGACGCTCATGGTCTGCGTGACGCTGCTGACACAGCCGGAGCGCGTGTTGTGTATGCCCGGTCGGGTCTCTCTCATGATCTCGTGTGGCCCTTTCCAATTGTCCCTCTAAGTCTGCCAGTTCCCGACGCTGTGTGCGTTTATGGTGTGTTATAGCTGAAACAGCCTGTCCGCGCAGCACCGTCTTGTAGGCCTCCCACAAGGTCGCATGGGAACGCACCGACCCTGCATTCTCGGCAAAGTAAGACCTCGTGCCCCTTTTTAATGCCTTGGCCACCGCCGGTTCACGAAGACAACCCGGGTAGATAGGGTAAATGCGTTTATGTGTACTCTCATGACTGGAAAGAGACAGCGTCAGAGGGGAGTGATCCGATATCCCTCGTGGACGGATTTGGGCTTCCGCTACAGTGAGAAGGCCCCCCCCCCAGTGTGAGGAGGTAGTCAATTCTTGATAAGCTGTCATGAACCACAGAATAATATGTATATTGACGGTCGTCCGGGTGGGATTGCCTCCATACGTCAACTAACCCCTGTGCTTCCATGAAGTCCTGCAATCGGGAGGGCCCCGGTGTGTGTGTGCGTACTGGGAAGCGGTCCATAGAGGTATGTGCTACTGCATTGAAGTCGCCCCCTATAATAAGATCTCCTTCCGGCAGTTCTAGTAAGAAGGTCCCCAACTCTGGAAAAGCAGTGGCGTGTAGTGCTGGTGGAATATATACCGAGACCACGTTAAGCGGCCTCCCCTCCCACTGTCCATGTAGCGCCGCGAAGCGCCCCTGTGTGTCGATTTTAGTGGATTTGGCTATGAATTGTGATGTGCGGTGCATTAATATCCCCGTGCCACGGGAACCCTTCGTAAATTCAGAGTGGACAACCATACTATACCCTTTCCTATCTAGGGCCCTTGTCGCTGCCCCCGTTAAATGTGTTTCCTGCAGTAAGACCAGTGCGGGATTCAGTCTCTTTATGCCCTGTAGCACTAACCCCCTCTTTATTTTATCTCCCAGACCCCTCACATTCCAGGACATAAGGTTCAACGGGATTGCCTGCCTCATAACATCACCTCCTCCCACCATGCTGGGACAGGTAATGAGCATTCATGCCATGCCAAGGTACCTCCACTCTGCGCGCTTGTGCCCCGTGTGTTCTGTCCAGACCCTGCAAACATTCTAAAACCCCAACAACTGTCCTATCCCCAACTCCCCCCCTCCCTGCCTCCCTGCTCAACGGACTTCGAACTGCCCGCCCCCCCAACTCAGCAGAGTGCCTGATCCCAACCCATAACATAGTACTTGCTCGCTGGGGTGAAGGACTCTCCGAAGTCGGCGGCCCCCTCCTTATCTGCGGAGGCCCTCAGCCCAGTGTCCAGGGCGGCATTCTCAGGCCGCGGTACTTTCAGTTCAAATGGACATTACCCGGGGATCACTGTTCTCCGTCATCGCCCCCCTCCTGAATATCGTTCAGAGGCGAAAGTGGCTCCGTCTCTCCACCGTTTGATTGCTGGCCCTGCTGGGATCCTCCCGTACGGTTTTTGGTTTGTCTGCTAGAGCGACGAGGGGGGCCTGTCGTCTGCCATCCCTCCATCCAGTCCTGTGCCGCCTCCGGGGTGTCGAAAAACCAAGTTTTATTGTCGGCCACAATCCGAAGTTTGGCTGGGAAAAGCATTGAATAAGGGATCTCCCTGGCTCTGAGTTCTTTTTTGACCTCGAAGAATGTTCTCCTCCTCCTCGCGACCTCCGCCGTGTAATCCGGAAAAAAGGCTAGCGTGGCGTTTTGAATCTTAATGGGGGGTGAGGTCCTTGCCGCCTGTAGAATGGCATCTCGATCTCTAAAATTAAAGAGTCGTGCTATAATCGGTCTGGGGTTAGCGCCCGTCTGTCGGCGCCCTCCAGGGACTCTATGCGCTCTCTCCACTGTAAAAAAGTTTGAAAGTCCCTTAGGTTGTAGGTGCTGCTTGATTAAGTTCTCCACATATAAGTCCATCGACCTCGTGTCTTCCGATTCTGGCACACCTATTATACGGATGTTGTTCCGTCTCGAGCGCCCTTCCTGGTCATCGAGCTTATCTCTCAGTTCCTTATTTTCTTTTGAGATACGTTCCATATTAACCTGCAACTCCGACACATCTTCCACCAAGGCTTTCGTCACAATTTCCATCATGTTCACTTTCTCCGACATCTTGTGGAAGTCCGCCCGAATCAGCGCGATTTCGGCTGAGATTGACCCCACCGTGGCCTGCACCTGTGTGAGGGCCCGCATAACATCGCCCAGGGTAGCTTTCTTGCCCCCCGTCGCCTCCACTGTCTTGCCCGTCTGCGACTTGGCGTCTTGCGGGGGGGTGGTAGGTTTCTCGTATGCAAAGCGATCAAGGCGGGATTGCGCCGCGTTGTTTTTCGGCCCCTTGCCAGCCATCTTTGTTCATGGAGCTGTGTACTCCGACCCCCGGGCGATGACACCTGGCCCCCCACACTCCTCCGGGGCCGCCCCTCGTTTCACCAGTATCCCGGACGTATATGGCGCACAGTTCACCCTTGGTCGTGGCTCTCAGAGTCTCAGTATGGCACCCCAGGCTCGCCTCCGGCCTTATCACGTGGCGGCGTGCGTTCCCTCTGGTCAGCTACACGTGTGGCCGCTGGACTGCACTTTGCTCAATCGTGTGGTGTCTACGGGTCTCAAGCAGTGGAAACGCTCCCCCAATATCCGTTGCGCCAAGCCGTAGTGCGGTCTTGAGTCCTTTGCTTTATTCCCCTGCCGCTGTTGCAGTATTTACCTCCCTATCAGGCACCTCCGCCCGTGTCCGGGGATAGGGCTCCACGTAGTGTTGCTCAAGGGCCCTTGTGCCCTTCCGTGTGTGCTGTGCACCCCCACACAGCGGGGGGCCGGGAGCCGTGTACGTTGTAAAAGGACTGTACCTGCGTTCCCTCGGCGTTGCCTGTATCAGCTCGGCTGTGCACGGGGACCCGGTCGGGTCCTCAAGATGGCGGGCACCGCTCCGGGTTCTTCCTCTCCGCACGTCTGCCCCCGACTCCCCTGGTCGTCTGGTCCGCTTCCCGCCACTCAGCGCGGGGTCGCCCGGGGTCCCGCCCGGGGCTGCTGATGCCCGGTTATCACTACAGGATGTCGGGGAGTCTCCCCCTCCGTCGTTGTCGCGGGCGGGCGCTTCCGGCTGCCCTCTGCCCAGATCGGCTCACTTCCTGCCGGCTCTCTCGCCCAGGTCAGTCTCCTGCTTGGGATCCCTTCAGGGGCCTGCTCGGGGACCGTGATATCTCGGCTCCCCGGTCTCAGATTTTCTTCCCGCTTGGCCGTACCTCTGCCGCCCGGTCCTGGGCCTCAGTACCTTCCTGCCTGGGTCAAATGTGTCGCGGATTACTTGTCGGATTTCTTTGGAGGCCGCTTCAGCCGCGGAGCTCTCCCTCTAAGCTGCCGCCATCATCGGCTGCTAGCCACGCCCCCCGCTACTACAGTTTTGATAAGTTGTGTGTTCTCAATGGGGTATGTCTTTGGCATGATTGGGATGCCGAAGTGGGAGGGGGTGGGTGGGGGGGTTTGTGGGTATTTGTTTTGTTCCACTGCATTTGAGAAACACTTCCGTACTTCAAGGGGTATGCAGGACCGTCATTGTTAATATATGGAAGTTGACAGCGAGGCATTCAGATTGTGCATCACACTCACAAGCGTATAGGAATGTGTACTGGCTGTGGAATGACTGAAACCCTATCCTCTGGGAAATTATGGCTCATAACATGGAATGTGCGGGGTCTCAAAAATCCGAAAAAACACGACAAATCCTGGCATATTTCACGAGGCTTCATGTTGACATTTCTTTCCTCCAGGAAACGCATAAAGATCCGCACTCCTCCAACCGGATAGGGACAAAATGGGCAGAATCGGTACATGGTGCTGCGTATTCTTCTTACTCAAGAGGGGTCCTTATCCTAATTCGCAAAGGGGTCAATTTCAAAGCTGAACAAGTTCACCCGGACAAAGAAGGGAGATATATTGTAGTGACGGGTATGCTTAGAGGGCGAAGGGTCTCCCTACTTAATATTTACGCTCCAAATAAAGATGAACCAGTTTTTTTCCACACGCTATGACAGAAACTAAATGAGCTCCCAGATGTCCAATTGGTGTGGGGAGGAGACTTTAAGGCTGCACTAAATGATGCAGTAGACGGATCACCACACTCGATAGAAACACACAAACGCGCATTGCAGAAATTGCGAGATATAATGTTAGATAAGCAATTAACAGACCTTTGGAGAATGACACACCCAACACAACTCGAAGCCACTCACACTACAGTGACACACGGTAGCTGGTCCAGAATAGACTACTGGCTAGGCTCCCCAGATGTCTCATTGTGGGTAGAGGATGTATCCCACCTATGCCGCACCTTATCCGACCACAACCCGGTGCTTCTGACCCTCAAGTTACCAAATTATATACCTCCACCATTCAGCTGGAGGTTTAATGGGAAAGCACTACTACAGAAACGATTAGGAAAGCTATTATAGACTACTTTGAACTGAATGCTACTTCCGTAGATGACCCCGGACTACTGTCATGATTCTCTCATCTGTGGTTTATTAGGCCGTGACCTAATATCTGAGTTCTAGAAAATCCCACCCCTTTCCCGTGCACCTGCACCGCCTGTGAGTAATGTGTTTTAAAGATTATACTTATAAAGGCGTTTCAAGAGTTAGTTTCAATGCATTATGCAGACTTGGTATGCTGATTGATGTTGGTATAGCGCCCAAGTCCGAACTAAGGGATTGTGACAACTCATGTTTATTTTATTAATGTGACTTTTGCTTTTTGTGATTATTTCGGAAGGTCTGGGTGAGCTCTGCACTTGGGAAGACCTTTACCAGCTCTGGGGTCCTTCACGTTAAAGCCGCTTTGAGTGTTTCTACTCGCAGCGGCTTAAACGTGACGTGCGCATGTTATCTCCTGGGTGCGGTCAACTATTTAAACCGCACCCAGGCTTCCAGAAATTGCTTTGCCTTCCGCTTCAGCAAGAAGAAAGGTTGCGTCTGAAGGCTACTCGCCTGTCTTACCTGTTTGAAGAAATCCGGCTCCTAGAAACTTCTCTTGGGCACATCCTTCAATCCGGAACCCTGTCAAGACAAAGAATTAACTTGAGATAAGTACATTTTAATCTTTAAGGACAGGCGCCCTATGCTAGAAAGCCTAGAATAATTTTTTGAACAATTTTCGTTTTCTACAAGAAGGGGAAAACAACAGGAACCCGAGAAGCTTTGGTTAAAAGAACCTTTTGGACATTCTAAAAAGAAGAGAACTTGGTGCAAGTGTTGTTTACAAAGATAGATTTTGGAAAAGGTGATGGACAGAGTTTCTGAATAATGAAGAATACTCCTACCCAGTCAAGAGATCAGGGCTTGATCCATCACTGTTTTTTAGCTCACTGCACCATCCCAGCTCAGAACCTGGCTATATGCAAATTAGTCTGTTCCTGTCCCAGTGCATGATGGAAACAGGGCAAACCAAACTACCAAGCCAATTCTTATACTGGGAAGGAGACAAGCTTCCGGGGACCGGTTTCTGGCATTTCAGCCGTCGTCGGCCCGGCTTGCTTGAATCCTGATGGTGCAATGAGCTAGGGACTCACGTCTGAGTATACCCTCCCACACTTAGTGTGGATAAAATCAATTTTGGAAAAGGTGATGGACAGAGTTTCTGAATGATGCAGAATGCTCCTACCCAGTCAAGAGATCAGGGCTTGATCCATCACCGTTTTTTTAGCTCACTTCACCATCCCAGCTCAGAACCTGGCTATATGCAAATTAGTCTGTTCCTGTCCCAGTGCATGATGGGAACAGGGCAAACCAAACTACCAAGCCAATTCTTATACTGGGAAGGAGACAAGCTTCCGGGGACTGGTTTCTGGCATTTCAGCCGTCGTCGGCCCGGCTTGCTTGAATCCTGATGGTGCAATGAGCTAGGGACTCACGTCTGAGTATACCCTCCCACACTTAGTGTGGATAAAATCAATTTTGGAAGCCTTGATCTCTTGATTGGGTAGGAGTATTCTGCATCATTCAGAAACTCTGTCCATCACCTTTTCCAAAATTGAGTTTACAAAGATAGAAACATTGCAAGAATACATTGTAATGTAAATGTTTGATTTTAGGTTTTTTCCTTTATTAGTCAAAGTCAAAAGATTTCTGGATAGGTGTTTGTATGGGAAGGGCCTTCTTTCCCTTCGTGTTTTACAACAGGTTTTGGGCACAAGAGATTTTCTAGAATCCACAATATATCACCCTTTTGAAAGCATTTGCAAGTAAGTCAAGGTGCCGAGGGGGTACTAAACTAATGTTAATAAGAATATTTGTTAAAGGTATATTTCTTTGTTTTTAGAATATAATGCAAAGACCATAATCCAATTCAATTCAAGAACACCTGACAAGAACATTAGATGACTTCACGACTATACAAGACAAAGAAATACTCAACATAGGACTGAACAGCTCTGATCGCAGGTAGGAGTCATTTTAGTGATTTAACTGCTCATATTTTTGAGAAGAGAAACCAAATTAGATTTTGAGAGTAGATAAGAAAGGAGGACTTAAGGAACAGGTTTTATAAATCCTTCCCACTTGTTGTTTCGCAGGTCGACAGCAAGATAAATCCTACACATCAACGTCCAGTACCGGCCCTCCTCCCAAATTCCTAGCTTTATTCTTAGCTGTAGATTTGAGTCAGCCAAGTTTATAGTTAGTTACTTGGGAAGTTGGTCTCTTGCGCCTCTGCGAAATCTACTACGTCATCCTCAAGATTCCAGTGCTGTTAAGGTAAGGGACGACGTAGTGTGAACTTGACAGAAGGCAAAGCCCACGAGTATTATTTCGCCCAGACGCAATGGACCAAGTTACCTTACAAGAAATAGCAGCAGTTCTGAAAGACTTAAAAGATGAAAATGCATCAATTCGTAGGGATATGTCAGCTTTACAAACTGTTTTCCAACAAAAACCAATTTTAAAAACCTGCAACCTTTCAAGGTTCATCTTCTGAGTCAGGAGCGCAATCTCAAATTCAAGTAATTACGCCGATTCGTACTCCTTTAGCTCAGCCTGAAAGGTTTTATGGAGACTTCAACAAGTTTTCCATATTTATGCAACAGTGTCATTTACACATTTTAGCTAGGAAATCTGCTTTCCCTGATGACTCTTCCAAGGTGGCTTTTATGTTATCTTATTTTGGAGGTGATGCAGCTCTTTGGGCTGTTCCCTTGGTAGAAAAGGATGATCCTATTTTATATAATTTTAAGAATTTTGAACGTGCCTTAAAAAAGATCTTTGCTAAGCACGTCTTCGTACAATCTGCTGATAACGAGTTGCTTACCTTAAAGCAGGTGTCTTCTGATTTACTTCATTACATTTCTCAATTTAATCAATTGGTTTTAGAAGCTAAATGGCCTTACGATAAGAGAGTTTCAATTTTTTATAGAGGTTTAAAAGACGACTTAAAAGATATGGTTACACAAATCCTGGAACCACCAGAAGACATCAATGATTTCATTGACTTAGTGGTCAAATTAAATCATCGCTTAGGTGAAAGGAAAGGAGGAAAAGGTACCTGCCAAAGTGAGACTCTGCTCTTTTGCCACCGGGTGCTTCTTTTGCTGCTTCTTGAACCCACGACTCACGGCCCCCGCTTCGCGGGCGCCGTTCGAGTGCCTGACATCTGCGGACTCTGTCAGCCTGTAAGGAAATCGACGAGGGAAGCTACAGAGTGCTAGGGACTGCGAGGACCAGCGGGCGCTGCGGAACTCAATTCGCCTTAGCTGGCCCTCTTCCCTCCTCCTCCCGCCGGATTCAAAAGCGGAGGTGTAACGCAATAGTCTGTACCTGCCAAAGTGAGACTCTGCTCTTTTGCCACCGGGTGCTTCTTTTGCTGCTTCTTGAACCCACGACTCACGGCCCCCGCTTCGCGGGCGCCGTTCGAGTGCCTGACATCTGCGGACTCTGTCAGCCTGTAAGGAAATCGACGAGGGAAGCTACAGAGTGCTAGGGACTGCGAGGACCAGCGGGCGCTGCGGAACTCAATTCGCCTCAGCTGGCCCTCTTCCCTCCTCCTCCCGCCGGATTCAAAAGCGGAGGTGTAACGCAATAGTCTGTACCTGCCAAAGTGAGACTCTGCTCTTTTGCCACCGGGTGCTTCTTTTGCTGCTTCTTGAACCCACGACTCACGGCCCCCGCTTCGCGGGCGCCGTTCGAGTGCCTGACATCTGCGGACTCTGTCAGCCTGTAAGGAAATCGACGAGGGAAGCTACAGAGTGCTAGGGACTGTGAGGACCAGCGGGCGCTGCGGAACTCAATTCGCCTCAGCTGGCCCTCTTCCCTCCTCCTCCCGCCGGATTCAAAAGCGGAGGTGTAACGCAATAGTCTGTACCTGCCAAAGTGAGACTCTGCTCTTTTGCCACCGGGTGCTTCTTTTGCTGCTTCTTGAACCCACGACTCACGGCCCCCGCTTCGCGGGCGCCGTTCGAGTGCCTGACATCTGCGGACTCTGTCAGCCTGTAAGGAAATCGACGAGGGAAGCTACAGAGTGCTAGGGACTGCGAGGACCAGCGGGCGCTGCGGAACTCAATTCGCCTCAGCTGGCCCTCTTCCCTCCTCCTCCCGCCGGATTCAAAAGCGGAGGTGTAACGCAATAGTCTGTACCTGCCAAAGTGAGACTCTGCTCTTTTGCCACCGGGTGCTTCTTTTGCTGCTTCTTGAACCCACGACTCACGGCCCCCGCTTCGCGGGCGCCGTTCGAGTGCCTGACATCTGCGGACTCTGTCAGCCTGTAAGGAAATCGACGAGGGAAGCTACAGAGTGCTAGGGACTGCGAGGACCAGCGGGCGCTGCGGAACTCAATTCGCCTCAGCTGGCCCTCTTCCCTCCTCCTCCCGCCGGATTCAAAAGCGGAGGTGTAACGCAATAGTCTGTACCTGCCAAAGTGAGACTCTGCTCTTTTGCCACCGGGTGCTTCTTTTGCTGCTTCTTGAACCCACGACTCATGGCCCCCGCTTCGCGGGCGCCGTTCGAGTGCCTGACATCTGCGGACTCTGTCAGCCTGTAAGGAAATCGACGAGGGAAGCTACAGAGTGCTAGGGACTGCGAGGACCAGCGGGCGCTGCGGAACTCAATTCGCCTCAGCTGGCCCTCTTCCCTCCTCCTCCCGCCGGATTCAAAAGCGGAGGTGTAACGCAATAGTCTGTACCTGCCAAAGTGAGACTCTGCTCTTTTGCCACCGGGTGCTTCTTTTGCTGCTTCTTGAACCCACGACTCACGGCCCCCGCTTCGCGGGCGCCGTTCGAGTGCCTGACATCTGCGGACTCTGTCAGCCTGTAAGGAAATCGACGAGGGAAGCTACAGAGTGCTAGGGACTGCGAGGACCAGCGGGCGCTGCGGAACTCAATTCGCCTCAGCTGGCCCTCTTCCCGCCTACGTGTAGTATAATAAGGCACTGATAGACGCGCCAGCGGGACGCGCCCGGAGCTAAGCCCGGGCAAAGGGCGGGCCCTCTGTGGCCCTCAGTGGCCGAGGTAGGCCGGGCTGGGCCCCGGTATTTTGAATCTTGCAAAGCGTTTATCAATGTCAATAGACTGCGTTATTTTAAGTCATACTAGTACATAATTCTTAATAGAAATATAGGCTCGAATGAGGTGTAGGGTTAGCTTTTCTCCCATTTACATTTTATATTTCTGGTGTGTTTATATTCTTCTTTTTCATTTACTGATTTTATAAGTCCGGGGGTATTCTAGTGGGCGTATTTTAATTCTTAAGTACTATGGAATCTAAGACATTACGATCCGGGAAGGTTGTTATGGAGACCCATGGTACGGTTCATGGGTCGAGCCTTACGAGGAAAAAACAAAATATTAATGTTATCTTGAAAGGTCAGACGCAACTGACACAAATCTGGGAGAAAAGCTTGAATGGATCGCTTGAAGCCCCTAGAAAAGATGATAAAGATCCACTACAGCTATTAATTCCCTGTCCCAATAAGATGGAAAATAGTGAGGTGGAGCCTACAGAGGCAATGAATAGGTCACTAAGTCAGACTAATGGGGCAGTTCCTTCAATTGTTTCTGAACTCCCGATCCCTGGTGTCTCCCTGCCAATATCACAAAATTTGTTACATGACGATCACAGGGGGAAGGATATATTGGAGGAAGTTAAGGGTGATGTCTCCATAGCTACTAGTATTGATTTCGAACTTTGCGGAAGATATGTGGATAAGAACTGTCTTCCTGCTTCAGTAGTTAATAAAACACCGTGTGGAGAAACTCCTTCTGGTCTGCTATTATATAGCAGTACCCCCTCCATTAAATCCACAGACAATTTGTCACCGCCAAGTAATGAATATTCTCCTCATTTTAATTTATCAGGAATTTGTCCCCTTACATCTACAAGTTACCCGAAAAATGACAAACCGATTTCTGATTCACTTATAGCTCTTGAGCATATTCTTTCTTCCATATTACTATTAATGGGAAAATTTGCTGTAAATTCTGACTGTATTTTATCTTCAGTTACGGAAATTTTACAGGCACTGTTAGCACAAAATGCAAAAAAGGCTGAAAATGTATCTAAGACCCCTGACTCCCCACCTAATCTCCCGCCTGTTGTACTTCAAGAGGTGGTTTATCCTTCTGAAGGGAGAGGAATTGTCCCTTTGGGATTTCCTATAGAAGTGGTGACCCATAAATCCCCTAATAAATGTGCCTCAAATGCTCTCCCGTTGAGTATGGAACCATCTCTAGCTGAGCAGGAAGAGGAAGGCGATGAAGCAGTTCAAAAGGGGGGTCAAGATCTCTTTCCCATTTTTGTGCATGAAACGAAGGACTCAGAAGTTCTCCTAGGGTCTCCTCGCGTTATCAAAAAGATAGCTAGAGGAAAAAAGGGGAAGCCTATACGCAGATACAAAAAGAAAAGACCCAGACAAATTATCTTTTCTAAACAAGTAATAACTGAAAAGCCAGTCACTATAGGAAAAGGGTATAGCCCATCTCCTGATAATTCGGATAATATGGATGGGGATGAGATCTTAAACGTTACCAATGATACCCCACTTATTTTCTCTACGAACAGGGGGGTTTCAGAACCTGTGATGGAGGCTGCTGTTGAGGTAACCTCGAATGGGGTGGTAGCTGGAATCACAAGTGAAATCCCTGTTTCCCTTCCTTCAAGTGTGGCTGTCCAACACTCCCCAATTATAACAAGAGTATTCAATCCATTAGCTCCTATCTTTTTGCCTCAGACAGATGTAGCTACGAATGTAATACATCCGACACTAAAAGATAACATTTCTTATGTGGATACGTTGACTTTGGATTTTCTCCCTTTACTTGACTCGGACTTAAGAATGAATAGATCTTGGCTACTTAGCTGTTGCAAAGAAATAGAAAGTTTAAAATTGGTCCTAACGAATGACATTGATCTAGTTTTACCTATAAGATCTACAAATGACCAACGAATAAGGGTAAAGTTTTACTCTAAAATAATTACTAACCTGGTACTTCAACATGCAGAAGCTTTCCAACGTAGAGGAATAGACGTGGTACCTTTTCTTAATAAAAATTCATCTCTCTCTTTCTCTGAAAGAAATATAAAATGGTCCTCTGGACAGGAAGATTTTCTTGTTGGTAATAATGACCTGAAGATTTGGCTCTCCAGAGGCAAACGAATGGTTTCGCAGGTCTTTCCTCTAGTTGGGTGTACTGAAAAGCCTCTAGCTGATGATGTTTCGATGTGGAATTGGTTACCGGGAGTTCTCTCAAACACTGCCTCGAGAAACCCACGACCATCTGCATATTTTTAACCAGTGTTTAAAAATAGTTTCTTGGAACGCTGCTGGTCTGTCTAAATGTCCGGAGAAACTTGATTATCTCTTTTCTTTGAATGCAGATGTGTATTGTATTCAAGAAACATGGTGTGATACTCTCCCCTTTGGAGGGAATGATTACTTCATCTTTGAAGTTGCTGCAACGCCTTCTAAAAGGGGCCATGCTAAAGGCGGAATCGCCTGTTTGCTATCCAATACATTTCAATGGCAATTTTCTCATTACAAGGATGAGAGTAATTTATTCCAATCCATAACTATCTCTAACCTGGATAATAATGTACAAAGATCTTCGTTTATAATCTTAAATGCCTACATTCCCCCCGAAGACATTTTTACCCCAGTTTTAAAGCGTATGTTTACATACATAAAACAGTTATTAGAGGGGGATGATCCTCCATATTTATTATTGGTGGGGGATTTAAACTGTAAAGTCTCCAATACTTCCCTTGACATATTTAGAAACAAGGTAAAAGAAGAAGTATTTAATATTCCCCAAGCTCTCTTCCCTAATAAAATAAAAACGAATAAAAGGGGTAAGATTCTTCTTGGGGAGCTCAGTGCTGTGGATGGAATTATCATAAATGGCAGAATGCCCTCCGATTCCCCAGCAAATTATACACATGCCTCTATTAGTGGTGAATCCATTTTGGACTACGCTATAACTGATCTCGATACGTTCTCTTCTCTTAAAGACCTGGTAATCTCTCACACTCCGCTGAGTGACCATAAAATTATAACATTATCTATTTCACTAACTCCTCCTGAATCTGACCGCTGGTCCCTAAAGAATAAAGGCTTCTCTATAAATTGCCAATCTGGGAGATGCTACTGGGGTACCAGTCAGTACAAGGATGTGCAAAACATCCTTATTCAATCTCTAACTGAACTCGACTCTTGGCAAGGTAGGGAATTTAGGTCCCTCGAAACGCTTATTCAAAAAGTTACTGAAATGGCCAGGAATCGAGGAAGGTTTAGAAAGAAATCTTTCTTACCTAGTACTCTCTTAAAGATAAATAAAGAGATTAATAAATTGGTTAGGTTGCAGTACCTTAATAGATCAGGAGAGATTCGGAGACAGTTAGCTTTGGTAAAGAGAAGGAGGGTGAGATTGAGAGCGAAGATCAAAAGAGACAAAGAGGATATGATTTGGATCAATCTTAGAGAAGCTTCAAGGAGCAAAAATTCGAGAGCCTTTTGGTCCATCATTAGGCAAGGATGTGGTGTTGTAAAAACATCTACGCCGATTGCCATTTCCGAAGAAGTCTGGACTCAATTTGTGCTCACTCTATATGCTGCCAATGAGACAAAAGATGAGGCTGTGGTTCCAGACTGTAATATTGCTAACTCAATGGAATTACCCACTGAGGACACCATAGCTTCCGCAATTAAGAGCATGCGCTCGTCCGGGGCCATGGGTCCGGACGAAGTTCCCATGTCTATAATTAAGCAAGATATAACTACTTGGAGCAGGATTCTTCTTCCAGTGTTCCAGGCATGTTTTAAAAATCGATCAGTACCAGAGTCCTGGCGGGGAAGCATCTTGATTCCAATCTTTAAAAAAGGAGACCGTGAAAATCCCTCGAATTATCGCTTAATTGCGCTATTAGATGCGATAGGAAAAATTTTTGCCAAACTCCTACTAATATTAATAACAGACTGGGCATTCTTAAATAATATTATTCCTAGGGAGCAGACAGGGTTTCGAAAAGACCACGGAACTTTAGATAACCTAACTATGCTACATGTAATCGTAGATAAATATGTGCGGGTTCGTGGTGGGGGCATATACGCAGCATTTATAGATTTCTCCGCAGCATTTGATAGGGTTGATCGGCCGACGCTGTGGAGAAAACTGATGCTGTTGGGTATGCCGAGATATTTATTAGACTTAGTTAAGTCTTTACATTGTAATACCTGGTGTAGAGTGTTACAGGGCGGAGAAAGGGGACTTACTCAAGCAATTCCCTCCCGAAATGGTTTAAAACAGGGATGTATATTGGCTCCCACCCTGTTTTCCCTGTATATGGCCGATTTACCTACTATAGTTGCTAAATGTGAGGGTCTCCCCCCAACTATAGGAGGGACTGCCATATCTATTTTAATGTATGCAGATGATATATTAGTTCTGGATCTGACCCCTAAAGGTCTCGCTAATCGTCTTCATACATTGAATAACTTCGCAGATAAACACTACATGAAAATTAATAGCTCTAAAAGCAAGATCATGTGCATCTTCGGTAAGAAGAAATGCAGATCTAGGAGCTTTAATTGGTCATTAAGCGGAGAAAAACTCGAGGTAGTCAACTCTTATCCATTTTTGGGCAAAATAATATCTTCCAATCTTAGTGAAAAGCCTCACATTGAAAACAATACGAGAAAAGCTATGGCTCATGGAATGGGTCTACGATCCTTTTATAATGCCACAGGGAAGAGGCATTTCTCGTCTTGCTTAGAGGTATTTCGCGCAAAGATCCCTTCCACCCTCCTTTATGGAATGGAATTGGTGGATTTAAAACAATGGGATTTTATGCAAAAAACGGAGGGAAAGGTATTGAGGAAAATTTCCTCTCTTAATTCAGCGTGTTCCACATCCCTATGCAGACTGGAATTTGGTCTGCGGAGCTGTTGGGCACAAGGTTTAGCAGCTTTGGTAAGGTGGGTAGCATCCCTGGCGAGAGCTAAACCTGGAACCCTACGCGAATTAGTAAAAATGGAGCTTTTAGGTAATTTCAATGAGTTCTCGCAGCTGGTAAAAAACTTCAGAAAAGCTGCTTCTTTATTAGAACTCGATGAAAGTACGCTATTTTCTCTTTCCCCATATGAACTAAAGTTTAAACTAAAAAGTAGGACCTGGGAATTGTGCTATAAGATGGATATAAGGGATCAACAGAAGTATAAAGAAAGGGAAGTCTTGGCCCTAACTTATATACCCAAACAAGCACAGCAATATACTGGGTGGAATATCCCACATGGTGTTCGGAGGGTATGGTTCCTCCTACGGCACAATTTGCTTCCACTTAATACATTGCTCGCTAAATGGTATGGTGTGTCTCCCTTATGTAAGCTATGTAATTATGCTGCTCAAGACCTTAACCATGTATTGTTTGTTTGCCCGATATTACGTCCATTGCGCAAAAAATGGATAAAACCGATTTGTCTTGAGTTGGGAATTCTGAATATAACAATGTTCCGTAATGCTCTGTATTCCCCCCCTAATGAAATGTTTTGTTTCAGACTTTTTAACTATTTTAAAGAATTTATGGACATATATTAATGAGAGTGGGAGATGCTGATGTGTGCATTATTCGGCTAATTTCTATTGTTTTCTTTTGTAGCTATATGTAATTATTTCTTATTCTGTTATGTTAATATGTATGTTATTTTATGTGGCCCTCAATGAGAGCCAAATCATACAATAAAAACTTGAAACTTGAGGAAAAGGTAAAAGTGATCACAAATTTCTTTTTGTAAAGGAGAGAAGTTCTTCTTCCCGAGAAATAACTCTAAGCTAGATCCGGTAGAACCAATGCAAATTGGTTCTATTCGAGGTCCTTTATCTAAAGAAGAAAAGGACAAGAGACGTAAGATGAATCAATGTCTTTATTGTGGTAAGACAGGACATTTTGTCAGGGACTGTCCAACACGACACAATAAAGGTAAGCCAAAATCCTCTGATGTTGCTTTAATCCAAGAGCATTCGGAAAACTAGAATACTCGATGAAGGACGAGGTCAATTCATTGAGTGCTATTTCCAGTTTGGCCTCTACTGTTCCACCTATTGGATGTAAACATTTCTGTATTATTGTAGAATTAAGAAGTTTACTTCCTTCCTCACAATCTAAGAAAGTTGAAGCAGTAATTGATTCTGGAGCTACTGGTAATTTTATTGACACACATTACTTTTCTCAATTAGGTTTCAAATCTATTCTAAAAGATCATCCTGAAATCATAAGAGCAGTAGATGGTAAGGAACTGACTTCAGGACCTATCAACAGACAATCAGAGTTATTGGAAATGGACTGTTCACTCATTCACAGAGAAAAGATTCATTTTGACATAATAGATGCCCCTCAGGGGGGGCGTGGCTACGCGCGCAGCGAGACTGGCTGCACTTTAGCGGAGCTCCGGCGTGATCCCATAATCAGGGGTTAAATTATCCGGCAAAATTTCCACCTGGTCGGCCGAAACTAGAGACGGGCAGCCGTGAGACTATAACCCAGCATCGGGCCGAGTCTCGAGGTCCAGCTAGCCCAGGAACCGCACCGGCACCTGAACGTCCGCCGCAGCCGAGGGAACAGTCGCGGACTCGGCGGGACCCACCAGGCAAGTCCGAGGCCGAGACCGGAAGCGAGAGCCTCACGGATGGGGCGCCCTAGACGGAGGTGGCGGCGCCGGGACGGGCCCTCGGCAGAAACAGAGAGGTGGCGGCGACCCGACTGGCAACACCAGACAGCGGGAGTGGGGCACACCAGCGACGGATCGGGGCCGACGTCCGGGCTGCCGCGATTGAATAGGACGCGAGGAGGAGCCCCTCCCCTCCTCGATCTGTACATCGGCATAGAGGGGAGCGGACCCAGTGGGCATCTGGACACCCAGCGCGCTGCATGCTCGCCCGGACACCATAGAGCTGCACCCGGAGGACTCGGGCACCCCCCGGGTCGAGGATCGGACCCCCAGCGCCGCCTGCAGCGAACTTGAGCGGTGAGTGCAACAGCGCAGGGCATATCTAAAGGGCCCTACACCCAGTCGGCGCCGAGCGGAGACTCCCCTCTGACACAGCGGGATCAACGGGCCCCGGCCCTCACAGCACCACAAGCCCGACCCAATTGCTGGGCAGCTGAGCCACCTCTGACAGGGCGCCCCGGAGGCCGCGCTCATAGTCCACACCATGAGGCAACAGTGGTGAAGCACCAGGGGGCACCATCGACCAGCTGGTAGCCCGGGGAATAGACTGACCGCGCTAACTGCCACGGCTGGGGCCTACTAGGGGGGTCCCACTGATAACTGCGTCCCCCAGGCCAAGTGGATTGCCCAGCGAGGAGGGTACTGGGGGAGGGCATCGCCTTCTGAACACCACAGGCACCACCGAAGCACACGACTGGACGCTGGTAGACTCCAGCACCCACAGAGACACGGCATCGCTGGGGGGCCGGCACGGCAAGGGAGCGACACGAATCCAGCGCCATACCTCAGCGGAGGCAGAGCAACACAGCGCATCACCCTGGCCGAAAACCGAGCAGAGGCACAGCTAACACTGGGCCGCACAGCGACGTGCGCAACTAGACCCCTCGTGAGGCTCCACGGCGGACACTTTCAACACCTCTCACTTTGGGAACGCTGACGCAGTCCCTACTAGTGGCGCTGGCAATCGGCGCCACCACTGACTACCACCCCAACCAGATCCTCCGCGCGCCGGAACCCGCCCATGTCAGGAGGCGCAGGGAAACGCACAGGAGTGGGGAGCACGTCCCAAAAGGGCAAAATGGACAAGTCACTGAAGCAGACGGACGCGGACCCGGTAACGGCCAGACTGGACTCGGTGCTGGCAGCCATGGAACGCCTGGAGAATTCCATCCAGTCCACACAGACGTCCTTGGAGGCGAAAATAGATGGAGTCGCCATAGACCTCACGCACCTGAAGGAGGACCACAAGAAGCTAGCTGAGCGCACCAAAACCCTGGAAACCTCAGTAACTGGCCTGGAGCCTCGGGTTGCCCAATCAGACAAACAGATAAAAGACCTCCTCAACAGGGTGGAGTTCCTGGAAGACAGGGCGGAGGATGCAGAAGGACGGGCGAGACGCAACAACGTCCGCATAGTGGGTTTGCCCGAGAAATGGGAAGGAAAGGATCCGATCACGCATGTGGAGAATTGGCTGCGCACCCTGTTGCCAGAAGACACCCTCTCGCCGCACTTCGTGGTGGAACGGGCGCACAGAGTCCTGACCAGGCCACTCCAAACCGGCTCTAACCCGCGCCCTTTTCTCATCCGCATCCTGAACTACAGAGACCGGGATGCTGTCCTGAGAGAAACCCGCAAACTCGGCACCATACAGGTGGAAAATGCAAACATAATGTTTTTCCCGGACTACACGATTCAGGTGCAGCGCCAGAGACATTCCTTCCTGATGGTGAAGCGGAGGCTGCGACAACTGGGTCTTACGTATTCCCGCCTCTTCCCTGCGAAGCTAAGAGTGATAGCAAATGAAAAAACACACTTCTTTGACTCCTCGGAAGATGTGGAAGCCTGGCTGGACAATGGGACGGACAAGAACACGGGGAGATCGGGAAACCCGAACAGGTCAAGGAGACGCAGGAGATCCAATAGGAGACGCGGCGCTAGGTCAACCTCCCCTGCGGCAAGCGGCACGCAGCACAGCGCGAGTCCACCGGAGGAGGAAATGCGCCGGGAACAACAGGAGGCCCTGCGGATGGTCTCGGAACTCAGCGGCTCCCAGTCACAGCACTCCCCGCCAGCCACCAGCCCCAGGATGTCGCCGAGCGACGACGAGGCGATCTATGGTCTTCCGGACTCACAAATCTCGAGTGGTCTGCCAGACATCACCCCACAAACGTCGGACCTGTATGGCTGACGGAGAGCCGCACCCCGGCACTCTCAGTGCCCTGCCCCACTCTCCCTCCCACCCTCTGCCCTTGCACCTGCAAATCGACGGTCCTGAAGCACTAGTGGGAGAAGACCGGGAGTTATTGATCGATCGAGTGAAGCGGAAGCGTCGACCCAGCTTCTACCGGGGAAGGCTGACGCTGAACACGCTGTAAGTGAGACAGTGCCACACTCACAGTAGCCTATTGCGGGTCAGATGCCCTGTGACACTCACACCTCAAGGGGCACAACATGGCAGGGGTCCCACTGGGTGGGCAATGGTCGCTGGCTCCGAACCT
This sequence comes from Lissotriton vulgaris, assembly GCF_964263255.1. Lineage (NCBI taxonomy): Eukaryota > Metazoa > Chordata > Amphibia > Caudata > Salamandridae > Lissotriton > Lissotriton vulgaris. The sequence goes on along the minus strand of NC_141685.1, from coordinate 890,780,829 downwards.
GGACTGTGAAGCGATCTCATGACTCTATGACCACACAGCGTAACTGGCGGTGGGCCCGTCCGATGGCCGCCTGGACCAATATTTCTTCCCCCCCTGAAAGGGCACTCACGCTTTCACGTTCAGCTGACACTCATCAGCCGCCTAGCCTGCGTGATGGGCAGCAACCCCCCAGAATGGATTGTTCGTACTTTTTGTAAAATGTTTGGACGGCTGCATGTTTGGCAACCGACCCTATGGTATTCTCCCCAGTTCATGTTCACCCTCCTTCTCCTTATTGTGTTAAGCTGCATACATGGTCTACGGAAGTGCTCGCTAGACTCTTTCCGGTGTTCTACAGACAAGTGTGGGGATGTTCCGGGACTGGATGGTGGAGAGCTCCCTGGGGGGGTGTGTGGAACGGGGGGGAGGACGAGCGTAATTGACTTGTTGAATACTGATGGCTGAAGTCAGGATATGTACTTGGAATGTACGCGGAATACATACACCATCACGCAGGTACATGATATATTCATACTTGAAGAGGCACAGAGTACAGATAGCATTCCTTCAGGAGACACACCTGACAGCCCCTGAGGTGCACACCCTACGCAGGCGGTGGCGTGGCCAGATCTACGCGACGGGGTTCTCCTCTTACGCCAGGGGGGTGTTGATATGGGTGAGACCGGGGATCCCGTTTGAAGTTGAAGACTCACACGTAGACAAGGAGGGGAGATTGGTGGCAGTGAAGGGACGCCTAGATGGACGACTGCTGGTACTAGCGTCGCTCTACGCCCCCAACACGGATCAGCAGGGTTTCCTCGAGACAGTGTCCACTACCCTAGCACATTGGCATGGGATTCCCTGGATATTGGGGGGGATTACAATTGCGTATTGAACACCTCACTGGACCGCTCCTTCCCACCGCTGCCCAATGCACCGGTAGTGGGCGCCATGAAAGATCTTGTAGCCTGGGCCTCACACTGGAATTTGCACGATGTATGGCGCCACCGGAATCCAACTTCCAAGATGTATTCGTACTATTCAGGGGCCCACACCCTACACACCCGATTAGACAGATACATGCTCACTGACGACTTACTCCCGCTAGTAACAGAAGCACATTACATGGGTAGGACACACTCCGACCACAATCCACACATGCTCACAATCTCATGGACATGCGCACGTCCCCCTGTCCCCAACTGGAGACTGCATCCAGACCTCCTGCTAGACGCGCCCTTCCGAGATTCACTGTCTACACATATAGTGCATTACTTCGAGGAGAACGCGGGCTCTGCCACCTCTCCGCAAATAGAATGGGAGGCGTTCAAGGTGGTCATAAGGGGACAATGCCTGGGCATGCAGGGAAATCTCAAGCGACAGGTGGAGAGGGACCTACAGAAGGTAGAAGAGGAATTGAGCCGACATGAACGGGACTCGGTTAGAGGGAACATTGCAGGGCTCCAAACTGCGCAGGCGAGTCGCGAAAGATTACTGGAGAGGCTCAGATGTTTGAATTATGCGGCGCATGCGGCACGTACCCACGATAGGGGGGACAAGCCCGGTAAATTATTATCATGGCTCATCGCCAGGGAGGAATGGACGAAACCAGTCACGAAAGTGCTGGGCGATGATGGGACGCCCTTACACACACAGTCGGAGATTCATGGAGCATTTACCGCACATTATAAAACACTGTACCGCTCTTGTCTGCCCACCCCCGCCCCGGACATGGAGGAATATCTCAGCCAGGTACCGCTACCGTCACTCAGCGATGCCCAACGCACTGACCTGGCGGCACCCATTGCCTCAGAGGAACTCCGGGAGGTCATAGCGGCGCTCTCCAACGGAAAGTCCCCTGGCCCAGACGGACTCCCAGCGGAGTTCTACAAAGCATACCCGGACCTCTTGATCCCCGAACTCCTTAAACTGTACGAGACGGCACTGGAAGACTCTTCCCTGCCTCCTTCTCTGAGTGAAGCCACCTTGGTCTCCCTCTTAAAACCGGGAAAGGAGGGGTCGCTACTAGGCTCGTATAGACCACTCGCCCTTCTAAACACTGACTACAAAATATTAGCATCCACACTTGCGAGGAGACTGGCCCAATATACACCTACCCTGGTCCACCCTGACCAGAACGGATTCGTACCTACACGCAGCACCTCACTCAATATCCGTCGGCTGTTCAGGGTGCAGGAATACGCGAGGGGTCCTTGGCCACAATCGGGTTGTATAGTCTTAGACCTGGAAAAGGCATTTGACTCGGTAGAGTGGCCGTATCTCAGGGCGGTTATGCAGAAGTTTGGACTGGGTGATGCATATTTGGACATGGTGGGACTCCTATACCAAACACCTAACGTTCGAGTCCGGATAGGGAGCCTCCTATCGGACGCCATACAGGTAAGGCGGGGCACGCGTCAGGGCTGCCCGTTGTCGCCTCTGCTCTTTTCATTGGCTATGGAACCACTGGCAGAGTTGCTGAGGATGCAGGGTATCGAGTGGGGCATTCCACTGACGGATGGCGTACATGCAGTCTCGCTGTATGCTGACGACCTGCTCCTCTACGTCAGGGACCTCACGCAGATACCCCCGGGGCTCACCGGTGCCCTCCGAGAATTCACATCCCACTCGGGATTGAGGGTCAACTGGGGGAAATCATGGGTTTACCCCTTCCGCCCAGAAATGCAGGAGTGGGCAGTGCAGTTGGGGGACACGATACTGACATGGTATGCCGGCACCTTCAAGTACCTGGGCATTCACATTTACAGAAACACGACGGACATATTGGATGGTAACCTGACTCGGGCCATAAACTCCTTGCGGTCCCAGATACGTTTCTGGAGCACGCTCCCACTAAACGTTCCGGCCAGAATCACCCTGTCGAAAATGATAGTCTTACCTAGACTCCTTTACTATTACTCGAACATACCGGTGTATGTCCCTGCTCGGGTCTTCAAAGACCTGGAGACCCTAGCGCGAACACTCATATGGAATACAGGGAGACCAAGAGTGGCCCTGCAGAAATTATATGCCCCGACGTCCTCGGGGGGGCTTGCGGTCCCGAACCAGGAACACTACTAGCTCGCTGCGCAACTCCAGTGGGTGGTGGCCTGGCTCGCGGGAAGAAACCTGCAAGACACGGCCTCGACGACCCCGGCCCTGACTCAAGCGGAGGCCCTCGCTATGTTCCACCCCCTCAGCAACGCAACCCGCGGGACGCAACTGCACCTCGCGGTGGCACTACGATGCTACAAACGTGCACTAAAACTGACTAAGGAGACTACGCCCTACGCCCCAGCCCTTCCGCTGGAAGGGATGCCCAGGCCTGGAGGTGTGGTGACTGCAGCGCGCCTGACCGACTGGGTGCGGGTGGGACTTGAGACAATGGCGGACCTATATGACGACGGCGCCCTGGTTCTGTTCGAGAGGCTAGTAGAGAATCCGGGACTGCCAGTCGGACAGTTCCTGTTCCATGCATCTCTGATCCGAGCCCTAACGAAACACTGGGGCGACATGACTGAAGAACCTCAGACACACCTCTTGATACAATACTTACACGTTATGGGGGCAGGGTCGCACGTAATACACTGGCTAACACAGGCGCTAAGGTCCCACACTACAAGCTCCCTACAGTCACTGAGAGACAGGTGGACAGCTGACAGGGGAAGGGACTGGTCAGATAAGGAGTGGGAGAGGATCTTGGAAGGCCCACAACACATCCCCCGCAACTCGAGATTCAGAATAATACAGTACTACATCACACACAGGGCATACCTATCCCCGGACAAGATCAACCGCTATTTCGGCCTAGATACCTCCAGCTGCCCACGACGCGCGTTGCTAAATGCAGATCTCCTGCACATGCTGTGGGCATGTCCCAAACTGCGTACGTACTGGCACGATGTCACTACACTGTTGACGAAAGGGACGGCAATGGAACTCCGTCACGATTGGGACACCTGTGTGCTGGGCCTACTTACCAGGACAAAACACAACAAAGCCCACACGAGGTTCTGGGATCTGGGACTGATAACCGCCAAAAGGCTCATAACACGTCACTGGAAAGCCACAGACCCACCACAGACGAAACACTGGAGTGCCTCCCTCATTTACTGGGCAACTGCAGAAGGCACAGTGTTACGCAGGGAAGAAACAGCGGGACGGAGGGCCATCCCGATAGCCCAGATCTGGGAGGGTTTCCTACAAGCATTCACCAAGGCCTGTCACGATAATGGGGTGATGTGAGATGATGGCCACTCTGCCCCCCTCCCCCCCATGGCGTGAAGGGACACATTTGGGTAGAATGATACACAGCAGCAGGGAGGAGCAAGTGCCACACTCCTATAGACGTGAGCTACCACCCCCGCGGCCTCTCTCTCGCCCCCCCTCACCCGAACCCCCCCCATATTTCCCCCCCCCACCCCCCCTGGCCGGAAGGGGCCACACACACGGCTGACCCCGGCGATGCAGCCCCGCCCAGGACCTTGGAACTCCCACACACCACCCGAACCGTCGCCCCGCGACCACTAGACGACAGCGCCCTGCGTAGCCACTATACCCCGACCTAGCACGTCAAGACCCATACTGCAGCACCCCCTCCTCCCCCCCGAGTTAAGGTTCATTACACCCCCAATTCCTTTACTATTTCCCCCTGTTGGGTCAGAAATAATTGTAGCAACCGTTACCCCCCGATTGCCCCTGGTGGGATCGACACTGAGAAATAGGTAGTACTACAATGATGGAGTGTACATTATGGTGCATGTAGAAACTGTCCCCATTACAGCTGATGGTGTTATCCACTTAAGAGTGCATTTATTGGGCTTTCTACCGTCGTCATCGCTCGCTCAGATATTGTAAGAGCTACTCGAATCACTGTTTCTTTTTCCCTTTGAATTATACACACAAGAAATGTAACTGTATGACAAGTGTTTCAATAAAACAGATTTAAAAAAAAAAAAATAGATGCCCCTCAGTTCAAACTAATTTTGGGTATTCCTTGGCTAATTCAACACAATCCGATTATTGATTGGGTTTCTAAGACTATTACATTTAATTCCATTCATTGTTCCAATCAATGTTTTCTTTTGGAAAAGACAAAGGATGTTGTTCAGGGTTTTGACTTTTGTGCTGACTCTACCAGTGTTTTGGCTTGAGAGGGAGTCCCTTCCATTTACTCACATCTTTTTGACGTCTTTGACAAAAAGAAAGCTAATACCCTTCCACCACACAGGGATTTCGACTGTCGAATTGATTTAGTTCCCTGTGCAACTCTACCCTGTAGCAGAATATACGCCCTTACCAAAAATGAAAATGTACATCTTAGAGAATATCTTGACGAGTATCTTGCAAATGGTTTCATTAGACATTCCAGATCACCTGTGTCATCTTCTCTTTTTTTATTCCAAAAAAAGGAGGTGGGTTGTGTCCGTGTATAGATTATAGAGCCTTGAATAATGTAACCATTAAAAACAGGTACCCATTGCCTTTGATCCCTACATTATTAGATCAGGTCAAAAAGGCAAACATTTATACTAAATTGGACCTACGCGGAGCTTATCATCTTGCGAGAGTCCGAAAAGGCGATGAATGGAAGACAGCATTCCGCACTAAATTCGGCCTCTTTGAATATCAAGTTATGCCTTTCGGACTCTGCAATGCTCCAGCTGCATTCCAATTTTTTATAAATGAAGTGTTGCACGAATTTATCGATGTATGCTGTGTAGTTTATATCGATGACATTTTGATTTTTTCCAACTCTGAAGAGGGACATGTACAGCAAGTTTGTGCCATTCTTAAAAAACTACTGTCAAATTCACTTTTTGTACAATTGGAAAAGAGTTTATTTCATGTCTCAAGAGTTGAGTTCCTAGGATATGTCATCAGCCCTAAGGGAATTGAGATGGATCCAAAAAAGATAGAGGCAGTTGATTCCTGGCCCAGTCCCACTACAGTAAAGCAGGTACAAAGCTTTTTAGGCTTTGCGAATTTTTATCGCCGCTTTATTCAAAACGTTTCCCAAATTATCACTCCCATCACTAAATTACTGCGAAAAGGAGTAAAATTTGTCTGGTCTGATCAGGCAGAAACAGCTTTCCAGGATTTAAAGAAAAGATTTACTTCTGCTCCGATTTTGAGTCACCCTGATCCCTATCAGCCCTTTATTGTGGAAGCCGATGCTTCTCAATTCGCTCTTGGAGGAATTTTATCCCAAAGAAATAAAGACACTGGCCAAATGCATCCTATTGCTTTTTATTCCAGGAAATTGTCTGAAGCAGAATTGAATTATGCAATAGCAGACAAAGAGCTTTTGGCTATAAAAGCAGTTTTTGAAGAATGGCGTCATTACTTGCTAGGTGCTCGTCATCCTGTAACAGTTTATACTGATCATAGAAATCTTCAAGCTCTAAAATCATTGAAGGCATTATCTGCTAGACAATTGAGATGGTTAAGGTTTTTCAATGACTACAATTTTGTAATCACATATCGTCCAGGAAAAGAAAACTTAAAAGCTGATGCTTTATCCAGAATTGGCGACAATATTCTTGAGCCTTCAGAAGAAAGTCAGCCCATTTTACCAACATCTCGATTTCAAGCCAGTTTATCCACTTGTGATATAGTAGCTGAGATCAAGAAAGAATTAAAAAAGAAAGGCTTGGATGATTGGAAAAAAGAACTTCCTTATTTGCAGAAAAGGGAAAATTTGATTTTTATGCATGATCTAATTTTTGTACTTACTGATTCTATTAGAAAGGATATACTTCATTTCCATCATGACACTTCTCTATCAGCTCATCCCAGCATAGTGAAAAACCTATGAGTTAATCAAGAGAACGTTTTGGTGGCCATTCATGTATAAAGACGTACAGCTTTTTGTAGAAACCTTTAGTGTTTCCATTCAAAATAAACCACCTCATCAGGCACCAAGTGGTTTACTAACTCCTCTTCCTATTCCACCTCATCCGTGGCACACAATCTCCTTAGATTTTATAGTTGAACTTCCTGAAACCAAGAAAGGCTATTCTACCATTCTAACAATTGTGGATCAGTTCTCTCGTATGGCTCATTTCATTCCTCTAAAGAAGTTACCAACTGCTATGGAATTAGCACATCTTTTAATGAATAATATCATTCGTTTGCACGGAATTCCATCAGTGGTCATTTCTGACAGAGGTTCTCAATTTATTCCTCGCGTTTGGCAACATTTGAGTTCTCTGTTAAATATGGAAGTACGATTATCATCAAGCTATCATCCTCAAATGGATGGTTTAACTAAACGCACCAATCAGGCAATAGAACAGTTTATCCGTTGTATGTTAACAACTGAAGAGGGGGATTGGTCTGAGTTGTTGAGTCAAATGGAATTTGCTTATAACAACGTGGATCATACTTCCTTAGGAATGTCTCCATTCTTTTGTAACTTTGGTTTTCATCCTAAAAGTTTTCCTAGTGAAATAAAGAAAGTTAGTTCAGTACCAACAATTTCAGATTATGTTTCCAAATTATCTTCCGTTCAAGAACAAGCCACTTTCAATTTGGCACAAGCTAAAGAAAATAAAAAAAAATCTGCAGACAAGCATAGATCTAAACAACCTGTCTATGCTCCTGGAGATAAGGTATGGTTAAGTACAAAGAATTTAAGGATAAAAGGCCATCGTAAATTCAAACCAAGATTTATTGGTCCTTTTTCTATTGAAAAGATTATTAATCCTGTCTGCGTTAAATTGACTCTCCCCCAAAAATACCAAATTCATCCTGTGTTCCATGTATCTTTAGTTAAACTCTTTCACCCTCAAACTCGCTTCATCCAACCTCCTTCATCTATTATTGTAGAAGGAAACCCAGAATACGAGGTGAAAACAATCTTGGATTCAAAAAGAGTTCGAGGAAGACTTTTGTATCTAGTGGATTGGAAGGGTTTTGTTCCCGAAGAAAGATCATGGGAACCTTTGGAACATTTAAAGAATGCTCCTAGACTAGTAAGATCCTTTCATGTAAGACATCTGGACAAACCAAAACCTATCTTACCGGTTTTAGGGGGGATCTTGAGGAGGAAGTACTGTCATGATTCTCTCATCTGTGGTTTATTAGGCCGTGACCTAAGATCTGAGTTCTAGAAAATCTCACCCCTTTCCCATGCACCTGCACCGCCTGTGAGTAATGTGTTTTAAAGATTATACTTATGAAGGCGTTTCAAGAGTTAGTTTCAATGCATTATGCAGACTTGGTATGCTGATTGATGTTGGTATAGCGCCCAAGTCCGAACTAAGGGATTGTGACAACTCATGTTTATTTTATTAATGTGACTTTTGCTTTTTGTGATTATTTCGGAAGGTCTGGGCGAGCTCTGCACTTGGGAAGGCCTTTACCAGTTCTGGGGTCCTTCACGTTAAAGCCGCTTTGAGTGTTTCTACTCGCAGCGGCTTAAACGTGTTGTGTGCACGTTATCTCCTGGGTGCAGTCAACTATTTAAACCGCACCCAGGCTTCCAGAAATTGCTTTGCCTTCCGCTTCAGCAAGAAGAAAGGTCGCGTCTGAGGCTACTCAGCTGTCTTACCTGTTTGAAGAAATCCGGCTCCTAGAAACTTCTCTTGGGCACATCCTTCAATCCGGAACCCTGTCAAGACAAAGAATTAACTTGAGATAAGTACATTTTAATCTTTAAGGACAGGCGCCCTATGCAAGAAAGCCTAAAATAATTGTTTGAACAATTTTCGTTTTCTACAAGAAGGGGAAAATGACAGGAACCCGAGAAGCTTTGGTTAAAAGAACCTTTTGGACATTCTAAAAAGAAGAGAACTTGGTGCAAGTGTTGTTTACAAAGATAGAAACATTGCAAGAATACATTGTAATGTAAATGTTTGATTTTAGGTTTTTTCCTTTATTAGTCAAAGTCAAAAGATTTCTGGATAGGTGTTTGTATGGGAAGTGCCTTCTTTCTCTTCGTGTTTTACAACAGGTTTTGGGCACAAGAGAATTTACAGAATCCACAATATATCACCCTTTTGAAAGCATTTGCAAGTAAGTCAAGGTGCCGAGGGGGTACTAAACTAATGTTAATAAAAATATTTGTTAAAGGTATATTTTTTTGTTTTTAGAATATAATGCAATGACCATAATCCTAATTCAATTCTAGAACACCTGACAAGAACATCAGACGACTTCACGACTATACAAGACAAAGAAATACTCGACATAGGACTGAACAGCTCTGATCGCAGGTAGGAGTCATTTTAGTGATTGACTGCTCATATTTTTGAGAAGAGAAACCAAACTAGATTTGAAAGTAGATAAGAAAGGAGGACTTAAGGAACAGGTTTAATAAATCCTTCCCACTTGTTGTTTCGCAGGTTGACAGCAAGATAAATCCTACACATCAACACCCAGTACCGGCCCTCCTCCCAAATTCCTAGTTTTATTCTTAGCTGTAGATTTGTCAGCCAAGTTTATAGTTAGTTACTTGGGAAGTTGGTCTCTTGCGTCTCTGCGAAATCTACTACGTCATCCTCAAGATTCCAGTGCTGTAAAGGTAAGGGACGACGTAGTGTGAACTTGACAACTACTGTGGGAAGCGTTCAAAGCCGCCATTAGGGGAATCTGCATTAGCACAAATGCGGGAATCCTAAAAGATTTACGTCAGCAACTTGTCCAGCGAGAACAAAAAATAAGGGCTCTGGAACTGGAGTATAGTCAAACAAACAATCCCACCCTGTTGGGGGAAATACGAACACTGCTGTCGGAATATCAAGTACAAGCGGAAGAAGTACTCCGATATGTATCTAAACGCCATATGGCGCAGAGCTTTGGTGAAGGGGGCAGGCCAGGAGCAGCTCTAGCGAACAAAATATGCACTCCAAGACCACCTCCTGTGATACAAGCAGTTAGAGACGCTGAGGGCACATTGACACACGACACACAGGGTATAATGAAGGCGTTTATGCACACATATGCAAACTATACACAAAAGAAGATACGGCTACAGCTGGGGAAATTGCACAATATTGCGATGACATTGCACTTACCTGGCTTTCAGACGCTCAGAGAACGTTCCTCTGATTGCCCATAACAGTAGAAGAGATCACAGAAGTCATTCAAGCTCTCCTAATGGAAAAGCACCGGGCCCTGATGGGTTTACTGGGGAATTCTACAAGGCCTATGCAGATTTACTGGTGCCCCATATAGTAGCGATGCTTGGAGATGCGCATGAGAAACTGATATTGCCACAAACACTAAGAGAAGCTATGATTTTAACGCTATTTAAACCAGACAAAGACCCCGAATATTGCGAATCATATCGCCCCTTATCACTTATGAACCTAGACACCAAAATATTATCTAAATTGTTAGCGAATAGACTGTAGCACCTGATGACCAGGCTGGTACTACCTGATCAGTCGGGGTTTATTCCAACACGCTCCACTTCCCATAACACCAGATCACTTTTTGCACTGTCACACTACCTATCCACTACTACCAAGGAAGCCGCAATATTGCTAGATGCTGCTAAAGCGTTTGACACAGTAGCATGGACTTACCTACACACGATATTACATAGAATGGGATTTCCTCCAGTGTTTCTACAATGGGTAAAATTACTGTACACGGAGCCCACTGCTCGCATACGGGTCAATAAATACGTCTCAGAGGCAATACCCATAAAAAGAGGCACTAGGCAGGGTTGCCCATTATCCCCGCTCCTATTTGACATAGCCTTAGAGCCACAGGCTTGCAAAATACGACAATGGCATCACTACTCGGCGTTGCAATTTCCGCAGAGACCCCTACAGATTTCAATGTACGCGGATGACATGTTATTATATGTACGAGACCCGTCAACTAATCTAAACCCATTGTTTCGGGAATATGTTAAATTTGGGCGTCATTCAGGCCTTAGAATCAACTGGGTAAAATCAATCATATTACCACTGACTGACACCACACAACAATTCACCACAGATTATCCCTTAGAATGGCAAGCGGAACCAGTGCGCAATCTGGGGTTTTGGTTCCACAGAGACCCGGAAGTGGTCATCCGTACAAACTATGGTAGAGTGGTCTCGGCCCTGGAGGAGAAAATAGAGAGATGGATCCAACTGCCCCTATCACTAGCGGACATATTGGCGATAGTAAAAATGGTGCTACTACCGAAAGTTTTATATCTATTTAATAACATCCCCATCAAGCCTCCCATGGCGGTGTTCCATCGGCTAACCTCGGTGACACTGAAATTGATCTGGGCAGGGAAAACGGCTCGAATTGACCTGCACTCGCTGACGATGTCATTCGCCCGAGGTGGATTTAAGGTTCCCGACTTCTTTCTGTATTATCTGTGCGCCCAAGCCCAATATGCTCATTACTGGTATCATTAAGTCCCTTTTCTTACACATGTGGCAATTGAAGAAGGAGATGCCCTACCAATTACGTTAGACGCTATCTTAACACACAAACACCCTCCAATACACAAGCAGGATATAAACACCGTAGACACCACAAATGAGGCTTGGAGGCTCATAGCGCAAAAGACGAATAAAACTCCTATCTACGCCCCACAACTGCCACTCCATCCGCACATAACCATAACGCAAGAACCTGTGGGAATGGAACTACTTAAACAAGTGGGGTTAGATACCATGGGTGACTTGTTTTATGAGGGTATGTTTAAGACGTTGAAGAATATAACTTATGTGCAGAACCAAACGATGCTGTTTAAATTCACATATTACCGTCTTTAAAGAGCAGTGAAAGCCCTGTATCCGACATACCCTACTGAACCGCAAACACTCAAGACATTACAGGTACTACTCACATCCCCCACCCCCACTCATCTAGTCTCCAAACTCTACGTAGAGTTACAAATTGAAATAGGGGCAACACCACACAAGGCAATACGAAATTGGAACGATTGCTTGGGCGATCCACTAACTGAAAACAAGTGGGCCACTACAGGCACAGTCACAAAATTACTGACACCAAACGGTAATTTACGCATGATCCACTTTAAGTACTTACATCAGACCTATCACACCCAGCGCGATTGTACAGATTTGGTCTCCGTACTGACTCTAAATGTCAAAGATGTGGTGCAGAGACAGCAGATTTTATACACCTTGCTTGGTACTGTCCAGGAGTGGCGGAATACTGGGTATCAGTGGTGCAGAAATTGGGAGAGATGGTTGATGTAACAATAGAATGTACTATAAAAACGTGCTTATTGGGATTATTACCAGGGTTCAGGTAATTAAAATGTAAATTTTGCGCAATAACCCTCCTTGTGGCGAAACGCAGAGTCTCACTCAACGGGGGCAGCAAGAATCTACCGCAAGTCAAACACTGGATACAAGATCTGGTTTATTGCAAAGACACTCTACAGACATATGAGGAAGAGTTACCACTACGGTCAAGACCCAGAGACTATTGGTGCTATCTAATTTCCTACCTTAATGTACCCGATGTTCAACTTTGAATTGCACACTCTGCAATACAGGGGGTTAACTGAAAGTAAATGTACATCTCACTGATTGCCTTAGGATACCATACAAAAGCATGCACTATTGAAGGAGGAGTGTTGTAATGCAGTGGTTTTATACGATGTTCTGTACTGTATGTTTGACACAAGATGACATTGTTGTATTTTTGAAATGCTAATAAAAAAAAGTTAAAAAAAATAAACTGTTATGGTTGCTCCTGTCATTGTTGTTGGTATGTATTCTCCCTGTGTGTGCTGCATGGTTAAATACTATTTTCATGAGTGGTGCGAGTTGCGGTAGGAAGGATTTGAAGAGGTCTCCCGTGTAACCGTCCGGGCCGGGGGCTTTGTTCTTTTTTAGGGACCTGACTGCCATTTCTACCTCTGTTATGGTAAAGTCTGCCCCCAGTTTCATGCTGTCCGCACTATCTAGCTTCGGTAAACCTAACATTTCTAGGTACTTTTTGCACGCGTCTTTATCTAGCTGTTTTTCGTTTTTTGTAGAGGTCTGAGTAGAATTGCCCGAAGACTCTGAGAATGTGCTTGGTGTATGTTTTGCTGTCAGTGTCAGTGATCAATGCGACTGCCCTCTGGTTGTTTTTGTATTTCAAATATGAGGCCAGGAGTTACTCTGCTTTATTAGCTTCACATAAGTTCAGTGCCTTTCATCTGTTGAACCAGAGGCCGGCTCTTTCGCTAGTGATTTTGTTGTATTCATATCTGGCACTCGTTAGCCTGTGAAGCCTGATGTCCGCTCGATTGTCCCTTATGAATTAGAGTTCAAGTTTTTTGATTTCCACCTCAAACTCAGTTACCCTTAAGTGTGCCTTCATTCGAATCTTAGCAGATATGTTGATTAGTTTCCCTCTGATTGTGGCCTTCAGAGCGTCCCAAAGTGTGTCTATGCCTACCTCGTCATTATCATTTGTGGCTATGTATTCTGTGAGGGCGTCTGTGACTTCTTTTCTGTGTGCGGGGTCTGTGATGACGCTGCTTCTGTACCTCCAACTACGGGCTCTTACCTCGTTATGCTGGCCAGCCAGTTTCAGGCTGACTGCTGAATGACCTGATACTAGCCTTGGCTCTATTAGGGCCTCCTCTGTCATGTGCGTGTGGGTCCCTGAATTCAGGATGTAGTCTCTTCTTGTGTGCGATTTGTGTGGGTTCGAGAAGAAGGTATAATCCCTCGTGGTTGGGTGTGTAAGTCGCCATGTGTCTCTGAGGTTGAATCTCGCGCATATGCTGAGGAGTGCCCTGTGGGAGCCGTTGGGGTGATAGTGGCAGTGGGATTGCCTGTTTAATAGTGGGTCTAAGGGCATGTTGATATCGCCAGAAACTATTAGCAGCTCGTTCTGTGGCACTTTATCAAGGGCGATAGCCACTTCTTCCCAGAAGGGGAGATCATCTGAGTTGGGGCCATATAGGTTTACTACATGAATCTGATCGCTCCCTCTTGAGATGCTGGTTATCAGTAATCTGCCTTGGCTATCATACGAGTGTGAGTTTATCGTGAGTTTGGAGTTCTTGGAGATGAGCGTTATGACGCCACCCCTCTTTCGGGTGGCTGGGGAGCAGACCGAGTGGGCAATCCACTTTGCTCTAACTAGTTTGTAGCTTTTCTCGTCTAATTTAGTTTCCTGTAATAGGATTATATCACTCTTTGATTTGGCAAGGTATTCGAGTATTTTCCTACGCTTAATGGGATGATTCAGGCCTTTAACATTTAGTGAGGATATTTTGAGGTCGGTCGCAAGCGCGACAGGGATGTTGCTAGCCATTATCGAGGTTGTGTGTGTTCCGCTCTCTGTGCCCGACTCTCACTGGCATTTTCGTTAAACCCAAAGACCTGATCCTGCTGTAATATAGATTGAATAAGTAAAGTCTAGAAAGTGTGAAAGTTAGATTAAAGAAAAGTGCTATCACCCCTTCCCTTTCCCCTGTCCATGGCTTCCCCCCGTCTGCCCCCCTTGCCGCCTCCCCCCTCCCACTTCCTCCCTCCTCCCCCCGCATCTAGATTCTGGAAAGTGCAACCGCAGGGTTGGCATTGCGCCTCCCGGAGCCAAGTATGATTCAAAAGACAATGCAAATGGTAAATTTCAAGATAGTAGCTTGTATAGGATAGTGACCGGCTCAGGAGTTGCATAGCAGTGGGAGCCAGGACGCCTCACATATTGAGGTTGACATTCCTGAGTTGTAAACAATATTGTAGGAGTCTAAATACTGGGTAAAAAGAAAAGGATACTCTGCGCTCTGGACTGCCAGCATATCGCACATTCGGAGTTAATTTTCCCTCAGGTAGGTAAGGTTCAAGATGTGTTTCTTCATTTCGTGAGGTAGGTCCGGTTGCTTGGAGGTAGGTAAGGTGCAAGACGTGTTTCTTCATTTTGTGAGGTAGGTACGGTTGCTTTGGAGTGTTCTGGCTGGTTCTTCTTGAGGTAGCAGAAGGTTGCGTGTTTTTTGAAGAGTTTGGTTTGTTCTCTTGTGTTATTACTCACTCGTAGGATCAGGAGAGGGCCCTCTTTTGGCGGTGCCATGAGTTGAGACTTCCATCTGTGAGGTCGGGGGCCTTTCAGGTATTGGTACAGGTCCTGTGGGTCGGTGAAGAAGTGGCTTTTGCCCCTGTCGGTTATTTTGAACTTTACTGGTGCTACGAAGGTGAATAGTATTTCTCTGCTCTTGAACCCTTGGCATTGGGCGAGGAAGCCTTTCCTGATGTCTACTGTTGTTTTGGAGTAGTCTTGTGTCAGTATGATTTTTTGCCCTTTCCAGATGATCTGGTAGCTCTTTCTGGCGTCGTTAAAAATCTCTTCCGCGTGCTGAGATCTCAGTGGTTTGCAGATGATTGGTCTGGAGAATTTTGTCTCTAGCTGTCTTGAGGCAGGAACTCTGAAAGCCTATCTAGTTCGAATCGGCGGTCAAATTTCAGGTTTGTGATCTTCGGGATGAGATCCTCTAGGAATTTGGCGCATGATCCCGCCTCATCTTTCGCACCTTCAGGGATTCCTAGTATTCGTATGTTTCCCCTGTTAAAGCACGGTTTTTTAAGGGTAAGTAAGATGGACACACACAAAGGCTTCAAGAGTGGCTCTTTATTGCCAATGAACTGCAGCTGAGACAATTTGCTAGTAGGACTGCAAAGAGATCTAGTTGTACAGAAAGGAAATCAGTCCTTATATACATTTTACAGAACCTGGACACATTAATCATTAACAACAACATCATGGTGTGAGCATTTCACAAATATGTCCACGTGTACATTTACCTTATACATGACGCACATGACCATGCTAATATTTACCTAATCTCTTACGCTACTGCCTCCTGACCTAGAGCCTAAGTCTGTTATCTTGTTTTTGTCAAACATGCACTGTTTGAGGTGGTCAGCAGATGCTCGTGGTCTCTGCTTTCTATGCACAATTTCCACACACGATATTTGTCCTAAGCAAACACTTTACCCAAGCAGGGGCAGAGCAGATTGACACGTCCCAGTTCAGAGAGCCAGTTCTAGGAATTAACTCTCTGAACCGGCTTCTGTAAATAGATGAAGGCCAGTGAACTATTACACATGTTTGAGTTACAACAGAAGGGACACCTACTCTTTCATTTGCAATCCATTTGGTTTTAGGTGAATTTCAGACAATTTAGTTTAACCAATCATGGAGCTGCCTTTCATTATGATTAGTGGCCTCATGTTATTTGCAAGCAGGTGAAACACAGAAATTAATGTAAAACTACGGTTCACTTTAATGTATCCCTTCACCAAAGGGCTAATTAATTTTTCATCTTTCATAAATGACCCTTTGAACCTTAGTTTAAAATAATTTCATTTTGAAGCACATCAATATTCAATAATTATATTGTCTATCCATATCATTGTCAGAAATGTCTACGTGCATTAATTCAGTAGTGACTGTTTGCATCATTATTCTATCATTTTCCTTTGATCTCATCACTGGGCATTTTGTCAGCTGTCCTAATAGTTGACAGCACATTGGCAGGCAATTAATTAATAGACAACAGCCTATTATTAATAGGAAAGTTGTTATGAACGCCATTCCTATCTTCCAACCCCATGCACTCAACCAACTCCAAAGTGAACCTCCTATATCCCATGTGCCGGAATCCTTATGTGCTTCTACACCTATATGATGCAGTCTTTTTATTGTTTCCCTGACAGAAACAGAGGAGTCAGGGACACAGGTGCAACAGGACGCCCCTATAATTGCACAGACTCCACCCCTCTCTGCTAGCATCATGTCAAGAATCATTCTATTTTGTAACTAAACTAATCTCACAGCTTGAAGCTCTACTGTAATATTTTCAAGTATACTTGTTGTTTCATTTATTGTTGCTTCTAGTAGTCTGGACAATCTACGTATATCCCTGGAATTTATAGCTGGACCAATCCATGGTATTACTCCTTTTAATATATCACCCGTTATTTCTGCTGCTGTATCTCTTTGATCCACACTTCTCCTGCCTCTCCATGGTGCATACTTTTGCATATCCCTCCGTACTTCCTTTGTGTCTTTTATCGCTATAGCAGGTAGTACAAAACCCAGGTGACAACAACCACTCCAATTTGTTGGAAGCCATGTATAAGCCCTTTCTCCACAAATAAAATAAATTGAGTCACCTATGTAAAGTAGAATGCTATTATTTCCGGCTGTCATTTCAAATGTCATGTTACAATTTGTACTATTGCCCACCTGATAGGGCCCATTACTTCTAATACAAATACTCCCTATTGCGTTGTGTTTTCTTATTTTTAGCTTCAAAAGTTGTATATTCTTGTTTGCCTCTTATGATGGACCTACCATCCCAGTGCTTGTATTCTGAGTTGGAAAGAGCGGAGTAAAGATGTCAGACAGGGGGAATGTTGCTTTCTGTTCTATTACTTCCGTGCAGTTCCCCAAGGTCAGAATATCTGTCATATATTTGTTATATAATGTTCCTGCAGGTGGAGCCATAGTTGTCCCTGCACCAGAAGTACTTTTCTTTAAATTCTGCAAAACAGCTATTAGCTCTATTTTTACGATTGTTATGTAAATGGCGTAACAGAATGCTGCAAAAGGCAATGGAACTTGAACCAGGGGTAGACTTTGGTCTACAGAAGCTGGGAATTGCAAACATATCCAGCAATTTCCCCTTGCTAATATCTTATTGGTATGATGCAACAAAGTCACAAAAGAAGTGTGGTGCATATCTTCTCTGTGGGCTATTTCTTCAGTTGACAAAGTGTATGCAGGTATGGTAGCAGAGGGTGTTGGTGTTGGGACCAACTGTTCCATGGGATAGAACACGTCCAATAGATATACAGTTATTAATGCTAGCAATAACAGACAGAATATCACCCCAGGTATGCACATTTTAGACTTGTACCATTTTTTCTTCATTTTTAGAGCTGTTGGGGGCATATTATCAAGGGGGTTTATCTCCGCTTTTTTGGCTTTAAAAGCCAAGAAAGGGGAGATAAAATTATCTCCCTATTACCTAGCTGTCGCTAACACCAGTTAGCGACAGCTAGTAGGAGATAGCGACCATCTTGGGCTCCAATTTGCATGTCAGTGATATTTATCACTAATGACATGCAAAGTGGGCGTGCCAAGATGTTAGCGACTGAAAACAGTCGCTAACATCGCTATCTCCTATTACCAACTTTTGGAGATATTCGCGCTAAGCGCTAATATCTCCAAAAGCTAACACCTGCCCTGAGCAGTTCTTAGCCATGTTATCCAATGGGAGGTGGATAACATGGCTAAGAGCATTAGCTCGGTAATGCATGAATATCGCTGACTTTTCAGCGATATTCATGCATTGCGGCAATTTTTATTGCACTTGCGATAAACCTTGGTAATAGCAAGGTTTATTTGCGGTAAAAATCGCCGCAGCCCAGCGGTAAATTTTTGTCTCTAACCAAGCAATAGCGATAATTATCGCTATTGCTTGGTAATATGCCCCTATATTCCCTATCCATACCTATCTATTCCTATACTTTCTTTAATTATATGTAGTGCTATTGATGACATTATGTTGTGAATTATCACTGTGAATCTTTACTATAATATAAGCTAAACACACTAAAAGCATGAACACATATAAGGTGAGGCTGTAGTACACAATATATTGCGAACAGCTATTCGTTAATATTTCAGATGGCCTCTGAGAATTTCTTGGTACTTCTCGCCTCCCAAAAATATGCATGTAATTCTTGTAATGCACGACCCTTTGATCATGTATATCAATCGTTAGTGCAGCCACACTTTATTTTACAGGAGTGCCCACTGTACCTCACCCCAAAGGTAGCTTTCTAAAGCTGGCTGTCTTGATGACCTGGAAAAAGTTCTTTGCTGGTTGCTGCAGCAGCACGGGTGCTCGCAGTGACAGAAGGACTCGCAAATACTTCCTGGATCAGTTCATCTACTAATTGCTGCAGTGGGACGGGCACTTTGCAGTGGCAGGAGGACTCGCAAATACCTCCTGGATCAGTTCATCCACTAATTGCTGCAGTGGCACACTCTTTGCTATTCATCTTTCTTTGTAGACTAATCATTCCCTGATGAATTATTGAAGACTTGTCTTGTTATGCAAACATGCTATTACCCCTGGTGGTAGTGTGCAATATGCCCTAGTTGAATTTTTCTCAGTCTGAAAGTACTCTACTCAAAGCTTCGTGTAATGCTATACTATTTAAATCTCGCATTAATTGGTATTCTAGCTGATCAAATACTTCCTGAAGGTAAATGAGTGCGTCTTCGCTATTTTCTTCACTGCTATTCTCAAAGTCAAAAATTGTTGTGAAAATATCTGTTAGGATAATATCTAGTAGTAGTACTTCATCTATTTCCTGTAGAAGATCAGTTACCGGAATTACTGACATTTCATCTCCTTCTTCTTTGTAGACCTCAAATTGTACCTTTTTTCCTCTTTGATCAGTTTTGGTGTTGGCATGTGCTGCTGACTTGGGTCTTGGCTGGATGCAGTCTCAGGAGGTGCCCTCTTGATATGGCTGGCGTGGATCCAGGATTTGTTGTTGGTGCATTTTACTGCTGTCTTTGTGGCGAGCAGGACTTGCTGTGGACCCTTCCAGCGAGCTTAGAGACAGTTAGACCTCTGAAACAATTTGATGAGCACCCAGTCACCGGGCTTGAACTTGTGCCCCTCGACCTGCAGTGGCTCTGGAAGGGTCCCCTTCACCTGCTGGTTGATAGAAGCAAGAGTACGTGTAAGTGACATGCAGTAATCATTCAACAATTCATTCGTCATCATAGGCAGAGCATTTTTGTCTGGAACTCCCCAAGCTACCATTGGCAACCCAGTGACTATTTCATGTGCACTGAGTTTTGTCTTGGCATCCGGTGTGCTCCTCATGCTCATTAGGGCAATTGGTAAGGCATCCATCATGGTCAATTTTGTGTCAGCACACACTTTCGCTATTTTGTTCTTTAATACGCCATTTTTCCTTTCTACTGCACCAGCAGCCTCTGGATGATAGGCACAGTGCAACTTCTGCTGTATTCCCAGAGCCTTGCATGTTAGATTTATTATTTCATTACAGAAGTGGCTGCCATTGTCTGAAAATGTTATTTTTGGGACCCCAAAACGTGGGATCAACTCTTTTATCAGGCACTTGGCTGTTGAGATGGCATTGTTATGTTTTACTGGATATGCCTCTATCCATTTTGAGTACATACACACTACCACCAGGATATACCTATACTTATTTGTAGGTGGTATCTCCACATAGTCAATTTGCAGGGCTTCAAACGGCATTGTTGGTTTTTCAAAGTGGCCGTTAGGTACTGGAGCAGTCTTACCCACATTGTTCTGTGCACATACCATACATGTTTGACATATCTCCTGTGCTGTTTTTCTTATGTTCTTGTTCACCCAGAATTTGTCCATACAATTTACTATGCTATCCCTGCATATGTGGGCCGGGCCATGCATGGCCAAACACATGGAGTAGACCATTCTGTCTGGCAACATGTACTTCTCTTTGGTCTCATTCATCCAGCATCCTTGAACAAATGACCCATTTTTTGACCAACTCATCTGTTCCTCTGCTGTTGCTCCTTTTTGCATTAGTCTCACGCCTTCAGTTGTTAGATCTAGTGACTTCACTGCTAGAGGTAATTCTTGGGCTGTTAGTACTAATGCTGAATGACTTTGTGCTGTCTGTTTTGCTGTTGTATAAGCAAATCATTTCCCTGGCCTACTTTGTCTGTAACCTTTTTGTAAGCACTGCATTTAACTATTGGCAATTTCTTTGGAAGTGCCAAGGAGTTAAGTAATTTGGTGATAAGCACTCCGTGCTGTATCTTTGTACCTTGTGAGGTAATAAAACCTCTTTCCTTCCAGAGTCTTCCAAAGGAATGTGCCACATTAAATGCATATTGACTGTCTGTGAATATATTAACACACCTTCCTACAGATAATTCGCAAGCTTGTGTGAGTGCCACAAGTTCTGCGGCTTGTGAAGACAACTCAGGTATCTTACAGGACTCAACTACAGTTTTATTTGTTACAACTGCATAGGCTGCTGATGTATTGCCTTCCTCTGTTCTAAGGCAGGACCCATCCACCCACAATTCTACTTCAGCATCTGCGTAGGGTGTATCAGTCATATCTATTCTACCTTTTGTTTGCTCCCCAGTTAACAAAATACAATCATGGTCTGAGTCCACTAGATCATCAGTGGGAACAGGTAACAGAGTGGCAGAGTTAAGAACATTACACTTGTGAAGTGTTACATGTGCTGCAAATAAACAGATCTCATACTGCGTGAGCGGGCATTTGTGAGGTGCTGAGTACGTGTCTTATTCAGTATCAGCTCCAAGGCATGTGGAACATAGACATCAACTTCATGTCCCATTATTATGCTTTCTGCACGTTGTAATGATAAGGCAGTTGCTGCAACCGAATGTATACAGGAAGGTAAAGCCTTGGCTACAGTATCCAAGGTGGCAGAGAAATATGCGCATGGTCTTTTGTGGTCACCAAACTGCTGGCAGAGAACCCCAAGAGCACACCCGTCAGACTCATGAACTCATGAACATAGAGTTGGAAAGACTTAGAATAGTCAGGTAGGCCTAAAGCAGGAGCAGAGCAAAGAGCTTGCCGAATGGCAAGAAAGCTTTGTTCATGTTCTGGTAACCACTGAAGGGGTTTGGGCGTGTCCTTGTGGGTCAGGGCCAATAAAGGTTTTGAAATCAAGGAAAAGTTAGCTATCCAATGTCGACAATAACTGGCCATACCTAGAAAGGCTCGCACCTGTTTTTGGGTGCATGGCACTGGTATATGTAGAATCAATTTAATGCACTTATCATCCAATCTTCTCTGCCCTTTCGACAGGATGTGTCCTAAATAGGACACTTCCTGTTGAACAAATTGTATTTTCTCTGGTGAAACCTTGTGACCACGTTCAGCTAGGAAGTTTAACAAATTAACGGTGTCAGTCGTACAGTGTGTCTCAGAGGTGCTACCAATCAGCAGGTCATCTATGTACTGTATTAGCACAGAATTGGGGGATACATTGAATGTGTCTAGTTCTCTTTTTTTCAAGGCCTGATTGTAATGCTTGGGCTCTCTGTGAACCCCTGTGGGACACGTTGGAAACAGTAACTTTTTCCGTGTACAGAGAATGAAAAGAGGTACATGGTACCCTCATCTACTGGATTTGAGAAGAATGCATTTCTTAAATCGACTACTGAAAAATATGCCATTTCTGGTGACAATGTTGACAATATTGATACTACATTTGGGACAACCAGGAACTGTGGCACCACTATTTTATTTATTTCTCTGAGATCAACTATGAATCTGTAATTCTTTTCATCAGTATTTCCATCCCCCTTTTTCAGGACCGGTAGAATTGGGCTGTTGCAAGGACTTCCTGTTATTTCTTTCACAATCCCTTCTTTTAGTAAGTCAGCTACTATATCCTGCAACCCCTTTAGACCTTCTGGAGCTATGTTGTACTGTCGTATCATTGGTAATTTCACATTTTGCTTGGCTGTAATTGTTACAGGTGTGATGTTCATTCTCCCTGTGTCATTTTTTTATGTTTTGCCCAAATTCTCGAATCTATCTGGTCCATTATTTGTGCTGGTATATTTTTTATTCCTATTGACAGTAAAAAGTTGTCCATTTCCTCTGTCATCTGCCCATCTACTTCCAAGAAAACTCCATCTGCCCTACACTTAATTGTTGCATTCATTTTTTTTAGCAAGTCCAATCCCAACAAATTAAATGCACATTTGTCTGATATTAGAAATGAATGGGTGTCAATTTCAATTTCAAAATGCTTTATTCGGTATGTATGAATACAACCATATAGCAATAAACATAAAAATAGATACAGCATACATTTTTGTCAGTTTTGGTTTGCCAAATGCCTTAATTACTTGAATACCATATACATTTAACAACACATATCCGAATCTTTAAAGTGCTTTTTAGTACATTTGTCTACTAATGTATGTGCAAATTTAGCAATATTAAAGTGCAAAATTAATTATATCATCCTTACAGATGTATAGCTTACATTGGAGCATACTTCTACTAGTACATGTGCAAAGTGGCTAAATAAAGTGCAAAGCAGCTATCCCGTTCTTTCTGTGTACAATATACAATAGCGGCACATGTCCGGCATTTTTTTTAAGGTGCCTATTTAGTGCATACGTCTGGTAGTAGATGTGCAAATTAGCATAATAAAGTGCAAAGTGACTGTACCATCCTTCCTAAAGTGCAGTATGCATTTAGCAGCACAAATCCGGGTGCTTTAGGAATGTTTCTCACTACATTCTACTGGCAGGACGTGTGCAAATTGGCAGTATAGAGTGCTGTAAGTGATATAAGTGGTAGAGGTATTCGATTTCTACATATATAAAGTGTTCACTATGCTAAGCAGTTTAATCAAGTGCTAAACTGTCATAAAAATGCATCATTGGTTGAGTTCATACAATAATTGATTTTCGTGCAAAAATACATTTTAAAATATAAGTGGCCACATGGAAACATACATCTGGGGTCTCTAAATTAAACATCAATTGCTTCGCTGTTTTTGTACTGAGCATATTGTATTTTAAAAAGATGGGTTTCAGGTAAAATTTCCTAAAAGAAGTATAAAAGTTACAAAATAGCAAAAGGTGACAAGTACTCTGTTTGGATTTACCATCACAGGGACAAAAACATGTACTGGGTTTCTTAATTGTAGGGAATGCCACTAGGTGGTGCACAATTCCCAACCGTAGACAGGTCAATACAAAACGGTGGGAACTGGTGCTAACAACAGTAAGGTAAGTTTGGAAGCCTTCATTGATGTTATATTCCAGATAAAGATTAAACGTACTTTGTTTTACATATCTTTCCATTCTAATCCCATCTGTATATTTAAGGAATGAAAGTTTGAGCTCCCGCTTCGACAACACGGACCCTGTTATTAAATCTTTAAAGATGTTATGACCATACCAGTGTTGTATGTGTCATAGCCAGGGTATATTTGAGCGGCGATCAAGCTTTAAACAATCAGTAATTACATGCTGAGTAAATTTTGTCTCTTCCTTTGCCCAGATTGAGCGCCATAGGGACAAGGGTCCTAAAGCAATTAGATCATTAACATAATTTATGTCAAATTCCGTATGTACTATCTCAATTGAGGCCGTAGCCGGGGCACAAATTAATCGTTTTAAAAACACGTTCTCCTCGCGCTGAATCAAGTTAGCACTCTGGGCATTATATCCCCATATCCCGGCCCCGTATATGGCTGATGTTATACATCTTGAATTATATATTGACAACATTTCATGAATTCTGCGACCCCCTAGTTTAGCAGCAAATCTAAAAACACAGCTTGTATTCCTAGCCATTTTAAAAAGGACACTTTTTTGTTCACTCCCATCTCCTGAAAAAGTGATGCCTAGGTAACAAAAACTCTTGACGGATTCTAATCTTTCCCCATCTAAAAAAAAAGGACCTGCATTTTCTTGGTTTCCTGCCACATATCATTGTGACCGTCTTTCCTTTATTCATTTTCAGCTTCCTACTTTCAGTAAATATGTGGAACCTATTGATTAGATATTGCAATCCATTTTGGGTCCTGGAAAGAAGGACCGCGTCATCCGCATATAAAAGGATTGGGATTGGGTTACTATTAATGATAGGTGCATCTGCATTGGTTTGTCTTAAAATTTGGTCTACTTGATTTATAAAAAGGGAGAACAGGAATGGGGCAAGTACGCATCCTTGTCGGATACCTCTCTTGATTTTAAAAAAGGGGGTGCACTCTCCATCTGTTCCAAATCTGACTTTGCTGGACAGGTTGTCGTACAGCCTGGCAAGGAGATGGATGATTTCAGTAGGGGCACCCTTTGCCAGCAAAATAGGCCAGAGCTGTGCGTGTTCCACCAGATCGAATGCTGAACTCAAGTCAGCAAAGCACAAGAATAGATTACCGTCTTTAGCTTTAGTGTACTTGCTGACTATTAGTTCCAGGTTCACGCACTGCTCCATTGTTCCCATCCCCTTGCGGAACCCATACTGCACTGGGGATAAGATGTCATTTTCCTCAACCCAGGCTTCCAATCTCACTAATAGGACTCGACTAAGGATTTTGACTGTCGAGTCCAGGAGTGAAATGGGACGATAATTTCGTGCTTCAGACCTGGATCTTTTTTTATAGAGCGGCACAATGATTGACTGTCCCCATGTTATTGGTAGACTATCTTCTACGGCCGCGTTAAAATAACGTGTCAATATTGGTGCCCATAGAGTCATTTTGTGTTTATAAAAATCCATGGGTACCCCGTCAGGCCCAGGTGCTTTGCCACCCTTACTATTTTTGATTGCCTCTGTGACTTCATTTAAAGTTAAAGATAACTGCATTTTCTGCCATTTAGGGCATGGTACTGTATCAACACTTAAAATTGACCCATCTGGATTAAAATCAGAATTAAAAATCCCAGTAAAATGGGCAGTCCATGCGTGGCAAATGACATGCGAACTAATTTCAGGAATATTATCATTCTTTAAAAAGGGGCCATTTACAATTTCCCAGAATAATTTGTGGTCTTTTGCTTCTGCAGCCATATCCAATTTCAGCCATGCATCATTTTGCAACTCTTTTTTTCTAGATGCTATGGCAGTCTTATAGTTAAGTCGCTCTTCTCTAATTTTGTCTTTATCTCTCGGTTTAACATTGAGCACTATTTTTTGCTTTTTTAGTGACTGGACACAGTGCTTGTCAATCCACGCAGCTTTATTTCTCTTAGGCTTTCTGTTTCTTGCTACCAGGGAATTCTCAACAGTATTAGTTATTTGCAAAAAATTAGAAAGTAAAGGGGACGCGATCACATTAGGTGCTAAGCAATAGCCTACCTCTCTACTACATTTGCGGATAATATCCACCATTAATTTATTGGGGTCTATTTTTGTCCACTTGATCCTCATGCCATTTGGTCTCTCAGCCATAATCCCTTGGATGGGTCGACCGTACACATATGTTTTTGGGCCCCAACCCATTAATTCCATTGATATGCTATTGTGATCACTCACTGGCTGTTCTATTACCCAGACATTGGAATAGACAGAACCATTGGACACCAAGATATGATCAATGTTTGAGTGGGAATCTCTCCCTCTAAATGTTGGGCACTTCTCGTTATTTTTATTCTTTGTACATTCTAGTAGTTCCAGATCAAATTTAGCTACCAGATTGTTCAATGCACTTCCGTAATTATTGTGGGGGAAATGATTGAAGATAGTGCTATCACCACAGGGTACTCCTCTCGATGTCCACAGATCCGCTTCTGAGCGTGACTACCTGCTTTGATATTAAAATCTCCTGCCCAGAGTATTACAGGGCATTTGCTTGATAATGCAAGTGTTTCTTCTATTGCCCGCTCAACGTCCGATACAATCATACCCCGGTTGGGCCCCACAATGTTAATATAAAAATTCACAATAACTAAATCCCTATATTTGCTATGTGTCAATCGCAAAACTGATGCATGCTCACCCACCTCCACATATCCACCAGTACTGAATTCCGTTAATTTAGTGGATACCAAAATCAATAAACCGCCCTTTGCTCTGCCTGCCTTGGATGCTACTGCTGCCACACTATAGGAGGTATATCCTTCGACTTGTATTTGATCTCTATGCCACGTCTCTTGCAGACATATTATGTCGTAACCCTGTATGATGAAATTATCCCAGAACAAAGTAGTTAGTTTAGCAGCCATTCCCGCTATATTCCAAGTAGTGACCTTTAGAAAGTCGACAGGGTTGCTTGTGTAACCTCAGAATGGTCAATCAGTGACAGTGTTTCTAGACTCACATTCATGTTTATATCTGCAAGTGTGGTTACATTTGGCATAATTACATCGTTATTTTTACATTGTTCAATGCTAGTCGTATTTAACACAGTTGCATCTTCTACCCCACTTTGACCCCCTAGCCCTTGTTCAATTGTAGCTATTTCACCAGATATCGTAGATTCAGAATGTGGAACGATAGATGATACATTCAGTCAGTCGTAATCCTCTAGTGAGTTGAACCCCTGAAATCTGTTGCAGATCGGAATTGTGAAATTGTCATATACATTATACAATGGTGCTGGTACAGAGGGTACATTGGGATAGTTGAGATGTACAGCTCTAGGGTGCTGGAAAAACTGTGTTGTGATTTGTCTTCCTAACTGGTTCCTATAGAAATAGTCAAGTGGGAACAACGTGGTGTTATATTCATGATTAGATGGTATAGATGCATTTAGAATCGAGTCTCTTGCCCATTCAGTAGCCCTGTAGTTTATAACTATACATTCCCCATTTATCTCTTTTTTACTTGGTCCCACCCATCCTACTCTCTGTGTGGAAATAATCTGATTTGCCCCTCGTGATGGAAATCCACAGTTTTTCACGAGCCAGTGCAAGGTTTTGTTTTTCAGGGTTTCCTGATTTTCAAATTGGGTAGGCTGCAGTTTAGGGACATTAGCAAGGATAGCTACATACGGTCTACATTCGGGTGGAAGGTTAATCGTAGCAGGGATGATATTGTTAGTGTGGCGCCTAAGTGCTGGCAAGTTCTTGTTGTTATGAATGGGGCCACCTGTCTCCCTTTGTCCCACAGCGACTTTCTGGCCCGTTGTTACATTTGGGGCGATGGTGGGTAACATTTTCGTTCCACTTGTGGTTGCTACCGGGGTCTCTACCATAGTGGGCATACTAGGGACTCTGGTTGCACTGCTTGGCGTGTTTTTGCTCGGTCTCCCAGTTGGTGCATTAATTATAGATGACTTGACTTGCATGCCCAGATGTTTTAAAATATCTAAGTTGGCTATGCCCAGTTTTTCCAAGTTCTCCACTTTTTTACTTAGGGATTCTAAAATTTCAGTCACTGGTGCAATGTAGGATTTTATCATATTCTCTAGATGTTGCGCCAGTCCCTCTATATTAGTTGGGGTTAGTTTTTCCTTTGAGCGTTTATTTCCGCTATGTTGCAGTACCTCTCCCTCCCTTCCATGGTCTATTGAAGTTTGGGTTACTTTCTTTCTTTTGCATCTATATCTCTTGCCCAGCTTTATTAACGACCAACAATTTCCTACTGTGAGTGGATTTCTATTTGGGCCGGGTAGACCCATGGTGGATCGCACTACTTAACAGACTGGTGTTAGTTGAATCAGCAATAGCGATAATGTCATTGATGTCATAGCCATCCATCTCCCCTATATCATTAGGCACATCATTCAATGTTGTGGGTTCAAGTTCAAGTTCAAGTTCAAGAATTTATATAGCGCACTACTCACCCAGAGGGTCTCAAGGCGCTTGGGGATGGGTTCATTATTTATCGAATAGCCAGGTTTTAAGTTCTTTTCTGAAGGAGATGTGGTTCTGTGTAAGGCGGAGGTGGGTGGGGAGTGAGTTCCAGGTCTTGGCCGTCAAGTAGGAGATGGATCTACCTCCCATGGTGGATCTTTGGATACGCGGAACTGCGGCGAGGCCTTGATTGGAGGATCTTAGTTGGCGGGTGGGTGTGTAGAAGGATAGTCGAGAGTTGAGGCATTCGGGCCCGAGTTTGTAGAGGGCCTTGTGTGCGTGGGTGAGGAGACGGAATGCTATTCTCTTGTTGACGGGGAGCCAGTGGAGGTCTTTGAGGTGGCCGGTAATGTGATTTTGGCAAGGGATGTCCAAGATGAGTCTCGCTGATGCGTTTTGGATGCGTTGGAGTTTTTTCTGTAATTTGGCTGTAATTCCGGCGTAGAGGGTGTTTCCGTAGTCTAGTCGACTCGTGACTAGTGCGTGGGTGACAGTCTTTTTTGTCTCGGAGGGGATCCAACGGAAGATTTTTTTGAGCATACAAAGTACGTTGAAGCAGGAGGATGAGACGGCGTTGACTTTTCTGGTTATCGAGAGTGAGGAATCTAGGATGAAGCCCAGGTTGCGTGTGTGATCTGTGGGTATGGGTGCTGTGCCCAGAGCTGAGGGCCACCATGAGTCGTCCCAGGCAGAGGGGGATGATCCTAGGATGAGCACCTCCGTTTTGTCTAAGTTAAGTTTTAGGCGGCTGTTTTTCATCCATTCGGCTACTTCTTTCATGCCTTCGTGGAGGTTGGTTTTGGCGGAGTTAGGGTCTTTGGTGAGGGAAAGGATCAGCTGGGTGTCGTCAGCGTAGGAGATGATGTTAAGGTTGTGATGACGCGCGATGGATGCGAGTGGACTCATGTAAACGTTGAAGAGGGTGGGACTGAGTGATGATCCTTGTGGTACACCGCAGATGACTTCGGTAGCCTCTGATTTGAATGGCGGAAGTCTTACTCTCTGGGTTCTTCCAGCGAGGAACGAGATGATCCAGTCCAGTGCTTTTCCTTGTATTCCGATGTTGTTGAGGCGTTGTATGAGGGTGCTATGACAGACTGTGTCGAAGGCGGCGGAGAGGTCGAGTAGAATGAGGGCCACTGTTTCTCCGTTGTCCAGTAGTGTTCGGATATCGTCTGTGGCTGCGATGAGGGTGGTTTCGGTGCTGTGTTTGGCTCGAAAGCCGTTCTGTGAGGGATCGAGGGAGTTGTTGTATTCGAGGAAGGCGGCGAGTTGGCTATTGACGGCTTTCTCAATGACTTTTGCCGGGAAAGGGAGGAGGGATATTGGGCGGTAGTTTTTGAGTTCAGAGGGGTCTGCTGTGGGTTTCTTCAGGAGGGCGCTGACTTCGGCATTTTTCCAGCTTTCTGGGAAGGTAGCAGAGTTGAAGGAGCAGTTGATAACATCACGGAGATGGGGTGCGATGATGGAGTCTGCTTTGTTGAAGATGTGGTGGGGACATGGGTCGGTTGGCGAGCCAGAGTGGATGGAATTCATTAGGCGGATGGTGTCTTCGGTGGTGATTGGGTTCCAGGCGCTGAGATTGTTAGAGGGCGGTTTAGGTTCTGAGGGGGGTGGGGAGGATTGTTCGTTGGAACTGTTTTCGAAGCTGTTATGTATGTCTGCAATTTTGTTGTAGAAGAAGGAGGATAACGAATCGCAGAGGTCTTGGGAGGGAGTGATGTCGTTTGAGGCTGCGGTGGGGTTGGTAAATTCTTTGACGATGTTGAATAGTTCCTTGCTGTTATGGGCATTGTTGTCGAGTCGATTCTTGAGTGCTGATTTCTTGGTGGATCGAATCAGCTGGTGGTGTTTGCGGGTGGCTGTCTTGAAGGTGGTCATGTTGTCGGCGGCTGGGTTTTTTCTCCATGTTTTCTCGAGAGTACGGCATAGTTTCTTGGATTTATTAAGGTCATCGTTGAACCAGGGGGCCTTTTTGCTGTCTTGTTTGGTGTGATTGTTTTTCAAGGGTGCTAATTCGTCAGCACTGTGAGTGATCTATTGTTTGAATTTGATGGCAGCTTGGTTTGGGTCTGATGAGAAGGCGGGTGGTTTTTGGTTGAGCGATGTGAGGAGTTGGTCGGTGGTGATTTTATTCCATTTTCTTCGGGGAATAGGTTGTGGGGGGTTGTGGGTCGAGGTGGTTTTGTAGCTGAAGTGAACACAAATGTGGTCCGTCCAGTGGAGAGCTGTGGTGCGATCGAAGGAGATGTGTTTGCTGGAAGTGAAGATTGGGTCTAGCGTATGCCTGGCTACATGGGTGGGGGTGTCAACAAGTTGTTTGAGTCCGAGATTGGCCAGGTTGTCCAGAAGGGTGGTGGTGTTGCTGTCGTTTTTCTTTTCTAGGTGGAAGTTGAGATCTCCTAGTAGAATGTAGTTCTCGGAGGTGAGGGCATGAGGACTGATGAAGTCAGTGATGTCCTCGGTGAATTGTTTACGTGTTCCTGGAGGCCTGTAGAGGAGGGTGCCTCTGAGTGTGGTTCTGGGGTCCGTGTGGATCTAGAAGTGGAGGTGTTCGGCGGTGGTAAAGTTATCGTCAGAGCTGGTCGTGATTTTGATGGTGTTCTTATGGACGATGGCGATGCCTCCTCCAGTTTGAATGGAGCGGTCTTTTCGGATGATCTTGCAATTGTCCGGGATGGCTATGGCGATTCGGGTGTTGATGATGCATTCATCCATGTTTCAGTGAGGAAGGCGACGTCTGGTGATATGGCGTCGAGTAGATCCCAGAGTTCGGTGGCGTGTCTGTGGACCGAGCGGGTATTCAGCAGGATGCACTTCAGGTGGTTAGAGTCGGAGCTGTGTTTGGGGTTAGTGGATGTGGTAAGGGACTTGACGCTGGTATATTTGCAGGAGTGGCAGGTGAAGGGCCCGAGAGTACGTCCCGGGGCAGCTTCGTAGCATTGGGGTGTGCGTCCGGGGTTAAGGGCTAGGAGGGTGGCTGCATCATACTTAATGCGTCCGGAGTGCGGTGTGCGGGGGCCAGGAGGTATGGCGCTGGGCGCGGTCCAGGCGCGGACGGGCGGAGACGGGCTTACCTTTGGCGCGCCTTCAGCGCGCATGGGGCGCGACCGCTGCGCGTGAACGCTGCGCGCAGAGGCATCTGTCATATGTGGATAGTGGGAGGGGAGGGGCGAGGGAGGGTCAGCTGGGAGGCGGGATCTGGGTGGAGGGGCGGGCTGGAAGGCACAAACAAACAAGATGGCGGCAAAACAAACAAACCAGGACAGGCGCTACAGTATGCAGCAGCACACTTTGATTGTCACGATGTGGGCTGAGCAGGAAATCGTGCAACTCTGAGTGAGGCAAATGCGGCAAGAACAGCTCAAGACACTCAATGTAGTGCGAGCGCAACTCTCAAAATAATATTAACAATGCAGTGCGAGCACAATTCAAAATATCCTCAGCAATGCAGTGCGAGCGCAACTCTCAAAATGATACTAACAAAGCAGTGCGAGCGCAATTCTCAAATGATACTAGCAGATGATCAATTACACAGATAGCGCTACGATACCACTTGCTGGAGGCAGGGAGCTGGGGGAGCGACAGCTGCTGACGAAGTCAGGACGGTCACTTGTTATCAGATTGGGGTATGTCACTTGTTATCAGATTGGGTGTTAATGATAATCTCCTCTCAGGCCTGTGGGGCTATGTGAATTGTGAATCTATTCAAAGGGAAGAAAATAAGTTCCTTCGATCTATACTAGGGCTCCCCCAATCAACAGCCACGTTTTCAGTTCACCAGGAACTTGGTTTAGGGTATATCACTGATATCCTTCTAATGGCACCTATTTTGTTATGGATTAGGACCTGGACCAATAACAATCTAGGTTTGAATCATAAAATACTGGGGGACTGTCTAAAATTGGATAAATCTAAAAATATTGCTTGGCTATCATACATCCATAAGTGTTCTTTGGACCTTGGTCGTCCTGAGATTTTTTCTGCCCCTCAAGGTCTAAAGAAATCTGATTTAGATTGGGTCAAGCTCAACTTTTCCAAATTGAAAATCGTGGAGAGGGAGGAAGGCCATCTTACAAAACCCACGGTTAGAGCCCATTTTTTGACCATTACCTGCCTTGCTATACAACCGTACCTTGCCACTGTTAACATCCCTTTTCATAGGTGGCTTCTGGTTAAATTTCGGTTTAACCAGATTTACACGGTCCTTTGTGATAGTCAAGGTTGGTATAAGCAGGAGGATGCACCTGTCTGTAACTGCGACAACTTTTCACCGCAAGATAATATGCACCTTATGCTGTTCTGTCATTTCTATATTGTGCCCAGACAGAAATACCTGGCACCTTTATTGAAGGACAAAGCCTTCCATCAGGCAAAACCAGCCCTCCTGTATCTCCAATTGTTGGATTCAGCTTTGGTTATGTTTAGCGTGGCCAATTATCTTGTTGCTGCTGTTAGGATCAGGAGGAGACGACTTAAAATGTAATATAGGGGTTTTGCACTGAAGGATGAAATGTATTTTTTGTACCTGTAATTTTTAGCTAAATATTTATTCTTCTTTTAGCTGTTTTTAAACTGTGTATATATAAATTGTTATTGATGTATGTAACTTCTCATGAATTTGTATTGTCCCTTTTTAAATTGCTTGTAGAATGCTTTTATGATTTTTAACTAAATCGAATCAAGTGGTTTTTGACTTGACTTTGACTACTCTCCCTAGCAGAAAACACAGTAGGTTCTAAAGGCTGCGGTGCAACAACCTGGTTTGAATCATTCCCTGACAGACCTACAAAAGATTGTAATAAAAGCGAGTCATGTGATAATGTTGTTACATTTGTAATATTTGCAGGTGAGTTTGCTACTTGTGGTGATTGAGTTATTAAGAACATGCTAGGTGGTAAAGATAGTCTTCTTTCAGTATTTTCAATTGCATTCACAACAACCCCAATTGTTTGCTGCAGCATTCTATCAATAGTGGTTAGGGTAGGTAGTGGGGTTGGCGCCAATGTTATTTTTCTGGTTGCAGATCGTGTATGCATAGGGGTCTTTTTGGCCGCAGCCCTACTTTTAGCCTCTATCAGAGCTATCGCTGGCCACTACCTGTTACACTCAAGCATGGGAAGTGGTTACCTTAGTTGGTGTGATAACAAAGCCAAGTGGGATGGCCCAGCCCAGTCTCTTTCGGTCTCTGAGGGCCTCAGAGGGCCCGCCCTTTGCCCGGGCTTCGCCCGGCGTGTCCCGCGCGCGTCCTCGCGGGACGAGGGTGCACTCGATGATTTATGCGCCTCCTAGCACTGGCTGATGACGGGGGGGCGGGGTTCCAGGTCCAAGGCTGCTGGGGGTTGAAGTCCTGACCGGCAGAGCCAAGCCCAGCCAGTCAGGAAGTTGGTTACTGCCCTCCTTGCAGCTCGGCGGAGCAAAGCCCGGCCGCCACCCACAGACAAGGGATCTCCAGAACGCCTCAGCAGAGCACAGGTCAAAGCAGATCGGCCGGCGTTAATTACCCTCAAGGTGAGCCACAGAGTCCTCGGGCACACTCGATGATTTATGCACCTCCTAGCGCTGGCTGATGACGGGGGGGCGGGGTCCCAGGTCCAAGGCTGCTGGGGGTTGAAGTCCTGACCGGCGGAGCCAAGCCCAGCCAGTCAGGAAGTTGGTTACTGCCCTCCTTGCAGCTCAGCGGAGCAAAGCCCGGCCGTCACCCACAGACAAGGGATCTCCAGAACGCCTCAGCGGAGCACAGGTCAAAGCAGCTCGGCCGGCGTTAATTACCCCCAAGGTGAATGGGTGTCCTGTATTGGGCCTATACTGTATTTCAAGGGGGCCGAAATTGGACTTGTTACATGTATGTTAGTGAATCCCACTGACTTATTTATTTGTCCCGAGAGAGGAACATCTGGAAAAATTTTCTTTGTCAAGGAGGAATTGGTGGCCCCTGTATCTATTAATAATTCCACAGGTGTACCTTCAATCTTTCCCCTTATATATGGTCCAGTGGGATCTACAGGGATTACCATCCTCTGTATTAACTCTCTCGGGCCTCCCTATCGAACATAGTAGTCAAATCAAATCAAAAAGTCTTTATTTCGATATTTTTTCAATCATAAAAGACAATACATTTAACATTTCCAAAAATTTAACAGGTTAAAAAAAAAAGAGAAAAAGAACTCATTTATAGCTAATAAGATCCACAATTCATCCCTTCGTCACTCCTTTAACAGTTATTTAAGAATTATTATTGGCCAGGTAACGAACCTAAAATCAATACATTACAATCAATGAATAAGTTGTGTTAAAAAAAGACATCAATGATTATAAAAACTTTCAGAGTAAAAAGAAGAATTCATCACCAGAAACGTTATTCCCTCAATACATTTGCAGTTTCAAGTATTGTTTGGTCAAAGTTACTGTAGGCTCATTTTACGGGCCCGTATTGTCCACATCCAGTGAAGAAATTTTGCTGTTGCTATAACTACAGCTTGTGAGTTGTCAGAGCGTAGTATCCTGACTGCCTCACTAGCCGTTTTGAGACCTAGCTGGAGACAAATTGGTTTTAACCAGGATCTCCTAGGAACCTTATACTCAGGACAGGCAAAGAGGACATGCCCAATGCCTTCCCACTGGTCAAGACAAAAGGGACAGGCCAATCCCTGGCCCCCTCGCCATTTGGCGGTAAGAGCATTTATGGGTAATGTCCCCACCCTAAACTGATGGTATTTCTTCCTGTCCCCTGGGATGGTAATCCAGTCCCAATAAGCCTTAAAGGCCGGAGAGTGCTTGAGTTCAAGAAAGTCTGCCGTGAAAGATGGTTCAATGCAACGGCGAAATCTCTTTGTCTCGAGCATACTCCAGTACAGGTCTCGAAAAGTTTTTCTTGGTGGGAAGAGATTACCTACTGGGTCGTCCCACAATGTAGATAACCCCATAGCCTTGTAGATAGCCTTAACCTCCCTCAACCATACTATTTTATGGGCCTTATCAAGGTCTCTTACCTCGGCGAAGGCCCGTGCATACTGGGAGAGTTCTGGAGTAACCCATAGTCTCCTCCAGTAGGCAACCGATCTGTATCTGGCCATGTCCTCGAGATTTTGAGACCCTAGGTCATAATGGAGAGGGATCAGTGGAGTGGAGGCCGGTAGTCCTGTGATGTTACGAAAAGATTTGTTTTTCGCCCCCGTCAGTCTTTTCAAGTTACTAAATCCCCACAGTTCCGCCCCATATAGAACTGAAGCTCCCACTTTGGCATCATAGATCTTTAGGACCAGAGTAATTGGCTTAGTATGGGATAAATAAAATTCCTTAGTGAGAGCTCCTGTCAATTGTGCATGTTTGGTAAGAAGCTGGTTGGTATGCTGTTTCCAATCTAATTTAGATGATAGGGTTATGCCTAGGTAATTAAATACTTGGGTCTGTTCCAGTTGGACCCCATCCATAAGCATCTTCCCTCTGACGATTTTATTTTTGTGTAGGATCATGAACTTTGTCTTTGATGTATTAACGACGAGACCATGGTCCTTACAAAAAACCTCAAAGACACCAACAGCCTTTTGAAGGCCCTGCTGTGTTCTCGAGATTAATAACGTATCGTCAGCAAACATCAACAGGGGGATCGGCTTGCCGTCCAA
The DNA here is from genome assembly GCF_964263255.1 of Lissotriton vulgaris. Classification (NCBI taxonomy): domain Eukaryota; kingdom Metazoa; phylum Chordata; class Amphibia; order Caudata; family Salamandridae; genus Lissotriton; species Lissotriton vulgaris. Next base: position 890,744,947 of record NC_141685.1, on the reverse strand, counting down.
CTTAGGGGCATCAGTTGGTTGCCGCTCAAAATAGCCGATCACCCTGTTGATGTATAGTGAGAAGAGAGTAGGGGCGAGTACACACCCTTGGCGTACCGCCCTATCAATAGGAAATGTATCTGTTACGCTTCCCTGTTGGTTCCAGCGTACCCAGGCAAAATTATTTTCATGCAGTCTAATTAGGAATGACAGAATTTCAAGTGGGATACCCTGCTCTTGTAGGGCTGCCCAGAATCTAGTGCGAGGCACCAGGTCAAACGCTGATTTAAGATCAACGAAGACTGCAAAAAGCATGCCCCCCCCCTAGTAACACTACACGCCAATATATTAAAACAAATCTAAAAACTTGGTCAATGGTACTAGTATGACTGCGAAACCCTGCCTGTAGGGGCGACAGAATATCCTTTTCCTCTATCCAGCCCTGAATACGCTGCAGTAAGAGTCTTGCCACTACCTTTTGTATACAGGCAATCAAGCTAATTGGCCTATAATTTCCGGGTTCCGTGCACTCCCCCTTTTTAAAAATGGGAATAATCTCGGCTCCCTTCCAGGACTCCGGTATTGGTGAGCCCATCGCAATACCGTTAGCTATCAAATGGATGTAGGAAGCCCAAAGGTCCTTGTCATGCATAAAAAGATCTGCTGGGACGGAGTCCATGCCTGGTGCCCTAGCTTTAGGGATGTTATCCAAAATTTTTATAATATCAGCTTTAGTAAAGGATAGGTGGTTTGAGCCCTCTACTGCTTTTAAAAGAGCCTCGCTCTCTACTCCTGCTGCATCTATAGCGGCAAACTGGGACGCAAAGTAAGCGACCCAAGCATTTGGTGAGACATAGTTGGTTGGGTCGCCCCTTACAATCCCCCTAACCCATTTGACCATATCCCAAAAGGAGCACATAGATCTTTCTTTACTAGCACTTAGCAGCTACTTCCAATATTCGTTGTCCCAGTCACTTTTTGCCTTAAGTTGTGTTTTTTTATACATGACTCGGGCAGTCTTAATAGTAGCTATCTCTTTAGTCTTTACTGCATCTGATAGGGCCCTCTATGCAACCCTACAGAATTCTCCATACCATTGGTCCTCCTTCCTAGCTGGCCTACTCTGTTTTTTAGGCACCTTTTTAGTAAAAAAGGATCTTAATTGAGTGAAGAGAGTATCATGGATCCTACAGGTATTTAACACCATTGCCTCACAGTGGAATTGTTCCTTAGGTCTTTTATGGCCTGAACTGTTAGATCCCTCATGGCAGCTAGACCCTCTTCGTTCGTAACACAGTTTGCCCATCTAATCCGTCTAAGGTTATTTGAGAGGGCTAGTTCCACACAGTCACCAGGGCCCTCACATTTTGGTAGATCAAATAACCTTAATGTAAGGACTAATGGGTTGTGATCACTCTCCACCCGTTCTTCTATCCACATATCATCCATAGTAGACCAATTCTCCTTATTCGTCAGGATGTAATCGATACGACTATGTGATATACCATTATTAAAAGTGGGGGCGCCCTGCTTATCAGAACCCATTCTTGCACGTAAACCATGCTCCACGCTGAGGACTTTGAGTTGTAATGCTGCCTCTGACCATTTCTTGATCGGTGATATTGTTAGCTGAGGGATCTTCCAAATATAATCCTCTTCCACTGTGAGGTCCATATCATGGTTGTCTAGCGGTTCGAAGCAGCAGTTAAAATCTCCTGACACAATATTATTACTGCCTATTGAGTGATATTGCTCAAGGAGACTATCTAACTGATCAACTGCTTCAGTAGGTTTACCACCAGAGAGACCTCTTGAGTAAATATTAAAAATAAAAAGATCCTTACGGTCTGTACATTCAGGTTTAGCTCGCAGAATATCTGGGCTGTTTGTAGCCAACTGAGTGACAGAATGTCTACTGTCCTGCTTTACCCATGTCAACAAACCACCCTTTGGTCTTCCCCTTAAACTAGCGATGGCAGGGGTATAAAAAATTAAATATCCTTGTTTGTATTCCGGAGTTACCTGCCATGTTTCCTGCAGGAGGATTATATCCTTATTATCTAAAAAAGCTTGCCAGTCCAGAGATGTTACCTTACTCCTTAACCCAGCCACATTCCATGACACCAGAGTTGATAGAGCAGTATGTGGGTCAACGCTACCCCTGTCTTGGTTAAGTGATAGCTCCCCAACTAGACTGGTAACCAATACCTCCTGATTCGAATCGATATTACTTTGAACTGAATTTAATATCATCCAGTCATTTAAATGATTTGCGCCCTCAGTCCCTTCAAAAACCTCTAGGATTTTACAAGTGCCCTCTATGTTAGACCGGGGCAAATGACTACCACTTGTGTGGGTGGGACTGTGAGCTAGAATATCGTCCGTTACACAGGCCTGAGGCAGTTTAATACATACATTGCTACGATCCCCCTGGATTCAGTCGCAGTCATTTAGCCCTGACAGAATACCATATCTATTTCCTAAACTAATCCCCCATTCGTTAGATTGAGGACCTCCTCCCCACCTAGTCATCAGTTATCCCACCTTGGCCCTGGAGTTGTGGGGTACGTTACATTTTGTCGCTCACCGTAAAAAAAATTTAAGGTGAGGGGGACAAAAGTGCCACTCCTACGTTGGGGCGGGAGTACATTTGACAGAACATTGGGGAGTACAGCTGAATGGGAAAAGTTCACCACCACACAATCCTCTTTAAACTTTTTCGGTCTGCTCCCTATCCAGGCAGTTCTTCTAACCGACGTGATCTCCCCTGCTAGCTGCTGTTTCCCTCCATGGGCCATCAACATATTGCCTGACAGCCAATGCAACGCCTTACTGGAGAGGGATGTTGGGGATTCTGGTTGCCCAGGTGCCAGCGGTGGGACATTAGCCAATACCAATACCAGAGGTGAAGCTTCTACCATGAATTGGGGAGAATCTGTTTCATGGCAAGGAGCTGGTTGGGCAGTGGATGTTGGCAAAGCCTCCTCTCTTACAGTTGTGTGAATACCTACGTTTGCTGGTACCTGACCGGGTGGAATAGTTGCTGTCATATTCTTCTCTGCCTCTACCACAGTCTGACCATTCTCCCCAGAAGTACCAGTTAAGTTTGAAACCAGGGTCACTATATTACCAACCTCCCCATTTAACTTATTCTGGATCCCACCAAGTTTTTTCACCTCTGCAGTGAGCTTATCAATTTTGGCCACCATTGGTTTAATATTGGCTTTGAGTTTACACTCAATCATGTCTGCTATCCTAATAAATAGCTCATCGTCCATAGTGTGCTTGGCACTAGCCTTCCCAGCGTCCATATTCTTATCCTTAGTTTTCCGGGGTGGTGATGCCCTTTTCTTCCTTAAACCTGAGCGTAACCCACCACGCTTGGGTAAAGTTTTTTTGCATTTTCTGTCTGTCCTAGGTTCCTGCTCTACGGAGGAAAGGTCGTCTTCTAAGACCTGAACATGCATCTCTGGATCAAAATCATCATCACTTTCCAAAGTAACCTCAGGATCAATTTCTAAGTCGACCTTTGGTAGTGTGCTTTGATCATAGATGCCACTGGCATGGAGATCGGTCTCAGGGGCATCGCTAGCAGCAGCCTGTAGGGATATATCGGCCACAGTGAGTGGCTGGGATTGACTTATAGGGGGGAGTACTGGTGATTGGCTTAGTCCTAATGACTTACGCCTTTCGCTGTTTATTTTAGATGCTACTTGGACCATATAATTATCCATCGTATTTGGCGCAATTAAAGCAGGTTTTTTAGGCATATTACACAGTTACTAGTTAGCACCCACAGGACTATCAGGCACATGCATCAAGCGATTTAGGAAACGCAAGCGGTGCGAATCGCAAAATTCGGCCGTTTGCGATTCCCAAATCACTATTTGGGATGCATCATCCTAAAAGTGAAGAAATCGCTATTTTAGCGATTTTGTAAAGTGCGATTGCTTTTAAGGAATCGCAATTAGAGTGAAAAAATTACCATGAGGTTGGACCTCATGGTAATTTTGCGAAATGTTAGAAATATGCAATTTTGTGCATATTTTTAACTTTCATGTTGTGCACACACATGCCCTTAGGGCATGTGTGTACACAACATATGTGCATTGTTTGATTTCAGGGGTGCAACAGGGTGTCCTTTGGACACCCCTGCACCCTTGAAATCGCAATTTCAATTTACGATTAGCTGATTGCGAATCGCAAATTGAGATTGTCTTCCCATTCATTCCTATGGGCCTCTAGGCCCATAGGAATGAAGGGGAAGGGATTCCTTAATTGCGATTCGCAAAATGCGAATCGCAATTAAGGAATTCTAGGGAATCGCAATTTATTTAGCAAATTCTTCATGCATAGGCATTTGCGATTCCTTAATTGCGATTCCTTAAAAATCGCTATTAAGGAATCGCTAATGCCGAGATTGATGCATGAACCTGTATAGGAGGTATTATGCCGGTAGACGAACAGTACATAAATAGAAAGAGAGAGGGGTGAGCAAAACGACAGTCCTCTTATTTAAAGTAGTAGGAGTAAATGAAATAGTCTTACAGAATGAGGTTGCTTCAAGCGTAAAAATAGCAGAGTGGTCGGCCCAGTCCGGTCACGGCCAGTCTCAGACTGTCTAAGACTGTCCGCCCTTTGTCCGGGCTTCGTCCCGTGCCTCGTCCCGCTCGCGTCCCGCTCGCGTCCCGCTCCGCGGAGAACCTGGACTTCTCTTGTAGCCCTCGGCAGGCAGGGGGCGTGGCCGCTGCGGGAAGAGGCTACAGCTGTTGGTAATGCATCGCAGTCCAGCAGCGCTACAGCAGCAATCAGCGGCACTCCGACAAATCGAGTGCGTCTCCTGTCACGTCCTTTCTCAGCCCCAGCAGCACTAAACAAACTGGATTCCTGGTCCTCAGTGGGTCCCGGCAGCAAAGTCTTTTAGAAGTCTGCTAGTGAGTGGCACCCGCTAAGCGGGTGCCGCGAAAAGTTATGGGCTCAGCAAGCAGGGGGGCGTGGCCGCTGCGGGAAGAGGCTACAGCTGTTGGTAATGCCTCGCAGTCCTGCAGCGCTACAGCAGCAATCAGCGGCACTCCGACAAATTGAGTGCGTCTCCTGTCACGTCCTTTCTCAGCCCCAGCAGCACTAAACAAACTGGATTCCTGGTCCTCGGTGTGTCCCGGCAGCGAAGTCTTTTAGAAGTCTGCTAGTGAGTGGCACCCGCGAAGCGGGTGCCGCGAAAAGTTATGGGCTCAGCAAGCAGGGGGGCGTGGCCGCTGTGGGAAGAGGCTACAGCTGTTGGTAATGCCTCGCATGTCCCGCAGCGCTACAGCAGCAATCAGCGGCACTCCGACAAATCTAGTGCGTGTCCTGTCACGTCCTTTCTCAGCCCCAGCAGCACTAAACAAACTGGATTCCTGGTCATCGGTGGGTCCCGGCAGCAAAGTCTTTTAGAAGTCTGCTAGTGATTGGTAGTCCCATTCCCCTTGGGGCCCTTCTTGATAGATCCCTTCATAAGGGTGATGCACCCGCATTTTTGGTATTTCTGCATTATCAAAGAAATTTGTTTTGGGGGGTACTGTGTTGGGTCAGGGTGTGAGTCACGTCCTTGTTGTTGATATCCAGCTCTTCCCATGCTCCTTCCCCGGCCTCTTGATCTCCCCATCCCACCCCCTATTTGTGACTGTTTGATGGGGTGTGGGCATTGAGCTCTCCAATGATCATGTTCCCCACAATTAAAGCATCCCTGTGTAGTTGTCATTTGTTCATTTGTGGTGGTATGCTGTGCTGGGGGAGCCGAAAATTACCTTTGTGGGCCCCCACGGCCTCTTCCTCTCCACCTGCCCCTTTGTCCTCGGCCGCTATACTGGTTTGCCTGCTGAATCAAAACTTTTGTTTTTAACTCCTTTATTTTGTTATTTTTACATTCCAAATCCTTTTTCCCTAGCATCTCGTAATACTGTGCTAATTGCAAAATCTCTGTCAGAGGTTTGCATGACCAAGTAGGGTTGTACTCTAGAATCCCTTTCTTTATTGAAGGTTTTAAATTATTTACAAAACAGGAGACAAGTGCACTTTGTGTTGCCTCTTTTTCACTGTCTAACCCACTTGAAGCTGTGAACACTTTCTGTATTCTAGTGAAAAACGCAGAGACAGTTTCTTCAGTGTCTTGTATACATCCATTTAATTTTGGCCAGTCAATTTGTTTTCTTGGTACCAGTATATTTACTTTAGCCATTATTTTGGCAGGTAATTCTTTAATATCATTTGAAATATCCTCTCCTTGTTCCCTTTTTTCTGAAGTTATATCTTCCCATTTTATCTTTAAATATTCATCATCCTCTCTCCTTATTTTTCCACAAATGTCTGGTGGCAATATTATAGAAAACATTTGTTCTATGTCATCCAGGGTGATAGTGCCAACTCTTAGTATTATTTCTGTCTGTCTATACCATTCTTCTCTGTCTTGTCTAATATCTGGAAACTGAAGCGCAAATCTGTGTAACTCAACGTTAGACCATGGTGTGTGCACTTTAATAGTAGTGTGTCCTGGCTGACTTCCTGGTACTTCTCTCAAAGGCATGGTGTGAGCAGGAGAAAGAACACAAGAATTTGTTAGTGTATTAGCTTCCTCCTCTTTACTTTTTTTAAGTTTTGCACATTTGCGTTCTAGTAATAGTAGCGTGTCTAGCCATTCAGCTAATATCTGGACAGCATCCAATATTTCTGTGCTTGGTGCCCCTACATTGTCTATTACTGCTAATATTGTGTTGACATGAGCACGGGACAAATTGTCAGGTTGGGGGAACCCGCCTTGAGCAGGCCAATATTTCTCCCAATCTTTAAACCAGAAGAAACATTTTTTGTCTAAAGTTTCCAAAGCGCTGCGTTGAAGTGCAGGCGTGAAATCACTTAGGAAGCGGCTTTTTGCATTTTCCATTGAGAAGTACCATTTTTCATAACATCTGTTACCCACTCGTGTACCACTTTCTGTTCTTTTTCTGATATTTTTATCCGTAACCCTTTTCTTCCATTGTGAGAACCAGGCGTACCTTGTTGTGGTAAAGTTATTGTCTTACTAGTTTGTGATGTAACTTGTTGTGTGTTTACTGCTGACTGAGTTTGCATTGTTTGCGGACTGTATGATGGTGGAGTTGTTCATAATGCCTCTATTACAGATCTTCTGTATCTTCCTGTTCTAAGGGAGCATTAGGTAGAGTGGGGTAAACATCTGGTATTGGTTTGTGAACTGTGAAGCATTTGTCTATTTCCATTTCTTTTTCCCTACAACTTGTTACACATCTTTCTTGTGCCTTCTCCCTATCATGTGCCATAGCTTTTCCTTTCGTTGTCCTAGGTTCCCCTGACCATCTATTAGCAGCATATGATCGCCATGCATGAAATGCATCCCATTGTAATAAACGTACTTTCTTCCCTTTCTTTTCACGTTCCCTAAAACAATCTTCTAAATAAAGCATTTTAGCACTATCAAACGTGCCATATTCTGGCCATTGTAAATCAGGATTTTTCCTGGTATAATGAGTCCATTGATCTAGATGAACAGCTGTAGGATATCCTTTTTTTCGTGCCACATACCATGCTGGTGTACCGCGAGGAGGCGTCGGTTGAGTGACATCTAAGGCTGCCCTACGCCCTTTGGCGGTACTTAGAAATAGTTTACTGAACATTTTTATTTATTTATTATATATATATTTTTTATACTAGAAAAACACAGTTGTGCAACCTATTTTAACCATATGCATATATTTTTAGACGTCTTTCAGAGCTGAATGCATAGGCATGCTCTGTTTGGAGGCAACCACCCACGCTGCCCCCTGGGGCAACCACCCATGGCTCCTCTTCTGCCCTTGGGATCCTCATGATCTTTCACAGACTGGACAGCCTTCCTCAGGCACCTATCTTAAAGGCGCCCTCAGACCTCCCCTAGGGACCCCTAATGAATCCCAGTGTGTACCCTTTGAGGTATCATAAAAACAACATACAATTTATAAAATTGAGTTCAGTGCATTTAAGCACTGCCTACCTGATCATCTGACCAGTAACACCTTTGTATATGTCCTTCTTGTTGTGGCAAAAAAATCACCTGATGGCTCGAAGGGAGCTGCTGGTATCTGATGTCAGGTCCAATCAGCAACTGCGCAGCATACACTGAGACTGGAAGGCCCCCGAAGAGTCCTGAGACCGCAGTACTTTAACCCCTGCAGAGACCAACAGTCCCCAGCGAGTCCACGGCACCATCTGTTAAAGCACGGTCTTTTAAGGGTAAGTAAGATGGACACACACAAAGGCTTCAAGAGTGGCTCTTTATTGCCAATGAACTGCAGTTGAGACAGTTTGCTAGTAGGACTGCAAAGAGATCTAGTTGTACAGAAAGGAAATCAGTCCTTATATACATTTTACAGAACCTAGACACATTAATCATTAACAACAACATCATGGTGTGAGCATTTCACAAATATGTCCACGTGTACATTTACCTTATACATGACGCACATGACCATGCTAATATTTAGCCAATCTCTTACGCTACTGCCTCCTGACCTAGAGCCTAAATCTGTTATCTTGTTTTTGTCAAACATGCACTGTTTGAGGTGGTCAGCAGATGCTCGTGGTCTCTGCTTTCTATGCACAATTTCCACACACAATATTTGTCCTAAGCAAACACTTTACCCAAGCAGGGCAGAGCAGATTGACACGTCCCAGTTCAGAGAGCCAGTTCTAGGAATTAACTCTCTGAACCGGCTTCTGTAAATATATGAAGGCCAGTGAACTATTACACATGTTTGAGTTACAACAGAAGGGACACGTACTCTTTCATTTGCAATCCATTTGGTTTTAGGTGAATTTCAGACAATTTAGTTTAACCAATCATGGAGCTGACTTTCATTATGATTAGTGGCCTCATATTATTTGCAAGCAGGTGAAACACAGAAATTAATGTAAAACTACGGTTCACTTTAATGTATCCCTTCACCAAAGGACTAATTAATTTTTCATCTTTCACACCCCTACGGCTCTTATCCTCCAATTCAGCTGTTTGCCTTTGCAGAGAGTCAGTTTTTATGCTCAGACCACTCACTTCTCTTTTGGTGCGTTGAGTGGTGTCCTCCGTGTCACTGATGTGCTGTTCTGCCACTGCGAGCCTGGTATTTACTGTGCTCAGATCAACCCTGACGGCAGCTAGCTCAAGTTGAATGGACTCAGTGGTGAGTTTAGTGGATTTCGCTAGGTCGTGCACCTCAGCTAGTTTCTTTAGGATGGTGTCCAGCGTGGTGTTTATGTCCGGTTTCTGCTTCATTGGTGAGTCTGATATTAGAGGATTGCCTTTGCTTTTTTTCTGCAGTTGTGCCTGCAGCCTGGGTTCCCTGTCTGCCATGTTTTTCTGAGTTTTTGATGTTCCACCGTAGGGCGTACCTCTCCTCCACTGTTGTTTGATGGCAGGAGGGTGTTTAGTCCCTCGACGCTTGGACTTTCGCTCTCTGCTCCGGGTACCTGAGCTCGCGACGATCTGTTTTTGGTGTTATCGGTGTTTGTTGGCAGATCGTTCCCTTCCGTGTCTGGAGTGTGGGGGGCCTCTGCAGAAAGTATCTGTCCATAGACGTGACCAGTGTATAGTTGGAGCCTGGGGCAGCTTCTTTTGGGCGAGTTTTTGAATTGCCCTTCTTTGCTTGGCTTATGTGCCCAAACTGCAGTTGCTGGACCTGGGGAGTGGGGAGCTGTCTTTCTTTGCCCCCGTCCCTCTTGCTTGTCTCGGTTTATCTTGTTTTTGTCGCTGTGGGGAGGTGGGCGGTGGGCTAGGGGTTGCAGTAGGTGCGCCCTGTTTTCTTCTTCTCCGTTTCTCTTTACTTTTGTTGTCTGTAGTGCCCGGTGTCTGTTTGTTTGGTCTCGCGTTGCAAGGCTGTGGTCGCCGCTCCTCGATTTGCCTGATGGGGGTCCTCTTATCCTTGTGGGGCTGCTACACCGTGCCGTTGCAGTTTGTGAGGCATATTCATAGTAAACTGCACATTTTTGTTGTGTTATTCTCGGCTCACAGTATGTACGCCGTGCTGGGTTTTGCTGGATGAGGGGGAGCCGATTCTGCTGGTGATTAGGCACCCCTTCTTCGTTGCGTTCTTCGTCTCAGTTTCTGTTCTCCATGGGGGTGAGGGTGGGTGCGATGCGATGATGATGATGGGTTTTGCTCCGATCCCTTTGCGTCTCGTCTCGCACCTCCCCTTTCCGCCTGCCTTGGTCTGCCGGTGAGGCGGGTGCAGTAAGGGAGTCGCGGTGCCTGTTTTTGTTTGTGTGCCCGAATGTTCTCCTCTTCCTCGCACCCTCTACTCCCGTCGTAAATTAAAGTCTATAGCGCCCAGTACCTTTTTATATGGCAGGGTTGTTTACTGCTTCAGGCGATCGCCATTTTGGATCCGTGTCCCCTCCTCGTCTCAAATGTGCAAAAGTGCCAGGTTCCGCTTCTGGTACGCCCTGAGTTTCTCTTTTGGTCGTTGCTGGCTCTGCTGGCGAGTAGGTGCAGAGTGATTGCAGAGTGATTGCTGGACTCGCTCCTTGCTCCGGCGCCACTCCGCCTTCTCTCCGCTGCGCTCCTCGCCTCAGTTTCTGTTTCCCAAGGGGAGACGGTGTGGGCGAAGTGATGCGGTGATGATTGGCAGTTGATGGGGAGGTGGTGTAGCGGTTACGGGTTGCCTGGATGCTCTTGCCCAAGACCTCCCTGCTTCGCTCCGATCCCCTTGTGTCTTGCCCCTCCCCCTTCGCCTGCCTTGGTTTGCCGTGTTTCTGTTGCTGGGATAGGACGACGAGGGCGGGGGCAGCCGGGGAGTCACGGTACCTGTTTCTGTCTGTGTGCACGTTTATCTCTTCGTTCTTGCACCCTTGACTCCCGTCATCAGTTGAAGTCTAAAGCTCCTGGTACCTTTATGTTTGGCAGAGTTGTTAACTGCTTCAGGCGAGCGCCATTTTGCCTCTGCTTCTCCTCCTCATCTCAATTGTGTAATAGCGCCGAGTCCCGTTCCTGGTTCGTACCAGGTTCACTTTTTGGTCGTTTCCTGTTGGCTTTCCGTTCCGATCACTTTTGCTGTGCTTTTCATCCTTTGGTGCTGTGTTCTTCGCTCACGAAATCCAGTCGCTGGCTCCGGTCGGCCGCGACGGCTCGATCAGGCAGCCATTAGCTTCTGCCATCCAAGCCACGCCCCCTTACTATTACCTTCCTTACTGTTAACTAGTCCTCATAATTATATGGTCTTGAAGCTGAAATGGTACCAAGTACATGAGACTGAGGTTTTTTTATTTGCCCCACTAACATGATTGAAGTATGTTATGTTATAAGGTTTGTAAAGCATGCCGCTTGCTCCAGCTGGAGCATCCCGGCGCTAGGATTGCTATCAAGACAGAAAACAGGAGGGATCAGGAGATGATCAGAAATTAAAAGGACCTCGGAGAGAAAAGGACAGCGATAAGATCTAATGAAGATTAAGAAAAATACCTTTGTCTGTACAGCCAGGTTTTAGGATTTTTCCTAAAGGGGGCCTCAGTTGGTTCAAATCTTAAATGTAAGGGGAGAGTGTTCTATAATCTGGCTACGCAAACACCAAAGAAGCGGACGCCCATCCAGGCTTTCCTTGCCCTCGGAATCACCGCAAGTGCGGTGTCCTAGGATCTAAGGCAGCAGTCACGCAAGTAAGGCCTTACAAGGTTGCGCAAATAGCGGGGTCCTCTGTTGTTAAGGATTTTGTGACATAGGCACATGGTTTTAAAAGTGATACACTTATCCCAGCGGTAATTTCGGACAAAATTTTTACAAAAAGAAGCGCGGGCTCCCATGCTTCAGTGGTAATTAGACCGGGGCAATGAAAGAATTGGGTGGGGGTCCCAAAGGGGCCCCCCAGCCATGGGGACCACCGCCCCCGGGGCTTCAAGAGAAAATGTGGGGGGGCTCATAGCCCCCCAGCCCAGAGGACCGCCACCCCCTGGGGCTTTTAAAATAGGTAATGGATGGGGGGCTCAAAGGCCCCAAAACCCCAGGGACCGCCACCCCCCGGGGCTTCATCACAATATTGGTGGGGGGGCTCACGCCCCCCTGCAGCCCCAGGGACCGCCACCCCCTGGGCTTCTTTGTGTACATTTTTTTTAAAATAACCTGTGTGGGGGGGCTCAAGCCCCCCCACACGCCCCGGGGACCGCCACCTCCCCGGGGCTCTAATATTCAAAATAGAGGGGTCCGTGACGGGGGGAGTTAACTCCCCAAATTAAGATGCACCACAGGGTGTGATTGCACTCATGCTACCTCAGGCCCGCCCCCTCCTTTTACCACTGTGCAAATACGCCCCGTGGTGCGTTTTAAGTTGGGGGATTAAGTTCCCTTGAATCCTGAGGGTCTCTGGGGTCCAACTAGCCCACCAGGTACCTCCAGTAAGTGCCAAAGAGCTGCATTGCAGAGAGCTGTAAAAAGGGAAGTGTCCTGGACCATCTCTCTGCAATGCAGCACAGTGGCACTTTCTGGAGGTGCCTGGTAGGCTAGTTGGCCCCCAGGGATCCTCAGGATTGAAGAGTAATTAATTCCCCAACGTAAAAGGTGCACACATGTCACCTCAGGCACCACCACCCTCCCTTCACCACTAAGCAAACATGCCCACATGGTGCATTTTAAGTTGGGGGATTAAGTCCCCTTGAATCCTGAGGGTCCCTGGGGTCCAACTAGCCCACCAGGTACCTTCAGTAAGTGCCACAGAGCTGCGTTGCAGAGAAGTGTAAAAAGGGGCGTAGCCTGGACCACCTCTCTGCAATGCAGCACTGTTGCGCTTACTGAAGGTACCTGGTGGCTTGTTGGCCCCCAGGGACCCCCAGTATTGAAGGGGAATTAATTCCCCAATTTAGGACGTACCACAGGGTGCGTTTGCAGAGTGTTGCTGGAGGGGACGGGCCTCCGGCACGATCGCGCTCATTTAAAAAGAAGGGGGCTGTGTGGCCCTCTCTTGTTATTACTTTCTTTAGTCCCTGTGGACCCCATCCCCCAGGACTTGACCCCTTTTTAAAAAATAAATAAATATATGAACGGGAAGGGGGCCGTGTGGGCATGGCCACATCTTTTTTGTTTTTTTATGGAGGGCTGCATGGCCCCCTTCCTGATGCCTCTATTGGCCCCGGGGAGAGGGCCATGTGGCCCCCCTCCCGGGGCACTTCTAGCCCTGGGGACCCCATCCTCCAGGGCAGACCCTATCCGTTGGGGACTGTGGGGGGAGCCCCAATGCCCCCACAGTCCCGCCGGCTTCCCGCATCCTGCAGGAGCCAGCATTGCTTTTCCAAATGGGGAGCTGCTGGCATGCAGCTCCCCTTGTGGAAAAGCAATTCTGCTTTGCTTCATTGAAGCGAGAGCAGGTTTCCTGCTCTTGCTTCAATGAAGCAAAGCAGTGTGCAATGACAGAGCGGGAGATTGCTCAGCAGCTCGCAGCTTGTGATTTCCGAGGTGTGCTGGTCTACTTAAATCAGCCCACAACCCAGCGGACTGGCAGCTTGGAGGTTAGAGTGTATGTGGGGACCCAGGGAGGTCTGAGGACTTATAATGACACTGGATACAGTGCACCTTGCTCTGCAACACACCAATGCCATACGAAGATTGCATTAGAAGTTCCCCCACGCACCACCAGCCCAGGAATGATGGATTCTAGGAGCTGTAGGACTTACCGACATACAGCAGGTGAGCAATCACATGACTGGGGAGGTGTGTCCTTTCAATCACAGGAGGACTGCAGAACTATTTAAAAGCAGAGGTGTGGTACTGTTCTCAGTGTTACCAGCGGCGTCAGAGGAAGGCAGTTATGCCAAAATAAATTATTCTTACACTGCTGTCCAATTAAAGGCCTGTTCCTGTATTCCCTGTGTGGCCCCTTCCTTCTGTTTGCTGAAGGCTGTTTTGGATATTGTCGCGTCAGCCAGAGACGTGCTAAGGGGCCCGGTCTGCCAAGTTGGCTGGAGGCAGTACTGGTGCTCTGCTTTGCAGCTTGTGTTTTGACAGAGGTATCCGATTGCTCTAGCCCACCTCCTAAGTGCAGGTCAGGCAAGGGACGCTGCCAGCTGGCAGCTCGTGACTTCACGAGGTGTGCTGGTCTACTTAAATCAGCCCATGACCCGGCAGACTTGCATCTTGGAGGGTAGAGCGTATGCTGGGACCCAGGGAGTTCAGAGGACTTATAATGACACTGGATACAGGCACCTTGCTCTGCAACACGCCAATGCCATACAGAGTTTACATCAGAAGTTCCCCCATGCACTACCAGCCCAGGGATGATGGATTCTGGAAGCTGTAGGACTTACCGACCTACAGCAGGTGAGCGATCACATGACTGGAGAGGTGTGTCATTTCAATCACAGGAGGCCTGCAGAACTATTTAAAAGCAGAGGTGTGGTGCTGTTCTCAGTGTTAGCAGCGGCGTCTGAGGAAGGTAAGTATGCCAAAATATATTATGCCTACACTGCTGTCCAACTAAAGGCCTGTTCCTGTATTCCCTGTGTGGCCCCTTCCTTCTGTTCGCTGGAGGCTGTTTTGTATATATATATATATATATATATATATATATATATATATATATCACCAGAACCCTCCGTAAAGAAAGGCAGAGGCCACAACGGGGAACATCTTGAAGGTTTCTTTATTTCAAAAGGATGGCACTTCGGGCGGATGCATTTCGGCTGTCGTGTAGCCTCCTCAGCGCCCAGAGTAGTAGGAAAGGAAAGTCTAGTGCCGCTGATTGGTTTGAAAGTTCACCTGTTGAAATGCTGCTCGATCACTCCACCCTCTTTTGTTAAAACCCAGTAGTTCGATGCACTGCATGTCCAGTCTGCCGGGAAAGAGCGGCCAAATGGATGCGTGATCTGCAAAGTGGCACTAGTTCCAGTGTCTCATAGATGCCGTATCCCCAGAAGCTAGTTGCCTCCTTGAGTCCCCAACTGCACCACCTATGCTTGCAGGAAATTCTTCACGGGGGTAAGTCCGCAGTGCGTCTCACCCAATGCGGGGTTGAGTAACTCCGACACCGTTTTGTATCTTCTGTTTGCATGAGGTGGGTCTGATCTAATTCAATTACTTGAAGGAGAAGAAGTAGCTTTTCGCCGAGGCAAAAGGCCGAGTAGCCAGTGTAGATCAGACCAAACTTGCGTGCAGGGACCTCTGTACTTGCAGCTGGCAGTTCAGCAAGATAAATAGCACCTGAACCCTCCGGAAAGAAAGGCAGAGGCCACAACGGGTGAACATCTTGAAGGTTTCTTTATTTCAAAAGGATGGCACATCGGGCATATGCATTTCGGCTGTCGTGTAGCCTCCTCAGCGCCCAGTGTAGTAGGAAAGGAAAGTCTAGTGCCGCTGATTGGTTTGAAAGTTCACCTGTTGAAATGCTGCTCGATCACTCCGCCCTCTTTTGTTAAAGGCCATACACAGCAACCCAGTAGTTCGATGCACTGCATGTCCCAGCATACAACAGTCTGCCGGGAAAGGGCGGCCAAATGGATGCGTGATCTGCAAAGTGGCACTAGTTCCAGTGTCTCATAGATGCCGTATCCACAGAAGCTAGTTGCCTCCTCGAGTCCCCAACTTCACCACCTATGCTTGCAGGAAATTCTTCACGGGGGTAAGTCCGCAGTGCGTCTCACCCAATGCGGGGTTGAGTAACTCCGACACCGTTTTGTATCTTCTGTTTGCATGAGGTGGGTCCGATCTAATTCAATTACTTGAAGGAGATTAAGTAGCTTTTCGCCGAGGCAAAAGGCCGAGTAGCCAGTGTAGATCAGACCAAACTTGCGTGCAGGGACCTCTGTACTTGCCGCTGGCAGTTAAGCAAGATAAATAGCACCAGAACCCTCCGGAAAGAAAGGCAGAGGCCACAACGGGGAACATCTTGAAGGTTTCTTTATTTCAAAAGGAAAGCACATCGGGCGGATGCATTTCGGCTGTCGTGTAGCCTCCTCAGCGCCCAGTGTAGTAGGAAAGGAAAGTCTAGTGCCGCTGATTGGTTTGAAAGTTCACCTGTTGAAATGCTGCTCGATCACTCCGCCCTCTTTTGTTAAAGGCCATACACAGCAACCCAGTAGTTTGATGCACTGCATGTCCCAGCATACAACAGTCTGCCGGGAAAGGGCGGCCAAATGGATGCGTGATCTGCAAAGTTGCACTAGTTCCAGTGTCTCATAGATGCCGTATCCCCAGAAGCTAGTTGCCTCCTCGAGTCCCCAACTGCACCACCTATGCTTGCAGGAAATTCTTCACGGGGGTAAGTCCGCAGTGCGTCTCACGTATCTTCTGTTTGCATGAAGTGGGTCGATCTAATCCAATTACTTGAAGGATATGTATATACAGAGTCACACTATATTTGAAGGCAGCATATATATATACATGCAGAGAACTCTGGGTAGTTCTCAAGTTACGGTGGTATGTATAGAGCACTCTCAACATCAGTGACACTCTAGATCTGCTCACCTCAAATGTCTGTTTTTCTATCGAAGTCTTTAAGCATAGGATTAGCACTATGTCATCCACGCGGAGATAGAAAGGTACAAAGTCTTTTGCCATTTGTACAGCAAAGTCTTTAAGCATAGTGTTAGAAATGGGGTAGCATGGTGCTGAGCGGGCGGGCCAAACTCCAGAGGACATGTGCAAAGCATCCACGCAGTACACACAGGCGACACACAAGGCACCCCACAAAAAGAGACCACTGTAGATTAGGTGAAAAGAATAACTTTTGTATTGTCAACACAGAATAATTATCACAGTACTTTACACTGCGCCAACTGGCGCCAAG